>NC_139679.1:57154300-58645805 GCF_964106915.1 Podarcis gaigeae
AACTAAGATTGTCAAAAGATCATAGTTCTGTGTTTTTGTGATCAGCAAGAACCTCAAGTCATTACTTTACTTATGAGTAAACTTGGACACTTTGCTGCCAGCATTTCTGACCCATAATTTTGTTGCGTTCCTTTCAGATTAATGATATGGTTTACTTGATTTCAAAACATCTGGATATATTTCAGTAGTTAATGTGAGTCATCAACCATTTCCAGAATAATAAAGCATGACGGTCAACTATTTTCATGCTTACCTAAGGCATTTTGATAGATATGTTAATGCTTTATTCGTACCACAAGATGCTGCTATCACATTTCAAGCCACAAGATGGGAAAAAAATCCCTTCAGATTCATTATTGAAAGTTTGATTAAAGTTGCATTTGATTTTATTGCTGTTCCTCCTGTGAGGAAATGCCAGTGATCATAGCTAACATAGCACCATCAGGCTTTAATTAATAAAATTTAGTAAATTTAGGACCCCAAGGAGAATGGATTACTAGAGATATTTTTTACCACTTCTAAGTGATATTACTAATTCAGGTCAAACAGATATACATCAGTTCGCACTGACACTAGTCAATTCCCATAGAATAGTAGTGAAGAAATTGTATTGTATTAATAGATATTAGGGAAGCTTGGAAAAGCTATTTTGCCTTATTCACATAGTTCACGTCATTTGATGACATGAATGTGTGAATGTGTGAATAGGCACATTCAGCTGAACTAAAATTTCCCAAAAAACATTTCTTTCTGAGAATATTTCTGAGATCTTTCCTTCTCAATTTGACGTGGGGGAGATCATTCCTCTGAATAGTCTCCATTTCATGTGGGTGTGGCAGCTGTCATTTCCCTCAAAAAAGGCTTCAGAATAGTCAAAGATCGCTGGCAATGTGAGGTATGTAAATGCTGCCAATGTAATTGCTGATGAAGACCACACACCTACACCCAGTGCCGGATTTACATATAAGCCCAACAAGCTATAGCTTAGGGCCCCACTCTCTGGGGGGGGGGGCACCAAAAAATTTAAAGGAAAAAAACACCTGGATGTAAATTTCCAAATTATAAGATAACAAACAAATAAAATAAAACCTACATACAGCAACAGTGTTTTGTGTTGTGTAGGCTCCTATGATGTAAGTAATGGGCCCCGCCTGCTACCCTGCTCCCTATAATGTCACTGGTTTGCTCATTTCTATATATAGGATGCCTACATTCTGCAGGTGCAAATGGCTTTAGATACCTATTAGGTCCATAAATTACCATATAGCATATATACAACACAAAAAACTGTGGCAATTTGTTGTTGACAAAGGACAGCTGGACATATGAAGGGCCCCATTACCTTCAGTAGCTTAGGGCCTCATCCAACCTAAATCCAGCCCTGCCTACACCCCAAATTCTTGGAAGGGAAGGAGTCATGCTACTGCCACTTACGGAGCCCACCTTCAAGAAAAAGTTGGATAATTTCTCCTCCCCCTGGATAATTTCAGTTTAATGTTCTCCCCACCATTTCTCTGTCCACAAATACGGTGGAGAAGGTCAAGAGACCACATGCACACAGCTGTACCTTACCACAGACCGAATAGTGTAGAGAGAACTTTCATACTACCTTAGCCTCTCAGTGGCTTTCAATAGGGCTTGATCTGTTCCGCTGACTCACTCAGTGACAAACAGGCATGCATGAACTTGCCCTCAGACAATTATCACTGCTAGACAGAGGTAATAGATGGAACTGTGAAAGTCCATATAGCATTGAAAAGCACACACTACCATCTTAATCCAAAGTAGGCCATTTAAAAAGAGACCTGCCGCAAAGAGGATGCTTGTAACAAGTTAAACAAATGCACAAATGAATGATTAGAAACAGAACAGCATCAAAAAGCCAAGAAGCATCTTTTCATTTTCAACCTCAGTAATAGAAAGTAGTAGGATGAGTATCAGGACAAGGCTTGGCTTCTGGTTTACATTCATCATTTCAGCCAGTCTCAAATGGGTCTCAAAGAAACATAATGTTTACGAGTTATTAAGATGCTGAGAACAAATGTCAGAGACAGTGTAACGTATTTCCTGCATTCAGGTGTCGTAATAAACTAAAGTTTATCACAATGGGGAAAAGTTGCAGAGTTTCTGAGTCGCATGTTCACACCCACCCCCTTCCGATGGATCTTTCCATTCTCCTTTTGATTGATTGCAGTTTTGTATTATGTCTGAACCCTAAACTGTGGTTAATCTTAGTGATGGTTTCTGGAAACAAGGTGGCTTCTTAACCCATGGTTTGATGCTGGCTTGTTTCACACGAAACATAATTAAAACCAAGCACAGTTCTTCAAGTTCAGGC
This sequence comes from Podarcis gaigeae, assembly GCF_964106915.1. Lineage (NCBI taxonomy): Eukaryota > Metazoa > Chordata > Lepidosauria > Squamata > Lacertidae > Podarcis > Podarcis gaigeae. The sequence goes on from NC_139679.1 coordinate 57,156,639, forward strand.
AAAATGATGAGCTGTGGTTAATCAAAACAGAAGTGAAACTTTCTGAACGCCACACTTTGGCGATGCCGGAATAGGAGACAGAGCATGCAAGCCTGAGGTTTGCAGCTCATTCCCATCATGGCAAACCACACTTTACTTTTCAGTATGGCCTTTTGATTGAACTAGGTGAGCTCTAAGTCAGGCCCTGCAATTATTTGTTTGTTTGTTTACTAAAACTTATATGCCGCTTGGTTGTAGAACAAAACCTCAAAGCGGTTTACAAATTTAAAATAAAATATCCTCCCCGCAAAAAAAACCTGCTAGCACATTTGCAAAGCTAAGCAGAGTCCAGTGGGGCTTCAAATTAGATGAGGGAACCACATGTTGAAATTCTTGCATTTCTGGGGGTTGGACTAAATGACCCTCAGGGTTCCTTTCAACACACCGATTCCATGAAAACATCCAGAAAGTTAAAACCACAGTAGAATAGACTAAAGATGATTAAATTAAATCATTAAAACTCATACAAGCTCTTTATTAATACATTAACAAATTATTAAATGATTAAATGTATATCTCACTCTTCCTCCCAAAAGAACCAGGGGCAGCAATACTGTGGGGTTTCCTCAGTGAGAATTCTGAAAACTGCCCCCACTCACTTCTGCCACACACAACTAAACTAATTGGTTGCGTAAAATAATTGGGAGGAATATGTAACCTTAAAGAGAAAATTGGACATACAAAGTTCTGCACTGATTATAACATTTACAGAAGACTTGAGATATCTTAGTATAAATATAAATAAAAAGAAACCCAGATGATTTCAAAATGCTAAGTGTTTGGGCCTTAGGAAGTCTGTTGCAACTCGGGCCTTAAGTACCTCTTTCCCACAGCTTCAGGAAGGAAGCAGCATGATCTCATGCTATGTTTGGGTATTATCAGAAGTTCAGCTAAGGTAGTAGAGAGGAATCTGTCACAACAATGTAACAAGCTGCTTTATAGCCTTAAATTTAGAATCCTGGAACCTTGATTCAGGACTGAGGTTATCTTCTGCAGGGTGCCAAGTACAGATGTAACACCACTGTGCTTTTGAAATTCAAGCTTTGCTTGATTTTTATTGTAAATCTTTCAGTAGTTTCCTAATATTTCTTTAGCATGTTTATTAAATGGAGGAGCTGGAGACAGGCATAGGTCAGCAATAAAACCATTAAGCAGTTGATGTCAGTGAGCTTAACTCTTTATTCAAATAAACAAAAAGACAGCTCAGTTCTAATGGTCACAGGGCAAGCAGGCAAAGGGGGCTACAGCGGTCTCCTCCCGACACTTTGAGTGGGTGCTTTGAGGGGGCTAGTATCAGACATGGTTTCTCTGAATACCAGATGCTTAGGGAAATGACTGAGACAGTGCTATTGCACTCTGGTCCTGCTCGTGGGCTTCCCATAGGCATCTAGCTGGCCCTCCAGATGTTTTGGGACTACAACTCCCATCATCCCTAGCTAAATGGGACCGGTGGTCAGGGGTGATGGGAATTGTAGTCCCAAAACATCTGGAGGGTCAAGTTTGCCTATGCCTGGACTAGATGGACCTTCAATCTAATTGAGCAGGTCTCTACTTAGGTTAATCTTGCTCTTCATGAGACCAGGAATCTCTATGATATGAGTGGGAGCCCTCTAGGCAAAACCCACGTGTGAATTATGCAACTCCCAAGTCATAAGGTGGTGGACTCTTCTTCCTTGAAGGTTTTTAAGCAGAGGCTGGATGGCCATCTGTCACAGATGCCTTAGTTGAGATTCCTGCATTGCAGGGGGTTTGACTCTTACTGGTCCCTTCCAACTCTATGATTCTATTAATACTTAAAGGAACCGTGGGCCCCTCCAGGTCTCTTTTTTATTGTGTAGTCATGATGATTTGTGCTTGGGTGCTATCAGGATGGCCATATGCAATCCCAGATTTCAATGCTATCTGGACCTGCAAACGTTTTGGGGCAGTCCTGTTGCTTCACTTCCAGTCCGTGCAAATCCTGTAAACTCTTGCTGAAATCCCATAGCTATTCATACCACAAATGTTTGGGGGTGGCTGGGGGGGTTGTTGGTCCCACTTTTGTTGCACCTTCCACCAATACCACCATTTCTCCCCCCCCCCCCATTTCTAACCATTTGTTTAGCCCTGCAAACTATGGAATAATAATAATAATAATAATAATAATAATAATAATAATAATAATAATAATAATTTATTTCTACCCCACCCATCTGGCTGGGTTTCCCCAGCCACTCTGGACAGGTTTCAACAGAGCATTAAAAACAGAATAAAAATTCAAACATTAAAAACTTCCCTAAACAGACATCATCGCAAAACAACAAAGAAAGTAAAATAATGAACCACTAACACACAATTATTTTGTCGAGTACATGTGGCAGAATACGCCTGCAATAAAACCTCATCTGCAGAGGCCCTGAGATTTTTTTAAATAAAAAAAGCAGTGTGGCCCTTCACTGTCAAGCATTGTACGACTTTGTGGGGCAGGGAGCTACTGGTTCCAGGGATCTTTAAATATGAGCACAGGGATTAGCCTAAGGAAAATAATAATATGACAGATGGGCAGTGGAGAAAAGTGTGGTATAATCTATACACTTATAAATGGCCTGATACAGAGGCCCATGGATACAGAGTACACATGTTCCACGGGGCCTCTTTTAAAAGACTCACCCTGTATAAGCATCCTGTTTAGCCTAATATTTACTAAGGTGGGGGGTGTATCCATCACTATATTTATACAGTGGTACCTCAGGTTAAGAACTTAATTCGTTCTGGAGGTCCGTTCTTAACCTGAAACTGTTCTTAACCTAAAGCACCACTTTAGCTAATGGGGCCTCCTGCTGCCATTGCACCGCTGCTGCACGATTTCTGTTCTCATCCTGAAGCAAAGTTCTTAACCCGAGGTACCATTTCTGGGTTAGCAGAGTCTGTAACCTGAAGCGTCTGTAACCCAAGGTACCACTATTAGTGCCCTGACACCTTCCACCAATACCACAATTTCTCTCTCCCCCTCCCCATTTTTAACCATTTGTTTATCCCTGCAAACTATGGATAAAAATGAGTGTTGCTTCAGACTAATATTCAAAATCTAGAGAGTTTCGCAGCTCAGGCTGCAATCCTAGTATATACACTTACCAAGTTAGCACCCCCCCCCCCTGTGTGTGTGTGTGTGTGTGTGTGTGTGTGTGTGTGTACAGGGGGCAGTTAAGTCTGGCTGAACTCAGCTAGCTGTAATATGTATGTACAAGGCTGCTCTGTCAATCACTTGTAACAAACTATCCCTCCCAACCTTTTGCAGTAAAACTGTTTTCTTCATGCTACTTAGTAAGGATAATTACACGAAACATAAATATCTATTTCCTCATAGTCCAATTTGTGTGGGTGTCTGTTTTTAAAGCCACGCAACCATATCAGAAACACTTCAGTGTCTCTCGCCTCTCCTGTCAAGTTCCTTCTGTTGCGGCTTTAAAACAATTAATAGCCTGATGTGATAGTTGGTGAACCAATGACACAGCAGAATGGAATGAAGGTAGGAATGCAAACTGCTACAATTTATAACATATGCCTATGGCTTTTGATCCAAGAAGGTAGGGGTGATTCTTCCGCAAGACAAAGAAATGTGTGTTCTTATTGAGATCTCTCACTTTTGGCCAAAGCAACAGCAGCTGATTGTAGTCATTCCTCCACTGAAGAAACTATCCTTTCTAGAACACCCATAAAACCTTGACTTGGGGCCCTGTAGGCACTTGTTAAATCCCTAGAGGAGAAGTAGATAAAGAATCGACTTCTGCAAATGACTAGAGGAACTACATGAGAAGTGCATAGCAAAGAGACATTAGCCAAAACCACAGCACCAGCCACTTGGTATTAAACAACTAATTTTAAATCTCTGCTGGTTTAAATAACCACTTAATCTGTCACTTAATGATGACCATCTACTTACTCATTCAAAATAAATATGTGCTAGATTAGCCAGAAGCAGAAGTAGGAGGAGCAACAGAACGGGATGCTCATTTATTTTCTGTACAGTAGGCTGCATTCCAGGCACAGAGAAACGAGAGGTTTCTACACACAAGCACACACGTTTCAAGGACACATTCTATCTAGCCAGGCAAAAGGGCTCAAGAAGGGCATGGAGCATGCAGGGCCAGTGTGGGATATAACCTGTGGAGAGTCCCAAGGTCCAAATAGGGAGAGCAGGAGGGCCTGAGGTTTCCTACCCCTGCTGTAAGCTGGCTGGAAGAAGACTCTAGCTAGTCTTCTTTGTAATCTCTGATATTTCAATGTTTGCATCCCCAGTCTAGTCATATGGTTCTCATAGGAATCTAGTTGGCCACTGTGGGGCACACAGTATGCTAGTCTAGGTAGACCTTTGGTTTGGTCCAATGGAGTTCTTCCTTATGCTCTTCTGAGTCTTCTGCTGGGGTCTATGCTTCCCAAGATGATTATCTCAAGGTATCCACACCAGTTATTACAAAATAAACTAAGGCTATGTACACATTACCACTTACTCCAGCTTCAGTGCACTCCCATTGCTGGTGTTTGAAGCCAAGTATCAGGGCCGTCTTACCCATAGGTGCTAGGGGTGCTGGGCACCCAGGCGCCAGGCTCTCAGGGGCGCCAGGCTGAGGGTCCGGGGCGAGAGAGTTGAGTCTGGGGAAGAGCCCACCTGTCAGTTGGAGCACCGCAATGGGCTCTTCTGCTGCGGGTGGCTCTGCACCACAAATTTGGGGGTGACTGAGCCAGCGAGATGCTCAGGCATCTGGCTGGCTCCACCCTCCTGCACACCTGGGACTGGGGAACCGAGGAGGGCGCCGGGTGGATCTTTGCACCCCGGTGCCACATATGCTTAAGACAGCCCTGCCAATTCCTCTGAGGAGCAGTTTTAACCACCGTAATCACCAGCTAGCTCAAGAGGATGATACTGAAGCACACATGAGTTACAAAGTGGGTAAAAAGAAAAAGAAAAGCAACCACACCCATTGGCCTTTATTCTAAGCATTAAAAGTAGCACAACACCTTTATTAGGAGTAACGACACAAATTTCAAATCAGGATTTTTTTTCAGGATGGATGTTAAGCATGCCACATACAAGAGTGTTTCTCCCTTCGACTGTGGAAGAGCTTCTAATGTTCAGGAGGCTAAATTGTGCTGGGTGAAAAATACGCACACACACACACACCAACTTGCTGCTACAAACCATGTTAGAATAAATTAGAAATGGTTGCTCTCGCTTGGAAAATATAAGAGTTATTTGAATCGATATCTAGTGTTAGTTTGAACATTTGGAAAATGTGGCCAGTCCTTATATTAGTAAATCTAGATATAAATTTTAGGTGGTGAAGTTGTGATATAAGCCAGATTGAAGTTGGAGGGCATATTGTTTTTCTCCCATAAAAAGAAAGAGCTGGATTATCCATGCAGGAAAGGAGGTAGTAGTTGGAAGGCCAGCTTTCCTAACTCTTCACCTGAATGCTGTTTACTAGCTGGTAAGATGCAGCTGCTTTAATGTTGGGTTTGAGCATAGGAATTGCAGATTTTAATTCCTCCTGTTGAGCCAGAAGCCTTAGTATTGTGGTGCCTTTATTAGGACCAACCAAAATGTCCCAACATTTTGTGAAGTTTTGAGTTGCCTAGAACTCCTTCATCAGCCTGGATGTTAGAAGAAGAAAAAAGAGCATTGTGTCAAATGTTTCCCCAAGATCTGCAGTTAATAACACTCTTAAGGGTGAGGCAGAGAGTGGAGGTAAAGAGAAGCATGGTAGCCTTTACAGAGGCAAAAGCTGGAAATTAATTCCATGTGGTACGCTAGATATAAACAACTCTCTACAACCTGAAGATGCTACATAAGCTGAAAGGTCACTCAGACTGCTGGAGCCTGCTGGAACAGGCCTATCTATTCCAGCAACCTGTTCTCACACTGGCCTACCAAATGCCTGTGGGAAACCTGCAAGCAGGATTCAAGCAGAAGAGCATTCGTCCCTCCTGTGGTTTCCAGCAACTGATATTCAGAAGCAGTCCTCTTTTAAAGCCATCTCCAAGTTGCTAGTTATTGCTACTTCTTGCGGGTGCAACTTCCTAAGTTTAACTATGCGCCGTATAATAAATGCTCTCTTATAAGAACACAACAATATTAATTTTGTCTTAGTTTCCTGTCCTTTTTGACAAATCCAAGTCTTTCTGAAACAAAATATATTAATAATGTGTCATATCTGAATCAAGGTCCGTTGAGTGGTATGATTTATTAGTATATTACTATTTTTTAAAAAATCACTATGCTATCGGGAAGGGGGCTCTTCCCGTCACATGTAAAACTGTTACTATATTCAGGCAGTTTTGATTTTTCATCACTTAATTAGGCAGACTTGTAGACTCAAGGTCTACAAGTCTGTGTGAAAGGCATCTCCATGTCAAGGCCATGGGAGTCGGAAGGGGGGGGAGAGGGCAGCAGCCAGATAATGCTTCAAGGGAACTGGGTTATGTTGATTTTTAATTGGAGACAAGGGCTACCAGGTGCAAAGGGCTTAACAAAGAAAACCTTTATGCAGAACAGGCACAGAATTAAAGCATAAATCACCCAAATAATTTGGAGGAGACAAAGCAGTGCCAATTGTTCCCAGCCCCAAAGAAGTCCCATGTTATCTGATTTCCCAAGGCAGTGCCCACGCAGTATCATCGTTACTGTGTGAAGTGCTAGAAGCTAGATTTCTATAACGAAGCAAAGCAGAGAGATTTGATGATTGTGTACACATTCCTATTTACTTTGCATCCAGTGTGCTCCCACTGATGGCTTGGGAAGTGGTGTGCATACAATATTAGCCACAATCCACACCTGTCATCCATCCATCCTCCCAATTCTTATGAAATGCTGCATTTTGATACATTTACCTCCAAGTCAGCTACAGTCCAAATTGAGTAAAAGAACAACCTACCGTATTTTTCGCTCTATAACACGCTCCCAACCATAACACGCACATAGTTTTTAGAGGAGGAAAACAAGAAAAAAATATATTCTAAACGAAACAGTGAATGTATGATTTTTGTGGTTCATGCTGTGGCCACAGACATGTGATCTGAAGGTGAGTTTGGGGTAGCCGAATGAAAAAATCCTGAGGATCCATGTGGATCCGTGCTTTGTAACCACATTTTTGCACCACTGCGGCCCCAGTCAACAGTGGGTGCGTGATTTTTTGGGCGCAAGCTGTAGCCATGGACATGCTATGTGATCTGATGGTGAATTTGGGGTGACCCAGTGCAAAAATCCTGAGGATCCATGTGGATCCGTGCTTTGTAACCATATTTTAAGTGAGGAGGGAAGGAAAAGCACTCAAGGGACAAGGAACACACGTGGGGTGGGTGGAGAAGGCTCTTATAAGAGGAGTGGGGAGGAGAGAGAGACAGAGAGCCTGCTTGAAAAAACCTTGCTGCTATTTAGCAAGTGGGGAGGAGAGGGAGACAGAGAGCCTGCTTGAAAAAACGTTGCTGTTATTTAGCGAGTGGGGAGGAGAGAGGGACAGAGAGCCTGCTTACTTTAAAGGAGCCAACCAGACAGGAGCCACTTACACTTGTGTAAACAGCTCCTCTCCTCTCCTCTCCTCTCCCGCTTTGCTCCTTTAAAGCAAGCAGGCTCTCTCTCTCTCTCTCTCTCTCCTCCCCACTCAGCGGCTCTTCTCCCACTTTGCTGTTTCAAAGCGAGCCGCGGAGGAGGAAAGGAAGGGGAACCATGGATCCTCTGATCACGACTGCAGCAGATCCCCCTGCCATCTGTAGGCATTCGCTCCATAACACGCACAGACATTTCCCCTTACTTTCTAGGAGGAAAAAAGTGAGTGTTATGGTGCGAAAAATACGGTAGTTGAGATTTAAGCCAATACAGTCATACCTTGGTTGCCGAATGCCTTGGAACTCGTACATTTCAGCTCCCAAATAATCAAAAACCAGAAGTGACTTTTCCGGTTTTCGAATGATTTTCGGAAGCTGAACATCTGGCACGGCTTCCACAGTTCCTGTAGCCAATCGGAAGCCACACCTTGGTTGTCAAACAATTCTGTTTGAAAACCAAGGTACAACTGTAATGTATATACAGCCAATGTAGAGTTCTGTACCCACTAACAAATATTGCAATGGTGGTTTGCAGAGTCAAAGATTTGATAAGACCAGAAATGAGAAACAAGAGTTTCCCCCAAGGGCAGTCTGGCAAATGGTGCTGATGCATCCTTGAAAGGAGGCTCTTTTTACAGTACAGTGGTACCTTGGAAGTCGAACAGAATCCATTCCAGAAGTCCGTTTGACTTCCAAAAAGTTCAGAAACCAAAATGTGGCTTCCAATTGACTGCAGGAAGCTCCTGCAGCCAATCGGAAGCCACACAAGCCATGTCAGACGTTCAGCTTCCAAAGAACATTCGCAAGCAGGAACGTTTAGATATTGAAGCAAAATTCCAAATCTGATCCATCCTTTTATTAGGTAAAGGTAAAAAGGTAAAGGACCCCTGGACGGTTAAGTCCAGTCAAAGGTGACTATGGGTTTGCGGAGCTCATCTCGTTTTCAGGCCAAGGGAGCCGGCGTTTGTCCACAGACAGCTTTCTGGGTCATGTGGCCAGCATGACTAAACCACTTCTGCCGCAACAGGACACCATGACAGAAACCAGAGCGCACAGAAATGCTGTTTTCCTTCCCGCCACAGATGTATCTATTTATCTACTTGCACTGCCATGCTTTCGAACTGCTAGGTTGGCAGGAGCTGGGACAGAGCAATGGGAGCTCACTCCATCACATGGATTCGAACTGCCAACCTTCTGATCGGCAAGCCCAAGAGGCTCCTTTGTTTAGACCACAGTGCCACCCACTCCCTCCATCCTTTCATTAATACTTTCCCAATGTTATAAGTATCTGGTCTTGTTCTATGGCAAACATGGCCAAACCTGGCCCTCCAGCTGTTTTTGGGACTACAATTTCCATCATCCCTGACCACTGGTCCTGTTAGCTAGGGATGATGGGAGTTATAGTCCCAAAATAGCTGGAAGGCCAAGTTTGGCCATGCCTGCTCTATGGAATAAGCCACACTTTAGGAAGATCTCTGAACTTGGCAACCATCCATGGAGGAGACCAATCTTATATTCAGACTCAGGCTGTAAGCATCATTTCCCTCAGTTTTTCATTTCTTATTTGCCTTTCAACTGTCTGGGCCTGAACAGAAGTCTCTTATTGCATTGCTTTCGAATGTCAAAGCACTGTGCAGGCAAAGCAGCAGATATTAGAAGACAATTATTACTTATATAGGTAAAATAACTGGGATGCTGTCTGAAATATACTATGGAAGTATTACTGAAATAAGAGGGACCAATGTTTTAGCAATAGGCTGTGAAAATTTGATTAACAATATACAGTATTGTTCACTCCCCAGACTATGAGTTGTCTCCAAACCGCTGTGAGTGGAACTACAATAACCCTCTGGAGCAGATTTTGGATCTGTGCAGGGGTTGCAGGGGAGAGGAAGGGTAAAGTTATGTTGCACAGAGGAAAGTCTGTTGCACAAATGGAACAGCAGTGCCAGACACAACTCATAATTTGCACCTTCCCCAGAGAAGACCTGATGGTTTTACTGTTCTGAGAGACTACTCAGTGATATAGCTGGCATTTTTGTTGAACCAGCTCTCCTGCTTGCAAAGAACACATGGGTGGGGTTGCATGTTTGTTCACAATGGGTAATAGACAGAAGGAAATAACACAAAAAAAGGAAAGGCAAGCAGAAGACAGAGTTGCCAGTAATTGTAACCAGCAATGAGGAAGGATTTATTAGATGTGTTCTACAGACAAATACATTTTTCATGTGGATTCCTTTGCTTAATCTTACAGTGAGCTATGCTCTTCAATTTCTGCAATGAACAGGGCAGACAAACAAGTGCTTAATTGCCTGGTGTCATCCTCAAGTGACTAAGCATCTTATACAGTCTTGGGCAGTCATTTCTTGAAATCCTGGCAAATTCAAGGGTTCATTTTTTAAATCTTTCACTAACCATGTAAGTACTGACAAATGTATTTAATGGCACTGATCTATTTATGGAGCCTTCATTCAGATTCGTTTGTGAGGAAATTAGTAGAATATGGCTATTTAATGAGTATTCATTTTGATCCGATTGTGTCAAGCAAGTGTTATGAAACACTTTCCAGTGCATTTTCTCAACACTTCTTATAGCAAAAAGCATAAGCTTTCCAGGAAGTGGGTTTGTTGTGCAAAACCTCCCAACCAGCTATGATAGTGCAACTAGAATTTGCTGGTATGTGATTGAATCCCACCTAAAAATAGCAACAGTCTGGAAGTGCCCTAAGACTTTTAAAACTAACCATGGTCACCAGTGGATGGCCTCCAATTCTTACAAAAGTCTGGAGCAGTAAGTAGCATAAGGGTCCATTCTGACAGACCAAACTGGTGTAAAGTTTCTTACCAGAAGGAAGTGATAATGCAGTGGGTCCAAAGGTCAAGAAGGTGGTTTCTGCCTGTGCTGTAGAGGGAAGTGAGGGGCAGATGGGGCTCATCAACCTAAGAAGGAAGCCCATCTCGGAGAAGGAAAACTCTGGTGCTAAACCTCCAGTGTCTTGTGGGATATCTTCGGGAAAAGAAGAGGCTAAGGAGTAAGCCCTACACAAATCCAGAGTGTAGTCCCTAAGAGAGTTGGGTGACATCTTGTACACCTCCTTCTGGTAACTCCTGCTGCCCACCTAGGGCCAATGTATCACTCTGCTTTCCTTTGGACCACATCGGCACAGTCTAGGGGACGGTCTTGTCATCTGGGCAGCCCAAGACCTCCATACACACTGCCCAGGCTTGTACCCTAGAGAGGTCACTTCAGTTCTGCTGACGCAGAGGTTCGGCTTTGCCCCTGGAGGCACACTCCAATGTCTCTTGAGACAGCTGGATGCCAACCACAATAATAGGCAGGCAGAAATCAAAATTAAGGCACGTTTTCCTAAATGATGAGGAACACAGAGCTGAAGCAATCTGTTATGTACTGAGTTGAATATGATCCAAATTGCAGCAGTCTGATTGGTCCTAGAACAATAGGATTCAGAATGCAGTAGTCTGATTGGTCCTAGAATAATAGGATTCAGAATGCAGCAGTCTGATTGGTCCTAGAACAATAGGGTTCAGAATGCAGCAGTCTGATTGGTCCTAGAACAATAGGATTCAGGATGCAATAGTCTGATTGGTCCTAGAACAATAGGATCCAGAATGCAATAGTCTGATTGGTCCTAGAACAATAGGATTCAGAATGCAGCAGTCTGATTGGTCCTAGAACAATAAGATCCAACTCCAGGTGGAAGTGAAACCGCAACCTGATTGGCCTACAGGAAAATCCCGGAATTAGCCAATCCCGTGGGGCCCATTGTGTAAATAATGTATATAAAGCAGACATTTCAGGGGAACTTCCATTCCTCCTCACTACCATGAGCTGAATAAAGAGCATGAAATCCACACTCAACTCTGAGTATATTTCACAATTGCTAGCCAATCTGCTGAGACACCCTCTCCAAATATCCTTTGGCAGTGCTGCAGGAGGTTGGAACAATGTAGGATTCATTAGAACTAATGGGAGCTTCCTTCCTGGTTCAAACAGCAAGCACAGGGAGGACCAAGGTCCTCCTATCCCCTTTCAAGGGTTCCAATCTGGATCAGGCCTCTTGCACCTGCTACTTTCTCTTTTAAAAAACATTCATACAGTTGCTAATTGTGCGAATGGTGGCATGTATGCTTTGGCCCCTAGCGTCCATGACATCACACAGGAGGCTCAGTCCAAGTTCAAATGAACCTGAGACGACCTCCTGATATAGAGTGGCAAAAGGTCCCAAGGCACAAAAGGTATCTAAAGGCATCTTAAGATGGCGCAGTCCTGTCAGGTGGGCGGCATATAAATAATAACAATAACAATAACATTATCATCATCTAATGCAGTGACTTTGCTGAAGCTAAACTACAGAACACCTTCAGTTCCATGATGGAAGAAAGGCAGAATATAAATGTTTAGGATAAATTAGGTAATCACTTCAGGAGAAGCCTACCTAGAGGAACTATTTGCAGAAGTTACGGTAAATGTGATGCCCAATGAAAGAAGAGCCTCTTGGAAAGCTTCCCACACACCATTAGGCTTTGGCAAAAAAACCACGCACCCCGCAACCCAAAAGCTTGAAGCATGTTATGGGAGATGTCTGTAGGGATAATCTTAACATTTCTCACACTTAGTTTCGATTTCCTAGGAATATTACCTGACAAAGCAACAGGGCATGCCTGAACTGTTTTAATTGCCGTTAGATATGATGGGGTTGAGAAATTTAGGAAAGAGAATATGAATTATGGCTTGAAGTTTACAAAGGAAGCCACACATTGGCTTAAAGTAAGATCTGTAGTGAATCAGCAGATGACTTAATTCTGAAACTATTGTGAACATGCCTAATCTTAGCATGGCCTGCAAAGTGAGCATTCATCATGCTCTGGAGGTTAGGACTCAAACCAATGGCTTCAAGTTATAAGAAAGGAGATTCCAACTAAACATCAAGAAGAACTTTCTTAAAGTAAGAGCTGTTCGACAATGGAACATTCTCCCTCAGAAGGCTCTCCTTCATCAGAGGTTTTTTACAGTTGTAGAACATCTTTATACAAAATAAAGCCAAATCTGGACTTGGACCGGGTTACTTGATGCATTTTTCATCGATGAAAACCTTCTCGTTTGGCAAAAGCCACCCTTACTTCTATAACTTTCTCTAGTGCTGTCAGGAGAGGCTGGCAGCAAGAAAAGAAAACACACAACACACAGAGCAATCTAATGTGATAGCTGTGGCCTGTACTTTCCCATGACAGCAGCTCCTGTTGAAGCACCTCTCTTATACTCATTTTCCCAACTGGTCATAGGAATAAGGAGGCTGGTAAATGGATGAGGGTGGCTGACAGCCAGGCTGTGTTTGCAGGAAGGGCGTTTAAGAGGATCACCGGCTTTATTCTCTTCTTCAAGGCCAACATTTCTCAAGGGATCTGAATGGTGTTTAGGGAATCTGCTTCTCTTGCTATACTCAATTTTTGCCCAGTTGCGTGTGGTTTTCTCTCCCCGGCATGCAGGATCTTGCCAGTTCACATTGTCAGTCGTCCTTTTGTTTCCCCCTTAACTTAACAGATAAAATGGAATCGCGTGGATTGCTTCAGACGGTTGCTAGGAGAGCAGCATATTTTGTTTTGATTTGAGCAGGCGTCCCCTGCGCACGGCTTGCTTTCATTACCAATAGCATAATCTCGGGAACCTCAGCAGAAACAATGTAACGTCCTGTAGCTCTTCATGTTAAAAAAAAGATAATGAAGCAGATTGCAAACAAGGTTTATTGGATTTCATAGTCACACATAGGAGAATAGAACCTTAAAGGCACTCACCTAGGCTGTGGGGAAGCTGGCAGATCTGAAACCATTTGTTTGGAATATGAGAACTACTTAAACATTGGCTGCAATTTGACATCTCTGATACAGGCCACCCCAGATGTGTGGGTGTGTATCACCTTCCTTTAATTATTCTTTGCATTTGTATCCCATCTTTTCCTCCAAGGAGGTCCAGGTGATGTCCATGGTTCTCCCCCTCCTCCCCACAACAGTCCTGTGAGGTAGGTTAGGCTGGGACTGAGTGACAGGCTCAAGGTCATGCAGCGAGCTTCATAACTGAGTGGGGATTTGAACCCCGGTCTTGCAGAACCTAGTCTGACACTCAAGCCACTATAATAATAATAATAATAATTTATTATTTATACCCCACCCATCAGACTGGGCTTCCCCAGCCACTCTGGGCAGCTTCCAACAAAATACAGTAATGCATCAAACATTAAAAGCTTCCCTAAACAGTGCTGCCTTCAGATGTCTTCTAAAAGTCTGGTAGTTGTTCTTCACTTTGACATCAGGTGGGAGGGTGTTCCACAGGGCGGGCACCACTACCGAGAAGGCGTTCTTTCTGGTTCCCTGTAACTTGGCTTCTCGCAGTGAGGGAACTGCCAGAAGGCCCTCGGCGCTGGACCTCAGTGTCCGGGTAAGAACAATGGGGGTGGAGATGCTCCTTCAGATATACTGGGCCGAGGCCGTTTAGGGCTTTAAAAGTCAGCACCAAAACTTTGAATTGTGCTTGGAAACGTACTATGCCACACACCTAACTACACTGCCCCTCTTAACTGCCACTGTGTCCCTTCTGTTTCTCTAAGAATAAAGAGCTAATTCTATAATCGAGAGCAAGTAGCTTCTGTGCTTGCACAGGGTTCCTTTCCTTTGTCAAATGATTACTACAGAATTAAAGACAGGCTTCCAAATTCTCCAATTTAAGCCTTCACCCTGGTACCTCTTCTTTCTCTTTTAAAGCACCATCTCGACATCTCATCCTCCTTCAACTCTTCAAGTCATCTCAAGAACATGTTACCTCTATGCTGGTACAGAGTTTTTATTTAACTTCCCACAGAATTTCTATATCAGGGGAAGAACTGATTCCTGCCCAGCCTGAGAAGGAAAGTCCTGGGCAGATGATGCTCAGTCTCTTTAACACACTTCAGAACTTTCCTGCCTGAAAGAAATGTGGATGCCTACTCCAAAAGCGTGAGGAAGTACCGCAGTTTGTTATTGGCATCAGAGAGAACAGGTTAGAGGGAGAGAAATTTCTACAATTTTCCAGGGAAACACAAGCCAAATCAGTCCTCAAAACACCACCTCAGATTCTCAAATGGAAAACCAAGATGCCTAGCTGTACATATGAACACTGAGCGACCTCTTCCACAGAACTAAGTAGGTTGGTTGTTGTTGTTTTTTGTCGGGGGATATATAAACAAAGGACATGGGAAGTTGCTTTATACCGAGTCAAACACTTGGGTCCATCTACCTCCATATTGTCAACACTGACTGGCAGTGGCTCTCCAGAGTTTCAGACAGGGAGATGCTTGAATCTAGAACATTATGCATGAAGGACAGGTTGCTCTATCACTGAGCAATGGTCTTTGCCCCTAAACAAAACTCAGATATTTTACTTCCAAATTATATCATGCAAGCATACACCCTGAATAAATCACAAGGATTTTTGTTTTGTTTTGGTAGAAGGATTGACCTCTATGTTAAGTATAAAAAGCTCCACACAATTTTCCTGCTATATCAATAAACAAAACACAAAACCCTAATGCACTTTGAAGCTGTTTTCATCTGGAAGTGGCAGATACGCCCCATATGCAAATGTGAATTCTTCACCTGCAGCTACTGTTGCTCCAGGTAACAAGCTACATAATGCTGAGATTCTATGATTCTATGATGTTTCCACCTCTGCTTGAAGCAGCAGATTAGTGGGAAATTCAGAGTCCTTTCCTGATAGCTGCACAACACCCCCTCACAGCCATGTCCCCTTCTAAGATTATGCAATCTTCTAAGATTATACAATAAAAATTACCTTTCAATGGCAGATGGAGATTTGGGTTGGCCACTGTGAGAACAGGATGCTGGACTAGATGGTTCTAGATTCAGGTAGGTAGCCGTGTTGGTCTGACACAGTCGATATATATATATATATATATATATATGCAGGTTTTGGTGTCCTCGGGTGTCTTCCCGTGTAAAAGTTGGGGTGTCTAGGCGACGTTTCGACGAGGTCTCACTCGTCATCTTCAGGCTGGTGCTTTCGGCTTCTTGTTACTGGAACAGAGCGGGATCTCAATGTTTGAGTTCCTATAAATACTGTAGAGGGGGTGTGGTGTCTAGCCTCCAATGTTCTGGGCAGAGAGGAAGTTCCCAGGCTAGTGTGCCTTTTCTTCTTTTGTTCCTTAATTACTTGAGAGATACCTTGAGTGATTTCTTGAGTGATATCCTGAGTACCACTTAGGTGGGTCATTAGGTGTGGATTAGTTGCTAAAGTCTTTGTGTCTTGACCTCTTGAACTTTGTGAAGAGTTTTCCTGAGAAGATGGCTGTATTGCACTTAGTTGTGCTTTGGCTTGGCTTCGTGTATAGGGGCGAGCTGTGGTTTTGTGGCTTGTGTCAGCCAGATCTGTGTAGGGATTGCAGGGGGGTGCAGCATCCGGAGGTGCCACCATGGATTGGCTACTGGATGGCTACTGGATGGTGTCAGTAATTGCTCTTTAACACGGAACATCACCACAAGAGAATAATCATGGAAGCCATCGAGATAGAGAAACACCCTCACAACATGAACAAGCGTGACGACACATCCCGCTTGCCAGACATCTGGAAATTAGCCCTCCCCACAAAAACTGACACCAGATCCAGAGGCACACAGAACGCCAACACCAATCAACCACACCAGACCCAAACCCAGACCCTCTCCACAGATGAATTACTGACACCATCCAGTAGCCAATCCATGGTGGCACCTCCGGATGCTGCACCCCCCTGCAATCCCTACACAGATCTGGCTGACACAAGCCACAAAACCACAGCTCGCCCCTATACACGAAGCCAAGCCAAAGCACAACTAAGTGCAATACAGCCATCTTCTCAGGAAAACTCTTCACAAAGTTCAAGAGGTCAAGACACAAAGACTTTAGCAACTAATCCACACCTAATGACCCACCTAAGTGGTACTCAGGATATCACTCAAGAAATCACTCAAGGTATCTCTCAAGTAATTAAGGAACAAAAGAAGAAAAGGCACACTAGCCTGGGAACTTCCTCTCTGCCCAGAACATTGGAGGCTAGACACCACACCCCCTCTACAGTATTTATAGGAACTCAAACATTGAGATCCCGCTCTGTTCCAGTAACAAGAAGCCGAAAGCACCAGCCTGAAGATGACGAGTGAGACCTCGTCGAAACGTCGCCTAGACACCCCAACTTTTACACGGGAAGACACCCGAGGACACCAAAACCTGCATTCCTGTACCCGTGAAAATCTACGAAAGCAAATATATATATATATATATATATATATATGCTTTCGTAGATTTTCACGGGTACAGGAATGCAGGTTTTGGTGTCCTCGGGTGTCTTCCCGTGTAAAAGTTGGGGTGTCTAGGCGACGTTTCGACGAGGTCTCACTCGTCATCTTCAGGCTGGTGCTTTCGGCTTCTTGTTACTGGAACAGAGCGGGATCTCAATGTTTGAGTTCCTATAAATACTGTAGAGGGGGTGTGGTGTCTAGCCACAGAACATTGGAGGCCCAGAACATTGGTGCCCAGAACATTGGAGGCTAGACACCACACCCCCTCTACAGTATTTATAGGAACTCAAACATTGAGATCCCGCTCTGTTCCAGTAACAAGAAGCCGAAAGCACCAGCCTGAAGATGACGAGTGAGACCTCGTCGAAACGTCGCCTAGACACCCCAACTTTTACACGGGAAGACACCCGAGGACACCAAAACCTGCATATATATATATATATATATATATATATATATATATATATATGACTCTGTGTGTGTGTGTGTGTGTGTGTGTGTATGACTGTGTATACACACACACACACACACACACACACACAGTCATACCTCGGGATAAATACGCTTCGGGATGAATATTTTCGGGTTGCGCTCCACGGTGACCCAGAAGTAACAGAGAACGTTACTTCCGGGTTTTGCTGCACGCGCATGCGCAGATGCTCAAAATGATGTCACGCACATGCACGGAAGCACCGAAACACAACCCGTGCACACGCAAACACGGGTTATGTTCACTTCGGGATGCGAACGGGGCTCCGGAACGGGTCCCATTCACATCCTGAGGTACCACTGTGTGTGTGTGTGTGTGTGTGTGTGTGTATTCCAGTAGCACCTTAGAGACCAACGAAGTTTGTTCTTGGTACAGTGGTGCCTCGGGTTACATATGCTTCAGGTTACATACGCTTCAGGTTACAGACTCCGCTAACCCAGAAATATTACCTCGGGTTAAGAACTTTGCTTCAGGATGAGAACAGAAACTGTGCAGTGGCGGCGCAGCGGCAGCAGGAGGCCCCATTAAGTACTTACCGGTAATCTGAGGTACCACTGTATAAGCTTTCATGTGCACACACACTTCTTCAGATACACTGGACTAAATGGGTCATTGGTCTGATCTAGCAGGCTCATCTTGTGTTCTTTTGGTCTTAAATTTGTTTCGTTGTTGTTGTTTTTACAGATAGTAAATTACAGCTCACAAAGCGCTCTCTCTCTCTCTCTCTCTCTCTCTCTCTCTCTCTCACACACACACACAGACACACACACACAAATGCAAAGATACAGAGAGGGAGTAAAAGGAGTTTGAGTTATTTTGCACAGGAAAGTAAAGCAGCTTATAATAAAGTAGCCCACAAGTGAAATAAAAGAAAGTTACAGAGTAGAGTCATAAACATGCAGAAATAAAATGAAAAACCCTCAGTTTCAAAATACTAAGGTCCTTGCCAAAGCAGTAGCATTTTTCCTTCAAATGAAGCCTGTTCCAAGCCTGAACAATGGAGGGAGGAGGAAAACCATCCTTAGAAATGCCTTTAGCGGTGGAAATTGCAATTCAGCCTGAGGGAGGGGTGGAACTGGTGCTACAGATAATGGTCCACTAGGCTAAGTCATTTGCTACTTAGGTAAAGGTAAAGGTACCCCTGCCCGTATGGGCCAGTCTTGACAGACTCTGGGGTTGTGCGCCCATCTCACTTAAGAGGCCGGGGGCCAGCGCTGTCCGGAGACACTTCCGGGTCACGTGGCCAGCGTGACATCGCTGCTCTGGCGAGCCAGAGCCGCACACGGAAACGCCGTTTACCTTCCCGCTGGTAAGCGGTCCCTATTTATCTACTTGCACCCGGAGGTGCTTTCGAACTGCTAGGTTGGCAAGCGCTGGGACCGAGCAGCGGGAGCACACCCCGCCGCAGGGATTCGAACCGCCGACCTTTCGATCGGCAAGTCCTAGGCGCTGAGGCTTTAACCCACAGCGCCACCTGCGTCCCCATTTGCTACTTAGAGGCCAATTAACACCAGAACTTTGCAGCTGCAAGGCATGTTGTTTAGTCGTAGGTCAAAACAAATAATCACTTTTGAGGAGCTTGGCTCTGTTGTAAACAAAATCTGCCCTTATTCCGTTATGGGGTACACAAGAGCCCTTATAGAGTCCTTTGTAGGTTCTCCATCTGTAAGAGAAAATAACAGAGGCCAACCAGAGAATATTGAGAAGCAAAGCAGCTAGTAAGCCTGATCGTTATTAAACTGTTGCAACAGAGTCTCCCCCCACACGCAGGAGAGAGGAGGAGGACCCTGAACCATGTGTGCTTGCCCTTATATAGACATTTTGAAATTCCCTGCCCTGGAGCTCAAGACCACCCCTCCATATATCATACATACATCACAGAAGGGGTGTAGCCCAAGACCACCCCCCACAAACACACCTACATCACAGAGAAGGTGGTCTACAACAGAAATTTGAATGTTGTTGTTTTTCCTGTCTGCCAGGTTATCTGATAATGCCTTATCTGATTGCCTTTTCTGGTAGTCTGGCCATTCCTTTAAGATGGTGATTACCCACTTCCTGAGACAATTGGGAAGGTTCCCTCACCCCCTCCCTCCTTTCAGAGAAACATTTGGTCAGTTTAGGAGTCAAAATGGTTTCAGGACTGTCTTCCTGTGCTGCTTCAGACATGTGGTTTATATATTTATGTACGTGTTTGCTTGGTACATTTATGAACATTTATTATATATGTAAGACCTTAAAATTTTTATTACAGCTCATAGGATGCTAACACAGGAACCCTCCTTCTGAAAACATGGGGTCTACAACCTTGTGGGTTCCCTTCTATTCCATGTGTAAGTGCTGTCAATGTGTGACAAAATTTGAAATACCGTGTGCAGCGTTGCATCCGCGATTTGTTCCCAAAATAACACCCAAACAACCTGCATTTTTTAAAGCAGAGAATTCACCATGGTGGATTACAGTCAGTCATTGGATTATTTCTCATCATTAAGTCACATGGGGGAAAGGACTGCATTTGATGTTGATATTGTTATAGATATGGCAAACCCTAGAAATTAATAAACACCAGGGTTCTGATTAATTGGGATATGGATTAAAGTGCAGAACTGTGCCAGACAGGGAATTCAGGAAATTTCTGGGCTGGCTTATGTAAACCAGCCTGGCCAAACTAGAGCCATTAAGGGAACAATGATGGACCACTGAGGAGAGGAATCCTTTAGCCTGGGGTGTGTGAGAGATGTTACCATGGTGATGGGGTATATGTTTGAGCAGACAGGAAAAGGGAGTTTTGAAGCAGGGATTCCTGGGAAGGAGGAGGAAGGAGGACAGAGAGAAGATTGCCACCAGTGCCATGGGCCATGGTGTAAGATCTGGACTCCCTCCATGCAGAGTGAAGGTGTAAATAGGTGAATAAGCCATATGTCTTCTGCAGTGGACTCTCGGGTTGCGACCGTGATCCATGCGGGATGAATGTCCGCAACGAGCAGTGTTCACAACCTGCAGCGTTTGCAACTCGCAGCGGCACATCTGCACACACGCAGGTTTCGATTCGGTGGTTCTGCACATGCGTAAAGCGCAATATGGTGTTCTACGCATGCGCGACCCCCAAAACCCGGAAGTAACCCGTTCTGGTACTTCCAGGTTTCGGCGGTTCCGTAACCCAAAAAAAACCCGCAACCTGAAGCGTCTCTAACCCGAGGTATGACTGTATTCTCCAGAGGGACACAGACGCCGTGTGTTTGCCTGTGTGTCCCTATGGGCTCTTGCTGCCACTTGATAGAGAGAGGGCCAAGCACCTGACTTTTGAAACAATACAGTGGTACCTCAGGTTAAGTACTTAATTCGTTCTGGAGGTGTGTTCTTAACCTGAAACTGTTCTTAACCTGAAGCACCACTTTAGCTAATGGGGCCTCCTGCTGCCGCCACCACACGATTTCTGTTCTCATCCTGAAGCAAAGTTCTTAACCTGAAGCACATGTAACCTGAGGTACCACTGTATATTGTTAGCTCAGTTCCAGTTCTAAGCTAGGTTACCCAGGAGTAAGTCCCACTGAGTTATATGTTGTTTACTGCTTAGTAAGCGTGTTTGCAGTTTTAATTGTCCAAAGTGAACATCATAGGTTCTTTGTGGGACGTGATTTCCATTTAACCTACACACTCTGCACCCTGGAAACACAAAAAACCAAATGAAAGATAGAAGATTGTTGCATCTACTGTACACTAACTGGGTTTCCCTCGCCCGCTTTAGTGCAAAACAAACAA
This sequence comes from Podarcis gaigeae, assembly GCF_964106915.1. Classification (NCBI taxonomy): domain Eukaryota; kingdom Metazoa; phylum Chordata; class Lepidosauria; order Squamata; family Lacertidae; genus Podarcis; species Podarcis gaigeae. Next base: position 57,177,855 of record NC_139679.1, read on the forward strand.
GCACACCCAGCAGGCTGCTGAGCTTTCCTCAAAATCACGTGATTTGCTTTCAGAGGCAAACTGCCAGCTCACAACTCAAGCTGGCTTACATCACTCCTTGTGGCCACAGTTAGACAGCAATATGTGCTGAGAAACACAGGTTCAAAACTCAGCAATGAGTCAGTTGCAAAGCTCACATTCATTTATTTCTTCTTCTTCTGCATTGGGCCTTCTCTTCTTTCTTATCTCTTACCATATCCATCTGCTTGTGATAGTAACCTATTGCTTTTAACTTTTAACTAAGGTGAGGTCTGCCTTTTCTTTTATCATTTGGCATGCCCCCTACTATTTGTAAATAAGATCATTTAAAAATCAGTTAACTTGTCATCTAAGTAACAGAATACACCTCACATTAGTTCCAGGAAAATGCTTAAAACTCAGTGAGTTATTCCGCATGGCTTAGTGGTCTCCTACTCCTGACACACACAAATGCAGAATCTGTGTCACCCTAAATAAAAGACACAGGGAAAATAAGGGAAGGGAAATTTTTAACAAAAAGAAGACTAAGTATAAAAGTGGGGAGAAGCCACCCCAACACCTCTTGGCCCAGCACAAGTCTTATGTTCTTAAAAGGCTTCTTCTTCATCATCATCTTTGTCTTCTTCCCTGCAGAGTCTATACAGTGGTACCTCAGGTTAAGTACTTAATTCGTTCCGGAGTTCTGTTCTTAACCTGAAACTGTACTTAACCTGAAGCACCACTTAAGCTAATGGGGCCTCCCGCTGCCGCCGTGCCACCGGAGCATGATTTCTGTTCTCACCCTGAAGCAAAGTTCTTAACCTGAAGCACTATTTCTGGGTTAGCGGAGTCTGTAACCTGAAGTGTATGTAACCTGAAGCGTATGTAACCCGAGGTACCACTGTATTAAAGCTCACAAAGCTCTCACAAACACAGTAAAAGGGGTTTGTGGTGTTTTTGCACAGCAAAGTAAAGCAGCTTTCAAAAGTTTCAACAATGCAGCCCACAAGTAAAGAGATAAAAAAAAAGGTCTCTTACGAAGTGGCAGTTCCTCCATGAGAGACTCCCTGGCCTTCACAGGACTGCTCTGCTTCAATATGTATCCACTTCGCTGGGAGTAAGTCTCACAATTCAGTGGTACTTTCTTCTACATAAACTCTCTAGGATTGTGCTGGCAAATGTTTTTGTGGTCTAGGTCCTATTTTATTGGATGCATGAAATGTTATACTTAGTTTGTTGGTATATACATGGACGTGAAACTGGGGTTATAAACTGTGGAGCTGAAACACCATGAAATGCAAGTGCAGCCTTTGTGACATCTTTCCCTTAACTGAAGGGCTGTTTTTTAAATTACAATTTGTTTAAGCAATATAATTTAAGGGGCAAAACAAATGCAACTGCTGTTACTGCTTTATTTTCGCCATAAGCACAGGAGTGAGTAGTTATGAAACAAGAATTGGCTATTTGGACAAGGATATGGGAATGTTTCCTTAATTAAAGAAGCCTTCTACTTCTATAGCTACACAACATGTGGCTACGGAAGCCATAACACATTTAGGAAGACAAACAGAGATTATCATGGTTTGTCTGGAGCAACCATCCCCAAAGATGTTGAGCTCTTCCACATGGCCAGAATCAAAATTCAAAGCTAGATGTTAAAATCCCCCTGCATGAATGTGAAGAGCATGAGGCATGCTCCACATGAGTCAGTGGAGTTCTGTTCAGATGGTTTTTCCACCATAATATTGCACCATATAGTTTACTTTGCATGCAGCAAGAAATAAGCCTACCCTGGGAAAATACCAATCGATTGGTCAATCCCAGCTCTGGGAGAGTACCAAATAACCACAGCAAGCAAACCTTCAATCAAAAGTAAGGATTGTGTTTGGGTGAATGAGGCTGTTGAAAGAGACATGCAATTCTGGTTGGTGTGTGTGCATTTAATGAAAAACAAATACCTCCTGCCCACAGTTCTGTCCTATTTTAGCTGTTCTGCCAACATATCCTTGCTGATGGAGTGGCTCTTCCATCAGGCATATAGAATTGTAGACTCATAGAACTGGACAGCTGGAAGGGACCCCAGGGGTCATTAGTCCAACCCGCTGCAATGCAGGAATCCTGCCCACAGCTATCCCTGGGTGGGCTCAAACCACCAATCTTCTGTTTTTTTTTGTTTGTTTTTTTTAATTCTTTTTATTAAATAGCTTTCATAACACAGACATATGCAAAACAGAAAAAAGAAAAACAGTTAAAGAAAAAACAACACAAAATACAGCTGCACACTGAGCACAGTAACCCGTGAAAAAAAAAAAAGACACTAAAAAGAAAAACCGAGAAAATTAAAGAAAAAAAGTAAAAGAAAAAACTTAGTGTATATAACAGTTAACACCCATCACCTGACCTCCTTCCCTGCTGATTTCGGGTTTCCAGTTTTAATAGTTTCCTTTTAACAGCTGGTGTTGGTATTTAGTTTGTACACCGGAAGTTTTATACCAGACCTGCTATAGTTGGTAAGTTTCTAAAATGTCCTTCTATATAAGCCATAAATTTATTCCAATCTTCATTTAACTTTGCACTTTTTTGGTTTCTAATTCTTTGCATCATTTTTGCCAATTCGATGAAGTCATATAGTTTTAATTGCCAATCCCTCACCGTTGGTATAGTTGTACTTTTCCAGTTTTGGGCGATTAGCATTCTGGCCGCTGCCATTGAATATTGAAATAGGGTTTTATCTTCTTTCTTTATCTCATCTCCAACAATCCCTAATAAAAAGGCCTCTGGTTTTTTGGGGAATGTGTATCTAAATATTTTTTTTAACTCATCATATATTTGATTCCAAAAATTTTTCATTACCTCACATGCCCACCACATATGTATAAAATTACCTTCTTTTGTTTTACATCTCCAACAGGCCTTATCTCCAGTCCTATACATCCTACTTAATTTTTCTGGTGTTAAGTACCATCGATATATCATTTTTTCTAAATTTTCTCTAATTGCAGCGCTTGCCGTGAATTTCATTCCCTCATTCCACAATTTTGCCCATTTCTCATATTCTATGTTATATCCCAAATCTATCGCCCACTTGACCATGACTTCCTTAATTTCTTCGTCTTTTGTGTCCCACTCCAATAATATGTTATACATTTTAGACAATAATTTAGATTTACTCTCGATTATCTCAATCTGAAATTTAGATTTCTTTTCGTTCATTCCTATTTTTTTATCTTCCGTCCATCTTGCGTTGATCTGATGATACTGTATCCAACCCGTCAGCTTCTCTTTTAACTCCTCGTATGGCCTTAATTTCCAGCTATTTTGAGATCTAACTAATAGATCTTCATATGTCAATCTTTGATCTTCCTGGTTTATTTTTTTAATTGTTAGGATATTTGTTGGGCATAACCACCAAGGTGTTTTCCCCTCTAGCAATTTTTTATTTTTTTCCCAAACTTCATACAAGGGGCCTCTGATAATGTGATTCGAAAATCCTTTATGGGGCTTCTCCTTATCTGACCAAAGGTAGGCGTGCCAGCCAAACCTATTATCTGCCCCTTCGAGATCTAATAAATCGGTGTTCTCCAAGGTTATCCATTCCTTAACCCAACATAAACAAGCAGCTTCGTAATATAGTTTTAGATTGGGGACTGCGAGCCCTCCTCTCTCCTTTCGGTCCGTGAGTAATTTAAACCTGATCCTTGGCCTTCTTCCCTGCCAAATGAATCTTGAGAGAATTTTCTGCCAGTCTTTAAATATTTTGGACCCTCTAATAACGGGAATATTTTGAAACAGAAACAGCATCTTAGGGAGTATATTCATTTTTATAGCCTCCATCCTACCCAGCCAGGAGAGGTTAACTCTGTTCCAAACATCCAGATCTTTTTTGATTTTATTCCACGTTGCCGAATAGTTGTCTTCAATCAGGTTTATATTTTTTGGTGTGAGCCATATTCCTAAATATTTTATTTTTTTTGCCACTTTAATTCTGTTTTGTCTCTCTAATTTTTCTTTTATATCGTTACTCAGATTCTTTATCAGCATTTTGGTTTTAAATTTATTCAGTTTGAAACCAGATAGTCTACCGTACTCCTCTAAGACTTCCAGCGCTCTGCCCAGACTTCCTTGCGGCTCTTCCAAAGATAACATCAGGTCGTCCGCATAAGCTTTTAGTTTGAACTCCTTTGATCCAATTTTTATCCCTTGTATCTCAGGCATTGATCTTATTTTATTCGCCAAAACTTCTAAAACTATGATGAATAAGAGCGGGGAGAGAGGGCAACCCTGTCTTGTTCCCTTCTCGATCTTGAATCTGTTTGTAAGGTTATTATTTATCACCAGTTTAGCAGATTGGATTGAGTATATTGCCTGTATTCCTTTCATAAATTCTCCCTCTATCCCCGCCTTTTCTATGGATTTTAATAGAAACGACCAAGAGACGTTATCAAACGCCTTCTCGGCGTCTATGAAGACCAGAGCTGCAGGGATATCATTATTAATCTCCAAGTGTTCAATTATGTTTATAACATGTCTCACGTTATCTTTCAGAAATCTATTTGGGAGGAAACCCGATTGGTCCTTGTGGATTAGATTTGTTAAACATCTTTTCAATCTGTTTGCCATAATTTCAGCGTATATTTTGTAGTCATTGTTGAGCAAAGATATTGGCCTGTAATTCTTCATATTCAGTTTATCTGTGTCTACTTTGGGGATTAATGTTATAAAGGCTTCCCTCCAGGACTCGGGTATCCTCCCTCCTCTCAAGATATTATTCATCGTATCGCAGAGCGCTGATGTCAGTTGGCTTTCCAAAACTTTGTAATATTTGGCCGAAAGGCCGTCCGGTCCTGGTGCCTTACCCAATTTCATTTTTTTTTATCGCATTCTGTATCTCTTCTGTGTTTATGGGTCTGTTTAATTGGTGTCTTTCTTCCTCTGTAACAATCTTCCCTTTACATTTCTCTAAATATCTTTCTATTTGGATTGGATCCTCTTCTCCTTTCTTGTATAGCTCCTCATAGAATTTAAGGAAATTATTTTGTATTCTTTTTGGATCTACTATCAGTTCTTCCTCAACCATTATTTTGTTTATCACATTTTGTTTTTGTCTTTTTCTCAATTGCCAGGCCAGAAATTTCCCCGTTTTATTCGCTGATTCAAAATATCTTCTGGTTAACAGCAACACATACTAACCCACTGCATCACAGGATATGCGATGTGTACTTCTACACCCTACAACCCTACAACCACCATGCCAATGGATCTTCAGCATAATTCTGTGCCCTAAAAGGTGTCATCATTCAGTACAGTACAGTACAGTACATTCAGTACTGCTACATCTGCCCGTCTGGTGCACACTAGGGACTAGAGAGGAATTTGATTCTGTTCACATTGGAAGGCAAAGATTCCTAAATTCCACTTTCTGAAATAATACGCAAACTTATTCACAGGCGTCCTTGGAAATTTGCAATTGCCCAAGTCTTGCACTGTAATTATCCCTCTAAGCATACAAAATGCATATACTAAGGTAAAGTGTGCATTAAAAAACCCCCATATATTACTAGAAATAACAAAAATGTATAGTGCCAGGTATAGCTGCTTTGCCAAAATGTGTATGTTAGGAAAAATTTGCAGTAAAATGCTACCTAATTTTCATGAGGACGTAAAAAAAACAAAACAAAAAAAAAACACGAACGGATCTGGAAAACTGAACATGAGACTGGAAGAAAGAGAAACCGAAAAATCAAAAGTGGCCTCTTCAGTCTTCCCTATGCACAATTCTTTCTCCACCCTAAAAGGATCAGTTTACAACCCCAGCCAATACAATATTTATCCTAAAGATACATATTGAAGACATTCAGCAAATTCAACAACTATAATAGCAACTCAAAATTTAAAATCAACCCACAATTTATTTTCACAGAGATGCAAAACTGGGCAGTTATTCAGCAGCAAATAAAATACTCTTCAGTGGCTATTCAATTAGACATAGCACCGATAAGTGTTTCTGTTTCAACTGAGACCACTTTTCCTACTACTTTCAAGTGATATGAGTGTTCCCAGCAGTTACATCTACAGCAAAGAAGAAGAAGAGTTTGGATTTGATATCCCGCCTTTCACTCCCCTTCAGGAGTCTCAAAGCGGCTAACATTCTCCTTTCCCTTCCTCCCCCCACAACAAACACTCTGTGAGGTGAGTGGGGCTGAGAGACTTCAGAGAAGTGTGACTGGCCCAAGGTCACCCAGCAGCTGCATGTGGAGGAGCGGAGACACGAACCTGGTTCCCCAGATTATGTGACTGCCGCTCTTAACCACTACACCACACTGGCTCTCAAAGATGTATGGAAAAGTTAAGGGAGTGCTATAATGTCTGTATGGTACCTATGTCTGCCTCAGAGAGGAGATGCTCTCAGATCAGACCCACTTCCCAACTCCTCACAGTGTATATTCTAATTCTTTTTCCAACATGGGTGAATGAACTTAGCGCTTTTCAGTAGTAAGAGAGGATAATGTGGCAGTCAACCACCTTACCTGGGACTGTCTCTGTTTTATCTTGATTGCGTATGGGGAATCATTAACTTGCAAATGAAAGTCCATTCCACAGTATCAGAGATGTTTCTTAACAGAACTATTACCATTCATAGCAACAAATCGATGAAAGTGCTGATGCCACAATACATTTCCTATTTTTAACGTGCCACAGAGCTAATTATTTTACTTTATTGCTTGCCATCCCTAAATAGCCAGGGTTCAAATTTCAGGAGGTTCAGGTGCAAAATGCCTGCTGCATTTTTGCACGTATATGGACTGGAGTCATAGTTGTGTCCGTGTTGTTGGACTGCAATTCCCATCAGTTCAAGCCAGCATGGCCTTTGATCCAGGATTATGGGAGTTGTTGTTTTGCAACACCAGGAGGGTGACACAGGTTCCCCACTCCCAGATTAGCGGGTGCCACATATAACATGATGTATCTGCCAGCCTTAATTGCTACCAAATGGATGCTATTGTCAAAACAATCAAGCCCTCTTCCTTTTGAATTCCTAACTTAGAATACATCCATTTTAATCTACACATAAAAACAGGTTTGGTGCTATTAAACAAGGCCTGACAAGCCTAATTGTGATAGAAAATGTTAGCTGGAAGGTAGGGAATGGTACAGCAACTGCCATGCATATGGATGGAATGCATATCAAAGGGATATGATAGCACCCTAAGGTTTATATGATGCTGGAAGAAATACCAACAACCTCAGATATGCAGATGACACAACATTGATGGCAGAAAGTGAGAAGGAATTAAAGAACCTTTTAATGAGGGTGAAAGAGGAGAGCGCAAAATATGGTTTGAACCTCAACATCAAAAAAACGAAGATCATGGCCACTGGTCCCATCACCTCCTGGCAAATAGAAGGGGAAGAAATGGAGGCAATGAGAGATTTTACTTTCTTGGTCTCCATGATCACTGCAGATGGTGACAGCAGCCACATTTTTTTTTTTTTTTTGCATTTTAAAATTTTATTGATATCCTTATATATACATTATTTCCAAATTTCAACCTTTCGCATACATTTAGGACTTCCTTCGACGTCGTTGAACCTTCATTCGTGTTTAAATCTTAGATACACATTTCAAATTACACATTGCCATTCATACCCCTTTGATACATTATTTCTATTAAGCAATACTTATTAGTTCTTTACAGAGCCTCTTTGAATCCCACAAGCGTTGTTTTTACCATACATTTGTTCTCCAGATATCCTATGAATTTCCCCCAGTCTTCAATAAATTTTTGATCTTTTAGGAACCTTATTTTCCCTGTTAACTTATCCAACTCAGCATATTCTATCAGTTTTCCTCTCCAATCTGCCACCGTTGGGGTTTCTTCTTGTTTCCACCTCTGGGCTACTACTATTCTGGCTGCCGTCACCGCATACTGAAAGAATTTGTGATCCTTTCTCCTAATGTCTTTTCCTATAATACATAGTAGGAATGCTTCTGGTTTTTTAACAAAGGTATAACCTAAGATCTTTTTCAATTCATTATATATTTCCTCCCAGAAACTTTTAACCTTCTTACACTCCCACCATAGATGGTAAAATGTCCCTTCCTTTTGTTTGCATTTCCAGCATTTGTTGTCTATCTTATACATCTTGGCCAGTTTAACGGGTGTCATATACCACCTGTACTGCATCTTCATGATATTTTCCTTCAGTAACGAACAGGCCGTAAATTTTATATTCTCCCTCCAGAGTTTTTCCCAATCTTCCATTTGAATGTTATACCCGAAGTCCCTAGCCCATTGTACCATCACTGACTTCACCTCCTCATCCTTTGTGTGCCACTCTAATAAGCTTTTATACATTTTGGAGAGGATTTTATATTCACTATTTATTATCTCTTTTTGAAATATAGATTCTTTCTCCTCATATCCCCTTTCCTTCACCTCTGTTTTAAACATCTCGTTTATCTGAAAATAGTGAAGCCAGCCCTGTGTGAGCGCTTTTACCTGGTCGTATGGTTTGATTTTCCATTTACCCCCTTCGTTAATGACCATCTCCCAGTACTTCCCCCACTCTTCTTCCATATTAACTTTCTTAACACTTGTTAACTCCTGCGGGGATAGCCAGTGTGGTATTCTCGGCTCCAGTATGTTTTTATATCTGTCCCAGACCTCTATTAGTGGACCCTTAAAAATATGACAGCTGAAACCCTTATGCACCCTCTTTTTGTCCGTCCATAAATACGCATGCCACCCAAATTTGTTATTGTACCCTTCCAGATCTAATAACCCTCTGTTCTCCAACTTAACCCATTCTTTTAACCAGCACAAACAGGATGCTTCGTAGTACAATCTCATGTCAGGAAGGGCAAAGCCCCCTCTTTCTGTTGTGTCGGTTAGCAACTTAAATTTAATTCTGGGCTTCTTCCCTTCCCAAACGTATCTAGAGATCGCTCTTTGCCATTCTCTAAAGTTTTTGGATCCTTTTAGTATGGGTAATGTTTGGAACAGAAATAACAGTTTGGGTAGCAGCATCATTTTCACCATGGATATTCTTCCCCAGAATGATAATTTCATTCTGGCCCAGACCTCCAGATCTTTTTTAATTTTATTCCAAACCGGGATGTAATTGTTTTGATATAAGTCAATATTTTTGTTGGTAATCCAGATTCCCAAATACTTTATCTTTTTAACAACCTCAATTTCAGTTTGTTGTTGCACTGTTGCCACCGTATCCTGATCCATGTTTTTGACAATCATTTTTGTCTTACTCTTATTCAATTTAAAACCTGCGAGCTTCCCAAATTCTTCCATCTCATTCAGGATCGCCCTTATACTTTCTATAGGTTCTTCCACCGTAAGAACAACATCATCCACGTAGGCTTTGACTTTATACTCATTTGAACCTAATGTTACCCCTTTGATTTTCTTATTTTGTCGTATTGCGTTCAATAGTACCTCCAACACCACTATGAAGAGCAGCGGCGAGAGCGGGCAGCCCTGCCTTGTTCCCTTACATATATTTATATCCTCAGTGATGACATTGTTGATTATCAGCCTCGCCTTCTGCTCTGTATAAATCGCCTTGATGCCGTTTAAAAACTCTTGTCCCACATCCATTACTTCCAGATTTTTTAACATGAAGTCCCAAGTTACATTATCGAAGGCTTTCTCCGCGTCTATGAAAATTAGGCTAGCTGGTTTGTCGTGTCTATCTGATAAGTATTCAATAAGATTAATTATACATCTTGTGTTGTTTCTTATTAGCCTACCCGGGAGAAAGCCCGTCTGGTCTTCATGTATCGTCCTTATTAATATCTTTTTTAGTCTTTTGGCTAAAAAGCCAGCAAAAATCTTATAGTCCGTATTCAATAAGGAGATGGATCTATAATTCTTAACTTGGGTTAGGTCCGAATCTTGTTTTGGGATGATGGTAATAAAGGCCTCTTTCCATGATCTGGGCATATCTCTTTCTTTTAAGATGTTGTTCATTACTTCCATAAGCGGAATCATCAATGTGTCTTTCATTTCTTTATAGTAGCTCAGTGTAAACCCGTCTGGACCCGGGGCCTTCCCTCTTTTCAGTTCTCTAATCATTTCTTCCACCTCTATTCTACAGATTGGGGCGTTTAGTTGTTCTTTCTGCTCAGATGACATCTTCTTCACCATCTTTTCTTTTAAGTATCTGTCTATTTTTTTCTTATTATTCCTTTCCTTATGTCGGTATAGTTGCTCATAGAAGTCTAAAAAACCTTTTCTAATTTCTTTCGGATCAGTTGTTTCTTCATCATTTATTAGTATTTTATTGATTGTATTTTGTTCTTTCCTCTTTTTAACTTGCCACGCGAGCCATTTACCTGACTTATTGGCAAATTCAAAGTTTTTTTGTCTTAACCTTTTTATGTTCCACTCGACCTCCTTATTTATCATCATTGCAAATTGCGTTTGAAGGGACTTTATTTCCAGCATTATATTTACATTATTCGGTTCTGTGATCAATTTCTGCTCATTATCCATAATCTGTCTCAGAATTTCTTTTGACCTCTTTTCCTTATTCTTTTTTTTCAGAACATTTTGCTGGATAAAAAGACCCCTCATTACCGCTTTACTCGCGTCCCATACCACACTTGATTTCACCCCTTTATCTGAATTGTCTAGGAAGTATTCCCCTAGTTTTTTCCGGATTCTATCGACAAATTTTTGATCATCCCATAGATTATCATTTAATCTCCATCTGAACGTTCGTTCTTCTGTCCCCTTCATTTCCATTTCAATTGGGTTGTGATCTGATAGTACTTTGGCCTGGATTTCAATTTTTTTTATTCTTGGTGTCAATTCGTTCGATATCCATATTTGGTCTATTCTTGAAAATGATTGGTTTGGTTCTGAGTGATATGTGAACTGTTTCTCTAGAGGGTGTTTTAATCTCCAGATATCGATAAGGTTACAGTTTTCAATCAGTGTGAAAAATGTCTTAGGTAGCTTCCCTTCTCTATTCTTAGAGTTTCTTAGTCTGTCCATCTCAATTGAGGTCACATCATTCAAATCTCCCATTATTATAATTTTTTGGTCCATGTATTCAAATAATTTTTCTTCCAGTGAGCTAAAGAATTCTGTTTTATTCCCATTAGGGGCATAAATCCCCACTATTATCAATGCTTCACCTTGCCATTTGATATGAACCGCGATCACTCTTCCTTCCTCATCCTTAAATAGTTGGTGTGCCTCGATTTTGTTTTTAATGTATAGTACTACTCCCCTTTTCTTCTCTTTATCTGAGGAGATGAATTCGTTCCCTAGCCTCTTATTGATCAGAATTTTCCTATGTTTCTTTGCGACATGCGTTTCTTGTAAACATGTAATATCTAGATTTTTCTTTTTTAAAATGCGTTCAATACAATTCCGTTTTTTCTTATCATTCATCCCATTCACATTCCAACTCCATAGTTTTAAAGTCATCTTTATTAATTTCAAATTTTTAGCCTAAGATCCTTCTATTCCTTCTTCTTCTTCGTTTTCTTCCTCTTCGTCTGTCTTTCTTTCGTTCTGTTCTTCCTCTTCTACCGGCTCTGAGTCTTCCCTCCGTCTGATTCCGCCTTCGGCTCCTTTCGGCTCCTCCTCTCCTTGTTGCAGTTCTTTATATCTTCTTGTAAACTTTCCTATTTCCTCCGGACTAGTCAGTCTTCTTTTGACTCCTTTGTAAAAGAAAGTAACACCTTCCGGAAATTCCCAGCGGAAGTCTATTCTATTTTTTTTGAGCAAGTGCACGAGTGGTTTATACGATTCTCTTCGTTTCAATAATCTTATTGAAATATCTTTAAATATGATTATGTAATTTCCGTCAATGTAGAGTCTCTTCTCTCTATTTCTTTGCAAAATCAGATTTCTCATCTCTTTGTCTTTGAATGTGACTAAACAGTCACCTGGATATTTCTTTGCTTTCTTTGCTTTAATTTTCATTCTGTATGCATTTTGTATTGCTCCTGCCACCTCCTCCTCCGTTAGTTCTAACCACTGTGCCATTTCCTTTGTTAGTCTTTCTTTTATATTTTCATTTAGTAATTCTGGAATCTGTCTCAGCCTTAAGTTCGCTTCTCTTTGTTTAAGTTCATTCATCGCGATAGAGTCTTTTAATTCTTCCTGTTTTTTATATAGGTCTACTATCTCATCTTTCATTTTATCTTCTTCCCGTCTCATTTCTTTCATTTCCTGTTTGGTCTTTTTAAACCCCTCATCCACTCTTTCTGATACCTCCTTAATCTGACCTTTAAGTTCACTTACTGTCTCTTCAATCTTTTTATCCATTTTTCCAATTTTATTGTCTACCTGCTCTAATTTTGTCTCTAAATTTTTCTCGCTTTGTTTTATTTCTGCGAACATTCTCAATATTTCTGTTCTAAATTCTGTTTCTTGTTTTGAGGCTTTCCTATCTGTTGGGGTACCCCCCTCCGGTCCTTTTTTTTGATTATATGCCATTATCGCAGTTCTTTGGGGGTCAGGTTGTGACCTGTCTGATCTGATGTTTCTATGTTTTAGGGCTTCTACCCTTACTTCAAACACAGTCTTAAGTTAGTACCGAAACCCCTTAATCAATATCACATTGGCCATCACAATCAGAGGAAAGGAAATACAGCCCCAAGTGAATAAATCGGAGAATTACGTTAACCAAACAGAAAACTAAATCACAAATGAGTGTAGGGAATAGCCCAGTCCGTTCCCCGTTCCCCGCTGCTTAGTATGCTTGATATACTTGACTTCTGTCCTTTCCCCCCCCAAATCTCAGGGTGGGTTAGTTGGCCGTTTTTAATCGAAAGTGTTCAGTCTATAAGCTTCTTGCCCCCACTCGGGCTAATCCAACCGATATCTCGATGTCCGTGAATTCAGTTTGCGGGCTGATAACCCATACTGTCCTAATATTGATAAGCTGGGGAGTGAGTCAGAGTTGTAAGGGGCTACTCCGAATGTCACAAATGAAAGAAGGATTTGACTGTCAGTATTGATATCGATTTGAATGACCTAAGCTATTTTGAGATGGTCCGTACCTACTTCGTAAGCATTTAAGTTGGAAGTATCTAAAGCTCAGTCCTGCAAGGAGGGAGGCTACTCTCCGAGGCTGACACCGGCCCGAAGGCTCAGAGGAGAGTAATAAAGTGGCCCCAATGTGGTCATAAAATAGTGCAGTGTACTACTAGGCGCACCTCTCCATGGGAATCCGTCTGTCCCGTCTGTTTGCCGCGTCAACCAAAGTTTCTTAGTTAGCTTCCCGGGCGGGGGGTAGCAACCCCGCAGGGGTCTGATAAGCTGCGACGTAACCTCTCCAACAACTGAGCCGGTATGTTTGTAGTACCCGGTATCCCCGTGTTTAACACTTTTTTGAGTCGTTTGGTGCAACCTCCACGGCGCCTCTCCTTGCCTCCCCTCTTAAGATGGCGTCGGAGCGTCTTCTCACTCTCTCGCTGCTTTAGCTTTCCGGAAAATATTCTAGCTCCAATCCTTTCTATTTTTCCGTTTCTTCAGTTACCCTGCCGGCTGGGATTTCTTTTCTATCACCCCTCTTTTCTGCTCCCTCTTAACTTTCTCCCTTACCAAGAAAGGAGTTTCTTTTTTCCTTTTAAACTATAGCTACCCGAGGGAGACGGAAACAGTATCCGCTGGCGGTAACTTACTTTCTCTTTAAGCTCTGCTCGCAACGCTGCGTCTTTTTCCGCTGAAGTCAAACCAACGCAGAACTCGAACCTTCTCCCCTTTTTTTACCCGGAGACTTCCTTATTTTGTTTTATTCAGTTCGCTGTCTGTTTTATATGTCCGGGTCTCTTCGTATTGAGAGCAAAGCGCTATCCCTTGCAGGCTCGGGGCTTCGCTAAATCGCCGTTAAATCGCCGCTGTAATGGCTGCCCGACTGCCTGCCGCCCGCACCGTCGTACTCTTCACCTTTTTTTCAAAGGCTACCTGACGACAGAACGATCGGCTGTCTGGCACTGCCGGGTACCTGGACCTCTAGACACCCACCAGAGGCTTGGTTGGAGGTACTGGCGCCCTCAAATCCTCCAAAAACTGGCGAAAAAGCTGGGGTTACCTCCGCAGAAAGAACCCTCGCCTGCGTTAGGTTCCGCGCTCCACCGGAAGTCCGACAGCAGCCACAAAATTAAAAGACGCCTGCTCCTTGGGAGAAAAGCATTGACAAACCTAGACAGCATCTTAAAAAGCAGAGACATCACCTTGCCAACAAACGTCCATATAGTTAAAGCTATGGTTTTCCCAGTAGTGATGTATGGAAGTGAGAGCTACCATAAAGAAGGCTGATTGCCGAATAATTGATGCTTTTGAATTATGGTGTTGGAGGAGACTCTTGAGAGTCCCATGGACTGCAAGAAGATCAAACCTATCCATTCTGAAGGAAATCAGCCCTGAGTGCTCACTGGAAAGACAGATCCTGAAGCTGAGACTCCAATATTTTGGCCACCTCATGAGAAGAGAAGACTCCCTGGAAAAGACTCTGATGTTGGGAAAGCTACCAGCATGAGTTTGACCAAACTGTGGGAGGCAGTGGAAGACAGGAGTGCCTGGCGTGCTCTGGTCCATGGGGTCACGAAGAGTCGGACACAACTAAACAACAAACAACAACAACAACAACAAAGCTGCAAATATCAGGGACATCTCACATCATTGGTGTGTTTGTGAGTTCCATGCAAGCTAATAGGTGCCATGCAAATGGACTAATTGCCACTTTAATAAATGCTTGACATTTTTGGTTTTGTTTGGAAATATGTGGATTACCATATTTTTCCGTGTATAACACGCCCCCGTTGTTCATCTTCTTTGTGGAGGGGGGCGGGGAGATGCTGATAATCACAAGCATTTGGCCACTTGCCACCAGCAGCCAGCAATCACATGTCCAATCCAAAGCAGCCCTTGCTGCAGCCACCAATCACACACACAATCACCACTGACAAACTCCTGCTTGCGGCTGCAGCCAATTGCCAATCCCCCATCTGCACTATCCATGTATAAGAGGACCCCCGATTTTGATGATTATTTTACAGTAAGAAAACCTCGTCTTATACACGGCAAAGTGTGGTAATTGTGGGATGTCACCAAACCAGAGGCAGAAAATCCTGTCTCATATATACAAATAGCATTAAAAGGTTGTGGTACAACATTTGTGAGCTATTGACAGTTGTTTAGAAGACAGAACGTTTAGTAGGAAGTATTAATGAAAAGTTGAAATGTCCTCTTCTACACCATCTCTATCATTATTATTTCACCTTCCGCACATGTGTCTCAGGGTGACGTTCAAAACATAATAAAAAAAGTGCAGTACAAAGTGAGGGCAAGTAACCTATTCATTCAGCTGGGGGAGCTCGTCAGAACAAAAAATTATTCAGTTGTTTATGGGAAGTGCAAATGGTGAGTGCCTGCCATATTTCAACAGAAATCCTGTTTCACAAAATGGGGGCAACCACACTGAAAGCCCTACTCTGAATTATCAAATTCTATCTCATCACACTACTCTGACCACAAATTGCAGTGTTTTCCTCCTCTCTCTTTCCAGCTTCACAGGTAAGGTTCAATAATCTTCTTTTTCTCTTAATGTCTATCTTCAAAACCTTCTGACTGTTTTAAACAGAGCTACGTTACACATGTGCAGCTCGCATAAGCAGCTTTCTTTCAAAGCCATCCAATTTGGTGCCCATCACTATGTCCTGTGGGCGTGAGTTCCACAGTTCTCTTATGTGCTGTGCAAAGAAGTGCTTTATTTTCTTCGACCTGAATTTTCCAATTCATCCTCACCAGGTAGCCCCAAATTCTAAATTCTCCACACCACACAAAATTAGTATATACTTCTATCAAGTTCCTGCCCATTTGCTTGCCTTCCTGCTTCGTATGTGTCCAACCAGCTGAGTAAACACATTTGTACAGCTCTACTACTGCCCTGAGGAGAACGTCTGCTTTTGACCTGGGTCAGTCAGCTCCGCATGGATGACTCCTAGGCAAAGGCCCAAAACTAGTCACAATCAAATATCTGCAAACTCACAAAGGGGGAAATGATGCCTTGTTTTCAACCTCACCTGCATGCAGAAACAAGCAGGCATTCCAAGTTTGTACACAATCAGTCATGAAGTTATAATAAAGCTTGCCAGTCTTAAGGAAAACGAGACAACACGCAAAGCAGCAGAGCAAAGGCTTTCGTGCCGATAAGAAGGTCCACTCTGATAAGGCTGGCATATAAAGCAGAAGGTATATTACCTCTTCTCGTATAAAGTGGCAAGGCAGGTTTTGCATCTTTCCAGTTAATTGACCTTATGCCACCCATGAAGACATATAGAAGATACTGCCTGGTCCCATTTGTAGCAAGAGGTTTGGAATTTGACCTATGTTGGCATAAGCAAATTTACTCACACCAACAATGCCTAAGGGCTAAAGGCCAGAAGACCCCTGCTATACTTAACCATATATTAATGAATAAAAATGAAAGAATCCTCATCTGTAGCCAGGAACCCTCCTGTATGAAGCGATAAATAGCACCCATGGCAGCTTTGGTTCCCTTCTGATAAATAATCTCCAGATTATAGGAAAGGGTGGAGAAGCTATTCTTGAGGACAGCAAACTATGGTTAACATAGGAGCTGAGAGCTTCAAGTCACTGAATTATCAGAGCTATTGAAAAGGCGCTTTGTGAAGAGTGAAATAGCTTATTCATGTAGGGGTGTCCAAACTTTTTTTTCAAAGAGGGCTAGATTTGATGAAGTGAACATGCGTGAGGGTCGACCAAAGTTGTTTTTTAAGGATTTTACCTCAGAGTTGTTGAGCTTTTTATAGGATTAAAGTTGTTGAGCTTCTTTTAGGATTGAAATTAACTGTTGCAGAGGCCAAATTAACCCAACCGGCAGGCCAGATTAGGCCCCCGGGCCTGAATTTGGACATGCCTGATTTATTGCATTTACAGTCCACCTTTTTCTTCTTACATGTTTCTTCCCCTCCTTATTTAAGTCCCTCCAAAACAACCACCGTGTGAGGCAGGTTAGGCTGAGAGCGAGTGACTGGCCCAAAGTCACCCAATGAGCTACAGGGCCAAGTGGGGATTTGAACCCTGGTCTCTCGGGTCCCAGTCTGACACGCTTACCACTGCTCCACGCTGGCTCTCTACACCACAGCAGCTGTTTAAGGAAGGCAGAAAGAGTTAGCCTTGGCTTTTATAGTGGTGATTTCTCCACACAGCCGGTGTCGCACATTGTACAACATTTACTATAGACTTTCTGGGGGGTGGGGCAAGTATACACATCTCAACCAGGGCTCCCCTTGTCAGGTTTGGGGCAATTCTGTCACCCACTGGACTGGTGTCAGATGGGAAGCACCCACTGTCACAAGATTCATAGGATCTTTATGCCCATTTGCTTAATCAGGGACCATTATGCCCATTTGCTTAATCAGGGACCAGTGTGCAATGCAGACCAGAGAAGGACATATAAATAAACAAAGACAAACTCAGCACAGTTTTTAGGGCATCAAAGGAGTAATATAGAAGACACCTAGGTGACTCCTGCTCATGCCTGCCTACCCAGGCAAACAGAGAATGGCCCTCCTGTAACAGGGTCAAGATTTTAAACCAGGAAAAGTCCACTCTTGATTGTTGGTTGAGCACATGAAGGTGCATTCTACACCCTATCTTATAGCCAGACCATTGGGCTCATCTAGTTCAGCACTGTTTAAACTGGCTGGCAGCAGCGCTCTTGCCAAGCCTTGCCTGGGGACTGATCCTGGAAACCTTTGCATGCAATGCAGGTGCTCTACCCACTGAACTACAGCTCAGTGGTTAATTTTGTTAGCTGCGTCTTACGTGGTTTGGCATCCTGGGGATAGGAAATGGGGAAGGACATTGAAGGCAGGGCAAGGGGACTATAGTTCTTTGAGGAAGATGTGGATGGGTCTAAGTAGTAACCTGCTTCACTTAGGGATTATATTATTTATATAATATATTATATCTACACACACACCCCAGCGCAAAGCAGCATTCGTGGATCTAAATTTTACCCTCATAACAACCATAACAGTGACTGGCTCAAGGTCACCCGGTGAGCTTCCTTGAATTTGAACTCTGGTTGCCCAGGTCCCAGTGCAACACTAAGTACAGTGGTACCTCGGGTTACAGATGCTTCAGGTTACAGACTCTGCTAACTCAGAAATAGTACCTCAGGTTAAGAACTTTGCTTCAGGATGAGAACAGAAATCGTGGGGTGGCGGCAGCAGGAGGCCCCATTAGCTAAAGTGGTACCTCAGGTTAAGAACACTTTCAGGTTAAGAACGGACCCCCAGAACGAATTAAGTTCTTAACCCAAGGTACTACACCACAAAGGAAGAGTGAGTGAGCTGCAGTGAAAACAGCAACAGACTTGGACGTGCGAGTTCTGGGTTCAAATCCCCACTCAGCCCTGAAACCCACTGGGTCGCTATGAGCCTACCACTCTCTTTCAATTCAAGCCTTTCGTGTTTTAAAATAAAGTACTTTAAGACCAATTTATTATCTACTGCTGATTTCCACTGCCTGTAGAATATTCCTAATATAGGTCACATTGTAGAGCTTTTGTGACCCTCCATGAATCACTGATGTTGTTTTTGGTTTTTATTATAACCCCTCTCCACAAAAGTAGTGCTGTTCAAATGTAACACTTACTGGATATTTCAACATATTTAGTTCAAAGAAGCCTATAAATAGGAAATGCTATCATCCTGGGAGATTTTGCAGAAGGAGAGAAATGACAAGTTGTTGAGAAATTCAGGCTTCCCTAAGTATTGTGTTCAGTGCAAAAGATAGGTGGGGGGGTGTGCAGGAAAGAAATTGCACACTACTATACGTTTAAGGGACATTTTAAGAAATAAAAACAGACTTTCCAGACCTCTGTCTCATATCATCAAAATCAGCAGATGAAGGTGCAAATCACACAGGAAGTTCCTTTCTTCTGTGCCTCTCCCTTCATAGCAAAGGTGGGCAGACTTGAGGCTTGCGGAGTCTTCTTGTTATTTTTTAAAGTGCAAGATCTACCAAGTGGGGATACATAGTGAGAATGAAGGAACAAGGTGCCTCTGAGGCCGAGCACATTCTGATCCTAGGAATTTGGTTTTGGTGCTGCAATTCAATGTAGTGTTTCCACAGTGATCCACAGTTAGGGCGCTCCTGAGTGCTCCTGTTGGTTTAGAAGGTGATGTTAGTATAAAATGTAGCTGTTAGGATGCTCAGTGGAACACCCAGCTTTATTACATATTACATATTACACCAGGGTTGAAAGATCTGCACCAGCCATCAAACAACATTCAAGCTTTTGTTATTGACATTTCAAACTCTAAACAATTCAGGACCAGGATACCTAAGAGACTGGAAGTCACCTGGGACAGCTCATTTGGTAGAGCATGAGGATCTCATGGTCGCAGGTTCAAGCCCCACATTGGGGGGGGGGGATTCCTGCATTGCAGGGGCTCGGACTAGATGACCCTCAGGGTCCCTTACAAACTCTAACATAAAGGACTTCTTCACACAGCACATAAGTGGCAGAAGTTGCTGTGACGTTAACATATATGAGAGTGTGCTGGAGGGGAAATAGTTAAATAGGTTGCACAGACAGGACCCGGTGGGGTGGAGTCAGTGGGACTATAAAACCAGTTCTGGGAGGAGTTGGTTGGGAGTTGTTGGTGGGTATTTTTAGTGGGTTGGCTGGTTGGGAAAGGCAGTTGGTAATAAAGAGACAGTTAGGGCAGTGGGTTCTTGAGTGTGGAGAGGTAGAAGAGATAGAGAGAGGGAAATAAGACTAAGAAAGTAAAGAGCAACAACGTTTGGAAAGCTGTAAAAGTTTGTTTGTGTCTGAAATAAAATACACTCTTCTTTATTCATTGAGAACTTGACTGAGACTGAAGTGATTTTACCAGGGAGGACCTGGTTGGTGGCAGCGGATTAGTGGTGTATGGGTCAATAGTCCGTGAGACGACTGGGGGCTCCGTACGAACTCCACAGTTGCTTCCACAGGAGGCAGTGAAGGCCACCAGTTTGGATTAGACAAATTCATGGAAGAAAAGGCTACTAGTGGCTACTAGACATGATGGCTAAGCTCTGTCTCCTTGGTCGGAGGCAGTAATGCTTCTCAATACCAAATGCTGGAAACCCCAAGAGGGGAGAGCACTCTTGCACTCAGGTCCTGCTTGTGGGTTTCCCACACTGGAAGAATGGCAGACGCAGCTGATAGACTATATGCAACTGGCAGAGATGACTGGCAGAATCCGAGACCTGGGAGAAGAAAGGATTGAAGAAGATTGGAAGAAATTTAAAATTTATTTACAAAAATATTGTAACTTGATTGAATGTTAAGAAGGATGCTTGATCATAAATAATTGGCCTCCACTAAATTAGATTGGAATTTGATGATAAGTGAGATTAAGGAAAAGACAAACCTTTTGGGAGAACTATTAGATTATATTTAAATGAGTGGATATAAGATTGCAAACAAGATGATAATTTGCTTGAAAAAACTTTTAAGCAATGTAAATAGGAGCAGGAGACGTGAGGAAGTCTAAACAAGTTATGAAATTTTGTTATGATATAAGCAATGTTGTTTATTACTTATGTTTTTCTTTCACAAAAAATCTTAATAAATATTTATATATAAAAAAAACACAAGCATCTGGTTCATCACTCCGAGAACAAGACGCTGAAGGAAAATAAAAAAATTAGTCTTACGGCACCTTGAAGACTAACAGGCTTACTAGGCCACAAGATCTCATGGAATGCAGTCCAGATGCATGACATGCTGTGTTCAGTTACATACATGCACCACACACTGGCCTCATTCACATATTACAGGTAAGCAGTGTTTAATAATAGAGTATCATGAATGCTTGCTTTGGTCCTCCGCATGCAGCAAACATTGACCCTTGGCATTATTTCCAAACAAGGGATTATGGGTTGTTTCACTCAAATAACCCGTAATTCAGAAGACGTTTGACACACATGCACAAACTACATACAAATTATGGTTGGATGCTGCCACCTGCTGGTTCAAATACATTACAAGCGCATAGCTAAAAGCCAGGTTCCTGTGTTGGTCTACTGCTCTATTGCAACAAAATTCACAGGGTCAGTAAAGCAAAACCATTAATGAGAGGCCTTCACATTAGTGGTTCCAGGCCTGTGGAATGCTCTCTCCAGGGAGGCATGCCTGGTGTATATATATATATTTTAAGACACCAAAATGCCATTAAGGGGTCTTTATTCCACCTCTCTCAAAGATGTCTAACCACAACATCTAGCAACCCCTCTTTCCCAACCCCACGATTCCCTTTACCTTCAGAATAGGGGAGGGGAGAACATGCCATTTCAAGGCATCTTTTCTCCACCTCCAAGTCCTCCAGCCTTAGGCCCACCCTATGCAGACTGGGATTCTCCTCCGAACCCACACTGCTCTATGTTTTTGTGGGCTGTGTAATGTGCTGCCTGATATCTGCAGAATGATTTAGCCGGACCACCCACTAAAGCACCTTTTCTTAATCAGAAAGGTTATGTAACTCCTGCCTGGATTCTGCCAATTTGCTAGTTAGGCCTGTTTTTCATCATATGCCTTTTTATACCAAGTTCCTCGCCATGTGGGAGAACCTCCCCATAGACCACTATGTACCTCTCTCTTCTTTTGCCGTACTATCACATAAAAGCCCCCCTGCTGTGCCTGCTACACCCACAGAACCAAACACATGATGGTGTATATAAAGCATTACTGCTACATGGAGGCGACAGTATCTGTGGAGGAAATGCGTGTTTGTGTGCAGCAGCCTTCAGCCTCTCCAGGCTGTGGCCTCCGCCAGCATGACAATGCAACAAGAGGATCCTTCCTGTTTACTTTAGATTACACTAAGCAAGGACTGTTATGCAACCCTTGGAGAAAACAGCAGCTGCCTCTGATTAGCCACTTCAGCTAAACAACATTTTTTAGGTGAGGTAAAACTGTGCCCCTGTTTCACAGTGCATGCCCACAGAAGAATGCCCATCTGCTGAGTGCAGAATAAGCATCATGCTAAGTCAGGGGTGAGGAATCCTGTGGATCTGATCAGATCCAGCCAACACGGCCAGTGTTTGGGGAGGATGGGAATGATGGTTTAACAACAGTCGGAGGGCCTGTGCTAAGTACAACCCACACACTCTTCGATTTAAAGCTTACTTGAAGTTTCTTTGGTGTGCAGTATAGGTACACTTTTTTCTTTTGTATACAGAATGCAGAGGTCTTATCATTTCACTCCATGAAAAGAGGATAGTGGGCAGTTCTTCACAAAGCCCAGAAAACTGGGTGACTGCAGTGCTGTTGCAGATTTCAGGTACTCTGTGCAAGCAGACAAGCATGTTTATCATTACACCTACTCACACACCACGGTTTGCTCATTGTATGTTTATTTCTTTGTTTATTCCTCCAAGGAGTTCAAGGTGGTATATACACGTCTCCCCCTTCTCGTTTAATCCCCACAACAATCCTATGAGGGAGGTAAGGCTAAGAAGAAGTGGCTGGCCTAAGGTCACCCAGTGAGCTTCATTGCTGACTGCGGATTTGAAGCCTGGTCCTAGTCTGATGCTCTAACCAACCCTCACACTGTAATGGGTCTCAAACTCAAATCATTACAGTGGTACCTTGGGTTAAGAACTTAATTCATTCTGGAGGTCTGTTCTTAACCTGAGGTACCACTTTAGCTAATGGGGCCTCCTGCTGCTGCTGTGCGATTTCTGTTCTCCATTTGGATCCCTTCCAATCGGGATTCAGGCCTCACCATGGGACTGAAACTGCCTTGGTCGCGCTGGTTGATGATCTCCGGCGGGCTAGGGACAAAGGTGAGAGCTGTTTCCTAGTTCTGCTGGATCTCTCAGCGGCCTTTGACACCATCGACCATAACATCCTTCTGGACCGTCTAGAGGGGCTGGGAGCTGGGGGCACTGTCATACAGTGGTTCCGCTCCTTCCTCCTGGGCCGTGTCCAGAAAGTGGTGTTGGGGGGTGAGTGTTCAGACCCCTGGGCTCTCACTTGTGGGGTGACTCAGGGTTCTGTCCTCTCCCCCATGCTTTTTAATATCTATATGAAGCCGCTGGGAGAGATCATCAGGGGGTTTGGACTGGGTGTTCATCAGTATGCAGATGACACCCAGCTCTACCTCTCCTTTAAATCAGAACCAGTGAAGGCGGTGAAGGTGCTGTGTGAGTGCCTGGAGGCGGTTGGAGGTTGGATGGCGGCTAACAGATTGAGGTTGAATCCTGACAAGACAGAAGTACTGTTTTTGGGGGACAGGAGGCGGGCAGGTGTGGAGGATTCCCTGGTCCTGAATGGGGTAACTGTGCCCCTGAAGGACCAGGTGCGCAGCCTGGGAGTCATTTTGGACTCACAGCTGTCCATGGAGGCGCAGATTAACTCTGTGTCCAGGGCAGCTGTCTACCAGCTCCACCTGGTACGCAGGCTAAGACCCTACCTCCCCGCAGATTGTCTCGCCAGAGTGGTGCATGCTCTAGTTATCTCACGCTTGGACTACTGCAACGCACTCTGCGTGGGGCTACCTTTGAAGGTGACCCGGAAACTGCAATTAATCCAGAATGCGGCAGCTAGACTGGTGACTGGGAGTGGCCGCCGGGACCACATAACACCGGTTCTGAGAGATCTGCATTGGCTCCCAGTACGTTTCCGAGCACGATTCAAAGTGTTGGTGCTGACCTTTAAAGCCCTAAACAGCCTTGGTCTTGTATACCTGAAGGAGCGTCTCCACCCCCATCGTTCAGCCCGGACACTGAGATCCAGCGCCGAGGGCCTTCTGGCGGTTCCCTCATTGCGAGAAGTGAGGCTACAGGGAACCAGACAGAGGGCCTCCTCGGTAGTGGCGCCCGCCCTGTGGAACGCCCTCCCATCAGATGTCAAAGAGATAAAGAATTACCTGACGTTCAGAAGACATCTTAAGGCAGCCCTGTTCAGGGAAGTTTTTAATATGTAATGCTGTACTGTTTTTAACACTGATTGGGAGCCGCCCAGAGTGGCTGGGGAAACTCAGCCAGATGGGCGGGGTATAAATAATAAATTATTATTATTATTATTATATTCTCATTCTGAAGCAAAGTTCTTAACCCGAGGTACTATTTCTGGGTTAGCGGAGTCTGTAACCTGAAGCGTCTGCAACCCAAGGTACCACTGTATAGTTAGCACAAACCGTGGTGTAATGCGATGACTGACTTGAGCTAATGGGTTGAAAGCAGGGGGAGTCAACATAGTTTTGGACTATAGGCACTTTCAGGCCAGGGTGGGATTCAATCACATACCAGCAAATTCAAAACAGACTTTTTGCAATAAGGAAAGTGTCAGGAAAATGCACTGGAAAGTGTGGGATAAGATTTTCTTGGCGCAACAGCATATAACCACCCTGCAAACAAATCAGACTGAATGCTCATTAAACAGCCAATGTTCCATCACCTTGAGAGCTTTGTGCAAATAAATCAGGATGCATGTTCAAGAAGGAGGTTGTCTGGAAATGATCCACAACTCCCATCAGCCCCAGCCGGCATGGGAAATGGTCAGGAATGATGGGTGCTGTAGTCCAATATATTTTGAGAACCTCATGTTGGCCGCCCCTCATCTAAAGCCATTTGGAATGCCAGAAAAAGAAAATAAATAATCCCAGTATTTTTCTCTAGTTCTAGTAAACAGAAGAGTGCTGATAAAAAGCAAATGCTCCATTCTCAAAAGAGTTAGATAACGAAAGAAGTAAGGGCTTCACTCCTAAACTGTTACATGTTACATGTGCATTTCACAAAAGCACTGGATGTGTGTTAGAGAATTGGTTTATGTTAGGGAGAATAATTGTTTTCTAACTACTTAAAGCTGTTATGTTTTGCTACTGTTTACTGAAGAGCAGACTGTTGGAAATGTTATTACCAATGGAGAATGAAGCTATTACAGTGGTACCTCGGGTTAAGAAAATTCGTTCCGGAGGTCTGTTCTTAACCTGAAACTGTTCTTAACCTGAGGTACCACTTGAGCTAATGGAGCCTCCTGCTGCTGCTGCGCTGTGGCGGCACGATTTCTGTTCTCATCCTGAAGCAAAGTTCTTTACCCGAGGTACTATTTCTGGGTTAGCAGAGTCTGTAACCTGAAGTGTCTGTAAGCCAAGGTAGCACTGTACTCAGGCTTGAGAAACCTACTCTGGACTGAAGGCTTCATTGCAAATGAAAAAAAAAATGCTAAAATTGATAACAAATAACCTACCCCTAAAATACGTCTAATCATAAAGCTTGTTGGAAACAGATGAAAGGCTCTGTGATGTCTGACACCTTGTGTTTTGAGCTGAAAGAACACAGTACAGCAGTAATTTTACACAACACACAGCACAGTTCTCAGCACTGTAATTTCATTTAGAAAAGAATGCCGGCATCGTGATTTATTCGGACATTTTCTGCACAAAACACCCTGCGCTGTGCTAGTGTGCAGCACAACCTGGCAAATTAACATCACACACAATACTCCAGCCAGCAGAGCTACACTTATTAGATGAAGAGAGGAAGAGTCCCAAATCCATCCTCAGGCAAAACATAGCAAATCTTCACACTCCAGACATTTCCCTAGAAAGAGCCAGTAATCTTGCCACTGTGCCCACTGCCACTTTCACTTGTTTGCAGATTGCCTGGGCTTTCTCTTTAGACTCAAGCAATATTTATTTGCTTCAAGAGAGAGGTCATGGAGCAAAGCAGAACCTTTAACATACAATGTCAGATAGGGAAACAAAGCCCTGGCAGCCGGTTTGAGAAAAGCAAAGCAGCATCTCGAGGGAACAGTTCTAAATATTTATATAGAAAAGTGGAGAGGTGGGTGGAGAGAAGAGGCTGCTTAACCCCTTCCCCACCAGCCTTTTAATTTTGGGTACAGTTTTGACAGTTCTCCCTTCTGCTTTCATCCCAGTGGGCCTAGCCTTGCACACATGGGTCTGCAGCCTACAGAGAAGATTTATTCTTGAACATTAGGCACTGCTCCAGCCACGATTCAGAATCTGAAGCAAATGCTTCGCTCCAGTTGTAAGCCACGTAGACAAAGAAGCAAATACCCGAGGTGCTTGATCGGACAAGCTGCTCAAATCATTTTACAAAGGCCAAGAACGCTGCATACTTGAATGTTAAGTAAAATATAAAAGCTACAGATGATAAAATCTCTCCATTTGGATTTTCTCATATTAAGGATACTCCAAAAAGGAGAGAGAAAATCAAGATTGATGGAGGGAATAGTGTTGGAAGGCTGGAGGAGAATGTAAAATGGACAACTGGGAATTAATGGAAATACAGGAAGTTTATTCTCCACATTATACAACAGTATAGATGAGCCCTTCCTCTCTTTTATACTTGAAGCGCGCGCGCACACACACACACATGGTTCAGACAGAGCAAATGAACACACTTTGAAAAAAACTAACTTGGCTCCAAAGGCTAGAAAGTAACTATCAGGTCAGAAAATGATTTACATACTCTCAAATAAAAACAGAAATACAGTGACAAAGGCTTTCTGGCTGCTATGTACTCTTGTACACCATGCAATTAGATTACAGGAAGAAAGAATCCAAAGAGGAAAAGGACCATCACATTGTGGTCAGAATCATCTGAACATCAGAAAACAATGAGCTAGCTTCTGAGCATCACAAAATTATTTTGTCTCAAGGATAGGCCTCCAACTATAGCAAGTTGGGGGGTGGGTCGGTGGGTGTCTGTGTCAGGCTTTCAAGCTTGCCTGCTTTCCCCCCCTTTCCCATTTCTGGATCTACTAAAAAACATAAAAAACAAAACTTACCTTTTTAGAGCTTCTTCTGGTTCAGAGCTCTTCAAGATGGTTTCCAGCTCCAGAATAATGCTTGTGTCCTTTTTCAGCCTTAGTACCACACAATATAGGCATTGTTTCTTTCCCCCCAACAGTCTTCAAATATCCTTTAGCTGGTCAGGCAGGGGTGGGGAATAAACAGGAACAGCTGGCAACTGCAATCCTTGCTGAACTTACAGGTTTTGGCAATTTCTAGATGATTAAAAGGCCCATTCTCTGTTATGCTTCCATCTTCCATAACAAATGCACTCAAACCTCAGGTTGCCGTTCAAACATAAAGCATATTACTATCGCTTTCACTTTTCTTTCTGCTCTGCTTCAGACCTTAACGTCAAATGAAAGAGAGAGAAAAAAGGAGGCTGGGATAATGGAGGAAAAGAGTAGTTTGAGAAAGCAAAAGTGTATACCTCAAGTCAAGGCTAGTTTCAAAACTTATTTTTATCACTCATGCTCAGCTATGGGCAAACAAGATTGCCATGTTCACAAACATAATTCTTGGTGTTCTTTGTTTATTAAATTTACATTTGTTTGCACTTGAATGGGAAAACACCTGCTTCTCAAACCAGTGCTTGAACAGAAACACATTTCTGATTGGAATTTTGCGTTTCTCCGAATTTTGCAATGCAGTTTTTCAACATGTACAAAAATGCCCGTATTAGGGGAAATTGCTTGCAAAAATGTGTACACTCATCAAAATTGCATACAAAAAATTGCTTATTAGGATACGTTCGTCTTAAAATGCTGACAAATTTTCATGAGTTGTTTTTTTTTAATGGCAAGTTGCTTTGGAAATGTGGAAACTGAATTTAAGATGATGATTAGCAGTCACCTTCCACATACATATCTCAAGGCAATGTACAAAATGGAATAAAGACAACAGCATTTAGAATTTCGGAGGGGGCATGTGCCTCCTCTTGTGCTTTCCCCTGCAGTCACCCATGATGGAAAATGGGTGATGGAAAATTACAATAAAGATTATAATTCCTGAGCATCTGCAAAGTGTTGTTTCCTCATAACAGAGCAACTAATCCCAGCTCTACAGAACTGGTATTGAGGAGAAGGCTTTCCAGGACAGTGGCATTAGCCATTGTCAGTGGCATTAGACATTGCTGTTGAGGGGAGCCTCCAATTCCAGAGGAAGTATATCTCTGAATACCCAATGTGTGGGAGAAAATGATGTGGGCAGGCCATGCTGTGCTTGTGGACTTCTTAAGAGACATCTATCTGACCTTTGTCGGCAAGAAAATGCTAGCCTTTGGCCCAATTCAACACTTTTCTCCTGTCCTTGTGTTCTCCTCCATCCAGAACTTACCTTGAAACTGCAAACAGGGGAAAAGCAAATGAATAAGAAAGGATTAGGAAGAAAATACAGTGTTCACAGAACTGCACCATAAAGGGTTAGAAGAAAATATATACAGTGGTACCTCAGGTTAAGTACTTAATTTGTTCCGGAGGTCCGTACTTAACCTGAAACTGTTCTTATCCTGAAGCACCACTTTAGCTAATGGGGCCTCCTGCTGCCGCTACGCCCCCGGAGCACAATTTCTGTTCTCATCCTGAGGAAAAGTTCTTAACCTGAAGCACTATTTCTGGGTTAGCGGAGTTTGTAACCTGAAGCGTATGTAACCTGAAGCATATGTAACCTGAGGTACCACTGTATTTAATAAATGTGTAGAGACTGAGATGCAAAACATAGACAGAAAAATGCAATGACCAGAAATCAGATGGATACCGAAGTCTGATACAAAAGCCACTGACTGCATGTAATAATTTGATTTCACCATTTGGGTCTCTGGCTTATAAAGAGTTCCTTTCCGGCCATGTAATGTTCAGTAGGCCTAAAGGCTCCTGCCTGAAATCATGGAAAGCCACTGCCATCATAGTAAAGTTAAGGTACATGGATCAATGGCCTGATTTGATACAAGGGCTCTTTCCCTTCCTGGCTGATATTAAATACACAATAGGCTTTTTGGGATCTGGTGTTGACAAAATGAGTATACTTCCTTGTAGCTCAGTGTTGGATAGGTAGGCTTGCCAATCTTTCTCTTTGAAGGTGTCCTGTGCCTTTCATAGTTGCAGAAATTCATTAGAAACTGAAGTAGACATTCAACAAGTTTTTTTTTAACCTGGTATGAAGATGAGACTTGTGCAACAACATCTGCTGATAAAAAGGGTTGTAAGTTGGTGAGGGATACATTTCCGGTTCCTCTGTCTTAATGGAGGCAGCCCCCACGACAGTGGGAGATCAAAGGCGAAGGAAAAACAAGGATGACTGAGGATAATTATCCATGCAAATTCTCCCCAGGGAAGGAGGGGGGGAACGGGCTTCAATCGCAGTTCATCTTGGTACCTGACTCTCGCTCCAGCATGGAATCCGGGGGGGGGGGGGGGAGGGAGGCGCTGAATGAAAAAGCACTTCGCCTGCTGAAAATCCTCCAGCACCGCCATTAAGAAGCAGAGCCTCTCCTGATAATTAGAGCTTAGTTGGACTGAAGTACAGGTGTGTGCTAGAAGACTTTAAGGTTTAAATTTGAGATAAGACTTCATTTGGTGCAAAAGATGTGTGTAGGGGGAGAGGTGTGAGCTGTCAAGGAACTGATAAGGTTCTAAGGTTCTTTATTGAGTCATGTGCAGTTCGACGGACCACTCTTCTTCCCAGGCTGAGAGAAAAAATGGTGAAAACAGTTTATTTACTGGGACAGAGTGACTTTTGCAGCTGTTGTTAAAAGTTCTTGGTGCAAAATAACACAGCACGGGACAGAGCGATGGAGAAATTTCTGGAACAATGCAGTATCAGCTCTGCCCAAGGAATGACAGATAACAGCAACAATTGGCGGGGGGGGGGGGAGATAACATCTTACAAGGACTAGAAGAAATACCATGGACAGAATAGAACTGCCTTGGGCTCATGTGATGGCAATGGAAGAGCTTTGCTGGGAGGGCATCCCCACTTCTCTTCCTCTACCAGTGTCATGGAGGACAGTTCCTAGCCTCCCTCTCGCATCGTTGCTTAGCTGTGGCTTGCCTGCCACACTGTACAGCAAAGAACACAGTTTGTGTCTAGGAATGGAATCCAATGCCCACTATCTGAAGTCTCTACCTGCACCAAGTTCACTTTCCCCAGAAATCTTAACTTGCCTGCTACAGCTCAGGAGTTTGCAAGAAGTCATTTTGTGGCATGAATGATACACTTGCCAAATATGTAGGTCCTCAATTCTGCCAGTTTCTTGTCCAATATCTCAGCCATCCACTCCACTATTTTCTTCTTTGAGAGTCATGTCATCAGCACTATATTCAAGAGTCTCCATTTGTGCCTCTTTTGAGGTTTTCTGAGTTGTGGATATTGTTGTTTGTCCTTATAAAGAGCTGGCAGGCCACTCCTCTGTTTTAAGACTCTAACAAGTTTGAAATGTTAAGTACTCCAGAGGATGCTGGCCAGCTTGACTAGTCTGGAATCCTGGGGTTTTGCTGAAGGTGGGCCTCAAAAGGTTCCAGGTGAAGGCCAGATTGCTTCTGCAGGCTGAGGAGCTCCATAAACAACATCCTACATCACTTGCCATTGCCCCATCCTCCACAAGTGAAGGACGGGCAGTGACCTTCTGGGTACCATTCTGCAGGTAACGTTAACACTAGTGCAATTCCTATCTCCACAATAAAAGAAGTATGGTAGGTAGCTGCTCTCTCTGGGATAAGAATGCCAGTTTTAAGAAAATCAGAAACTTGAGTGCTGGGAAATTTACAGTCTCCCTCACCATTTATTTAGGATACTTATACCCTAAAGGTACCAAAAATTGTCTGCTGGCCCTGTATATGTTACCATCACATGGACAGCACTACAGTAGGCATCAGTCAAAAGTGGAGTTAGCAGCAGTTGGTAAGAACTGGGAAGAATTTTACATTCATAGGATAACTTTCACATAATATCACAATTTCTGGAATGTCTGCAAACAGCTGTGTTAAAAGAAGTAAGTGCTGTCTAGCAACTCTGGTTATAAAAATCACATTTTATTTATATTAAGATATATATGTATCACCTTTCTGTCATTAAAAACCTCTGAGGCAGCTAACAAATTATTAAAACAATAATACAATATCATGTGACTTTATATCAAACTATTTAAAATGCACCATATTTGTATCATACTTTTTAAATTGTGTCATAATGTAAAGTAACAAACGTAATCAAGGTAACTCCTTCCCCAGTAACGGGTAGTGTTTCTTGGTAGACTTGACACAATTGCTCTCACACAAAACTTGTTTTTATAATTCATGATACTCATTTAAAATAATGCACTTTGTTCCCAAAAGGCAACAGTTATGTCTTTAAGCAAGCTGAAGGCACCTGACTGGTACATTTAGAGCAAGCTCTGTATTATAAAGTAACTTTATTACATACCTAGTATGTAACTGAAGACATTTCAGGCAGAGATGGGAAAAGACCAAATTATTTGGAAATACAGATATATATTAGTTTCCAGTGCCTTTCAGAATTAGAGGCAAATTATAGAAAAATCGACTAATGGAACATTGAAAGAGATGGATTACAGATGCAATGTAATCCTTAAAAAATAAATATAAGCCTAAATAAGGCATCATTCTCAGATGTAAACAACTGCATCTAGTGGTTAATATTTAAAACTACATCTGAAATAAGTAGGCTTGCAAGCAAAACTAGACTGCCAATGTTTTGCACATGAAAACCACCTCTCCATTTCTAAAACTGATGTTGATTTTTAAAAACCAGCATAAGCAGTGCATAAAATCATTTGTCTAGTATTTAGCATCCACATAATTTCAAGCTTCAGGTTTTCTGAACAGAAGCAGCATCCCAAGCTGGGTGACGACACTTAACAATATTTAAATTCAGTAACATGTTTCACCTTTTGCCATTGTGCACTGAATGAACCGAATAGTAAAGTCAGTCCATCTATCTAGAACTTCAAGCATGTTTTAATCTTACAAAAAGGACATTTGCCAACAGTCCTAATGGGAAACAGGCTTTCCCTGCCCCTACCTTTTCGGATATTGTTCCTTGTAACCCGTACAATTACTGGCAGAGATCCCACAGTGGGATACACAGTATCTACATTCACAAAAATGAATGTGCGTTTAATAAATAAGTTGATTATAGAAAAAGTGTTTCCATTAGTCCTTTCTGGAAGTAAATTGAAGGGTATGTCTAGGTACTATTTAGTTCATAACAGGGTATGCAGCTTGATCAGAAAGTCGTGCCTTTTATAATCACTGAATTTTCTTCATCATCCTTTAATGTCTTTTTGCTTTTAGATGCGTTTCTGTAATTAATTCTGTAAATAAATAGAAAGAAAAACAGGAAACTGTTAAAGCAAAAGCTTGCATAATGCTGTCATACATTTCACATTTACATTCAAGGAAATGTATCATTCAATAGGCAGATCTGTCATCTACATGTAAAACCAAACTTTGACTTTGGTTAGCCCCACGGCCCAAAGAACATAGTATATTAATCAGACCTTTAATTTGTAAAAAGTATGCTTCAACTGGCCACTTCATATGGAGCACCAATCCAGATTAGATTCTTACAACAGCTTCTTTCTGAAAATTGTCCTGCGCCCTGCCATGGTGATATTTACCCCCTAAACTGCTACTGCCAATTGCATCTCTGGAGGCAAACAGCATCGGGGAGGGGGGTGCGGTGAATTTCCACTGGGAAACTGGAGAGGGGCTCTGACCCAGAGAGGGATCCAATCGCCTGCTTCTCCTTCATAATAAATTGGTTGGCTTGAGCATATTTTTAAAATTAGAGTGTTTGGTTTGTATCTAAGAAGCTACAATAGAGACAAGTAATTAATATTTATCTAGCTGGCATACCACCCCACTGTTTCTCGGGAATTAAGCCATCTGTTTTTCTTGTTTTCATTATATCTTGTTGAAACCTCTTTTTCAGATCTCCAAGCAACACTACTGACTGCTCTGTATACAGTGGTACCTTCAGGTTACATACGCTTCAGATTAAAGACTCCACTAACCCAGAAATAGTGCTTCAGGTTAAGAACTTTGCTTCAGGATGAGAACAGAAATCGTGCTCTGGCGGCGCGGCAGCAGCAGGAGGCTAAAGTGGTGCTTCAGGTTAAGAACAGTTTCAGGTTAAGAACGGACCTCCGGAACAAATTAAGTACTTAACCCGAGGTACCACTTTATACTGCTCTAATCCCTTCTATAATCTCTTCTATACTGTCCTAATCTCTTCTATAATTTGATTCCCAACATTTTTACAGCATGACCCACAATGATACTGGCTGCAATCCCTGTTTGTTTAAATAATGGATGAAATGGTTTCTCCTTACCCTTTAACTCTTAGCATCTGTTCAATGGTATCTGGGAGAGGCATGCCGTAACTTTCCGGAAGAAACAGGGTGACAATTCCTGCTAGCACTGTCAAGCTTCCCATTAGAATGTAGGGAAGAAATCTATCATAAGCACCTGGTAGGAAGCACAGGGGGGAAAGGGAAGTAATAAGTAGTTATTGTCACGATGTTTTGCACAGACCAGTTCTTTGCAAACTGTGTTCTGAGGACTTCTAAGGTTGCTTGGAAGCTTATCTGGAGCCTCTCAACACAAAGATCGGTTAATGGTACAACTTTGCCTGTACTATTCACTGTACCCTGCAATAATACTGAACTGAGTGGCTTTGTAGCACTAAAAGGGAGAGTAGTGGTATTTTGCCTGGCAGAAAATAAGATAGCTGGGAACTTACCAAGATATACAAAGTAAGGCGAAAGGATGCTGCCAAATCTGGAGGCCATTGAACTGGCACCAACTCCCATGTTCCTCACAACCGTTGGGTAGAGCTCAGCAGTGTAGACATAAACCATTGAGAACGCGGCTGTGATCCCAAACTTTCCAATCATCACCAGCGTAACGGAGAACACAGTGAGGTCTACAAATGACAATCAAGCTATGTGTAAGTGTCAGTAAGTTTATCTGCCTTCTGCCATTCACTTTATCTTACTTCTTTTAAACCTGCCTGTTGTAATGGATAGAGTGTCAGACTACGACTTGAGAAACCAGGGTTCGAATCCCCACTTAGCCAAGAAGCTCACTGGGTGACCTTGTGCCAGACACTGTGTCTCAGCCTAACCTACCTCACAGAGTTGTTGTGAAGACAAAACTGGGTTGGGTTGGGTTGGAGAACCATGTACACCACCTTGAGCTGCTTGGAGGAAAAAGTGGTCCATATATGTACAGTATTTTTCGCCCTAAAATGAAGGGGAAATCGGTGTGCGTCCTATGGGGCGAATGCAGGCTTTCGCTGAAGCTTGGAGAGTGAGAGGGGTCGATGCACACCGACCCCTCTCACTCTCCAGGCTTCAGGAAGTTATCAGCAAGCCTGGGGAGCCCGTGGGAGTTCCCGCAGGGCTCCCTAGGCCTGCTTCCCGGAGCACGGGGCGCGCTGAAAGCAGAGCGCCCAGCGCTTCGGGAACGCACCCGCAGCCTACGGAGCCCTGTGGGAGATCCCACAGGGCTCCCTAGGCTGCGGATAGCAGCCTGCTGCATGGAGCGCGGGGAGCGCTGAAGCAGAGCGCCCTGCACTTCGGGCAGACATCGGGCAGCCCCACAAGCTCGGGGGTCAGCGGGAAGGCACAGCGCTGCCATCCTGCTGTTCCCCAACCTGGTTTGGAGGCTGGCGCTAGGGAGAAGCGCGATTCTCCCCAGCGCCAGCCCCACAAGCTTGGGGGACAGCGGGGAGGCGGAGCACCGCCATCCCGATGTTCCCCGACCTGGTTTGGATTCCCCGACCTGGTTTTGGGGGGGGAATAAAGGAAATTTCCCCCTTTATTCCCCCCCCCCAAAAAAACTAGGTGCATCCTATGGGCCGGTGCGTCCTATGGGACGAAAAATACGGTAATAAATAAATAGATTCACAAAGACTAGTCATGTTAGTCTGTTGCAGCAAAAAGCCAAAATCAAAACCTAGACTATGAATCACACGGCACTTCAAAAAGAATATCCAATATTGTTCTTTTCAAAAGCTGATATCACAATATGAAGTGGCTGATAGAACAACCCCACCCCAAATAAAAAGATTGTCAGATTAGTGTTCAGTTGCTGGTATAATAGGAACAAATGAGAGAGCTCATTTATTTATGTACAAACTTTGTATGCCATGCCATGTTATAATGGTCCCTGGGAGACTGACAAGAAATAAGTGTAAAAACAGTTTAAATACAGAATCAAACATAAAACCCCCAAATCTGACAGCATATTCTCAGCACTGTAAGCTCCCTTTCTGTCTTATATTGGTCTTCAGATATAATGAACAGAAGCAGAATAGGCTTCTATTTTAAACTGTGCACTAATGGACAGGTACAGTCACCCACACACTATTCTACCTGTAATGCCCACAGTTCAACCTGCTTGACCTTGTGGATTATATCTCCAAAAGGAGGGGGACAGTTCACATCAAGCAAAATGTTCTTACATGCAGGTACCAACTGAATGAAGAGAAGGACACATCCTCCTAAGAACAAGACTCCTGCCATTGAATACCGCCGGGGAAGATAATGGAGGAGCAGCCAAGAGATGGTGTAAGCTGGGACTTCGATGATTGCCGAAAGGAAGCAATTGAGATAGATGTCTCCGTGCAGGTTAGGGGTGTCCAGAGAGAGGCCAAAGTAGCCAATGGAAATGACCATCCTGAAAGACAGAGCTATATTGTAATAAATATTGGGAGGCCTCAGAATAAGAGCTGCATTGGACTAGGCTTTGAAAACCATGTTTTGTTTTATTTAGCAAAATTTATACACTGCCTAATAAAAAATAAATAAATCTCTGAGCGGTTTGCATAAAATGGTATCAAATGTTCATTAAAAATGACAATAAAACTGGCTTTAAAAACATAATGAAATCATCAAAATATTGATAAAATCAACAGATTTTTTAAAAGAAACGCACATACATTTACACATGATAGCAAGTGTTCCCAAGTAGAAAGAAATGCAATCTGTCTCCGTTTGTTGGCGTTCACATTATTGTCCAGTCGCAACTGTATTAATCCCAGGGGCTCAGACACCTTGCCAGGGGTAATGGCTCATTCACAGTGTGGAGGGAACATGTCCTTCCTCTCCTCTCCACCAC
Source organism: Podarcis gaigeae (assembly GCF_964106915.1). Lineage (NCBI taxonomy): Eukaryota > Metazoa > Chordata > Lepidosauria > Squamata > Lacertidae > Podarcis > Podarcis gaigeae. The sequence continues at coordinate 57,213,816 of NC_139679.1, forward strand.
TCAAAGTGGCATGAGAAGGGGACACCCAACAGAGGTCTGGATCTGTAGTAATCTGATCAGGCATAAGAATTGCATTAATTAGACCTCCTGGCAGTTTGCTCGTTTCAAATGGTATTTTAGTTGTGTTGTGAAGAGCATGGGTACACATACCAGTTCCACCACCGACTTCTCTTAAGGTATCTGAACTAAAGGGATTCCTAGACCTCACACACAGGATCTGCAGCTTCACATGTTACCAGATTGCACCACTTTTGATTGCAGGTGGGGAACACAGTCTCTGAATGCTCCCTCGTGTACAAATCTCCCTATACATTCAAAATATGCAAATCAAAGAGGTGGAGCCCATAAGTGTCCCCCTGACATGTTAGTTTTTATATATTAATATATAAACTTTTAATGTGGATGTGAATTTAAACTTGCCATTGGAAGCAAAACGGCAGCAGACAAATTATGTGAAGCTAGTTATGACAGCGTAGCGTCCAACTCCAAAACAGCAGGATTTATCTGCTGCAGTAAACACACAAAAAACCAAGGTGAGTGAATCTTTGATAGACATTCTCAAAGCAAATGCTAGCTGGAATAATAGATAAGAGTTTGGGATTTAGACTGGAGCAGAGACATTTCAATATGCTGCTATGTGAAATGCCACACACACGCATTTATACGTAAATAATGTTATGCAATGTGGCTGCTGGGTGTTTATAGGTGTGTGATTACAGCCACAGTCTCAGCTACTGTGAATCAACCTGGTTTCCTCAAAATGTTTTGGACCACAATTCCCATCGGCTCCAGGAAGCATGGCCAGTGGTCAGGGATGATTGGAGTTGCAGTCCCCAAGACATTTGGAGGGCACCAGCTTGGGGGAAGCTGCTCTGAATCAGCTGTCTCATAAGGAGAGGAAAGCTTTGTGTCTGTTCATCAACTGCTTACCATAAAATCACACACATGATAGTGATCGATCGGATATTCTGGGTCCTCACTAGGTCCAGAATGCTGTATGACCGGTGGTCCTGGGAATTCACATCTTGTAACTAGAGACAAAAATTACAGATGCACACATGAAAACCTGTTTTCTTTCTCTAAAATAAAGTGGCATTTCATGCAGCAGGAAATTTCAGTTGCATGTTCAAGGTAAATAAGGAATCTTTGCCATTAAGTGCTGTTGTTTTAAAAAAAATTATATGGTTGATGATTCAGTGCAGAAGCGGCCACTGCTAATTTGAATGACAGCTCCTGGAAATGTTGGTATTTGCCGTAGGTAGTGTGATCTGGTATTTGTTTAGTATAAATGTGAAACTACATTTTCTGGTTTCTGTGACTGACACTATATTAATTTTCCATTGCTGTACTGAAAAGTCTTTTTTCCATATTTCAGGCTTTCTCCTGGGGATCAGTATAAAGTATCCAGCAAGTTTAACTGTAGTCACTGTGTGCAAGTTTAATATATGGATTTTGAATAAAACAGTAGAAGATTTGCAAGATTTTAGGCTGCAAACCACAGGTTGTTCAGTAGGAAGTGTCATAAAACTGTACATGTGTGACTAATTTATATCAATGTACAGAACATCCTGGCATTCTAAGCAGGTTGCTTTGTAGTTTAAAGTTCATTCCACTTCTGCCAACAAATTGTACAGGAGTTGACTCAGGACTAAAGTACAAAATACTGGATCACCCAAGAATTCTATTTTCTACTTAAATGCAAATGGAGGAGCAGTGGCTCTCTGATTTTGATAGGAGTGGTGTTGTTACATTTTCCTAATCTAAATTTAACCCTTCCAAACTGCTGTTACAGCCACCTGTTTTAAACTTTGACATGTGTCAATCACCTGATGTTACTATAGAATCAGGTGATCAGCAGGTGGGTGAACCTGTCAAAACTGATTTGCTAGGAGTGGGGAACCTAAGGATCTTGTTGGATCTTCTTCATGAACCCTGCTATAAAGATTCATTTATGTATAAATCCAGGGCATTTCAAGTAAAAGTACCCATGTTAATACTAGAAAAAGATAAATGTACTATTTAACAATATCCATTATTTTATTTATTTATGCGTGTATTTAGATTTCACATTTCTTTGATTAAAAATCAAACTCAATGAGGCTTATTTATAAGTCCCCTGAAAAAACCTCAGCATCACAAAATATAATATTCACAACTAAAATCATTTCACATCAAAGGGCCAGATGCCTGATAGAAAAACAGTTTTAGGAACCTATTTAAAAGCAGGCAAAGAGGGCTGATGAACCTCTCTTGGAAGGCTATTCCATAGTTTAGGCATCATTTGAAATAGCCACCTCTCATGCTCACTGGCAGCACTTAAGCCAGAGAAGGCTCAACGAGAAAAGCCTCAGAAACAGTGCAGAACTCAAGTGGCTCCATATCGGAAGAATGTTTCCGAATACAACTAATATCAATATGCTGTTGTTATACTGCATCACAGAAGTCCAAATTTTAGAGGGAAATGGGGAGAAAAAAATGAACTTAGCAAATGATGATATAGTTTCAACTGAAATACTCAACTGCACTTAATATTAACCCAATCATGTGACTGCAAAGGGACTATGTAAAGTAATAATAATAATAATAATAATAATAATAATAATAATAATAATAATATATTTTTTATTTATATGCTGCCCAACTGACTGGGTTGCACGAGCCACTCTGGGCGGCTCCCAACAAAAAATAGTAAAAACACAGCACAACATCTCATACTAAAAACTTCCCTGAACAGGGCTGCCTTCAGTTGTAAATATATATTTAGTAAAACTAAATATAGCAATTACATTTTCAACTTAATTCCATTTTAATGTAAAGTCATGGGTGTGTATTTTTTTTTTTAAGAACACGGTTGCCTTGTTCTCTTGTACTGTTATCCTGAAGCTTTAGATTTTTGCTGACATTTCTTTTTGATCCAAAAATAAATCAATTAGATGACATCTCATGTACTATGCCAAAAATCCAGAGTATTCACAGGCAGGAGCCAGCAGGAGGGTCAGTGTGAGTTTTCAGGCACATGTCAGCTGCCTTATTAAACATCACTTGCCATGTCTGGGTTGGAAGATGAACTGCCAATTATTTGTCTGGGGGATTCCTCTAATGAGAAGTTCAAACCACGACCCTAACTGCAAATTCCTGTGTAAAACAATCCAGCAATTTCAATAAAAGCTAACAGCATGACATCATGTGCACGTGCAATGGATGTGAAAGCTTTGTTGCCTTGTGTAATTATGTAGGTGGGTCGCTCCTCTGAGCCACTCCTTGCAAATAAAAGGCTGGAGGTTGTATGCTCCAGAACAGGAGAGCAGCAAAGAGGGCACTCAAAAGATCCAAAACTGTCTCACTGTAAAGTATGAAGAACTCCCTATCAGATTCACCCCAGCAGTGAGTCCGAAGAAATGATTAGTGGTATTTGAGTCTCAGCGTAACATGGACATAGTAGAACTGCACTGTTATGGGCAGTAACTAAGAACAGCTTCATTTCACTCAGGGCATCAAAACATAATGGACTCTTCACTGGGAAGAATTTACATTTTTGCAGAACAGGATTGTGAGGAGGCACTGGTGAGTCCTTGCGGGAAGCTTCTGCAGCAATAACATATCTCCTCTCTCCTCTCTCAGCATGTAGAAATTAACCAGAAATGCTGAGACGGAAGTGCGAGTCTGAGGGCAACAGAAATAGAGGAAGAGAACAGAAGAAGAGATGGCTGCAGAAAATGTCCCATGGTGTTTGGTACTTTATTATAGAGCCACAGTTCATGCCTAATAGACAAGGAAGAGGGTGGTTCCCTCTACCTCAATGCTGTAGATGCCAAGAATGGTGACTGGCTAAGCAGGAGGGTGGCAACCTCATTTCTTAACAGTCAAAAGGAATGTTGGTGGGGTGGACGCAGGAGGGTGGTATTGAGGGAAGGAGCACTAGTAATTTCTGTGTTAATTGTGCACAGGGGGAAGGCTAGGAGAAGGATGGAGGAAGAATCTAGGCACAGGAAGAGAGGAGAAGCCGATAGGAAGGATGAAGCTGGCTCCTGAGTTCTGAGAACCAAGGGCCTACCAGATCTGTTCTGAAGCAAGAATCTCCTGGCATCCTGAGGAATCTCAAGCAAGGTGGGTTACAGGGGAGACCAGTCCACTGTGACGTGTAACAATTACTATGAGTTGTGTGTTGTTGAAAAAATGCAATATCCCTGAAACAGGGAAGATAAATACAAATGACACCTGTTGTACTATAAACAGATGATCTAAAAAGATCCTAGCTTAACATATATGCCAGCCTAACATAAAGAATAAGTAGAGTGCTGCATTTTAAAGGAGTTGAGTAGCAAATCCAGGATGTTGCCAAATCACAAATTATAGGATTGCATCCAATATTAATCTTACTCAGAGTAGACAGTTACTAAGACATTATTAATGGAGGCCCATTAATTTAAATGGGTCCACTCTTAAGTATAACTTAGTTGGAGTCAACCCACAGTATAAAATGCTCTTCATATAACATTAAACGGGTTGAAAATGATTGTATATCCAATAGGTTCATTATTGGAGAACTAGATTTCATCTCATGAGGCAGAACGTTTTAATGGGCACTGCCATATCCAGACACAGGGAAGAAAATGTAAACAGATGCAACACATGGGCAAGTTTACCTCACTGAGGTCAAATATTACATCTGGAGCAGCAACATGGTTCATTTCTGCAGCTTTCCGAATGATGTCTTCTGCTTCTTTAATCCTGCCTTGGGACAGCAGCCATCGAGGCGATTCTGGAATGAACCTGTGATGTTTCAACGTAACTTCAACAGAACAGCCAGGGTTGTTAAGCCTACATCCCAAACCACCATGGTCAAAAAGACTTTAACTGCAATGCTATCCTCTGTCCTCCTTGCATGTTGAAGAGCCAGTGTATAAACAGAGCAAGATTAGCGTCATTAACCTGTATGAAAAGTAGCAATTTATTCTATGCATATGAATGGGCTTTTGGCAGAGGTTACAGGAAGCAACAACCCTGCTAATTCTAACATGTGACTATACATTAAATAACCTAGCAACATAAAAGGGTATATATATATATTGGCTGTGAGTCCTAGAAGATCTGCTTCCTGTCTTGCAGGCCTTTTCCACTGTACCTGGGAGCATGGGGCCCAGACTGACTCCAGCTACAAAATCTGAGGCTGTTGAACTGACACTTGGGCTGGGAGTTTTGCTGGGGAGATTGTTGCTGCCATTGATATTAATTTTTTGTATCTTTATTTCAGATCTTATTATTTCTGTGGAAACTGTTCAGTTTGGTTGTATATTTTTTATGTTTTATTCATTATTTTCCACTACTTCTGTTATGTTGGAACTGTGCATTTTATCATGTTGTAAGCACAGTTTGAACTATGGAAAGGCCATACAGTATACAAATAAAATGATGTATGTATGTAATCTGAAAAAAATTAAGTCAACAGAGGGTGCCCCCATAAAGGCATTAGCTAGCACTAGTTTTTGGTGTAGCTTCCAAAATGTGAACACTTTTATTTAAAATACACTCACCACCACAGTGGAACGTACAGCAGGCCAGGTATAGTGAGAGCCACTAGCAGCATCCGCCAGTCTCTGATGAAGTAAGCGCACAGTGGCAGCAGCATGTAGCCAAACGCATAAAATATGCAAACGCCTAATGTGCAGTAGATAATACGGACTGATTTGCCAAGTATTTCTGTGCCTGTTCAAAACAAGGGAGTGTTGATTAGCCTTTTAACTTTTAAAAAGCCCTCTTGTTTTGCCCAAATATGTTTGGGAAACATTTTTAAAAGCCCAGTTCATCTTCCTTGGATTTAGAATCATAGAATCATAGAGTTGGAAGAGACCACAAGGGCCATCGAGTCCAACCCCCTGCCAAGCAGGAAACAATTTAAGATATGCCTCTACTTCTGACCCTGATCCTGCATAAAGAAGAGTATTTATTTAGACTGACAGTGATGTGTGAGTTCCTCATGATCAAGCATTTTGCTGTATATGATAGTACATAATATTCTGGGTTAAAAGGATGTATTATATTGAAATACAGTTCAAAAAGACAGTCTAGCCTTCACATAAGATATTTATTAACTCTCTAATGGCCACTGGATGCAAGACCAAATGAATGGTTAGCAAAGGATTCACAATCTAATCTTTCCCAGTACTTCAGGCTAGTATATTCATTCGGTTAGAAAGAAATAGATGGGTGAATGCCTCTTTGATATCTTTCCAGTAAAAAATAAAAAGGCACTGGGGATGCAGTCATACCTTTATAACGTAATACTTAATTTGACCCTTACACTGCTTAAATCCCATTCAATTCTACAGCATGAAAGACTGAAGCCACAGGACAAAACGCACAATTAGCTTATGGGAAGACTGCTATAGGTTTAATAAAACCCTGTCTTCTCTATCTGTTCAATGTGTATGTTGGGCTGTTACGAAGACTGGAAGGTCTGCACACCCTAACATCTTCCACTGCAGACTCTGTTGCCATTTCAGTTTGGTAACTTAAAACTCAGAGCTTGAGTGTCTTACACAGAGTGAAGAGAACGAGCTGGATGGGGAAACATGTACAGCAGGGGTCAGCAAAATCTTTTAGCAGCAGGCTGGTCTACTGTCCCTCAAACCTTGTGGCGGGCCAGAAAAGCAGCACCGGGGGGGGGGGGGGTGGTAGCTGGAAGAAGAGGCGAGGGGGACAAGTAGTCCTCCTCCCCAGCCCCCAGCTCCAGGCGCTGCGCTTACCTTCCCAGGGGCTGCCGCCATCGCTGCTGCTTCTGCTTCTTGTGGGTAGGCACAGCGAGCCTGTCCGCTCCACTCTCTGGCCCACAGGAGCACCAGGGCGGCGACAGCGACGGGAAGAAGAGGCTGAGCAGTGGCAGCTCTACCAATCAAATGCCGCGGAATGGGGACATCTCTGCCAATCAAACGCTGCAGAGGTAAACCAGGCGCAGTGTTTGAGTGGCAGAGCCGCCGCTGGTCAGCCTCTTCCTCCTGTTGCCATCACCGGGAGTCTCAGCTTTGTGGCACGGGCTGGATTTAGAACCCAGGTGGGCCTGATCCGGCCCAGGGGCCATAGTTTGCCAACCCCTGGTGTACAGCTTGCCCAATCTTTATAATGGCTTAGCATCCACTGGGAGAGGGAGGAATGTATTGTGGGAGGAGGAAGATCCCCTAAACATAACATCACTCATTGAGAAAGTTGGCAACAATACTGAGAATTCATACTCTGCTTAAAGACTGTTACATACCAAGTACAAACGCTGCCACATAATTAGAGATCTGCCCTATTCCAACTATGAGAAACAGGATGGAAAACATCTCCCAGGTTGTTGAGAAGATCTGGAGGAAGCTAAAGCCAGTCTGGACTCCCATTGTGACAAACAGCACATTTTTCCTTCCAAACCTATCATGGGACCAAGATAAATAAAAATCATGTTAGTTTATGAAACATGAAAATAGTAGAAATCTAGGGTCTGGGGTGTATATTTGTGGGAATTAATATCTATTAACTTTCATGGGGGTCCTCTTGATCACATCTCCCTTAGCCTTGTTTTCTCTCTACATCAGGGGTACCCAATCTGGTGCCTTCCAGATGTTGCTGGACTGCAAGTCCCATAATATTTGACTACTGGCCGCATTAGCTGGGGTTGATGGGAACCGTAGGTTGATGGGGACCCTTTCCCCTACTAGAGATAGTATGCCCTTGAATACCAGTTACTGTGAGTGGGGAGAATGATGTTGTACTCAGGTCCACTCAGTGGGCTAAACATAGACACCAGGTTGACCACTATTAGAAGAGATTGCTAGTCTAGGTTGGCCTTTGGCCTGATCCATCAGGGTTCTTCTTATGTTCTTAAAGAGAACCAAAACATTTCTTTGGGTTGGAAGCAGAGGAAGTTTCTCTGGATTCAAACTTTTGTTCCCATTACTTTAAACTGCTCTACTGGGGTCCCAAGTTTGAGAAACACTGTGGCTTGTGCCACGATAAAAAAGCAACTTGTAAGGTAGGTTGGCACTAGAGTAAAAATCCAATAATTGTCATCTGTCCAATGTATTCAATGTTTACTTTGCATTTCAGGTGTGATATGAATTATGACTTCTTGCTTTTATTTTTAAACAAAGCATGGCTATTTTGATGTGTTTTCTGTAATTATTTAAACATATGCAGGTATTTCAAATTACTGCTTTAACGGTTATGGATAAATTCTTACATTTTCAGTAAACATTTTTCTCCAAAGGGAAACATTTTATTTTTAACCAAATTTGCCCTGCTTTTTTAATACGATGGAAAACTCAAACAGAATAAGGATATGATGTTTTTACATTGTTGCTGTTCCTGAGTACTTCTTTTATGATGTATCTTGTTATCAAGTGATTTTTAACAGGTTGTGAGAGTGAACTGGATTGGGATGAAAAATGGGAGCGGCAGTTGCGCTGCATGTACTCCAAACAGAAAATTGTGTTGTCTATGCAGATACTAAGTTGCATTATTACATTTGAATGTTCAAGGGCAATATCACTTTACACTGTGTTTTATGTCCTGCCTGGCCCCTTGAAAAAACGGGTGTAGAATTTAAGCTGAGGTTCAGGCATGAAAAGTACAATTGTATCCTAAATATGTTCAGTACATAACATCCAGTTTCATTTTCATCAGAGCTACTGCATTCCATACATACACAGAGATATCTAAGCAGGTAAGTTAAGATAAAGGTTGGCCATAAAACACATCACAATGAAATTTTGTTTTACTTATTTCATAATGTCAAAATGGCATCATTCATAGTTGTGATAAGCATATCTGAACGATAAAGGAAAATATCAAATATATTAGTTTCTGTTGTGCTGGCAGCTTAAATTGATGGCTATGTTGATTGTTTAAGATTGCTCAAGGGTGGAAAGATGGCATCACTCAAATTATTGTTTGATATACTACTGTAAATACAAAATTTGTTGAAATACCTCATGCTTAACTGAAACAAAAAATAATAATTATGGAAAGCATGTTGTGCTCTCAAAGTCCATCACAGATCATGCAATTATGGCAAGAAGAACCAAGCATTTTGGTGTTACCTAATTAGAAATCAGCTAATTCATTACAGTTGAAAAATAAATCCACGCAATGCAGAAACCTAGCTCTAACTGAATTTTAAAGGGTTGTGTCTAAAAAATAATAATCACAAATCCATTAATATATACCTGTCTGAGAGTTGTCCAGATACAAAGGAGCCAATCAGTACGCCCACAAAGAACAAAGAGGTCGTTAGAGGTGCTTTCCAGTCGTTTTCACACACAAGATCCCACTGTAAGAGAGAGAGAGTTTCAATATTTTTGGCATGCATGTAATATATATGGCCCATTTTCTACAACAACCAAACAGTAACCTACCAGATTACTACTAGAATGGACTTTTTAAATTTAAGAAGTACCTTTATGTGTAAATCAGAACTCAATGCTGATTGAATCTAAAATCTCTTACACCAAATGCCTGTTTGGTTTATCTGTTGAGGCCTTAGGTCAGGGGTCAGCAAACTTTTTCAGCAGGGGGCCAGGTCCACTGTCCCTAAGACCTTGTGGACGGCCGGATTATATTTTTTTTTTGGGGGGGGGGGAGAAAAAAAGAACGAATTCTTATGCCCCACAAATAACTCAGAGATGCATTTTAAATAAAAAAGGCACATTCTACTCATGTAAAAACACGCTGCTTCCTGGATCGTCCCTGGGCCGGATTTAGAAAGCAATTGGGCCAGCTCCGTCTCCCAGGCCTTAGGTTGCCTACCCATGCCTTAGGTTAAACCATCAAAGAACAAGGCTCTACAGATGCTGAACTACAGAGCTGAATTCTTAGCATAGGGTGATTCAGATAAAAATGAGTGGAATTTAAAGGATTTTTTTGTTTAAATTTGAATGTTGCATTGCTGACAATATATTCCTAGATACACAAGCAAGCGCAATGCCTTGGATCCTAAGTTGTTCCTCCATTCATGAAAGGGGGAAGTCAACTGCTGCCAACTACTGCCTCACACTGCACCACCTTATCACACATTATTTTCAAGGGTTTCCCCAATCCCCAGGAGCAGATTTTCAGGGGATGCAGAGAGAAGGTGAGAGGTGTGAAAGCCCTGTTCTGTGAACAAAAACTCTGGTATATTCATGTAAGGGCTGTTAGGATCCGAGCCAGTGAGTATGTGTTTTTTTTTTTAGCAATGTGCACATTTTCCTAAGAACAGTTGAAAACAGACTGTCAGAACAGCAGAGTCTGAGACCAATGCTTAACACTTTAGGGCAAGGGTGACCAACCTGCAGCCCTCCTAGGCAGTATGGTCAATGGTCAGAGATGAAGGAAGCTGGAGTCCAACAATATCTGGAGAGCCACAGAATATATACCTCCGCTTTAGGGGGTGCAAATTATGGTTGAGTTTTCACCCCCTGATTAACCAACTCTCTTGTAGAATATGAACACTGGATTTTCCCCAAGGCACATAGAAATGCTTCTTGAATTGTAGCCCACAGAACATACTTTTGTTACAACTTCAAATTGCTTTTTTACGCCTTATCTATATTGACTTTGCCACGTGCAAAGGCCTTCTAATCTGCATCAGTGAGACATCTGCCCTGAAATTGGAGGGGAATCGGCGTTAAATGCCACCCAAAGTTGTGTTTGCACAGGTAAGACTGTGCTGTTTCCGTGTAAGCTTAGCATGTATTTAGCTCAGCAGCAGTTAGAATTGCAGTGTAGCCTAGTAGCATTACTTGGGACAGATTCAGAACTGAATATAGCAAATCAACTCAGGCAAGAGCTATTTTCATTCTCCGATACCTTTTAGGCAAGGTTACTGAAGTTCACAGAGCTAGGCTGCAGGTCTCACATAATGCTAAATGTAATGCCATTTCTTATGCTGAGCATGTAACATCATTAGCAGTAGAAAAATATATACCTGACTACCTTTTCCTGACCTTCACATACTAGTCTATTCCCTGCCACCGAGATAATTCAGATGATGAAATCCACTCAAAGTTGCCAAAGGCATGTCAAATCCTAACAATCACAAGAGCTGCTACTTGGTGTATCAGGCCAGATAGTGCATAAAACATTGTCAGAGAGGATTAGAAGAGTGTGCGTTGCGCATGATGATAATGCTTTATCTGCAAGGTGTGACACAAAAAGTCATTCAGCATGTGGTGGCCACTTAATTAAGTATCTCAGGGCACTCCACTTAAGATGAAAGACAAATTTCATAACGTAGACTGACAATGTGGGATAGTGGAAGGCCATCAAAGTGGGGTTCAATGAGATAAAACAAAACACAATACAAATTCTAAAATCAATTTAATAATAATAATAATAATAATAATAATAATAATAATAATAATAATAATAATTTATTTATACCCTGCCCATCTGGCTGGGTTTCCCCAGCCACTCTGGGTGGCTCCCAACAGAGTATTAAAAATAGAATCAAACATTAAAAACTTCCCTAAACAGGGCTACAAACTCTAAAAACAGCAAAACCATTAATACAAGTGTACAATTTATATTTAAGAAATATTTGGGTCACACCTCAGGGAAAGCCTTCTTAAACAAAAATGCATTTAGTAGGTGCCTAAACTTCATGACACTGAGTGCCAGTCAAATATTGGTTGGTAACTGATTCCATGGGGCTGGAGCTGCAACACTAAAATACCTCTTTCTAGAACAAGCACAGCTCCTGGGCAAGCAGTACTCTTAGCAGTGCCCCATCTAAGGAACACACTTGCCAGGCAGGGATATATAGAGTGAGGTGGTTACTTTGGTAACCTGGTTCCAAGTTGTTTAGAGCTTTAAATGCTAAAAACAAAATGCTGAACTACACCCAGTGGCATACCGGCAGCCAGAGCAGTTCCCTCAACAGGGGTGTTATTTTTATCTATTTTATTTATTTCACAAAATTTGTATGCTGCTTGATTGTTAAAAACAACAACAACAACACACCATCAAGGCAGTTTACAAAACAATAAAATCAAGAAAAATGTACAATATATTAAAAGATACAAAAAGTTAAAATATGAAAACAGATTAAAATTCACACCAGCATTTCTAAGCATCTGTGTAGGCTTGCCTAAACAAGAATACAGTGAAGTCACACCTGCTTGATATCAATAGGCAGGGAGTTTCAAAGTGTAGATCCTGTCAAACTAAATGATTGAGTTCTTACAAATGCAGAACAGTTATTATGTGGCACCTGTAGTAGTGCCAATTCCGCCAATCGAAGTGGTCAAGTGGGCACATATGGGGTAAGGCAATCTTGTAGGTGAACTGGTCCCAAGTTATTAAGGGTTAGATGATGTTGTCCCCAGTCAATAACCTAGCTGCAGCTTCCAGGTTAAACCCAAGGGAAGCCCCCCACAGAGCACAATGCAGCACTCCAGTCTTGGGGTCACCAGTGCCAAGACCACAGTAGCCAAGCTATTGGGTGTATTAACTATGGGCATCTTGCAACTCTACGGATTGAATTACGCAAACAGGTTTTCCACAGGGGCTATGGTCAAAAATTTCTCATTCTATAAATTAACAGAATGGGCTGCATCACTTCTGCCTTGGACTGGAAAGTTACAGAAGCATTGTGGCACAGCACTGGTCTGATGTGTAGGGCATCTCCTGAAGGAGACCTATTTCTCAGGTTACAAAACTTGCAGGCCCGGCATAGCAGAATGTGGCCTTGATATTAACAAACGTTTCCATAGTGCAGCTCTTATAAACATAGTATCAAGAATGGCCTCCGAATATTCAATTCCACCCTGATGACATAAACTTGAATATCATCACTGAAGTATGTGATGTCTATTTTCAGGGACATACAAATGATTTCATTCTAAACCTAACAGGAAATGTTTTCAAAACTGAGCTTTCAACCAAGGAAGTAAGTCTCACTAAACTCAGTGGAATTCATTTCTGAGTAAATAACCTTAGGACCATGCTGTTGATATATTCATTTTTATTTCACCCTGCTATCATAACGTGTTTCTACACACACACCCAATTTTAAAATCTGTTTACTGACAGTCCTAGGTACAGGTAAGTAACTAAGGTCAATCGTCAAAATGGTCACTGCCAACATGCACTGTGGATATTCGCAAGGTGAATACAGCACTGAATCATACGTAAGGTAATAGTCACTATCGAACTACCAGGTTATTAGATTTTTACATTTGTGTGGAGGAAATATTGCATTGTAAAATGTGACCCACTCTTACCAACGTTTATCATAAGCTATTTGGGCTGTTTAAAGCCACTGAAAAAGAAGGTGAGAAAGCAAGTTCCTGGGGAAACGGTACATTACTCAGTGGAAACCTTCAACAAAGAGTAGTTTTTTCAGTCTGGTGAGCCTGAATTCCCTGGGTCCAAATGACACTTTCTGTGACAGTGACAGACACTTTCACAGACTGATCTCAATCAGATTTAGGCATGCCTAAACCCATTGATTCAAATTGTCTCAGATATACCTAATTATGTATAGGATGCATGACAGAAGTGGAGATTCTTTGTAGACTGTGCATGTGTTAGATCAGGAGGGAGAAAGACATAATAGCCTGGTGTTAAGTCAGCAGCAGGATAACCAACCATCAGGAACTGGGTTGGGATCCTTATCCTATGCATCTTTACTAACTAAGAGAAATAGTCAAAACAAAAAAAATTCCTTCCAGTAGCACCTTAAAGACCAACTAAGTCAGTTCTTGGTATGAGCTTTCGTGTGCATGCACACTTCTTCAGATACCAGCTCATACCAAGAACTGACTTAGTTGGTCTTTAAGGTGCTACTGGAAGGAATTTTTTTTGTTTTGACTATGGCAGACCAACACGGCTACCTATCTGTAAGAGAAATAGGTCACACTGAATTCAACTATAATTACTCCAATGTAACTGTCCACAGGATAGCAGTCTCACTTTATAGAACATTTGGACATTAGGAAATGCTGTAACAGAAATACAGCAGATTTCCTCCTTTCCTTTTTAAGAAAGACCTTTACTATTTTTTAGAAAACCTTTTTTTCATAATAAATAAATAAATAAACAGGTCAACTTCAAACCATTACTTATGAAGCAGGGTTGTTTCAACAAAACATAGTTAAAAGTAACAAGCGTTTATGGTTCAGATGAAACACTAAACTGTGTTCAATCAAAAATGGAAGCCAAAGTTCTGGACTCTTCTTTATGGTTACAGAGGAAGAGGAAAGGGGAAGGGAACCATGAAGGCCTGGCTTATCATGACATCTGAACTCTCCACGTGTGTAACTTTGGCACATATAAGGACTAAGATCTGACACAGCGAGGGTTCCTTTCCTGTCATAGAAATCCAACGCTGGTATCCTTAGTGACCTTTAAACACAGTAGAGCACAGAGGGCTTTGATGGATGCAGATAATGGGACTCATTCTTCATCCAACGTGAACACTCCCCACCCCTTCGAAAAATTTATTGTAAGGCTGAATCTCAGGCAAAGGTCACCCTGACTAAATGGCAAGGTAAGGCAAGATAGGACTGAGCCAACAGATTAGAGAGTTAAGCACATTTAAAATTGAAAGTGGGAAAGTAGGTGAAAGGCCACTTATGCAACTGCTCCAGACAACATAAACACAACACCTTTATAAAGTGTTTAGTTGCTCCACATCTTTGGCTATGAATTGCCAACTGTCCTTTTACCTAGCTATACAATTTTTTTTTGTTTTTTTTATAAGTGTCATTTAAGGCGAGGATAGGAGTAGGTATATGGAAGTTCTGAAAACTAGGGCAAAGAGCATATATTACTTATGGGTAGAGACTTGTATGTAGGGTGGGGCATGGCTTTACAGGAAAGAAGATATGTAAGTAGGTTAAAGGGAACTGTGTTTCCTAGATGCTTTTATGTTATCTTTATACACTATGCTGAATTCAGTGCATGGGCATATAATGCACCTTTCCCCCAGTCCCTTTACTTAAGATTGTGTGCGACCCATATTAGGCTTTGTCCTATTTGACGAAACTCCAGGGTCCAAACTAAGATTCTATGGAATATGGCAAACTGTAAATTATTTATATCTGCTTGTCTCACCTATTTATGAGACAAGCAGAGTTCATATTTCCAAAACATTACTAAAGGAATGTAATATAGGAGACTACACAGTGCAACAGCATAATCCCACGAATATTTATTTGAAGGTAAGTCCCATTGTGTTCAATGGGGCTTAGTAAATGTGTTTAGGACTGAACTCTAGAAGTACTGTATTCCAATAAGGGAAGGCTAAATTCCTTAAATTAATGCTGGGCATATACTGTACATATTTTGCCCAGCTCACCTTTGTAGATTTCAGGTCGTGAAAGTGGGGCAAAAAAACCCTCCCAATATTGCATTAATGTCTGTGTGTATGTATGTAATTTTGGAATCTTCTGTCTTACATGGACATACAAGAGGGATTATTGGATTGAATTGTACTACGGTATTTATATTTTACCACAAGCCCTGTAAATATTACGAAAACATTTCTTTAAGTCATTCTAGGTGGTCAGATACAAAGGAGCGTAAGAGTCCCTGGGAAGAGCATTCCACATGTGACAAACCAATAGGCGTTAAAATCCTAAAATCCAGATCCTAAGAAGGTTTCTTCATGAGTAGTCTTACAGTATCCTTTGAGGCTCTGATGCCACTCCTTCTTGTAAAATGGCATTCATTCTTCCCTGGATCGTCCACAATGTTATGAACTATATGGGACAAGCATACAGCGCACTTCATGCCCTCAGAAAGAAAAGCAGGAAGGTGGCCATATATATTTTTAAAAAGGTAAATGTGGGCTTCATTTGCAGACTGCAGTTAACAGTGGGGCCCTGGATCTGAAAAAGGCCACAGATCGTGGAAGCATAGCAAATATAATGCTGGAATTATTAAGAAAATAACAAAAATAATATAAAAGTATGAACGCTGCATACCTGGTTAAGAGGTGTTTTTTAATACACCCCCCAAAAACTTTGAATTATTCTAGTAAGTGAATAGTCAAATAGCCTTTGGATCAGAACTGCCTGCTTTGTATTTCATCGCACTGAACTATCCTTAGTATGAACTGCCTTCTTGGCTCTTGCACTGACATGGTCTCCTACAGTGAATTGCAAGAAGGATTAGCTAGCAAACATAATAACTTCTGAGCCAGATTCTAGCCATGGAATTTGAGGACTTACTGTGTTCAGTGTGAGCACTGCATACATTTGCTGGTACCAGGGGACCTAGTAGACCGCAATTTGCAAGCTTTTTGAGTATGTGATCCTTTCTGAATACAAAGGTTGCTTTCAGATGACCTAATGTTCAATAAAGTTTGTGGAAAGGTTATTATGATGTTGTCTGTTTACTGAGCATACAACCCAATTTGTTTGCCTGGACGTCGTGCCAAGCAGTTGTTGTCCTACAATATCCAGTGCAGTTTCCTATCACTTTCCTCACTGAATAAAGTCCAGGTCCTGACCCCTGAATAAAAGCTGGTTTGTTGTGCACGAGCATCAGGTCCACTTTTAATTGTGTAACCTGAATTTAACAGTATGCAAGACGACATCAACCCGTCTCCATGCACCAACCTCTTCTACAGCCACTGCCACAATATGCTCTTCCTGTTGCTTTGTGGATGCTCTAAAGGCCCACTGGGGCAATCTCACCCATGTCTTGCTCTAAGGAACATGGGTCCCTTCCTCCATGAGCAAGGTAGTCCCACAATGTGCCTGGACTGATGTCACTTTGCAGTCACAAATACAGTTTGAGGTTTCCCAGTAGTAAACTGTGGAACTGCAAACAGGTGCTCTCCAGGCCACTTTGTCCACAATGGTTCACTCTTAGAAAGGACCCTTCTTCAGAGTGAGGCACATGAAATGCTTTAGGAGTGTTGCAACAGCAATGTGACAGCAGCGCCCCTAGAATCATAGGGGCTGGGCTGGAGGTGGTGATTGGCTGGTCAGTGGTGGCATCAGCACTGATCCACTGCTCTTCCCTCTCAGAAGAGCTGCTCGGTCAGGCCAATGGCCCATTCAGTTCAACATCCTGTTCTCACATCGCTGAACCAAATGCCTGTGGGAAACCCGCAAGCTGGATATGAGCACAAGGACACTCTCCCTTCTGGGGGTACCCAGCACCTGGCATTCATATTACTGCCTCTGACAATGGAGGCAGAGCATAGCCATACAGTAATGACTAGTAAAAGTAAAGGTACCCCTGACCGTTAGATCCAGTAGCGGATGACTCTGGGGTTGCAGCGCTCATTTCGCTCTATAGGCCGAGGGAGCCGGCCTTTGTCCGCAGACAGCTTCCAGGTCATGTGGCCAGCATGACTAAGCCGCTTCTGGCAAAACCAGAGCAGCACACAGAAATGCCGTTTACCTTCCCACCGGAGCGGCACCTATTTATCTACTTGCACTTTGTAATGACTAGTAGTCACCACCAAACAAGGGGACCTGACATGGGAATAGTCAGGATTTATGTTAGGGGAGGCAGAACCTCAGTTTTTTAAGTAGTTAATTATTTGCATTGGTTTACTTGATTGGGGGGGGGGGGGTTGCCCCTACCGCCCCAGCTACGCCCATGGGCCCTGAACCTCTATCAACTAAGGCTAGTATTAATGGTCTGAACTGAAACATATTTCTCCTTCCTGAAGAGCACTTGTTCCCTGGTTGTGGACACTGCAGTCAGAATTACGTAGGTACGATGGAGGTGGGAGGAAGCGGGAACAATTTTGCCTTGAAGCAGGGTTTTGAGCGAAACAGACCTTTGGTCCATTCCAACTCCTGTGATTGTGCAAAACAAGTTTTGCATACAGGGTCAATCAAGAGCAGTTTCTAGAGTGCATAGATCTGATACTCTCAAGCAGTGCTATGGACTATGCAAACTTTCGGCATATGTTAGTAAAATATTTCACTAAGTTACTATGCATTTAAAAGTACTGACTCAGAAAATGCTACACATCTACACATGGGAAAGTTTGTTTATAGAAACTTATAACGCTATCCAACCTTAACATAACACTTTGAGGTAAGTTCCACTGTAACTAGTGATTCTTACTTTCAAGTAAATAGACATAAGAGTGATGTGCCAGAACACATTTATTTTAATCTGAGATAATTAAACCCAAAGCACATAAGAACTTAAACTACTTCAAAGCTATGGGAAAGGCATGTTCCTCAATTTTCTTTTAACCATTTCAACCCATTTAATTACAATTATAATTTAAGGTTGACTACAACTATTATATAATTAAAGAGCTAAATAATTTCTTAAGAATAAAAACAAAATAGAAATATGAAATGCCCAGGATGTTGTTCAGCAGTAGAGCAACTGCTTTGCATGTAGAAGGTTCCAGATTTAATCCCCAGCATCTCCAGATAGAGATGCAAATCTCCCCACTCTGAAATCCAATAGAACTGCTGCAAGCCTGCCAATGAGTATTGACCACAGGAAGCTAGATGGACCAATGCTTTAACTTGTTATAAGGCAGCTTCCCATGTTTCTAAGTATGGGAAAGTAACATGCCAGTTCTACTGTCTCTGCTCCTTCTGCAATTTTCCAAAAAGAAGGTAGCACGCAAATTTTCTCTGTATTGTACTGAAGGAAGCTATTACCTGCAGTAATTTAGCAAGTAATAGAACAATTGTATGTGAGGATGTGTTCATTGTTATTGGACAATACTGCACTATATTTTCCATGCTTTTCTTGGATATACAAATAAATGAGTAGGTAGGTAAAATCACAGAATGGTAAAGTTGGTAGGAGCCAAGAGGGTCACAGTCCAAACCCTGATAATCTACTAATAACTCTAAACCCAACTGCAGCACCCAAATGAACCCTAAAATGAGTGGCAATTCAATTCCCATCACATGCCAGGGAATGTTTGGAACATTGACCTTTGTTATGTGACTTCATAAATCATACTACTATTAAGTTCTTCTGCCATAAATCTGTAGCAATTTGTCAGCAGTTCCACCTGTGCACACTGTGTGACAAGCTACTAGACAACAATTACAAAATCTTGACTGGAGTAATTCAAATTGCACTCATTTCTGTTTGCCAGGGGGAGAGATAGAAAGAGAGCGAGAGCGAGAGAGAGAGAGAGAGAGAAGAAAGCATTCTACATGCAAATATATGATGTAGCTTACTTTAACGTAACTTTAAAGTAAGCCAGTTAGAATCACTGTCAACTAAGAATAATGTGTTCACTGGGAGATAATATTGCCATTATTCCAATTTTGTTCCGATGGTTCTCTTTTCTTCCTCTAAAAGTTACTTCTCCATAAAAGTCACAGGACCCTAATGGCAGGGAGAGTCAACATAGGAATGAAAGGGAAACTAGGGAGAGTGCTGTTGCGCTCATGTCCTGCCTGTAGGCTTCCCAGAAGTGCATCTAGTTGGCCAATGTAAGAACAGAAGACCGAAATAGATGGGCTTTTGGCCTGGTCCAGCAGGTCTCTGTTTATGTTATTGTGTTAAAGCTTTCTGTAACAACGAGCCTGGACATTACCAACTTCTCATTCCGTTTCCTGTGTGGCAGAAGTCACTCAGGCTATTTCTCCTTCCTCCTGAATGCCTGGGGGTAAAAACCAAGAAGTATCTGTCATGAACATGAGAAGCTAAGGAGCCACTGGTCATGTTTGGCACCATAGGAATAGATAGCAAGTTTGGACTTATTTGCTCACTTTTAAAAGGGAGGTGACCTAGAGAAGAGAGAGGGGTGCTGAAGAAAGCGCACCCCCCATCACGCATGGGCCAGGGCGATCTTGGAATTTTATGGATACCTGAGTTTTAGAAGAAGAGGAGATCTTGCAAGTGTGCAAAGAAGTGCCTGGCAGGTTAATTTTTTTAAGAAACGACCACAGCAGGGAAAATGCCAAAGACATGTCAAGTTGGCAACAGAGCAGGTGCGCGTTGTGCTACAACGAACTGAGGCTTCTCTCTCTAAGCATCGCTCTCCTTAGGACTCTTGGGTTTGTGCCCTCCGATCCCTTTCTCTGAGGAGCCCCGAGAGGCGTCCAAGGTTTCTAAAGCGACCCTGCGAGGTGGGGCTAGGAAAGTTCACGGGGTGATCCGGCCACTGGCCCAAGGTCACCCCGTGAACTTCAGGGCTGATCCAGCGCCGCTCAAGTCCCACGCACGCGCTCTCCTCTCCATGCCCCGTCCAGAAGAGGCCACCTCGCCAGCAGCCGCCCCTCCTTGCCTCCTTACCTCGCTGACGATGGTGGAGAGGTAGGGCTCTCGGCTGTACTCCCAGCCGTCCAGGCACTTCTCTTGCTCCACCTGGCTGAGGTTGACGTCCCTCCCGGGCACCAGGTTGCGGGCGGAGAAGTTGGCCAGGGCCTCCAGGCTGTAGCGGCGGCAGCGCGACGGGACCTGCCGCCTGCCGCGCTCCTCTAGCGGGATGCTGGCGTTGAGCCACTCGCGGCTCAGGTTGGCGCTGGCCGGCACCCGGCACCGGTGTTCGGGGGTGTCGATGAGGAAGACGGCCGAGAGCCCGTTGAAGCCGTTGGGGATGATGCTGGCGCTGAGCAGGAAGAAGACGAGGCGCTGGAAGGGGCCCCACTCGCCCAGGAAGGCGGTGCCCTGGTCGTAGTCGTACATAGCGGGCAGGCGGGAAGGGGGGGGGGGGCAAAGCGAGTGCGCCCTGGCCGGCCGGCAACGGACAAGCGAGGGCCGAAGAGCCGCCGTCTGCTACGACATGTGGCCGCAGCCTCTCTCGGCCTGGGCGGGGAACAGGCGAGCCGCTGCCGCCGCCGCTGCCGCTATGAGGTAAAGTGCGGCCGCGGCTGCCGGCAGCAGCAAGTGCTTCTTCGCACGGGGAGCGGGTGGGTGTGGTTTGTACACAAAGGCCTAGAGTCGCGCTGGGCCCAGAGCCAAGGCGGAGGCCGCGGCGTCCCCGCGCGTGAGGCGGCGGCGGCCAGCCTAGTTACGGGGTCTCTTTTTGCTTTCGGCATTTCCCGTCACTTGTAATGCAGGCGGCCTCCTCGGCGAAGAAGCTGGCTCCGGAGCTCGGTTACCGCACCGTAGTCTGGGCAATATGTGCATTGCCTCGCAGCCGGCCCGGAGAAACGCTGACGTCGAGCTCTACGTCGGCCGTACAGGCCCGGAATGTAATGCCAGTGCAACTCCTCAAACACACTAGACGAGAGCAGCTCCAGCAGATAATTAGCCACACAAGTTTTTAATGTTTGATGTTTTGCCCTGGTTTTATAAGGGTTGGAAGCCACAATCCGGTCAGATGGGTGGCTAATAATAATAATAATAATAATAATAATAATAATAATAATAATTATTTAGGAGGTCACCCTGGATCCTGACTGTCAGCAGAGACTAGCCCTGGATCAATACCTTTGAATGGGTTTTCGCTCTCACAAGGGACACTGAACATGTGCCCTCTCCCTCCAGTTTCCTGGGTCTATAGTGTGTTCATTCAACGTGGATTCATTTTCATAAAGAAAAATGGGTTTCATGAGCAAATTCTGCAAAGGCTAAAATGGGGTTTGGTGGAAGGGGGAGTGTTGTGTATGTTTGGCACTTTGAGTGCACCTGAGGTGAACAGTGCTCTATTTTTCCAGTGTGGCCTGGGTAGTGTTGGGCAGGGCAACACGGGGCACGGCCTTCTCTGCTATAGCCCCACACTTGCAGAAGGTGGTCCCATAGAGTACCCTCTGCATAATTTTTTGACCAGCCTCTGAAACATCTTTGTTGTTGCTTTCATGGATTGATTTTAACTGGGCGGCAGCAGTGGTGGGGTTCTTTATACTTTGTTATATTCATGTTGTTTTTGCTATTTTTTATGTTGGTATTTTAAAAATTTTGAGTGTTTTAAATGTTTAAGGTGTATTTATATATTGTTTATTGATTGCTGTTTAGTTTGTGTATCATGTTTAATGCTTTGTGATGATATTCTTCTAAAAGCCAGGATAGAAAACTATTAAATAAATAAATAAATAATAAATCAGATATCTATTACTCAGCCAGCAAAGTTTTAGGCAAGTTACTTTCTCTCAACTTCATCTTTCTCATAAGGTTATTGTGAAGATAAACTGAGCTATCTGTATACTACTCTGCTGCTTGGATAAAGGGATACAAAGGGGATGGATGAAATCATACAGAAAAGTATTTTGTTTCACTTCTGGAAAAACCAGTAGTTCAGTACTTGAGAAAGTAAAATAAAAGGCAGGCCTTCCATCTCTGAAGTAATTAGTCCTGTCATTTGAAACCTTCTTTTTGTGCAATTTGATTTCAAAGAATCAGGCTTTTTAAGGAGAAGATGAAAGGCTTGGTCAGGGGAGAATGAAGGGGGAGAAATATGGCCTGTTGGCAATTTAACAGATAATGTATGTATGTAAGTATTGTATTGAAAACATTTTTGTCACTCAACACAATTTTTTTTGCAGGTTTAGCTCCGAAGTAAATCCTACTGTGTTCAATGGTGCTTCCTCACTAGTAAGTGTGTGTGCTGGGAATGGGGTTGTAGTCTTTATCTTGCAGTAAATATCCAACATGGCAGTAGCTTTAATTTGGCACAGAATAATATGCAAAAGTGATGTCATCATTTGATAATTGGCCAAGAATCCAACTTTCTTTGGACATAGATGCACATTCATGTAAGTAGCCAGCTGCTTTGCTTTACAGAAATGTCATATAAACAGGGACTGGAAACCAGGCCACATTTCCTAGTAAGCAACCTTCTGGAGACTGCATGCCAGTGGCAGGTTGGCCAAAAGCAAAAGTGGGCAGGACCAGAGGTAAAAGTGGGTGGAGCAATATTTGTGACTTGCCTTTGTACAGTAGGCTGTATTCCAGCTACACAACAGTCAAGTTTCTACACACATAAACACTTCTCTATCTTCTATGCAGGCAAGCAAGAGGCATTATCAGGTTTCAATGACACATTCCAGCTAGACTAAAGCACATAAGGAGGGTTTGGAACAGGACAGGGTGACCTTAGGAGTGCCTGAGGGCTTCATTCAGACTTTGGGTTTGCAACTCCCCACTCATGGTATAAGCAGCCGGTAGCTCTGTATATGCACTTGTCAGCTTCAGAATTTCATTTCTTTAAAATCACTGTGCTGGGATTTTAGCAATATAGGGAATTTTTAATGTGACCATGTTTCAGCACTAGGACATTCTTTCAAACTATCAAAATGATATGAGATTTCAACATAATATACACTGTGGTGCCTGGTGCCACAGATGTTCTGAGCTCTTTTTGTGTCCCCCCCCCCCCATGTTCACATCTCTCTAGGTTCCAGCATTTGTTTTTGAAACAAATCCATGACTAATATTCACATTTTCCTTTCTTTTTGAAGTGCTTTCACATCGTGAGACATGTGACCTCTTTTTTCCATGATGCAACCAAATCTGCGGGTGTTTGGGTTCTGGCTGAGTTCCCGATCAACATTGCTTCAAAATCAAAGGCACTGCATGTGGCTATGATAATCAAGCATTTGGATAAAACGATTTAGATAAAAAAAGAGCACAAGGGCAAGATTTTATGAGAAAGTTAAAAGTAGGGGGAGTTAGTAATCCTAAACATATAAATCTAGGTCAAAGCTCAGTGGGTTGTGGTAATCTGCTCCCAAGAACGGTTTCAGTTACACTGATGCCCCTGGTACATGTATGCTTTTCTGTGCAGATGTATATTATGGAAAATGGAAACATCTTGTTCGCCTTAATTGTGAATTTGCTGATGAGTAGCATCCATCTGCTTATACTACATTCTTCTTTAGCTGAGCCTAAGAGAAGGCCTGCTGGATCAGACCCAAAAGGTCCATCTACTCTATCCATCTTGCTTTCCATAGCAGTTAATTGACTCTAGGAAGGCCAGAAGTAGGGCATGAAGGCAAGTCGCTGCTGCTGCTCCTCCTCAGCAGTTGCTTTTCAGGAGTGTACTGCCTTTATAGCTAGGGGTTTCATAAAGCTGTAAGATTTCTCAGTCCCCTTCAAAGCAATCTTACCAAGTGATCCCCATCACAGCTTGGGGTATCCAGTTCCACACATTTAATTATATCCTGAGCATCCTGAATCTATTGCGAACCAAGTTTAAGGTTGGTTCTGAGTGTTTTTGTGAAGGAGTTGGTTCCCTTTTTTTGTGAGGGAGAAAAATGTCTCTGTCCACTTCCTCTGGGTGGTGCCTGATTAATTCTCCTGCCTCTGCCATCCCTCTCTACCATGTATTTGAAGAGTGCAAGTACAGTGGTACCTCGGGTTAAGTACTTAATTCGTTCTGGAGGTCCGTTCTTAACCTGAAACTGTTCTTAACCTGAAGCACCACTTTAGCTAATGGGGCCTCCTGCTGCTGCCGCGCCGCCAGAGCACAATTTCTGTTCTCATCCTGAAGCAAAGTTCTTAACCTGAGGTAATATTTCTGGGTTAGTGGAGTCTGTAACCTGAAGTGTATGTAACCTGAAGCGTATGTCACCTGAGGTACCACTGTATGCTCTTTCATTGATGACTTTTTGCTAGGCTGTCTTTGTGATATATTTCCAGCCTTCAGGGTCCTTGCGCTTACACAGCTAAAATGGGGATATATTGGCAGATTTGGAGGAACCTTATTTTGGAGGGTGGGGAGAAGAAAAATAGCCCAGTGAGGACTGAGCGTGCTTATTAGGTATAGAATGCTGAGTGACTGTGGGGAAACAAGGGAGCAACAGAAAATCAGGCAGGGTGTGTGTGTGTGGGGGGGGGGAGATGTTTCTATATAAAAAGTGTACAGAGAACTGTCTCGTTGTCTGGCCATATTTCCTGGTTCACAACAAAGTTACAGTATTTTTAAATGTATCCAGGGACAGAAGTGAGTTTCCCATAGAAATCAATGGAATAATCCTAGATTTTAATTTAGCAGGGATTGAGCACAAATGTGCCCATTCCCACAAAACCAAACCAAAGTCTAAGCAGAAAAGATACATTAGTTCTACAGTTTCATAATCATAATCATATAGGGAATAATTTATTTCAGAGATTTCTTGTGGTCAGGAACCTTGACAGAGCTTTGAATGATCAAGCCTAAAGTGCAGGGTGCTTTCTCCTGGTCTGTTATTGGTTCCACCTATATCTAAGTCAAACAAGGATAAATTATTTTGCAGATAATTACTTCAGCAGTGCATTGCTAACATTTTGTTTTGATTGCTTTAATAGCCAAAAAGTACGATATGACCCTAAAGGCAATGTTGCAAGACCTCTGGAGATAATGGAGCCATGAGTGTTGCTGCATCTAGAGTGCATTGCATCACATTTAAGACCTAGTGAGTCTTGACCAATTTGTTGGCAGAGAATCTAAATATT
Source organism: Podarcis gaigeae (assembly GCF_964106915.1). Lineage (NCBI taxonomy): Eukaryota > Metazoa > Chordata > Lepidosauria > Squamata > Lacertidae > Podarcis > Podarcis gaigeae. The sequence continues at coordinate 57,239,100 of NC_139679.1, forward strand.
TTGGGGGCCAAGGTACAAACGGCTACCTAAAATAATGGTTTAGTTCTCAAAATAATACTTTATTAGAATAGAGTGATGCTTCCACAAAATATTTGTCCAAAAAATACCTTTTGCATGTCTGGCTGTAAAAATTCCAACCGGTTTCTCTTAGTTACTGGGTGAAAGGTAAAGCCACACAGCTTAGTGCTTGAATACATAATCATCAGCATGTAGTACAGTCCTCAGGGCAGAAAAACCTGTTACATTGACATTTATGTATAAAGTATGCACCACCCATTTCAACAGAAAAAAAAGAATGATTACATTAAAAAATCAATATACATTGATTTTACTAGGATTTTTGTTGTTGTTTGGCCTTTAAAATAGCAGGTGAAAGATAACGTATTGAGGGTAAAGTTGAAAAAATATATATGCTGGCTTCTTGGACTTTGGTCCAAGCTTCATCTAACACTCACTGCCTCACACTCCACTTTTCCAGTGCATTAGAGCAGAGGAATGCCAGGTGAAAGGGTAGCTTAAACCTTTCACTTCCCCTTGTTTTTCTGCAGAAGATATCTCCCCTATGTTTCATATCCATATGCAGGGGCGGAAATAGTGGTACCCACCTATTTTTCCTTGTGAGGCAAAAAGCAGCTGGGAGGCAATTCTGAGTGAGGAAAAAACAGTCGGAACAGGGATTAAGGAGAATCCTATTAGTCGTCTGCTAAAACAGTATCATGGATGGTTTTAGTTAAAATTAATAACAAAAAATAGAAAGGGTATGAAATGGGGAAGGGGGTTAAACAAAGTTACAATTCTGTGTACACTTACTTGGAAGCCCTATTGAACTCAGTGGGGTTTACTTCTGAGAAGAAATGCATAGGACTGCTGTGTGAGAATCATGCATAGCTTGGGCCTTACTTTTTGAGCACTGATGCTGTATTTGACACTCCTGGTTTACACATAGTGCACATATGCGGATTCCAGAAGACTGTGCCTGTTTTACTCCTTCCTGGTCATTTTGCTGCTGTGCTGAACTAAGCCCTAATATGTGTCATCTAAACTGGAGTATGGTCTGGAGTTGTTCAGAAAATGCAACATGAATTAGAAAACCTCTCTCGCCCCCAACTGGAGCTGTTTGGATTTCCAGGTCCTGCAAAAATGGACAGGACAAGATGCCCGCATAAGGGTTAAAAAGTTCTTTAGAATTTCAGACTCAGCCATAATAAAATGCTGTGACTGCTGATGGAGGCTGAAATGATGCAAAAACAATTATGAGGAAGACATACCTTTTTACTGGGTCCCATGAAAAGCTCCTCATTGTATACATATTTCACAAAGCACAAGATAGCTCTGATATAGATATGCTTTAATCCAACGGAAAAATTCCACAGCTTTTCAAAACAGAAACTCAGACTATACAACATTAGGCCTTTCTTTACTAGTGAAGGCTGCACAACTAAACAAGGTCAGGAATATCTTCAAAGACTGAATAGCGTGATTTCACTAGACAGCAATACAGTTTATCTTCTCTATTCTTTTCTGTGCGTCGACAATGAAGTCTGCACACATTGTTTTTATCTTGTCACATCCGAGCTCACAATAAAAATTGCTCAACAGCACTGATAAGAGTACTCCTAGAAAAAAGGCCATTTCATTGCGCTTTTGTTCAATAAAGCAACTGGGTCTTAATTTCTCAGATGTGGCAAAGATTTCTTTCTAATATTTGCTTTGGATAAACAATGAAGGAATATTTTATATTTGTGTGTCTATTTAATATATTAGTCATCTAATAAAAACATTTTTTCTAGTGTATAATCCCAAGTTGCTCACCAACCACCCAGAGCTATGGGAAAGGCAGCTGCTTGCTTATAAGTTAGGACAGCAACTGTAGCCTCCAACCATATGGTGAAGCTGATTAATTAAGCTAGGGTATATGTTAATCCTGTTAACCTGGATTTCTAAGTGGCTGGAAAATGGTGCAAACAAAGTATTATTTTCATAACATTTTATTAAAACCTGAGTTACCACAATACAAAGTTTTAAGCAGCGATGGGTGAACGGCCCTCTGCTCAATTTAGAATTGGATTTGGCAATTAACCAATAGAAATTACTCCCAACTTGGCATGCTCTCATTGACATCAGGGAGAGTACAATGGTACCTCAATAACGTTAGGCATGGGTTATTACACTCAAGTTTAACATAGATGAGTTAGCAACAAGTTTGTAACCAATAACGACTTAAGATGAGAACAGTATAGATGTTTTTAGGCTTATTAACTTTTTGTTAGCAAGACTGTATTGCATAGTGTTAGTAAAAGCTTGCAGCTATAACAACCAAGGTTCAAGAAGTGGCTAATTGAAGTTTTGGAGTGTGTGGAAATGGACAGATTTTACTAAGATTCACTGTGAAAATAGATGCAATTGTTTGGTTGTACCTGGCCAAAAGCAATCACATTTGTTGCATACTGGAGTACATATTGTAGTGCTACTCAGATAGAAGAGTACAGATTTGCAATATTAAATGTATAAATAAAATTATTTTAAGGCTGTAACCCTATTTCAGTCTGGAAATAAGAATCACAGGCATTTGTTGACTAGATGGTCTTTAAGCTACTGCCAATTTTATAGTGCTGTGATTCTCCGTTTCATCATAACATGCAACAGAACGACATGGCTAATCCTCTGGAATTTGTGGATGCAATGGCTGCTGCTGGATTCTAGAATACCTATCTGATGTACTAATAGACACATGCACGGATTCTTTCAATTCTGCAAGTTAATTGTGGGAATCAAAAATTCTAATGGTGGAAAAAGTGACTAGAGACTTCCAAGATGCTCATTACTACTCTCCCCCACCTTCAGACCAAAAAAGCAAATTCTCTGGTAATCACAGTAGCTTTATTTTGTGGCTTTATTATTTATTTATTATACCAAAGAACATGCAACAAAGGTTGAGAACATGGTGGAACAGTAACTGTAGTGCCTTTACTAGAACCAATTAGAACAATGATTCATACTGACAGGTCTATCTATATTATTCAGTGCAAATTCATACCAGTTCTTCCATTTTCAGGTAAGGACATTTGTACTGGCTTGTTTCTCTCATTGTCCCACTTACTTAACACAATATCTGAGTATTTACACAGCGGTTTTTTGTGTTTTTTTTTGGTCTTGCAACCATATCTTAGAAAGAGATTTTTTTTTTAATACCTAGAGGAAACTGATCAGTGCAATTGTATTTCTTTTTTTCCTGCCAGTATGGAAAAATAAAGAGGCAACTGCTACATGGTGATGCATAGCATATTTTAAAAATCACACACAAAACATTTGTAGATCTAAACAGTGTATACATTATTCAGATATAACATGGAAAGGAGAGGGGCATCTCAGATAGCAGCTAGGTGAGGTCTAAGAAAAGGGAGACTTCCACTCAGGTTAGTAGAAGTACTTTGATCAAACATTTCTCCCTTCTAATAAAGAACTATCTTGGGCCCAACCTGACCAGCAGGCACTTTACAAAGATTGCAGCTGAACAAGCCTGCACAACTTAAATCTGTGACCGCAGAGCCATACACAGCCTACTAGGAGCCTGGTATCTTTATAGTTTGTGCCATCCCAGGCAGGCAGCAAAAACAGGCAGATTAAGCTGCTGGTTGGCTGTGTTTTGCCAAGTGGGTCAAAGTTGTACAGCCCTGTAATAAAAAGATAGAATAGTCCCACAAAAGTAAATTAAAGCTTTTGCCAGCACCTTCTGGAAGATTTACAGTAAGAAAGAAAAATAAGAAAAAGAAAAATAAGGTGCCAACAACAGAAGTCTCTCCATCTTGATCCTTCTTTCTTTCACAATCTTTGGACTACCGCAGATACCACCTGGCAAATCCCTGAGAGGAATCATCATTTGGCAGAGAAAGTACATTTTCCTTGTAAATGCTCCACAAGAATCAAGCAACTCTTTCTAGGGTCAATACTGTAAAGACTTAGTATAAAAATCCATTCCAGTCCCCAAGCCCCTACAGTTTTAATAGCAAAGCACATAGAAATGTTATGGTGGGTTTCTTCAACCACATATTGTATGTAGTTACTAAATAAGATCTCTTCAGACCAGAAGCCGTGTTGCATGGCAGGAAGCAGACCCTGACAGTCACAGCTTTTAGTAACGTAACTGATCTCATTATCTATGAAACCATCACCCATACTTTAAAAGGCAAATATACGCCAATAACTTTTAGTCAAATCAAGCAATATTGGGGGAATCTTTACAGAACTGGTCCCTTTTAAAAGGCCTTTATTTTATATCTCATCACAATCCTCTAGAAAGTGCAGCTTCATGTTTTAAGATTCCAAAAGATTTTTTTAAAGCACTGCCTAAGGAGCTACATTGGAATTTGCCCAATTAAAAATTGAGAGAACTTTAAATTGTTACAGAAACACTGGCAAAACAAAGTCTTCCACAAAAATACCACAATATATAGAGAGAGATATTAAAGTGTATATGTTAGAAATAGTGACAGTTACAACAGTGTAAAACAGAATAAGAATCCATTATTTTTGTATAAAATATATACATAAAAAGATGCCATGGTACATATTGCCAAACTGCATGTAAACAATTTTATCCTTTGCAGATGTTAAGAGTGTGCTGAGAAATATATTAGGATCAAGAGCTCCATATATATATATATATATAAAACCTAATCAGAAAGACTGCGTTTGGAATTTCTGCTGCAGAGCGAGCCCATGAAACAATATTGCCAAATATTTACATATAAAAGCAACGACTAGTCTCTGGCTCAGAAACTGGCCATCTTACCAGCAACCAAGACAACCAAGCCATGCTACACATGGGGCTAGAGATATTTTTTGTGGCAACCCTCCCCCCCCCCCAAGAAAAATACACATACATAACACACAAAAAATAAAGGAGTACCTTGTTTTGGCACAATGGTGTATCAATGGTATAGGCTTTGATATGGCAAATTAAATTGTTTCTGGAAAAAACTGGCTAATTTTGCAATGGTGAAATATTGGGCTTGCAACATTAATAACATTTGTTAGGCCTCTTGCAAAATCAGAAAGGTGTTTCCATTTAAGAACTCTGGCATAGCCAGCTGCTCCCCTGCTGTTTAAAGGAAGGCAATGATCACCCATATAGAATGTGGAGCACCAGATCTTTATAGTCCTTTAGAGCAGTGTTTCCCAACCTTGTGCCTCCAGATGTTTTTGGCCTACAACTCCCATCATCCCTGACCACTGGTCTTGCTAGCTAGGGATGATGGGAGTTGTAGGCCAAAAACATCTGGAGGCACAAGGTTGGGAAACACTGCTTTAGAGAACTAGGTGCCAAGAACCTGCAAAACAGGATCACCTTGCCACATTCCCTGCCATTATGGATTAGATGTGATGTCATGAAGCAGGTTCTAACCATATTTAAAACATAGCAACGATATACTGTGGAGTTCTGGTGCATTGGTAAGTTTAGGCTTTAAAAACAGACAAGGTAGGTCCCTCTACTTCAGTCTGATCATTCTAAGTTCAGCTGGACTATATTTTGTTGAAGTTGCAGCATGGAAGCAGACACACCATGGTCTTCCCCCCAAAGGGCTGCTAGTATATATGACTAGGTCCTCAAAATATGCACTAGGAAATTGTTCATTCTGAGGCAACAAACCAGGAGATTATATAATATATATTCCAAGCAGATAATTTCAATGTTAAGTGGGTAATTGCCATCTATACATGAACTTTACTTGGCACAAATGTCAATGTCAATCAATACTTGACTTGTTAACTCTCTCACCAATATTCATTTCTCAGCAGAAAATGTGCTCAAAATCTCTTAAGGAAACAACAAAACGTGTTTAGGTAATGAAGTCTTCTCTTATTTAAATACTTCTACTTCGTCCTAAATATAGAAATTTACAGTGTGCATAATATAAAAAATTAGAAGATTCCAGCTTCACAATGGATTTCTGTGGCAGAATGGCACAAGTGCAACCTAAGATCTGGTTTGCAGTAGTATTGGTCCCAGAAAAAACCAGTGTCTCTCTCTAAATGTCGGTTTGTATCCAGTTCCAATAATTTTATCTGCTACAGAAAATTTAATTTAGCAATTATATTGAAATAACTTTCATTTGCTAGGTACTTAGGAGGAATAAGAGTGTTTGGCATAACAATAGGAAATGCAACTTGCAAGCTTTCAGCGGAAGCCTATATATATCTATTCTGAAATAAGTCCAATGGGTTCAGTTGGCCTTGCTCTCAAACAAATGTATATAGGTTTGCAGCCATGGTTGCACTGTCAAATTTTTTTTGCAAGACCCAGTCTCCAGAAACACTGCCCTGCCTGGGCTTCATTGAAGTGAATAAAACTTGTAAGTACTTTGATATACAGTACTGCTTTCTGTACAAACCTTTATAGTTTGATGAACACATGTTCCTCAGCCACAATTAGTAGGATTTAAGGGGCAAGAGGGGAATTGGTGAGAGTGAAAGAGAAAGAAACCCAAATGTTCAATTTGTGAACATAGTTTAGGAAAAATTATCAGGATGAAGAGCAAGGTACCACTTGGTGAATGACAGCCGCTTTTAAGGGTGTGGAATTCCAGATATGTCATCTGGGATGGTAGGTGAATGGAAATATGGTTCAGGTTTACTCCTGACAATGACATAGACTCTAAAGAGAATGCGGCTATTTTCAAAAATGGCTTTTAAATTTTACATCTATGATTTATTGGGGATAAAGTGTTGTCGACTAAAATTTTGTTCCTTTTCAAGATTTTCCAGTTAGTGTAAGAAAATGAAGCTTGGTTCTCAAAGTACTTTCTGGTAACAGCTCCATTAATTTCAGTACCATTTATTTCCTTAAAACAATCTATCCAGCTATTTAAGGGCCTTTTGAAAGTGAAATATGGGATTCAGGGCAGCTTGATGTGCCATCAACCACAACTGAAGATTCTACAGTAACTACCTCTACTTCGTCCAACCATCATTGATGGCCTGCTCTTAAAATGTACATACAGTTCTACATAAATCCCAAGGAGATGAAAAAAAGTGCTCAAGGCTTCACAAAACAAACCCCAAAACCAAGGCACAAAAAAGAAAAGAAAAAAAAAGATGGAGGAGCTTTATACATGCTGACAATGACTTAGCATAAAAACCCACACATTTGGTACACCAGTGTTCTGAAACATGAGATTAGGACAACTGCTGCCTAGTATGGTAAATATTTTTTTCATTTATCTTCATAGTTGAATTTAACAAGTCCTGGTTGTTCATTTCAATAAAAGGCAAAGATATATGATCACAACGATGTTCTCATAGTCCTGGAGTTCAGTTCACTCTGCTTTGAACTCCCAATTTTGTAGGTGTGTTTTCTATTTCTGAATCTGAAAATAAACGGGAGATTACATACATTAGAAACAGAAACAGCAAAGCACTGGTTTATATTTTCCCCACAGGAACTCTCCTACAATACAATTTTGTTCAAGCATCATATTTCAGCAAAGAGCATCTGTAATCCAATTAAGGCAATCCTAAACACACTTAGTGGGAAGCAAGATCTATTGAACTGAGTTGGATTTACTTCTGAGGAAGCATGCAGAGGCTCAAGCTGCAAGAGCACTCGGGTCATTTTAGAACTGACACTTGCCGAAGGAGAGCATTTAAGACAATGTCCTCACTCAGATACATCCTTTTGTTTTTCAGCATCCACAATGAGAAAGCATTATGTACAATCTTTTTCTCTCTTTTTTTGAGATTAAAATGTATTTTTATTAAAAAATTTCTTGGTTTACAAAAGTATGAGCAGCGTCTCTCTCTTTTTCTTTTCCAGGTATCATTTTTACAGATCAGTTTCATTTGTTGAGACATTAGTGTTACATTAGGAAGAAAAGGGGGAAAGAGGTGGAGGGGGGAAAGGCAAGTGGGGGTGGGGTCGGGTGGCGATGTTTCTATTTTACTTAATGTATGTGTGGAGTTTTGTGTCAGTGTCACTTGTGCAGGTTCTCTGCTGTTCACTTGTGTTCCTTTGGTGGTGAGAGAGGTTGGGGTTGGCCTAGGGTGTGGTTGCTTGTTTGTGATTGGCTGTGGTGAGCTTTGTCTTCATGTGTGAGTGGGGTGGGTGGGTGTTTTGGATCAGGTTAGCCATATTGATTCGTATGCTGTTGGTGGATTCTTGTCGTTGTCTTGTTGGGCAGCGTATGTGATAAAGGGGAGCCATACCGGGGTGAAGGTGTCTTCTTCTATTTGGCTCTGTGTCAGTTTCAGTTTATTGGTTAATTTTCTAGTAGGGCTGTTTCCCATACTATTTGGTACCACTGGTCCATGCTTACTCCTCACAGGTCTCTCCAGTGTCTGGTTATGATGTTTCTGGCTGCTGAAAGTAGGTGGGTTATGAGTTCTTTGTGATGTAAACGTTTTGGAAGATGTTTAGTAGGGCCGATTCTGGGGTGATTTCTAATACATTATGTACAATCTGAACATTGTATTCCCTAACAGTAACACTGGTTTATCTTAATAGTAGTATTATTGTCATGATTGGGGTGTATGGGGTGCTAGGGGAGGGGCAGTATCTCTGGTGAAAGGAGGCGATGGTGGCTTCATAAGTGGGCAGAAAGTGAGATGGGTGCTTTGCAGTTTAAATGCTTGGGAGGAGGATGATGCCAGAGGTTACCATGGGTGGGGTCGTGTTCAAGGGGGGCGTTCCACAAAAGGAGGGGAAGAATGCAGTAGGGTCATGGCGTAAAAAGCGGAGATCCAGAATAAAAGAGAGAAGTGGCTTCAGAAATAGAATTAGGATGGTGAAAAGCAATCTTAGTAGTTGACTGGGGTGGGAAGTAGATGCTCTAAACATTATTATGGAGTGTTCATGTGGGAAAGGCAGAGGAATTGGTGAGCAGAGCAAGCAGGGGCAAAGTACCAAGTAGTATATAAGAACAGTGGCGTAGCGCGTGGGTTGTCAGCACCCGGGGCAAGGCAAGTAATTTGTGTCCCCTAACCCGTGGATTTGCGCCCCCTAACCCTAACCCCCAGGTGTTGTGCCCGGTGCGGCCGGCCCCCCTGCACCCCCCACACTACGCCACTGTATAAGAACCTTAAAGAAACAAACTTATTTTCCTTTATAGTTTGGTTTAGCTCCTAGCATCCTGTTGAAGCTTGCATAGCATCTAAGTAGATTTGACATTCTGCCTCCAGGCCAAAAGTTCATTATACTCGATGACTGCAAAAATACAATGCAAGGGGGAGCTTTATTTTAGTGAAATGTGTTTACCCTTTAACTCGCAGCATCTCTTCAAACGTCTCTGGCAGAGGATTCCCGTAACTCTCTGGGAGGAACAGGGTGAGAATCCCTATCAGCACAGTCAGACTGCCCATGACGATATAAGGTAGAAATCTATCATAGGCACCTGGTGAGAGACAGAAGTTCCAAAGTTTAGATTATATTCCAATATAGTTACAGAAGAACTTAAGTAATTATTACTTTATCATATTTGCATACTGTCCTTCCTCTAAGGACACCAAGGCAGCATGCATGGGTTTATCCATTTCATCCTCAACAATGTCCTTATGAGGTAGGCTAGGTTAAAATACAGTGAATATTTCAAGATATGGCGGGGGGGGGGGAGAGAATTTCATATTTTAACATGAAATTAGCCAATCTGGACTTCCTGAAACAATATGCAAACTGAAATGCGGTTATCCTTCAAAATTCATACTTCTCTGAATTTTGCACACAAAAAATGTGAACACAAATATACACATATTCAGTTTGCATAAAAATATATACATTGGTAAAAGCATAATCAAAAATTGCACTATATGAGGGGAAATTGCTTCGCTTGCAAAATGTATATTAGGAGAAATGTGAACTAAAATGCTAATGAATTTTCATGAGAACTAAAAAAAAAGCAAACTGATGTGAAAATGTTACAAACTGAATTAAAGGTTATTAAAAAAAATAAAAACCAAGTGAAAACAAAGCTGTCAGATTATCCACCCCTAGTTTAAGGTCATTCAATTTCATAATCCTAAATTAGATGGGAACTGGAAATTGAAGGTTGTTTTAAAAACATAGCTCAAATGCATAATAAATAATAATTACATTACTGCATGTTGGAAATTTGAGGGTGTTTTGAAGCAAGGAGTGACTGACGGTTAAGGCAGTCAGAATTGAACTTATGCAACAGCTACCTAGAGATGACAGAAAAGTGAACTGCAAGATTCTTAAAATGATAGGACACTTCTTACCAAGGTAAACAAAGTAAGGAGCAATGATGCTGCCCACACGGGATGACATGGAGGTGGCACCTACGGCCATGTTTCTTACTATGGTTGGATAGAGCTCTGCGGTGTAAACATAAAGCATAGAGAAGGCAGACGTGATGCCAAATTTCCCCAACATCACCAAGATAACAGACAGGAGGTTGAGGTCTGCAGAAAAACAGAAACGGAGTCATAAGACCTCTATTATTATTCACCACCTTTCCAGAAATCCTCCTTTTATCCAAACTATTCTTACTTATCCTACAAACAGTTTTAAATGTTGCTAAGAGCACTGCAGCATGTCAGCATATATGCCTTGTTGGTTAGTGGTACCTGTAAATACTTGATTTACACAACAGGTCTGAGACTAAGCTGCAGGTATACTAGTTAAATGTAGAAAATCTAAGTAATTAACCATAATAGCATTAAATGCACCAAATAAGTTTCTTAACTATTTAACATTGCATATTTGTTATATAGGCAGGGCCATTAAGAGCTGTGCCTTCATCCATGATATTAACCTTTGCCAGAGTTAGACAAGGCTGATGGGAGTTGTGGTTCAAAACATCTGAAGGTTGCACCATCACTACCAGCAAGAGAGACTTGTCGTTTTCTGCATGGGTGCAAGTAAATGAAGGCAAGGACCTGGTCCAGTCAACCTCTGAGCTACATAGCTTTCATTTATGCACATAGATAGGACTAGGAAGTGAAGCTTTCATTCTTCAAATCTCTGTTAGAATAAATGCATGATGATACGTCCTAAAGTACAGAGGAAGCAAGTCCATAATCTAACTTGCAACATGGATAAGCGACTAGGATAATGGAGCTAAACAAAACTCAAGGATACTTAGCTCAAGTCTTTTCCAATACCCAATCCTCTAGCAGAGTCTTTACACCAGGGGTGGGGAACCCTAGGCCCAGGAGCCAAATATGGCCCTCCATGCCTTTATGTGTGGCTCTCAGGACACTTCCCTGACCACAGCCTTCACTGGCCCAGCTGCACACCCTCAAGTGTTTTTATCTGCCTGGAATATGTCCTTGAGCTTTGTTAATGCCTCTTGCTTGCCCAGATGAAGGATAGAGCATTGCATGTAGCCCAATATATATAGTTTATGCTTCACACTTTTGCCTCAGCCTAAACACTGCTATCTGGTGCTCAGAAGGTTGCCCAGAAAGAAATGTGGCCATTGAAATGAAAAATGTTCTCCACCCCTGCCTTGCACAGTACGGTCAAATATCAACACATCTATAGCATTGGTGGGTGTTCATACTTGGAGGTACCAGCTGAATGAACAGAATAACTCCTCCACCCAAGAAAAGGGTGCCAGCTATTGAATAACGCCGAGGTAAGGTTCGGAGCAGAAGCCAAGCAATCACATAGGCTGGAACCTCAATTACTGCTGACAGGAAACAATTGAGGTAGGCATCTCCATGTAGATTGGGGGTGTTGAGTGACAAGCCAAAGTAGCCAATAGATGTAAACATCCTGGAATAGGAAAGGGAGAAATAATAATAATAATAATAATAATAATAATAATAATAATAATAATAATGTGCCTTGATGTTCAAAGTATTAGCCAATACAACAATAGCTAGTTATTTTCTATGCTACCATTCCATGTAGTCACACTTTGTTTTAGAATGTATTTGTGGTTTTAAACTTTTTTGTATACTGCCCTGAGATCCATTTTCAGATACAGAGTGCTCTACGCATTTTAAAAATAAATAAAATAAAATGTTTTCATCCCAAAAGACAAGCATAACACTTGCCTTACCAATCAGACCAAAGGTCACTGAGCACTACTCTCAGTCAGAGGCAAGTAGTAACAACATTTACAGAATTTTGCCCCTCCAAAAGATATAGCTAAGACACATTGGACATTTTCTAGCTTTGATTTTATTTTCTTGTTTGAAATAAGAAGTTTTAAATAAGAGCCTCTATACTAGGCCCAGCCATGGAAAGAAATTTTCTAGCTTTTAATCCTGACATATGTAGGAAGGTAGGAACCTTATCAGGTTTCTGTTACCCAAGGTCTCAAGCCAGGAGTGGAGAATCTGTTGTTGGATTCCAAGTGCATCAGCCCCCACCAGCAAGGCCAATGCTCAGGGATGATGGGAACTGTAATCCAACAACATGTGGCAGGTCAAAGATTCCCTAGGCCTGAGTTGCACTATATGAGATTTTCATGAGCAGGAAGAATTATTATTTTTTGTGGCTGTTCTGCAGTTGCTATGTAACTGAGGGGACTTTACTCTGAAGATGAAATGTGGTCTAATAGATACTCATTATCTGACTCAGTTACCCACATCCATGCAGTGCCAGCATTTGTTACAGCTCTTTGTAAGAAGTGCTTTCATTAGTAACAGCTCTGATTCTTCAAAATGGTCTGGATTTCCTAATGGCCATTTAGTAAGCTAAGTATACTAAGCCCACAACATTTAACTTGTCTGCATTCAGCTTTACATGCATGCCAAAAAGAAGGGGTGGGCAGAAAGGAGGCAGGGTTCTGGGGAAATTATTTTGACAATCCCACCTGCCATTGAACTCAGTGGATTTCTACTATATGTGATTTTGGCTTTAGGCATGATCTTCAGAACGTAAACCCTGTGTAAGTTGTGGACTTACTGTACCTCAAGCGGGTGCATTTTTTCCTCTTGTTTCCATCTTGTAGAAATGTTCAAGAATGTTTAGTAGTTTTAGTGCAAAGAACAAGGAAGCAGCTATTTTGGAATTCCCTGACCTGGGAGGCCCATTTGATTTCTTCGTTTGTCTCAGCTGTTTGCTTTTTAGTGAAGACATTTTTATTCTGATAGGTATTTGACCTGCCAGGATGAAGAATTTTAGTGGGCAATTATTAGGTTTGTTTTGGTTTTTAAAAAGACTATTTTCCTTGACTGTTTTTCTTTTATTGAACATTGCCAGACATAATTGTTGTTACTGGGCCACTTCTGCATGCATTAAGGGAGTAGCCCCCATCACTGTCCTCAGTTTCATAAGGAATTCATTTAATATCGCAGGGGCTAGAAACATGTAGAAACTAAATATTCCCACAATTGCAGTAGACTGCTGAGCAACTCACAAAATAATGTATGTTGAATTTGAACCTGCTATTTAAACACTTAGGTAGGAATTTGAACAACTCAGTTCGTACATGGTTTGCAGTGTCCATATTCCCTTGATCCTTATGTGCTTTAGAAACATACACACACTTACCACAAGAGAAGAGAAAAGACAGTGATAGTTGCAATATTTCGGGTTCTGAACAAGTCCAGAAGTAATCCTTGCTGCTGCTTGGCCTTCATATCTTGTATCTTAGGAGTGGGGGAAAAAGAAAGTGAAAATGATTCCCAAAAAAAAAAACAACAACAAAAATCAAGCTTAAAAGCCCTCAGTACCCAAAATGGGAAACAATTGTGATCAGGGCGGTGGTGCAAAAAAACTGAAGTAATGAAATAGGATTCAAGTTAGCTGGAAATCAGTTGTTAGATACAGGTAATCCACTATCATATGTCTAAGGGAAGTTCTGAGACACCATTACATTTCTGAGTCTGATTTCTTCCCCTTTTGTAGTGGTCCTGTTATCAAATGTATTCTGTTGTTCACTGCAGTATGTCAGCTACCTATTTTATGTGTAAAATGAACACAAGGCTAGAATTGTCCTGCTCTGCCTTTTTCTTTTAGCAATAGTAAAGCCATTGGTGGAACCAAGTTCAGAATTCAAGGTAAGGTGCAGAAGAGGGTTACAGGTTAGAAATCTACCTTACAGTAGAAAGCTAGATGAGTTCAACTCAATTAGGAGTGGGGAACTGGATCCAGCCAGTGGGTCAGGTCCTTATCACTACCCTTCATGGGCCAACTCTGATAGGCTGGCAGGACGACCCACCTGTCAATCACTTGATGCCACATGGAATCAGGTGACCTGTTTTTCTTTGCCCATAGCAGACTAGAGCAACCAGTTGGCCCTTGCACATGTTTCTACAACACTGCTCAGAGACTAAGGGAATTTAAGCGAGTTATTTTACTAACACATTAGCAACAGGTTAGAAAGTCACAGGTTGCCAATTAAAAAATAATAATCTAATGCTAAACACCATTTTATTTCAGTGAAAATATTTTTCAAAGCTAATGATTTGCCCACCAAACTGAGATCCTTATTTTTACTTCTTTGTTGAAAGCATCCAAAGATCTTGCCACAAAGAACAGGCAAACAAGACACACCTATCCTTCAGCAAATTAAGAGAGTTCTTGCTGCTAAAGTAATCAAAGCTGGCCCAAGACATTTTGACAGGTGAGGAAGACCCTAAAATTGTGCCCCCCTCTCTGCCAGGGAAGAAGGGGTGAGGGAACAAGGCAGGGAAGAAAGAAAGACATCAGGATCTGCTGCCCCTGGCGATCCTGATGTCTGGTGGTGATTGCCTCACCTTGCCTCATGGGTGGGCTGGCCCTGAAAGTAATAATAAATGTAAGGACTGCATGAGCCATCAACTGCCAGTGGCACATATTTACTACTTATTAGTATGACAAATGTTCCAGTTGTGGCTTGTTTACTCTCCTGGCTTATTGTAACCACAAAACTCATTTGAAACAGTTACAAAGAAGGATCACAAAGTAGTCAAGCACATGGAAATATTTACCTCCACAGGATCTATAAGTATTGCTGGGGCTGGAACACCATTTATTTTGGCAGCCTTTCGAATAATAATTTCAGCTTCTTCAAATCTTCCTTGAGAGATCAACCACCGGGGAGACTCAGGAATGAGCCTGAAACAAGCGTCAAATAATCAAGCTGATATTTTTAAAACTATGAACTTGCTGGTTCAAAGGAACTTTGTAAGCCAATTACTTCCTTAGTTGGAGTTTGTAGATATGATTGAGCAGGCTATGTGTGTTTTATGCATGTCTCTCCTGTTTGTGTGTTATGCAGGGAATGAGGTCTGTATTTCATATCAAAAAGGTGCATGAGGGCGAGGTGAGCCAAACTCTTCTTACCTCATGGCTATGTTTTATATGTCACAAATCATAAAAAGGTATTCCTCGTTTAATGTAATGCTAAATAAAAACAATCAGATCTGTTTCAGCAATGGTATGGAGCATATCGATGCTTTAGAAGAGTATCATCAAAGTGTAGAGTTGGAAGGGACTCTGAGCATCACCAAGTCCAATCCCCTGCAATGCAAGAATATGCAGTTGTCCCATATGGGGATCAAACCTGTGACCCATGTAAAAGGAAAAGCCAAACAGTCTGGTTCTAAAGCACATTTGCCTCAATATTAGTAATACTGAATTTCAGTAAAACCAAAAGCATGTTTAAACAGCAGCTTTAATGTACAACAACCATTACTAAGGCTGTATACCAATGGTGGAGAACAGGATCCATCCAGCAGTCAGAACGTCAACTCCCCAATCTCCTGTGGGTCACTTTGGCAGGTGAGTGGGGAGGCACACCTATCAAACAGTTCAGGTCGTGACATCAGGTGACTCAACTTCAAAGAAAAGACTTGGAAGTGCACTCTTAAGGGCATTCCAAATTCTTCCTTCCTTTGCAGCCTGGCTCGAAGTTAGGCTGAGCTGCAACTGAGGATACCTTCCAAAAGGGGCTGACTGCAAACCTAGCTGGGATTGGCACTGACTGCAAACCCTACTTACAGCAGGGATTATTGGAAATATATCTGTAGTGTGATGCTGGCCCTGATTCGACATCAGTAATATGGTAACGGTACAGATGTAATGTAGAAGTAGGCTTCGTGAGTGCTTTTTTCTTGATTGCATACATTTTAAAAAAATGAATCATAGTTCAAAAAAATGCTTTGGGCATGGCGTGTGTACACATCAATGCTCATTTACAATTTGGAGGAAGAGCTTGCTTTGACATTTTGAGGGCATTCTTTGCAGTGGCACGAAAACCTGCAAAACGGAATTGCAGCAGGAACTTAGCAAAATGAGGAAATGTTAGTAGTGCCATCTTGTGGGCTTGACTGCTTCTCAAGCAGAATCCAAATGAAGTTAGCCAGGAACTGTGCATGTGATTAAGGCAAGTACATGCTTACTTCTCATTAAGGTTGAAATATCATTCTCATAAGTTGTGGCATTGCTTTCTTTCACAGGGGAAATGGTCCCTCTTTACAGAAAAACACTTCAGAAATTAGATATTCTAGTATCTGTAGAAAGTTTTGAATGATAAGAAACTGCTACCCCCCCCCCCCAAATGCTCAGATATTAATGTAAATGTCAATTCCTTTATAACAGAGATGAAATATATAGAATGTGCAAACCAAATGCTAGGATTTCACATTTGGACTTTCTAAGATTTTGACAACAGAAAGATGTTTTTATCCCTGTGGATCATTATGGATTTGTTTTCTGTTTTGCTGATTTGTTCATGGATAATACCCCAAAACACTACTTGTTCCTTCACTAGGACTCCTCTGTTCACAGAAGTCATCATAAGCTGGCACAAAATAACGGCCCATTCCTCTAATTCTGGCAAAGAACTGATGTGAATCCTACACAGCTACCGGTTCTCTTGCTCCCCCTTCCTTATGCGGTAGGGTGGTGCCACACTGTGTGTGTGTGTGTGTGGACCAAAGCAAGGCTTTCCCCTTACATGATACTCTATGGGCCATTAATTGGCCAGGTAACAGTTGTAAATACTTGCAAAGCTTAGGAACTTTATATAGGGTTAACACCCGAGGCATTTATGGGACTGGAATGCTAAGGACGAATACTACTGGTAGACACTGCATAAGCTTTTTCTAAATCTCTGTGAAAAGGAACATGGGAAGCTGCCTTATACCAAGTCAGTCCATTGGTTCATCCAGCTCAGTAATTATCCAGGCTGACTCGCAACAGCTCTTCACAATATCAGCTAGGGGACATTCCTATCCCTGCCTAGGAACTTCAGACCTTCTGCATGCATGGCAAGTGTTCCATCACTGAGTTAGGGCACGTCTGCCATCTCTAGAAGGCTTGATAAAGAATGAGGTGGCCACTCATGACCATAAAAGAAAAATATATAGTTTCTCACAAGTGCACTTTGATCTGATCTCATGTCAGGGGCTTTTGTACGGTATCATCTTATAGATACATTTCCAATGGGAATTTGAAAAGAACCATCTTTCCCACATACTTTAAAAAAATGCATAAATGCCACTTTTCAACCAAAATGTCCCCAAAGTAAGATAAAAACATTAGTTTTAATTAAGAACAACTGTTAAATGCTAAACATAGTAAATTCAAAACACAGTAATACTAAGCATAGTATCCATATTTACTAGAAGCATGCCCTACTGAGCTCAATGGAGCTTATTTCCAGACACAAATATGTCACACTGTAGCAAACAAGTATTGAGATTTCTGCTGCAAACAAATTGGTCTGCATTGTAATTTAACCAATATAAAATAGGACTGATTTTCCGCAAGCAACCAAGGGGGGAGAGGAAAGAATTTCACAACAGCTTGATTTCATGAGCCCAATACTTTCTTGTTCAGGAATCCCAATGGTATAATGCACAGGTTCCTCTATCCAAACCCCACCGTATGTGCACAGAAGGAGAACCAAGCTCCGACAGGAAATGGGAGGTCTATGTGCATGTCCCTTATTCCCATCCAGCTCCTTGCAAACTTTTGAGGAACATGAGCTTTAGTATATTTAGTGTTGTATTTTATTTTAAACTTAAGTTATTGTAGGATTATTATTTATCTATTTATTTTAAATTATACACCACTTTGCACCTCATCTGGGTCTCAAAGCAGTTTACAAAGAATAAAGAAAATACAATACATTAAAATATAAATTAAAATGTTGCCCAGAGAATGTATGTTATGGGGTGACTAATACATACAGACATTCAGAGAAAAGGGCTGGATGGAGACACAAGAGGTCTGAAGCTCCCTCTATTTCCTATAATGCCCAGTCCACAGAGCTCAAAACCCTATACATGCAGGTGCTTGCCTGCAAGGATGTTTTTGTTTAATACAAAAGAGAAAAATAATAAAAAAGGCAGTAGTAAGGCATTTCTGTAACAAAGTGAATTAATTTGCTTAAACCTATAAAAACCATTAAACCACATTCTCTTTATCACCTTAATATTAAAACAGAGGCTGTTCACTGAGAGAGGATTCTACAAGTTCGGATCTATACATGAAAATAAGTTGAGAAGTTGTCTGTTTGGCATAACTCACTTCACATCACAGATCTTCTCTGAGCGTCAAGCTAAGCATAATAGGTCACCACTATCTTGTATGCTACTTCACCAAGTCATGGACAAAATAACTCTAAATATATATATATATGTATATATATAATCTCTTTTCATACTGAAACCACATAACCAGCCAGAAGCGAGTTCAGTGAGAATTTGTTTAAATTTGTATTGATTTGAAAAAAAAAAAGGTGTAAAGGAAATGACTGCAACTGAAAGCCAAAAGAGAAATATCCAAGAGCACTTAAGAGGGGTAGTTTTGTGTACACACACAGGGGAATTAGCAAGTGTTGAAATGGCCAAGGCTGAAATGCATGAAAATCCAAGAGTTGTAGTGAACATGAGGGAAGAATGCATGGAAAACACAAAATTAACCCTCCTCCAAAAGGGGGGGGGGGGAGGAGAGAGAGTGCATTTTGTTTCCTGAGCATAATAACATGGCAACTCAAGCCAAAGTCTGCTTCCTACACCCTACATACTGTCTAATAATTACCTTCCAAGATTACTTTCCATTCTGGGACCCCTAAAGCTGTTTCTATAAATACCCATCTTCCAAGAAACTAGCTTCACATCTAAAGTCTATCAGGCAAACTGGAAAAGAGAGATTCCACTTGGATCTCAGACTGCTGCAACCCATCTCCTTCAATCTTATGTTATTTGGCCAGCCGAACTGGAAAAGGAGAGTACCTCTTTTTGGGAGTTTGCTACAGATACCTGTGACAGTCTTTTCAAAAATGTGGCCCATTATAAAATGTGGTCTCTTACTTTGTAGCTGCTGAATCACATGGACACTGGCTAGCTATGAGCTCAACAACTCAAGATTTGCAGGAACAAAAAGCAGGAAAATTAGAAGTGGAAGGAAGAACTATATGAAGACACAAGAAGTAACTAAAGGGAAAACTCTCTAGTGCAACCACCATAGGAAACAATACATAAGGTAGCTAGCAGGATTTTGATTAAAACTATCTGCTATTTTATTTTTGTGGAACCAAGGCTAAAAAGTAGGACATTTCAGGGAGTCAGGTCAACCCCAAGGCACATTTCTAATCTCTAACAGTCAGCTTTACCCTTCAGCAAACTGGCAAACTGATTAGCAGAGTAGAAAGCAGCTGCGGCCAAGGTTGAACCACGTTTTTGTTTCAGCAGCTAAAGTGGGGAATTCATTTTAGAAGTTTCTCCCTAGCAAAAACACACATCAAACATCAGCCACCAGAAACTTAGGGAGAGGGCTTTGGTGGACAAGATTAAAGATGGAGGACACCTATGTAGAACTCAAACAGGTAGTCTGAGGTTGGGAGGAATGGAGTATGGGTGGAGAAAAGACACCATACACATTCCCTGTAGACTAAAATGTAATGAAGCAAAATTGCTTAACAGGGTAGCAGATTCTTAAAACCCTTTAAAAAATGCACAGTTCCTGTATATTAAGAGCATCTGAAACTGATGTGTTCACAATAGTGAAATTTTAAGGCCACTGCCAAATCATTATTTCAAGTCAACAAATCTAAAAAGTTGACTGAATCCTTCTCAGAAAATTAAAAATAACCCTTTGTTTGCAGCTGTTCCCACCTCACTCAAGCACATCAAAAGTGGGTGCAGAGATGGTCAAATACCGTTATCAATAGGTCTACAAGGTAGAATCTGTACTAGTTTTTCTAGCCTGTTGTAACTAGCCACCACTTGAATTACTACTGTGCAGTTTCTAGGAGAGTGAATGCCTTATGTTCTGTCGCCCAGAACTTGGGGAATAGGAGAAGGAAAGCAGATAATAATATTCAAAAGTGTGTGTGTAAACAAAACAAAAGGCCTAATGCAAGAAAAAGAAAGAAACAGAGCTGGGATTGCAGAAAGAGCTGGGATTGCAGAAAGGCCTGAGGTAGTGGGGGGAAAGGCGTGTTAGCTATGGAGCAGAAGAGGTGGGGGGGGGACTCAGAGAGCCCTGCGGTGGTGAAGGAAGCAGGGAAGAGAGTGTGTGCGCACTATGGGGTACAGAGAGAACAAGGGATAAATGAGATGGCATAAATACATTAAATTAAATGTGATATGTCCCTCAAGAACATTTGAGCTGTACACCACATTTTAGAATCAACTTAACAGCTTTTTCAGTGAAGATGAAAAAATTATTAGCTGGAGGGTAGGGTGGGGAATAAAAAGGCCCATACTCCTGTTCATGTTATTTGGAGCAGACACCAACTATAGAATGAATAAAAAACTATTATTACTGAAATATTTAGTGCCAACATATTGCTAGCTACTGGAGAAAAAAAATTCTGTCAGGGGAAATCCATGGGCACCAGGGCAGACAGGGGCAGATGGAGGGCAGAATTAGCTCAGGAGCAAAGTGTTGGGGGTAGAGTGGCTCTTCTTCTCCTTCACCATCTGAATACCCTACTAGTGAAAATAGCTATAGCATTAAGCTGCTACAAATGGTGATGCTGGAATAAAGTTAACATCACATCCCAAACTGAGTAGTAATGCAGGAGCGAATACCAAGCAAAACGTACACACCCAGTCCAAGACAGGTACATATGTGTTTTCAATATTTTTCTGGTTTTAGAAGTTGAGTTAGATTCAGCATCCGTGTTAAGAATCATTAGGTCATTCAAAGGTTTTTAGGGAGCTATTCCCCCCCCCCCCAAAGATGAACTTGCAATGCCTTCCCCAATCCCTCACTATGCCTAGATATGTCAGAGTTGCAAATAAGTAAATAGGCTACATATATCAAATACAGTGGTACCTTGGTTGCCGAACGTAATCCGTTCTGGAAGACCGTTCCCCTTCCGAAACGTTCAACAACTGAGGTGCAAAGGGCGATTGGCAAAGTCAATGGAGGAAATTGAAAAAAATGCAGCAGAAGCTGATTGACTTTGGAGGCACGTTTGAAAACAGAAACATTTTCTACTGGGTTTTTGGCGTTCGAAAACTGAAACGTTTGGCTTCCAAGATGCTTGAAAACCGAGGTACCACTGTACACACAGAAAGTATCCAACTAGCCTGTTTTATATAATGTGATCCGGAAGATTTAACCACTACTTTTCTATGACTACTATTGGAGGAGCAAGGTGAATTGTCTATTTTATGTAATTTATAACAGATATTTCAGGAAAACTTTTAGTTGTAACTATGAAGAAAATGGGGATGGAAAAAAAATTAGAGAAAGGGAAAGGTTGTAAAAGAGTGCTCATCTAGTAAGATTCAAAAAAGGCAATAAAAAAGCTGGAGGAAAAAGAATAAGAAAAGAGAGAAATAATTTCAAAATTGCATTGAAGAGCCGGCACAGGATGCACTCAACCAAGCTACCAGAGTCAGTCAGGCTCTAAAAAGAAAGATAATTTATCTGTAAAGAACATGTTCGGCATTGAAGACAATTCTGTTCTCTGCAACCAAAATGCCAGGGGTGGGGAATATATCCACAGCAACCAAAGGCTGTTAAAATCCTCCAGCTGGTTATATAACAATGCAAGTTGAAGGCTATCAGCTACAGATGACACATTTCTGAAGCTGAACGCCTTTCAAACATTAAGACTCACCACCACAGTGGAACGCAGCAAACCCCAGGTACAGTAAGAGCCAGTAGCAGCATCCGCCATTCTCTGATGAAGTAAGCAAATAGTGGCAGCAACATGTAGCCAATTGCAAAAAATATGCAAACTCCTAATGTAGAGAATATAATACGAACTGATTTGCCAAGAATTTCTGTGCCTGTTCAAAACAAGGAGTGTGGGTTAGCATCTTAACTCTCTCCCCCCTCTTTAAAAAAAAGTTACTCGAAATATTCTATTGCATTTTGAAAAAATGAATACAGTCTTTAAAATGGAGCCATTTGTCCTAGAACATTTCAAGAGAAGTATGGCCCAGAATTAAGTTATGCTTGTAACTATGGTTTAATGTGTAAGATAGGATATAATGCTGGGGGAGGGGGAAGAAATGGGAGGGGATTATCAAACACAGCTATAACATTATTAAGAATCTGTTTCAACCTCTATTTAAAAATATCAGAATTGCCTTTGCTAGGTTTGACCAAGGTTCAGATAATCCATTATTATGTTCCCAACACCAGCGAATCATATCTCTCTAGACACTCAGAAGTAGAGCATGAAGGTAAGAGTCATTCCATTTGTAACCATAGCTTAGATCCAGAGATGTCTTGTGCAAGCGAAAAAGCAATTCTGCTTGAGAAAAGCAGCCCTCCCAAATTCCTCCAATTTTCGCAGCCAAAGCAGTGCATTGTAGCCCAGCTTATTCGGCTCCAGAGGGGCTGCTGACCTCCAGGAGAAGATTTTGCAGGGACAGTGGCGTAGCGTGGGGGGTGCAGGGGGGGCCGGCCGCACCGGGCGCAACATCTGGAGGTTAGGGTTAGGGGGCGCAAATCCACGGGTTAGGGGGCGCAAATCCATGGGTTAGGGGGCGCAAATTACTTGCCTTGCCCCGGGTGCTGACAACCCACGCTACGCCACTGTGCAGGGACCCAGATGGCTTTTTTGGTGGGGAGTCAGGATGGCCCTGTCATACAAGCAGAGTCCCATTTGATCCTATCTCAACCCTACAACTAGTATTAATTCTAATAAAAATGACTAGATGTTTGCCCTACTGTGAGTGCTGAAGACCGCTCCCTGCAAGGCCCTTTCCACCTGGCCTTGGGGGCAGGGCCAGACTCATCCCGCTCAATTTCAGAGATTTCTGGGAGGCCAGAGGGACACTGCCCTGTTGTGAATGCTGAAGAGCCCAGACTCACTGGAACAAACTCTGGGGTTGCGTCAAATGTTGAAAATAAGGGCTATAATATCCAAATTTATAATGAGATTTAAGTACTACTTTGGTTCACACCATCTGTAACAGAAAGCTTTGAAGAAGGGGGGAACTTCCTGGTGCCAGTAATTCTGTGAAGACTATGGGGGCTAATGAATTATTTCTTTGGTGAACCTTCAGTGTCATTAAAAATGCACTTATCATTTAGGTAGTCCTTTAAAATATTCGAAGTCCTTCACATACATTGGCCTAAACCAGGGAAAAAGATGGGATATGAATAAATTCTTCATCATCATCACTCCAAGTACCGTATTTTTTGCTCTATAAGACTCACTTTTTCCCTCCTAAAAGGTAAGGGGAAATGTGTGTGCGTCTTATGGAATGAATGCAGGCTGCACAGCTATCCCAGAAGCAAGAGGGATTGCTGCTTTCACTGCGCAGCAATCCCCCTTGCTGTTCTGGTTTCTGAGATTCAGAATATTTTTTTCTTGTTTTCCTCCTCCAAAAACTAGGTGCGTCTTGTGGTCTGGTGCGTCTTATAGAGCGAAAAATACGGTATACATTCATGAAACTGTTAGGGCCATGGAGTTGTTAGTGCCCCCAATGCAGGCAGAAATGTGTCCATCTGTGGAGAGGGGAAGCAGGGTAGGTAACTAAGGGCAGCCCTCTCTACAATTCTCTCTCCTCTTGAACAGTTGATCGGAACAATCACACATTTAAAACTGGGTTTTCTAAGTGCAGTCCTAGCAGCTGCATCAAAAGAGGGAAACCAAGCACAAGGTATCTGAGGGATTATCTCAGCAATTCCTTCAACAAGCAAAGGAAGAAAGGTCCATATTATTATTGTCATAAAAGTGCATATTACTATTATTCCCATATTGGGGACTGGAAGAATACTATTGTGTAAAACTCCCTAGTGAGTTTGCAGCTGAGGCAAGATTTGAATTAGGGACTTCACACACATAGCCACTATGCTACATCATCTCTTACAGTACAATTGCCATTGATACTCATAAAACTGTACCATTATGCATTTCCTTCTCTAAGATGAAGTCACATTACTATTTTGTATTAGGCCCTTTTCCAGATTAGCATCCAGCAAGTTCAAAAATCAAGACGGCCAAACCTAGGGAATCTAATTATTGTTTAACCTTTAAATTCCCGTTTCATAGGTATCTCATCACAATAGGCCACCCCATGACTGAAAGGCCATTGTGTAAACCCAGTCAGAAATCTTGTAAGATATGAGTGATGAACCAACTGGTGCAGCAAATTTTATATTTTCTTCAGTTCTGTGAAGAACTTTTCTCTGAAGCAGTTTATGGAAAATGAAATAATCAAGTATGTTTACTGGTGACAAGATTCTCAACAATGGGTACCTGAGTTTTTGTCACTGAATCCTGCATTTCAGTTCACAATTTCTTATTATGAAGAAGACTGAATTCAGCAGAATCAAGTGGATGGTTCAGATGGAGTTTTTGGGATGTGGGGCGGGTCTCTAGCTCTCTTTCATCCACCCACCCACTCCTACCCCCTATTTTACAGTATGCCTTACACATTATGAAACAACTTTGTATGTTCTGGAATGAATTAAGAAAAGAGGCTCCAAAGTTGCATACAAATCAGTTTCTATAAAATATATTACGTGATTCTTAGCTAGTAAATGTATTTGTTTGATTTCTGTACATATTTGAGTTCTCCCTTTTCTCTTCATTTCCTGCACTTGTGGCCTCCTTAAACACATTTTAAAAACACAAGTTTGTAATGCTGGAATTGTGTGGAATCGTTTCATAAATCATATTGCTTCATTGCTGAATGCCCCTGCAGAAAATAAAAAGAGGAAGGAAGATACTTTCGGGAATTTGTTCTGTCTTAGTTGGAGCATGCTCAAAAAGGTTTACAAGAGCTATGCTACCAGAAATATACATCAGGTCATTTTCAAGTAGACTCTGGCAACTTGAATAATTCTTGAAAATTGCTTGAAAGAACAGTGCAGTCAGTACAACATTTGTTGTGGAAGGAATGTGCACACAAGGGTTATGAGTGCTCTTTTTGACCGCCTTCTTAATTAAGATAGTGTGGCAATATTCCTTTATATACCACCAGGGTGAAGGAGAAGGTATTAGTACACTTTATTTCCTGGCCCTCAGTGCTGCTATTGCAGAATGCTCTCTTTTTATTTCCAAGAGGAAATTTATATTAATTCTCCTTATGAAACCTTGTTTGAAGTGTCATTAAAGGTTATAAATCTAACCATTCTTGGAAGTCAGATGATGCTTAGAAAATTAATATGTGGCAATACAGTTTTGCCAACATGGAGGGGTGATAAAGAAATTGTAGTACTAAAGTTTATGAGCCAGCCTGATAATGTGGGTATGTTTGATCAAGGTAAAACAGGGTGGAATTTTCTGTCTGCCTCTGAACACTAAGGAATGACACACTCACACAAACTTGGGATTCATGCTGGGGATCAAACCCATGGAGATGACAACACATAATAGAAACCTGGGGCAAAAACATGATGTGCTTCAAACAATTTTGGGCAGTGATTTTGGGGGAGGGATGAGGTGTTGGTACTCAATAGCCTGATAAAGGATTAGTAGGGCAACAAAAAAGTGCCTTTTAAAAAACAATTACATACATATACAAGTGAAGTTGCTTGCTTTTGTGTGAACACAGTGTTAAGGCACAGAGGGTACATGAGCCTAGGAAAGGTTTTGAAAATAAACCAAACTGTGTAGTATGATTATTAGATTGAAAAAAGTGCCCCATAGTACAAAAAAAGTCAACAGTTCCTCCAAAAGAGAAAATCATTGCTCCAGTTTATTGAAATGAGCATGTGTGAACTCAAAGCATGTCCAAATGAAGTGATTCCAGTAGTTAGTGGATGTAACTTTCCACAACTGCATGACTCCCTGCCTATACCCCCACTCCTGTCCCCTGTACAATCCTGCTTCAGTGTTTGGGATTTGTGGCTACAGCCTTTGAGATTTCTCCAGCAAAGGGTACCAAATGAGGAAGGAAAATCTGTACAAGTATGGAATATGTCGGTTAACAGAATTGCATTGTTATTCAGTCTACGCTGCTGGAGAGACAATGAAAATGAGAGACATCTTAAGCATATTTTACTTAAATGCACAAAGACATGAGGCATGGACAAAGTGGGTTTAAATTTTTTTAAAAAAACCCAACCCACAGGTATAAAATTTTCCATTTTTAAAATGCAGTTCACCATTCCTGTTCTGTCAGCTGTGGTCGATAGGATGGTGCAGGCGGGGGTGGGGTGCACACCTGACTTCCCAACACAAAGCATCATTGCCACTTACCAAGGGGGGAGGGGCAAGGCGCTGGGAGCTCTGCATGGTGTGGCACAGTACCCACACGGTGCTGAACATCCTGCACCTCACTCTTCCTCCTCTTGGTCAGCGGCAGCAATGCACGGCGTTGGGACACCAGGAATGCATCACTGTCCTGCCTGAGAAATCCTGCTAACCCCGGCTGCCTTCAGCCCAGCTTGGTCCAGTACAATAAAAATAATGCATGGCAGTTCAAGGAAACACAATTTTGCCTCAACAAATAGAAACATATTTTTTAAAATGGAAAGAGTCGCTTTCTACATGTTAAAATGCACCATACAATAACATTCTGACCCTATATCCATCACAAGAGGCTTCAAGTACCTCAAAACAAAGCTGAACATTTTCTGGGGGGTGGGGAAAGATTAAAATATCCCATCCCAATAAAAACTACCCGTATATTAATACAGGAGAGGTTTAAATAAGTGTCAATGAAACTACAGTATAATCAAATTTACAGAAACTTAGTAATGTTTGAAATGGGAAAGACAAGCACCTACAGTGGTGCCTCGCAAGACGAAATTAATTCGTTCCGCAAGTTTTTTCGTCTTGCGAGTTTTTCGTCTTGCGAAGCACGGTTTCCCATAGGAATGCATTGAAAATCAATCAATGCGTTCCTAAGGAAACTGCCTTCAGTCCAGGTCCGGGGACAGTCTGTCCCCCGACCTCTTCTGAAGGCTGGGGGGGGGGGAACAAGGGCTTTTCTTCCCACCCCCAGCATTTTAAAAAACTCCGGGACAGCAGAGGACTTCTCCGCTGTCCCGGGGTTTTTTAAAATGCTGGCGGGCGGCAGCGCTGCCGCCCACCAGCATTTTAAGATCGCCCCGGACAGCGGACTTCTCCGCTGTCCCGGGGCGATTTTAAAGCCCCCGGAAAGGCAGGCGGGGGGGGGAGCAAAGACTTTGCTCCCCCCCGCCGCCTGCCTTCAAAAGCCGTCCGGGAAAGCGGAGAAAGCGCTGCGTTTCTCCGCTCTCCCGGGAAGGCAGGCAGGGGGGAGCAAAGACTTTTGCCCCCCGCCGGCCTTCAGAAGAGGTCCAGGACCTCTTCTGAAGGCTGGCGGGGGGCAAAAGTCTTTGCTCCCCCCCCGCCTGCCTTCAAAAGCCGTCCGGGAAAGCGGAGAAAGCGCTGTGTTTCTCCGCTCTCCCGGGAAGGCAGGCAGGGGGAGCAAAGACTTTTGCCCCCCGCCGGCCTTCAGAAGAGGTCCTCTTCTGAAGGCTGGCGGGGGGCAAAAGTCTTTGCTCCCCCCCCGCCTGCCTTCAAAAGCCGTCCGGGATAGCAGGAAGCGCTTCCCTGCTATCCCGGACCGCTTTTAAAATGCTGGCGGTGGGGAGCAAAGCCTTTCGGCCCCCGCCGGCCTTCCTGGACCTCTTCTGAAGGCCGGGGGGGGGGGGGAAAGGCTTTGCTCCCCACCGCCAGCATTTAAAAGAGGTCCCCGGAGATTTCCCTATGGGCTTTCTTCTTACGAAGCAAGCCCATAGGGAAATTCGTCTTGCGAAGCGCCTCAAAAAACGGAAAACCCTTTCGTCTAGCGGGTTTTTCGTTTTGCGAGGCATTCGTCTTGCGGGGCACCACTGTATATGTAAACAGCTCTGATGTGGTAGCCACTTTCAAATGGCACTATATGGAGGTTGCCTTTACTAAGTAAACCATTTACTTGAGGGTTACCTCCTTTGTGCCCCCTTTTCTTCCAACCACCATTTAGATTATAGATTATAAAGGATTTTGGAGCATAAGCTATTTTTGTTTACTTATTTTACCCTGTGAATCATTGTATACAGTGATGGCATGACACAAATAAATCAAATAATAATAATAACAACAACAACAATAATAATAATACCAGCAGCGTGGAACACCTAAAATAATCTGAATGAGATAATTATCTGATGAGATTATCTGATGAGATAATCTGATTTTTTTAAAAAAACTACAATTTTTGACAATTTTTGCAGATGCATACCACTCTAGTCTCCATAGGAATGTAACATTTTTGAAATGCCCATTCAACTCATTGTTCATCCACATTTTGGGGGATGGAATTTGAATTGTTCTCTGCTCATTTCTCACCAAATTACTGGGAAACTTAAATATCTAAAAATAATTTCCATGCCATTGCTGAAATTGCAATTGGCCAAAGAAAGAAATATCTTCATCATCTCATCTAGTTTGGCCCTGAGAACCAGACCTAAATTCCTGACCTACAGAGCAGAATAGATTATGGCAAATTTATCTATATAAATTTTGCGAAATGTTCCTAAAAGAAGTTTACGCTTTTAGGCACAGGACTATCAGTTACATAGAATCATTTCTTACTAAGTGAAATTAGTATGCATACTCAAACTACCATGCTAATAGGACATTTCAATGGAGTGGAAATAGTCTTACCTAATATGAAGGCCACAACGTAGTTTGAAATCTGTCCCATGCCAACTAGAACAAAAAGAACTGTGAACATTTCCCAGCTGGTAGAGAAGATCTGCAGGAAGCTGAAACCTGTCTGCACAGCCATAGTTGCAAATAGAATAGACTTTCTGCCAAACCTTTTGAGGAAAAGAACAAAAAAACAAACAAGCAAGACCGTAAATGAATCCACAATATTGTTATTGCCGCGTTCTAGAGAAAGCAAAGAAACCTAGCAGGTTGATTTAACTTAAGACTCAAGGAGCAGACATTTCTCCTGCAGAGAGAGGCTGGAACGTTGAGTTTACCTTTTGAAAGTTTAGATATTGGCAATATTCACCCAACATTGCACAACCTGTTCATTATTTTTCACTAGAACACAGAATTGTGACATTTGATGAGCCCCCCTTTTCAAAAATGAAAACAGTACCCTAGTACAGAGATGGGCCATAGAGTCAAATTGAATTCCCTGGGCTCCTTTGTCTGGCCATGGGGACTCAACCCAGGCCACACACCTTCCCCAGCCACACCCTTCAATGGTCCTGCTTTATAGAAAGGTTTCCCAAACTTGGCCCTCCGGCTGTTGTTGGACTACAACTCCCACCATCCCTAGCTAGCAGGACCAGTGGTCAAAGATGTTGGGAATTGTAGTCCAAAAACAGCTAGAGATCCAAATTTGAGAAACCCTACTTTACAGGAACTTTTGGGTGTTATTTCCTGGCTGGAGTATGCCCCTGAACTCCAATAATGCTTTTTGCTTGCTTGCATGGATGCAAGATAGAGTAGGGCATGCGAGTGTGTGTAAAAACTCTACTATTATATGCAAAGGTAAAATTTACATGTTGCCCACTTTTGCTTCTGGTCCTGCCCACCATGGGTGTGTCCCCCCGGAAGGATGCCAAGGATTAACCAACAACTCACAAAAATGTGGCAAGCTTTTGAGTTCTCCAGAACTCTGCATCAGGCAAGATGTTATAAAAAGCAGGGAGTTAGCAGAATCTTTTTTGGGGGGGGAGGGGGGAGGAGTACAAAAATTAGGCAGGGTTGCACTCATGGGGTCAGCTTGTAATAATGATGATGATGATGATGATGATGATGATGTAGACTATTCTTTGAACTCAAATTAATAAAGCTTGACTACCACCAATTTGTCCTGTGCATTCTCTAATTGCAAATTAAAATGGCAATTAACTCATTATGCACATCACACCAAGAGGCGGCACAGCTACAGGTACCTTTGCTTTAAACCACTGAAATTATGTAAATATTATTGAACAAAATTCTGGGGTTTTCTGTATTCTGTCTAATCGGAGTGATGCTTAGTAAATAGAAGCAAGATATAACCAGATAACAAGTATTTTAAGTATCAGCTGATGTCACAATAATTTTACAATTGATAAAGTTAAATAATCTGGATTTGCCTTTCTTAGCAGATGAACACATGGTGGCAGCATGTCATTTTCATTATCTCCTGATGAGAGATGAAAATCTACAGCCATGGAACATCCGGTGGCAAGCACAGGATGAATTTTGCGTTATTGAATAGAACATGGTGACATATTTATGCCATGCATGAATTTGTTGGGGGTTTTAATAGAAATGACAGAAAGCAAAGATTGCCTTTGTCCAGCAACTCAGGGAGCAAACTACATGCAAATACATGTATTGCACTAACTTTGTTTTTAAATGAAATAGCCTCTGGGGAGTTTCTCTGAAGTTCCAGATGCAATATTTGCCCTTGTAAATGTGCCTCTGGAACCCACCAGGGAACAGTATTGGGGGGGGGGGGGAGAGATTAAGCAAACAAAAAAAGTCCAGTAAAACAAGAGTTCAGCACACACTTCCTTTTACTTATGTCCTCAAGATCACAGCCTCTCAAGGCAACATGTCCAGAATATTAGCATTCACAATAATTAATTACTTGCCCTTCTTTCTAAGATCCCAGCGCAGGTTACAACAATTAAAACAGAATATTAGAAGAGTTGAAAACAACTTACAATCACAGAAATAACAATAGCATTTTGCTGGCCAAATTGTAACACTGATTGTGAAAACCTTGCAGCAATGGTTTACCACAATCCTTTTTCTTTTATCTTCATCCTGGCTCGGGTGTATTTTTATTTCCTTTTCCTGTGTTACACTCATACTCACAGTGTCCTTTTACGGAAGTGAAAATTAATCTGAAAGTACTGGCATAAACAGGTTGCATAATATTATTATTATTTACTTTTTGTAGGCAAGAATGAATACCCATATACAGCATGGAGTCTCCCTCTCTCCCTCATATGCATGTGTAAGACTTATAAAGTGCTTTGAGGTTTTTTACAATCAAGTGGTGTATAAATTTTATTAAATACGGTAAATAAATAAGATGTAGCAGTCAAGGAAGTATGTGTCTTTCTTTTTTTACTGAGGCATGCCTAAAATAGTCTAGAAAGTAAAGGGGAAATTCACACTGAGCATGGCACACTATTTGAAGCCTGCTGCGTACGTCTAATTTTGGTTCAGAGCTGGAATTGAAAATACCAAACATGATCCTGCTCCCTCAAAAGTGCAGGGTGAAAATCCTAGGGCAGCCAGCTGACTGTACTTTACCTGTCTGAGAGCTGTCCTGATACAAAGGATCCAAGCAGCACACCCACAAAGAACAATGATGTAGTTAAGGGGGTTTTCCAGTCATCATCACACACCAGATTCCACTGGAAGAGAAACACAACAAAGCAAATCCCATGTCATTAAGGCATAAACTTAGTTTAAATTGGTCACTAACTATATGGATTAGCAGTGACTAAGCAAGAAAGAAAACTTAGGGTAGTGGGGAAGCGCTCAGTAAAAATATCAGCTGAATGTGCTCCTGCTGAGAAAAAGCCAAATCCCAGGCTAGAGTGTACAGGCGCTCTCTCTCTCTCTCTCTCTCTCTCTCTCTCTCTCTCACACACACACACACGCCACTAATGAGCATCCCCATCACTCACAACCACATTTACCATGAAATAAATAAATAGCCCTTCATTCTCTTGGGGCTGCTGCCCAAGCGAGGGAAGGCCGCCTTTGATCAACCAGTGGAATGGGGTGGGTGGTGCCTTCTCCCCACCTCTGCTGCATTTGCACCCGCATTCTGACACCAGTTCTGCTGGGTGCCCTTCTTGGCCCTTCTGGCTCTCCGCAGGCAGGCAGGCAGGCAGGCAGGCAGGCAGGCAGGCAGACAGACAGACAGATTTGGGACCGGCTGGGCTGCAGCCCGTGTGAGTCTCCTCCTCTCCTCCCCGTGCAAACCACTTTATGTGATTTCATTTGTGCATGCAGGGGCTTGGAACAGAACCCCTGTGTAAGTGGGGGAGCACCTGTATTAGCAATGGAACTGAAAATAAAACTGGGGGTTCTATAATAACACTTATCTGTATCCATCCTCTTTATACCATGCATAATTTTATAAACCAGAGTTGGGGAACAAGTGGCTTTCCGGATGTCACTGTCTTTAGCCCTAACTTGTGGTTGGGGTGATGGGAGCTGTAGTCCAACAACATCTGGAAGACCACAAGTTCTGCTTTGTGGTTATAAACCCCTAGCATTTAGATGTACTTTTCTAAACTAAAAAGCCCCAAATGCTTTAGCTTTACCTAATAGTGCTCCAGCTCTCTGCTAAATTTTGGTTGCACCTTTTCCAGTTCTACAGTGCCATTTTTGAAAAAGGTTTGACCATACATGTACACAGTATTGCATAAGGGCAGTTACTATCCCAAATTGGGGAGATATTTACTAGCTTATATGGCTGTAAAGAAAGGATTTTGAAGATGTTCAGAAGCTAACCCTGAGATAGGAGGAGAAGCAAGCTCTGGAACAAATTTAGCTAGCTCCTAAGGTATTTCAAAAATTGGGAACTCATCTTCTTCTTAGTCATGGTGTACTGCAACAACTTGGGGCAAACAAATCAATCCTATATAGACATAATCACCTAGGAGTAAGCCCCACTGAAGTTAATAAGACTGACTTTTGAGTAAACATGTATAGCATTGTGCTATCAATGATGTGCTTTGCAATGTAATCTTAAGCTACCCTATGAACTCTCAACACACAAGCAAATTCACCGAAATACAGATCTTTTTTGTTTACAAATATAAAATACTTTTATTACTAACACCTATACTGTACAGTTGTACCTTGGTTTTCGAACAGCTTAGTTCTCAAACGTTTTAGCTCCCGAACGCCGCAAACCCGGAAGTGACTGCTCCGGTTTGCGAACTATTTTTGGAAGCCGAACATCCGACAGGGCTTCCAATCGGATGCAGGAGCTTCCTGCAGCGAATCAGAAGCTGCGCTTCCTGCAGTTCAGGTGGTACCTTACACCATCAAAACTCTCCAAAATGCATAAAAATATTTCAGACAAATCTTGGCGGTGTGGGGAAACAAAAGGAGATATGTACCATAAGTGGTGGACATGCCGAAAAATTAAAGAGTTCTTGAACCTCATCTATGATGAGATGAAAAAGAGCTTTAAATTAACATTTGCAAAGAAGCCAGAAGCATTTCTCCTTGGAATTTTAGGCAGTGATATCCCAAAAAATATAAAAGAAATCTTTTTATATGCAACAGCCGCTGCTCAGTTATTAATTGCATCGAACTGGAAAGGGGGAAAAGTACCAAGAGTAATGGAATGGCAAAATAAGTTATTAGACTATGCAGAATTGGCTCAACTGACAGATAGATTAAGGGGAAATACAAAACAATCATTCACGCAAAAATGGGATATGCTCAAGAAATACCTACAAAAATATAACAACAACGTAACATCTATGGCAGCATTTGAATGACCCTTGTGTAAATTAAATACTACTAAGCAAGGAAAAATGGTACGATATGTTATAATAAAGTACTACAAACTATAGTAACAGTAAGGTAAGAAGTACACCGTAAGTACACTCAATGTCGTAAATGTAACTTACATCGGGAAATGACGGGAAGTCTGTTTTCATACAATTTAGTTTATTGAATTTTTTACTTTTGTTTATTTTTGTTTAGTCAGAAATTATAAGAAAGGAGCATGTACAAATACAAGTTTAAATCAATATTTAATTGTATAATTATTTAAGGCTGTACATGTACCCAAGATTGTGTATGGATGTAAATTAATAATAAATAAATAAATAAAATAAAAATGGCCAGGATGTAAAAAGAAGCAGCAGCAGCAGCAACGCTTTGGTTTCCAAACGTTTTGGAAGTCGAACAGACTTCCGGAATGGATTCCGTTTGACTCCCAAGGTACGGCTGTATATCTGAAAGAAATGAACTCTTTATTACAATGCATTTGTCTGTGTATGCAGAGTTAATAACAGGCATTTGCTGAAGATAAAATCAATACTCTGCAAATGTAGGCCAAATATTCTTCAGTTGAAAGCTGAGAAATGCCGACAGACAGCTCTGCTCCCGCAGAGCTTGGATTACAAAACTCATGCTCTGCAACATGCAGACAATTGGCAAACAAACCAGAAGTCAAATCACTTTCAACAGAGCGTAAATTAACCTCTCATTTCTACTGTAAACTATTTAGATCTTTCATCTATTTCCAACTCATCGAGCGACGATTACTGGAAAAGGAGAAGCAGAAGAGAAAGAGATGGGGAGAGAGAGAGAAAGAGAGAAAGAAAATACAGTCCAGAAACATTATCAGACTTTATTTATATTTATTATGGACTAAGATATCCAGCTTTTGGAACGAGAGGGAAATCATAGCAAAAAAAAGAAAGAAAAGAAGATATTATCTCACTCACTAGCTTTTACAGTGATGTTGTACAAGCATAAAAGTGTTAACTATAAAGTATTCTGTTTCAATTTGTGCTAGGAGGAAGAGGCATGTAGGGGCATTTCGGTGGGGGAGGGGGGATGATATGGTACCAAGTGTTAAACGTAAAGGTAAAAGACCCCTGACAGTTAAGTCCAGTCGCAAAAACTCTGGGGTTGCGGCACTCATCTCACTTTACTGGCCGAGGGAGCTGACGTTTGTCCGCAGACTGTTTTTCCGGGTCATGTGGCCAGCATGACTAAGCCGCTTCTGGCGAAACCAGAGCAGCGCATGGAAACACTGTTTACCTTCCCGCTGAAGCTGTACCTATTTATCTACTTGCACTCTGATAGGTTGGCAGGAGCTGGGACTGAGCAACAGGAGCTCACCCCGTCACGCGGGTTCTAACTGCCGACCTTCCGATCAGCAAGCTCTAGGCTCTGTGGTTTAGACCACAGCGCCACCCGTGTCCCGTTAGGCAACTGCTGTTCCTTAAACAAATTCAGGCTGAGGAGCATGCATTTGCCAGTTAAGTTTTTGTTTTTAGTCCACTTTTTCCTTTGCAAAGTATTTAAAGAAGCCTTCAAAATATAAAGTACGTCACAAAAAAAATCAAAACAAGATTAAAACAAGACTGGGGAAAAGATGAAAACCTGTAGTTCCTTACAAGTCAATGGCCAGAGAGTGGAACAGCAGTTCTAACCAACACCATCCTATGAGATCAACATCCCAGGAAAAGGCAGAAAAGCTGCAAAACAATGGCCTCAAATCCAACTTCACAAGGTATCCTGGAAGGATACTATGGCTGATGGTATCAAAAGCTACTGATACAGGGGTATTAACAGGATTTCTTCTGGGGTGAGGGAAAATAAAACGCTAAAAGGGGAAGCAGTAAAGTTTTTCCTCCAAAATGAGAATAGTGCCTGTACATTTTGTATCGTATTTCAGGTTCTACATACACAAGCTTTCTCTGCTTAAGTCTGGGGATGACTATTCATGGGGGTGCAGAGGGGCCTTGTTGCTTTCCAGTGCCCTGAGAGGTTCAGCAGAATCAAAAGGTTTGCACCTCCCCTCATCCATCTCCCAGAAACAGTCATGCACCAGGGTAACCAATGTATTTTCTGCACCAAAACTATAGATTTTAGCCAATGTTAGTTCTACACATACTAGGTCCATTAATTTCAGTGGGTTTAATTTGAATATAACTTAGTTGGATAGAATCCCATCTGTTTGTCTGTCTTATACCCCATGTTTCCCCAATATAGAGCCCAAGGTGGAAGCTAGGTCTGAGTAAGACTGTAAAGCATTCCAAATACTCCGTTTTCCCATTCCAAGTGGAAAACTACGCTTTAGGTAAGTACAACTGTACTTTTAATGGGAAAACACCTGAAGCTGAACCATCGCCAGCGTCATGATCCTGCATGTACATGTCTCTGTTCTCTAAGTAGATTGGTTCACATCCTCAGGATGAACACGCTGAAAATGGTATCCATAACATGACTGGGCAGACCCCTAGAACTGATCAGTTCCAACTCTATACATATTAAAAGCCGTATCTAAATTGGAGTGGGTGTGAAGTGTGCTTTTATAAGACTAATAAAAGCTTTGCAGACAGAGAGGCAGCAGTGCTCTGATTACATGGCAGCTGGCCTCAGGAGGAAGGTTGGATTCTGGCCCCAGTGCTTGACTGTTTCTGGGAATCACAAGTGGGGACAGTGCTGCTGCGCTTAGGTCCAGCTTGTGGGCTTCTCATAGGCAACTGTTGGTCACTGTGAGAACAGGATGGTACACTAGATGGGCCTCTGGCCAGATCCAGCAGTGTTCTTCCTAGGTTCTCTTTGCTTCCTCAGTCCTTTAGTAAAAAAACATTTTTATTCAGCAAAAAGTGATTCCAGCAGGCCAACACCAATACGCTTTGCTCAGATTTTTGTGGGGCACAAACTGCAACTATGCAGAGTGACCTTTCCTTGAAGAAGCGCTTGAACCGCCATCCTTCCCACTGAGTCACAGCACAGAGGCAGATGTTACTTGTTTGCATTTATTTACCATGCTTCTTTGGAATTTCCTAAAACTTGCCATTCCCATGTGTTTTTTTCTCCCCTTTTATGTAATTTAATAGGCGTGCCCCAGCCTAGTGAAGAAATAGAATTTTTCTAACTGAACACTAGCTTTCTACTCAAGATTTTTTGGCTTTGAGAATGTCCCTTTATCATGCAATATTGGAATTTTGAAAATTAGCCAGGTGGCTGGAAGAGATGCCTACCATTGCCTAAACTGGGCACGGGGGAGCCTGAAGCACTGTTTCTCAGAATTTTTCAAAAGAAGTTCTTTCTCTCCTTCATATCCAGAAAGCATAATGTAATTTACATTATTATCTAGATATACATATCCGGAGGTATTATTCGGTGGTAACTGGAATTGTGTTTTTGGTTGCGCAGAGTAAAAGTCTGGGTCGTAATGTGTTTGTGTCTTCTGAACTTGTTTAATTCCACATAGTTTAGGAGAGCAAACCAATTAAGGTGCTACCTGGATGAGAGACAAGGAGTGAGTGGTTATGTTGCTGTTTGTATGTTACTTTATTGCCCTAGATGGTGATAGGTGAATGAGCAGGTTGTTAATCATGCTTAAAACTGTCTGGGATTTTTTGCAGACCAGGCATTCTCTTTATGTCAAATGGTTGGTTGCGCATTACCTGTGTTATCAGTATGATTGGTGGGAACGCTTGAGAATGAGGCTTGTAAATGAAAGGTTGTAAAGGATGTATTTGGGAGAGGTTATAGTACCAGGTGTGTGGGAGAATGTGGTGCAACTTCTATTTTACTTATTTTGTTTAATTGCAAATGATGCTGTATATGTGGAATTTTATTGCATTTTTGTATTCAGTTTTTATCTTCAATGTTTATATTTAAGTCGTCCGCCCCGCTAAAACACTGTATATGACAGTCTAGTTATTTTGATATTTTGCAATGTTCTGTTTCATGCTTTAAGATAGGCTGTAAAATGTTTTGAGGTTTTTTTGAAATACGTATCTGAAAATAAAGGACATTAAACAGCTACAGACGTCTAAAACTAAGAGCATGCTTCTTGGGCATTTTAACTATTCTATTCAGAGCAGAGAAAGCTTCAAGCAAACAACAGTTAACAAAGTAATTGAAGGTGGCATATGTTTTCGAAAGTGGGTCGGAAGGATTATCAAGTGAAGTATCTGAAGCAAGCTCATGCTTTAAAACCATGAAGAAAGGTCACTTAACTGCCCACACAGGTTGGGCAATGTCAGATTACAAGTAAGGCACAGTTCTCCTGGCTCAACGCTTTGACCGCAGCTCTATAGCAATATAGTCAGTAAAAGTTAAATGTTACAGTACTGAAAGACACATGCTAGGCATGACTAAGGTAGATAAAGAGGTGCAGCCTGACAAAACAGAGATAACAGAGTGTTGTAACTGTGTTTCCTGTTGAAGCCCACTCCACACAGCCACCCGTAAACTGCATGTTCTGAAAATGAAGGCCACACATTGCTTTCCACAATATAAAATACAATGTGATTATTTTACAGTTTTTGCTTCTTTGTAGACACAATAATAAGGCTAAAGTTCTGAAGCTTCTCTTGCCTCTGACTCTTGCCTCCTGGCTGGAACTGGTCCCTACAAACCACTGTCCTGCTCTCCTGAGTCAAGACTCCAGCCCCCTGCACACTCGCCAGTCCCTGACGTCTGGTATATCACAAACAAAGAACAGTCCACTTTTCAAATGCTTGCCTTAGGCTTGCATTTTACATACCACAATTAAATAAAAATTAAAATCCATTATACTTCTTAGATGCTATAAGCTGGTATGAAAAATTAACTTAAAGTATACAGGCTAAAATGTGCAGCATCTTTAAACAAAACCATCTTATCTTGTTCCTTTATTTTAAAATTAAGCCAAAGGTCATCAGCACATAACAAAGACAAAATGGAACGTGAATTGTTTTGCAGTTCAGAAATTTAGCCAATACAGTAGTTAGTCCTGACTCCTGACTAATTTACAGTTCGCTGAATTTTGAGATTTTGACTTGTCTCTTGTATAACCACACTTCCAATACCACTTTAAAAGGAGCTTTAACAATGGCAGCCCAGTATTATCTGTTCACTTCTGTTGTGGAAAAACAGTCCAATAAGGGAGACAAGAGCTATGACCTAGTTTGCCTCTATAAATTTCTCCCCAGAGTTCCCCATAGCCCTGATAAGACGCAGCTAAATTTGCTATCTTCACCACCTCTGTTTCCCCCATTACTTCTACGTTTAAAATCAAGCCAAATTGCCTCTTGCGCAGCATACTTGCATGTGCGTCATATCTGGTCCCCGAAAGCCCAAGAGTTCTGGGAAGTACTGCATTGGCCTCAGGTTAAGTAAGACATTTCCTTCACCAGACACAATTAACATATTTCCAAACCCCAGACAGCTAGCCTGGTATTTCCCACTCTATGTCCTAGGCACTTAAAGGCAAATTATTCAGTCCCCTCTTGCATTCTACTACCGTGTCTTATATACTTGGGTGAATGAATTGTCTCCCAAGTAGTCAAGAAGTTGACTACCCCAGTACTATCCCTTCATTGCTGCCAAGATGAGGGGCTGAAGCAGAAACACCACAGAATTTTACATTGCAACTTTGTACGTATCTCTTTTGTACTGTGGATATTTATTTGTGCAGCTGGGAAGCCATTTATTATGGAAAAATCTGGTAGAGATTTCCTGGTTTTGCAAGCACTTCTCACATCACAATACATTTCGTCTCACCAGATGGCTAGAAGATTGGGATCAGGGTGTGCAGCATCAGCTAGGAAATACTTGCACCCAGTGTGCTACATAACTTGACACAATTAAAGAGTAGCAAAACACTCGTGCGAGCAGGAAGGGTGGAATGAGAATCCAGCGCCATTATTCTCACATTGTGACTCCTAGAGCCTTGGTATAAATAATTTATTAGCTCATGAAAAATACTTCCTTTTGGGAACTTGAAATGAAGAAAACCAATCAACTGCCTCTTAAAATAAAAGGAAAGCCGTTTATCATCTCCACTAAGAAATGCAGGAGCGTTTCAAAGCAGGCAACAGACTTTGTAGGAAAACTCTCTCTCTCTCTCTCTCTCTCTCTCTCTCTCTCTGTGTGTGTGTGTGTGTGTGTGTGTGGAGAACAGCAATACTGCATTGGCCTGAATATAAGGCTCCCTTTCCCCCCAAATTCCGACCATGAAAAGTTAAAGTGCGGCTTATATTCGCAACCTTGTGGTATGCAGACAGGAGCGCGGGGCAAACAGGGCCAGGAGTGCGGCAAAGCGGCGCCCGCCTTGCACGTAGTACTCTGTCCTCCCCCCCAAGGCCAGGAAGGGAGAGAGGAAGAGGAAAGGGCACCAGCAAACGCAGTGCAGCTCACCTCCCCAGTATGCAGCCAGGAGCAGCGAGGAATAGAGCGGCTTATATTTGGGTGCGGCTTATATTCGGGCCAATATAAGGGGAACAGATTTCATTTTTAAAAGAACATTCCAGTGCTTGTTTGTGTGTCTAAACCCCATGAACAATTCAAGTGTCTGTGTGTTCCTGCCTATGGTCTTTAAGGAATGTCTCCGAGTAAGACAACAATTTACAGTGCTACCCATTAAAAGGAATGGTAAATATTTACACACAGAGTTTTCAAATGACTATTGTTATTTTTTTAAACCGGTGGGTGTGAGACATTATGAAAATGACACATATAAACCTTATGCAATTCAGTTTGGATTAGTATGGTAAAAACAGGAGGCCTATCTACCATTATAGACTTCTGTAGTTACCACAAGCTAAGTTTCTATAACGCACATGCTTTATTTGCTGCATTTTACTGTATTTTATTGTGATGTGAGTTTTAATTTTTTACTGCTTTTA
This sequence comes from Podarcis gaigeae, assembly GCF_964106915.1. NCBI lineage: Eukaryota > Metazoa > Chordata > Lepidosauria > Squamata > Lacertidae > Podarcis > Podarcis gaigeae. The sequence continues at coordinate 57,279,730 of NC_139679.1, forward strand.
AAGCTGTTTTCAATCACCCAGAAAATGAAGCAGCCTATAAATGGCATAATTAATTAAAATTAAATAATTATCTTTAAAGATTTTCTTTAGAAAACAGTTGTTTGGTTGTTGTTTTTAAAAAAAACCTTGCTGCTCAATTCCAACCCTTCTAGTTCAATTCCAACCCACCTAGCGCACCAGCAGCCACTCTGTCAGGCCTGCTGGAGGCGGTGGCCGGCTGGGCCTTGGAGTTCCCTAACCTATTGGTATTGGGGGACTTCAACATCCATGCTGATGCCACTCCCTCCTCACAGGCTCTGGACCTGGTGTCTTCCATGGCGACACTAGGGCTCTCCCAGTTTGTTTCGGGCCCCACACATCAAGCAGGCCACACGCTGGATCTGATCTTTGGCGTCGGTATAGATGTGATCATGTTTCCTTCGATGAAGGTGCCATGGTCTGATCACTATGCCCTGAAAGCCAGGATTGACGGTCCACCCCCACCCTGCTTAGGTGGCGAGCCAATTTGGGCTCGCCCGCAGAGGCTGATGGACCCTGATAGATTCCGTCAAGCCTTGCGGGACCTTTCTCCCCCTGGCGACTCACTGACTGAGCTTGTCGAGGCCTGGAATACCCAGCTCCTGGCAGCCATCAATGAGATCGCACCTCAGCGCCCTCTGCGACCCTGCAGAAACCGGGCTCCCTGGTTTACCGAGGAGCTCTGGAAAATGAAGTGGGACCTCAGACGGCTAGAGCGAGTATGGCGGGGTGCCCGTGACGGAGCTTCAAGAACATCTTATAGGGTTTTTATGAAAACCTACGAGATGGCAGTGAAGGCCGCTAAGAAGTCCTACTTCTCAGCCTCCATTGCATCCGCTAGCTCTCGCCCGGCGCAATTATTTAGTATAATTCGGTATTTAACGTCCCTCGAAGGACAGCCAAATTTAAATAATAATTTGACACACAGCTGTGAGGCATTTGCGAGCTTTTTTGCGGAGAAGGTCCTGTTGCTCCGCCATGACCTCCCTGCCAATTTGGATACAATAAAGGAACTGGAGGCCCCTCGACTGTCCTCGGGTTCAGTATTGGACCACTTTGACCGGATATCCCCAGCCGATGTGGACAGACTCCTCCGAGCTGGAAAGCCCACCACTTGTCCTCTCGACCCGTGCCCGTCCTGGCTGATTAGAGCGTGTCCAGACGAGGTGCGGGCCCCCCTGGGGGATATCATCAATCTGTCCCTTGGCACCGGGACATTCCCGGGGGAACTGAAGGAGGCAGTGGTGCGTCCGCTTTTAAAGAAAACATCATTAGATCCCTTAGATCTATCCAATTACCGCCCGGTTTCGAATCTTCCATTCCTGGGTAAGGTGATTGAGAGAGCGGTTGCTGAACAGCTTGGTAGGTTTCTGGATGAAACATTGGCTCTGGATCCATTCCAGTCCGGCTTCCGCGCTGGTCATGGGACCGAGATGGCTCTGGTCGCCCTAACAGATGATCTCCGCAGGCAGCTGGATCGAGGCGGGTCGGGGCTGCTGATTCTTCTAGACCTGTCAGCAGCCTTCGACATGGTCGATCACGAACTCCTGGACCACCGCCTTGCTGACGTGGGGATCCAGGGCACAGTCCTTCAATGGCTGCGCTCGTTTCTCTCTGGTCGGGGACAGAGGGTGGCGCTTGGGGGGGAATTGTCATCCCGCCACTCCTTGGTGTGTGGAGTGCCCCAGGGTGCAATACTCTCCCCGATGCTTTTTAACATCTTTATGCGCCCCCTCGCCTAGCTTGTCCAGAGTTTTGGGCTGGGCTGCCATCTATCTGTTGATGGACGGCCACCCTGACTCGGCCCCAGACACACTGATCAGATGCTTGGAGGCTGTGGCTGGATGGTTACGTGGGAGCCGGTTGAAGTTAAATCCTTCGAAGACAGAGGTCCTCTGGCTGGGACGGGACGACATGGGACTGAGGGGGCAACTCCCATCTCTTGCGGGGGTGCAATTAGTGCCAGCACCGTCCGTTAAGAGTTTGGGTGTAATCTTCGATACCTCCCTCTCCATGGAGGCGCAGATTGCAGCTATAACAAAGGCAGCATTTTTTCATCTCCGCCAAGCTAAGCAGTTGGCGCCTTACCTCTCTTGCCCTGACCTAGCCACTGTGATCCACGCGACGGTCACCTCCAGACTGGATTATTGTAACTCGCTCTACGTGGGGCTGCCCTTGAGACTGACCCAGAAACTCCAGCGGGTGCAGAATGCCGCAGCGAGACTCCTTACAGGGTCTTCGCTTAGAGATCACATTCATCCGGTGCTATACCAGCTGCACTGGCTCCCGGTGGAGTACAGGATCAGGTTTAAGGTGCTGGTTTTAACCTTCAAAGCCCTATACGGCCTAGGACCCTCGTACCTACGGGACCGCCTCTCCTGGTATGCCCCACAGAGGAACTTACGGTCTTCAAATAAAAACACCTTGAAGGTCCCAGGCCACAGAGAGGTTAGGCTGGCCTCAACTAGAGCCAGGGCTTTTTCGGCTGCGGCTCCAACCTGGTGGAACGCTCTGTCACAAGAGACAAGGGCCCTGCAGGACTTGACATCTTTCCGCAGGGCCTGCAAGACAGAGCTGTTCCACCTGGCCTTTGGTCAGGGCGCAGCCTGACTCCCTCCTTTGGCAATCTTTACAAAACTTTAGTTTATGGTTGCCATCAATTTTGATTTTAATTACTTTTTATAATGTTTTTATAATGTTGTACTGTTTTAGTGTTGTTAGCCGCCCTGAGCCCGGCTTCGGCTGGGGAGGGCGGGATATAAATAAAATTTATTATTATTATTATTATTAGTTACTCCCTAGACCATGGATTGGCAAGGTTTATCTTGCCTGAGCCGGATCAGTCCCGCAGAGATCCCTCCGTGGCCTGCGATTTCCAGTGTTTGCGCATGTGCAGACGCAATTTCCAGCGCCACGGAAGCAAGTCCTCATGCCGTGCTGGTTTAGCGCAGCGCACAAGCAGGTGACTCGGTTCGGGGTGGCTCGTGGGCTGGTCAAACAACCTCCGTGGGCCGCTTCCAGCCCATGGGCCTTAGGTTGCTGACCCCTGCCCTAGACAGTGACCAGAGCGGGTAAGAGAGCCAATTATTTCCTCCCCTACCTCCTAGAGCCTGATTATCTGCCTGGATAGATATCTCCTTTACCACATGGTTTTTTCCCCATTTAAGTAGGCTCAGTAGCAGTAACAGTCAGTATTGTACCAGCCTCCATCTTCTCTCAGGGTAAGAAGAGAGACAGTGGAGATGACAGAAGAAGAATAGGGGTGGGGAGAGTGTTCTGCCAGCACCCCCACCCCCTACCTTTAATATATAATCTTCGGAATTTTGCATATTGCATAGAAGAACCTTCATGTTCTATGAACCAAAGTGCATAGCACTGATAACCAAGGAAGGAACAGATAGAGCTGAGAGACATTTCACAGGGCAGTGTACAGCACACACTTTTTCTTTGCTACTATTTATTGTTATATAAAGACCTGTGGTCATATCCGTTTAGAATTTTAACAGCTAAGTTGAACTGTTGCCAGTATGATCTTAGTTCACCGTAGACTGCAGTTAATTACTTGACAGAAATGTAATAATCTACAATTTGAGAGTTGGTGTCACTAAGGCTGTATGCCTCAGATAAACAAGTGTTACACACCGTTAAAGACCAACAGGTCATGAACCATAAAGGATACTGCCATATAACTTGACAAACTGACTTCAGTAATTGTGTGTTACTGTGGAATATTTTACTTAATTAAAACAGTTCCAACTGCCCTAAGGTAATCCTGCTATGATTACCATTTAAAATAATAGTCACCACACATGTGTGACATAGCTGTCACATGTTTATGTATGTATGTGACAGGTGGGGTGGTCTTTAATCCTTTGCTACTGTCATGGTCCCCACTGATTTGCCCCTCCCTCATCCTTGCTTTTTGCGGGCACCAGGGAAGATTGTAATTGACACCTTTACCCTACATATTTGGTCCAGCTTTGTTTTTATAAGGAAAAGTAATGAGACATTCGAATACTGCTCCATATATTTTTTCCTGCATGCAGAAAATAAGACATGCTGGTTTGGAAGGGATGTATTCTAACATGCAAGCTCTTGTGAGCTCTTATGTTTGGGTTTACTACCAAACACAAGGTTAACAACACTTGAGTATGAAGGCTGCACCAACACATCAGTATGAAAACAAAGGAAGCGCTATGTTAGTCATTAACTAGGCAATGAGTTTCTGTCATTTGATTAAACATTATCACAGGGCAAAGTCTCTGGAAATTTGACATAAAACAATTTACTAGTGTGCAAGTAGGGACTGGAATCCTATACTAAAGGACTGGCCTTGGCTTTTTGCAATTATCAATCCCTCAACTTCATAACTATCCACTATGGATAGGATTCTTCCTTGCACTGGACTCCCGTTTGCACTCTCTCTTCATTGCCCATGAACCATACAATGGGAAATTACTCTCTCTTCATTGCACTCTCTCGTCATTGCCTGTGAACCATACAATGGGATATTACTAGGAATAGGAGAGCTGCACGTGTAAGTTATTCTGAGACCACAGGGCAGGGTGCTGTGCCTCAATCATTGACCAGGGAACCAAGGGTCAATGAGAAGCTGTTGTCCCTGCCTCCCAGAAAGAACATCATAGCAAAGGGAAGACAAACCTAGTTCCATCCACCAGCCAAATGAACAATGGCAGTGAGAACTTACAAGAACTATGCAGCTAAGAACTAGCACCCAAGCTCATTTGTTTTCTTCCTCAGTCACAAAACCTTTTCCTTCTGTATCGTGTATTTCAGACTAAGAAAACACACACACACACTAAAACCAGAAAGTATTCAAAAATAATGAGCAAAAAGGAAGAATAATTCTCAGATACCAAAAAGATATGCTGTTTTCAGGATGTTCAGTATGCTGGCATGTTCATTACACCTAAATCCTCAATCTGCTTGGCATCTGTGAGATGTATTTTTTTCCTTTTCATTCGTCACTTTAGATTCCAAGCCTGAGGGTAGAGGCTATCTTATTACTGAGAGCCTTTAGCTAACTAGCAGGGTACAGATATTTAAAATAAATATTCCAAGTCAGCACTTCTACACCATTCAGAATCCTCAAATGGATGCTGCTGACATAGTTTTACTGAGCAGAATGGGAGGACTGGATGGGATTAAGGCAGTACTCACAAGCCTCCTCATTTCCAGAGTGCTGTGACATACAGTTTGCATATGGGGCCTTATGCATGTCCAGGAAGGCGAGGTTGAGAGGGAGAGTTCTGTTATGCCCATGTAGAGGAACACTGCCTATATGAATAAAGGATCTACCCTAACTATTAATATGAGATTATACGTGGTTGCAAGCTGCAAGAGAAAGTTGTGCCATGAGCACTAATTCTGAGAATAATCAGAACATATAATCTCTCTAATGTGAGAAATTTCTCTAGTAATACACTTTTCTTGTGGCATAGAAAAGACTTTCGTAGCCTATTACCCATTCTGAAGTTACTAATTAACATACCTCTTTGCTCCAGGGTGCCACAGGCCACAGCCTTGCAAAGCTTCACAAAGATAGGATCCAATATTTACATATTCCTTGGAAAACCCTGAATACACAAAAGTGAAAAACAAATTTTCTTCATTCAAAACCCTATCGAAAGGCCACAGCAGTTTTATATTCACTGCTTTTATAAAACCTAAGATGACAATGCCTTGCCAAAAAGAATGGCTCTAGAATTATGAAAGCAACCCTAACACCAAGCATGTGGAACTCAAAATAGCTATTGGTTGTCATGGCAAAAGGAGATTATTCATCATTACTACATGTGTTTACCAAAACAAAAGCTGGCATTAAAATCACATCAGTGGCTTATGCAGAGTGGATTATACACAGTAACAGCAGTTTGTGTTGGAACTTTATTTAGATTTATTATTAGGAAATCATTTGGCAATCAAACAGAGTTATTATTAGGAAATCTCTTGGCAATCAAAAATAAAAAAAATTATTTTATGTAGTTCTCTACCCAGCAGGGGTAGGGTGCATACTTTTGATAATTCTAACCATACACTCCCAACCTAAGGATCAAACAACAACCACCCCCGCCTTTCACAAGCACATGTTCAGAGAGAGAACGAAGGAAAAAGAATGTACCTCAAGACAATAGTCTATGACAGTTCAGTCAAAGACTGTACTTATAGTTACTGTATCTCAAACCAAGAAGTACAGGAGGGAAATAATAAATGCCACAGACATACAAGTCCACAGCACATGCCCAATAGCTAAAACCATGGTTTGGCTGGAGCATCTGAGGTGGGTCATCTTCAGGAACCAGGCAACTGCATGGTAACACAGAATATACACAACCTGGTCCTGGGCATGGTCCCTCTCTCTCTTGCATGTGCATACACCTACATACAAAGTAAGTTTCAATGAACTCAACAGAACTTCTGAGCTGAAATGCACCTGGCTGAAAATCTCTTGTAAATACACAGCACACAACAGTCAGAAATACCAGTGCAATACTTTTTTAAATGATTATTTTTTTAAAAAAAGTGCATGGTGAAAGTAGTTTACATACCACTGCTTTCCATGGAAAAATGCTCAACTAGTCCATTACAGAATGAACCTACATTACTATCCTTGATGACATGGGCTGCTTCTGCCAGACTGAGTTCCAGATTGGTTCACATATTGGGATTCCCAAACATGCCTTCCAATAAACACTGTGTGATTTCTTCTACGTTCGAAATTAATGATTTGCAAATGGCGGATATTACCGTATTTTTCGCTCTATAACACGCACCTGACCATAACACGCACATCGTTTTTAGAGGAGGAAAACAAGGGAAAAAACATTCTGAATGAAACAGTGGATGTATCATTTTTGTGCTTCATGCTGTGGCCACAGACATGTGATCTGATGGTGAATTTGGGCTGACCCAATGCAAAAATCCTGAGAATCCCTGTGCATCCATGGTTTGTAACCACGTTTTTGCACCATTGCAGCCCCAGGCAACAGTGGGTGCGTGATTTTTGGGGGGCAGGCTGTAGCCATGGACATGCTATGTGATCTGATGGTGAATTTGGGGTGACCCAATGCCAAAATCCTGAGAATTCCTGTGGATCCATGCTTTTTAACCACATTTTTGCACCATTGCAGCCCCAGGCAACAGTGGGTGCGTGATTTTGGGGGGGCAGGCTGTAGCCATGGACATGCTATGTGCTCTGATGGTGAATTTGGGCTGACCCAATGCAAAGATCCTGAGGATCCATGTGGATCCATGGTTTGTAACCACGTTTTTGCACCATTGCAGCCCCAGGCAACAGTGGGTATGTGATTTGAGGGGGGGCAGGCTGTAGCCATGGACATGCTATGTGATCCGATGGTGAATTTGGGGTGACCCAATGCAAAGATCCTGAGAATCCCTATGGATCCATGCTTTGTAACCACATTTTTGCACCATTGCAGCCCCAGGCAACAGTGGGTGCGTGATTTTTTTGGTGCAGGCTGTAGCCATGGACATGCTATGTGATCTGATGGTGAATTTGGGGTGACCCAATGCAAGGATCCTGAGAATCCCTGTGGATCCATGCGTTTTAACCACATTTTTGCACCATTGCAGCCCCAGGCAACAGTGGGTGCGTGATTTTTTTGGTGCAGGCTGTAGCCATGGACATGCTATGTGATCTGATGGTGAATTTGGGGTGACCCAATGCAAAGATCCTGAGGATCCATGCTTTGTAACCACATTTTAAGTGGGGAGGGAAGGAAAAACAAAGAAGGGACATTAGAGGGGTGTGCAGAGAAGCAGCTGGCTAAGAATGCAGGAGAGGGATTTAACGGGAGGGAGGAAAGAAAGGCAAAAGTTTCCCCCCACCCAAGCCAGCCATCTCTCTCTCTCTCTCTCTCTCTCTCTCTCCCTCCCTCCCTCCCTCCCTCCCTCCCTCCCTCCCTCCTCCTCTCTCTCCCCCTCCCCCCTCTCTCTCTCCCTTCCCCCCTCTCTCTCCCTCTCCCCCAGCAGCAACGGAGCTTGCCTGGAGGGGAGGGGCTTTCCCTGCTCTTTGTTCCGTTTCAGCAAACACAGCAACGAAACAGAGGAGGCTGGGCAGTAAGACCCTGAGGCAGAATGCAGGAAAGCAGCCGCTTCCTCTTTTCAGGTTTCGCTTCTCCGTGCAGCGTGCAGCGCCGCGATTTGATTTATGCATGATTTTTCGGCTCCAGGGACCACACATTCGCTCTATAACACGCACAGACATTTCCCCTTCCTTTTTAGAAGAAAAAATCTGCGTGTTATAGAAGGAAAAATACGGTATTCCCTTTTTAGTCAAGTGAATTAATACACATGGCTTCAGACACTGCCAATGCCCTGTTGGTCTTTGCCTTATTAAAACAGCTGGCATGGACCTTCTAAAACCGCTCAACCCAGTGGTCCTGAAGCAGTTCTAAGTATCTAACTAGCACATATTTATTTGGATCTATGAAAAGAAGGTGGCCATCTGTTATGGCTGCTGTTATGGCAGACCAACTCTGCATTACAAAGATGTCTGCAATCATGACATGAAGGCTGGCAACATTAACGCCGCTGTATGAGAATCCATTGCAGATTATTGTAGTGCCTGGAGTCACAGGTTGTGTATCCACAGCAGTGTCCATAGAAGGAATAAGAACTGGGAGGATCATAGAGAAGAAAGGCTATGATGCACCTATAATAGCAAAACCCCAGATGCATTTATTTGCCTCACCTGAAGTAAAATATGCCTCTCCCATATTGGTCTCTACAGTCTTTTGGAAGCCGAATGTCCAACAGGGTTCCCGTGGCTTCTGATTGGCTGGAGGAGCTTCCTGTAGCCAATCAGAAGCCACGATTTGGTTTTTGAACATTTTGGAATATTTCCAGAATGCATTCTGTTTGACTTCCAAGGTACGACTGTATAATGAATTGAAAAAAATATTTTAAAGATAATATTTGTAAAAAAAAAACAACCTAGAAGCTTTTCGTTTGGGAATAATGGGGTCAGAGCTACCTAAGCAGTACAGAAACTTATTTATGTATAGAACTACAGCTGCAAGAATGTTATTTGCCCAAAAATGGAAAGAAGAAGTTCTGGCAAGAGAAGAATGGTTACAGAAATCAATGGAATATGCAGAAATGGCAAAACTTACCGGAAGAATTAGAAATCAAGATAACAAACTCTTTATTAAGGATAGGAAATGGTTTATTGAAATAAAAGCTGTAAACAGATTAAGACGTTAGCTTGATTACTGTAAAAACTTTTCAAAACATATATAATAATAGAGGAATAAAAAGAATAAGACAAGATAATTTATGATATGCAGGGAAAGATGAAAACAACTTTAAGGAACCAGAGGAAGGGGAAGGGAAGTTGAGGCTTAAAATGTTAAGAGTTATTGTTGAAATGTTTTCTTTTTGGTTATAATCTAAAATTATAAATAAATAAACTTTTTAAAAATGAAATGCTATGCAATGTTATATCACACTCAGCTTTCAAAATTTCCCTCACTTTTGAAATGTATTTGCCATCTGGTATGGAGATTAGGTAGTAAAGAAGCACAAGCCTGCATCAGGCACAGCATGCTGGTGTCGGTAAAGCTACACAAGTAATTCAAATACTGCAGGAACAAGCTTAAAAAGGGAGAGGCAACAAAAATGTAGTGTTTTATATGCTTAGACTGCATTATTAAATTGATATCAGACTGACTTTTTTTCCATGGGAAAGCTGTGCCTTTGAAGTCTTATGAAACATATTTACGTTTTTTCCCAAAAAGAAAATTAGCTGTTATCCTAATTCTATTAAAGTAAGTGTCACAGATCCCATGACTTAAAGTGGATTAGGACTACTCCCCATAACATCCAGCCCTTTTCCAAAACATATTTTGCAGTCTGGAACATACTGAAACAATGGCAACCCCCCCCCCCGCCTTCTATGGAAAATTTTATTTTGGCAAAATCAACATAGCAGTCTGGCATTTTTGTTTATTTGATTTCTAAACCACGCTTTATTCAAAGATCACAGGGTGGTGTACACCATTAAGAACATACCGTATTTTTTGCTCTATAAGACTCACTTTTTCCCTCCTAAAAAGTAAGGGGAAATGTGGGTGCGTCTTATGGAGCGAATGCAGGCTGCGCAGCTATCCCAGAAGCCAGAACAGCAAGAGGGATTGCCGCTTTCACTGTGCAGCGATCCCTCTTGCTGTTCTGGCTTCTGAGATTCAGAATATTTTTTTCCTTGTTTTCCTCCTCCAAAAACTAGGTGTGTCTTGTGCTCTGGTGCGTCTTATAGAGCGAAAAATATGGTAAATTATGGATCATAACAATGACATAATAAAATAATCATAATAACTGTCGCGCCCACACACATTTAACAGGTCATAGATCAGGTATCCCCAACCTGCGGCCCTCTAGATGTTTTGGCCTACAACTCTCATATTCCCTAGCTAACAGGACCAGTGCTCAGGGATGATGGGAATTGTAGTCCAAAACATCTGGATGGCCGAAGATTGGGGATGTCTGTCATAGATTATTTAATGACCAAAGACGCCAAAGACCTGAGTACCTAAAGACATGTAATGATGGCGCTAGGCAACCCTCTCTGAGACCATACCGCAGATGAGGAGCCACCACAGAAAAAGCCTGTTCTCATGTAGTCACCCTCCGAACTTCTTGGGTAGGGGAAACATAGAGAAGGGCTTGAGATGAGAAGTGCAGGGTCCTGGTCAGTTCAAACGTGGAGAGCCAGTCTCTAAGGTATTGAGGTCCTGAGCCATGTAAGGCTTTAGACGTCAACACCAGCACTTTGAATTGGCCCTGAAAACTAACTGACAGCCAGCGCAGTCAGGCCAGGATCAGCTCAAATCTTGTTCTGGCCATCAAATTTTGCACCAGCTGAAGTTTCTGAACCACCTTCAGATGCAGCCCCTCGCATGATGCATTGCAGTAATTCAACCTAGAGGTTACCAGAGTGTGGCCACAGATTTTATAAGAAAGGCATAGAAACACATATAAATCTAATAAATAAAAATAAAAATAGAAGACTTAGTGAAGCAAAGACAGAGAACCAACCACAGCTTTAGTGTTTCTGCTCTCCATTACAAGAGACTGTGGCATTTATTTATTTATTTATTTATTTATTTATTTTAAATAGAAGCTGTCATCACCCATAAAAATGACATGGAATCATATTAATGAAATCATTTCAGTTAGGTTGTATTAAAAATAATCAGAGCAATGTCCGGCCACTGCATTAAAAAAAGACAGCAACAATAAACCCAGATCATATTGGTGTACAAACTAAAGATGACCAGAACATGAAATTGCTGCCTTATAGATGAAACAAAACTGGAGAAAAGAAATACTATTGAAGTGCAAAGGAAGGGAGAGACATGAATGGGAAACAGCTGTTTGTTGGCCCAGCTTAAACTTGTTAGTGCAATGTATGCACGCTCACCTAGATGGGGGGGGGGTGCTTCCCTACGGCCACTGCCCTAAGTGGAAGCACTTTTACATATTGAAGAATACAGTGCCATGTTTAGATGTTTATAATCTGGGTATCTGCACAAGCATATTGCTCCTGTAACATGGTGGCAAGGCCTTGAACAATGAATCCTTTGAGCTCTCACTTGTCTCAGATTTCTGCATCAAATGAATATTGATGCCCACATTTAATTAAGGAACAAACTAAGACATGAAAGAACTGAAAGTATTATTTTGATTCAAGTGTCTTTTATTTTTTGAAGCTGTGAAACTCCAAGTGAAAGTTCTGAATAGGAAGCTATGGATCTTTCAGACACTAACTGGTAAATAAACATAATGCTGGAATTATTTTCAATGCTATATATCGTATTTTTCGCCCTATAGGACGCACTTTTCCCCCTCCATAAATGAAGGGGAAATGTGTTTGCGTCCTATGGGGCGAATGCAGGCTTTCGCTGAAGCCTGGAGAGCGAGGGGGTTGGTGCATACTTGGCCCGCAGTTACAGAAGATTTGTAAACGTAGAGAGAAGAGCAGAAATGCACCATCACAGGGGTTAGACTGGAGAAAATAAAGTTCTCTCCTTTGATTCTCTACCAGAATCAAAGTACTGAAGCTGGCTTGCACGGGGAAGAAGCTAGGAGATTGGGATTGGGGAAGCACACAGGACAACTCATTCCCAACTAAGCCAAGTATTTTGTGTTCAATTTAGCCTAGAAACTCAAAACACACAGAGAAAAATATGCAGATCTCACTTATGGAAATTGTAGAAATAAGGCTAATTTGATTTAAAACAGCCCCGAATACGTACATTGGCTAAGTACTAAGCCCTTTCGACCGGGTGCCCTCCCTTAGCTTCATTTCTAATTACTCTTTTTTTTTTTTACAATTAACAAAGACCTTTAAATCAAAGTAGAAGCTGGCCAAAGTATATGTGGGGAAAGCAGTACAATGAAGTAGTTTTGCCCCTATTTCCAAGAACCTAGTCCTCAAGTACCATCAAATGTTGAAACAATGCAGATAAAAAGATTTGTATCATGCTAATGCTTTCTGTCAAAATTGACAATGGACAACAGATGGCCCAACCGGTAAGCCTAGACAGCTATTATCTAGGGTAAATGCAGCTAAAATGGTGGCAAAAAGAATTGTTGCCAGGGAAGAAAACAGGGAGGGAAGAGCATCTGTTCCACATGTTCACATATATATATATATATATATATATATATATATGCTTTCGTAGATTTTCACGGGTACAGGAATGCAGGTTTTGGTGTCCTCGGGTGTCTTCCCGTGTAAAAGTTGGGGTGTCTAGGCGACGTTTCGACGAGGTCTCACTCGTCATCTTCAGGCTGGTGCTTTCGGCTTCTTGTTACTGGAACAGAGCGGGATCTCAATGTTTGAGTTTTCCTGAGAAGATGGCTCAGATATGTTGACGACACCTTTGTAATTTGGCCACACGGGAAGGAAAAACTGGATAGCTTCCTCACACATCTCAACAACTTACACCCCAAAATACAATTCACTATGGAAATAGAAGCCAACAACCAACTTCCCTTCCTTGACGTCCTAATCTACAAAAAACCTGATGGCTCCCTAGGACACACTATCTACCAGAAAAAAACACACACCAACCGCTACTTACATGCCCAATCACACCACCACCCTGCACAAATAAACTCCGTAGCCAAGACTCTCATCTCCAGAACCAAACGCCTGGCTGACAAAGACCACTTGACAACTGAGTTACAGAATCTCTCAAATGTGTTAATTGCCAATGGATACCAGCAAAACAGGATTACGAAGCTAATCCAAAAGGAAACACCCCCCAAAAACCAAGACACAGAAGAAAACAATGGCATGGCCCTCCTTCCTTATATCAAGGGCACTACAGATAAAATTAGCAAAATCCTCCATAAACACAATATCAAAACAGCCTTTTGCACCAACCAAAAAATAGCCAATATCCTCAGAAACCCCAAGGATAAAATCCAGTTGGAAAACCAAGGGATCTATGAAATACCCTGCAAAGTCTGCCCAGCCACGTACATTGGACAAACAAACAGACGAATAAATGCACGTATCGCAGAACACAAGAATGCCGTCAAAAAAGAAGAAAAAACTTCCTCTCTTTTCCAACACATGAAAGAAACAGGACACGAAATTAATTTTGCAGATTCCAAATTGCTCTTTAACACGGAACATCACCACAAGAGAATAATCATGGAAGCCATCGAGATAGAGAAACACCCTCACAACATGAACAAGCGTGATGACACATCCCGCTTGCCAGACATCTGGAAATTAGCCCTCCCCACAAAAACTGACACCAGATCCAGAGGCACACAGAACGCCAACACCAATCAACCACACCAGACCCAAACCCAGACCCTCTCCACAGATGAATTACTGACACCATCCAGTAGCCAATCCATGGTGGCACCTCCGGATGCTGCACCCCCCTGCAATCCCTACACAGATCTGGCTGACACAAGCCACAAAACCACAGCTCGCCCCTATACACGAAGCCAAGCCAAAGCACAACTAAGTGCAATACAGCCATCTTCTCAGGAAAACTCTTCACAAAGTTCAAGAGGTCAAGACACAAAGACTTTAGCAACTAATCCACACCTAATGACCCACCTAAGTGGTACTCAGGATATCACTCAAGAAATCACTCAAGGTATCTCTCAAGTAATTAAGGAACAAAAGAAGAAAAGGCACACTAGCCTGGGAACTTCCTCTCTGCCCAGAACATTGGAGGCTAGACACCACACCCCCTCTACAGTATTTATAGGAACTCAAACATTGAGATCCCGCTCTGTTCCAGTAACAAGAAGCCGAAAGCACCAGCCTGAAGATGACGAGTGAGACCTCGTCGAAACGTCGCCTAGACACCCCAACTTTTACACGGGAAGACACCCGAGGACACCAAAACCTGCATATATATATATATATATATATATATATATATATATATTAATGCTGCAGTCCTTTAGGAGCACACAGAAATGTGGCCTATGGTTTCCAACTAAGGTCTGCAGAAAAAGCATGCTTCACCTGGTCTGGATGCAGTGGGGGAAGCTATGCTTACAGCAAACCAGGACGTCAGCGGGGGGTGGGGTGGGTGGGATCAGAGTACACGAAAGAAGGATGGATAGGGAGCACGGAAGCCCCTAAGGTCTAAACCATCATCACTGAAACACATTGTAGTTTACAGTAGTTTCGCACAACGTGGAGCTTGCATGCAGTCCGCCTGCTGCCTCCCCCTCAGCTGTAGAGTGGCATCCTTAGGAGGAGGCAGCGGGCAGGTGCAAACCGCACACTGCCCTTTCAGACAGCGCGGAGCCTGCAGAGACCCAAGCCACCACGTCACTCCCAGGAGACATGTGGCTCAGGTGCACTGCAGGCCCAAGTGCCCCCTGCCCCCTAGCTATGCCTCTGATAAGGCACACCTTAAAAAGCGTGCATAACACTTAAGCAGCCAGTGCATGTGGCTACACTGTAAATGAAAACATTTCATTTACTTATTTAAGGCATTTCTTCCATACCTTTTTATTTACCCAGGCCTACCAGCTCTGCTTTGCTTATTGGCTTTTATTGGTTTTAACGCCTTATTTGTACGTTATTTATAACAGTGTTCCAAATTACTGGTGCCATAATGTGAAAAACCTTGGTTTGCACAGAAACTGAATGAATATGAGTTAGCTGTGGGGCAGTTAGGATGATTCAGCCACATGACGGTAGTGCTCTGGTAGGTGTATAATGCATTATAGGCCATTAGGACTTTATACACTAATATCGTGAACTTGGTAAATGTACTGGAAGCCAGCGTAGAGCTTTTAGCATCTGTGCAATACGCTAATGTGGAGCCGCTCTGGACCACACCATTCTACATTAGCTGAAATTTCCAAACCACCCCAAATGTAGCCTCACATAGAGCACATTCCAATAGTACAGTGTAGAGGTTACTAAAGCCTCCATCACTAAGACCAAGCTATCCCTGTCAAGGAACAGGTGTAGATAGTATATGTGCCGGAAAAAGCACTATTGGCCACTGAGTGACAATGATGGATTTAAGAATACTCCCAAGGAAGAGTGCAAACCTATCAAGAATAGGCAACCTGCGAATTTCTCAAACTTAGGAACCGCTTATCCATAGAGCTTCAGATTACTGGCCCTCATCCAGCCCATCACTGACTCAAGCCATGTTGGTACAGAACTTGCATCGTCTCAATTGATTTCAGATGTGGCAGCGTAGTGTCTTCAGTATACTGATGACACCATGTTCCAAATATGTTCCAAATATCCCAATGACTGCACCCAAAGGCTTCAATGTTATGTTAAAAAGCATTAGGGGCAAGATGGTAGGCATCAATAGGAAAAGGACTGAAAATAAGGCTGTCAATATCATAACCAAAAGCATGAATCCATTTTGAATACTGTGTACAATTCTGGTCGGCTCATCTCAGAAGCAAGAGTACTGACCAACTCACCTATGAGGAAAGGTTACAACATTGAGCGCTTCTTAGTTTAGAGAAAAGGCAAGTGAGAGGTGACACAATTAGAGGTGTATAAGTTTAGAGAAAAGGCAAGTGAGAGGTGACACAATTAGAGGTGTATAAAATTATGCATAGTATGAAACAATGTGAATACAGTGTTCTCCCTCTCTCCTAACACTAGAAGTCAGAGCACTATGGACTTTTGGAAGATTCCTGAATTTTTGAACATTCAGGACAGACAAAAGAAAGTAATTCTTCATGCAGCACATAGTTAAACTATGGAATTGGCTTACACAAGAGGTAGTCATGGCCATCTACTTAGATGGCTTTAAAGAGGATTAGAAAAATTCGTAGAAGATAAGGCTATCAGTAGCTACTAGTCAAGGTGGCCATGTTCTGCTTCACTATTTCACTGGGAACCACAGCAGTGAGAGCACTGTTGCATTCATGTCCTGCTTGTGACCTTCCTACAGGCTGGCCACTGAGAGAACATGATGCTACACTAGATGGACATCTGGCCTGATCCAGCAGGTTCTCCTTATGGTAGAAGGACCCCATAGTGCAAATGCCAGTGGGCTGATGGACAGTTGGACAAAGCCATACTCTGTGAACTGTCCTAAAGCTAGAAGTTAACAACAGGCAGCAACCATTTTATGCATATCTGATTGATGCACGACTGAAAACAGGGCATAATGGGGAGGGGTGGACTTATGCGCACTCTGCATAAGTCTTAACTTTTCATGGTCAGAATTTGGGGGGAAAGGGAGGCTTATATTCAGGCCAATTCGGTATTGCTGTTCTCCCCACCACACACACACACACACACACACACACACACACACAGAGTTTTCCTACAAAGTCTGTTGCCTGCTTTGAATTACAGTGCCATCAATCCCACTGCACAAAGTCAGTTTAGGAGGATACTACGGTCAAGCAACAACAGGATTATACGGTACTCTCCTGCTCATGATAAACGTCAGCTAACACTGTTTTATTATACTGTATCTGTTGCTGTTTTATGTGAGATACCCCAAGAGTTTTAAACTGAAAAGCAGCATCTAAACATGTTTTAACAACAACATCCACCTCAACACAAGGTTTCCAAAATGCTGCTAGGGCAGGAATGAAGGGACAATATTATTGCCTATCACTGTAGGTGTCCCTGTACAACTCTATTCAACACAACAACCACAACAGAAACAAATGCTAGGAGAAGAACTATTTTGTGAGTGGCTATGAAATGCTCTCTCTGTCTTTCTGCAAAGTGAAGACTTTGAGGAAGTATTTAAGACTGGGAAACAACTGCACACATAATAAGAGCAAGAGCAAGCCAATGGCCCATCTAGTCCAACATTCTGTTTTCACAGTGGCCACCCAGAAACCTGTGAGAAACTCGCAAGCAGGATATGAGCACAGGAGCACTCTCTCCTCTGTGGCCTCCAGCATCTGGTATTAGGAAACATTATCGCATCCAGTGACTTAATGCACAGTCAATCTTGTTGAAAGACCCCACATCAACTTAAAACTGCAGTTCACTGACTACTGGTAAGATGTGGTGCTTTTTCAGATATTTTGGAAGATCACAATAAAAATAATGGGCTTGTGCGTCTTATTCATAACTATATGTTCCGTTTCACTGACCCCATTTTCAGGACCAACAAGAGTCAGTTAAGAATAGTCAAGTCTTCATTTACGGTAAATGTCTAAACAGTATTAAACTACAGAAAGGATAGAGTTTAAATTGATAAGTCTTTCAAGCAGTCTCCCGGATAGCATCCATAACATGAGGCAATGTAGCGGTTCCCAAACAAGCAAGTCTGAACAGTGGCCTGACCAGTTTACTGGGAGTAAATTCCGTTGAGCTCAATGGGGCTTACTTTTGAGTCAGCAGGTATAGGATTGGACTGTTATTGTTACCACTCAAGTATATACAAAAAGTACGTGTTGGGTTAACCTAATCCATAATCATCCAAATATTAAGCATGAATGTTTCAGAAATGAGTCAGAGTTTCAACTCTCATCTACAAAACAGTTCCATTAGAACAACTGTTTGTGAAATAAATATTTTTTTAAAAAAAATGAAAAAAGAGAAATCTGATGTGATCTCTAGATTAGTTCTAGAGATTGGGTAATTATTACTACCAGATTTATCCTAGATTAGTTACGGTAATCTAATTTGTTTTGGACTGTGCTCCTTTTTTCTTCCCCTTAAGGAGGTGAAATAACATGTTTTTAAAATCGTATTATGACAACACCCTTTGTATGACACACCCTTAGCTACCACATTGATGTTATTCCACACCAGTGCCCACACTTACACAGTTCAACAGAACTCTAAATTGATCTAATCTGACCTGATATAATTAGCATGCTAGCAATAGCTGTGTTTTTTATTTATTTACAGTAGCCTACCAGTCCAGGATACAGATGGCAATGGGAGGTACCTATGCAGTATTCTGGTTGCTGATCATAAGGGTGCCTATATGTTTTCCTCCATAGGGTAAGAAGAAGCTTGGGAAGGGAGTGACAGCTGGAAAACAACACACAGGGAGAAGGGGTACACAACAACAAATCTTTCCCAGCATCATGGCTCCCTTACCCAGAAGAGCCTGATCCATCAGATAACTTAGAGCCTCACTCTGGTGTTGTGTTTTGCAGTTATATTTTCTCTCTCTAATATGATTCCCTTGAGAGCAGAATCCATTAACACAAAATGTTATGGGTGCATTCAGTTTATTTACACGTGTGAACCAAACCAACATATCATCCACCTACACACAGCACATACAACACTTTGCAATGGAGCCAGTCCACACGTTCAACAGTCAGTGGTCTAATGGTGACGTACAGCGACGTGGCATCGAGCGGCTATAAGAGTAGGGGCCCTAAATGTTTCCTGGGTTGGATGGGTAAACAGGTCCCTTATGGTACTGCTGGATCTTAACCATACGAAGCTAAATGCATTGACCGGGATCTGTTACATGGGCCCCAATGTATGCATGCACGTTGCCTGAGGGCCTTTCTCGGTCCCTTCCTCATACACCCAATAGATCACGAACAAAGCAGCATTGTCCCTACGCATGGAAGGGCGAAGAGCAGAGGCTTGTGCCACGACTTCAGAGAGGCAAACGGACCGAGGTGCCGCGCGATGCACGAGACAATGCCAGAGAAGCAGGAAAGCATGAGAAGAAGACCCCGCGCAGCCTAAATGCAACCCTTCCTCCGGGGAGCCAGGCGGCAGCAGAAACGAATACAACCGCGCGGGCGACACGTGCCCCCAGGACAGGCGCCGGAGCCGGCCTCCGCTCTTACGAAGGGGAGCTCGGCGGCGCGTCGGCCCCGGAGCGCATCTTCTGCCCGTGCTGCAGCCTACCAGGCCCCTCCTGAGCCCCGACCCGCTCCTCCATTTTCTGACTCCGAGGCTCCAGACACGCGCGCCTCCTTTCCCTCACGCCGGCAACACACGCAATTCACTCTCCCTTCCACCCACAGCTGACGCTTCCGCACCCAAACACACACACGCGCCACAGCCCAGTCATAATAATCAGCCTCCCGGAGCAGCTGCTGCGGCGCCTGCCCGCCGCCCCTCCCTACCTCGCTGACGATGGTGGAGAGGTAGGGCTCTCGGCTGTACTCCCAGCCGTCCAGGCACTTCTCTTGCTCCACCTGGCTGAGGTTGACGTCCCTCCCGGGCACCAGGTTGCGGGCGGAGAAGTTGGCCAGGGCCTCCAGGCTGTAGCGGCGGCAGCGCTGCGGGACCTGCCGCCCGCCGCGCTCCTCCAGCGGGATGCTGGCGTTGAGCCACTCGCGGCTCAGGTTGGCGCTGGCCGGCACCCGGCACCGGTGCTCGGGGGTGCCGGCCAAGAAGACGGCGGACATGCCGTTGAAGCCGTTGGGGATGATGCTGGCGCTGAGCAGGAAGAAGATGAGGCGCTGGAAGGGGCCCCACTCGCCCAGAAAGGCGATGATGTCGTCGTAATCTCGCATGGCGGCGGCGGCGGCGGGAGGCTGACGGAGACGCAGCAGCAGAGCGCACACCGCCGAGTGGGTATGAGGCAGCGGCAGCCGCGCTGCGCTCTCTTGACTGGCTCTGTCATCTCTCCGGAGGTGGGGTCTTCCCCCGGCGGACTCCGCCTTTCCCGCGCACACCCCCTTCGCCTGGGCGACCGGCGCTAACCGGTCCTGACCGAGATAACCTTCGCTGGGGCTGCGAGCGGGTTCCCGCCGCTGGAGGGAGGCGCCGGCGACGAGCCCGCCCCAAGGCGTTCCGCCTGCCTCGCGGCGCCCGGGCCTTTGGGCGGGAAAAGGAATCTGGAGGAGGCTGCCACCCAGGCGGGCGCGGGATGGAGTGAGGCAGAGAGCGCCGCACGAGAACGAAGGCCCTGGTTTTCGCTGCCCAGTGGGCTGCCGGTCGCGCTGTTTCCAGAGGCTTCTGTGAGGAATTTATTAAGAGAAAGGTGGCCAAGCACCGTGCAAAGAACTTTAAAATACTTCCTTGAAAGGGGTGTCGCTCTAAAGGGGCTAATGTTCGTTTCCAAAAATCACGGCTCCTCACCTTGTATAACAGGGTGGTTTGTTCTGGTTTTTTATGACCCAAGGATAAAGTACTCTTGAGTACCTGCAGGGTGCATTTCTTTTGTGAACCTTATTTTCTTTGTCCTGAATATGTCCAGCGAAGGGATGACCGCTTGGAGGAGTGCAGAGAGAAGAAACGCCGTGGTGCATCTGTAATAGCAAAACTAGACACCTTCATCTGCCCCAACTGCAATAAACCATGTCTCTCCTCTATTGGTCTCTCCAGCCACAGTAAGCGCTGCAGCCTTCCAACAGTTTGACTTCACCCTTAAAGGCACATTCCTCCGTTGTCTCCCAAGACAGATGGATGCTGACTGAACAGGCAGGCCTTTCATTTATTTTTATTTATTATTACAGTTCTATTCCACCTTTCCTCCAATAAGCTCAAAGTGGTGTATATCTCCCATTTTGTACTCGCAACACATACACTCAGGCTAAAAAACAGTGGCCAGCTCAAGGGAGCTTCATGGTTAAATCAGGATTGGAACCCTGGTCTTCCAGCTCCTAGTTCAACACTAACCACTGCACCACATTCACATACGATGAATGTGGTATCCTTATCCTTAGTAAAATTATCATGATGGCATGGGACTTCCCTGTTTTCATCAGAGAAATGTTGGAGGGTATGGTACAGCTACCAGTGCACCCGGCAGATGGCACAGTGGTGGTGAGTATCCTGTGGGTGGTGGTGGAGTGGCAGAGCAGGATGGCACTTCCTATTTTGCCTCAAGTGGTGAAATGGGATGTACCACCCCTGATCTCAAGCTGTTAGTTTTGATGGAAGGCAGGCAAGGACTCACTAGCTTGGGGTTTCCCTGAGTTTACGACAAATCATATATCGGTAGTTATTTTTGGACTCATGGAGGGCACAATTTGAAAACACTGGCAGTAACTGGCTTGCCTAAGATTATTATTAATTAAATTTTTATACCACCCTATACCCATAGATCTCAGGGTGGTTCACAACATAAAAATTATAATATAAAAAACACAAAATACATAATAAAAACAAAGACAACCCAATAATCCTCTCTTCCACATCACATTTTAAAAGGGCCTTGGATGTCAATCAGCCCAAGGCCTGGTTAAAGAGGCCTAAGATAAAGGAGTCTTTTCACATATAGACCAACAGAGAATGAAAGAATGAGAACATTCTTTAACTTCTCTGCCTACTTGTGAACTAATGAGCAAGAGTGCACAAACAAATATTTAAATAAGTTACAGAAGACAGCCTGAAGATGCAAATACATTGGGAATTTGTGAACAGTTCACTGGAATCAGTCCCCTCCAAGAGTATACAGCTAGATCTGCCTTCCCCACCACTTTCATGTAAAGGCTAAGAATAATGTTTTAATGTTTTCCTTTTTATTTATCATCAAGCAAGCACTACTACTGTATAGCTGTTCTTTGCATTGACTGCTTTTGATGCCCATAATTCCCATACAATGCTGGGACCTCACAGTGATAAATGGATCCCAAGACGGAAGTGTTATGGTAGGCTATGACATTATAAAGTGTGCTGTCCTTCTGCACACATGTTTGCCTGGGGCACAAATGTATGACGTATTATTCTCCCAAGCACCAAGATGATTATCTTAAAGCAAGACATCACAGGTAAAGTAATTATCTCAAAGAAAGACATTTGGTTTAGAAGAGCATAACCTTAGAATCAGGTATGACATTTGAAGGTTTTTCTGGAACCAGCCATGCTCCTGAGTGATCATGCAGTAGTGGAGTGCCCTCTTTGCTAGTTCCAGTTGGTTCCCTTTTTTGTGAAAAGCTTGGCCTAACTTCATTCATTCTCCTGTTCTAGTCACTTCCAGGTTGCATTATTGCAATACATCTGGGGATGTTTAGGAAGACAGTTAAGAAAATTAAATGGGTTCAGACTGCCACCACCATAATATTAAGTGAAGCCGGAAGGTCACAATTATAACTCTCCTAAAAGAGAGAGAGAGAATTATAACATCTGCTCTGGTTTTCAGACTTAATTTAAGGTGCTGTTTTTTATCTTTAGGGCACAGGAATAATCTCTGCCCATATTAAACTGCCTCCTCCTTTAAGTCACATTGCTCTGGAACCATGTCACAAAAATAGATTATTTCCGAATAGCACACTGGGTCTTGTATTCCCAGTTGTTCCTCCCTTAATCTGGTAGTTTTATGTTGCTTCATGCCAAAACAGTGTGATGTTGTAGGTCTGTCATATATTTTCCAACTCCTGGTATGTAGACCTTCCCAAAATCATATCTGGTATAATTAATCTAACTGGTTGTTTGTTTGTTTTTGTCCTGCTCATGGACAGCCCTGCTCAGTATTCTCCCCACAGTCTAAAGTGCGGTGGATGGACATAAAATAAATAACAGGGCCTTTTCTGTGCCTCTCTTGGAGCATTCTGAGCAAAGCGAGCGAAACAACAGCTTGATGGTCTTCATAAATAGCTTCAGAATCCCATTTCACCAATGAGATAAAATGAAGATGTCTAGAACAGTTTAAACGCTACTTTTAAGGCAATATCCAGATTACAAGAACAGTTGAATACACGACATAGTTTGGTTAGTGAATTTATTGTACGCTTGAGTAAATCAAAAGGAAAGGTGTAATATTTACAAGTCCACTCCATATTTCTTATAAATATAATATCAGAAGCAGTTCCAAATTAGGTTTTAATTATGACTCAGTATCTTCATAGAATCATAGAGCTGGAAGGGACCATGAGGATCATCTAGTCCAACCCCCTGCAATGCAGGAATCTTTTTGCCCAATGTGGGGCTCGAACCCATGACCTTGAAATTATGAGTCTCATGCTCTTAATAACTAAGCTATCCCACTGCCTATATACCAGATATAATGGGTCAGGCAGCCATGAAATATTCTTACTATTGAGTATATTTATTATTATTTATTGAAATTTAAGACCTCACTCTACACCTTTGTTTAAAATACAGTTGTTTTAATAAAAATAAGACTTTGGCCTAGATTCAGCTAACTCTGCATTCTAGCAGAAGTCAGTCCAAGGGCTCCTGCTAATGCAACAGGGCTTTTCTTCTCCTCCTCCTGTCCACGCATTTCCCCAAATTCACTTGGGAGAGTCAGGAGAACCCTCAGCACAGCATGCAGGAGAGGAGAGAGGAAGTTGTTCCTCTTGGCAAACAGAAATGCTTGCGCCAAATGATTAGAAGATGGTGATGCTGAATTTCTCCCATTACCTTTAACTTTTATCTGCATTTTCCTGGGTCTTTCACCTATCAGCTGACTTACATCAAGCAATTATAGGCTTGCGTTGGGAGATAGGGTTATTGCTGCCCAGCCCCTGTAACCTTTGCTGGAAATGCTGTGTAATAGAGAAGGAATGGAACTCTCTGAACTAAAGATAACAAGATTTTTCTTTCTTTCTTTAAAGGCCAGGCCAGCAATTCTTTCTTTCCTCTGGCAAGAAACTGCTCTTGTTAATGAGTGGGTATGTAATGGTCTTCAGAATTCATGTTGTTTGTGTGCTTGCCAAGAGCAGAAGGAGAGATGAGGGTTCAAGCAGACAGAAGCTTTTGCTGCCTCACTTGTAAGGACGGCCAGGATTCCAGCAAGCGGAGAGGAGGTGCAAATGTTAACAGGAACCACACTTTGGAGATTGTAACATGTCAAGCAAGTTAACGCACTCTATACAATATCCTATAATTTCTACGGGTAGCATATACAAGAAGTTGAACACAACTTGTTTAAACACATAACAGTATATTTCTTGGAGAAAGGTCATAGTACACTAAGGTACCTGTGTAGACTCACTGGCCTTCCATTTTCACTTACAAAAAAGTGAATTTAAGCAAGGTTTTCCAGACCTTGCTTTAATTATGAAAATGGAGGCCAGTAGGTCTACATAAGTACCTTAGTGGGCTATGGCCTTTCTCCAAGAAATATACTGTAACGTGCATTTGCATGTAATATGCATTCTGCTGTTTCTGAACAGCTGGATTTGGCAGATGGTCTTAGATGAGTGACTTCACTTAAATACAAAGAGAGGACAAAATCCTCAGGACAACAGTCTGCTTACAAATGAAGACCAAAGATTTTAAGCTCTAATATACTGTATATATTTACAGTGGTACCTTGGGATGCGAACGGGATCCTTTCCAGAGCCTCGTTCGCATTCTGAAGCGAACACAACCCGTGTTTGTGCGAGTCGTGATTCACTGCTTCCTCGCATGCGCGTGACGTCATTTTGAGCGTCTGTGCATGCGCGAGTGGCGAAACCCAGAAGTAACGCATTCTGTTACTTCTGGGTCGCTGCGGAGCGCAACCCGAAAACGCTCAACCCGAAGCTACTTCAACCCGAGGTATGACTGTATTCAATGAAAGTAGAATGATTCTAGAGAGAGAGAGAGTATAAGATGTGTTATAGAAATTCTAAGGTCTCAGATATAGAATAAATGTTGATAATTGCACAAGGTAAATACACATACATAAGTATATAAACCACACATCTAAAATTGTACAGGAGAGCAATCCAAAAGCCATCTTGGATCTCCTGAAGACTCTAAATATTTCCTCTGCCTCCTAAATCCCCCTTGCCTGCGAACAGGTAGGCAGACAACAATCCTCTCCTATATCTATGAACCTCCATTGTATTAATTGTCATTATTTTCCCAGATGCTCTGCACTGAGGGATGTCTGATGGGCATCCTGATCATCTTATCAAATGCTAATGTTTTGTGTAAACTGTGTCTGGAACTATGTAAAACTTGCTAAATCCTCAGGAATATCACACCTTGGCCTGTCTGAGCCACAGTAACCTCACCTTGTGTGTGATATAATTTCTGAATGTTTGTAGAGGGGATGTGCTTCTTCTCCGTGGCAAAATGCAAACCCTTAAAAGAGATGTTTCTTCTTGGTTCTGGGTCTCTCTTGCCTCCTTGCAAGGAGTGGAGGGAACTCTGTTGCAACAGAAAAATAAAGATCTGTCTTGCTTTCACTTTATCCTGCCTCGATTCATCCATTCATCTCTCACTGATCATGGACTTCGGGGACTCAGTCCCTCGGGGAATTGGGCAGCAAAAGCCAACCACCCCTATTTTTTCTATATCAGTGCAGGTTTCAACAGCAGCACTCCACCCTTTTCAAAAGGAATCTCCCTTAATGTGAAGAAACTTATCCTAAGGGCACTTTACACATAAAAGATCTTAAGCGTACACTTAAAAACTGTAAAGGAGCTAATTGCATATTATGCACAAATATGTGTTAGCACTAATGTCTTTTTTTAAAAAGCAAATCTAGACATGTAGACATTCCCATTTCCAGGAAGGAGGGCTGGGTCAAACCTGGAAAAAAGTGTCCATGAAGAAGCAGACATAAACATGATCTATAGGGAGACCTCCCAAGTTATTTAGAGCAGGAACCAAAGCCTTTCATATTATGCTGCCTAATCACTATACCTTTAAAGCACAATAGAAGCACATTCTTTCCCCCAAGAGCCCTGCACTTTACTCCTCACGGAATTATAATTCCCAGCAACCCTTAACAAACTACAGCACCCAGAATTCACGTGTGTGTTTCAGATGTGTTTTAAAAGTGCAATGAGTACACAGCAACTGCATGACTTGTTTCCACAAGTTGACATAACCAAAGCAATGTTTATGTTGCTCTTGGTGCGACTAACAAATGTTAATTATGGTAGAAGTCTTGCCCAAACTGTTGGCAACAGAAAAATATGTACAGTGGTGCCCCGCAAGACGAATGCCTCGCAAGACGGAAAACTCGCTAGACGAAAGGGTTTTCCGTTTTATGAGCTGCTTCGCAAGACAAATTTCCCTATGGGCTTGCTTCGCAAGACGAAAACGTCTTGCAAGTTTGTTTCCTTTTTCTTAACACCGTTAATACAGTTGCGACTTGACTTCAAGGAGCAACTCATAGAACGCAGTGTACATAGTAGCCTTTTTTGAGGTTTTTAAAGACTTTGGTGATTTTTGAAGCTTTTCCAAAACTTCTTTTGCAGCCATTTGGTAAGTTAAGCTTTTAAAACTTTTTTTTGGGGGGGGGGTTGGATTTTGGGTTGGGGTGTTTTGAATTCAAGGACTTGGTGTTGGGGAGGGGTTTGCAAGAATCTGGAAGCTTGTGTTTTTTTCTGCATTTTTATGATTTTCTGTGACCATTGGGGCACTCTGCTGTTTTTTTAAAAAAATTCTGGATTTGAATTTCTGTGGGCTGGGTGGCTGGGGGAACAGTTGGGGAGGGGTTTGCAAGAATCTGGAAGCTTGTGGGTTTTTTCTGCATTTTTATGATTTTCTGTGACCATTGGGCCACTCTGCTTTTTTTAAAAAAATTCTGGATTTGAATTTCTGTGTGCTGGGTGGCTGGGGGAACAGTTGGGGAGGGGTTTGCAAGAATCTGGAAGCTTGTTTCCCCCCCCTGCATTTTTATGATTTTCTGTGACCATTGGGCCACTCTGCTGTTTTTTAAAAAAATTCTGGGTTTGAATTTTGAAATGCTCTTTACAGTATGTGTGACTTTAAAGAGCACTTAATAAACTCTTGTTGTACCAAATTTGGCTTTGTTTGGACTTTTTTTGACCATAGGAACGCATTAATTAATTTTCAATGCATTCCTATGGGATTTCATGCTTCGCAAGACGAAAAATTCGCTAGACGAAAAAATTCGCGGAACGAATTAATTTCGTCTTGCGAGGCACCACTGTACAAGTAGGATGCAGTTCCTAGCCTCAGCGCAGGCTGTGTCTCTTTCTAGTCAGCTAAACTGATTTTCTTTAATGTAAATCACTGTTGCCCTTTTTAAATAACCTGCAAACAACTTGTAAAGATAAAATACTTTGCTGTGAAAGAAAAATTGACAGCAGGTTGAATGTGGCTTGAGATAAATGGGATGGTATGGAGGAGGTGAAAAGATAATGGAAGGCCAGACTATGGGAGGAAAGGCTTTTCATTAGGGGAGGCAAAACCTCATTAGCCATGTATTTTTATTGATTTTTGGGGGGAAGCTGCCCTTCCCTGTCCCCCCTTGACTATGCCCATGGGCCAGACCCTCCTGGCTGCAACTCAAGAGGAGCAAAGAAAAGGCCAAGAGGCTGCGATGCCCCACACCTCAACAGGTCTAGAAAGGATTACATATTTTACACAGAGACAACAAATCAATGCCTGATATAATAGATTGTAAGACTTGATCAGTTGCTAACAGATCAACAATGGGAAAATTAAAGCAGTTTTAAATACAAAAACTATGGTACAAAATAATGGAGAATACCATCACCGGGACAGAGCAATGAGAAGGAGATTAACTTATAAGTTGACTGAGCCTGGCTTGCTCCTTGCCTGATCGTTTTGTGAGTGCGCAAAAATGATCTTTCTGATGTACAAAATGAAACAGGTAAGAACAAAACACCGCAAGAAGATCCTGCAGAAATAGGCCACTGGCTCATCTCGTCCACGTCCTCTTCTCACAGTGGCCAGCCATTTGCCTGTGGGAAACTAGCCAGCAGGACCCAAGCACACTAGCAATCTCCCCTCCTATGGCTTCCAGCAACTAGTATTGAGATGCATTACTGCCTCCAGCTGCAAAGGCAGAGCATAGTCATCATAGCTAGTAGCCATTGATAGCCTTATCCTCCATGGAGGTATAGAAAGGCCTTTTAAAATCAGCTTTGCCAGTTCTAGTAGTAGCCGTCAAAGATGTTATCTTTTCCCCCATGTAGTAGATCGGCCATATCACGAAGAGCTGAAAATGTAACTTTCCACTCCCTTGAGATAGCCAACAGCATGTCATGATCAAACTATACTTGAGAAGCCTCCAGGTCAGTGCTGCAAAAGCTTAAAATGTATGGGTTGTATTCAGCCAACTTTTACTCAGGGTAGACCCATTGAAATTGCCATAACTAACATAGGTCAATTAATTTCAATGTGACTATGGGTAAACATAAGGTGAATATAACTCTCATCCTCTCCAATGGCAGATGTTTTGTTTTTGGTCATGTGTTGGCACACATCTGAGGAAAAGTGATTTTTTTATTTCTTCGTGTCTTTGAAAGCATTTGGCTGGCCACTGCCAGAAACAGGATACTGCGCAGGTGAACCTAATCTCTAGATTAGGAATACCTGTATATTCCTGAAATCATTTATTACCCATGTTCCATTATTGCGAGCAGTGCATCAAAACAAAGTGCTTTAGAAGAACATTGACAATTATTGACTCTTAAATATTTAATGTCTTAAATTTTTAATATGAATATAATGAAATACTATAATACTTCTATATATGGCTTCCAATGGCTTTGTTCTTTCAATTAAGCCATTTTCAAAGAACAGGCAGAATACAGATTGATTTCATATCATTTGCTGACATTTCAAAGAGGAATGATCCTGTCATCAATGCTGATTAGTGCAAATCAGAATTTGTAGAATTTGTGGGCAAATCATTTAATCAGGATTTTCAGGAGAAAGCTAATTATGTATGTGGAATTAGGCATGTACTTTGGCATTAAAATATTCTGAGCCTATAAGCCGATTCAGGGGGGAGGAGGATTAGCTAAGCATTCCTAAGTCTGAGAGCTGTGGGTAAAAAAATTAAAGGCCTAAGTGCGTGAAAGAGTTCTGTCTTGGGTACTTTTTATTATAAAAATCTCACCCTTTTCTCCAAGGAGTTTAAGGTGGCATACATAGTTCTTCATCTCTCCATGTTTTGCCTTAAAATTAAACCTATTGGGTAAACTAGGCTGAAAGATGGTGACTCAAAATGGTCACCTACTGAGCATCATGGCTGAATGGGTCTCCCTGGCTCTAGGCAGGGTATAAATGTAACAAACAAGCAAAATAATTGTTATTCAGCAGCATATCACAATGAAGCTCATATCATGAAATGGGACCTGATTCGGTTTGTTGGTATGCCTGATAAACACTTCCCCGTGGAGACTTCTATTCAGGCTCCTACTTTGTGTTGAGGATGTGATGGGGGTGAAGAGCTGGGGGTTGCAAAACCTGCTGAGTTACCTGCCCTCACCTCCCTGCAGGTGAATACTTTAGCTGGCGTGGGACTGGGTTAAAGATGTGAGGTCTCTATGGTTGCCTGTAAGGGTGAACCATATGAAGGGATGCTTGTTGGAGAGACTAGCACCAATGGGACTAAACATTTCTAGTTACCTTGCCCCACAACGTGCCTGAAGCCTGCTGCTGGAGGGCACAACTGGGCATTTGATGGAGAGAGGCTGACTAAATATCAAAACTGTAAAGGAATATTAGAGTTGAAGAAAGAAGAACACTTTACCTCCCTGATGGGAATGAACTGAGAGAAGAAGAGATGGTGGTGAGAGCTGGGAGGAAGGCTACCCCTAGTGAGTGTAAAGCCCAACCTTAAACAAACTGCTAAAATGTTGTTGTTGTTGCATTTACATCCCACCTTTTTCACCAAGGAGGTCAAGGTGGCGTACGTGGTTCTCCCTCTCATCAGTTAATCCCCACAACAACCCTTTGTGGTAGTTACAGATAGGTAGCCGTGTTGGTCTGCCATAGTCAAAACAAAATAAAAAAAAACTCCTTCCAGTAGCACCTTAAAGACCAACTAAATTAGTTCTTGGTATGAGCTTTTGTGTGCATGCACACTTCTTCAGATATGGTATCTGAAGAAGTGTGCATGCACACGAAAGCTCATACCAAGAACTAACTTACTTGGTCTTTAAGGTCCTTTGTGGTAGGTTAGGCTTGTGAGGCAGTGACAGGCCCAAGGTCATCCAGTGAGCTTCATGGGGATTTGAACCCTGGTCTTTCCCAGGTACTAGTCTGATAATCTAACCACTATTCTGCCGCATTGCCTTTCTTCTGTGGAGGGGTGGGCTGGGAGTTCAGAACAGCATATTTATTGAATACAGTTCAGAAAATCAAAAGAGCTCTTATTCACACACTGCAGGGATATCAAGAATAGGTTCTCTAGCTGCGAGGAGTTCAGAATGAGGAGTAAGGAGCAGGGCTGTAGCGCCAGATGTGCCATACTCCAAGTGGATGCAAAATTCTTGCCCCAAAGATGCTGTTTTCTGCCTAGGCTTTGTACTATTTTCTCCCCATCCATCTTGCAATCAGTTGCTCAAGCCTTCTCCTTTCATATTCTTTCTTATCTTGACTGCCGGCTGTCAGCAGCACGTGGTCAGAGAGATGTTAGTCCTATAGCACCAGTGATTGGGTATGTGTTGATCTTGGGGTTTTCTTCTGGACTGAGGTCACATTCACAAGGCCCGGCTGGGTTTTGTTCCTTGTAGTTCTGAAGAGCTTAGGCATTCCAGGCTTTGACATGCATCCCTGACCCATTTTGTCTGGCAGTGTTGTCATACCAAGCTTTGTGATGAAGCTAACATTGCCTGTTGCTTATCTAAGCTAAAACCTTCATTGTCACTGGCATTAATCACAGTGGATTCATATTACACTGAGGAACAAGACTGTAGAAATGTAAAGGCAGTTTACGAAGAAAGGATACAGATTATATCATTAGAAGGTTGATTGGATGCATTAAAAGGTCCCTTATAAAGGAAGAACATACACAAGACCATTACCTGCCATATGAAAACATGCACGAGTGCCAGCTTGGCCTCGTGATTGTGGGTGCCCAGGGCTATGGGTGCCATGCAGCATGCAGGCCCTGGCACCAAAATTTGTGGGTGCCTGGCCACTTCAGGGGAATTTTATGGCCCCAGGGAGTTGGCACCTATGAATGCATGCATCTTAAAATGTACCAAGAAGCATAAATCAAGTTAATTGTGGCAAACCTTTGTGCCTGACTACATGATTCAATGCCTCAGAAAGCAGATAGGGCCTACTAAAGCTCAGAGCAAGGTTTATATCAACTCCCCTCTGGTTTTTTCCCCTTCCAGCAAACAGGATGATGTGCTTATGAAAAAGGGGGTGTAGTTCATCTAGTGGATTAGTCTTCCCCTTTCTGGATTACAGTCCTTTGTCACTCCTAAAACATGTGCTTAATTTGTTTGCAGAAGAAGAATCAGCTGTTGAAGAGGCCCAAACAGATGGCTTTTCTCCCCAATTAAGAACATGTTGCAATCTCATAATTCGCCACTCTCACACATACCTGTGCAATAAATACAGGGATCTTTTCTAAGTAGTAAAGCCTAGCATCTCAGAGTCCTTGCAAAGCTACATAAAGAATCCTGGAGGAGTTTAAGAAAGCCTATCCTCCTTGAATCAGTCCAGGTATAGAGAGACACAATCTGGGTAGCTGTCCCTTTGCTGTATTTAAAGGACGTGCAGTGTAGTAGCCGTTTCCCTCCAAGGCTTTTTCTCAAGGAAATATTCCAACTTTAGAGCCAAGTCCTAAGGCAGCTCTAGACATAATGGACACTTTCACAAGAGATGAATCATGGTGGAATCGCAGTTTTGTAACAGTAGACCACCTGCCTCCACCCAAGGCTTTACATCTCCTTTTGGGAATGTATTTATCGCTTGCAGCGCTGTGTGGGAAAAGCCGTAACCAAAAGAACAAGCAGCAGTTTTTTAATCTCCACTTGCAACATATGCTCACACTATGCAAATATGTTTTCTGCTGGAGGGAATAGCATGAAGGGACATGGTTTATTAAGGTGGTGCTATGGATTATTCTGGCGTGTTGTTTCTTTCTTACTCTCAGGATGTTAATTGGTAATGGAGCTGCCATACTAACAGTTTTCTACCATTGACCCTGGAAGGTTCTCCTTCAGAAAATGTTGAGCCCTGTTCACACTTCCCCATATACCATAGGATTTTAAGAGTTTAAAAAGCATATCAGAGGTCATCTACTTCAACGCCCTGTTCTATTCAAGATCTTGAATGCAAGATGCAACTATAGCATTCTTGGCAGATGGCCACAGAACCTTAGCTTGGCTGCTTGTACTTCTAAACGAGCTCTTGCAGTTTGTAGTTTTACCCAGGATTCAGCTTAGGGTATGTGTATATGGTGAGGGGAGGTAGAGGTGGTGTCTTGCCAAAGGAGTGTGAATGTGATTGCACATAGATGAGAATGAGAAAGGGGCATTGAGTGCTGGTTGGAATTCACCCTCCACAAATTTTACTCAATGTATTGCCATGCATGTATCATTTGAAATAACAGTGATTAAATACAAGGTAGACTGATAGATAGATAGATAGATAGATAGATAGATAGATGATAGATAGATAGATAGATAGATAGATAGATAGATAGATAGATGATAGATAGATAGATATAGATAGATAGATAGATAGATAGATAGATAGATAGATGATAGATAGATAGATAGATAGATAGATAGATAGATAGATAGATGATAGACAGACTGACTGATAGGGATGCAGGTGGTGCTGTGGGTTAAACCACAGAGCCTAGGACTTGCCGATCAGAAGGTCAGCGGTCCGAGTGAGCTCCCCTTGCTCAGTCCCTGCTCCTGCCAACCTAGCAGTTCGAAAGCACGTCAAAGTGCAAGTAGATAAACAGGTACTGCTCCGGCGGGAAGGTAAACGGCATTTCCGTGTGCTGCTCTGGTTCACTAGAAGTGGCTTAGTCATGCTGGCCACATGACCCGGAAGCTGTACGCCAGCTCCCTCGACCAATAAAGCGAGATGAGCACCGCAACCCCAGAGTCGGCCATGACTGGACCTAATGGTCAGGGGTCCCTTTACCCTTTACTAGACTGATAGATAGTAGAGAATATAACCTGATGTCAATGAAACAACACTACGTTGCCAAACATGTTCCAACCATATGGCCTTCAGTGGCAAATGTTAACAGGGAGATTAGCTGCTTCATAGTGGCTCCACACTATTTCACATGCTTGCATTTATATGTGCACTGCAAATGTGAGGCATCCAACCTCCAGGCAAAGTTTTAGGGACTCTGGGGAAAGGAGCTAAAGCCTCCAGGATGTCAGCACTAGGAATTCTCACCGAAAACAAAAATTAACTTGGCATCCCCAAAAGGCAATATGGACTGTTTCTGGTACAGAAGCTTCACAGACTTATAGATATGCATATGCTATCAATGAATGAAAATGTTTGCTGATTAACTATTCAGTCCTATGAACACCCTAGTAGAAGCCAGAACCATTGGATTCAGTGGGGCCTACATCAAGGAAAGTGTGAATAATGAAAGAGTTTAAGCATGGAATCATGCGTCCTCCACTTCCCTTCTCCAAACAGTTTCTCGTTGATTCGTTTTTCCTTTGTCAAGCCCAAGTCTGGGCAGGAATTACCTTAAGGCAAACCGACAGTAATACTCCTATTCCCAGAAAATCTATTTACTGACATCAATATTTAGATTCTACTTCCTGGAACAAATAGAGGTTATGTCTGAGTAGGCATATATGGGATTTTTTTTTACCTTTTACCTTATATAGGATTACATTGTCCTAAGAGACACCTGGGGCCCTTTATCTTTGGAGCAAGCTAGAGTGAGCTGTATACCCAGGAAAAACTGGAGGGAAGCCCAAATGCAAGTTTTCCTGTCAGCTTCACAAATGTCCAGGGGCCTTCCTTGCTTACAGTTTTTATTGACATTAAAAGGGAGGTCTACTCTTATAAATTCCTCATTCACTAGTGGAAAATCTGATCCTTGGATGAGTGGAAATTGCTAGTGTAATGTTTGCCTTTCTAAATATACTCTCACTCTAGGGAACGGAGTTGCCATTTGCCTATTTAAATAAATTAAGTCAGAAAAACTTGGATTGTTGAATCACAGATTGTTGGATCACAGATCCTGAATGCAGAGCTTCTGAGTGAAACTCAGAAATGGAGAGAGCTCATGAGGGCAAAGACAGTATCATTTGGGACAGATCCATTAGTTCCTCCACTCCCTCAACTCATTATTAGTTTCTAAAGATTAATATTTTATAAATGTTCCATTTATTTGTTTCTCAGTTCTGCTTATGGCTTCTTCAGTGAAGGTCAGGGAGTGGAGCAGTGGGGTTTAGGTATATTCATGGAGATATTCTATATTTGAATCAAAATTGTATCTGTAATTCAGAGGTGGGGAATGTTGCTAGACTGCAGCTCCTACTTTCCCAGGTTGTTGGGGCTGATTGGGGCACACCTGGAGGTTCCCCTCCACTGGTGTAAACCAAAAGCTGTGTTTAATGACAGATTTTTTTAACAGTGTGTGCCATTCATTTCAGCCAACATAAACTGATGTTTTAGTGTGCAATACTGATTGATGTAGGCAGAGATTATCCATATTAAATCTTGCAAAAGTGATTATCACTAGGGTCCTGTTGAATTATAGGAATGTCCTGGAATTCACAAATCTGTTGGTTTCATGCCAAGGAGCCCAGATGGAAAAGGAGGGCAGGGCACCTACACCTCGAATCGCTGTATAGGTGAAGACATTTCAGCAGATGCTGAAATTCCTTCTTTTGTATAACAGTTAAAGAGGCCGAGGCCCTGCCCTACTATTCTCCTGGCCACCCTATTTCATTCTGAGACCACAAGTTGGAGAAGCATAACAACTTGTTCAGAGAAGTCCAGCAACGTATATCAGATGGTACACCCAAGCAGAAAGTGGTGCTTCACATTGTACTCGTGCTAAGAATGTTACATGAAGGAGTTTATCCAGGAGTTGATTCACTCACAATATGTGTGTATGTCAGGAGTGTGCGGTCATTTGACTAAGGGGACTAGACTAGTCCCCTAAATGTTCCCCTGGTGCCCAGGAAGCTTCTGCCTGGCTTAGGGAGGGAGGTGCGAGGCTTAGATGGGTCCAAGATCTGTCCTGCCGTCTTCACAAAGCCCATCCGGCTTTTGAAGGAGGCAGGAGAGTTGCAGCATTCTGTCAGAGCCCTGGCACCTCCTTCACAAAGCCTGGGAAGCTTCTGCCCAGCTTAGGGAGGGAGGTGCGATGCTCAGGTGCACAACGTTAGGACGTCACATGGGTTATGTCAACAGCCCCCTGCACACCCCTCACCCTAACTGTTCCCCTATGAAAAAATTCACTGCACGCCACTGGTGTACGTGTTCATATGCCTATGCTGATATCCACCGTATACAACAGCAGATTGTGCAAACAGAACAGACCTCGCAACTCTGCATGACCTACTTTAGGAAGAAACAGAATGATAGAATCATAGAAGTTCCAGAGGTAGAACACTTACCCTGATTGAGTTTGCTATGGAAGGAGGTTATTGGAGGCTTATGGTGTGCTGTTATATTTTAGTTTATAAATCTACAGGTTGAGCATAGATATGCCTCTGACTATCATCTAGGCCTGGGGGCCTCTCTACTTGCAGCTTACCTAACAATTGATGTGTCTCCTAACTTGGCTTTCTAACCAATTAGAAATATTTGCATGCTCCCCCCTCCCCCCCCCTCACACATAGCAAACAT
Organism: Podarcis gaigeae; assembly: GCF_964106915.1. Taxonomy (NCBI): domain Eukaryota; kingdom Metazoa; phylum Chordata; class Lepidosauria; order Squamata; family Lacertidae; genus Podarcis; species Podarcis gaigeae. The sequence goes on from NC_139679.1 coordinate 57,315,626, forward strand.
TCATTTATTACAGTGATTCCTTTTTTGCACCAAGGGGGAAAGACGGCAATACAATTAACACAGAATATGCTTGTGTTGCAACTTGCTGATGAGTAAAAGCCATGTAGGTATCAAGCCATGGAGAGCCACCAGAGGGCGCCCAGTCCCCACTAGATCTACAGAAAAAAGCAGGCGTGTCAGCATAACAAATACACTCTCAAAGAGACCACCAAAAGGTTCTCGTGTAACAATATTTATCTGAGTTACTTTTTTAAAAAATTAACAGCTGACTGTTTCCCCTCCATTACAGAGTGAGCATAAAGTAGGAAAAAACAGCCCCAACAGAACAAGAAATCTGTTTGTCCTGCTAGATGCTTTAGAGCAGGCAAGTCCAACAGGTAGATTGTGAACTACCGGTAGATTACTGGACGTCTTTGGTAGATCACTGGTAGATCACTGGCTCCCCCCAAAGAAGCTCAACAAGTTTGGGTTCCCTAAAAAAAGCTCAACAACCACCCCTGCTCTAGAGAACAGGGATGGGGAACCTGTGGCCCCCATATATGTTATTAGACTACAACTTCCATAATCCCTGCTATGCTGCTTGGGGCTGATGGGAGGTGGAATTCAGCAACATCTGGAGGGCCACAGGCTCCTCACCCTGCTCTAGACCTCACTGCCTCATAGACGGTTGGGGCTCATATCTTTTTTCTGCTTGATACTGATGTATTGCCATCGTGGGAATCCCAATCCTTTCCTGGGTCTCGCCTGTTCCTGCTTTCTTCTAACTGAGCTGGTCCAGCTTATTTGAAGCAATTACTGTAACTGTACTATTGCTGATTATGTGAATTGGCAGGTTTTGCCAATGTGGTGCCCTTCAGATTTTGTTGGACTAAAACTCCCATCAGCCCTGGCCATCATAACAAATCTAGACCACTCTCCTTCTCCCCCTTTTCTTCCTCCATGGCCTGGATCTGCGGAGGGGAGGTGTTATATGCCGGTGTGGTTGCTCGAGAGCAAACATGCAAGACTCCAACCTGTCTTTTTCAGGCTTTATTAACTGTACAAAACTATTTACAGTGCAGAGCGTCGCAAGTCCATGTCTGCTCAGTCGCTAGCAGAATCTGGGAGTGGGCGGTCCTTATACCTTCCCCAGCATAACAGTCGTGTGACCCCCATCCTTCTCCCCTCTCTGCGTGCAAACCGACTGTGCAGAGTGGGCGTTGGCAAAGGGGGACTTGCCTCCCCTCTGCTTTGCTCAGGCTTGGTGTTGAGGCTCTCCCTAGCTACATTAGATCCCTGCGTCCCTTCTCACTGGAGGTGGGGCTTCCCTCCTTGCCGGAGGAAGAACTGCTTCGCAAGATCTTTGGAGGCTCCCTGTAACACAACTACCCTTCCACCTCTCGCCTCTGAGCTGACGGCAGTTCCCTGACAGGAGGCATTTTGACACAAGCAGCAAAAAGTCCTGGGCTAGCCCTGGGCTACAACTCCCATAAGCCACAACCAGCATAGTCAGTGGTGAGGGATGATGGGAACTGTAGTCCAGCAATATCTGGAGCATGGTAGTTCAGTACGTGGCCTGAGGGCCACATGTAGCCCTCAAGGACCTTTTTGGTGGCTGTTGGCACTGCCTTTCCAAGTGAGGCACTGGGCTTTGGGAGGAAGAGTGAAGGCTTTGACAGGGACCTAGAGTCCTCCACCCTCCTAGTTGGCACATTCCCAGCTTTAGGAAGGTGGTGGGAGAGCTTTAGGACCGTGCCAGAGTCTTGTGCCTCATTCCCAAAGCCCAGCACCTCACTTAGCTGGATTTCGGAAGGTAGTGTGAGGGCTGGTGTGTGTGTGTGTGAAATTTTGGCTTCACTCCCCCACCCCAATGTAATAACATAGTGTTCAGCCTGTGGGTTCCATGTTGAAAGACTCTTGCAGCCCACTTGGTATGAAAAGTTGGGCTGCTCTGATCTGGAGGTTTGCAAGTTTCCAGCCCTTCCTGTAGTCAAAGTGATATACTCCCATGACTGCTTCACATTTAAAACAAAAAATCAGGAGCCTGTTCAGCTTATCTCTCGTGTAACATCTAGTTTGGCCTGTAGACCTGAGGAAACCCAGGTTCAAATTCCTGCACAGCCATGAAACCCATTTGGTATGCCACTATCTCTTCATGCCACCCCTCAATCATAGCCTCTTCTTTAAAAAGTCTGTAGAAAATTACACACACAGGACTATAGAACACAGGACATAGTTTGTTCCTTGGATCATGACTAAAAAGTATACCTCCATAACTTTATTTGCCCCAGGCTAAGACTCTCTTAATTGAAATGTTCACTTGAGGCTGCAATCACAAACCCATGATCCTGGAAGTAAGCTCTATTGTGGGACTTACTTCGGAGCATGTATGCATAGGCTTTCACTGTTGGAGTAATTTGAAAACCGCAAACATCTGATTTCAGGAAACCTATTTCATGTGAGACTGAAAGTGAAACGCAGGACACTCCCACCACTTGGCCCAGCAACAAAAGTCCATTTATTGCACAGGATCAAAACATCGTCCATTCATGGCAGAATTTTTGTTCTAGGAATATCTCATTTCCCCAGCAAACAGCTATATATTTCTGCTGAGAAAATAGAATCCTTTGCTCAGCAAGCCGTTTGGAGTGTTGACTGGAGTATAGTTGCGCAAAAGGCATGACCTCCTGATATTTCTGAAGCCACAGTACTCCCATCACCCAATGCTTGCCCTGTGTTGTCACCCTAACACCAAGGCTGAGCCTGCAGGGAGGGGATCTGCATAGGGGAGATAGAACTGATTTGTATCCAGGCCAAAAAAAGTAAGGAAGCAAAGGCCTTTGTTGTTTATCAACCCTATCTCCTGCCAAGCACCCAGTTTTCAGTGAAGGGTGTAACTTCAGAATTGTGACATGTGATGCTGCTGGAGCAAGAACTAGTCATCATGCCCTGACTAGTAAGGGGATGGTGGGCCCATTATTATTTTTTTGAGTTTGTTGTTTGTTGTTGTTTAGTCGTGTCCGACTCTTCGTGACCCCATGGACCAGAGTATGCCAGGCACTCGTGTCTTCCACTGCCTCCCACAGTTTGGGACCTACAAATCATAAAACCACCCAAGCCCAAGTCTTTAGCTGCAGAAGAGACACCAAGGTTACAGTCCTATGACTAATTATTTGGGAGTAAGCCAGTGAATACAGCAGGGTTTACTTCTGAGTAAACATGATAGGATTGCTGCTAGTGCAGTCCTAGCCATGTTTACTGAGAAGTAAGTCCAGCTAGGTTCATCAGGGCTTACTCCCGAGGTAGTACATGTAGAATTCCAGCCTATGCATGTGATCACACTTCTTGGTAAATTTAACAATATGTTGTTGCAAAAGAGAGAGAGAGAGAGTGATTTTTAATGTTTGTTGGGCAGCTGCATTGAGGAGGCAATTATTTCTAATTGAATAGAACAGTCAAAGCCATGTTACCTTGGTACATTGTCTGCATAGCCCACCCCAAAGAATGGTTATGATGTAATATAAATGGAATGGGATGAACTAGTCTAGTTCAATAAAATCACAAAGGCTGTTAAGCATTTTCATTCCATCCTTATCAGAATGTCTTTCATCTCAGTTCCTATCAGGATAGAGGCACAGTGTGTGATCTGATCTCAGTGCCAAGTGACCTTGCAATTATTTTCAAAAGATCTCAGCTTTTGTAATGGAGGACTTACATTTTCAGAAGAGGTTAGAATCCCGCTTTTAATCCTGCCCGCTGACTTTGGGATGTCTGAATTATTGTGTGCCTATGAAAACATGACAAAAGCATACTGGGCTGGCTTCCAGAGGTGCTGAGCCTCCAGAGCTGAAGTTTATGTAAGTTAGCCAAATCCTGCTTCAATGGCAGATCCAGGAAAACCTGCCCTTGACTCCTGTGGAGTTACACTGCGTCATTGCTAGTATAGTAGGAAAACCATGCTTGGTGTACAGCTTATTATGAGATGTAAGATTGGACTTGGTACAGCAAAGCCTGATTTAAGATAGCTTTTGAAATCTATTATCTGGTATTGAACTTGGAGAATAGCCTAAAAGGCATGTCATGTTATTACTGCAGTTGAAGCTAAGTGGGTCTCATGCTCACCTTGTAAGTTGTTCAGATGGGAGAGTGTCTAGGAACAAATCGCTGCCGCCCTTAGCTTTTGAAAGGGAAAGGGGGGTTCCAACAAAACAAACTCAGAGTCATCCCAAGAAAAATCTCATCCCTCCCTGCTGCTTGCATTCTGAAGCTTTGGTGATGTCTGCACTACCTGACTGTTCCCCAAAGAGTGCTTTTCTTCCCAAGAAAAGATATTGCACCTGTTTCTGCTTATAGGCTGGGGAAACTCAGCCAGATGGGTGGGGTATAAAAAACTCATTATTTATATTTATTTATTTATCTATCATCTATCTATCTATCTATCTATCTATCTATCTATCTATCTATATCTATCTATATCTATCTATCTATCTATCTATCTATCTATCTATCTATCTAACAAGAGGAAGAATACTTTGAGATTCAGAGCATTCAGGAAATGCTCAGGTCATATCTAATTTTTTTGTGTGTCCCTGAACTTCTGTTACAGTCCTAGATTTGCAGACTAAACTAATGAGGCCCTGGAAAGGTTTGCACCCATTTAGAGAAACATTGTCTGTCTCACTGAAATTGCAGCACCATGAATTTCATCACAGTGAACGTATTTTCATGGCTTTTTGAATCTGATTTCAAGGCACAGCTCAGCAGTAACAAAATGGGGTTTTATGCTGCATCTTAGACACTCTGGAATACTACTTCCCTTGTTGATTCAAACGTGGCATAGTGTGATATGTAGGTTTCTGAGAGCCTTACCAACCCGCAGTTCTTACCTCAGTCTTCTCTGATAAATATCTTGAGTCAGGGATTATTATTATTATTTTTAAAAAGAAAACCTTATAGCTGAGATATGTTGGCTTAGAAAAGACCTATCAGCCAGAAACCCCCTATCATCATACTCTCTGGGCACACAGAGTGGAATTCAATGTCACACTATGTTGCATGTTCAGTATGCCCAACATTTTGGCTTGTCAGATGCATTGATCCTCCTCCCCTTGTTCTTTTTCTGGGAGTTTTCATGACACCCCCCCCCCCAAGTCATGTAGATACACCATAAAAAGGGATTTGACACAAGCCCTCTTCAGGCAATTGCTGAGAAAAGTGTAGAGGGCAGCAAGGCAGCATGTCAGAGTTTGTTGCTCAATGCCTAGGAAGGTCTGAAGATGGACTCTTACTTGTATTTGAACATACTTGGATTATTCTGCACAACTGCAAATCCTGAGAACACACAGTTCCTTCTCTCAGCTGAGAATCCCACTTCAAGTTCAGATCTGAACTGAACTGAAGGGTTCAGCCAGTCTGCTTATATAGAGCTCCACTAGAACGCAACAGTAACCACTTTCTGTAACTATGCAATCACTGAACATCACTTTCAATCCCTTATTTGCATATGTGGACCTGAGTGAAAACTATCTACAGTATCCCCCTGCTGGCCCAGGGTGAGAACTTCAGTACATAACAGTTCTCTAAGTGGTTATGAGCAAAGACAATCTTTGTTATGTCTACTGAAAAGATATGCAGGAAGGCTTTGTCAGTATTCCATAACAATTGTGTCCCTTTTTTATTTTTAGCCCTGATATTCTTTTAAAATAAAACAGCAAGAGGGATCATTTTGCATTATTTTAGCATAGAGCCATGCTCCCACTTACCGGTATCTTTCGTTATCATCTGTCAACTAAGGATAATAATAATAATAATAATAATAATAATAATAATAATAATAATAAAATAAATTTTATTTATATACCGCCCTCCCCAGCCGAAGCCGGGCTCAGGGCGGCTAACAACACTAAAAGGATGGCACCAGCAGTTTATTTGAATAGGAATGAAACAGTCTCAGTCTTGTTCGTGCCTCAATGTGGCAGGCATCCAACAAGAGAAAAAGTTAAAACAATTTTTTAAGAAAAGGAATCAGAAAGGGATGGACATTGAGCTCTGGGCTTTGTTATGTAGGAAACTTTTAATGATTAATGGAAAAATGTAAACAATTAAGAAGTGTTTACTCCGTCGATCCCCACTCCCCTGCCAGCTCAATTAGTACAATACATCAACATCTCGGTTTTGAAAGACTTCCTATACACAATATAGCTCTGAAATACAAAGCACTTGTACTACAAAGTTATAAAGCCTGTTCATATTCCAGGTGGGGAAATGGATTGCTGACTTTCTGCAACTGTGCTTCAGGCACACAGATCATGCAGATCCATGCAATACGTAATTTAAAAGTGGAAGTCCTTGAAATCCGTCCAGTCACATTATGTCATCTTGGTCTTGGGCTGATATACAAATGTTTACTCCTGGGAAAGAGATTTGGAAAGGGATATTTCAGGGTTTATAGATTCAGCATTAGAAAAGCCCTGGAGAGAGAACCTTCCACGATGGAACAGGTAATTTGCTGGCTTACAGAATTGACCAGGGAAAGCGTAGAGTCAGGATAGAAAACAAAATGTACTGTGTGCGCCTCTGTGCATCTTCGCACGATAGCAAATTGCAACCTACCCCCTTTTTTTAGAAAGCCTTTAATCTATTTATATTGCAGACCTGCCCCATTCAAGAAATCAGAATCAGGGAATCTAAACCTTTAAAAAGGAAGAATATATATGGTGAAAGGCAGAGGATCAGATTTCGGCTCTTGCTATAATTAGGTTTCGTCCAGAATTAAAACAGTTTACACAGCTGGAGTTTTAACTTAGGCCATTCTGTACCATGGTTACAGCCTTTACAGGGGAAGGGTGTTTTAGTACACATTTCTTCCATTTTGTTGTGTTTTGAAATGGTGACAATTGACTCCAGGTGAGCTGGGCTCAGCAGTGGTATAAACAGCCAGCTAAATTAAAACCACACTCCAATAGCCTCTACCAAAATTGGCTGGACAGTGTATTTTGGGATGGTGGACACACCCTTCCTGATGTTCCATGTCATCAGAAAGTAAAGAACTTTCCACAAAACTAATTATATTTTTTGTAATACATACATATGTGGAAAATGTCTTGAAGTTCTTTGATCGTATTATGAGTTTGGGGGAGGTTAAGGAATTGGCCAAGCAGGTTCCTTTGTAGATGAAGACCAGATGGTCACTTTTAGTGCTCTGCTTCACTCTAAAGGGGGTAGATTGGGTTTCAGTTTGTATCATCTAGGTGACAAAGAAGCAACAAGCAGGGCTGGAAAGTATTGCTGTGTAAATGGAGGAGGGGAGGAGACACTGTGAAGCTGAGGATGGAGAGATATGGTTAGCTCTGTGCTGCTCTGTGCTGGAATTTGGGGCTTGCTGGCAACAGAGTGAGGAAGCAAGATCTGGTGAGGTGTTAATGCTATGAGCCCCTCCATCCTATGCACAGTTTGTATATAAGTGTAAATAAAGCCATACAGTGGTACCTTGGGTTAAGTACTTAATTCGTTCCGGAGGTCCGTTCTTAACCTGAAACTGTTCTTAACCTGAAGCACCACTTTAGCTAATGGGGCCTCCTGCTGCCGCTGCTCCGCCAGAACCCGATTTCTGTTCTTATCCTGAAGCAAAGTTCTTAACCTGAGGCACTATTTCTGGGTTAGTGGAGTGTGTAACCTGAAGCGTCTGTAACCTGAAGTGTATGTAACCCGAGGTACCACTGTATATCCTAAGGACATCGCAGTCTCCATTGACCTCATTCCAAGGACACGGGAACCCCTGGATTCTCTCACTGCTCAGAGATGGGCAGTGGATTCCAACAATACAATAAGACTTGCTTGTTAATATTTTACTACTTTGGGTAAGGAGCTTAAATCAGTGTTGAACCTTACAATATTGAGGATGCTTCCAGATGGGTGTTTATTCTCATGCACAAAGGTTTCGCCTCCGCCGTGTCCGCATGATGTTATTGCAATCAAAATGCCAGCCTGTCTTCTCATTTAATCCAGATTTAATGCTGGTATGTGGAAACTGGGATTGGCCACCTCAAAGTGGCTGTGGCTCAGTTCAGCTGCATTGCCAAGCCAGGCTTCATTACTATGGCAGCCTTCACCAATCTAGCACCTTACAGATATTTTGAACCACAACTCCCATGCTGGCTGATGGAAGTTGGAGTACAAAACATCTGGAAGGCACCTGGAAGGCAAAGGCTGCATTATGGGAGCAAATGTTGTGCTCACACGTTCTCTCAGCCCCCTCCTTTGGCATACTTCTAGCTACTTCTGATTCAGTACAAAGCACAATTTTTCCATTCCCTCCATAGCAGCAACCTAGGCTTGTAATTTTCCTCCAAAGTACAATTGCAAGCCATGCAAAGCTAGTTAGCCATCCTGGTTTGTAGGACTGGCATAGCTTCAGACATAACAGCAGCAGAGGAAGTAACAAACTGAGTATACAAGGGGAAGAAGAAGAGAAATGAGGAGCACATGAGCAGAAGGCTATTTCTCACCCAGCTATCGGCTCTGAGCTGGCCACATGTGTTTTAATGTATGTTCCATATGAAATCCAGCACTTTCCCCATCATAATATACTGATGTGAGAGATATCCACATTTGGGGGGGGGGGGAATCACCCTCAATCTATAGTCCAACTAAGATGGCTACACAACGCTTCTGTTACAAGACTAGCCCAATATATTTGCTTTTGGTTCAAAGTATTTGTCCATTAAAGGTGGCAAGTTGCATTACTCATGAGATACACACACTGGCTTTGCAGCAGCTTTCTACTGTCATTGATTTCCCCATGCCACCCTCTTCAAAGTTGCTTCTATGGGTTGGCTCCTCCAGAACTGTATGGGACAAGGCACAAAGGTCTGCGGTAGGCAAGGGAGGATCCTTTTTTTATGAGAATCAGTGTTTTCTACTGCTTCAAAGCAGTATATATATAATCCATTTATTTTTGAAGTATAGGAATTGCTATGATTTCAAAGTACACTCAGCTTGGAGCTGCTCGGCATGATTTTCTGATAAGCGTCACTGTTTGATACTGTATAATGTCCCTGTTTGTTTGATCACATTCACATTTTACATTTTCACCTGCACCCAAAAACCCTTAGGTGGACATTAAGCAATGTTAGGTGCACAGCTGGCCCACAAGCTGTATTTACTGTCCTAAACATCCCAGCTGCAGGGCTACAAGTTTTTTTGACCTTGTGACAGGTAATTGATTCTTAAATCTATTGCAGTAACATGAAACTACACTGATGGCTGAACTCTAAAACTACTTTCCAAGTATTAGCTAATACAAAAATAGTGATTTATCAGTGTAAGAAAATGTTTCTTTATCACAACCAGGTTTCCCCAGGTCCCCAGCCCCGCCTTTCTAAGTAATACCCTCATTTATAACTAGGAACAACTTGGGATGGGCCTAACGTTTTGCAACATTAGTGTTTCAAAACAAAATGTGCCTTTCAGTTGCCCTGATACCCTTGGAAACATTTCATTTTAATGACTTGAAATATTGTAGTAGTCTCATAAAGACTTACTGCTGCAAATGCCTTGAGTATATAATTGGACACAGGGGAGAGTCCTATTCACTTCACTGAAATTTTACTACACAGCTTAATCCTATGCAGGTTTGCTTGGAAGTCCTACTGAGCTTAGTATGGCCAAAGTAAGTGCATGTAAGATTGCATCCTGGCTGATACATTATGTGACTGGTGTGTGTCCACATTGATTAGCTCATAATGCCTCAACATCAGGACTTTTTTTCAGCCAGAACTCACCAGAACTCAGTTCTGGCACCTCTCAGACAGGCGCCATTGCCATTCTAAGAAAACGAGAGAGGTCTCTATGGTGAGTTTTGGCATCTTTTTCTAGAAAAATAGCACAACATATTTCTCACTGCATGCTCAGTGGAACTGACAGCGCAGATCCAACTAACCTATGAGAAAAATTTGCAGCATATATTGGGTGGAATTAAATGATGTCCTCTTCCAGTCATTCCATTTGTACAATTATTTCAGTTTGTCCCCCCACTCTCCTCTCCTTGCATGCTGTTCTGGAGGTTCTCCTGACCCCTCCCCTCGCGACCCAATTTTGGGGTGTGTTGGGATGGGGGATGGGGGAAAGCATCGTTTCACAAGTGGAGGTCCTTGCACAGGGCTTCCACTGTTGGGGCTGGTTAGGTGAATACACCCCAAAGGCTTTTAAAATATTTCCTGAATCCAACAGCAGGCGCAGGTTTCAATTTTACTTATTTACAGGGCCATGAGTGTTCATTGCACTTACAAGTACAAAGAGGACGGGGCCCTGCTCTGAAAACTTTGCAAACTAAAATTTGGCATGTTAAGTTGTGGGTTGACATAGCAGACGACACAGCGATTTCTCCAAAGCAGCTCTTTATTTTGTAAGCTGGAACAGAACTAAACTGAGGAGCTCAGTCTGCCTGCTTATATAGAGCTACAGAACAATTGTAACTGTTGCAACGTTCTAAAACTATCCAATCACTGAACGTCACTTTTCGATCCTTCATTTGCATAACTATCTACAGTATCCCCCTGCTGGCCCAGGGTGAGAACTTCAGTACATAACATGGCATCTGGGAAACAAGAGAGGAAGGGAGCAGGGCTGTCTTAAGCATATCCAGCGCCGTGGTGCAAAGCTCCCTCCGGTGCGCCCCCACCCTATTTCCCAGAGTTGTCAACCTTTTTTAAGGCAGGACAGTGCTGCTGGCGGGGCTGGAGGAGGCAGGCAGTGGCTGGAGGGTGGCTCCTCTGGCAGGGAAGAGGAGAGGACTGGACTCCCAGCTCAGCTGGCCGCTTCATGCCGTGGTGGCCACGGCAGACAAAGGCTCTGGGTGTGGTGCTGAGCTGCTTCAGCGCAGCATGGTGGAGACGGGCAAGGGCGGCGAGCTGATGCTGGGAGGCGCCATGTCCAGCCTCTGCCTCTTCCCTGGCGCCCTCCAGAACCTGGTGCCCTGGTGCCCTGGTGCCCTGCGCCACTAGCCTCTATGGCTAAGACGCCCCTGGAAGGGAGGAATGGCTGGCTTGGGGGTGAGGGCAGAGACTGTTGCTCTCCTGCTTCTGAACACCTGCACCACTGCTGCTTACCACAAGAGGAGGCGTTGGAGAGAGCAGCCAGTGTGAGTGCAGCAGCAGTCAATCAAATCGGACGTTCCTGCTGCTGCACCTGCACTGTGATGACCTCCCTGCTGACGTCATAGTAAGAAGTAGTGAGCTGCAGTGTTCTGAAACCAGTTGAGCAATGCAGCACCCCCCATGCTGCTCCACAGGGAGCAATACAAAATTGTTTTAGCGTACTTGGGAAGGGGAGAGAATTATCATTGGGGATAATGGTGGCGGAGGCTGCACAGTTACCTAGCACACTGCAGATCTTCACAGCATCAGGTCATAAGAACATCACCCCCCTCAAAATAAAAAGCTGGTCCCTGGCATCTGCCTCACCCTGCCAGATATTGACACTGGCCCTGTCAGGCTGAGTTGCATCAGGGCATGGGAACTAGGGCGTTGTGCCAAAGGTTTTACAGAAAAGGTGGGTTTTCAGAAAACATGACTGCATAACACAGGAAACTGCACCAAGAAACATTTCACTGAAAAGGGGTTATTGGGTTGTTGTAGCTTTTCTTTTGATTATGTATTCTGTGGTTTTAGATTTTGATTTTATTCTGAGACCTGCAGGTATAGGGCGGTATAGAAATTCAATAAATAAATAAACAAATAAAATTAAGTCGAAAAGACATTTCTCACCATCATGAATGCAAATGTTGTGGTCCTAAGGACGTTGCATGGATGTAAGTGTGCTGGTGGTTGTGACCTTTACTATAAAATTTCCCTTTCATATTACAGCTAACTATAAATGAAGGAACTAATCCCAAGGAGAAGAATTTTGTGCTTATGTCCTGCTTATGGGCTTCTTATAGGTAACCGTGAGAGCAAAATGCTGAACGAGAAGGACCTCTGGAGTAATCCAGCAGGGTTCTCTAGATATCGTTCGCCTTCCTTTCCAGTTACAGAAAGGGGTAAGAAAAGGATATACTGTATACTACATTGTCTTTGTTAAAGAAAAGATGACCCTAGCTTCCTGCATAAGGGAAGCAACATTTTAAAATAATGTAAAATATTTGCAAATGGTCCTTATAGAAAAATGACAGCCCTGGCCTTATATATCTTATGAAAATAAACATGATAAGTGAAAATTATAAGGAGAGCAGAAAATGAAACACCCTTTAAAGAATGAAAGTGGTAGAGATGGGCAAGCAGACAATCAGCACACATGAATGGCTTCTCTTGCTTTCTTAATTCTTTCCATCCCTTGTCAGTTATGTTAAGGCATTGTTGGCAGAGGAAGAAACATGTCACGTGGAAGTCCACATAGCTGAAATTATTCTGAATCTGCTCGGAGCCAAGTTCATAGCATGTGGCATTACATGTGGAAAACTCTCCCTTTGGGCTAAAGGATGCCAGCTGTAATTAAGACCAATGGATGGTGCATCTTCTGATGACTTTTACAGTAACCTACCCAGAATAATTTAGAAAATATTTGAAAATACTACATAACCTCTTCAGGCACTTAGTCTGGTGATGAGATGGGCTGATGGGCTAAGTGTGCGTAGGGAGGGCTGGCTCCATCTCCTCCAACAAAATTTGAGAATTTAGCACAAAGGTCTAAAGAGGGCTGTTAACCACGTCCAGCTGGTTGTGGTTAGAAGGCTCTGTTTGATCTAGAAACAGCTGAACATGTCCAGAAGCCATCTTCAGATCTTAGTGCTACACACACAAAAATTGGTGTGTGTGGACATGTCCAGCATGCAGAAGGCATCGAGGGCAGGGCCATCATGCTCAGAGTTGCCCCCCTGCACACCTTGATCACTCCCATGACCAGACTGAATGCCTGAATAGGGCTGTTAGAGCACCCATGTTAACTCCTGACACCTGACAGGTGCTGCAGCTGTGAGTACAAACACCCTCTCACAGTACTGGCTACGAATTGACAAATCATTAGAGGACTGGGCCAGGCATAGGCAAACTCGGCCCTCCAGATGTTTTGGGACTACAACTCCTATCATCCCTGACCACTGGTCCTGTTAGGGATGGTGGGAGCTGTAGTCCCAAAACATCTGGAAGGTCCAGATATAGATCTGGACTAGGCTGTTGATGGCTACCAGCTATGAGGGCTGTGCTCTCTCTCGGAGGCAGTATGCCTCTGAAAACCAGTTGTTGGAAATTGTGACTGGGGAGAGCAGAGCACTGTGGCAGTCAGGTGCATCCCACAGACAACTGGTTGGCCATGTGAGAGCAGGATGCTAGACTAGGTGGGTCGTTGACCTGATCCATCAGCCAAGCTCTTTTTTGTTCTTCTGGGTGACACCCTTTGGTGGACAGAACATAATCCATAGAACATCAATAAACTTTTATATAGCTGGTCTAGCATTTCGTTGATGAAAGGGACTCTGCTGATCCTACAGCTCACTAAGTTGGAGATGGAGATCCTTGATTGCCTTTTCCAAAGCAGAAGTGTCCCCAGATGGAAATCATTACAAGCCCAAGTCCTTTATTAAAGTTGAAAGCAAAAGGGCCCTGCTCAACACAAAGCTGCTTAGTTTTCAAAGCCCCTTTCCTCTAGTGCATCTGCCTCTCCTATCTGCTCATATTTCTTTGTACATTTTCCTCAGTGGAACCCAGATTACACAGTATGAAGACCAATAATAAAAGCCTCTCCATTTAATTCCTGAGCTTCAGGTTTAAATTTAGAGCATGTTATCATAGAAGATTGGTTTGGGATATATGATGTGCTCCAGTGACTGAACGAGAAGGGTGACTTCATGCTTTTTGAGAAAGATTTTTACAGATGTGGTCAAAGGAAAATATTCTTCAGAAAAGCCAGCAACATCTGCAGATAGCATGCTGATTATGTCACTGCGGCTGCTCTATAATCTGAGCGAGAGTCTCTGTCCTACACAAAGCAACTGCAGGAGCTGATGGGGCAGGCAAAAGAAAGTACATGCATGTTTTCACTTTTCTGGTGCTTATTTTCAACTTATTCTTTGGTGTGCATCAGAAGAACAGAAGGCTGGAGGTCTGCTATCTCTTTGGGAGGAACCCGTTTTTCTAAGGCAGGGGAAGGGAGCCTCAGGCCCAGCGCTGAATGAGGCCCTCCAGGCCTCTCTGCCTGGCCCTCTGAACTCTTTCCAGGCCACACCTTTCACTGACACTACATTGTAGCCTCAGTAGAGGGATGCGGACGCGCTGTGGTCTAAACCACGGAGCCTCTTGGGCTTGCTGATCAGAAGGTTGGCAGTTTGAATCCATGTGACGGGGTGAGCTCCTGTTGCTCTGTCCCAGCTCCTGCCAGCCTAGAAGATGGAAAGCATGCCAGTGTGAGTAGATAAATAGATACCACTGCAGTGGGAAGGTAAACGGCATTTCCGTACACTCTGGTTTCTGTCACAGTGTTCCATTGCACCAGAAGCAGTTTAGGCATACTGGCCACATGAGCAGGAAAGCTGTGTGCGGGCAAACGCCAACTCCCTCAGCCTGAAAGTGAGATGAGTGCTGCACCCCATAGGCCCCTTTGACTCGACTTAACCGTCCAGGGGTCCTTTACTGTTACCTTTACCTTTACCTTACCCTGAGTGTTTTTGCCAGGATGGAATGTGTCCTTGAACCCTGTTACTGACTTGAGTGGAGAATAAAGAAAGGTGTGTGTGTGTGTAAGTGTAAACCTCTTCTTGGGAGATAACACAAACCTGTATTTCAGACATCTCATTGGTCAGTTACTGCTGGGAGCAAGGTATTGGAAATTTCTGGAAGCAGCATCCGTTGCCACATGGTGAAAGAAAGCATGGCAGTTAACTTGGGTAGAAAAATTACTAACCAATTAAATCTTGCAACGGGTTTGATACAAAAGGACACATTTACAATGGTTTGCTACACCTTTATTATGTATAAAGCTAAAGAAGATGCAGTGGAACTTTCCTCATGCTACAAAATTTTCTGGCTAGTGTAATTCTATAATTTGTTTATTCATTTGGATAAGTAACTGGAATTGTGTTTTTCTAATGGTTGCTGGCTTCACGGTAATCTAGTAATTTCATTTCCTGGGGAGGGCGAGGGAAGGATAGCTTTGTTTGTTTTACTGTTCTTTGATAATTTGTAACAGAAAAGAATCGTAATTTTTAAAAACCACAAACTGATTTTTTTAAAAAACAAAACAAAAACAAAACCCCACAATTCCAAATCTCTCAAATAGTTGAGTAAACCTTAGTCTCCCTCTGTGTGTGTGTGTATTTCACTGACTGCACATGAGTCCACTTGAACATTAAACCATGTATTTTACATTTCAGCCATTACTCTTTCACACTGGATGAACAGTTTTAAAAAAATCAATGGTAGGAGGAGAATAGATGTAGCATCCAGTAGTTGCAGTAACTGTTGTCTGTGGCATATAAATACCAGTTTATATCAAATATCAGATGGAAGACCAATATTAAGTATATATGCTGCAAATGGGTGGAACTGCTATGGACACCTCAGGATTTGCATTGTCACTATTCCTTGTGTTGTTACTGCTGTTTAGATGTTTTAAACTGTGTTAACTTCTTGTACATTACCAGCAGTAAAGTATGGAAGTGAGAGCTGGACCATAAAGAAGGCTGATCACCGAAGAATTGATGCTTTTGAATTATGGTGCTGGAGGAGACTCTTGAGAGTCCCATGGACTGCAAGAAGATCAAACCTATCCATTCTGAAGGAAATCAGCCCTGAGTGCTCACTGGAAGGACAGGTCCTGAAGCTGAGGGTCCAGTACTTTGGCCATCTCATGAGAAGACTCCCTGGAAAAGACCCTGATGTTGGGAAAGATTGAGGGCACAAGGAGAAGGGGACGACAGAGGATGAGATGGTTGGACAGTGTCCTCGAAGCTACCAGCATGATCTTGACCAAACTGCAGGAGGCAGTGGAAGACAGGAGTGCCTGGCGTGCTCTGGTCCATGGGGTCACGAAGAGTCAGACACGACTAAACAACAACAAAAACAACAACTTCTTGTTTTATTTTTGTTGTGCTGTGCCTCGGGTTGTTATGTAGAAGGTAGTATATAGGTACATAAATATATAAAGGGTTGAATCCAACAAAGTCATGGTGCAACATAACTTCCTCTCCATCTCCTCTCCCTGCACATCCCTCCTTTATACAAAACTTCTCCAGAGAGATGTGGGGAAGAAATGCAGAGCAGATTTGGGGGCATGGCAGGGAGAGCAGTTTCATTGCATAAGTTCTGTTCTGCTCCTGCAGTGACTTAGTTGGACATGGCCCATCATTTATTCCACAGCCATTCTCCCCAACCTCCAAATTCATTTTGACTCCTCTCTCTCTTTGTGAATTCAAGGGTAGGAGAGGAAGGGCTGCTGCCAAAACAGAAATCTATGAAAGCCCTTTAGCTGTGTACCTATAACAGGCTCTTGCTGGATCCCTCCCCACATGTTTCTCTCTCCCCCTGGAGCCTAGTGGTTTTCTGGTGAGAGATGAAACACAGGCTATTCTGTTCCTACTCACTGTTAGCAGTAATCAAAGTCCGGCCAAATGACTGGCAGGTGCGTGAGACTCTTTGGAGAAACTTGTCTAAAAATGTTAGGAAAGAGAAAGAGCTAACATTTCCAAGTTCCAGATGCTCTTCGCTATGCGTGACCTAGCATGATTTGTACTTGTTTATACTCTTTGGACCACCTATCTTGTTAATAGCTCCTCTGCACAATGTCCCGTCCTCTGCTCTTTGCAGACCGTGTTTGTGGTTTTCGGAATGCTTATTTCGGTTATGGCAACATGCGGAAGAAACAGAAGCTAGCAGGTCGCATCTGGCCTTCTTTTGTTCTTTATTGCCACGAAAAATGGAAACACATATTTTGAAGGCATGCACAAATAATGCTTATCTAATTCCAGCTAAAACAAATGCCCTCATCCAGCATCAGGCTATCGGCTCATGTAAGCAGGCCTCTACGGGGTTATCATCTGCTATGCATCAGATGCTGTAAATCTGATGTGTGCTCAAATATGCATCACACGGTACATCTGAGTCCAAGTGCCATCTATCCATTATCCCGGTGGTGTCCAAACTTTTTCCAAAGAGGGCCAGATTTGATGAAGTGGAGGGCTGTGAGGGCTGACCAAAGTTGTTGACCCTTTTAAAGGATTTTTGAGCTATTTTTAGGATTGAAGTTGTTGAGGTTTTTTTAAGGATTTTACCCTAGGAAATAAACTGCCACAGGGACCAGATTAAACCGACCAGCGGGCCAGATTAAGTCCCTGAAATGGACTTTGGACATGCCTGCACTATCCCATTAACATTACTACCATCTGGAATGCACAGTCTAATGCAACTAGTCATGGAAATACCTTTCTAAGCATGATTCAAACTGAATCACGGTTACTAGCATTAAATACAAAATCTGGCACCATATTTGACTAATATCATATTAGCTGTTACAATCCATTTGTGCTGTGTAAGGGACAATACAGTTGAGAAAAGAACTGGGTGAAATGGAAACCCCCAGGGTGGATATTCTCCACACAGTCTCTGCAGGATCACTTCTTCTCAGGATATTTGTTACTGGTTTATGACAACCAGTTTTTCTCTTTGATCACCCCCATCACGCTCCTTCTGTTCACTCTATATGGTTGCTTTGAATTTCCAGTCCCAAATACTGCCACCTCCAATTCACCCGAGGTCACAGCAAAGTTTAATTTCCCCAGGCCCAAATCCAGCATTTAACTGAAGGCAGAAGCCTCACGCTCGATTGAATGGCACGCAGATGCATTTCATTTTTTAATGAAAACTCATAAAGTGCATTTCCCATACAAAATCGGAATAAAAGTTTTGCATCAACGGCAAATGTTTTGCATGATATGCAGACCAGGCCACCCAGTTCTGAGGTCCTGGAATGTGGCAAAACTCTGCACTGGTTGCTCAAATCCATATCAGGCCCGGTCAGTTCAGTGAACTCAAACTCTTTTGCTGGAGCAATCTGGCTGTGAGGCCGAATGGAAACCCCCTTATCCCTTAGGCTTGAATTTTCTCCCAAGAGAAGCAGTGCGTAGTCTAACCTTTTAATACCCCCTCCCTTTCTTGGCATCCTGTGCTGGCTGGCCTCGGATGTTGTCCCACATTCCTCTTAGTCAGAAACAATTAAAGAAAGAAGTAAACTGGCAGGAATAGAGACCGAGGCAGCACAGTGTAGTCAAACATGAAGCGGTGGAAGGGCCTCTGAGAAACCCAGCCAGTTTTATGTAAGGCAAGCCTGGTCATCAAGGAGCTGCTGTGATCATTTACTCGGTGTGCGCAGAATGAGAGTGGGGTTAGGGTGGAAGAGAAAGCACAGAAGCATATCTGGTATGCCTTACCTTGAGGCCCTGGGAAAAAGATACTGCAAACAATCCCGAGCGGAAAATGCAACTATCGTGGCCCAGCAAGTAGCCATGAAGTGCCAAGTGTGACTGATCCCCTTTGAAAGCTTATTAGTTGCATCAGGAAATTGCTTTGAGGGAAACAATAGCTTGTCCTTTCCCAGCAAAATCAGGGGGGGAAGCAAGTCAGGACTGTTTCTGTGGGCTAAACTCACCAGTCTGTACCAGGCCTTGGCGCTCAGTCCTGGCATGGTAAAAAGTGGCAAAGAGCCAGTCTTGTGTCGCTGCTCCCAGCTGCCAGTTGCTATGTGGAGTTTATGAACTTGTTCCAGTGTCTGTAACAGGGGCTTATTATATAATAATAATAATAATAATAATAATAATAATAATAATAATAATTTATTATTTGTACCCTGCCCATCTGGCTGGGTTTCCCCAGCCACTCTGGGCGGCTTCCAACAAAGATGAAAAATACACTAAAATGTCACATATTAAAAACTTCCCTGAACAGGGCTGCCTTCAGGTGTCTTCTGAATGTCAGACCCTGTTACAGACACTGAATGTCAGGTAGCTGTTTATCGCTTTGACATCTGATGGGAGGGTGTTCCACAGGGCGGGCGCCACTACTGTGAAGGCCCTCTGCCTGGTTCCCTGTAACTTGGCCTCTCGCAGTGAGGGAACTGCCAGAAGGCCCTCAGAGCTGGACCTCAGTGTCCAGGCAGAATGACGGGGGAGGAGACGCTCCTTCAGATCTACTGGACCGAGGCCGTTTAGGGCTTTAAAGATCAGCACCGACACTTTGAATTGTGCTTGGAAACGTACTGGGAGCCAATGTAGGTCTTTCAAGACCGGTGTTATATGGTCTTGGCGGCCGCTCCCAGTCACCAGTCTAGCTGCCACGTTCTGGATTAGTTGTAGTTTCCGGGTCACCTTCAAAGGTAGCCCCACGTAGAGCGCATTGCAGTAGTCCAAGCGGGAGATAACCAGAGCATGTACCACTCTGGCGAGACAGTTTGCAGGCAGATAGGGTCTCAGCCTACGTACCAGATGGAGCTGGTAAACAGCTGCCCTGGACACAGATTTGACCTGTGCCTCCATGGACAGCTGTGAGTCCAAAATGACTCCCAGGCTGTGCACCTGGCCCTTCAGGGGCACAGTTACCCCATTCAGGACCAGGGAATCCTCCACACCTGCCCGCCTCCTGTCCCCCCAAAACAGTACTTCTGTCTTGTCAGGATTCAACCTCAATCTGTTAGCCGCCATCCATCCTCCAACCGCCTCCAGACACTCACACAGGACCTTCACCGCCTTCACTGGTTCTGATTTAAAAGAGAGGTAGAGCTGGGTATCATCCGCATGCTGATGAATATTAGGGAGACAGCTCATTAAATCAAAGGGCATTTTCACATGAGTGGCTGATGTGCTTTTGGGGCAGCCGCCTTCTGTAATGGAATTGGAAAAACCTATGTCGGTGGGAGTATACAACCATGCTATCTTCTGCCTTCGCTACCGTTGCACATGGCACAGATACCATGTGAAAAGCTCCAGTTCACACAGGCGAAAATGGCCCCCAATCTTCTTTAAAGTCCCTCAGCATGCTTAGCAATTTACTTTTTCCATTTTAATATGTATTTAGCTGTGGACCTAATGAGTTCTGTTTGGTTGCTATGCTACATGTGTGCATTATCTAGAAACAAACAAATAAATCTTCCCTTTAATAGAAAAAAGACATCTAAGTGAATCATTTATTAAAACTCATTAACATCTCTTTACTTGAGTGATAGCCCTGCTTAATTAGCACACAAATTCTTCTTGCATAGGGCATATGAGACGTCGTGTGGCAGGTACACCCACACTCGGAACATTATGTACAGCTCTTGCCTCACTGCATTTGTTAAATCGATTGGACACATCACACTTCTCCTATGCTATTTCTCAGTTGGCAGATAAATTGGCCCAGATTAGAGCATAGAGGACTTGTCTGAACCACATTTGGGGTTCCTACACCTGTAATCATAGAGTTGGAAGTCCATGTAGTTCAGTCACCTGCTGGTGAATGAAATCCACTGCTCTAGCATCACTGATATGCCCTGCAGCCTCTCCTTGAAAACTCCGAGGATAATCTTCTTTTGACAATATTCACAAAGAGAGACAGGAGGGGATAGGCTCTACTATTCTTAATTTTGAGAGCTCAGATTTTGGCGAGATGTACTGTTCTGAAATTTTCTCCACAACGGGCCAAAATTAGGCAAGGGCTACGTAGCAAATGCCGTGTATGGCTGAACATTTATCGCCACATCCAATATGAAGAGACTTTTTGGACAACAACAAGCCGCCCTCTTGAATGGGGATGTATTGTGCAGGAAGATAATCTGTACATGGGTGGCTGAGACCAAGGTAGCAATGCAGCACAAATGCTATCTGCCTCAAGCCCATTTGGAGGACTGTCTTGGTGGGGGGTTATATTGATTTCAAGTATAAAAGCTGCATTTGGTGGCAAATCCTCTTTACCCTGTGATTTCTGCTCCTCTGCAACATGCAAATATGTTGGAAGATGGTCACCCCTGACTTTCAAAATATATTTTGTCACAGTGTGGACATTTGTATGAGCAGTGAACGAGATACATAGCATAAAGAAGTTTGTGGAAGGGGCTGCAATGGAGATCATTATGTATGTTCACCTGGAAGCCTTATGTTGAACTCTGCTGTAGCTCCCACACTCCTGTAATCTGTGCAGTTTCAAAAGCTCAACCCATAACCCATTTTAGGAGTTTTTCCAGACCATCGGTTTATAGTACAATAAATCTACAACTATCATTCCAAAGATCCCGAAATCTTCCCTCAAGATAGCGGCTCTGCCAGTTACAGTGTTTCTTTCAGCCCAGAAGGAGCTCAGAAACTGACAATTTCTCCCAAACTAGAATGCCTTTTGCTGTCTGAAATAATGATTTGGTGAATTTTGTGGTTCCCCTAACACATCAGGTTTCTTTCCTCCTGCTAATGGTGGATGGGGGCATCTCAATATACTGCTGGTTACACACAAAAGCTGTGTACACATTCCCAGGATATTGCAGCCTAAATCAGCTTCTTCCTGTCCACACTTACCTGGCAGTAAATTCCATGGGTCCACAAACAGGAAACACACTGCAACTTAAAGGGAACCCTGCCCATTAGGTCCAGTCGTGACCAACTCTGGGGTTGCGTGCTTATCTCGCTCTATAGGGAGCCGGCATTTGTCCGGAGACAGCTTCCGGGTCATGTGGCCAGCATGACTAAGCCGCTTCTGGCGAACCAGAGCAGCACACGGAAACACCGTTTACCTTCCCGCCAGAGCAGAACCTATTTATCTACTTGCACATGACGTGCTTTCGAACTGCTAGGTTGGCAGGAGCAGGGACCGAGCAACGGGAGCTCACCCCGTCACGGGGATTCGAACCGCCAACCTTCTGATCGGCAAGTCCTAGGCTCTGTGGTTTAACCCACAGCGCCACCCGCATCCCACACTGCAACTTACTTTTAAGTAAATATGCATGGGATTGTCCTACACATCTTGAGTATGTTAGGTTAGCTGCACTTTGGTTGGTCTCGTTGAATATATGGTGACACTGTGATTCAGTATTAGTGTTCATTGGAGCTTCTGAACTCCTGTAGTCTGCATGTTCATAGGTGGAGTTTAGCCCAGACATGAAATGTAGCAATAAGAGAGAGTTGCATTTCAAAGACCTACTTAAGCCTTGCCCTTGCCTGTTTTCCTGCTACCCTAACACAACCGGGGATTCCAACCTCATGGTTTTTATTTTGCTAAGTCTGCTGCTTTCAGGAGCATATATAAACCATTGTCTTCGTTTCATGATGCCAAGTCTAGTTGTTCCTGTTTCTTCCACTCATAGACATGCTGCAGCAGCAGGTTTGTACAGTGCTACCTTGGTTCTCAAAGGCGTTGGTTCTCAAACTCTGAAAACCCAGAAGCAAGTGTTCCAGTTTTTGAACGATTTTTGGAAGCCGAACGTCCGATGTGGTTGTTGGCTCTTCTTTCTGGAGTGCCTGCACCAATCAGAAGCTGCAGCTTGGCTTTCAAACATTTCGGAAGTCAAACAGACTTCCAGAACGGATTACATTTGCCGTTTTTGTTTTTGAGGCTTTTTCAGTTAATATGTTAACTGAAACTTATTTCAGTTATGTGGAACCCAGTTCAGCTATTGATTGATTGATTGATTGTGTGACTGCGGAAATGGATACCCCCCCCCCCCAATCCAAACAATGACGATCATCAGTGCAGGGAAGAAGAAAAAAATTAATTTTCATTTTTATCATCTACAATACTGTCTTATTTATTTTATAGTACAGTACATTGATTATTGCTTTCATTTTGTGGATCAATGGTCTCGTTAGATAGTAAAATGCATGTTAATTTGATGTTTTAGGCATCGTTTTTAAAAGTCTGGAATGGATTAATTCGTTTTGCATTACTTTCTGTGGGAAAGTCTGGCTTGGTTTTGGAACAGACTTCCGGAACAGATTAAGTTTGAGAACCAAGGTACTACTGTATGTACTGCGCCATGGACATGGCCTTTATGCCCATTTCCTTCCTGATCTTTCCCCGTACATATGATTGAATGTAATATGGGCACTTGCCTGTTAACATCTGGATGAAGACCAGTGGCGCATTCAGTGCTTCAGAACAGCTGCCTGCTGCAAAACCCTAACAGTTATTAAGAATCAGTTAATTGTGTTAAAAAGGTATATATACATTAGATAGTAAGCTGAATTATATATTCAGAATGTTTTAGGTTTGTTTACATGTTTTTATTTGCTTTTCTATTATTCAAGAGGAATTCCTGTTATAGAAGTTAAATATATGTTCAGAATCAAAGAAAAATAGATTAATAGTCGTGGCAAGGCCCAGGTGGACTGGAATGTAAGTACCACATGCAGCATTCCTCAGTGTACAAATATAAAATTATATGATATACTGTTGAAAGATTGTTATGGCCTCTGCAGTTGTGATAAAGTTAATTGCCCATTCACAATTAATTTGATAGCCCAAAGGACTAGTAATACATTTAAAGCCTATTATGAACTGTCTCCCTAAAAATGATTTGCTGCATTACTAAGCAGCCACTTAACAATATTAAAAAAAGATTCTTTTTCAGTTGTGCTGGCAGAGGTTTGTAAAGCTGCATTCTCATTTTTGTAATTTGCGACAAGTTCAACACAGCACAAGAAAATACACCTAGAAAGAAGCCAGTTAGCTACAGGATGTTACTGGGCAAGGCGGCTCTCTTGATGTGCCTTGGGAATATCTGGTGAGTTGTCAACTCATTAAAAAAAACACAACACGTAGCCAGGAGAAAAATGTGTGGAAATTCTGATTCCTAAAAGAATGTGTGTTCAGATGGGAGCCCAGGAATGTTTTGTTTCTTTGCCAGTGTTGTTATTTGTAAGAAGTCTGAAAAAGATCGCCAAAGAATACCTACACGAACAGGTTTTTGTGATTTATAATCTCTGGATTCAGGGGTAATGGAACCACTTATGAATTTCTAAGATGGGTACATATTTTAGTACTATTGTAACACATGTGAGGTAGACGGTGGAACCTACTGGGTGAAAAATGGCCTTAGAAATGGAGTTGAATAGGAAACAAAAGGCACTGGTCTGACATGTCAAAAATGTAGGTCTCACATTATGTGAGAAAAAGCTGGTTGCATGAGGCTTGTGACACATTCTCTGACCGAGATGTAGGTGGATTCGTTTGTTTACAAACTTCTACTATTTCCTATTTTCTGTCAAGCAACCATATGATTATTATTACACATGCATTAGATGGGGGCCTTTTAGCGCTCATGTTCTCTTGCTGCAAATAGCTGAATAATGAGAAAATAAGTCCGATGAAAATGAGATATACGATTGGCGTTTGTAGCTTTTAAACAGATAATAAACATATGTAAGAAGGAGAAGGAGAAACAGGGTCTTCATAGTCCGAGCAAACATGGTGAAACATATGGTTGTGTCTTTTTATTGTATGGGACCATGCTGTGAATTCCTGAAAGAAAGAATTGTTTCAAGTGAGAGGAAGGGACTCGAGGTCTGGTGAAAGAGAAGCAGATTTGATTAAAAAGAAAACTGCATTTCTGTAAAAGATTATAGCAAGGCATATGGGTGGCAGGGCCTCCCATCAACTCCTGTAAAATCATGTTATTGCCATCATAGGGAGAATGCCACAAGTCGATGTTGCTAAAAGTTTGCCAGAGGCAGTCACTCAGTAGAATTCCAGGATTACAACTGAAGGCAAAGTCCTAGCTGTACGAATGAGAGCTTTGATATTATTGTCATGGGTTTGCAGGGGGCAAGGATCGCCTAAAGTTCCTGGGTGCCAGACCTTAGATTTAAAATGCACGCTAAACACGGAAATCACCTGGGGACAAGGGCCATCAATGGAAAATGGCCAGTCATTGACCCTCTGCCTGAGCTCTGGGTAAATAGCAAAGATGGGAGGGAGAGGTTACACAGGAAAAATGCATCCTTTTGAAATGTAGAGGTTGGGGAAGAAGGGAGAGGACTCCATGAGCTGCTGTGAAGGCAGAGCCATCTTGGCAGGCTGGGACAGAGGCATGGAGATGGAGGTCAGAACAAGCTCCTCTTGAGATGTAATGCTCTGAACTCTCTCCAAAGTAGACCCACGGGTAAATATGGGTACAATAAAGTCTCCGCTGTGCCTTGATTTCCCATTTGAAACACAACCCTGGGTTAGTGCCTAGAACATGGGTAGGCAACCTAAGGCCCGGGGGCTGGATCTGGTCCAATCACCTTCTAAATCCGGCCTGCGGACAGTCCGGGAATCAGCGTGTTTTTACATGAGTAGAATGTGCCCTTTTATTTAAAACGCATTTCTGGGTTAGTTGTGGGGCATAGGAATTCGTTCTTTTTCCCCCTTCAAAATATAGTCTGGCCTCCCACAAGATCTGAGGGACAGTGGAGCGGCCCCCTGCTGAAGGTTTGCTGACCTCTGGCCTAGAACCACCTGGAATCTTGCTACCACTCAGCAGAGATTGGGGGGTGGCACGCAACCTTTGTAACATTAATTTCAATGAATTTTCCCCAATATATTCTAGCTCCTACAATACAAGATTAATGAGCTTACTTTCTCATGGCAATGAGTGAAAGATGGAAGATAAACTTTAAGGACAGGTTTGTTTAGCCATATGAATGATCAGTTACCTCGTAAAGGGAATATACTGTGTATTTGTTATTGAAAAGAATAACAAGATTCATAAGATGCATTTTCCAGTGCTAGTTAATATAGAAACCCACAAAAAAATAGCCTGGGTCCTTGAGGACCAACAATGTTAATAAACAAAATTAAAACGAATGTTCATGACTATCTCAAAGAAACATGTTTCTGTTAGCAACCAGTAAATAAAACAGCAACGATATTTTTATGCTATTAATAAATGATAAACATTTATAATTTTTCAGTTCAGACAACCATATGTCAGGAGTGCTCTGATGGTGTTTCCTGCTTGGCAGGGGGTTGGACTCGATGGCCCTTGTGGTCTCTTCCAACTCTATGATTCTATGATTCTATGATTCTATGAGTTCATTTGTACTGATACGGATCCATCATCATCAACAACAAAAAACCCCTAGACCAGCAAACTTAAACTTCATTGGTGGCAAAGCTGCCTTCAATGTGTTTTCAAAAATTTCAAAGTAGAATTTCAAAGATCACCTGACGTTAGATTTGCTCAGACATAATGTGAAAATATTAATGGTTCCAATGCTTAGTAAATCAGTTAGATTAATCGACAAAAATGTTGACCGACTAAAAAGGAATCACCAATTAATGGGTCAAAAGAATTTTAAAAACTGAAATTATTTTTAATAGAAGCACTGTATAACAACTGCAGATGACAAGTTTCACCATAAGAGGAGTCCCTTTTGGGAGAAAGAATGACTTCTTCTTTGAAAATTATCCCTGTTGTGGCAGATGTATACACTATCCAAAGGCATTGATGGTATGCTTTTTTAAATCTAATATTTTGCATATACTGTACAACTTCGTGCATATTTAATCAATCAATTAATGAGTTGAATCTCATCTGTTTAATTAGCTAAGGTAACTGGGTAGAAAACACAGAACTGTATTCACTGTAAAGAGCAATATGGATTAACTAACAGCAAATTATTTTTTAGCTTGTTGCCACGTTTCTCTCTTAATTAAGTTATATTATACCTGTTCACACAGAGCAACGTGGATTCACACTTGTTCTACTAGCAATGGTGTTTGTGAAATGGATAAGCAATACTGTTTCTAGGCGAAGTACATGTGTTTCCCTTTGGTGTAGGAGTTTATAGTTCCTAAAACAAATGGAACCGTTCTGCACAAAACCTTAATTGCTTATTATTATTATTTTAAATTTATACTTGCAGGCCACATAGTGGAACCCTTGGATAATAATGCTGTAAGTGTTGCCTTTCTCTACCCTGAGTTCTGTTGATGTTCCACTGTCATAAATCTAGTATGGCAAACAGTGAACTCTTCCATCATTCCCATCTTGGGGCGGGGGAGGGGGATTTAAGCAGTCCTAGTTGAATTTCTTATATGTCTGTGTTTTGAGAAAAGCCTATGCCCCCTCAAAGAGCCAAACAACATCGCTGATACAAAGCTTGATGGATCATTCTTTATATTTTTGGGTATTGCATGTGCCTAGCACTTGACTAGGAATTGAGCTCATAGCATTACTTGTGCAGAGCCTTCCACTGAACAGAATATGCCAATGGTTTCATTAGAGATTTACATTTCTATGCCACCTTTCCTTCAAGGAGCTCAAGGTGTTCTGCACGGTTTACTCCATTCCCACTTTATCCTCATGACAACCCTGTAAGGTCGGTTAGGCTGAGAGACTGCGACTGTCTCATGGTCACAGAGCAAGCTGCATGGCTGAGTGGGGATTTTAATCCTGGCTTCCCAACTCTGAACCACTACATCATACTGGATCCGCTTCCATAAAGTGACCATATTGCCTAAGATGTAATGCATTCTGTCTTTTAAAAAAATGGTGTATAAGCTGTTGCCAAAATGCACTTGAGGCTTAAACATTTAGACATAGAAAGTCCCCCCCCCCTTTACACTTAGGATTAGCAGTTTGGCTGTCCAGGACAATCACTGTTTCGGAGAGCACAAGGGCCACTGAGCACTCCACCCTCATTTTCACATCTGGATTGTTTATACTTGAGTTCAGGAGTTGACTTCTGTAAGGTCTCAGTCATATCCTTCTATTCAAAAACTGCAGGGGTTCCCTCCCCCAACAGCTCTGTAATCAGGATTGGTGATGACATAATTCCTCTCAAGAAATGAACAATTTGTGTCTATCATGACAATTTCAAATGTAACAAATGAATAACAAATGTGCAATTGTTGTGCTACACAATGATTGTCTTGAAAGCTCCTAAATGTCTATGATATTTAGGTCTGATGCCTTGCCCTAAGAACAGAATCTGGAATGAATTATTTTTCTTTTCATCCTAGGCTGGATTTAGATGTTCTGCACATAGTGTTGACCAGGTCAACTTCATTGTATCTGAAAGCAGTTTTAAGTAAAGTGTTTATGGCTGGCGTGTAAAGCCCTTTGTTCAAAGTTTTATTTTAAAAAAGAAAAAGAAAGAATAAATGCAGGTGCCTAGATGATTCAGTAACCAAGAATATCTGCAAAAGAAGCCATGCTTTCTCAAAGATGAGAGAGAGAAAACCACATGTACAATATATATGTGAAATCTTTCTTAAACATTTTTATGCAGGGCACAACAGTGGTTTACACAGTTATAGTTTGGTGCCACAATGGAAATTATATTAGGGTCCCCTTGATCTGGAAAGACCTGAGGAAACTTAACAGGGTCTCCAGCCTGTTCATTACTACCAGTCAACGGGGGACCATTCCCAGGATATTTTCTCTGGTATAACAAGAAAGGCAGTATTGGAGCACAAGCCCCAGTGGATAGCGCTAGCTGCTGCTGACAGATATCACCAGAATGATAAATGTTAATGATTAGTCTTACATGTAATAAATAGTATTGTTTGGAAATGGCAACCAGGACATTACTTTATATATATATATATCTGTGTTCTTACGAGTCCTTTACCTGTTCATTCCCACAATTCTTGGTGAAACTCATGCAGCCAGCTTCATATTTAAAATTCTCATTACACGTGGCCTCAGTTTTCTATCACTCTGAAAGCCACAAAGCTATCTTTGTGGCATATCTCTATTACTGACAAAAGTAAATGTGATGCAACGCTTTAAAATGTAAAATGTCAATTCTTAAAGTGCCTTCTTTTCATGGAGCTTTCATGCAGTCTTCTTTATATTTTATAATGAGACAGAGGCTGGATTTAGACACATCAAAGAAGCGTTTCAGTTTAAAAACGTAAATTTAAACAGGGAAAACAGATAGAGAAAAACTAGACTCCACCTCGCCACCTGGTGACACAATGTTATATCGCACATACAACACATATAAATCGCTTTTTCTTTACCAGTTGAGCTGAGTCCAGAATAAAAGAAATACTGGTTTTATATGAAACAGTGTTTTAAAAAGCACCCATATTTACACAGGTTTTGGACTGGGGTATGATGGAAACTATGTGCAGTGAAAAATGAAACAAAACAGAACCCACCCAAACAGCAACACAGCAACCCAAAAGCAAGTGTCAAAAGGAGAGAGAAATCCTTTTCAGAGGCCTTTCAGCACTATCCCCTTGGGATTCCAAGTGCAAACCATTTTATCTCTGAAAAGACATTTTACTGAGACTTGAATAATCAGAGTTGATTACAGCCATGCTTTAAAACAGCGCCTGTGCCTGTGGGTGGGTGTGCCACCTCTTGACCTCTCCAGGAAATAAGAGTATCTATTTAGACAAGTTCAACTTTAGCATTGGGATAAACAGCAACCACATCATATCCTTCTGGCGGCTTAACCCTTTCCTTGGCATGCATTTCACAGTACAGCTGTTCCTCAATGAAGAAGTAGCCCCTTTGCTTCAAGTTGAGGCCGCAGTCATCACACATGAAACATTCTGGATGGTAGAGCTTGTCACGGGCTTTCACTATTGTGCCACTGTCGCAGGAAAGAAGATAAGATTAGAATGCAAACATTTCAAACGATTACTATTCATTTCAGGTTTTTATTAGTGGCTTGCCTTTTATGGTTCCCACAGAAGGGGCTGTTTACACAAATCTCTCCCCATTTGCAACACAGTATTGTTTCTCCTGTATTGTATAACCTGCCTTAAAGGAATCTGGTGCAGATTTTATATACAGTGTGTGTGTGTGTGTGTGTGTGTGTGTGTGTGTGTGTGTATGAGCTGTTCCATTCTGAATGCCGTAAAATGCTGTGTGTGAAGCACTGCCAGACATGTAAGCGAGCAGGACAGTTCTTTCTTGTATGTAGCTTCCATGTGCACTTTGGAGCAACCAAGTGGCTTTGGATCAAGAGGATAACATTTATTAATATTAAAAACTCTTTGTAACATGCAGCACAAATGCCATGTTACATGTGTATGTCTCTCCCCCACCCCCTTCAAGTAACATTGCCTTATGGAATTACATTATAACAAGATTTCACAGTTAAGCTGGTGATGTGTTCCTTATTTAGAGTTTACCAAAAAGTACCGTACTTTTCCATGTATAAGACGCCCCTATTTTGGGGGACTCAAAATATAGAAAATGCAGGGAGATTGCCCAGAGTTCTTGAGCTTTTTTGCGGGGGAGGATTGCCCAGAGTTGTTGAGCTTCTTATGGGGGGGGGGGGAATTGCTGAAAATCACTCACCTGCCTGAACAATGCTTCCTATCGCACACGACGCAAAAAAAAACAGCAAATGTTCGACCGCTTGCCTCCAGCAGCAGCCCATCAATGCAAGCCCATGTCGCAGCCATCAATCACTCGCACAGTCACCACTGACAATCTCCTGCTCGCGGCAGCAACCATTCCCCCGTCCCAACACCCATGTATAAGACAACCCCAATTTTTACTCATTAATTCAACTTTAACCCCCCCTTGTCTTATAGATGGAAAAGTATGGTATATTAAACGTCAAGGCTCTTGGGGAGATTCATGTACTTACACAATTCCATTGCCACATCTGGTGCACTCGGGGAGCATCTGTAAGCCAGGCATGGCTCCACCCAATTTGGATACTGGAGATTTAACATGTCTTGGACTCGTCAGCCTGTCATGTTTTTCACCTGCCAAGAATTTAAGACGGCGTTTTTGGAGTTATCTGTTTAAGGGATGTGGAATGTTGCTAACACACAAGCTTCTCAACTGAAGGGGTGATTTATGCTTAAACTCTGACAAAGGATGCACTCCACAGTATCATTACCTGGAAATAAATTTTCTTGGAATCAGTGAGATTTATTTCTGAGTGAGCATGGTTAGGCTGGGGCTGTAAGTGCTCTGATCCTAGTAGTGTTAGGTAAGCAGGCTCCATATGCTAACAACAGTACTTGAAAAAAATGAAATGATGGAATGACCATAAGAATAATAAAAAGCCATGCAAACATATGAGCTCTGATTTAAATGGATAAACCAGAGATTGACCTTTCAATGGGAAGTATGCCAAGGAAAAAGAATGAGAGCTGGTACAAAAGAGGCACATACATGAAACCATAGAAGAACAAAAGACATTGTCTAACTTAGTAAGATTTTGATATATGCTCAACCCCATGGAAAAAAGCTTAAAACCTTTTGCTGTGCAAGGGGGAAAAAGCCCAGCAATAACACTGCTAAAGTGCACTTTTACTACTTGAGAGATTTATTTGTTTTATTGAATGTCATGACTCAGGAAGACCTTTAAGAGTCTGTAACAAAAGTAAGGCAGCATTTAGACGCTGGCTCTTTTCTTGGCCTTCGGTTTTGCTTCATATGTGTTCAAAAACAACCAGAAAAAGGGAAGCAATGAAATCTTTATGTACAAAGGGGTATGTTGGCAAGCTATTAATGCATCCTGTAATGCTCATGTATATATTTACACAAGTGCGTATATTTGGAAACTCACTGCAGTGCTTTTTTAAAAAGGGAATTTTCACTGGTAGGGAATAAACTCAAAATAGGACACTTACATTAAACTTTCATTTAAAAAGAAATAATGATGCAGCACTATGATAGCTGCATTGTAACATTAAATATGGTTTAAAGAAATGTAGCCCTCCAGCTGTTGTTGAACCACAACTCCCTTCATGACTATTAGCCGTGCAGGCTAGGACTGATGGGACTCCAACATCTGCCACACGATCCCTGCTGCCTCCTTTTTTGAAGTAAATTCACTCAACTAATTTGCTTTAGGTGACTATAGCTTCTTGATACATTTACTGCAAAGATTCCCAGAAGCTCTAGTCAATGATAAACAGTGGCGTAGCATGGGTTGTCAGCACCCGGGGCAAGGCAAGTAATTTGCGCCCCCTAACCCGTGGATTTGCACCCCCCAAACAGGTGGATTTGTGCACCCTAACCCCCAGATGTTGCGCCCGGTGCGGCCAGCCCCCCCTGCACCCCCACGCTACGCCACTGATGATAAAGGCTTCAAAATGGCAGGCAATTTACAGAGCACTTAGAGAAAAGTCTCTTCACCAGCTTAGGGAGTGAGGAAAGAGTTTAAAAGTAATGCTGGCTGTTTTTCTCCTTTGTTTCTGCATGCCCACGCTTCTCGCCCCCAAATTTATGTCCCTCAACTTCTCAACTAGGCAGCTACAAAACTCTGTAAAAAGTGATCGAACAACCCCAAACATTATTTTCTCTGCTTTGTGGTTTGAGGGCTCATCTTTCACGGCTGAGGGGCACCTACCAAGGTAACTGTTATGTTGCCTTACAAATCCTGTCTGATTCCCTGCAGGAAACATTTCTTATTAGAGACACAGTGTGTTGCTGCTCATTAAAAAAAAGAAAAGAAAAGACCCTAGAGCTCCTGGGAGAGAAAAATAACATTCTAAGGAGTTTCTTAACTTCTTTGGGATTGCGCATAGGTACTTCATAAGTGGCTTTGCATCAGAGAGGTTAGACGAATGGAAGATTTAGTTTTAAAGCAACAGAAATGGAAATCCATGTAAGAAAATTGATAAATTAAAACTGAATAATTTAAGTACAAACAATGCATGGGGTGTCATCATTCCAGAAAGAGTCCCTTCCATCGTATTTATAAAGCAGATGGAACCCTCTCCCAAGGGAGACTTGGCTGTCCTGCACATTGGTTTCATTCAGGTGTCAGCTAAAAACTCATTTATTTATGCAGACCTTCAGAACATAGTGGCTCTATTTGCCTATTTTATCAATGACTGTTGCATTGCATTTTAATGTGTATTTGTGACTTTAACAGTGTTGCATTTGTTGAATTATTGATACTATTAGTTTCCCTGAGGTTTTTTGTGAGAGTAATTTTCTGTCTCTCTCATAAAAATTTAAAAATCTTCTTTTTAATCAGTTCAGCACAATTTGAAACTGCTTGTAGGACTTGTAAGACACATTCAAAAATACACTGGCAGTATAGAAAGGGCAACAGAAGAGCAAAGTCTAAATATGTGTCTGATCACATTCACCTTTTCTTTCCTTGTCTCTCTCCTCCATCCCATTTGCTTTTAGCTGTGCCCCAAACAAAGAGCAGCCATGGAATCTTATCCACTTAATAATAAGTAGTAGTAGTAGTAGTAGTAGTAGTAATAGTAAAATATTATTTGTACCCCACTCATCTGGCTGGGTTTCCCCAGCCACTCTGGGTGGCTTACAGCACATAAAAATTGTAAAATATTAGCCATTAAAAATTTCCTGATACAGGGTTGCCTTCATATGTCTTCTAAAAGTCAGATAGTTGTTTATTTCCTAGACATGTGATGCGAGGGTGTTCTACAGAGAGGGTGCCACCACCAAGAAGGTCCTCTGCCTGGTTCCCTGTAACCTTATTTCTCGCAGGGAGGGAACCGCCAGAAGGCCCTCAGAGCTGGACCTCAGTGTCTAGGCTGAATGATGGAGGTGCAGACACTCCTTCAGATATACTGGGCCGAGGTCAAATTTAGGGCTTTTTTAAAAAAAGATTTTTATTAAAGATTTTATTAATACAGTAAAAAAGATAACAGAAAAAACAGAAAACAAAACAAGAAAAAAAATAGAATTAACATCTTTTAGTAACCATACTTTCTTCGCTTTTTGGACTTCCTCACATCTCTCGCTCCTGCGTTCCAAATTTATACAATTTTAACCAGCAATTTATCACCTTGTTTCAATTCTTATTCTGTAAGTTTCCAGTATTATGTCCCTAGCTTTGAATACTTTTATCTAAGTCTTAAGTCCCTGATTTGGGCATAATATTTATTCAAAATTTATCTTTCTCTTAAAATTCACTCATTCTCATATTCTTATCAACTAGCTTAATGGTGCCATGATATTTTCAGTCTCGCATCCTTCTTAGCACTCATACAATTTGCAATGTTTTTGTAAATAGTCCTTAGGGCTTTAAAGGTCAGCACCAACACTTTGAATTGTGCTCGGAAACATACTGGGAGCCAGTGAAGATCATTTAGGACTGGTGTTATTTGGTCCCAGCAGTCGCTCCCAGTCACCAGTCTAGTTGCCGCATTCTGGATTAGTTGTAGTTTCCAGGTCACCTTCAAAGGTAGCCCCACGTAGACCGCATTGCAGTAGTCCAAGCGGGAGATAACTAGAGCATGTACCACTCTGGTGAGACAGCCTGCAGGCGGGTAGGGTCTCAGCCTGCATACCAGATGGAGCTGGTAAACAGCTGCCCTGGGCAGCTGCCCATGTGCCAGGCTGTGCACCTGGTCCTTCATGGGCACAGTTACTCCTTGTAAGCACCTTTGAAATTTAAAATAAAGTATGGGGGGGGGGATATTAAACATTTTTTTTTTTTAAATGAAGATGTTGTGTTCCTTACCATTTTCCCCTGCTTCCAACATGCCTTGCAGATATCGGAAAGATCCTGACTGCTTGGGTTCCGAAACTGGTCTTTCATAATCCTGCAGCATTTTGTACACATCTGAGTCCATGTCAATTCCATTTCTGCTTCTTGGTAGGGACCTCAAAGGGTCAGCACTATTTAAATACAAAATGAAGGTCAAAGGATTGTTGTACACTAGAGAAATAAAATCAGTTCTTTAGGGAAAAAAAGTTAATCCCTTGTGAACTGTGAGGGGTTATTTAAACAAAATTTTCTAGTGCTTCTTGCATCACAAGGCAACAGCACAAGGCAACAGGTCACCCATAAGCAAACCCTATGCTTATTTTAATGGGGATTTAGTTAACAATGCTTCCTTTTCCTGAACTAGCTTTTTATTAATGTAGAGATCATTGTAGAGACTATGAAGGACAAACTTTGTAGCCATACTCTACTTGCCCCTGTGCAGTGCGGTTTGAGTGACCTGTGAACATATGCACCACAGACAGGCCAGCTGCTGCTATTCATTGTGAATTACTATGCCACACATGGATCTTTTTTTTTTTAATGCATTAAATTAAATTACTGAAGAACCTGGAAGCCACCCAACCATTGAAAAATATCTGGCAGTTAGGGCATTATGTGTTTTTTTTTGCCAAACATGGTCTCAAGGGTACTTTTTAAAAAATCTTAGAATACTTCCTTGTAGCACATTTCCTCTTGGATTAGTCCACATTTTCTAAAGTACCCATAATATATATTTATTAAAAAGCCTCAAGATTTAAACAATGCTAAAATACCAGGGGTGGGATTTACGTAACCTCTCCTTCCCCTCCAGGCCCCCTGAAATTGGCTTGTGTGGGTCGGGAGAACTCCCAGAACTGTGTGCAGGGGAGGAGAGGGGGGTCATTCCAATGTATGTGTTCTGCCATCTCTGAACAGCTTCCTGTGCTCATTCTTAAAATGTACAAAGCAGCCTTAGGGCAAATTTGCTTTGAAGGCCCCTAAACATGAGATTTAGCACTTTTATTGGCAATCCTACTTTATGTTGATTCTTTAGTTAATGCATTTGTCTTTCCAGTGTGAATTTCATCTATTTGTCCCTACGCAGCCTTTTTTAAAAAAATGTTTTTAAATTCCATTTTTAACAGTATGTTCTAGCAAATTAAACAAGCTGTTTTCTTCCAATGAAATGGGTATGTTTTTGCATGAATGGGTCCCTTTTGTGGCAGTGTTTTGGTCCTAATAATCTGATATATTTATACTGTATAAGCATGTCAACCTCTTTGTTGCTCCACATGTTTTTCAGTTGAAGCAAATAGCAGCTTTGGGGTGGCTGCATGCAATTTTCACTGAAAGAATAGTTGAAGAAAAGGGATTAACCTCCCTCCTGCCACAGTGTAGCCCTCTCTCCACCCACAGCAACTATTCATAAAAATAATCTTCATCACAATGTCTTGTTTGACTCTCATACCTGTGGGGAGATGTGATATGCAGACTACTCATCTGTGATGGTAAACCTGAATCTGCATTGTTGTTTGTATATAGCCGTGTGGCGTTATTGTACTGCACATTTGATATCTGTTTGTTGTCTGTTGGACTTCCTCCAGGCGAAAATGTCGCTGGTCTTCTATTTGGAACAGGTCCATTATCCTAAACAGGGAAAGAAGCAGAGGTTTTGTAACACTAGTTGTCATTGCCAATATTAAGCAACCTCTTCTGCTAAATGCCACGCCTGTCTGCAACAGTAGTTTGTGCGTAGAGCCTCTCAACTGCTAACAATACTGCTTTAGTATTATGCAGCCTGCTATTGGTAGATAAAGAATATACAGTGAGAAAAGAGGGGGAAATAAATGTTTGTTGCATTTAGTAGCTCTTGTGGAATGACTGCTGCTGTTTTTGTTGAGGTATTGCATTTAGTTAGGCTTTGGCCCAATACTCAAGTTTTAACAGCAAGTTTGTATCTGAAGAAGTGTCTTGGTCCTTGATTAATGTGAGCAGACCCATGTGGGATTAGCTGAGCTTCATAAACACTGGGAAGCCAACACAAGCCATTGTTGATGTGGGACATTAAGTATGTATATGAGAGACAATTTTATCTTACTATATTTTGAGGAAACATTGTGTTCTTGAACAGTGCTAGCTAGTGCCTGTCAGATTTTATGGGTAGAGTGTAGAGAAATTCTTCAATTCATCACTCCCATCCTAACATACCTCCCCCTTGAATCTCCCAATTCCCTCTCTTCCTTCTACTCCACTCAGTTTCAGAGGCCAGTTCTCCACACCCATCCCTCTGCACCAACTTCTAAGGCCTGTTAATGCATCGAAGAAAAAATACCAGAAGCAAAAGATAAACAGCAAAAGGGATAACAGAGTGGGCATTGCTTATGGGTGTTTATGGTT
This sequence comes from Podarcis gaigeae, assembly GCF_964106915.1. NCBI lineage: Eukaryota > Metazoa > Chordata > Lepidosauria > Squamata > Lacertidae > Podarcis > Podarcis gaigeae. Next base: position 57,352,362 of record NC_139679.1, read on the forward strand.
GCAATCAGAACTTAGAACACAAGCTTTAAAAATACTTTGTTAACTATAGCTTATTAAACAGAGTGGCTGTGTTTTCAGCCATTCTTGAAAGTACCCAATCAGGACCAGTGCGAGGAGGTTGGATACTGAGGCACTTTTTCAAGGCCTGCACCCCAACAGGGAACCCACTGCAGACTCCCAGAGCCTCCTGACTCTCTTTCTCTTCCTTGCTGTTGCTACTTGTTGACCTGATCTCTCCCAGTGTAAGTGGTGAAAGGCAGGAGGAGGAGCCAGCATTAGGCTTCCCCTTTTCACCAGAGCAGTGCTGCTGACTGGGGTCAGAGGGAGAGGGAATGTAGGGCAATGGTGGTGACAGAGGCAAAGAGGTGGCTTTACTCATGTTAGGGGTGGTGGTGGTCACTGATAGCATCATGCCCAAAGGAGCCCAACACTGCACAATAATAGAACAGACATGGTTACAGAAAACTGCTGAATTATTATTATTTTTACAGCTGATGTACATACAGCATTTCCTCACATTAAAACTAATCTGACAAACCTCCATACCTTCTGGAGGAATAAAGAAACCCCACAATTGATCCTCATCCATTTTTACATTTTCATTTGCCTCCCAACCACACAGCTTTTTCTTTCAATGAGATTTTACTTTTTAAAAAACCTTGCAATGACATTAAACTAAAATAAATTGTGTTGTAAATAATCCAGAGAGTCACATTCTCTGTGGTTAACTTTAATTCTAGGCATTTTGTAAACCACCTAGTATTAAACAAAATGAGTTCTGAATCCACACTGAACAACTACAAAACTATAATTATTGCCTCTATTTTTTTCCAGATGGCATAAAACTTCACTGATATGCACAAGGATGCTAAGATCAGTGTTTTTTTTCTGGGGGGACGCAGGGGGTACACATACCCCTAAACATTTGTGAATCCTTTGTACTTTTGTCCATTTACTGTATTTATTTTCCCTGATTTGAACTATAAAATGGTGATTTTCTTGAGTCAAAATGAACATACCCCTAAACATTTTTTTTTAGAAAAAAAGCACTGGCTAAGATTATTTTGGAGTTTTGCTCAAATATGCTACACTGTGCAAATTAAAAAAAAATATCTGTAAAGAAATACCAGGTCTTTTTATACACCTTTACAAGGGATGACTTCACCAGTTGTAGGCTTTTTTTGTGGCCAGACAACAGCAAATCAGGATCATTTGAACATGAAAAACAACCTTTTAAACTTTGTGTCACTTCCAATCCCAGAGTCCTACTATAAATAGCAATGGAGCATTTCATCTCAGCAGGCATGGTTAGCAATTTCACATAATTCCCTATTTCAGGACTGGGGCGCCTGTGGTCTTACAGATGTTGTGGGACTCAAAATTCTATCAGCTCCACCCAGTGGTCATGGATGATGGGAGTGATCATTCAACATCTGGAAGGCCACTGGTTCCCCTGCCCTATTTGATGCCTCAAAATATCTATTCTCTCTTGTAAAAGTAGCACAGTGTGGTATCACACAATTCCTCTGTTTCTTGAAGCGTACCCTGCTCTTTGCGAAACTATGAAAAAGGAAGATTGGACCTTTCTTGTCCATTTGTTTGGGGCTCAGCTGAAAGAGCTTTGTCTGCCACAGAGACCTTCAGGACCAACAGCAGCAAGCAAAGGGAAGTATTATCATTGCCACCTCTTTAAATAAGTTATTTAAAGACAATGTGCAGTTTGTAAAGTCACAAACCACTGGATACATAAGTTTGTATGGTTTAATGATTTGTTATTATGTTTATTGATCTTATGTGAGCCTCTCTGGGAGCCTTGTTGGCTGAAGAGCAGGATTTATTATTTTCAGATTAATAAATTAATTTTGTTCCCACTACCAAATAGCCATCATAAGCAATCACATAAAAGATCTTAGTTTTACTACTACTGTTTGCTCAACGGTACTAACTTTGTAGAAAGGTGGTGGCAAAAGCAACTATGAGAACTGGTTTATGAGAAGTGATATGATTTCATATTTATCTGCCAGACTTGGAGCTATTGGTTTCAATATCAGCTTTTGTCCCTTCCATTGGAAGTGTCCAGTTTCTTCATGTTTTCTCCCCCATGTGTTCCAGCTTCCAAACCCATTGAGATTTTCCCACTCCCTGTGGCTCTCTTTCGACTTAACTTTGTCTGCATATATTTCCTGTTCTTTGCCCCTGTAATATAGCAGAGGAACAGGGAAGGCAAATGGAAAGAGGCAGAAAATATGGCTTTTGGCCATGCCTAAATACAAAGCTTTGTACAAGAAAGACCAACTAAGAAATCTATGTTTTTAAAATGTTTGGGATATCACGTTTGGTACATGGCAATTTGCCTAGGAGTCTAGACTGGTTAGCCCTTACCCCTCATTATATTGGTTACCAAAGTAGACTTCATGAGTCTCTTTTATGATTCATTTTGTCTTCACTGACCATTATAAACTAGATTTATTCCCCCAGAAGAAAACCTTTCTTATGTTTTATCGTATTTCCTGCTGAGTCATGTCAACTAGTACGCAGCACTTTTATAACTGTAATAGCTTTGCCAGATACTTGGCTTCTCAAGTGAAAGTTAACATTTCTTGACTACACAGCCAAAATTCAGCATCTTTGTTTCAAGTTTTTCTTTGCCATCATCATAAGCAAAAACCCTTTTGGTGAGAGTCCCTGATAATCCAAGGTTTGGGATTAATTTAACTTTAAAATAAATTTATTTAATTGTATTAGTATTAGTACGGTAAGCTGTTTTAAATTTTTTTTAATGCTGTCACCCACCCTGGGACCTTAATAGTGAAGGATGGGCAATAAATAAATGGCAGGCACCTGATAATAAGAAAACAATGGCTTTCGAAATATCCAGGGAACCATGTTTCAGAAATAGGATGCCCTGCAGGTTTTCTTATCCATGCCTTTTGCCTATTCTCCTTCCTGACTTCCTTCTTGGATTGTGGTCCCTTTGCCCCCTCCCATGAAGTAGCTGCAACATATTGAGATGTATTCTTCTCTTGCTTTCAAAGTTTAAAATTACAGACATTTCCTCAGTCTGGAGACTAACTGATCTGACTTGTATAAAATTTCTGGTGCATTTTCCTTTTCCCTTTCCTTTAAAAATGAAAAATATCTTTTTTAAAAAAGGAGTTTGTGCCTTGATTTATTTTGTTTTTATGCTTTTGAGAAGAAACTTAGCAATGACATTCTTCAAATTAAAATTAATCTTTTTGCACACAGAAAGGTCAACCCACCACACCCAGCTAGAGAAATGTGTGTGTTTGTCACACACAGGAGTGCTGAGGAGCTCAGGTAATACACTTTCCAGGAACAATAATACAGTGGTACCTCGGGTTAAGTACTTAATTCGTTCCGGAGGTCCATTCTTAACCTGAAGCACCACTTTAGCTAATGGGGCCTCCCACTGCTGCTGTGCCGCTGCCGCGTGCTTCTGTTCTCATCCTGAAACAAAGTTCTTAACCCAAGGTACTATTTCTGGGTTAGTTCTGGGTTAGAGGAGTCTGTAACCTGAAGCGTTTGTAACTTGAAGCCTATGTAACCCGAGGTACCACTGTACTTGAGCAGTACCTTACATATGTATTACTGCTGTGGTAAAAGCAAGCTATAGTCAGGAGATCTACTAAGGCCTTGTTCACATTTAACCTCAAAAGGGATGGACATCTTATAACACACACATATTTAATGAAGCTACTGAATGCTTCATTCACACATGGGAACCAATGCTCTTAAAAGTATTAATATGTCATGGTATTGGCTGTTTGCTTTCAGGATCCAAGTTGCCATGCTAGTCACCCTCTGACCTGGAGGAGCTGTTGCTGAATGCCAAGCCTGTCTGCAATAAATCAAAATTCATCGAAAAAAAATTAATGATAAAGAGGTGGACTTGGTGTTCCACATGGAGACCTGGGCTGGTGGAAAAGTTAATCTGACCTCCACTGTTGCCCTTTGGGGTATTCATTACAGCATCAGCATTGCCCAGAGGGCTGGGGCAGGGGAAGAGTTGCTGTTGTCCATAAGCATTCAATCACCCTTTCTAGAAGGCACGTTTGCCTTGGATATGGGTCAGAGGTTCTGTGCCTCTGGTTAATACCATCTTTGAATGACACCAGAGGACCTGTGACCTGCCAGAAGTTCTTCTCTGCAGTTGGGTCCCACCCAGTTGGGGAAAGGCTGGCACCCAATTTCTCCACCTGTCAGTGTCATCTGAAAATCTTCCTCTCCCGTCAGACATATGAAGTGGAAAGTCTGCACTGGGACAAAGGTGTGAGATTCTGGCAGTTTTATCTCTCTATGAATGAATGAAAATGAAATGGTAGTTATCTGTACTAAAAGGTAAACTTACTGCAGAATCAAGAGTTAGAAGTTGTGGTTTCAAATGCAATGTTCCTGAAGTAGTGAAGTTTCCCGTATGAATGCAACAAGCAATTGTTATTTCATAGTGTTTCAAATGAATTAAATGAACACTACTAGCTCTCATGTTTCACTAGACAGCTCTAGGCTAACCCTTTACATATCATTTTTGTCTCCCCATTGTTTGAGAAACAGTCACATACTTCTTTACCTCCAAAGGTATAAACTATTCTGTGTAGGAAGACAAACAAAGACACTGAGAATGTTTATAGGAAAACAGATTCCTCCACATCAGTTTATGGGTAGATTGTGCCAGTTTCCCAAACTAACTGTTCCAGAGCAACCAAAACATTTTTTTTTAAAGAAATCAATTTTACCACTGCTGTTTACAGCTCAAGTCCCACATAGTGTATAGTCATTGTTTTCTCCTTAAGCAACGTTTAAACTTGTTCACAGTTTTCTTTTTTAAGATGCATGCTGTGATTTATTACTCACTCACCATATAAGTTTGCATTCAGGTGATAAACCCTGTGTATCCTGGAGGTGTTTTGTTTTTTAAAAAAGTTTTGTTAAAAGTTATAGAAAGCAGGGACTACCAAAAATGTGCATCTGCTGTTTTTGGCTGTGCACGAAGTACAGTGATACCTTGGGTTACATACACTTCAGGTTACATACGCTTCAGGTTACAGACTCCACTAACCCAGAAATAGTACCTCGGGTTAAGAACTTTGCTTCAGGATGAGAACAGAAATCACGCGGCAGCGGCGTGACAGCAGCGGGAGGCCCCATTAGCTAAAGTGGTGCTTCAGGTTAGGAACAGTTTCAGGTTAAGAACGGACCTCTGGAATGAATTAAGTACGTAACCAGAGGTACCACTGTATATGCATTTTATAGTAATAGCAACACTAGCAGCAAGCAGGTACTGTACTTGTATCACAGGCTGACCTAAGTGGTGTCTCTGGAGTGGTACTGTATTGCCTGGTGCATTCAAAGCTACTGGATTTCCTTCCAATAAATCCATTCATTAAGGTCTATGTTCTGCACATTTTACACATGTTCAGCAGCCTCTTACTTGAAAGTGTGGTAGGCTTCCAAAAGGGGGGGGGGGCTCATGATTACTTGGCCTCATTTCTGTTTGAACTGAAAAAGGCTTTGGGTGTATACCTGCAATTTCCTTTCCTATTAGAGTTAGTGAGGTCATCCGACATCATATTACAAAAACCTTCAGGAAAGAAAGAAAACAATGAATCAATTGTTTTCACTCAATCAAATTTAATGCAGGGGATGTTTCAAAAGGTTCAAAAATATGGGTGAATGCAAGAAGCCTCTTCTTTGTGGCTTTGGGCAGCAATTCGATGCTCACTTACATTTAGTTGGACTTAGGCCATTTCCAGACAGTCACTATTTGTGGGTACGATTCAATTGCATACCAGCGAATTTAGGATGCACCACTAAAGTGAATTTGGTGCTTTTGCACAACGAACGAATTAAAAACAAACAAACCGAAAAGGGACAGGAAGCTGTACTGGAATGTATGGGATAGCAACAATGTCAAGCAATGTCCAGTAACCTCCCTGCAAACAAATCAGAATGAATGCTCAACAAACAGCAATGCTGTATAAACTATACACAAAGTTTTGTGTAAACGAGTCAGAATGAATGTTCAATTATTTGAAAAGGCTATTCATTCTGTGTCGACATGCATAGGATTGAGCTACACCAGTAAAACCTTTAATTCTGCAGAAGTAATTTGCGAGTGAAAGAGAATATACTAAATATATATGTGTATTTATATTGCATATAAACAAATAAATAGATCAAGACTACTTCTTAGTAGTCTTTCAGCAGCAGTTTCTGCAGGTGTATATAACATCAACTGAAATGCCATTCATTGTGTTGATTACTCGTTAAAAGGTCAGCTGAATCAAACCAGTTTAGCTAGTAAATGTAAGAGCAAACAAAGGCTTTGGAAGCTTCTTTCAGTAATCTAGCACATATGAGATGAGTTAACCACATATAAAAGGCAAATCAGATTATACAGGAGGTGGCTCGGAATTCTGCTCTGTTCAGTGTTTATAGTCATGGAATCTCCCTCCTCTCTCAACTCCCCACCCCAACAAGAAGAAACACACCCTCTGAAAAGCACACAGATCCAGCCCAGATGGCAATTCTGGAGAGTCAGTCTCTCATTCTGTGTGGTATCTCGTGTGCAGACATTCACAAAAAGAACAACTATAAGGGCAGCTGTGTCTCTCAGAATTTTTAGAATCTAAAGCTTGAATAATGTGTATTCAAAATGTGTTTTTGCAGATGATCAATGGAAAAATCAAATAACCAGAAAGGAACTTTGGCTCTAGTAGCAGCATTTAGTCTCAAGAATTTTATTTGTTAACATAAAGCTTTCTCAAATGGTGGCTCAACAAAAAAAAATACCTCATTTCTGAATCAAATGGAAAGTCTCAAATGAAGAGACAGTGTTGCTGTACAAGTGCTCAGAATGGTCTTATTTTACTTTTCAGAGAGTTTGACATATTTTTATGTTCTGAATTTTAAAATTAGCCACAGACACAGTTGAACTTTACTATTACTCTTGTACTATTTTGTAAGTATTCAACTTCAGCACTCTGCTTAGGTGCCAATGCTGTTCACTCATAGCATCTTCATAGTCATCCATTTTAGCAGAAGGGATAGGCCAAGTAATAGAGAAATATACCAGAATAATTAAGTGGGGCAGGAGAGGGTTAAAATGCCCAATGAGAGAATATAATCTGACTCTTATTACATTTTGAAACACACATCCAAGAGGAATGTGTGTTCAGCTTTTTATTAGACTATTTAAGGTTTTACAATGACCTCTGACCTAGCTGAATGAATGAAGCAAATATATATTTAATAATCCCTATGATTCCTAATTAACATATGAAATCCAATCTTTAAGCAAAGCATTTGCATCAAGCGGAACAGTTTTAATATCAATATCTGGGTCCCATAATTGGGGGGGGGGGTCATCAGCAAGGAATTTGGAAAAGGAGTAGAAAAGTATTCTCTCATACACATTTTGAGAATGGAGTACTTGTCATGTTTTATAGACTTATTTATGTGGAATGAACACAAATATAAAACATATTAAGGTTTAAAAATATCTGACATCGAGAGCCTGAGACCGAAAGACTGTCTGCCTAGGGGGAATCCTGCTGGATTCAAAATTTCAAAAGATCTTAAGTCAGGGATTTGCATTTGAAATCCTTTTCTTGGCAATCAGAGCTACTCTGTCTTCCTAGTTAAATTACTAACAATGAGATGTGGAGGGTGCCAGCATTGTATCTCACCATGTTCATGAACTATTTCGGTGCTATTTGGCATGTGTTCTCCTTGCTTGGAAGGCTTTTTAATCAGATAACTTTTTCTAAAATATTTGGAATAAGTAGCACTTTGCTTTTTTGCCCTCCTAAATCTCTATCAGTACACATATAGCTAGCAGATGGGATAGTCTTTTGAAGGCCTTGTCTGTTACTTCTTTCATAGAGCTTACACTTCCCTGCTACCCCCCCCCCCCGCCACCTTGTTTGGCAGGTCAAGCCATCCTCAATGGGACTAGGGGTCATTGCACTGGAAAAACTTAACCTGGGGCCCAGCTGGTTCCTGCCTGTCAGGGCAGAAGATGTGGGTTGGGGTTGGTTGTTGGCCATCCATTTTTGCTGCACTAGCTCATGTGTCACGTCCCTTAGGATCCTGCATGTCTAAAGCTTCCAGTGCCCTCCAAAGGCCCATTCTAGACTTTCTGCTATCTGCCCCTGGTGGGAGGACATTTGGCAGTCGCTTGCTTGGGTAGAGATGAGATCTGATGAGGATCCAAACTTAGCTACTGTACTTGGTGGTGTGACTATACCATTGTAGACCTTGCACAAATGGTGTGCACATTCCATTCTTTTTGCCCACTGACCCACCTGCATTCTTGCTTTAAGCATCGGCCTCCATTCTACCTTCCCTTGAGTTCCCTGTCAGATATAACTCATCCTGCGGCCATGTTGCTAACGTGTGTCTTAAGCAGACATTATACCAAGGCTGGAGAACCTCCAAACTTAGTCTGCTTGGCCGCCCCATTGTGCCAGCATGCAGGACCTCCTGATCATAAATTGAGCGCACAGTTGTTTCTTTGATGTAGCAAGACATGTTCCCACCACCCATCAGCCAATGGGCAGTGCTTAGAAACTGCTTCTCCCTCCCAGGGTTGCTCCTTGAACCTCTGGTTTTGAGCAGTTTTGAATAGCGGTACTTGAAATCAGCTCCAAAACCCTAGCTCATAAAGACTTAGTGCAATTTAATTCTCCTGCAGGGAATTAACTGTGTATATTCTGTTCAGGAAAAATAAATCCTTATAAGAGACAAAACTTGGGAAAGGAAACTACGATGATGTGAGCAGGGACTGAAATGATATACACTCCCCCATGCTTCTGCACTGATGAATTGAAACCTTACAAGCTTTCCCTCAGGCACAGACAAAACGAAAAATGCCCCCAAATTGCAGCAATGTTTGATTCCTAAAACAGAAAGGAAAAAGTAACCAAGAGAAAAGCAATTTCTATATGGTTTAGAGAACTTTTTCTTCTTGCCTTTTGAAATAAATGTGCTTCAGCTGTAGGATTTTTCAAAAGGAAATAAATCCAAAACAGCTGAAATGTAAATAGGTAAAAAGCAACTTTACCCAGAAGGCAAAGCTTAAACTGAGTTGTTCTAAAACTTAATCTTCTAATATGGAGGCTGTTCTGAAGTCTTGGCTTTCTCTCTATATCAGGGGTAGGGAACCTGTGGCCCTCCAAATATTGCTGGACTACCATCACCCCGACCTTTGCCCATGGCAGCTAGGGCTGGTGGGAGTTAGAATTCAGAATCTTATGTTTTATGTTCGAGCTGGATCAGTGTAATATCATTTTCCTTTACCCTATCATACTTCTTTACTATATGCTACTGTGCATATTCAAGTGCAATGTAACAAATCCAGTAATACAAAATGAAGCTTGGCTTCCTTTTCCCACCTATACTTCCTATCAGACTTCAATATTCTATTCTAAAGGTAATGATAGCCATAAACTTTAAAAGAGGATGAAATCATTTTATGGAGAATGAGGCTCATAGCTGTCAACGTTTCCATTTTTTAAAGGGAAATTCCCTTATTCCGAATAGGATTCCTCGCAAGAAAAGGGAAAAGTTGACAGCTATGATGAGGCTATCTATGGTTATTAGTCATGGTGGCGGTGTACTGTCACCAGTAGTAGAGGCAGTGTGCTTCTGAATACCAGCTGGTAGCAAACACAGGTCGGGAGAGAAACAAAATTTTAATGGCCTGGCCATCAGTGAACATTACTCCATCAGAATTGTTTAGCTGTTCCCAGCCTAATGAATTCTGAAAAGAAAAAGAAAATTGATGGCCTGAACATCAGAAAAGGTTCAGTTTTTCCATATGACAGGTTATAGGAGAAAAAAAATGTTCACAGACCATCTAAAAATATTATTGTTAAAATAAGCTGATGGGGTTAGGAAGGATGCTGTTATACCAGCCCTGCCATTAGGAAGAGTGAGGCAACTGATTTTTCATGAAAGGGCTACTTATTTTATTTATTATTATTGTGCTTCTGCTGCCAGGGAAAGGGGGGAAAAAACACTCCTGGGATGTTTAGCCTCCGATGTTAAAATAACTTGATTTGCCTTGGCAACTCTGCACCTTGAGTTTTGTGGGGGTGGGAAGCAATTTACCGATCTGCCTCAGGCAGCAAAATGTATTGGGCTATTGGAGGTGGGGGGACATGGAAAACTGAACTGCTCCAGATATATCCACATCAAACATTCATAGCTGAAAGAGCTTCAAAATACATTTATAGGACCTTGAACGGCAAAGCCAGATGCATCAGGCTTACATTTTGTAATAAGAATATATAAACAGAGTGAGTTAAGTCCTGGCTGAAGAATTTGGTCTGGGATGCTGGGATTTCCCTGTTTAGGCTGGTGTGAAAGTTATGAAATACATTTTTCAGTGATCTGTGGTTTCACCCATGAAACTGAAATCTGCAATGCAATCCTTATGTGTGTTGTTCAGCAGCTTGATTATAACAAAAGTGGTTTCTGCATACTTGCATGTTAGCAGAATATTAGCAGGTCAAGTAAAAGTTTGAGAGGAAGCTGTGTCAGGAGATCAGTCTTCATATACATTATGAAAGTGGAAGCATAATGAAACTAGCTAATCTCAATTCCCCCCACCCCCCAAAAAGATGCTGTGCTTTACATAAATAAGGACTGTCTTCACTTTTGCTTAAGTTGAGATACTGCCTGTTCTGATAATTACATTCACTATGTGATTTTCTTCCTTGTTCAGATTGTGGCAAGGTAGCCCACATGCACACTGCTGCCCTGCATGGAACGGAGCATGAGTTGGCCCTCGGCCTGCCAGCACAAGCGTAATGAAATGTGTGTGGTGGCATGACAAAAGCTGGTCTGGATTGAATTCAGCATCTTGCAAACACATGTATGCAATTGTCTTGTCATGGGTAGGTGAAACTGGAATTCCACTGGTGCTGAACTCCCCCTCCCCATAATTTCCATATGTTGAAATGGTCGTGGCAACACAGTATGCCCATATATTTTCAATAACTTTGAAGCTGCTACAATGTATGAAACATCTGGGTGTGAATTGTATGTGATAAATCAGTCTTATTTTGAATGCACTTTCTGGTAGAAAAATAATTATTCACAAGAGTTGCCTGCACCTTTCATGCAACTTTTGTAAACATTTTTGGCTGCCATACTTGATAGGAACATCGACAAAACCTTTGAAAGATGACCAAGGAAACTAATACTTTGGAAACAAAGAACCAGATAGTGATGTTTACAGTCTGAATCCCTGTAACAACTGGAATAATCTTTCATCTTTAACAAAAGCTGAAAATACTTATATTAATGTTGTTGTAAATTGAAATAACAATAATAATAATTTTATTATTTATATGCCGCCCATCTGACCAAGTTGCCCAGCCACTCTGGGCAGCTCCCACGAAAATAGTAAAAACACAATAAATCAGGAACCATTAAAAACCTCCCTGTACAGGGCTTCAGATGTCTTCTAAAAGTCATATAGTTATTTATCTGTTTGACATCTGATGGGAGTTCCACAGGGCAGGCACCACTACCGAGAAGGCCCCTACAACTTCTTCATGTTGTCTACAGGAAAATTCTGTGGCTGAAAAATTGTAAGATGCTAACAGTAGAAAACATTGGTCATTATTTCCCATTGTTACCAAGTTTCCCACTGTTATCCACTGTGTGTAGTACTGGGAATAATCTCAGCTGAACTATTTGGAAGACCATTCCAGAACTCACTTGGCAGAGCTACCTCTATACTGACATAATGCAAATGATTGTCCATTTGGATTCTTCAATGTATATATGAACTAGGCTCTTATACAGCAAAGAGAAAAGGAATTACAGTAACACCTTTTCTCAAACAACTTCATTGCACCAACTCATTTCTGGAAGCATTCAAAGTTTTTGAACTGAATAAGCACTTATTCAGATGCAAGCATTCACAGTAAAACAAAATGGACCAAATTATGACATGTTAGGCTGTTGGCACCTTGGGTGCTAGAAGAATATGCCTGGCATGTTTTCAAATAACTGTAACACAGTACACAGTGTTTTATTTAGGCTAACTTTTTTGCCCTGTATGCTTGCAATGCTTTCAAACACATATTTGATCCAGCACAAGAAAAAATTTTAGTGGTGTCTCTCTACACCCTTGAAAAGCATAATTAACAAAGAATTTTTCCATTCCATTCCAATAGATGTATGGAATGGAACAACCAAAGTCAGCTCATAGGCTTTTCAATGAATATATATAATCCTTTTCTTCCTAAAACATGTTTGAAGATACTAGTATATACAGTTCATTCCCCACCCCCCATGAAGTTGAAAAGCAACCAATAATTTCTCCTATTTGCTGTGCTCTCCTTTTGTTTCTGACAGAAAGCCAACCTTTGCCTTGCACCACTAATAACAAAAGTCTTTTTTATTCTGTTATTTGCCTAGTACTTTATTTTTTTTTTTTTACAAATCTGTGCCGCATCTCTAGTGAAAGAATGGCCTCGAAAGAAAAGTCATTCTTCTTTGCTTAAACAATCGTGCTCTGTAACTGTGCCTCATATATCTTCAGTACTCAAATTCCTGCTGAGAAAACTCCAGTACTATCGTAACATGGGATACAAATCTACCAAATGCTGCCTAACCATCCTTAACTTCAGTAGGGCTTGTGTGGTTGTAATGCTTAATGAACTGTGATTTAAAAAGGCAAAATAGGTTTCACAAGTTTTGAAGTGGGATGGTGGATGATTGGAAGATTTAGACTGATAGCCTTTTTATTAAAAAATATTTATTAAAATAAACTGCATTAAAATATTTCACAAACAAGTTGTAGTAACATTCATATTATATTTTTCTATTTTGTACATCCCAGTGATTAAAATTATTTTTGATATGCAATATTTCTTTTTCAAGGAATAAAACAGTTGGAAAATAAGTTTAGAATGATTTTAGAATAAACCTAGATGGTAATTGTAAAGGGTATCTTTCTATGGATAAAATTATGGTACTATTCACCCCAAATCTACAATCTTTACAGAACAATACATCTTATGTCCAAAGATAACTATTAATTATCTTTGAATTAATAAATACCGCAAATAATGTAAACGTTTGCTCTAAATAGTTTTGCAGAACATGTTCTATGGAAGAGAATGAAGGCTGTCCCATCCCTTTAATCACTGACTGGAATCCAAAAATGGTAAGAATCATGATAGTAATTCAAGATTGCTTAGGTTCTGCAACCATGCTGAATAAGAGAATATCCCTCCTACTCAACTCCAGGTACTCAGTGATATCAGGAATACAAAACACCATGCATAAGGTTCTCACTTCATTTGGCTCTTAAATCTAGCATATATCACTTCTAAAGCAAAATGCTGCCATTTGGATCAATGTTACAGAATCCAAGCAAGCAGGCCTGCACTCATATGTAAGTTTCCAAATGCACAGAGTTGTGCCAAATACTGCATTCCTTGCAAGCATTGCTCTGGATGTGGTCTGGTTATCCTCTGCAAGATGGGACATGACATGCCAAGTCACACCGAAGACACCAAACAAACAAAACAGTAACTTTTCCAATGCTGTACTTTCAACATTTATTTACTAACAGAACATTTAATCTTGGGTGCAACTTTCATGTCACCGGGATGCTTCAGAGGTTTGTTCCTGCATTGAAATGGTTCTAACAACAATCAGCCCATAGACGGCAAGAGCTACTTATATAAGAGTTTTAGGAGGAGATGAAGGCAGTGGTGATCTAGGCCTAACCTCCACTCCCATTGAAGACTTGCAGAACATTCTGCTGCCACCTACAGTCACTGCCTTCCCCACGTACATGTAATGCATTTATATTGACCAACTGCCTCTGTATTGTCAGGTGATCAAAGCCAGCCCACCAATGAGGCAGGGCAAAGCACCCACCTCAGACAGGGGAAGTGCAAGCGGTAGTAGCCAGCAGCAGCACCTTTCCGACCACTGCCAGAGCACCGCTCTCACTGGTGAGAGGAAGGTGTTCTGGTATGCTGTGTTGCCTCTCGTCTTCCCCTTCCCAGGGTGGGGAAGAGAAGCAGCAACACCTTGCAGGTTCAGTGAAAAGGGGTGGCATTACAGTGGGGGCAGAAGTGGTGGGGTGAGGCAGTGTGGGGGACAAGAGAACATATTTCCATTACATCTCAGGTGGTGAAGCACCCTGTAGGTGGGATTCCTCTGAGGTTCAAATTAGGCCATTAAGCCTTTAGTTACTGGTTCCTATATATGGCATCACATCACCAATGTCAGTGCCTGGTTCTAGATATTTAATTTTCAGTTTTATAAGGACTTTTCTATTCCATTTCTGTTCAACTGTTTTCATTCTACTTGTACTTCACTGAGTATATATCATTGAGTATATATTTAAACACAAGCACTTTCTATTGTCCATCTGGATCTACCAGTTTACTAACATAAAAAAATTCTGATAACTGCTAGACTGAAATGGCTGAGTTACAAAGATCATTTGTGGCCCTGTTTGTTTGAGGGCCCGATGGTCAGTTCCTAAGAGATAATAAATCCTGTAGTCATATTAAATGAAACTGAATATAGCATTAATTTCTTAAAATCTGCATGTTCATCTTTTGCTGAAAAAGTTGTTTTGATTATATTTTTTCTTCCTTTATCAAGATTGCATGGAATACCATAGCCAACAAGCAGTTTTTATTCAGAATTCAACTATGAATCTGGAATAATGAAATATCTCTATATTCATATTGATAAAGTTTTAAAATTATGGTGTGAGGAACCTAAAGTTCTAAACTAGATTGTGTCAAACAGTCAGAGAAGATAATATAGTGGCCTAAATGTTAGCTTTCAAGTTTGTATATGATCCTGTTTTAAAAATAAACCACCTCTGTTTTTACTAGACATTTATTTGCATTTTCCTAGGTCCATGACATATATTATACTAATGTTTTATTTCAAGTGACTCTGACTCCAGGTGGTGGTAGTTGTTGTTTTTTTAAAGTCTTAAAATACATTAATTAAAATGTAGCCCATGAACATATGGTAACCTTAATGATTGGATATTTGAAATAATAATTTAAAATGCATATCTAGTAAATAATCATATGATTTGTACGTAGAGTCTACTGTGAGAAACAACTTTTCTTATCTGGGACACAGGACAAATTACCCTTTTATATTATTATGAAAAACAGAATTTTCCAAATGATTCAGCGCCACATTAAAAAGGGGAAGGGGAAAAAAATCGCAGATTTCCCCCCCCCCCCCCTGAAGAACAACCAAAGTATTGCACTGTGATCAGAATTATTTACCTACAATATTGGTTGCTTGGTTACAAATGGAGCTGTATGAAAATGGTAACAAATGACTACACAGTGCTTAATTCACAGGAAGTGACTATGTGGAAAACAGAGAAACATTATTAACCAAGGCCTTCATTATGTCTCCCATGGGCTTTGGCCACATACCGGTAGGTAAAGCACAGCAAAACTAAGGAGCTGAACTTTACACAACTGTAGCAATTTTAGCAACAGAAAGCATACGAAACTCTTCTCCCCAAATCTATTTGCAAGCAGCACGTTTGCCTACAATTCTAGGCCAGTAATACTTGATGAAGTGGCACAGCCAGGACCACATCCACAGCCCTGCCTACTAATTGCAGCCAGGGCAGGAGGTATGGAAGCCAGGAAAAAGAACTGACTATGAAGACATTTCAGCTGGAAACAAGTCTTTCCTGATCTAAATGCTGCATTTTTAACATATACTGTAATTATTTGGCATTAAGATGGTTGATTTGAGAGAAACTGTTGTATAGATATCAGTTGTAGCAGATTAAAAATGGCTTAAGTGACAGCTTATACAAATTCACTGTAATGTAACTGAAAATCTAACGTTCATGAGATTCAGCCACTCCAGATTTTGCTTATCTGGGGATAGTTATGGTTAAATAAGATGGAAAAACTTGTGATGGTCAACCCCACTGGACCGGGTCTGAAAATAATATAGCGTTGCTATATGAAGAATATCCTATATATTATGAAGCGTTGCTGTATGAAGAATATGCTATATATTATGAAGAATATCCATGGGTGTAGCCAGGATTTTTGTTAAGAGGAACAGGCCTTTTGTTAGGGGGGCAGAACCTCAGTTAGCTATATTTTTTATTGATTTTTACTGATTTAGGGGAGCAACTGTCCCCCCCCCTTGGCTACGCTCATGAGAATATCTGCTGAAACTCTGGAAATCCTCTAGGAGATATGTATTATTCTAGGACTAGACACCTGAGGTGCCAACCATGTTAATAATGACAATGACAAACATCAGTTTGCGAGGGCCAGCAAACCATTGCTATTGATGCTACTGCTGTAACCCACGGAGTAGTTCAGTGCTCACTCAACCCCTCTTATTTGTGATCATGGTGGCAGCAGCTGCATTTTAACCCAAGAAATGTAAACCCAAGAACTCCCCCAAATTTTCACGTTGAACCCAACAATCTGCTTTTGGGTTTTCCCCCCATTTATTTTAGCAACATTCCTACTTATGGTATGTGCTGGTAACAATAGCCATGTGCAGGCATTAAATCAGGGGGAAGGGCAGGGGTGGGCACACAAACCCCATTCCCCACAACCCGCAGCAGACCAGCTGCTCTTGGGATCTTTGAGTGATTAGCAAAAAGGTCTGAAGATAGCTTTCAAGCACATTTACTTGAATGCACTTAGAAATGCTCCCTTCGATGGCTGTGCTCTTGTAGGAGGTGCCCTACTGACTTTCATTCAACAGAGAGCATGCCTTAAGGCCCCAAAGAACCAGGTTCCTCAGGAGTAAGAGTCATCCTTGGGAGAAAAGGACTCATTGGAAGCAAGGAACCTGGAAGTCTGAGATAACCAGTTGCAGCTGGGCCTGAGTAGGGTCTGGGTGACCACAGCTGCAGACTTGTTAGCTGCTGGATCAGTGCAGGACCTTAGCTCTGTGCACCCCAGCTTCTTGCTTCTGATGCCTGTCCTAACTGATCCTGTGCTACTGACCTCTGCTAACACCTTGCTCTTGGAATCTTTACTGCACCTCGGGCTGCTGTGCTATGTTTGGCATTGTCTCACAACCCTGCTGTTACATCGTGCCCACTTTTAAACTGTTTCACTCTACTTGGCTTTGGCTTCTTCTTAAGGCCCTCTGTTTCTGGGTTGCCCTGATACTGGACTGCTTCCTCAATCCTCTGGAGTTGGCTATCCACCTGTACAGTATGTGGATATCTAGCTTCCCCCTGGATATCTAGCTTCCCCCTTGACTCCTGCCAGAGACCAAAACAAGACTAAACCAAGGAATTCAGCTCAACTCACTTAAAAACTCTCTTGCAGCTTGAGGAAGTTGGGGGGATTACATACCCCTGTCCATTTCCCTATTTAACCCTTCATGACTCATATGATGCTCAAATATAGCAAAACAATGGGATGCGGGTCATGATGCAAAAGCTGAATAGCCTAGTTGGTTAGACTAGTGTAGTGGGGATAATGCCACGATTGCAGATTTGATCCCCATTTGGGACACCTGCATATTCCTATATTGTAGGGAGTTGGGCTAGACTAGATGATCCTCGGGGTCTCTTCTAACACTATAGTTCTATGATTTTATTGAAATTACACAAATAAAACTTTCCTAATAGTGTTGACAGGCTAAACTATATAACAGATTAATTTAGTGGTCTTGCCAGTACTAGCAAGAACATCATGATATTATACTATTTATCCTGCTTTGATGCAATATTTAATATGCTTTGCCACCTTTATGAAGAAGCAAAAATCTGTTAATCTTTTTTGTTGCCATTTTTTCACTCTAGCAATTTGATCTGAAGGAATTAGTTGTCTCCAAAAGAGTAATGCCATTGAATGGTTGTGGTATTGGGGTGGGGGGTGGGGGAGAGAACTCTGTACAAATTCCTTCCATTCATGGTTGATTTGAATAACAGTAGCTGTAATGCTTCTGCATGTTTCTACCATTAAATCAGCCCTCAGTCAAGCCTGCAGTTCCCGTGTGATTGGGAATCTAGGACTGTGCCAGGGTATTATCTCATATTTTGTTTTCTCAAAAGTATGAAAACTATTTTTTTCTCTTTGGTGATGCATTTAACTGAATTCATTTGGAGATTTTATGCAGTATATGCTGTTTTTGTTTGATACTGTATGATTCCCCAAAAGATTCATATAAAATACTACACCCCCCCACCCCAGCTTGTATCTTATAGGAAGGTCACTATAACTAAGAAAACTATATTTGCCCAGAGGATGGTACAATTAATATCTCAATTCATGCTGGCAATAATATTGTTTCCTAATTCCTGAAGTGCTGAAGAGACTTGGGGCCAGTGCTTCAGGGCACAGTTTCCTTGGAATGGGACAGCACTTAAGACTTACATTATCTTCATTATTGTATTTACAATTATATAGGTAGAATGTAGTAGAAATGAATGGACACTTATAACACGTAGCACATCCACGGATCCTGCCTTTGATTTCCAGAGAGGTAACTCCAACTAAAAATTATTATTTATTAGAGCTATATACCACCCTTTACCAAAATATCCCAGGGAGGTGTACAACATTAAGAACACATTTTACAGAGCATAAATAATGAAAACAAATAAAAACCATTCTTCTGTGTTTAGCCAGTCCATGTCACCAAGCCATTCCAAGGTGGCTCTGTTGAAATCTCTTTAAATATAAATTCCTTTTCCTTACTGTCTCCCACTGTCATATCTAGTTGTTGAGTGAGTTTTCACAGGGTCCCGAAGCACCCTAAAATCCCCTAAAGTTGTTAGAAGTGGTAGCAGCAGCAGCATATTCAGTAAGTTGCCTGTCACTTCCTTATTGACAAGGGCTTCTGCAGCACTTGGAAACCTCAGTATGTTGTTTTTCCTGCTGCTTCATGCATTGGCTCCCCTTAGGAACAATCAGGAGAGATCATATCTCTCCATCAGCAACTGGAGACAGCTGATGCCAACCAAAGGAGAGAACAAGCATTCAGAGGCACCCAAAGGGACACTGAACAGCAACTTTTAAATAGCACAATTTAAGGTCACTGCTTTGTAAAGTGAAATGAGTAAACAGGCCAGTGCTTTGTGAAATGAATTTAATTATGTGGGTGGGGGAGGTACAGGGTGCTTATAGCTCAGAAGTAAATTGAAATGAAATTAATTGTGTGAGTGAGTAAGAGGGAAGGCAGCTTCCAGCTATGAAGTGGAATTAAAATAATTATTTGTTTGGGGACGCTCTTAGTTTAGTGGTTAGTGCTTTCTTAATAAATTGTTGAATTTAATATTTAATGTTAGTAATGAATAATGAACAAAGTGTATCCTGTGAAGCCTTATGGTTGCAAAGAAATTATGGATGGTATTCAGTGCCACGCCTAGTCAGAGTAGACCCATTGAAGTTAGTGGGCACAAATGACTTACGGTAGGTTTATTGACCTAACGTCAACATTCTCCAACTGTTAGTGCAAAAGTTGTTGCGCTAGCCTAGCATAAGGACAAAAAGAAAGGTTGCACAATATGAAATGCAATGCACTGGTTGTGCTAGTGGAGGTTTGTTGTGTGACGTTTTGCTCAACAGAAAGTATCGGTTGTTCAGTCAGACACAAGGACCATGCTGACTTCTTGTGCCTTTTCTTCCACAAGCCATTCTGCTGGTGCAAGCCATTCCAGCGTAAATAGTACACTGCTAAGTGACTTTAATTAGTGTGCTGTTGAATTCCTCCAATTAAGTTTAATGGGTCTACTCCGAGTAGGACTTAGTTGAATACAACCTATATAGTGCAGGGCTGGAATTATAAACAACCACCATCTACTACTCAGTGGACTGAAAATTTCATAGTCCTTTCTATGTTTATAGTCACCAATCCTGTTTAGATATCTTTCTGGACATATGGACTGTTTATACATTTAAGTTACCACTGGTGGAATATTCTTATTGTCAATGTCAGCTGGCAATGATTTTTTTAAATCTCCCCTCTCTCCTATTATAGTTGCAAAATAGGTGAGGAATAAGAAGAATGCGTCAGTGGTTGAAATTAAGTCCATTTTTTTTAAAAAAAATGGCTATGGCCATGCATACTTATATATGGGCCCTAGAGAGCTGGCCTGAGGTCTACATAGCTCTTGGGTTGAAAAAGGTTAGCTGCTCCTAGTGTACACACTAGTTAGGCAGTCCTGTCACCTATGATGGCCCACATATTATGTAGTGCAGTTGCGAGGTTGGCGTAACCCACCCAGGGGGACCATTCACATAACAAAAACTACATAGAGATATCAACATTTTCAAAAGTAGGGGTAGGCTTAGCTTTTGAAAAACAAGGGTACTTAGCTGATTGGGAGCCACTGATGTAGTGTTATGAGCTTAGGCAGGGGAAAATAGGCTGTATACCAAGACCCTTCTAAGCCCTGGATCCAGCAGGAGTTAAAATACATGCTACACTAGCTTCCTGGTAAGGCAATCACCTGGGTGATGGGCTATTAAGAGGAACAAAGGGGCTCTGTGTGAGATGGCAATTGAGTGGAGCCCCTCTCCCAACTTGCAAATAGGTAGAAAGACAAAGGCAGAGTTGAGACCAGAGTCTGGATAGGAACTAGAGGAAAAGCAAGCTGGAGAAAGTGTAGGAAAAATGTTTGATTTGTGTTTGAATCCAAGACTATGGGAGAAACAAGACTCTTTGGACTGTTAATGCTGTGAACTCCTCCATTGTAGGGTCAGGTTGTATATATGTATAAATACGGTAAATAAAGCATATATCATAAAGATGCCACAGTCTCTACTATTCCTCATTCCAAAGGAAACACAAACCCCTGGAACTCCTGGAATCTCACACCACTCGGAGATTGGGGTGGCCGGCACACTATGTTACTTGAATTTGACTCTGTGGGATCTTCTCTATACCACCACTATAAAGTATATCCCCAAAGGGACCACCACCACTTCCATATCATGGGATCATTTCCACATCAGCTAATACTGGAAGGTTGCCAGAACAGAACACTCCATACAGATGGGACATTCTCATTCCAATTGTCAGCTAATAAGGGAAATCTGTTCCAAAGCTCCTTAGTCAAGACATGTGGATGACAATCACAATTAACCTCTATGCCTTACTCCAAATTAACTGCAATGAAAATTATGAAAAGTCTGCTATCACTGGGAAGTAAGAGAACAGAAAGAATAACCAAGGAAGCAATCCTAAGTAAAAGTCCATTCACATAATCATATGGGCACATGGTGACCACTTGGAATTGCTGTGCCCACTGATTCTGTGCAGTAACCATCAAGGACAGGAACCCAGTTTTAGCACACAGCTACTCGTACCCCAGGATGGAATTTTAACTCAAGACAAAGGCAGGCCCCAAATAAGTGGGGGGACCATGGTTCCCCACCCTGAATTCCATCCCATCTAAATATGGATTTAGGGTGGTTTTTCCAATGTCATGCAGAAAATCTGGTCCCACGTGTGTGGCACCTGCAAAGAACTGGGGCATTAGTGTGAACTGAAATAAACCAAATATGCATTGCAGCTTCAAGTGGTAAAGGAAATCATCCCTAAGGTTCTATGATAAATTCTTTAAAACCAGCTATGTTTTAAAGCCTTGCTTTCAAAATACATCTACTACATATGCAACCAATTACAGTTAGCACAGCAGAATGAAACATACGTTAGATGTAGTATTGTAAGTGCTTGTTTTCATATGAAATGCAGGGATAATTAGGCTTGCTCAATTTTCATGAGTGAAGCAGGAATTTGTTTTCAAAATGGTTTAGTGGCGTCTTCCAACCTGCCATTTATTTCAGAAACGTCATGGCTCATTTATAGCTCTCTCTTTTTTACTCTATGTTAAGAATAACAACTGAAAACATGCTTTAAGTATTATCTCTAAATGAAACATTATCTTCTTTGTCTGTCCAGGAGGAGAAACTGGAGCTACATCTATTAAAAAATAATTAATATTTAACTCATTGTTTCATGGTGCTTCCATTAAGAGAATTCTGTTCCATAGGAAATAAACACAGCCAAGTGGCATGTTAGACTAGTAGAATGACACTAATGCTATAACTATTGTCCTGTAGGACTTCAAAAGGTCAAATGAAAAGACACTTATGTGGGTGGTATGACTGGCCCAACAAAAAGTAGCTGTTTATTTCACCGGAAGCCAAGAGTGATGTGTACTTTAAGCAAACAAATCTGGGCTCTGTGTACTGCTTTTGAGACCCCAAGGCCTTTCTGATAAAGCTGTAATCAAGAGGAACGGATAGTTAAATACCAGGTTCCATTGGCTGGCTAACTTTTTTATTATTACTATCAGGGATCTTTGACCACAGGCACCCAAGACTAAATTCACCAAAACCTTTTGATCACTTTTATTTTGGACTGGAAACGAACCAGTGTCTGTGCAGTGAAAGGCTCTGCAATGTATTGCCAAACCCTTTGTTTCCTTGTTCCCCTTTCAGCCTTGTGAATTTCCACAAAGCTAATGCCCATTTTTCAGCAATCTCCCCCCTCCCCACTTCTCCCTAATGACCAGGAATCAGCAACTACTGTCAATTAACAAGAACAGAGTCTGACCTCACAGTTTGAAACATGAGTTTTCAATCTCTGTTATGCCAGCAAGCTGTCAAATCCGGCACTATGCAAGTGGTCAAGAAAGCAAACAACCCATTCTTTTATTAGCACCATGTGGGTGTATTTTGACTAAAAAAAATCTATAAGAGACAAAGCACAGAAGAGTTTATACTAATGATTTCCTTTCCTCAGTGGCACAGGCATTCTTTCTATTTTAGAGGAGAAAAATGGTTGTGTTCGGGTACAGAGATAGGTGTTGTAGTTTTTAAAGGATAGTTGTTATGGTTACATTCGTATTCCACATTTCCTCCCTATTTTATCCACACACCACCCTAGAAGGTAGGTAATGGCTGAGAGACAGCAACGGACTCAGGGTCACCCAGTAAGCTTCAGGGCAGAGCAAAATGGGGATTTGAATCCTGGTCTCTCAGGACCTAGCCCAACACTCTAGCCACTACACCACACTAGGAGCATTTATATACAGTGGTACCTCTGGTTAAGAACTTAATTCGTTCTGGAGGTCCATTCTTAACCTGAAACTGTTCTTAACCTGAAGCACCACTTTAGCTAATGGGGCCTCTTGCTGCCGCCGCACCTCCGGAACACGATTTCTGTTCTCACCCTGAAGCAAAGTTCTTAACCCGAGGTACTATTTCTGGGTTAGCAGAGCCTGTAACCTGAAGCGTATGTAACCTGAAGCGTATGTAACCCAAGGTACCACTGTATAGTGCTTTAGAATTCTGAAAGCACTTTATACACATGATTACAACAACCCTGCAGGATAGGTCAGTATGATCATCTCGGTATTGCAGAATATGGAGGTTGGGAATAGTGGCTGACAGTATAGTGGCTCAGTGGCATAGCGTGGGGGGTGCAGGGGGGCCGGCCGCACCGGGCGCAACATCTGGGGGTTAGGGTTAGGGGGCGCAAATCCACGGGTTAGGGGGTGCAAATTACTTGCCTTGCCCCGGGTGCTGACAACCCACGCTACGCCACTGTAGTGGCTTTCCTAAATCCATAGCAGAAGCAACAAACTCCCTGGTTTACAACTGAGTCTGTTATGGCACAATCCTGTGCATGTCTGTTCAGAACAAAGTGTCGCTGAGTTCAGGCAGATCACCTAATATTCTTCAGTAGGAATTCTTGAGGGATTTGATGCTTACAAGTTTCTATCTGGAAAGACCTGATCCGCACCTCTTGTATCCTGGGAACTTTTTTTTTTAGATTGTTAAAAATAATGCAGAAATTGAATGCAGTTATGGGTAAAAATGCGATAAGGACCAGAAGTGGACAGACTTTCATGTTCCTGCTTTATAACCAGCCTTTCTTCCCCCCACCCTAGGGTGTTACTCCAATCTGTCTGATGGATTAACTCCCATAAATCCAGAGATTTACAGTCCTCACCATCTCTGCTGTTCCCCTCCCCCTTCCTCATTTCAGATTGTGCTGGCTCCACATACGAAGTCACTGTACATATCACCAAAAATACTAAGAGGAAAATGTAAACTGAAAAGCAAGGAATGTAATGACTTAAAGCACCCCCCCCAATGTACGCAACATCATTCAACACCTTGTACATAATGGCCATCTGATTGAGTGACTAACCCTCTCTCTCTGTTGAGTCCCTTGCGCATTTGGTCAGCAGGAGCTCATTTAACTGAGTGGCAAAATATTATGTTAAAAGGTTGTTTGTGCACTTGGGCTTTTGGTATTCTACTGAAGCTCTGTTCAGGCAGAAGTGTTGAGCTGCTTTGGCTGAAGTGTCACTGAAACTGAACTTCCTACTCAGTCTAATTTGCTATCAGACATTCATAGCAATTAGCACAAGATGCACTCAGAACCCCATTTTGGCACTAGCAGTCAAATTCTCCAGTAATCCAGGAACTACAGTGAAAAAGTGAAAACTGTTAAAGAACAAAGCATTTCTTATCACCACCATTTCCTGTGCAGGTAGTAGGTGGATTAATTTCAGCTGTTACTCTAGCTACCACAACATCTTTAAATGCCACTTTGCTTCTCATGTTAAATCACCAGAGAAGCAAACCTGATGAAGAACAAAAGATTTGACTTTGTATGTGTGTGCGTGCACCCCAGTGGTGCTGAAAAAGTGAACTGATAGTATGCCAGACAAGTTTGTCTTGGGCAGAACTACAAAGACAAGGTGCCACAATGGAAAAGCCCCTGCCTCCCCTTGCTGCCCACCTCACTTCAGCCAGAGGCTTGGAGGAGAGCCTCATAGAACAATGTACCATTAGTCACTGAACTGATTGTGTGTTGTGACATGTGCTTGAGAGAACCACAAATTGATTCCAGTCACACATCCTGAGAAAAGCAAGATTTTTAGCTCAGTGTGGCATGGTAGCTAAGCCAAGGCTTGTAGTAAACATGAATGAAATACAGTAAATGTTTTCAACTCCCTTGCCCTGTTAGGGCAAGGATTTCTGCTTGTGCAAGAGGACTCCCCCCTCCTACTGCACACTCCCCAATTTGCTCCAGAGGGTTGGAGGAATCCAGAACAGAACCCAGAGCGGGGGGGGGGGGGGAAGAGTCCTGTTGCATAAGTAGAAACCCTTGTGCTGATGAACAGTCACTTGGCACTACAGTGGTACCTCAGGTTACAGACACTTCAGATTACAGACGCTTCAGGTTACAGACTCTGTTAACCCAGAAATAGTACCTCAGGTTAAGAACTTTGCTTCAGGATGAGAACAGAAATCGTGCAGTGGCAATGAGAGGCCCCATTAGCTAAAGTGGTACCTCAGGTTAAGAACAATTTCAGGTTAAGAACGTGCCTCCGGAACGAATTAAGTTCTTAACCCGAGGTACCACTATATATGGGATACGAGTGAAAGCACTTTGTACATTAAAAATGTTATCTTTTAAAATTTCATCTCATTTGTTGATCAGCTAATTGGTGAAAGGAAGTAGTCTCCTGCTTTATCTTATAAAATGGCACAGATAGTATAGTGTCAAAGGGTCACATACCTGTGGCTCTGGTTCTACATTGACTCGATAAGCTTGTGCTTTTCCATCTTCTAAAATATTAGGGGGCCAAGCCTTGCTTTCAGCTCTGCAATAAGAAATACAAAGTCATATATTTATATCACTTATATATTTATATAACATTATAGCTTGTTACTTTGCAGTAAACTTGAACTTGAGCAGAGTTAAGATATTGGTGTTCTTCTAATGAAAATATATACACATTCAAGAGTCAAATCAATAGCCTGGAGGAGACTGGCCCAGTTTACATGCTGTGGTAAGCCACAGAATGGTTTACTGTGAATGTGAGGATACCTCCTGCTTCATTTCCCCCCTAGTGTGAGCAGGAATTGAAATACCCAGAACAGAACCATAATACAACATACACCAATCACATAGATGTATGATCATGGGCAGCAGCCCTTTTCCCCCATCCAGGCTGCTACCTACGGAACTCTAGCTTTTGCTGAGAAACTGATACAAAGGGTTGGTGAACCCCTGAAAAGAACATGGGAAGGGGTCTGTGGCAGGGGATGGAGAGAGGGATTAACAGAAATTGCCTGGATTTTGAGATCTTTGGGGGAGGCCCTTCTCGGTCCTGCCATCCTCACAGGCAAGCTTGGTAGGGATGCAGGAGAAGGCCTTCTTGGTGGCAGCTCCCAGACTTTGGAATTCCCTGTAATGAAAGGGCTGGTGCCATGCTGTTTGTATTGTAAATACTTGTATGGTTTTACTGGGCTTTTATATGTATATGGTTTTAATTCTATCAGTGTTTAATTTTTAGCGGTTCTTGTCTTTATCTGTAAGCCATCTTGACTCCTGGGGGGGGAGGAAAGCAGGGTATAAATATATATGTAATATTATTATTAATAATAATACTGTAATAATTGTCTCCTTTCCCATTCTGCTGATGGAAGTCACCGCTGGATCAAAGAGCTTTATCTCAGACTTCTGCCAACATACCCCCCCCAAGACTTTCCTGAATTCAGGGTAGGCTAAGGAGAAAGGGGGATGAGTAGGAAATGGGGAACATTGAAAACTGGGTTGAGGCACCTCCTGTGAGTAGCTCCCACCCACCTCCTTCCATTGGCACTTGTCTGGATCCAAGCCTCTGTATTTCTCATTTTGGCCATGAAAGTGAATCTAGGGAAAAACTGGAATCTTTCTGTGTATAACGTGTAACTTTCCATTCAGCCTTAGGAGACCTATGCATGTCACTTTGGAAAATATGGATCTTCTTGTTCCTGGTAGGTACAGCTTTACTGTTGTAGCCCATAATCTTTTATTTAGATTTCAGTCCCAATCTGCCCAACACTACAGTTGTATTTAGCATGAATTGATGGCATTTATTAAGCAGAAAGGTTGTAGGACACATGTGCAACTTAAGCAAGGAAATTTTCCCGAGGGGCTTCTATTTCAAAACTAATGTGATTTTTGCTTTAACTTCAGAACTCTGAAAAATGCTGAGTCTAATAGAAGAGCCACTGAAACCCATGCGAAGGGTTCTGATGCTTTAAGCTCCTCTTGAGTGAAGCCTAACACAGTTGAATTTTCATTTATGTATCTTATTGAACAGAAACCGCCCAAGTGCATTATCATTGTTGGCATCTAAAACTGAAATAATCAGTTGCAAGTTGCTGTTTTGGTTTTAGCCAGCATTTGCAAAAAGAAAGTATCCTTGTAGGTGTACGTAAGCAATTGTGTCTGTGTAACTTTCTCATTTTAGACTGGCAGTGTGTATATATTTCCATCCATCCATTTGATCTGGCTCAAATGTAATGCTAAACTATGGTTCAGTGTCATATGTACAACCCTTGGTCTAGTGCCCTCCTCCCTCTCTGGTGCGGCCATGAGGAGGTAAGAAGCTTTCACTTCCATTTTCAATTATTTGTGATTTATAGTTAGGCATGAACCTGAAGACATGATTAACCTTAACTATGGTGTGCTCTGGTCCATGGGGTCACAAAGAGTCGGACACGACTAAACGACAACAACAAATGGTTTAGAAATGCAAACCAGGATCATAAACCATGATTTGAAGTCGGCTTGTTTCCCTAAACCATAGCTAAAACTAACCAGTTTGTCTAGAATGTGGAACACAGAAACTCAAAGCTTGTTTACCCCCAAATAAAGTTCATGGTTTCAGGCTACATCAGAATGAGCCCAATTAGTTTAATTTGCTTGTGGCAAGAATCAGTGTTTGTGTTCTGATTGCAATCAAACGGCAAGTAAGTGGTTTTTTAAATAATCAAAATCCTTAAATAAATCTTGCTAGTAAGCAGAACAGGAAATAGACACAATGAAAGATACAATGAAACACACAAATAAACTCTTCCACAGCTGCATGAAGAATTTATGCCCACAACTGAGTTCTAAACAGACATACAGTATTTGGAAGCAAGTTCTACTGTGATCAAGGAGAACTTCAAATAAATGTAGTCAGTAAATGTATTCAGAATTAGGTTTAAAGCCAGAACAGCAGAGACATTACGGGTATTATAGAAATTTAGATTTTGGGCTTGCAAAGAATCTGTATAGCTGTGAATGTTGCTGCCAGGGCCAAAGCTGACACATTTTCTCCCCATCAAAATTTCTACTTAGAAGCACTGGAAAACAATCTGATTCAGTGGTATACAAAAATGCTCAAGGAAAGCAAGGACAATGCTTCTGAGTTTCATTACAGCTGTCTGAAACAAACTACAGTGAGACAATTCTTCATCTCAGTTTGATTGTAAAGTTCTTGGTAAAAATATTACTGATTTACAACACTGTGAAAAAAGCACTGGAGAACAACCATGAAAGTTCTTCCAACCAGACACTTCTGAATCACCAGACAAATGCATTACTTCAGCTTAATTCTATTCCACCATGAGATCTGGCTATTGGCAACTGCACATCATTGGGGCTGGACATGGAGATCCTTTCTGCCCACTTTAGCAGCCCTGGAAAAATTGGGGGGGGGGGCATACATCTGCAACGCTGTACCTTCACATATGGGGTTTCCAACTCACAAACCCTAAGTCTTGGTCTAGTATAAAATGGGATGCAAATTGGTCACATCATAACTTAGTCCTCATCAGAGAAGAACCACATGTATATGGGAGAGTTCCTTCATGCTAAAAAGAATACACAGAACTATTGAGATTGCTTGTCCAAATCTGCTTACTATTGGAAATGCCCACCAACTTTTTAGAAGGTAGTATCTCTTTTTCTCCTAATAATAGGTTTTAATTAAAATGGTTGATTGATAGCTGCCTATATTGCCCTTGGACCATTAGTTGCATACTTTTAACACACACACACACACACACACACACACACACACACACATTTATTTGAGGAGTTACAAGAAGAAAATTGTGTGATTCACTTTTTCAGTGGCACCTTCTTTGGAAACTTGAGACTGTCATGCATAGTAACACTTTCCATACTTGGCACAGAACGAACATATATAGGGCATCCCTGTCAAAGGAGCCTTGCTTTATACCCAAATGTGCTGCAAACACACTGCCTAAATTAATGGATTGGGCCTGTGGTTTTCAGCTGCCATGAAGTAGAATTGGCTCCTGCCTCCTGTGCTCCTTCTGCCAGGAAGTGGGCTGGCAAGGGCACACAGCACAGAGTGCGGCATTCCCTCTACTCATCCCAATGACAAATCACTGCCCTCACATACTGCACCCCTTCTGTGCACTACACATCATTATTATGTGACCACTGTGCTCAGTAGTACCCTTCAGAGTTTCAGCCTAAGGAAACTTGGAAGGTCAATTCCTAAACCCATATTGTTTCAATTCTCTGCATTATATCATGCATTCTTTACTGGTTTGGAATGCTTTTCTTTACTTACTGAAGAAAACAGCTTCAGTTGTCCATAAAGCTGACATGCAAGAAGAATTATTAAAGAAAATGTTTTCTTAAAGTCCCCTGAATGCATCATTAACAGCTAAACAGCAAATACCTTTACATCACATTTCTGTGAACCAGAATTCATAGAGAATCGTGTTAGAAAACTTTCCTTAAACATCTGCTATAAACTTGATATTTTAGTCTCTTTTGGCCACATCAGAGTAATAAATGAAACCATGATCTACGCTGGCTCAAAGAAGACACAGAAGCAAATAAGTTGATTTATAGTCTAAATTGCTCTGCTAAAACTTCAACTACCCCCATCACTTACTTTCTCCCACATAAAATGGTTGATGTGTGCTATTCCTAGCTCACCTTACTACTGTATTGCCTTGACGTTTTGCCCCTGCGTCTAAAAGGACTTTAGACCTACCATCTGCTAGCTTTCATGGTGATGTCTAGGTAATTCCTCATCTATGTCAGTTACCACAAATGAATCACTTCCATAAGCTGGGTGTGTTTGGAACTGGTCAGAATTTTCTACTGCCTCATATCTGAACAAATGGGCTACTGTCTTACCCTTATTCAGTCAACACAGTAGTCTCACATATCTATGGCTTAATCCTTATGCTTTGAAGTCAGTGGGTGTTCTACCTGTGGCCGCTTCACACATTCAGATGTACACCAAGGATGCTTTTAAGTGTACACCTTTAAATATAATGTATGAATACAGCAGGTCTCTGAGATTTGTCAGTCTGACGTCTGTTTAATGCTTGCATTGTCCCTGCAGTGCTGTTCTCATTATTCCTAACTTTAATGTTTATAGTTTCATTGTTTATAGTTTCATTTACACATAAATGAATGTGTGTTTGGGTGGAGAGAGAGAGAGAGAGAGAGCTTCTCTGAGAATCCTTGAAGAGCAGAATATATGAATAAATACAACTGAATTTTATTATATGAAAATATATCAAAATGATAACTAAGGCACACTTCTGAAATTAGAACAATGATTCTGGTGTCTAACTCAGCCACTGTTCAAAACTAAAATCCTTATTTTACTGGTAACATGGAAATATTCTGTCACTTTGCTATTTTCCTACTGAACTTTCCAATGGGAGTGAAAGGGCATTGGCTGAACATAGTATGAAGAGGGGCTGCTGGAGGGGCGATTCTTACATATCACAATGGGAATAATTCATTTAATGAAGGATAGTGGATGGAAAAACAATTGCCAGAGGATGAAAGATGTTCATTGAGACATGTCCTTTCTCTTGACACAACCATTAATCACATGGCCATAGCTGGGTATCCATGGAACCTTATTTGGCAAAGAGTGAGCAGCAACAAATTCCATGAGGATTCACTCAGCATATATAAAGAGAAACAAAATCATAAACAACTAGGCTATTTGAATTGGTCTACAGAAGTCCCCCCAGCGCTTTTTCTTAACTCTCACTAAATGGAAAATAAGTAAAGTGGGTTTTATTATTATTATTTCACTTCTTTTCTCCCTTCCTCCCTCCCTTCTGTCTGGTAGAAAATAAATTAAGAAAATAAAGTAGAACATGTCAAGGACACAAACAGGAAAGCAGAAACATAATTCATTGATAGGAATGCATGTGTGTGAAAACACAGTGTCTCAAAACTACAGGAACTACTTATCCAAACTATTAAGAACAGCCAGCCTCCCTGTCTGTGTTTTCTTAGAAGTTTAGCTTGAATCCAAACCTAAAGGGTACATATGCAATCAGTGAAAATCTTAGTACCAACTAAGCTATCCTAATACATGCCAGCTGAGAATTTGGCCTACAGGACTGGCCTTTTTAAAAAATATAAAAATATAATCATCCTTCCAACCTGAAGGAAAACCAAAGCATCATACTTCCAATTGGCATGGGAACTTAATATCTCAAATCTCATTGAAGTCCCTGAAGTCTGTCAAGGTAAGAAATAACAGAATTTAAAAAATATAAAATGAGAAGCTATGATATCTGTTTTGTGAAGTACTAAGAAGAACAATGTGCTTCATTAAGAGGCATCCACTAGGTTCCAGAAGGCTATTATATTAAAACATAAACAGGAATCCTTCAAAAATCATTTTTTGAATCACAGAATATAAATGACAGCTAACTGTTAATGCTCTTAAAACAGTAGCCCCCAGTTTATAAGCTGTGGAATGTGTATCACTGAACTCTTAAGTACTTGCAAGTTTTATTCCTTTCAGTGAGGTCCAAACTGAATAGAGTTTCTGAAGACTGGGCCTTAAATTATTTTTTTACAATGATGCAGCCAAGGCTGAAGTCCAATTGAACTCAACAGGACTTACTTTGGAGGGAAATGCAAGGTATTTGTAGGTTACGTCAGTTCCTAACAATAAGCTGAACATTTCTCCTAATTATCTAACAAGTGAAAGTCAGCTCAGTGTAAATGCTAAATCAGTTTTATGTAATAGAATGCAATATTTTTTCTGAAAGTAGGAAAATGAAAGCAAATGCATTCTGTGCTTCTGATGTCTGAACATCACAATGCAGGAATTTTGTGGACATAAAACACATATGTATATATTTTTTTTGTAAGGAATGGATGTTAAACATGCTGATTTTATAGAAGTATTTGGATATGGGAGGTCTAGATTAATTATCAGAAGGGTAGCTTCCCATTTCTTTTGAGAAGCGTTGCTATGCAAGGATGACTCATTCTCAGTGACAAAATAGACCTGGATGTGGCTTGAATAGTGACTAACTTTTATTGGCCAGACAGAATGGTTAGGAATTCAACAAATTGCTAAATGCTGAGTGGAGAAATAAAAAAACCCACGTTACCCCTATGTTTAATTTGGTCCAGTCTAAAAACAGAATCAATAAAAATGTTACTGTAGTGCTTTAGCTGAAGCACAAAATAAACAAATTGAGTTTCCCCATTAGGAAAGACTTTGCTTTTTACAAAGAGGCAGTTGTTCAGTTTTGGAGGCCAATATATTTTAGATTTAAATTCTTTATAAAGCATTCATAAATGCAGCAATGATCTGACATGGAGAAGTGAAAGGAACAAAAGAAACCCCAACTGCTGTATCATCCAGCAATGTTAGTAGGTCCTGGACAGTAATCAAATCCTTACAAGAAAGAGCAGAGTACAATGGTGAGGAACTGCGGAAAAGTAACAGCTCTATTCTCCAACAGATTGGAGCATTACAGAACAAAAGATTTGTAATCAAAATTAGAGCTATATTGAATTTTCATTCTCACACATTTTTGAGAATGTGTGCATTCCCCCAAATTCTATTTTCCAGTTTTAATTATGTTTACAGTCATTGTTCTTTGGTTGCTTTGGCACTTTAAAAAAAATACTTTAACTGGGCTTTGTCTTCCTAAATACGTAAGAATCTGCTGGATCAGGCCAGTGGCCCATGAAGTACAGCATGCTGTTCTCACAGTGGCCAACTAGATGCCTATGAAAAGCTCCAAAGGAGGACCTGAGCACAACAGCACTCTCCCCACTCATGATTCCTAGCAACTGGCTTTCAGAGGCATACCGCCTCCAAGAGTGGAGGCAGAACATAGCCATCTTGGCTAGTAGCCATTGATAGGCTTGTCCTCCATGAATTTCTCCTTCAATAATTTATAAAATTTTCAGAGACCATGCAATTATTGTGATGACTTCTTGGGGCCATAGAGCCAACCTGATTTAGCTACTCAGTGGCATCTGGTCAGTGCAAATGCAGGAGGCACTGGGTAGCAAAAATGTCAGATGTTCTGGTTACCAATCGGCTGGAGGTCTCCTAGAAAACGTGGCTGCGTAAACAGCTAGATTTTAATTCCTCACAGGCCAAGACTTTCTCACTGGTTCTGAAGGCAGATGGAGCAAAGATGTTAGAAGCTGCCCTCCCAGTTCTCAGATATTGCAAGGCTTATTCCTCCCCCAGGGCAAATGCTTTGATATCCTTTCTAGGGTGGTGGTGTTGGGATGAAGCCAAAATGGGAGGCAGTTTCTGAGGGGTGCACAAATGTTTACAAAACTCATTTCCCTGGTTCAGCTAAGCTTTTATCAAAAGGGCAGAAATCTACTTTAGCCACAATAGAGTTTATTTCGGTGCAGAAATATGCTAGTTAGTTATGTGAAAACACATGTGGTGTTGAAAGCATTACATCATGTTGTCTCTGAACAATGTGGTCTCATTCAATCACAGTTATTGGAGACCTGCTGCACTAGAGATAAACACCCCCACATAGCTCATTGTCTTACAATATGAGAATGATAGCAAGAAACAGGGCCCCAGATATCATCTGGCGTATCTGTAGACTTGCAGTACTCAAATTCACTGAAACGGATGATAATTCAGTTTGCATTTTAAAGCTTCTCTACTGAGTATGTTCTATTGCTAAGCTATCATTAGAGTTGAGACACTTCCCTATAATATCCTCTGTCTACTACCGCTCTGATCTTTTCTACATTTCTACAGAGCCAGACCTACCAAGAGGCAGAGTGAGGTAGATGCCTCAGGTGGCAAATATTTAAGGGCAGCAAGTGGAGATCTGTGTGTGTGTGTGTGTGTGTGTGTGTGTGTGTACACACACACACACACACACACACGCTATGCAACCCATCCTGCACCCATTAAACTAAGCCACTGCCTCTGGGGTGCAGCGGAGGATGGTTTCCCTTGAACTTGACGAATTGAGTGCTATACACACCACCATGGAATATATCAGGTAGGATGACATGGAGCTCAGGAGAAGTACCTATCTTCAGGAGGGTTGTTGCTTTAAAAGACTTGGAGCAGATCCACACTGTACATTTAAAGCACATTCAACATACATTTAAAACACATGGCATCCCCCAAAGAATTCTGGCAAGTGTAGTTTCCCCCTCACAGAGCTACAGTTCATATCATCCTTAAAAGACTACATTTTCCAGGGCTTTTTTTCAGCTGGAACTCAACAGAACTGAGTTCCAGCACCTCTTAGGTGCGTTCCAGCAGCCCTTTAGGGTTGTGGCTGTGCAGTGTGACAATTGGGTTGCTGCGGTGATCGTGTTGGCACAGTGATTGTAATTGTGGCTGCATGCTGGAGGCGGAAGTCAGCAGCAGGGTTGCCAAAAGTGGCTGTTCCCCCTAAAAAAAAAAAAAAAAGCCCAGCAGCTTTGTGTGGGTGCTCAGCAAGTTCCAACACCTCTTTCTAGGAAAAAAAAGCCCTGACAGTTCCCATGATTCTTTGCTAGAATTCATGCACTTTAAAATGTGAATTGAATGTGCTTTAAATGTGTGGTGTGGATCTGCTCTAGTTCTCCAAAGGTGGGAAGAGTCTAGGAGGCAGAGGCTCAAAAGGCCTCAGCTTCACTTCCAACCCTTGTTGGGGCAGGTTGCTCACTTGCCCTGAGGGCTACTCCTCGGGGTGAGAGGACAGGTTGCACTTGAAAATGTAGTGTGATAAAAATCCATTTTACAACCCACAAGTGTGTATCGTGAACATTAGGTAGGAAATGACCGACTGATTGTGCTTTGTCAGTTGCTTCATACATTCTGATATGTCTATGCACACATCCCTATGCATGCTGACTTTTTAAAAAGGGTCATCTTTACTCCTAGAAAGTAAAAAGTTGAACATTTTGAGAGAATGGGCAATATTCAACTAAGTCTTACTCAGAGTGGACCTATTAAAATTAATGGGCCTATCATGTTCATTTATTTTAATGGGTCTACTCTTGAGTAAAACCTGCTTGAATACCATTCAATGGATATAGGAATGTACCCTCCAACATTTAGGATACTACACATGGCACATTTGTGAGTGAGGTGCAAACAGATGCATAATTCCACTGTCCAGCCACAGGTTCAGTACATACATTTTGGTGAATGTGCACAGGCATAGCGCGTCAGCATGAAGAGGCAAGCAGAGATAGTTTACCTGTTCACAGATAGGGTCAGCTGATCCAGGCAAGCTTTGATCTTGTTTTGTGCTTCTAGATGTGTCATGTTTTCTGTGCTCTCGCCATTAATTGACAAGATGACATCACCTGGGCAAAGGCTGGCAAGGGCGGCTTTACTTCCAGGATTAATCTGCATGAGAGAAAGAAAAGTTTAATTACTATGAAGTTTTAATAGCGAGCAACTCAGATTTGTTCCTCAACATAAACTGCATGTGGAGAAAAAGCAGATGCAGGAAATTTATTGACTTTTATTCTTGTTGGGGTTGTGAGAGTGAAGAAAGCAGTGTAGAAACTGGTAGCACACTGTTTTCCCTGAGCAAGCAGCTTTGAACTGAGAGAGCCAGCAGAAAAGAACAGAGAAACCCACAGGAAAACTGCTGATCCATTACAAACAGCCAAAGTCTCTCTGCAATGATTTCCAGCTCATAAGGATTGTAACTAAGGTTAAAATGTATGGGATTATTTCTTTCTCTTTAGAGTGGCATATGTTATGTGGCCAGCATCATGCCTATTTCGAGTTAAACAGCTCGGTGAACTTAGTCTCCATTGACAATATTTCAGGTTAGATGCTTGAAACCCAGGCCATGATTGTATGGCCAAGTATCACTGGAGAATCACTGGAGTCAATAAAGAGTGTTAAGGATGCTTATGGAATCTGCATCTGCTGGATTTTTGAGATTTTACTCTACTGAATTAGGTTTCATCCAACAATGTTCTCATGCTCTTTGATCCTGTAGAGACTTCCAGCACCATGTATTCATGCTCCTTGTTTGCGAGCACATCCGGTGGTTGCCATACAAGAGTCCACCAGTGCAGCATTTCTACTCCCACACAGTTCCATGGCCTGGTGAATAAGGACCATAGAATAGTGGGAAGTCAATGCTGCATTATGGGGGAGGTGTGTACTAGCAGAGGGGTGATAAAGCATATTTTCTGTCCAATATGTAGCTGAAGACAGAGTATGTAGATGTTCAAGTTGGGCATTCCAGCACCAGAATGGGATAACTTGCACCTTGCTAACTTATTAGTGATATTCTGGGGGGAAATGTTACAATTGAGACTCATTCAGAAGCTAGATAAATCCAAGCTGAATCTTATACTGTGAGCAGACTTCAAATGCATTTGGCCCTTGGAAACCCCCGTTTTTATTACCAAGGTTCACTGTTTTGTCACATGCTTTGGATCAGCTCATTCAGTTCAAGGGACAAATGAGAAATTGTTTCTGTAATTGAAAGAAACAGTCAACATGGTGGCAACTATTCTAATAGCCTTCTGCCAGGGTGTTATCTTCCACAACAACTTTCCCTGACTGCTGTTCAGATTACCTGTCACTTTCCAGTCATGCATGAAATATCATGCTGTTTATTAAATCTTTATCGCTTCCCCTCCTGCTGTTTTTGTATTAATGCCAAAATCTTGCAAAGCTTGTAACTCCCTTTGAGGGAGGCTAATGACACATCCTGTAGTTTGAATTTGTAGTTTGAATTTGAAAGAAAAATGGGGAGTGGATTCTATACTCCAAAATGAAACAAAGTTTTCCTTGAACCACTGGGTATCAGAACAAATAGTCTTCATGCACAAGATTAATCTATTATGATATAATGGAAGTAGATCAGTGGCCAATGAATTTGTGAATAATTTAACTCCATGTTTACCCTCTAGCTTTCTCCACAGTCATTCACAGCATCTGTTATTGCTTCCAAGCACAATTGCCATGAAAAGCTAGACTCCTATGGTAATAATAATAATAATAATAATAATAATAATAATAATAATTTTATTATTTCTACCCTACCCATCTGGCTGGGTTTCCCCAGTGTTAGCTAATGACACATTTCTCTGGAGTTTTGGTTAATTATATCTTGCTGCGTTAACAGATCATTCTTATTGCAATGACCATAATTCTGTTTCCTCAAGAGATGTGTAACTTCTTTTAAATAAGCTGAGAATGATTTTCTTACAAATAAATAAGCACTTGCTGCTTAATATGGATCATGGATCAAACCTTTCACTACAGTCGTTTTTAGTTAATAGCTTACTGTAACTATATACGACTTTTCTGTTCATTCACAGAAAGCCAGTAATAATTTAAAGTAACAGAACAAATAAACAACAAACAACAATAAAAGAGCAGAATTCTCTGAAGCAGGCTTTTCAGAAACAAATTGCATAGCACATGAATGATGAAAGATGGGAAACCTGTTTTCTTTAGGTTAGATGAGTGTTTTTTATATACAAATGATTGAGGGTGCCATCACAAAACAAAATTAAGTATAAAACAGAGGTAGGGTCCGAGCCACAAAACAAAAACCCAGCGTTTTCTGTTTGAATTTAGCAAACCCCTCAATCCACAGAAGGCAAGCATCTTCCTTGTCTTTCAGGCCATTCCCCTCATCTCTCTTTCTTCCCCTCCCCCATTAACATCAGCACCCAAACATTGGCACTGCAGAATTGTCAATTGGAACTGTGTCAGGTTAGGACTATAATCCTGCCCAAGATTAAAAAGCCTTTCTATCCATACCTTCAGGTACTCCTAAGGTGACAATACTCTACAGGTCCTTTTCTGTGATGGCCCACCACCTCTGGAACTTTCCCCTCTTGAATAGCTCCCTCACTCCTTACATTTAAAAGGTAAAGGGACCCCTGACCATTAGGTCCAGTCGTGGCCGACTCTGGGGTTGTGGCGCTCATCTCGCTTTATTGTCCAAGGGATCCGGCGTACAGCTTCCAGGTCATGTGGCCAGCATGACTAAGCCGCTTCTGGCGAACCAGAGCAGCACACGGAAACACCGTTTACCTTCCCGCCGGAGCAGTACCTATTTATCTACTTGCACTTTGACATGCTTTTGAACTGCTAGGTTGGCAGGAGCAGGGACCAAGCAACGGGAGCTCACCCTGTTGCGGGGATTCAAACCGCCAACCTTCTGATCGGCAAGTCCTAACCTCTGTGGTTTAACCCACAGCGCCACCTGTGTCCCATTCCTTATATTTAGGAAGGCACTTAAAGCTTTTTTTTTTTTTTAATCAGGCTTTGGAACTCCCCTAGCTACAGTATTTTGGCTGCTATCTAATCTGCTATGGTTTGGGGTTGTCTGTTATATTCCTACTTTATATACACCTCAGCAGCTGTATAAGAAGCATTTTATTCAGCTTCTCAAGCTTTCTATTTCATAAAAAACACTCTCATGCAGCAACCCTGGAAGTATGTACTGACAGAGTCACTTTTCTATTCAGATGATGTACTACATAACTTAACAATATTGCATAGATGCTGTGTCATGAAATCTAAACATTGTCTGACCCTTCTAGCCATTGCCTTTTATTAAACCCCTTATAGGCCCATTTCTTTCAGAACTGAGATGATGGCAACAGGAAGTTGAATAAATAGCTTATTGCTGACTTTTAAAGGACTAGATTTTTTAAAAGCATAAAAAGAACACCTGCATAGCAACATATTTTTATTAACCAAAGCACAAACACTAAAATGTTCCATAAAAAGGTTTAAGTTTAGAATTGTCCCTAACTAGCAGTTCCTTAAGATGGAGACCAGACAAAGACTGTATTAAAATAAGCATATGCTTTTAACAAGATTCATTAACTGGGTTCCATTAAAACAACACAGAAGAGTTTGTTTTAGTGGATTGCAAATATCACTGACTGTTATTGATTACAATTGCCTATCAACACCACAGGCAGTTTTGGCAAGAAGCAGATGAGTTGCAACTGACAGTCATGCAAGTTTAACCCTCTTGGTATGGGGGTGGAAAACGTATGCAAGCCAAAGGAAGACTTAAGATGAACTTACATAATTCTGAATGAAGTGAGTCAGTGCACGACAGACACCTTCCTTTAGATGTTTCAGTTTGTTATTTGTTTTGTCTAGACTAGAAAAGTTTCTGAACTTGAAAGTTCTCTATTGTATTTTGTAGAGAGCCAAGCAAAGCAGGGCTATTTAACAGACAAAGGTACCTTCATTTCTGCTTTCATTGCAGGACTGAAAGGGATGCCAGGCATCCTCCAGCCTAGTTCCTTGCTTTTCATCTGTTTGCGTGATTACTACGGTTGGGTTGACACATGAGGGAAATGAAGTCATGACCTCCGAAGGTAAGATATATTGTTTGCATTTTCTCTGGTTTAGCATAGTGTTAGAGACTGAACTATGAATCAGAAAGAGTTTACTGCCTGGCAGTTAGCAGACCCAGGGTACCCAATCTGGATTGTAACCACAATGAGGGGCAAAAGGTTAGAGCCACCTACTATCCCTTTAGGGTCCCAGCATAGATCAAACCCTCCTACACATGCTATTTACTGTTAAAAAGCCCTTCAACAATTGCTAGTTTTGAGAATGGTACTGCATCTAGTTTGGCTGTCAATGATAATACAATTTTCTGTGCTAATTATTGCTGTAATTTTTCTCCTTGCTTTTTTTTTTGCAAAATATAGAAAAGAGTCCTGAGTAAATCATATTTCAGTACAATGCATGGCTGGTATTTTATACTGGTTTGTTAGCAAACACCCTATGCTGTTCCAAAGGGTCCCTCAACTCCCAAGAATGTCTTTTTTGCAGGGTGCATGAGGGTACAATGGTGGAAGGAGCTAGGAAAGCCTTACTGCATGAGTGGAGTTCTGCTTGCTCTTCTTTGAATCCAACCCAATGAGTGGCAAAGGAACACTAAATATTTCCAGTTAATTGTGCGAGCTTAGTAAAGGAAAGGCAAGAGTTAGGGTTGTGTTTTTGATTTTTTTAATAAGGTCTTGTAATCCCATTATCCCTCCAACCTTGTGAACGCTACTACCCACACTTCTCTTCTAGCCATGAATGTGGGAGAAAAGGATCAATGACTGCCTTTGTGAGGGCTGCTTCCATCTGCTGATGTGTGGAGTGCTCAGCTCTGTCCCCTGGAGACTGACACATTTCCTTCACATTCACAGTATAAAGCTATCCCTCTCCAGAGATTGCAAGAGCCTGCTGCTAAAATGTATGGTTTTAGTTATGAATCTTGTTGCCAGCCAAGAAGAGCTGAGTTATCTCACGAGTGAGGAAAAGGGAAGCAGAGCACCACAGTGCTTGGCTTCCCCCATCCATGTCAACTTCTAATGGTAGAATTATATGTTTCGGTTACAGGAATCATATGGCTGTTGCCAAAAGCAGCAACCTTACAGCTCTTTCTCCCTCCTCCCCCGCAAACATTTAACAGTACAAAGCATATAATGTGCCAATCCCAACCCTCGAAAGCCAAGGGAATCAACTGGAGAATGGATAAAGAGACTCTCAGCTCAGTGACATCATGTCACACATTTTGTACCAAAGGTTATGGGAAAGATAGGAAGTGGAGACATAGGGCTGGTGTTTTTGAGGGCTAGTGGCAAGTATGAGGGCTGTAACCAGGGCTGGCCCAAGACATTTCAGCACCTCAGGCAACCCCAGAATAGAGCTACC
Organism: Podarcis gaigeae; assembly: GCF_964106915.1. Lineage (NCBI taxonomy): Eukaryota > Metazoa > Chordata > Lepidosauria > Squamata > Lacertidae > Podarcis > Podarcis gaigeae. Next base: position 57,393,151 of record NC_139679.1, read on the forward strand.
CCTCTCCCTGCCAGTGAAGAAGGAGTGAGTGAAGGTCAACATTAGGAACGGATTGGGGGAAAAAGAGGAAGATCAACATTGGGATCTACTGGCCCTGGGTACCTTGCCACCTGAGACAATCGCATCCGCATTGGCCACCCCTGACTGTTAGGGAATGCACAAATGTGGAGCATTTTCCTTTCTCAGTGGGCCTTCTCCTATTCAAGGATGAGACCTAGTGGGCCTATCTGGTGACTGTGACAACAGACAACAACGGCACCAGGAGTGCTTTATCTGTTCTAATCAGCACAAAGTGTCCTGGCTCCCCCCCCCAACTCAACCACAGATGCTCACACTTTCAAGTAAGGAGGTGACCTTTAGTAAAGCAGAGTAACAGTACAGACTCAGCAGAAGCAAAGTTGCTAATGCAGCCCAAGAGCTCCCACAAGACAAAGGGTACAAATGAGCCTAGCAGGAATGAGTCTGTTCTAGGAGCAAAAAGATCATGAACCAAGGGGACCAGGAGTTCAATGTAGCTGAGAACTTGTTACAAGAACTTTTCAAACCCATCTGCCATGCTCAAAAGCCAAAGCAGGGGACCCTTACTTACAGGAATCTCTATTCCTATTGGAGTGTCTACCCTTTGTCAAGGTGGGTGCATGACGTAGCCACCCAGTGCTGAAAAAATATTTTTTAAAGAGAGCCCAAGAGGTACCACATGCACCCAGCCCAATAAAGCCATTGTGCTTATCTAATTAAAATAAACAAATCTCTCTCATTTGTGAATCATAAAATTAGGACCTCTTGATGCACTCACTCAGATATCTCTAACAATATAAATATATTTATATTCTTTGTGTATCAATTTATCACTGGCAATAATATATATATATTTTATCTCTTAGTGCAATTTCTGTAATTCAGTTCACTGCCCTCTGTTTATTCCCTTTTAGAGCTTTTGCACAACAAATGGTTGAGTATGAAAACAATCCTTTTAAAACTGGATGTTGTCGTTTTTGCTTCTTTTGAATAAATATAAGCACAATAGCTGGACTGATCTGATTACTATACCAAGCTATAAAATTTACATATTGTAAATATACTTATATGTTAGCATATAACATATGCTATAAACTGTTATAACCTGGGAACCTGATCCTATTCCCATTTTATTTCAGGTACAAGGTTTGGACTCAGTGACACTTTCTATTTTAAAATGTTTTTGGTTGTTTTTCTGTTGAAAATGTCAAATCATGACAGTCTACTTGAGAAATGGATGAAATGGTTTCAGGCCTTGGTTCAAAGTGGGAACCTTGATGTTTGCATATTATTTCCACAGAAACTTGGAGCACCTGCGTCAGGAGAACAATAGTTTAAACTTTGTTTTTAAAATACTGATGTCATTACACTAACATTGTCAAAGTTCTGTAAATCCCCTCCATTAGGCTGAATGTGTTTTGTTTTGTCCAGCTTGGCAAAGGCTGAAAATGTTTAGGGTGTGTGAGGTTTATTTTGTTAAGCTTCCACCAAGGTCAGACCTTGAAGGAATGGAACAACATGAATCATTCCTTCCGTCTGATTTCCTATCCCAGATTATCAGTGGGGCTGATTAATTAAAGTAATTCATTTTATGCACAAAGTCAAGATTATCTGTGGGGGGGAAGCACTATTAAGTGCATACGGTAAGGGTAGTTCATAATGATGTTCAAAAGCAGGGAAATTTAAAACTGAGCCATAAAGACCCGCACATTGCTACTTAAGAAATAGAACTGAATTTTCGACAGTAAATCCCAAACCTAGTAATTTATCAGGAGCCAACCACTGTTAAATAGAGGAAATAATAACCATTAATGCAGCTACACCGTTTTTGTTGAGAAACACCACCCATGCTGTATTGCATGATTAAATTATACACATGGATTACATGATAGTGCACAAGTAGATCTATAAGCATATTCCAGCTATAAGACACAAAGGCTTCTTTTGTAGTCTCTACAACCATAGCAGGCGCTGTAACTCTCCAACAGTTTGACTTCACCCCTGAAAGGGCACTTTTCCATTGTCTCTCAAGACAGATGGATGTCAGCCAACCAATATTTTCCTTGCTTCAAATTAACACTCAAAAGCTAGATTTACTCTAATGTATATATCTGTAACGTTTTATGACATTGATAGTTGTTGGCACATGTTCCCAACCTAAACACAAATGACTGTGATATTCATGAGCTGAAAACATCTCCCTTTAGCACAGGGGTTGCCACTGTGGTGCTCATGGGCATCAGTGTGCCCACCAATACCTCCTATGATACCCATGAAAGGTTTCAATAAATATTCCATCAAAAATCCACATGAGAGACTGCTTGGAGTTCCTGCTCAGCTACTGTTTGCATTAGTTCAGCTCCCTTAAACATGATCACATTTCATGGATGCCAGGATTGGACATTCATCCTACCATCTCCTCTGGCAGTGGCTGATGTCCACGCATTTCCCCCATTGATGGCAAAGGGACAAACCTGCATTATTTTATGGTTCTATCTCTTTTTGTGCTTTCTTTGATGAAGCAGCCATTACACTATGCTGCCATGAGAGCCATGTTTGTGCAATGTCATGTAGTGGGGGGTGGGGCCAAGGAGACCATGGCTCCAGGCGCAAATTTATGAGGGGGCGCAACCAGGCACCTCCACAACAGGCTCTCATCTTGAGCCCAGAGCTGTAGGGAGGCAAGCCACACCTGGGCCAGGCCTTTGGTGCTGGGCAGTGGCAGTGCCTCCTCATGGCTGGCAGAGGGACAGCTGAACTTGTGCCACCACCACCCACAGAAGAGGCAAGGAGGAAGAGGAAGGCGGGAAAGCAATGCCAGAGCCACCTGTGTTGCCCAGAGCGCCTAGCTGCAAGGGCAGGAGGTCAAGGCGACACAGCAGTGTTATTGGCTTCACGTTTCTCTGCCTTATTTCGGCTCCCAGGTTGGGGCTAGTTTGTAAGGAGAGACTCCCTTGTTTAGATGCTGGCCAGCGAATGGGCTGATTGCTGCCCAGTCCACCAGGGTGTCAGGGAGCCGACAGGGAGAGCAGGTTGTTTGTAAATCAGAGAAAGAGAGAGAAACACTTGAGCAATGAGCACACAGAGGGCAATCCTGTCTTAATGAAGCAGTTGTTCAGTGGGGCACAGCAAGCTGTCAGTGGAGAAACTGCCAGAGTGGCCTTGAGGGAGAACTGCAGGTTCTATCTTCCCTCTGTCATCACTATCAGCACCTACATCGAAACTGGGAACCTCCTCACCCTGTCCTGTCTCTTTGCTATCCCTCAAGCACCCTGCTTCTAGCAGATCCCTGCCTGTCCTCTCCTCTGAGGTGAGACCAGAGTCCCACCACTAGTCCGCAGGCTCAAAATCCTCTTCCTCTGTGCCTTCCCTGAGGGGCTCTTGGTTGAGTGGATTCCACCACTCTTCCTCATCCAGCCAGTTCCTAACACAGGGGGATGTAACACTTGCCCCATCCCAGGCTCCAGCTACCCGTTCTACACCCCTGACACCATGCCCCGATGGCAGCTACTTTGTGACTAGCCCTTTGTCCAAATTCCAGATGTGCCCACTGGCCCAAAATTTTCACAGTGCCTGGTTAGTGGGGCTTAATTCTGAGCAAACATTTATAGGATTGCTCTGTAAGGCTGTGGTCCAATGCACATTTGTTGGGGAATAAACCTCACAACACAGTGAGACTAATTTCTGAGTGAACCTGAACAGGATCACACTTAAAACCGCTTAAGAATAGGTTATCTGGTGGTTCTCTGGATATGATAAATTCCATTAAGACCAAAGGGTGGCAAGGAGAATGGCAGAGAGCTAGCAAACATTTTTTAAATAAACAAAAAGTGTTGATGCCTAGAGACCAATTGCTTTCCCTCTGGGCATATCTATTATGTGCTGGTTTAACAGATGTCTGTATTATTTTACTCACTCCTCATCAGTACCTTGTCACATGTTCCTTGCCTGCTACTACTCAAGGTCTGTGTTATTAAAATCCCCCCATTAAAATAATGGGATTTGGGGAAAACCTATCTAAATTAAGAATATATAGAGTTTTGCAGCCAAATATATTCAAATTGACTCTAACAATTACAAATAGAATAGTTTTGAAAAGTTATTCATTTGCCTGTCTTTGACATTTTGTTTTAGGATTGCTGGATGTGATTCCCATTTACTGCAGCGACTTCTTCCAGACTGAATGCAGCTAAAGGGAATGAATTTTGCAGGCTGCATGGGGGGAAACACCTTTTAGCAGCTGTTTCTCCTTGCAATGTATGTGACAGCTTTATGAGCCATTATGTATACCTATCCCAAACACAAAATGGCTACAAAAGTGATATGAAAAAGGCAAGTTATCTATTTGGTTTCAAAGAGAAATGTTCAGTCCTTTAAGACACTCCCAAGATTCAAAGTTCACAAACTTTTGCAATGAAAAGACAAAGGAGGTCAGTATTTTTGACACAACAAATACTCAAAATGGAATGGTCTAAATAGTATGTCTAAGTACCATGTTTGCTAACTCATTTACCAAGTTCTGTATTTTTGTGATAAAATACTGTTTTAGTACTAAAAAAAAATTCCTCGCTGCTTTGTAATATACATAAGACTTTTACGTATCCATTTTTCAAGGCAGCCTGAAGAAGAAATGGGTAACAACTTATTGTAGGATTACTTTATATTTCAATTTGAGATTAAATGTTCCCTATGTCTCTGGGACACTAGCTGATTCAAAGTTGATTTTTATTAACTACTAAAATGGTCATAATCCCAGATGAAGTTGCTTCAAAAGGCCTCTCTGAAAGGCAAAATGCAGCCCTACTCTTTAATTACTAACCATTGGGTTAAATCATAGCAAGGTTAACTTTGTATTAACAAGCCTGTACCACACAATGTGCCAAATTCTGCACTGTCTCCTCTCCCTGAAACTCAGTTTATGAAAACAAGATTTCAAAAGTGTTGCTGCAGGCGGAATCTAGTGCGACACTGGAAAGCTGCTGGCCAGGTGGTCACATGTCATGTGCTTTGTGTTTCCAGGTGAATAAGAAATAGTACCTCAATTGTTTTCTTATCACATGAGATTATTGTACTGATTCCCTTTCTCAAGCTGAGGTGGGGAAGAGACTTTAAAATATAAAGCTCGGTTATTTTAAACAGATGATTTGTTTTGTATTCCAAAGCACTGTTGTTTTTCTCCTTAGGGAAAAAAAAAGAGTGCTAGGATTTGAAAAAGATGGCATGACTCCAGCCATGACTATAGCCACCACAATGTAAAGTCTGCCCAGGTTCCTTGCATAGCTTGCAGTAGGCCTCCAAGAAAAATCTTTACAACTACCCAACCATTTGGCACCCTCCTAAATAGTAAGGGAGCATCCCTCCATGCTTAACAGAAGTTGAACAAGCTTTGATCTGATTAACAGGACTGGCAGGTTCTGTTGATCACTGACTGGCAAGATGGCTCATGATAGATAGCTCGGTCAGTAGAGCAGGAGACTCTTTATCTCTGGGTCATGGGTTTGAGCTCCATGTTGGACAAAAGATTCTGGCATTGCAGGGGGTTGGACTAGATGACCCTCATGATATCTTCCATCTCTACAATTCTATTACAGTCATAAAAGGTAAAGGTAAAGGTACCCCTGCCCGTACGGGCCAGTCTTGACAGACTCTGGGGTTGTGCGCCCATCTCACTTAAGAGGCCAGGGGCCAGCGCTGTCCGGAGACACTTCCGGGTCACGTGGCCAGCGTGACATTGCTGCTCTGGCGAGCCAGAGCCACACACGGAAACGCTGTTTACCTTCCCGCTAGTAAGCGGTCCCTATTTATCTACTTGCATCCGGAGGTGCTTTCGAACTGCTAGGTTGGCAGGCGCTGGGACCGAGCAGCGGGAGCGCACCCCGCCGCAGGGATTCGAACCGCCAACCTTTCGATCGGCAAGTCCTAGGCGCTGAGGCTTTAACCCACAGCGCCACCTACACTACAGTCATACTTCAGGTTAAAGTTGCTTCGGGTTGAGCGTTTTCAGGTTATGCTCCGCAGAGACCCAGAAGTAATGGAATGCATTACTTCCAGGTTTTGCCGCTCGCGCATGCACAGATGCTCAAAATGATGTCAGGCGCATGTGTAGAAGCGGTGAATCGCGACCTGCAGACGCAGGTTGCGTTCCGCTCTGGATGCGAATGGGGCTCCGGAACAGATCCCATTTGCATCCATAGGTACCACTGTATTCTATGGCTCATTCCGTTTCAAAGTGCTCCAAGCTGCCCTTTTGTTCTCATTAGCCCCAGCTCTGTTGACATCACCTGCTGCTGGTCTTATCACATGAATTTCTATCCTCCAGTACAGTGAAATCACCTTTGAGATAAGTTCAGGTGTCTAAAAGTTTCTTGCTTTGAAGGCCTCCCTTGAGCTTTTCTTCTCATTAGATCTGGCTGAGAGCCAGCTTCAGTCTCCTCCGACCTGAAATTTTCAGCTCACAGAAATTTCATTCGTATTCTGTTCCTCTCTCATCTCATCTTCAGGCCAATATGCCTAGGAACATCTGGTTGGCCTCTGTGACACTAGGATGCTAGACTCACATGTGGCCTCAACAATAAAACTAAGGAATATTTCTAGCACCTATGACCCCCATACTTCTGTAACATCACAACAGTTCAGTTCAGGGGGCAAAAGTTGGTCAGTGGCTGGCAACTACAGTAGCTCAATAGAAACTTCATATTTAGAAGTACGGAATGCTGGATCCTGGGCAGAAATGATAGATATCCCACATCAGCTTGCAAATTTTCATATCACAGATTTATATGAACCCTGGTCTGATCTAGCAATTCATATCTTACTTTTTAGCTTCCTTAATATCTGTGGAAAACTCAGTCTGACAGGTATTGCTTAGCCTGGCTGTACCTTTTCTTTCTTCTCCCAGCAAGCCCTGTTACATTTTTCCATTGAAAACTGACAACAAATACATATTCACTGCTTTTAAAATACCATTATAGTAGGCACCAGGAATGGTTTGCAGAAAGAGTCAAACAGGGAATTACTGGTAATTAGCTGGAGTGGGTGGGAGGAGTGCCTGAAGGATGATGGTTGAAGGGGGGGTTACTCTTTGCATTTTTATGTAGGAACATAAGTAGAGCCTGATGGATCAGGCCCACCCAGTCCAGCATCCTAGTGTCACAGAGGCCAACCAGATGGCTATAAGAAAACATGCAAGCAGGCCATTTGGTTTGTGAGTGGTATATATGTGAAAAGGACAGATGTAAGAGCAAAAGAGAAAACTACCGGTACATCCACAAATTTGCATGGGTCTCTATTTATGTATTTCAAATTTGAACCACTGAAAATATTTACAGCATTTTGAATTGACATTTGCATCCAGAGCCTATGCATTGTTTACTCGGAAATGTATTTAACTCTGTTTAAAGGGGTTTACTTCCAAGAAAGTGTGTATAGGATTGCAGTCATTGTGTGGGGGACGGGGGAGAGGGAAAGAATCAGATGCTCTCTAGTATCTAAATATATGGTTTCTGTTAGAGGCATGTTTTGAAGTAGGCACTCCAAAAATTCCAAGAGAGTAGGACACCTTGCCAGTTACTGGACTCCTGTTGGAAACAGTTTCCTCATTTCTTAAAACCACTGTTTCCCTGTGGTACATTCTCTTGCTTCATGAAGATCAAAAAGTGTACATATATCCATATGTGGAAGAGGGATTTTTGATTTACTGAACTGTGGGCCAAACACAGGACATTTTTCATTATAATAAAGCAAAAAAATTAAAATAAATGCCATTTTCACAAGGAAATCCAGAGATCTTGTATGGAGCAAAAGAACCAGGAATACTTCAGGACAGGATCTCCAATACAGTATATAACGCCACAGTCCTAAAGGTAAGTATTACATTGATAGCTCAGGAGCAGCTGTGCCAGAACGGAACATAGTAGGAATAGGGCCATGCTATCTACAGTACCCAGATGTGGATGTTTTCACAGTGGCCAAACTGACTGAAGTGTAATGCTGCCTTGGGATAAATAAAATTAAATGGTGAAATAACTATCCGTACCCGTTTTTACATTATACAATGTCAGACCTGTGTTTTTCTGAAACACTTCTAGAAATCAAGCATTCTGATCAGTAGGCGCTTTATTGGCATTTCAAGCCACCCTTCAATCATATTCTTTGGGTGGTTAATAGTTAGTAATGGTTATTATACATATGAGTCCAGAATAATCCTAAACTTGTTTCTCAGACATTTTAGGACGCTGCCCTGTTGTATGCTGTTGTAAGCTGAGGTGAACAGCCCAACTCAAAACAAGTTAACTTCATAGCTAAGACCCACGACTGTCAGGAAAACTTACTTCCCAGTCAACATGAATGGGATCAGCTTGTCTAAACCAGATATTAAAGTCATGCACCCCAGGTATAATTTCAGGAGAGCCATTCTTGATAAATGATTGGTCTAAGGATTGCCTTGCCTACACAGCGCTCGAAAATGCTGAGACCCAAGCAGAAAAGAATTAAACAGCAGATAAACCCAATCGCTTCAAAGGCTGGAGGTTCCCTGCTCTGCGCTGACGCGCTGCATTCATTGGTGGGCCAAACACAACACCCAGTCAGACCACTTGGTGCAAACTCTTTCACTTGCTTCACATCTCAGGCGACCCAGCCCGGTAGTCAGAAGCAGCAACCCATCGCTGTTAAAGGAGAACATCTTTTTCTGGCCCTCTCAGCAGCCCGCTCTTGTTTTTAAAGATCCACGATTCCAGGTTCTCCTTCTCCTTTAATCTAAGTCGCTACCCAGCTTTGCTTTGCACACACTCCGATCCCAAATAATAGCCCTCTTCTCCACTTACAGCACCGGAGAGGAAACTCCTGAGTTCTGAAACCAAAGCAGCTGGGCAAAACCAGCCTCCTGCCTCAGCACCCCTGAAGGCGGGCCTTGATCCTGCCTCCTCCGTCGCCTTAAGTTTTCACAAGCCATGCCACCCTCCCGCATCCAGCAGCGACGAGCGGAACTCGAGGCGCGCAACAAGTGCCTCTGCGGGGAGCGATGCTCCACGGAGCGCTTGGCGTCCCAGGAATGCCGCCTTTGTTGCTGCTGCTGCTGCTCCCCGTCGCGACCCAGTTGCCTCAGAGGCTGCGGCGCCCGGGAGGCAAGAAGACGGGGGCACCGTCGTCTCCCCACCCCCCGTCGGTTGAGTGTCCTTGTTGGAAATGGCGCAAAAGGCTTGCTGGTTTCCCTCGCCTCACGCGCTGCCCAAACTGACCGAGTTCCCCTCCTTCGCCTCGCGGCGCGCAGGTCGTCGTCCCCTCAGAAGGCAGCCCAGCCGAGCCCAACGCGGGTCAGGGCATGGTGACAGCCTCGCGCCGGCCGGTGCCCGAGAGGCTTCTCAAGGCAGCAGCCAGCCCGTTTCCCCCCACACTGAAGAAAACGAAAGGGACGCGGTTTCTCCCTCGGGAGACTTACCCTGGAAATGGTCAGCGGGGTGCTGAAGTCCTTGCCCCCGACCAGCCGAAAGCCCCACGGCGAAGGGCCGCTCAGAGCCACTGTCTGGGGCATGGCGGGGCGCCTCAGTTCGAGAGAGAAAGCGAGCGAGCGAGAGAGAGAGGCTGAAGCCTGAGGAGGGGGAAGCGGCGCCTGCTCCGCTCACTCTCCGCTCGCTTCTCCCAAACTCAGCTGCTTTCTAATCCACTTAAAGCGACTGCTAATCTCCGGTCCGGCCTGACGTCTCTCTGTTTCTCCACCTCGGGGAGAAGAGGAGGAGGAGGAGGCGGGAGAGGAGAGGCGGGGAGAGGCGGGTCGCTTGGCGCGCAGGGCGGTCGGGGCTTCGGAGTCCGACGGGTCGCTCTCAGGTGTCCTCAGGATGACCCTCCCGCTCCAAAGAGCCCTGTTGGAGAAGCTGGAGAACTTCTCTCTCTCAGGCTTTCTACTCAGGGCCCTTCTCTTAGCTATAGGAGTTGGATAGCAACACACACAAGCCCTTCCTACCTGTTGTTTTCTCACCAAGGACTAGTGGGTTGCTCACCAGTTCTCGAATTACACAGATGAAGAAATGAGCAACCTGGGCTATGGATATAGAACATTTCTTACCTTCACCTTTCATGGAAAGCATTCCCCAGGGGCCTACAAAAGTGTGATTAAAACTGTCTGCAGGACAGATATATGCTGGATAAAGCCACCCGAAAGCATAGAGTGAGGGAATGTCGGACTAAAAACAAAAACGAAAGAGCAGAGCCAGGGAAAATTCTAACGATAATGGCTTCTAAAATAACTTGGCAAACAGTAGCTCAACTTCTGTCAAAAAAGAGAGATTACTGTATAATAGGGGCTGGTTCCTAAAGCCAAGGTCTAAACCCCACAGGTGTCCCCATCTGCTTTGCGAATAAGTAAAGCACCTCAGCTAAAGGAGATACTTGGATAAGGTAATAAAATCCACAAGCCCCATCCCCTAACCAGCACCCCCAAATTAGCCATATCATAGACTTCTAAAAACAACAGCATCACTTCCCCCACCCACGTGCACAGACCTATTTCTGATTAGTTGTCTACTTGCAAAATAAGGAATTTTGTGTGACATGCCTTTTCGCCTGCCTCTTGGAATGTTGGAATAATTGAAGGAGGTCATGAAAAGTCTATGCCAGGTTTTTTGGCAGGTTGGGAATCACCATGTCTAGGGCACAGATCCAAAAGCCAAAGACATGAAAGGAGATTCCTTAGATGCCCTTTTGTTTCAAGCACATGCTGACATTTCATGTGTGGACAGGAGAATTTGCATGCAAACCTGCTCCCTGCAAGCACATAGACTTGTAGGCTTGTCTTCACTGGTGGCTGTTGTGCAAATAATTGATAAGGTGCCAAATGCTCCTGCAACCCAACTCTGTGACCTTCACTTGACCTGGTCTCTGTGCATTCTCAGAGGTAGCATGGCATAGAGTCTATCTGGGTTGCGGTTGTGAGAGGCAAGGGAATCAAGTGCTCTAACATTTCTTTATCTGATCCTTTTTGCAGTCTCAGAGTGTGGAGGAAAGGACTTGCTCCCATGAATTTCTCCTTTGCAATACAATGAGTTAATAGAGAAAGCAAAGGCAGAGAGAGACAGAGACAGAGAGAGAGAATAAAATAGAATACATGATCACCTTATTCTGAACATTGTCTTGGTGAGTTAAATAATTCCTGGCACCTGTAACTACAATTAGCAGGAATCATGGAAGTAACCTGCATGGAAATTATGGAAAGGAAATACATCAGCATGCCAGTGAAGTGGAAAACCCCTCATTTTCCAGTAAAGGCAGGAACAGGAAAGTCATTCTTGCAAGGAAGTCTAAACAAAATTGCCTTTGTTTGAAACATGATTCTATGAAAATGGACTTGGAGAGAGACACAGACACACACAGAGAACCCAATATACCAAGAAATCTACCACTGACAACTTGTTCAGGCACAGGTGTCAAAACTGGACTTTCTTCATATCTGCTCATTTGATTTTTATCAGATTTTGAACACTTTCAGCTTGTTTGTATCAAATGTTTTAATGCAATTTCCAAACATATATTATATAGTCATGCATTGAGGAACCTCATAATTAGTTTAGGAATTCACATAATTTGGGAATTTCATCTGAACTCCCTCACATTTTCACCCCTCTGATAATGCCCATTGAAATCAGTAGAACTTAAGTTTCCATTAAAATCAACAGAACCTGCCATGACTAAACTTGATTTCATTTATTTCAGTGGTTTGATATTCAACCCAATTTCAACTAGTGCTGTTAGCAGACATTTACATCAAATTGCCTTTTCCAAGACAATGATGTAAAAAAAAAAAAGCTACTTCCTCATATGTTGTACTACTTAAGTAAAACAGTGCTTTAAATTGATGCCATTTCATTTTCCAGTTCTGTCACTTTCCCCCCTATCTAGAGAGAGGTGCAAGTTTTGTAAAGAAGTGGCTGTGCTTTTGTGGCTAGTGGAATGCCGTAACATAAAATTCCCAGCCTCTGCAGCTGTTGTGAGCCACAGTGCCCCACTGGCAATCACATTTCCTTTCATTACTGAAGTTTTAAAGGCAACTCTGTCATTGACGTGAGATAGGGCACAGCATACTATTAGAATAAAACAAAATAACACAACACTTTTAAAAAGTCCTTACACATAAAATTAACACCATGGATATTTAAAGGCAGCTGCCTAGTAATAAACCTTTCCCAAGTGAGATTGCAATCTGATTGATTGACTGAATTTATAATCTACCCTGTTGTAAAGGCCCATATTGGGAAACAGTATACTAACTATTCTAGCCTACCTTAGGCAAACCTAAGATATTATTGCTGATGCAATCACAATAGTACGCCTAGTGTTGTCAATACACATTTCAACATTTTACATGCTGATTGCCCAAGGGAATATATTGATTCCATACATCACTGCCACTTGCATGACAGTTCCTATAACCACTGGTTTAGCAATACTGGGACACATGCAGAAATGCAATACTATGCACTGCTTCTCAGTGTATTGAATGAAACCAGCATGAAATGTGTCAATGGATTTGGGATGACAGGATGTGTAGGAATTGTAATTATGTGGCAGAAGATATAAGAATGTGGGGAAATATTTGTAGTTATACTGCAAGCATTGTGCGTATCCTGAACAGCGAATGCTAAGCAAAATGGACAAGACTATGGGTGGTGGTGGGGAGACCCATAGCCATTTACCTCGCAGTAGAATAGTAAGAAACCTTATACTGAGTCACACCATTTGTTCATCTAGCCCGGTATTGTCTGCAGCAGGCTTTGCCAATCTCTGGGGGCTCAGGGGCACATTTGCAAACTGAAGAAACTCATGGGCAACCACACCCACACTGCAAACAAGCACACACCACATCCTATATTATTGGCCTCAATAAATTCTTTATTCAATCCTAGTTTCAGCTGGAAACAAGATAGGACCCTTTGGGCACCTCGGAAGGTCTCTAAGAGTGCTTGTGCATCCACAGGCACCAAATTAGCAACCCCTAATTTACACTGATTAGTAGCAGCTTTCCAGAACTGCAGCCAAGATCTTCAGCCTCCCAGGAGATGCTGGGGATTGAACATACCGTACATCCTGCATACACTGAGAAGCAGCCTCCTCCAATGATTTCTTTTATGGTAGTAGTTCCTGGTCTATGTCACCCTTTGTATGGGAGTGCAAGTCATTAAAATAAGTAACTGAAGTGTGAGTCCCCTTTGAAAAGTAACACTTGTCTTACTTGAGAAGCATCAACAGCGTGTGAAATGATAGGCTGTTAAAGACTTTACTGAAATATAATTCTCCTTTATTACTAGTTTAGCCCTATTGTGTGCTGCCTCGATGTAGAAACTGCAGGCAAAGCTTACACATTTGCTCATTCATTTTTATATTTGCCATTAAAACAAAATATAGAATTTATTTACAATTCTGACAGCAGATGGGTTCCCCCACACACACCTCTTGCCTCCCCAGAATTTTGATAAACGCTTGTTTCCCATTCCCCTTTCTACTGCAAGGCTTTCATCTCTTTATCTGAATGCTCCATTCTGGTCTTCTTTTAAAGCAAATTATCTCCCTTCATCTGTCCACAAAAGGCATGTGTTTAATACAAAGTCCAACTTCATTTACTATTTTTAAGGCGAACTATTTCCATTTGCCACCCACATGTTGAAGTAAAGGTTTTCTTTTTCTCAGGCAAATGACTGAAGACCAGTCTTAAGCTAGCATTTCCCTCCATTTCCTCTGTTGGTGTTGATTTAGTATGGAAGCTCAAACTGACAGCTATCATCCTGACAACAAGAATATGTTACCCCATTGGTGGCACTTCCATATATTAAAAACGTTCCTTCAACAGCATCAGGATTGGAAGTCAGCTCTGAAGTCTGAGGCAACACCCTGAGTTCTGAGATTAATCAAGATTAACTGATTTCATAATGTTATGAAAATCACAGCTATATCATTTGGTACATATAATTATAAGTACAGACAGAAAGTCGTTGGCCTTTGTATTGCAATTCCACTCCATCTCCTTAAACCAACTGTATCATAGTGGGTTGGAGGTAAGTACGGGAACCTATTTTCCCATTTGGCACACCATTCTGGTAGGGTTGCCATACGTCCGGAATTTCCCGGACATATCTGGAATGCTGCAGTCAGCAGCAGTGTCCAGGTGGAAATGGGGGAATGTCAGGGAAAATCCAGACATATGGCAGCCCATGTCGGCAGTGATGTTTTTGCAGGTTATCCATAAAAATACATTTTCTGTCCAGATTTTCACTGTTTGGAATATGGCAACCCTACATTATGGGAATTGTTGGTATTGTTGGTTCTCTCAACAGTGGTGCCTAGCAAAGTTAAAGTTTGCTTACATACACACCATACACTTAAATACACATTTAAAAACCATGGGTTCCAGCTAAGAATATCAGAAACTAGTTTACCTCTCACATAATTATAATTCTCAGTATTTCCGGCCTGCCCAGGCCTCCCCCAGGAAATCCACACTGCTCACTCCCAACAGGCACTTTGTTTTACCTTAAGTCCTGCCACCTGGAAGCGTTGGAGCACCATCCGTAATCTGCCGGCAAAGTCCTCTCTTGATGATGCGGCAATCAGCACATCATCGAAAAACAGCATGACCCCAGGGATGCCTTTAAGGAGACGGTCCATTAGGCTCTGAAATAACCCTGGGGCCACGCTAACTCCCAACTGTAGGCGTTTGACCCTGAAAGCACCCCATGAGTCACAATTGTCTGGGCGTCTGCAGTGGCCTCGTCAATGGTTAGCTGCTGATAAGCTTGCACTAAATCCAGCTTCCCAAAGATCTTGGCTCCAGCCAGGGTTGCTAACACGTGGCTCACCACCGGAACTGGGTACGTGTGGTCCTGTAAGCCCCGGTTCAGGGTGCATTTGTAATCGCTACAGATACAGACTGAGCTGTCTGGCTTAACCGGTGTGACGATTGGGGTTTCCCAGGTTCCCAAAGCTACCGGTTCTAAGACCCCTTGGGCGACTAAGCGATCAAGCTCCTCATCTTGGGTTTAAGCGCAAACAGGACTCTACAGGCCCAAATGGGTTGCACCGTGGGGTTGAGCCGTAGGGAAATCAGGGGTCTGTTGTACAGGCCCAGGGTTCCATCGAAGACTGATGGAAACTCCTGGCAATTTGATTTGAAATCTGCCCCTGGGGAAATCTGATTAAGCCCTGAAATACCTAAGCCTAACAGCCCGAACCATGCTAGGCCTAGAAGGCTAGTGAATGGGCCTTCAGTTATGATGAGGTTCAAATTCTTGGTGTACTTCTTAAACTGGACCTTGAAGGTGCCCATCCCCTTTAGCTGGATTCTTTTTCTCTGGAAGTCCTGCAGCACTATGGGGGCTGGGCAGAGAGGAGGACCACTGTTAGGGCAAAGCTCTTTCAGAGTCTTAGCAGATATTATGGAGTAGGATGAGCTGGTATCCAACTCCATAGTGCATGGGGTTCCCTCTATCTTGAGTTGTACCCTAAGCTTATTGGGTCCCGGGGACAAAAGTTGAAGTTCCCTGACTGGAGAGATGGACTGTAACTCCTCCTCTATGTAGGCCTCGTGGACATGTTGCTTGGGTTGTGCTCTGGAGGTCTTGGAGCGGCAGACTCGACCAATGTGCCCAGTCTTCCCACAGCGGCGACATGTGGCATCCCAAAACCTGCATGTTCGATGCTCATGGTTTTCTCCGCAGCTGGTGCAGTTCCCTCGAGGTGCATCAGATGATCACTGGTTTGACGATGCACTTGTGGCATGGGAGTGGTGGTGCTGGTCAGATGGGTCCAAAGCTCGGTGGACTTCCTCATTGTGGGAATCTACGGAAGATGACTGGTCTTGCTGGATGCGGTGAATTCTCCTTTTGGTACGTGGGCTGTGGGCCACCTCATGGGCGTTATCCTTCTCAAAGGCCGTGGCCATATTCATTGCTTTCATCATCGTGATGTCGCCTTTTGCCAGCAGCTTGTGGCAGAGATGGCTGTCTCACACGCCACTGATGAACCTTTCGAGGAGTCATTCCTTGATGTCAGAGAACTGGCAATACATCGTAATCGCCTGGAGCACTGTGATGTATTCACTCGCTGACTCTTGCGCTTGTTGTTCTCTGTGTGCAAAGTCGTAGCAGCGGTGGTTCTTAGTTGGCTGAGGCGCAAGGTCTCTTGTCATAGCCCGTGTCATCTCATTGAAAGTGCATGCCTCTATGTCCCTGGGTGCCACCAGACCTTCCAGTAGAGTGATGGCGGAACTTCCCAGCACTGTCAGTAGCATTTCCACTTCCAAAGCATGGCAAGGCACTCGGCTGTCTGGAGACCCCTCAGCCTTTTGCAGGAGATCTAGAATGGTCAGAATTGCTCTTGGTCCCATTTCCATGACTGCAACATTGCTAGTATCATCACCAGCTCCTGCCATGAACTCTGCCCCACCCTGTCGACAAGGTGTTCCTCATTCTTGCAGTCCTGGGTTTCTTTTTAGCCCCAGCCATGCTGTTATGAAGGTGCATGGCTATCATTGTCCCTATACTGTAGTATCAGGAAAAATAATAAACTTGAAAAAGAAAAGATTCTGAGCACTGTAAAACAATCCTGTTTCTTCCATATGGATGAAATGATTGCAGCTTTCCAACTGGATCTGTCATATATCCCTTTTATGTTTTCTTTCGCAAGTAGATAGCAACCTCCAAAATTTCAGAGAACTGTGCTTTCCTATTTAATAAGAAAAATAACAGGCTCTGAAAAGTCACTTTTAAAATGACATCCATCAAGTTCAGCAACATTTGTTATAGTTACTTCACTCAAAAGTTCCAGCTGAATGAGTTTTCTGAAAGAGCTCTTATTGCACTCAGATGTAATGTGGCAGACATGAAACACCAAACTATATTTAATTTTATCTCTTGAGAGTTCAAACAGTCTGCTTGCAGGCCAAAGGGGAAAGGAGAATAGGAGGGGGATATTTTTACAGCCCCGCTGCATTATGCCTTACCTTTGGGTACAAGAGTGTGATTTTTCTTCTTCCATCGCAATAACAATTTTGTATACTTGTGGTTATTATGTAAGCATCATTAAGGATGATGGAGCATATTTTAATAAGAACACAATTTTCATATTTGAAAAGTTGGAAATATCTTTGAAGGAAGCAGCTGACTACACAAAAAAATTAAGCATACACATTTATCAGCTACTTTTATGCTGTTAGTGGTGTTAATATTGCTTTGCTCCATTTATCACTGACACATTTCCCATCAGTGGGAAGCAAGCTGCTATTTCAGATCATTCAGTAGGCAGAAGTAGGTAAAAAGGGGAAGGGAACCCTGACTATTAGGTCCAGTCATGACCAACTCTGGGGTTGCGGCGCTCATCTTGCTTTATTGGCCAAGGGAGCCGGCGTACAGCCTCCGGGTCATGTGGCCAGCATGACCAAGCCGCTTCTGGCGAACCAGAGCAGCGCACGGAAACGCCGTTTACCTTCCCGCCGGAGCGGTACCTATTTATCTACTTGCCCTTTGACGTGCTTTCGAACTGCTAGGTTGGCAGGAGCAGGGACCGAGCAATGGGAGCTCACGCTGTCGTGGGGATTTGAACCGCCGACCTTCTGATTGGCAAGTCCTAGGCTCTGTGGTTTAACCCACAGTGCCACCTGCATCCCAGGCAGAACTGGGACTGGAAAATAAAGACAAGGTTTGCAGGTCCTTTCAAAGCCAGTGGTGTGGAGGCCTAGAGGGCAGGCCACACAGCTCTGGGACATTTTCAGAGCAGGAGTGATGACATGACCACTTGGTCCACCAGGGTAATTAATGGACCCTCCTTGCTCTGATAAGTGAATGAGGTGATAACAAAGCTTTTCATGTTTTTACTGTTGTTTGTAACAGCTTAGTAGAGGATATGGGAGAATGAGGAAAATAATCAAGCAGAGGCTGGATACTTTTTCCTGGTTCATGGGAGCAGTTTAAATGGTAATATTTATTTGCAGTTTGCATTTATAATTAAAAGCTAATGGCTGCATTTCAGATGGCAGAAGAACTCTCATGAAAACCACAGTGTGTTTTATACAAGTTGAACCTATGCAGTCAGAAGTAGGGGTCGCGGAGTTCAATGGAATGTATTCCCAGGTAACCATGCACAGGATTTCAGTTTTGCCACACGCGGGATGTGAAGGTAAGTATCTTCAGCGAAATTCTAACATGCCAACCACTACACTAACTAGCTCACTATTATAACAGAGTTCATTATATATTTTAAAAAATTATATCCTTCCCTTCCAAGGGAGCTCAGGAAGGCAAAATAACAAGCAATAAAACAATACAAACCACTTTAAAACAATTCCAATACAGATGGGGGCTAGGAAAGACCTTTGCTGAAAGCCTTGTTGAAAGAGGAAAGTCTTTGGGAGACACTGAAAGGAAATGGAGATGGTGCCTGCCTGATATTCAACAGAAGGTGCCACAACATAAAAGGCCCAATTCTTACATTGTGTAGAAGGCCCATTGGCACTCCAACTCTGCATTACAAAGATGTCTGGAAACTTGACGGCTGTCACACATCAGGCCTGCCATGTGGGAATCCCTTGCAGACGACCAAAGTGCCTGGAGACATTCAGGTCATGTATCCACAGCAGTGACCAGAGGAGGAATGACCACTGGGAGGAGTTCAGAAAGAAGTAACACCATGGTACACCTGCATGAAATCACCAATATTATTATTATTATTATTATTATTATTATTATTATTATTAATACCCCGCCCATCTGGCTGGGCCTCCCGAACACAACCAGCCTCTCCCATATTGATCTCTACAGCCACAACAGGCACTGTAACTTGCCAATGGTTTGACATCATCCCTGAAGGCACACTCTTCCATTATCTCTCGAGACAGACAGATGCCAACCAACAACAGCAGGAAGCCCTCACCTCTTGCAGCGACGGATTTGGTATATAAGGGGTCACAGAATCTTTCAGGTATCCTGGTCTCAAGCTGCAGGGCTTTTTTCAGCTGGAACTCACCGGAACTGAGTTTCAGCATCTATTTTATGTATTCCAGCACCTCTGCAATGTTGTGTAGCCATTCCCTGGCATTGCGCTTGGGGCTATGTGGAGCAGGAGGTAAGCTCAACGGCTTTGGTTCTAGCACCTCTTTTTCTAGAAAAAAAAGCCGTGCCAGTGGTACGAAATTAGTCTGTTAGCCAATACATAATATTGATTTGATTGACATCCTATGCCCTTTTAAAATGTGAGGGGTTTTTTTGGGGGGGGGGTTATTGGGTTGTTGTTTTCATTTTGATTATATATTTTGTAGTTTTATATTTTGATTTGGTTCTGTGAACTGCCCTGAGAGCTCCACGTATAGGGCGGTATATAAAATCAATAAAATAAAATAAAATAGGAAGCCAGTGCAATTCTTTCAACAGTGGGGTAAATGGGCAATATTGTGTTCCAGTGAGCAGTCAAGCCATCACATTTTACACCAACTTAAGCTTCCGGTTCAACAATCCTTCTTCCTTTCGTACAGTATTTTTAATTCTTTGTTAGTTGGTGGTCTTTTCTTTTTAGATTATGTCCACTGTCTGACCAACAATAATGCTTTTATTACTTAGTATAATTCAGTTCATCCCCATATACTTCAGTGACCCAGTCCCAAACTCAGCTGTTTGACAATAATTCAACCTAAATGAACAGCCTGATTATAACTCTTTCAAATTATGGCATCTTTGCAAGAGAGTTTATAGACAAATCTTTGAATCTCATTGTTTGGACTATGTCCCAGCAAACCTGAACCCTAAGGCAGAATTTACGTGAGATTTGAAAAGGATTACTTAATTTATAGGCTTGGCTCTGCAGAAACTTTCAGCTTAGAGTTATTTTGCCTTTTGAAAGATTTTTGGAACATCCTCATGTGCCGAGAGCTGTGGCTGCACATGTGTGTTTAAAACATTTATAAAATGTTTATAATAATTTACATAAGACTGATATATAGCAAAAAAGCCAAGTGGTAATGTAAAAGATTAAATAACTTTAAACACTTATATACCACATTAGAATTTCTTACGCTATAAACTAGGAGTGGAGAACTTCTGGCCCACAGACAAGATGTGACGCTAGAGTGAAAAGCAAGGTATAATTTCCTTAAATCAATTAATAAGAAACGTAGCAGGTTACTAAGGACCTCAAGGAGGGGGAGGGTCTTAGGCCTGCATATCTAACAACAAATACAAAATTTGTTCCTCTCCCCATTTGGGGTGGAGCCAAGGAAAGTCCCTTGAGAATATAGGTTGGAATATATCTTGTCACATCCTTGATGGGCTTCAGTGAATTATGCTGTTGATTCAGTACTCCGGGTGGTATTCAGGTACCGTATTTTTTGCTCTATAAGACTCACTTTTTCCCTCCTAAAAAGTAAGGGGAAATGTGTGTGCGTCTTATGGAGCAAATGCAGGCTGCTCAGCTATTCCAGAAGCCAAAACAGCAAGAGGGATCGCTGCTTTCGCTGCACAGTGATCCCTCTTGTTGTTCTGGCTTCTGAGATTCAGAATATTTTTTTTCTTGTTTTCGTCCTCCAAAAACTAGGTGCGTCTTATGGTTTGGTGCATCTTATAGAACGAAAAATACGGTAAGTTTGACTCAGAGTAGACATGTTGAAATTAATGAACCTAACTTAGTCATGCTAATTAATGTCAATACATCTACCCTAAATAAAACATAGTTGAATACTTGTTGGGTCAAATGTGCCCTTTGACCTAGGGTCTTACAGGCCCAGTTATATACAGAGGCTCCTGCCCATGCATCTGCTGAAGTTCAGTTTTGAAGGGCTCAGGCTTGTTATATTGACAAATCCATGCTGATGTGCTGTTTCACCAGCCTTTAAATGCTTTAGTGTGTTTTTGGAATGGTGCCCAAGGATGAAAACAGGCAATTAGGCAGGTACATGTTACTTGGACATTTTCTTACTTGTAGGGCAAAAGGGAACGGGTGTCTGTGCAAACATGTTGGAGGCATGCCATCAATCAGCAGAGGAGTCAAGCGTTCTTGTAACCCATGAAAATATGGAGCAGCTGTAACCAGGCTTACTTCCCGCCAGTGGAGCTGGAACATGTAGGGAATTCATGATTGACATGTGACAAGCTGCAGGTTTTGAGGGACTTGATCAAAACGTTGGAGGAAAACATCCTTGGGGAATGTCTAGGCCTTCTCAGGACACCAGAACTTTGCTTGTTGGTTAGTCATGCCCTGTCCCAGAATAGGATATGCTTCTAATTATGTGGCTTACATTTGAGCTACAGTTAACAGAAATGAGATATATCCAGGGCAGGCCCAGCAATAGGTTTGGGGCTGAGCAGGTAGGTCAACATATTTGTCCATGTGGTTATTCATATTGTACATATGGAAGCAACAGGATGAATAAAAACAGACTCCTCTTGAGATAAAAATTATCCAGACCAAAAATATGGTACCAAAGCTTTATGAACAGAACTTATTCCAAAACAGACTTTCAACAGTATTGATACATCCAAATAGTCCAAGCACAGTCTGAACATCGTAGAAATATAAAATTATTTCAAACAGAACTGAAATCAAATTTCTTTCTCTTCACATAGACTCCATTACAGCCCGAGGCTGTTTTCTCTCCAGGAGAGACATCATTAGCACACCCTTTCTCTTTGGTGGCTTGAGAACAAAGACAACGAGCTGACACAAAACGGAGATTTGCTACTGAATACCTCTCCCATGTGATCTAAGTTAAACACAACGTGAGGGAGCAGCAGAAATACATTCTCAGTTAATTATCAATCCATTAGGCACTTAGCTCCACTGAAATTTTCCATGTTCCCTTTAGCAATACACATACAGAGTTATTCTCCATTTCAATGTACAATTATATTCAACAATCTCCACCCCTCCCCCATTAGTTCTAAACACAACTGCTCTTATATACAGGTAATCACCAAAAGGATCAGTATCAGCTCCAGTGGTGCTCTTTAAGCCTTTCAAAGCTTCAGACAAGAAACTTATTGGCCACACATCTGGCGGTGTACAAAATGAACAACTGTGGTTCTTCTAAATTGCCATCAGACCCAGCTGAAGAACTTGAGAAAATAAATGGTTGGGAAATGAATTAGCTTCTGGCTGGCGGTGGGGGTGGAAAGGGACATGAGGTCCTATCTAGCCTCAATTTGATGAATAGCAATGTTTCATATTATTTAGTTTCCAAAGTGCTCTGGCCCCTGAGGCATTTTAAACAGTACACATATAAGTCAAATGAAAATGAACACAAATATAATGAACACAAATCTAAAACAGGTGACCAAATACATTTTCATGTACCTATCTGCCTACAGAACCATATTTTCAAAAACAAGTCAAAGCAATGAGAAGCAGGCATTTGTTAGGAAAATTTATGTGTTTACGCAAAATGGAAAAAAGAGGTATGTTATTAAACATGCTTAACTTGACAGTTACTTTGAAGATATTCTTTGTATAGTTGCTCAAGCATTTTTTTCTACCTGTCAGTCAATGTTTTGCATTGTGTAGTATTTAGAACTAAAGCTGAAGGGCTTTTACTTTTTTATTTTTTACAAATTCCTCTGAATGTCATTAGAAAAAGGCAAATCCTTCACAAAATGCTTCCTTAATCATTGATTGTAACCCAAAACTGGGCTACCAGAGTGTATGTAGGGGTCAAAATGGTTGCAGATTTCATTTTGTGTGTATGTCCACACCAGCAGTACCAGGCAAGGTGTGATAAGTCAACAAGGCTGGTAAAAGAAGGCATACAGAACAATCTTATGCATGTTTACTCACACCACTTCACTTGGGTCAATGGTGCGTATAGCTCTCTTGAGTCTCTCAAAGGAGAAACTCCATTTACAGTGTAGCAGGTTTATTTTACTGTACATAATTGTAATTTCCATTCTAATTTCCCAGACAATGATGCCCAAGGTTCCTAGCTGATACGGCACTACTACCTATTTAGGATGTAGAATGAATTGTCTGGTCAGTTTTTGCTCTTTTTTGGCTAAAAGGTCACTGAACTGAATAAAGATGTGGGTAGGGAGTTACTGTTTACAGGTTTCCACCTTGTCCTGCCTCTTCTCACATTCCTGAGATATTGAAATGAGAGGGTAAATGATTATTTAAAACATTGGTGCTGTTTAATTATATCTATTATCTACTGTCTGTGGTCAGATATTAAGGAAAGGTCCATTAGTGTCGCCACCTGACAAAATTCTCACTTCTACCCATTTATTATTTTCTAGTTTTGCAGCACATTACAAATCAGATGATCTGTGTTCTTATCCTGAGCCCAGAATGGGGAATCTATAGCTCTACAACTCCCAGCATATCTGACTACTGGGAATGCTGGTTAGGTCTTTGGGGAGTTGGAGTCCAATAAGGTTTGGAGGGCCACAGACTCCCCACTCTGGTCTAAGCTCCTATTGACTTTGCTTGTTGACATCCAGGATGGGCATAATTTATAAGCTGGTCGTGGATGCCTGGAAAAGTAGTAACAATGCTGGCACATTCTGAACAAGTCCGAGAAACAGACACAGGAGGTAATTACAGGGAACTCGGCTTTGGGGTCACCAGGTCATGAGTTACCATAGGAAGGTCAGTTTGACAAATAAGGGCACAGCTTCCATAAATTATGCAGCTAACCAAATGATTGCACACATGCAAAACAGGCCAAGAAAATGCTATTGTAATTTTCAAAGTTGACAATATAATTATGCCAGTGGCGGGTTTTTCTGGAAACATTAATTACTCTTATTATGGGATTAAACTGATCCATTTCCTGTAAGAAACAGTAGTTGGGTGAGGAAAGTCAAAACTTCTGATGTGATATAAGTTGCAGCATAGTACTGTGCTGAACAATGGTTCTCTGTCCTGTTTTGTTCTATTTCTGTTTCAGACACATGCATTACTGTTGTATTTTGTAAGCAAGAAATTTTCTAAACCTCAGGAAGCATTTTGTTTCTCTGCTGTGTTAGCCACACTTCATACATGTCTGAGGATCCCAGCCTTGGGGATTTGAGTGCTCCAGGACTGGAGAAATAAAGATAAACACAAGTGTGTTTGGACATGTGTGGGCATGCATGTGAATGTTCACACAGATATAGAGTGACCTAAGTACAAATCTAGAGCTACCAGGTCAAATAGTCCTTCTGTAATCAGTCTTGTGTGTCTTCTGGTTTAGGGCTAACCTAAATAGGGCTAAACCCACGTGGGTGGCATTGTGGGTTAAACCACAGAGTCTAGGGCTTGCTGATCAGAAGGTCGGCGGTTCGAATCCCCGCAACAGGGTGAGCTCCCATTGCTTGGTCCCTGCTTCTGCCAACCTAGCAGTTCGAAAGCACATCAAACTGCAAGTAGATAAATAGGTACCACTCTGGTGGGAAGGTAAACGGTGTTTCCGTGCGCTGCTCTGGTTTGCCAGAAGCAGCTTAGTCATGCTGGCCACATGACCCGGAAGCTGTACACTGGCTCCCTCGGCCAATAAAGCAAGATGAGCTCCGCAACCCCAGAGTCATCCTTGACTGGACCTAATGGTCAGGGGTCCCTTTACTTTTACCCTTTAAATGTTACCTCAAAATGTTTGATACCTTGATAGCTCTTTAGAAGAGGAAATTCTGCTTCCAGAGGCTGTGATTGGGAGTGAGCGAGTAGGAGCTTTTACTCTTTCCCATGTTATTTTCTTCCCTGCTCCAAATACTTCCAGACTGTTTTTGCTTTGATCAGCTTTCAGAAACATTTTGCAACCTTAGCTGGCCATCCCACGGAAATCACCACCTTACCACTCCCATACCTCTCACTAGGCAAACCTTTTCCAACCTGGCTTGGGCTGATGGGAGCGTTCATCCAAAAACAGATAGACTGAGGGAAGCAAGTTCGCAAAGGCTGCTCTAGATCTTTAGTTTCACAGCTTTTATTAGTTGATTTAGACTTTTCCATCAAATTGGAGATAAAAGAGAAATCTAAATCAACAGTGAGTCATTCTTGGAGGGGGGGGGAACACCACAGATGCGTCCAGTCTAAAGATAAGCAATTCTGAGTTAACTTTGTGTTGAACATGCTTGGAATCAAATAGTCACAAATCAGTTTTCAATATGACTGCTTTTCATAGCCATGAAATCGAGGAAAAATTGTAATTAAGTGTTGCTTTCCATTTTGGCAGGGATTCAAAGAAATCTAGTTCGTAATATATTAATTTCCTTGCACGTATTCCATGTTACTCTTCCTTGTTTCTAGTTTAAAGTTGGATTAAGGGCTTTTGAGGCACATGCTGATCCTGAAAATGACAACATGTTTAATGCATTAAAGGTGAGAATTGCTAATAAATTAGGAGAGATGTTAGAACATAAAGAATTCTGTCTCTTATTAAATGAGCAACTTATGCTTTGGAGAATTGTCTAAATGTTTATATTATTTCTCACTTGAGGCAACAGAGGAAAGACTTAGGTTTATCCAGCTGTAACTCCAGTCCCTCATGCCTCATATAAATCCTAATATTTTAAGCATTTTATATTTGGCTTTTGTGTATATAGATTTTCTAAAAATTGAACTGTGAAAATGAAATATTTTAACATTGCACTGTATATCCAGGGACTGTAGAATATAAGCAGTATTTTTAAAGAGTTTACATAAAATAACTTATACTCGGGCATAGGTCTCACGTAGCACACTAAGTTGGCAATCCTGAGTCCCACAGGTACCACTTCAGTCTTCAGAAATTACATCAGGCTGGGGGTCCTTTAGATGTTGCTGGACTACAAACCCCCATCCTCCCTGTCTCTTGGCCATGCTGGCTGGGGCTCCAGTGCTGGAGTCCGTTGACCTCTGAAAGGTTGCAGGTGCCCCACCCCCGGTTTCCAAAACTGAATGCTGCTGCTGCTGCTGCTCTTCCTCCTCCATAGTCCTATACATAGAAAGCGAGCACTTCATGGAAGCCCTTTTCCATTGTACCTGCACATTTTGTTTCTTAACTGTTTTCGTGGAAGGGATAGAGATTTACCTTGTTTTTAAATTGTGAATATGGGCCGTGCTGACTACGGAGCCTGGTAATTAATACCCCATGCCAGTGGCCTGAAGCAAAAAGTAAGTAAAGCAGCAACAGAGGAGACTTGGTCAGTAGAGTAAAAGACTCTTTTCTTTCTTTCTTTCTTTCTTTCTTTCTTTCTTTCTTTCTTTCTTTCTTTCTTTCATATTTAATATTTTATTTTTTACCAACCATCAAAACACAAACAGTGAAACCCCCCAGGTGACTGATACATCAGGTATACAATATTCAATAATATACATATTCAATAACATACGTATTCAATAATATTCAATAATAACATATTCAAATCAACCATATGTACACTTCTCTATACCTTTACACTCCTCCTTCCACAAGGTTTATTTAACTTTTAACATTTTAATTACCCCAGATTGTTCAAACCTACTCAAATAATTCAGTATCTTCTCAAACCAATCCTCCTCTTTCTCACTGACCTTAAACCCTTTCATTATATGTATCTTCACAGTTAGGTATTCCAAAATTATAATATTATTCAGTTTTTTCCTCCACTGGTTCACCCCTAGCTCCTCTTCTTCATTTTTCCAGTTACTCGCTATAATCTGTTACAGACAGGAGTACAAGACTCTTAATCTCAAGGTTGTTGTTTCAAGTCCCATCACACACACACACACACACACACACACACACACACTCTCTTCTCCTTCTTTTATCCAGGCAAGCAAGGTTTTGCACATATGATAAAGGTAAAGGTAAAAGTACCCCTGCCCGTACGGGCCAGTCTTGACAGACTCTGGGGTTGTGCGCCCATCTCACTTAAGAGGCCAGGGGCCAGCGCTGTCCAGAGACACTTCCGGGTCACGTGGCCAGCGTGACAAAGCTGCATCTGGCGAGCCAGAGCCGCACACGGAAACGCCGTTTACCTTCCCGCTGGTAAGCGGTCCCTATTTATCTACTTGCACCCGGAGGTGCTTTCGAACTGCTAGGTTGGCAGGCGCTGGGACCGAGCAGCGGGAGCGCACCCCGCCGCAGGGATTCGAACCGCCGACCTTTCGATCGGCAAGTCCTAGGTGCTGAGGCTTTAACCCACAGCGCCACCTGCGTCCGCACACATGATACAGGGGCTTAAATGAACATATGAGGAGAGGAGTGTGGATGAGTGTGCTAGCTCTTCCCTGGTCACCCTGTGTAAGTTCCAGGAGGAATATTTTCAGCAGAGAAGAGAACTGGGACCAGATATGGTCAAGGGCCAGACAGTTACCTCCACAGTGTTTCACTTCTCTGGGAATTAATCAAAACATGCCCCACAAAACGAATTAATCCAAACTCACTTTAAAGGTCTTTAAAAGAACTCCAGTGTTGTACAAAACTAAGTAAAAGCTTTCTTTATAAGTTCTAAGGCTAAGGAACACATCTCTATTAGCTTTCATCTTTCGTTGAAGCAGAGTGTAATGCACATCAAAGGTTATATGCCAAGTGTTTTCCCCCTGACATGACCTACACAGAAAGCCACTAATTTGCAGTACTTGAAGGGATCTTAATTCATCAAAATAAATATTGTATTATATCATTAAGATATGGAACATAGGAGTTGATTGCTAAGGAATATTGCTTTTTATGGTGCTTATGAATGGTAAGGCGAGGGGGGTGTTACAAAGATCAAGCAAAAGCTAGTAATTTTGTGTCTCATAAAATGGCAAGCTCGAATAAGTTAGGTATTTAATTCATCTCGGAAGCTTTGAAGATTAAAGTTTCAGCATGGCTTTAATGTTCTTTTAACGATCAGGTTACCTCCCTCCCCCCCACTTTCCAGAAGGTTTATGTCAGTGTACCACTGGCTTGAATGTTTCTTGTAAACTACCATATTTTGTCATTGCATGTGCTATGAATGCTGCAACATCAAAGAACTTGGCAATTTCCCATTTTACCAGTGGCCTGGTATTCTATCTGGAATTCTAAAGAGACACCCCAAATAATGAGCATCATATTTCTCAATGAGGCTTCATTTCACAACTACTTTGATAGGTATCAATTTTGCTACACATTGACAGAGAGAGAGAGCGAGAGAGATGGGCAGATTATGTTGTCATTTGCTTTTGTTATGAGAGTATGCATGCTCTGAACATCTCAGGAAAAAGAGTAAGCCTTTGAAACATATGTAGGAGGATGTTTTCCAGCTTATTGATCCATA
This sequence comes from Podarcis gaigeae, assembly GCF_964106915.1. Taxonomy (NCBI): domain Eukaryota; kingdom Metazoa; phylum Chordata; class Lepidosauria; order Squamata; family Lacertidae; genus Podarcis; species Podarcis gaigeae. Next base: position 57,421,368 of record NC_139679.1, read on the forward strand.
TATATATTTATTTGCCTTTAAAAACAAATAAATTACTGCTTACTCTGCATCCATTGTGTTCCAATTGCTAGTTTTTGAAGCCACGTTCACACAATGTTGGCCACAATCCATAGTGATCTTGTAGCTTCTTGGCAAATACTGCTATTTGTTGCACCCCTCTCAAACCAGCTTCAGCCCAGCTAGAAAACTGAAGCCACATTCACTTCATACTTTGGAAGAGAGTGAACATTTGAGACGGCCGTCATACATGCTTAAACAAGTGCAGACTTAACACAACATTTCACAGCTTCATGAAGAACAACAATTAGTGGGTGGTAATGTTTAGCTCCTCCTGTTAAGTGAGACTTGTTGGTTGTGTTAAATCAAATGGCAAAGTGCAGGAACAGGCCAGGCGATAATCATGTGTACTTCCAATGACAATATTTGATTTTGGCCAGTTTTGCAAATAAGATGTAACTTTTTATTAGGCACACAAAGGAAACACCAAACACATCAGCACTCTTTAAATATTACCTGGTGTGAAAGTTTCTAGTCAATACTTACCCTTCAAGGTCAACTTTTCAACTGTTTCTGGGATCCGACTACTCTAAATTTAGGAAATGCCTCATCTTCTGAACTTCTTCAAAAGCTCCTTATTTCTCTGACCTGTCCTTTATCACCCTATTCCCTCGTGTTCTACAACTCATATAGTCCTTCTCTGTTGTTTCTTCATTGCCTGCACTTTTCTCTTGTATTAGAACCAGAAAAAAGATGCTTTGCTTTCGTCAGTTTGAATAAAATGCCCTCCGGCCTTATGGGATAGACAGATGTCTATGTGGCTCAGTACTTCAACCAAACTTTTGCTTTGGTGCAGTCCATGTCCAGTCTTAAATATAGGTTTGGTTCTGGCTTGGCTTAAAATCATCCTCTGTGCTGGATATTTTGGATAGTTGGCTCTTGTAAAAGTTCACTGGATGCTGCAAGTCATTTTTTTCCATGAGTTTTCTTGGATATAAGCATTTTTTGGGGATGCAAAGCCCTGCTTCCTAAAGGAAGGGTGGGCAGGAAGTAAATCAGATCTCTGGGTGATATGAAATCATCAAGGATTTATCATTACCAGTGTTTAACAATGGTAGCAGCAGAGTGATTCTCCTCCCCTAAATTATATACCTTCCTGAAATAAAGAAAGCTGGAAGATGGTAACAATAATTTGATTTATGTGTGGAAGGCCTGTTGACTCTTGTTTAGTTCTGGCACTTGAATAATAATAAAAAATCTTTGGCTCAGAATTCTTTAATTCTAAGTCTATGTCTTTTGCATTGGGCTCCAGCTGGTGGATCTTCAGATTCTAGTGAAAAACAAAGCAGATCTTGCAAACCTGAAATTTTCCCACTCCTTAACTGTTCCATAAGGTACCCCTGCCAGTACGGGCCAGTTGTGTCCGACTCTAGGGTTGCGTGCTCATCTCGCTCTAGAGGCCATGAGCTGGTGCCGTCTGAAGACACTTCTGGGTCACGTGGCAAGCGTGACAAAGCTGCAGCTGGCGAGCCAGCACCTGCGCAGCACACGGAAACGCTGTTTACCTTCCCTATTTATCTACTTGCACTTAAGAGTGCTTTTGAACTGCTAGGTGGGCAGGAGCTGGGACCGAACGACGGGAGCTCACCCCGCCGCGGGGATTTGAACTGCCGACCATACGATCGGCAAGTCCTAGGCACTGAGGTTTTACCCACAGCACCACCCGCGTCCCTGAGGCACTGTTCCATACATTAGCCTAATTCAATGCTTCCATAAGTGTACTGTTTCAGGCTTCACAGATATCTTGAAACAACATGCACTTATGTAGTAGCTGCAAGTAGTTAAAATAAAGGTAGGAATTTCCTACTAGGAAACATTACTTTCTAAGATATACCAAGGTGGATCAAAGTGATATTTCTTTTACTTGGTGACTGCCTATTTGCCAGTCTGTCATAAGCTATTTCCTTTTTGTTTATGCTGCTACTCTGTTAATTATTTTCTATAAATGTGTATGAAAGACACAGAACATAATATCTCAGCAAGAATTCTGAGGGTTAGAACTTTCTGGAGCAAGAGAGCTGCTCTCTGGTACTTAATCACGGTATGAAATATTCAGGGCACAAAGCCTATGCAAAACCACAGAGCTGATTTTGGTCTGAATTTGAACTCTTGCTAATATTTCCATTTATGGAGTTCGTTTACTTCAGCACAGATATTGCATTACTTTGTGGCTGTTAGAGATGAGAGAAAATTTTTATGATAATCCAATCAAGTTAGGAGGCTCATTTTGTACCCCCCAAATAACTCCTTAAGTGCTAGGTTTATATGCAGTTTTCCAGCTGGGAGACTACTTAAAAATATCAGATTCTCAGTAGTGACTTTGTTAGATTCACTGAAGCTGCATTTGGTACTGCTTGACCTTCTATCCTTATACACTGTTATTTCAAAAGGGCTAATCTCTAACTTCTCCACTATTAGCTGCTAAAAACCCTTAAAAAAAGTTGAATGAACATGAATCTGCCTCATATGCTATCCTACTCATTGAACAGTGTGATGCAATCAAATCACTTTCTAATTGAAGATTAGTGATGATTTCTGGGTGCAAAGACCTGGTTTTGCTGGAACTTTGTGGTTGCCACCAAAAGCCACAGTCTTATGTCTCTTCTTCTTATCTCCTCATAATATGCATTCAAACAAAGGATGTAATATGACATCAGATCTGACGTATTTTGTTCTACCACATCTTTCCAACGAAAGAGGAGGATGGGAGGTGTAGGGTGAAGCTTTTGGACACAGCCATGAATCTTTATAGTCTCACAGAGTTGGAGAAGGCCTTGTAGCTCATCTAAATCCAGTCCCCTGCTTGAAAAAGTATGATATCCATAGCTAGAATACCCATTTTGCATGCCCTTGTAATAAATATCACTGCATGAAATTACCTTCAACTTATCCGATATGCAAAAGCTATCCGCATTGAGATTAGCTTGGCACAGTTCATTAAGAAAGCTGGGAGTTTGGAGGTAGTACTGTCTCAGCTCTTCATTCCCACTGAGAGCTGAATGTTGAATAAGAAATGTCAGGCTTTGACCCCTTGCCCTCTCAATCCCCATTCCCAGTCTCCTTCGACCCCTTCAATTATGCTTTCTGTTGCTCTCCAACTAATGGAGGGAAACCATCGCAGAAGTGGAAGCACTCTTAACTAATGAAGGTACCCCACACCTTTTAGTTGAACCCTGCTTTCCGAAGGTCTAGGAGACTCCTGGCTTCAGAAAGTTGCCCTCGCTGTGAGGGAGGGTGAATGAAATGATGATGAGTGGGAGGGAGGGAGCACATCCATTCCCACTTCTTGCCCCTCACTTGTTTGCTGAACACTGAAAGGTAATCCTGAACACAGCTATTATCTATAACCATTTTGGATTTTTCTCAGTTTCATATTAGACTGTGCATGGTTTGCTTCATGAACTTCTTTACTGGAAACAAAGTAAACAAACATAGTGGTGTTTTAGATCATAATTAGATCATAATCTTCCGCCCCCTTTGTGCTTTTAAGCATGCCGAGTCATGCCTTTGTTTTCCTAGTTGCGCAGACTGTCAAAGATAGCCATGAAATGACCTGTAAAAGTCTAGGTCTTGCCTCTTATTTCTTTGTTTTTATAGGAAATAGTCTTCCTGGACCACCAATGGGCAGATGTTATCAAGGAATTCAGCTATACAGATCCCAGACACAAATGAATATCCGCCGGAGGTTCTTCTGGACATCTGGAATGGTTTATGCTATAGCAATGTGTTAGTCCAGTGGGATCTATGTGCGCTCTCACGCGTGTTGACCTTTGACCTTTCAACTCCATGTAAATGCTGCTCGGGCTTCCTAAATATTTTGCAGCAATTACAACAGAGTATCATGTCTCTCTGTCATTACCACTTCATGGATGTGTCATCAGCTTCTTGGGGTCTGTGTTTTGTAGTTCTCCCCCTACAGAGCTTGCTGTCTTGGCTAGACTTCATCAGATTTCATGCTCTAATCTGAGGTGCCGTTTCAGGCCGGGGGGGGGGGGAATTTTGGTTGAGGCTGCAGGCAAAATCTAAAAAAATACCAAAAAAACCTGATGACATAAAACAGTTTAAGACCATGTTTTGTGATTCTTTCATCATAACTAGCATTGTGTGTTCCTGAAGAAATGACTAATTAGATGCTGCTTGAATACACAGAAGATGGCTGTCCTCTGCCTTTGCTGAAGGGTGTGTTCCAGACCATCATAGGTGTGTGTAAAACAATAAGGAATTTGTGAAGTATGCAGTCAGAATGCTATTAAGTTTCCAGTTGAGGTGACACTGATCAATAATTCTGGTCTCCAAGTTCATACTCTATCTACTTGTGCAATTAAGGAAAGCAAGAAGTTGATCGCGTGTTGTGCCATAATTTTTCCATCCCGGAGGGAGGAAATAATAACATGCATGTAGCAGTAAAGAATGGTTCCACTTGTTTTGCCAAATATTATTTACAAGATACCAACAGAAAAACTGTAGTGCTGCCATAGCAAATGGCTTCCGGGGTTCTGTTTCTTGAAAGAAAAGAAGCCAAATTATCCAGATGTAGCCTGCAGTTTCCTAACCATTGCCTCTGCCCACTTGGTAGAAAAACCCATTTCAGATCTTGGACAGCAACTTTTTATGAGTCAGTGCTTGTTGTTGGAGCAAAATACTGCACCAGTTTGCCCAGGTAGGGATGGTGTGAGTTACGAATGGGGTTAGCTGATGAAGACAGCTATAACACAACTCCATTGCTATTGGGCTACATTCAGACAGCTGAAATGGCATTTTATTTTCAGCTGCTAGCATGATGTGTCTTTCCAGCTGTTCTTTTTTTCAGGCCTGCTGACGCTGCACCCTAGAATTAAAGAAAACATGCCCATACATCTCTCAGATGGAAGACCATGAGTTCTGGCCTGTCTTCTCACAGTTACTGCAGCTGGGAGGTTTGGCTTTGGATCTTCTCAACTCTTTCCCAAAAAATGAGTAGACATGGATTAGGAGACACAGCATTTTTTATTAGGTTTTTCTTAAGGCATTTGGAAGCTGTCCTCTAAATCAGTTTCTGCCTCATTGACTATAAACTGTCAAGTGGTCTTTTTCTGTGGCATAAATTCTCATCTGGTGTAAGTCAGCACACCATGTGGAGTGTGTTAATTTAGCTTGGATGAGTTGCTGGACGTGTTGAATGAGTGCACTGAGTCCCCACTCAAGTCATGAGGTTCACTGGGTGACCAGCCCAACCTACCTCACAGGGTTGTTGTGATGATAAAATGGGGGTGGGGAGAGAACCATGTATGCCAGCTTGACCTCTCTGGAGGAAAGATGCCATTATCATGTGTGCACAGCCTATGACTTCTTTGGGACTGCAATGGTGGTCCAGAATTTCAGCCATTTGTTCGAACACTCCATTGCTTCCTGACCACTCAGTCCTAGGCATGCATATTCCAAAGTGAGGCCCATTGTGTTCAACAAGGCTTACTCCTCATTGCAGTCTAAACCTGCTTACTCTCCCTGCACCCAACTTCTTTATCTGTTTGAAGATGACCTCCTTGGAACTTGCACATTCTTGCTCCAGGAAAAGGTACCGCCTCGCCTGCTTTGCCTCTCCCATCACAGGCAGCTGTGCTATCTTTGCTGTATCAGTGTTGTAATAAGGTGAAAAGCTTCCCATGTCAATTCTGGAGGTGCAAAGCACAGAAACATCCCGTGGCATTAAGAGGAATATGGCCCTCCCAACATAAATCAGGCAGAAGAATCTTACGGACTTCTGGATAACATAGTGCACTGTCATTTTGAATTACCTCGGGGAAACCCCCTTTTAAAGAAAATTAAAATATGTTGATTCTGATGAAAATTTTGTTTCTCCCAGCAGAGAGGAATATTCACATGAAAAATGTTGTGCTGTCAATACGAAAGCATATTGCTTCTACAAGAAGCATCTAGGAGCAGACATTGAGTCTAGTGTCAGGCTGACAGCTCTTTCTTAGAAGTTCTCTGCAAATTTGTCCCTGAAATAAAAACCTGCATGTGAGATATAGAAAGGTGGTTGCATAATGCTCTGATTTAATAAACCTTATTGGTGAAATACTTATGAATGTGCCTTGAGATGATTCTATACCAGAGCCTGCAATTTGCTGCCCTCCAGATGTTGTGGACCCTGCTTGCTGGGGTTGTAGTTCACAACATCTGGAAGGCACTACTTTACCTCTTTACCTATCTAGTAAAGATGGATCTTCCCTACCAGTGTTTCTTATACCGTTTGGATTGTGCGCCCTAATTCAAGCTGCCAAGGCTGGCGATTTCTTGATGGAAAGGCCACCGGACTTTGTTCCATCAAACAAATGAAAGTCATGCAGAATTTGGGTTTTGACGTTCCTTGAAGCACAATTGTGGCAAATGGCAGCTGTCAAATATCTGTATAGCCAACAATAAGTTGAGATCTGCTGCGCTTCACATGCATATTTGACTACTTTAGCTCTGAGTATCTGCTCAAAGAGGTCTGGTCCAACCCTGGCGGGCTGACAAGGAAAGCCTGATGTTCAGCATAAACAAAGAGTGTCATGGTGGTAGGGAGATCGATTGCACACGTGCTCCAGCTGTTTTAAAGGATTATGCCGCACTCTCTAAGCAACACTATTTTCAAGTGCAAACAGCACTGTTTATTCCATTTTTTCCTGGTGCATTGGCAAAGTTCCCAGGAATGCTAATGGGAGTTACGTGCACTCAGAGGACAAGGATTTAGCTTGGGATGGATCATTAGAACTCTCTTCCATAGTAAATCTCTTGTAACACCTTCTTAGGCTTCTCTCCCAACGTATTATTTATATGAGCTCTCTTTTTAATTATAAGGAGGAGTGCTGCCTTTGTACCACATATCTATAACCAAGCAACTAAACAGGAAACTAAACACAAGTATCTGGACCTGAAACAAAGGCTAGAGTCCGTTGGTTTCCCTCCCCAGTTTAAACTGGGGCTTTCCATGCTATTCCATTGCTAAGTGCCAAGTTACAGATATTAGCACCTGGGCCTAGCAATTATAGGTATCTCTAAAGACGCGGGTGATGCTGTGGGGATGCAGGGTGGTGCTGTGAGTTAAATCACTGAGCCTAGGGCTTGCTGATCAGAAGGTCAGCTGCTCGAATCCCTGTGACGGGGTGAGCTCCCGTTGCTTGGTCCCTGCTCCTGCCAACCTATCAGTTCGAAAGCACATCAAAGTGCAAGTAGATAAATAGGTACTGCTCCAGCGGGAAGGTAAATGGTGTTTCTGTGCGCTGCTCTGGTTCACCAGAAGCGGCTTAGTCATGCTGGCCACATGACCCGAAAGCTGTACGCTGGCTTCCTCGGCCAATAAAGCGAGATGAGTGCTGCAACCCCAGAGTCGTCTGCAACTGGACCTAACGGTCAGGGGTCCCTTTACCTTACAGCTAAAGAAACAGATGTAATACAATTCTAAAATTCTCTAACAATTAAGGTGCTTGCAAATTCACTCCTGCACCAAAAGGTGCTACTGGAAGGAATTTTTTTTGTTTTGACTATGGCAGACCAACACGGCTACCTATCTGTAACCAAAAAACATAGAAATAGCAAGTTAAAATGCCGGATTTAATTTCCTTCCTGCAGTATAAGTAGGATACTTCTTCTCACGTCATATTGTGATTGCTTAATTACAACTTAACCTCCATATAGCCACACTTTCCTTTGGTTTCCCAGCCTCTTCAGCCTATGCTATTTCCCCAATAGAAATCACCTTTGATACTTATTTGGTGCTTATTTACCTATACTGTTTTTTTTTTGTTAAGGAATTCATATAGTGTTGTTCAAAGCAAAGGTTTTTTCGTCTCCTATACTACTTGGAACCTTTCCCTTATGGAGAAAATAGCTTCTGGTGGGGTTTTTTTTTACTGCAAAAATAACAGCAGGGAAAGGGTTATAAAACCCTGCCCAGTACCTTAGTTCAAATCCAATGGATTCCTCTTCTAACTTTTTAAAGAAATAATGCAAGGAGCCTTCAGAAGTAGATAAGGCTCCCCACTTTAGGAGACTTCCTTTCAATTTGTAACAAGTTGTGTGGAAAAGTGTGATGATCCAGTGATCTGATTATCTCAATGTCTTGGCTCACACATATTGGATTAGTAGGGTACAGCCATCATGAGTAGTAGCCAGGAAGGCATGCAACTGGACAGATACTGGACAACAGCAGAGCGGGGGGGGGGGGACTTTGATACTATGGCTCCTTGAGCTAGGCCAATATTTGCCTCCCACCCTGCCTAGCCGTCTTGAGGGGCTGGGAGCTGGGGGCACTGTCATACAGTGGTTCCGCTCCTTCCTCCTGGGCCATGTTCAGAAAGTGGTGGTGGGGGATGAGTGTTCAGACCCCTGGCCGCTCACTTGTGGGGTGCCTCAGGGTTCTGTCCTCTCCCCCATGCTTTTCAACATTTACATGCAGCCACTGGGAGAGATCATCAGGAGGTTTGGGCTGGGTGTTCATCAGTATGCAGATGATACCCAGCTCTACCTCTCTTTTAAATCAGAACCAGTGAAGGCGGTGAAGGTCCTGTGTGAGTGTCTGGAAGCGGTTGGAAGATGGATGGCGGCTAACAGATTGAGGTTGAATCCTGACAAGACAGAAGTACTGTTTTTGGGGGACAGGAGGCGGGCAGGTGTGGAGGATTCCCTGGTCCTGAATGGGGTAACTGTGCCCCTGAAGGACCAGGTGCGCAGCCTGGGAGTCATTTTGGACTCACAGCTGTCCATGGAGGCACAGGTCAAATCTGTATCCAGGGCAGCTGTGTACCAGCTCCATCTGGTACGTAGGCTGAGACCCTATCTGCCTGCAGACTGTCTCGCCAGAGTGGTACATGCTCTGGTTATCTCCCGCTTGGACTACTGCAATGCGCTCTATGTGGGGCTACCTTTGAAGGTGACCCGGAAACTACAACTAATCCAGAATGCGGCAGCTAGACTGGTGACTGGGAGCGGCCGCCGAGACCATATAACACCAGTCTTGAAAGACCTACAATGGCTCCCAGTATGTTTCCGAGCACAATTCAAAGTGTTGGTGCTGACCTTTAAAGCCCTAAACGGCCTCGGTCCAGTATATCTGAAGGAGCGTCTCCTCCCCCATCGTTCTGCCCAGACACTGAGGTCCAGCTCTGAGGGCCTTCTGGCAGTTCCCTCACTGCGAGAGGCCAAGTTACAGGGAACCAGGCAGAGGGCCTTCTCGGTAGTGGCGCCCGCCCTGTGGAATGCCCTCCCATCATTTGTCAAAGCGATAAACATCTACCTGACATTCAGAAGACATCTGAAGGCAGCCCTGTTCAGGGAAGTTTTTAATATGTGACATTTTAGTGTATCTTTTATCTTTGTTGGAAGCCGCCCAGAGTGGCTGGGGAAACCCAACCAGATGGGCGGGGTACAAATAAATTATTATTATTATTATTATTATTATTATTATTATTATTATTATTATTATTACTAGCCCCTTGCACCATGTCAGGCTTTGGGAAGGAGGTCTGACAGCTCTGGCAGGGTCCTAGAGCCTTCACATCTCCTTCCCAAAGTTGGGCAAGCATTAACTAGGCTAGGCTACCTCAACCTTGGCTCTCCAGATGTTTTGAGACTACAATTCCCATCATCCCTGACCACTCGTCCAGCTAGCTAGGGAACATGGGAGTTGTAGGCCAAAAACATCTGGAAGGGTGAGGTTGAGGAAGCCTGAGGAAGGCTTTGGGAAGGGTGAAGATGGACTCTAGGACCCTGTCAGAGCCCTCACGCCTCCTTCCCCATAGCCAGGTAGGAAAGTGCTTACCGACACGACTCAGTGCCTAGTGTGAGGGAATTGCACTACTGCAATGCACTCTGCGTGGGGCTACCTTTGAAGGTGACCTGGAAACTACAATTAATCCAGAATGTGGCAGCTAGACTGGTGACTGGGAGTAGCTACTGAGACCATATAACACTGGTCCTGATTGATTCCCAGTACGTTTCCGAGCACAATTCAAAGTGTTGGTGCTGACCTTTAAAGCCCTAAACAGCCTCAGCCCAGTACACCTGAAGGAGTGTGTCCACCACCATCATTCAGCCACTGAGCTCCAGCACCAAGGGCCTTCTGGTGGTTCCCTCACTGCAAGAAGCAGAACTAGGCAGAGGGCCGTCTCAGTAGTGGCATCCGCTACTGAGTGACATCTGAAGGCAGCTCTGTTTAGGGATGTTTTTAATGTTCAGTGTTTTATCAAGTTTTTAATATTATGTTGGGAGCTGCCCAGAGTGGCTGGGGAAACCCAGCCAAATAGGCAGGATACAAATAATAATTTATTATTATTATTTATTATAATCGGTCGCACTACCATAAAACCGCCTCTGAGCAGAGAAAATAAAAAAATGTGCATCTCTTCCAAGCAAAGCTGCTTTCTAAACTACAAGAACTTCAGGCTTGTTGGGAAGAAGAAGTCTTTCCAACTTCACACATTAGATAGGCCTGAAACAATATAGGCATACATTCTGAAATAAACACTTGAATCCATTTCTGCATACTGAGAGGGTTGAGAGGCAAGCTTTTAGGTGGGTATAAAAATCTGTTGCCTGGATTTGTTTAAGATTAGAAATTGTGGCATTTCTCTTACCAGGTTCCTGAAGACAAAAATGAATTGTGCATAAGGAAACAGATGTTCAGCAGGGGAAAGCCAGTTTTGAAGCCAGTGTGTTGCTATGTTAATTTATATTAATGGAAAACATGATCCAGGAATGATGCAAAATGACAGGAATGTTCCAATTGGAAAACAGAGACAACGTAAAGACTTCCAGGACCTCATGTTACATATACAAAAGCAGAAAAAGCAGGGGCAGATACTAATTTAGCCTTCTCACAGCAGGAAACCGAGGCCCAACTTTAAGAAAAGCCCACATTTACTTGTGTGTATGTGTGTTTGTTTATATGGGCATCCTTTATTTTATACCACCTTTCGTAAATTAGCAGCATGGTGAATTACAATAAAAATATCAAAATGCAACAAAAGGAAAAAAAGACCTAGAAACAAACAAACACAACAACCCCAAAAATCATATTCTAATGAAATATTGAAAGTGCTAAATCAGTGCCTAACTGCAGTAAGTGGTGGGCTGGAGGCAACTAAACTGAACCTCAATTTTTAAAAAAGAAAGAAGGCGGCAGTATGGGACGTTGGTTCGTTTTCCCCAAGGAGTGTGTTCATCCTCTATCAGAAGGTGCCACAGTTTCCCTAAAGCAACAGGTTGGCCCTTGAGGGTGCTCCATGATCCATCTTTGACACCGGAGGCACATTTTGCTTTTGTGATATGGAATACCCTTTAACAGTCTATGCTGGTGTGCCATATGCAATACTCCCTGGGCAGAGACTTCCATCCCTCAGTGATCCATGCTCTGATAACCTCCAGGTTAGATTGTGCCAGGAGCGAGCCAGCCAGCAGTGAATCACACAAAGTAAGTGGAGTTAACTCTTTTTTAGAAAAAAAGAAAACAGGATCTGCACAGGAGTGCCATCCCTAACAAACACAGCAACTCTTCTTCGGTAGGTCTTGCCCCTATGAAGCAGTTGTGGAGACTGAAGGTCCTCACCTCCTCATAGCTGTCTAAGTCCCCTCCTCTTCAGGGTTTGCCCCCAAGCAGTCTGAGACTACACCTGCATGTCAATTTTTGCTCCTCCAGCTTCATGTCTCTTCTGGTTCTGGGAGACCAGCAGGGAGGCGACACCTGTGCCTCTTCACCACCCAGACACATCTCTGACTCTTGGCCTCCCTCCTGTTCTCCTTCAGCTTCTGCCTCTGATAGTCTGCTCCCTCTTCTCCTTCTGACCACTCGTCGTTGTCCCACCACCAATCCCTGGGCTTTGAGCCTTCTTCCCTTGGGGGTTCCCCAGATGGTTCCTCCCACCATTACTCTGCACCCAACCAGTCCATAACAGATTGCTATAATTCACACTATGTGGGGCTGTCTTTGAAGCTGGTACAATAAATTGTAGTTCAGAACATGATAGCTAGATTGCTGCCCGGGTGCTATTATCATATTATACCAGTTATACTGGTTTTGAGCCCAATACAAAACCCTTTATGGCTCTGGACCAAGATACTTGTATTGCTGCCTGTATGTACTTTCCCATTCATTAATATCTTCAGTAGAGGGATGTAAAATATTCCTGTCTCAGATTCTGTAGAGCCACTGTTTATAATGCTAAGTGAGATGGACCATTGGTTTGACTCCGTATAAGGCAGTTTTCTGTGTTCCAATAGACATATGCACTTCCCCATCACTTTGTCCATATACTCTCTGCTGCATATGTGTCTCTTTCAAAGGAGATTGCATATATTTGAGTGACTTTCTCTAGAATCTCATTCCCATCCCAATTAAAGGACTCAGCAGCATATAGCAGTTTCTGCAACCACATCACAGAGGTTCCACCAGCCTGGATGTCAATGCATCAGTGGTGGTTCTGGCAGGTATTAAACATGTTGGCAGCGATGGCAGGACCAGGTCCAAATCTAAACCATGGGAATGAAGTTAGCAATGGCAATGCTGATTTTGTGCTGATGTGAACCATCTGACTTGCCACAGTGCTACAACAGTTGCTCTCTGAAATTAAAGCATGTTTGAGTGGATCAGATCTGATTATTGTGTGAAACAACCACAGCATTGCTTGCATGCCTGCTGCTAGCTGTTTTGGCAGTCTGTTCCTGCAGAAGGTTGATCACACAAAATATGGTTTCAGCTGCTCTGAACTATTTGGCATGGTGTCATTAGTTTTCAGGAGAAAATTCGGCCTGAGAATTCTATGCTACAATTGTATAGAAAGGAATGGCAGTGTAAAAACAGACAAACACTGTCAATAGCCTTCCTTCCAACCCCCTTGCCCTCAAATAAACCCAACTCTTCTGCCTCCTCACCTTCTGCCTCCCCCCCATAACAAATGCCCTAACTGAAAAAACACTGAATGCATTGTGAATGACTGTTAGCTCCTAACTCTAATAGTCATCTTCACAACAGTCTTTGACATCCTCTTACCTTAGAATGACTTCAGCTTTAACTCAGCAGACAGTGATATGTAGTGTCAAGGGATTCACAGCATCTGAAACCACCCCGCCAAAAAAACCCCCAAATCCCCAAACATAAACATGTTGTTGGACCAGAAAGTCTATTTCTGATTCTTGTTCCTTTTTGGCCATGGGCCAGTTTCCATATTAACTGTCTTTGTGTAGAATAAGCATGCTCAACGAAAGGATTGCAACGGCCTCGGACCACAATAAATTGCCTTTGGCTCATCTCATATTTCAACATTATTCCCTGAAAATGCCTCTGGTGTTAGGGAACTATCTTCCTGGGACTGTGTGAAGCACTCATTAGCTGTCTCTGGAGCAGTCTGAGCTCAGTGGGGAAGTAGAAGAGGGGAGAGTTGCTGATTGGTTCTAACTCTTCTCAGTTGGCAAGTTGTCTACTTCTAAGCTATTCATAATGTGGGCATACCCAATTAGCTGGACTGCACTGGGTGTACTTTTCTCCTTCAGAATCCTGAAGAAACTAGCAACTACCTTGGAGCTATCGTTTCAGACATGGACTTCTGGGCATCAGCTTCCTGGTCTTTATTTCTTGCATGTTGCAGTGAAGAGAGGGAATAATAAAATCTGTAGAATCTGAAGAAATTGTGAGGGTCATCAAGTCCAACTACCTTTAATGCAGGAATCTTTTGCCCAATATGCCCTAAGATTGAGAATCTCATGCTCTACTGACTGATCAAGTTGTAAGTTGTCAAGATGTAAGCAAGTATACGATTCAGGAACAAAACAAGCTCTAAAGATACCCAGCCAATCCCACAATCAGGGGAAATGGTACAGAAGGACCACAAACTCAATGTTGTCTACAGCACTCTGGTATCCTCCAGAGGATCCTCCATGTAATCCAATGTTCTTGGATTACAGCTCCCATCATTCCTCATGATCTGGATCTGGAGTTCAACAACATAAGGGTGAAGCTGGTCCACGCTGACTTGCAGTGACTATCCATGATTCTGGATAAGTGTCTCTCCCAGACCTTTTCATGCACTGATCTGCATCGCTTCATGATCTGGCCAATACCTAAGCAAGCTCTTGAAAAACTTGTTCCATTTAGTATTGTCTTTAGCTTCCCTATTTCATTGCCGTCACATTGAATAGGAACCAAACCAAGGTGCTAGAAATCAAATTTAGCATCTGAGTATTCAAATGAGTTCCAGCAGTTTATACCTGGTGAGGGTCTGACTCAGCTTCCTCCTGAGCTCCTTTCTTTGTGCAAGCATTTCAGATCCTGTATGCAGGCATGCTTCTTCTCTCACAGACATGGTGACATAGGTTTCCATTCCAAAGCTTAGTGGAAACTGTGTGAGCAGATGGAAAAAAACAATAATGGCCCAACGTCTGTTGCTGTGGGAACACCAAAAATATCAAAGGGTTACAGTGAAGAAGGCTGACATCTTGAGCCGGCCACATAGTGAGCTCTGGTCTTGGAAAACAAAGTAACTAAGAAGCTAAATATGAATGACTAATTACCACTTTCATTCACTTGCTAGTCTCTTAATTCACTCTGACCTTTTCCATATAAATTGCTGCTCTCATCAACTTCTGGCAGACGTTTGACCTGCAGTCTGCATATTTACAGTTACCCCTCTGTTTATAAGCAAGACAACATACACTATGCTGCCTTCACTTTTATTTTGTCTTTCTCTAGTGTGTCTTCTATGAAATAGTGCCCTTTCCCAGAAAATAAAGTTGGAAACTTGGAACAGGAACCTGATAAACACAGGCACACTTAAGAGCATTGTGTCATTTTAGCTTGCAATGACATTAGAAAATGTGGAATTCCTTGGCACGGCTGATTTTTTAAAATAAAAAATGCCACTTTTTAGAATATATTTAATTACTATACATCCAGCCCTTCAATTTTCCTGCACAAGTGATATCTGATATACACATAGCACAGAGTCAATGGTTTATTTACAATAGGGTTGCTGCTGTTGAAGATTCCCCCATCAAATAAAAAACAACAAGATTTTGGCAGGGAAGGATCCTTCTGAATTTGCTCTCTTGAATACATCACAATCGCCTGGAGCGCTGTGATGTATTCACTCATGACTCTCGCGCTTGTTGTTCACTGTGAGCAAAGTCATAGTGGCGGTGGTTCTTAGTTGGCTGGGGCGCGAGGTGTATTGTCATACCCTGTGTCAGCTCATTGAAAGTGAATGCCTCTATGTCCCTGGGTGCCATCAGACCTTCCAGTAGAGTGATGGTGGAACTTCCCAGCACTGTCAGTAGCACTTCCACCTTGTCTGCCGCCCTAGTGAAGCCTTGTAGTCGGACATAGCTCCTTATTCAGCGGAGCCACTGCGGCCATTCTGCAGGATGGCTCATATCGAAGTCCGGTGACGGCTGACTATAACTGGTGGCCATCCTCAGACCTGGAGCAGTCACTTGTGCGATTGTGGGTGGTTGCGAAGACACGGCAGGTGCAGTCTTGTTTCTAGGACTATTTGGTGAGTCCAGCGGGGCGGTGAGGTCGCGCTTACTGCGAGGTGGCAGGCGGCAGTGCTGCGGTGCAGTCTTGGGCCTCTGGCAGTCGGCGGGAGCTCATACATCCCATCCTCATTGCCAATGTTAAATGTTTGGAAAAGTCAGAAGCCCAAGGCAGAATAAGTTCCTCAACTACGTTTATTCAACATTGTCAGTGACAATGGCTCACTCATAGGAAAACAAAACCCGAACTCACAGGACCACACAATAGAAGCCCCAACATGAACTTACCATTGACAGTTGACAGTTGACAGTTGAAAGTGCATGCGCTTACTTGCCATTAGAACGTTCGTCTACCAACACTTATACAATTGGTTAGAACGCACCTCGTAACATAAAAAGTGTTAAACCCAATACATAACAGTGATGGTAAGGGAATCATATGTGGCAGGAGTTGCCAACCTTTTTGAGCCAGAGGAGTATTGAAAAAGTTCTAGTTTTAGTTACAAATGACTGCCATGGGCACCAGGCCAGATAGATCACAAAATGGCTGCCATGGGGGAACTGCATAGCACAAAATGGCTGATGTGGAGCATGTGGCATGAGAGAAAATGGTTGCCATGGGATAATGGGTCTACAAGAGCAGAAAAGGATACCTCACCAACCCTTAACCCCACATCAGCCACCCCATCAATGTTGGCGGCAGGGTGAGGGTGGAGAGGTACCTGCATCAGCCACCACTGTGCAGGCCCACAGAGATAAGCTCTTTGTTCAGAACAGATGGGAGGGTGAGCATTCAATCCTGGCATCCAATGAAACATAGGCATGTTAATCAGACGCGTTCAACATAAGAGCAACTGAGGCAGTGCAGACAAGAACTGAGCAGGAAAAGCAAACAGTCTCTTGTGTGCTGTGGATTTCTGAGGAAACAGTTACTGAAACCTTTTGTGGGTGCCACTGGAGATAGTGGTAGGCCCAGCTGTGCTTATAAACCTTGATAATAAATAATGCTTAAATGAAGAGACTTTTTTTTTAAAAAAAAAAAGCTGGCAGGGAGCCTTTTTTGAATAATTTACAGTGTACAGCAGGAGGCAACGGAGCAAAAAACAAACAAATCCTTTAACTGTTAGTTTGGCTTGCACCCTGGAGGCTTGTGTCAACAATTAGAGCTGGGCACCAAAATAGTAAAAATATGTCTGGGCTGTTCTGTTTGTGCTGGGGGCTCACACAATTATATGCTCCTCCATACAAAAAGGTATTTCAACACCAACAAGTTTCTGTTCACTGCTTCTCACTAAGGTTGTTGCAGAGTTGGAAAAGAGGCATAAAAGGCACCTATATGCCTATATGCCTACTATAGTTTGGTCTGAGATTGAAATGAACCCAAAGAATTCAGCATGTACGTATGCATTCCCATCACTGTCAACCACAGACCTCATACCAAGAGACAGTCCTATGCAAGAAATGTATGCTGCTTCATCTGCTAAAACTGAGAGTCTCCCTCAAAATTTGGCCACACAAATTTATTAACTCCTTCTGTGCCTTCTTGCAGATGTGTGCTTAGCAATTCCTGCCTGTTTTCAAATGTTTTTTTGAATATTCTATCCCATTCCTCAACAAGAACTCAAAAGGTCTATCCTGTTACCTGTTGTACTGGTTTTCCAAGAGAGAACAAAGTCAAGTCACCCACAATACACAATGGTTGATATTATCTAGAATACAGCTTCTGTTTATTTTCCTCGATAGCTCTTGCATTTGATTTATTAAGCCAAATGACACCTTTTTCCTGTTCGTGATAGAAAGGAAGATAAAAGCATCTTCATGTGAAACCTTATGCCATCTACTTTGTGAGTGCTCTTTGTACTTTGTACAGACTTTGGTATTAAATGTACCCTGTACCCCTTGTGGGAAAATAAAATGCAATAACAGCATACAGGTGCTTTCAAAACAACAGCGAAGGCTAACCAAGGGGAACATTCAGAAAGCCATGCATGGCAAAATGCTCTTGGACCTCTACTACCATGCCTAAAGTCATAGCTACCTGAAGGGGTCCAGCACTGTGTGTGCAGCTAGTTTTTAACCATTCTAATAGGGGATTTGCTTTCAATATGTATTTCCCTCCATCCAGCTTTTCCTGCTGTTCAGGTTGCACTGTACTGGCTTCCACCTTAGTATTTTCAGTTGGGATGTTCTCTGCCCCTGGATACTATCTGGTAGGAATTTTTCCACTTGGCAAATTGGGATGGGCCATTTGGTTTTCGCCTACCTTGTAGCAATCGTCACAGCTTTGTCAGGTTTGGTGGTTAGGCATTGGTTGATCTTAGGATGGGGGAGGGGAGGTGTGGCCTCCAAGCTTAAGGGTATTCCATTAAAGGAATCCAGGGGTGTGGATCTTGTCCGAAGTCTGGGGCTGGGCTAGGGCCATGCCACGGGAACCCGAGTTGGTTTGCATTGATGGGGCTCCCCCTACCGGTGGTTGACCCTTACTGGACTCCCTGCATGACGGGCAGGAGTCAGATATAGTTGGGTCAATTCCAGTGCCTAAGCCAATACCGCTCACATTCTGTAACCAATAAAGTTGTCACCTAAATTTGCTCAATAACATTAACCTAATATCTGTGTCCTTGTGTCTTATTCATCAACAAAGGGGTGGTCTCTGGGTCTCGACACGCAACTGGCCTTCAAGGAGGCACTGATAGTTGGGCTTGGCAGCCATTTTGATAGAGTTAAGTGTTGTTTCCAAGGTGAAGAAAATATTGATTGAGGCCCATAGGATTTATCCAATAGTAAACATTAAGAGACAAAAGCTTAATGTTTGTGAGGTAGGATGGAATGTAGCCATTTTCAAAAAGCTGGGTGTGGTGTTTGTTTCAGGACTCCCACAACTTTCAAAGAGAGTCCCATGACTTGAATCTCAGGAAATATTTCATAAACAAACCTGACGGTGGCATGCAAATAACAAGTGAGACGCAATGCCAAGGTTTATAAATGAGCTGTCAGCCACATCTCAATGACCTGGCTTTGTTTGTGTACTCATGCCACAACTCCCTGGCTTAGTTCCACAAAGAGAGGTTTTATGAGAGTGCACTTATGAGAGTGCATGAAAGGCACTGATCAGCATCAGGGGAGTATGACAGAACAGCTTATGTGTCTGCATTGGTGTAATTCTCTATGGCATATGAGAGAACCAGTTTAAATGCAGTGGCTGTAAATTTTTAAGCTTCATTCATACCAGTGGTGGTAAATCCACATGATGCCTTGGAATTCTTTATGAAATGAGTTAAGTTCTCAATATTCTGGAAAAGCCACTGGGCGGGATTCACCCGACAAGCCCTATCAGTGGAATCCCTGTGCAAGGACTTCTGCTTGCCCGGTGGGGCTTTTCTCCATCTTTCTCTCCCCCCCCCCCATGGACCCTGCACCAACATACCCCAAAATTGTTTCAGAAGGGTGTGAACAACTCCAGGACTGTACAGGGGTAGGGCAGCAGACCTGGCAAACTGGGATGCTTGTGCAGATGGAACAAGCGGAAGCATGCATCCTTGAATTCCACCCGCTGGATTTCATTGAAAGAGACCCACATCTTTTAAAAAGTGCTGCAAATGACTACCATTCACCCACATGCTAATATGTAGATAACCATTTGTGGCTTTCCCAGGAGGAAATGCTTCCTAAGATGGCGTCTCCTGCTTTACATGTGGAAGAACAAAATGCAGTTTTTCTTTACAGCTATTGCTATTCATATATACATCTGCAGATGCAATCAACGGACAAACCGATTAACGTGTTGATATACACACTACTAACCAACATTTCTTCAGCTGGGTGTTAACCCCATTCAGCCCCTTTGCACACAGAATACAAGCCTGTGTTGGTTCCTAAGAGATTGGGAGAGATAGCTCCTGGATAATGTATTGGCATTTTTTGTTTTGTTCTCATATTTCTATTGTAATTCTTGACATTTTAGAAACTGGGAGGTCCAAACAAGCACATATTAGGCAAGCTTTGTACTGCTAAAGCAGCATCCTAAACCTGACATGCTGGGCAGGGACACCTGGCTCTGCTATCTGCCAGAATAACCCAATATCTGGTCATTTATGTTCAGGGCAGTTATACTTGGAAATGTTTTGGCTTCCCTGCCTTGCTGGCAGGACAGTTGATGGGCGCAGGCCCATCTCCTCTAATACTACACAAGTACCCATTCTGTGGAGAGCATAGCTTTCTGGTAGAACACACACTCCACATGCAAAAGAGTCTCTGACCTCTCCCAGGGTAGGAAGATGTTTTTCCGAAATTCAGAAGTCACAGTTGGCAATACCGGGCTCGATGAACAAATAATCTGGTACATGGCAGCTTCCTATATTCCCTTGCATAGCTGTTCTGCAACAGGAGCAAAATGCAAAACTGTGTAGATGGGTTGTGTTGGTGGGAATCAGCTATATGCTTTCCCTAGTGCCCTCCTCACTCTGTATCAGAGATGCAAACACAAATCCCAGATGCAGGGAGCTGCTGCACTGTTTCAACATCCCATACCCTTTTAAAATGTGGCTCTTTTGGGGGGGAGGGTATTATTGAGTTATTGTTTTATTTTAATTTTATATACTGTGATCTTTTTATGTGAACCACCCTGAGACCTTTGGGTATAGGGTGGTATATAAATTCAAATAATAATAATAATGATAATAATATACACACACTGCAGTAGCAACATTAGTAAGAGCCTGCCAAAGGACCATCGTGGCCAACCAGATGTCTTTGGGAAGATCAAAATCAGGACCCGCATACAACAATAGTCTCCTCTCTTGTGCTCCCCAGCAACTGGCATGCTACAGTGATGCCAAAAGGGCAGTGCTGCCTACATTGCTCCCCTTTTGGTCCACAGTGTTTGTTTGTATTCACTGAATTTATATCCTGCCCTTCCTCCCAAAGGAGCTCAGGACAGAAACTGCAGATCTCACTATTGCCAGGAACTGCTGCAGATCTAAACAGTGTCTGCCCATCTTCCTGTTTGGAAGGTAGAACTCTCAGAGAGGAAAAAGTACCTGCATTTCCCAGGCGTGCGTCCCATGTCTCCAGCTGCATTCACTGGACAAAACTGAGAGCACATTAAAGAGCCTTGAGGGGGTTACCCGAAGTAATATTTTAGTATTATTGTTGGTAGGCATTTTTAGTAAAGCCTTGCTCTTTGCTCTTTGTTCCTTTACCATTTCATAGTGAAATGTTTGCAGATGAGAATCAGTAATGCCAAGGCTCCCCCTCATGGTCATACTGTTAACATCTCCTTGTGTACATTGTAGAAAATGCAACAGAAACACTGGTTGTTGTTTTTTAATATAAAAAATAAGCAAGTCATATGTGGCTTAATATTGGAATGCAAGAGAACCTAGCATTTTAAATTCACACGTCAAACTTGTTGCAGTAGAACGACGAGTCATTATTTGACTATCAGTCATTATTAATACATATAATAATTAAAATGCTTGACTGGTTTCTGGTGTGATCCTTTGCCTACCTGCTCAGAGGTACACGCCGCCGAGTTCAGCAGAACAATTGTACAATTGCAGCCTTAGGCATAGTATGGCACTGTTAAGATCCGGTAGTTTGTTCATTCTACTTACATCCCCATGACCAGCGGGGGTCACATTTATCACCCATCCACTAAGGTAAACAGGGCTCTGACCCACCAACCTCGGTTGGCCCTCAGTCAGCCTCTACCTCCCTGCCTTCTTACTTACATCCACAGTAGGGGCTGGTGGACCTGACTGCTGGCATCTTCCTCCTTAGGCTCAGTTTTGCCCTTGTATAACACAGTACGGAGAAAGATGGGGACAAAACTAAAACTGGTTCCACCCACTGTCAGATTCCCTGCCTTCAGCCCCACAAGTCCCAGCCACTACTGCCTATGACTTGAATTAAGTTAACTTTATTCCTCTTTTATAGATGGGGAAAGAAATTTGGACAGAGAACAACTTTTTTCCAAGGCTACCCAGACAGCATGAAGCTAAAGATGGGGTTTTAATTCAGGTGTTTCAGATAAGGATACAGATACCTACCTATCTCTGCTGGTTTTTGTTCTCTTCCTGGCCTCCTCTGACTCATTTTTATTCTGTGTCCTTCATGTAGCCCAATATTGCCAGAACATTCCTATATATTCTTGATTACTCAGCTGCATGTTGTGCTATGCTGCTCTGATACATAAAACCTTACTAAGATAATATTTTAAATTCCACTTGTGGAATGCACAACCATTGTTATTCACAACATATGACACTGAAATCACCTGTTTTTTAAATTGAGCATGTGATTGTAATTTGTGACTGCCATCCATTGTTTCTGTTTGTTCAGTACCTTGCAATATTGTTACTCAGAGCACTGGATTGGAAAACTCACTGTCAGAATCCACACCCTTTCCCTTGTTTTTTTCCCCCCCTGGATGGATGCTCTCCCCATCATCAAGGTCTGCAAGGAAAGAATACACATCCATCAAAGTCCTGTAGTGACATAGAAAATATAAATCAGAGCCCAGGAAACTGCAGTAGTGTTCTGTATTCTGGTCCTATTCTTAAACAAAATACTGAATAGAATGAATGTATTTTGCCTATAATCTGAAGAGAGAATAGCAACTATTTCCCAAGCAAGAAAGAGTTAATATTTAGTTGTTTCCCTGTTTTAGCTATATCAGTGGTACCTTGGGTTACAGATGCTTCAGGTTACAGACTCCCCTAACCCAGAAATTGTACCTCGGGTTAAGAACTTTGCTTTAGGATAAGAACAGAAATCGTGCGGCAGCGGCGCAGCAGTGGTGGGAGGCCCCATTAGCTAAAGTGGTACCTCAGGTTAAGAACAGTTTCAGTTTAAGAACGGACCTCCAGAACAAATTAAGTTCTTAACCCGAGGTACCACTATATAGTATAGTGCCATATGTTTTGGTGCCCCCTTGTGGAAAAATCATGCTGTATTTACACATAGCTCATTCCTTGGGAGGATGCTTTGGACCAGCTAACCACCGGTTTAGAGCAGCAGTCAGTTTCAAGCTGAAGTTCAGTTAAGTATCATGATCAGATGGGAGTTTCTAAAAGTATGAGAACTTGTTTTGTTTGTATATAAGCAATACATAAATAGCATAGAGTGCCTGGGTGTAGCCAAGGTGGGCAGGGGAGCAATTGTGCCCCCCAGATCAAGTAAAACAATACAATGGTACCTCAGGTTACATACGCTTCAGGTTACAGGCGCTTCAGGTTACAGACTCTGCTAACCCATAAATAGTACCTCAGGTTAAGAACTTTGCTTCAGGATGAGAACAGAAATTGCGCGGCGGCAGTGCAGCAGCAGCGGGAGGCCCCATTAGCTAAAGTGGTGCTTCAGGTTAAGAACAGTTTCAGGTTAAGCACGGACCTCTGGAACGAATTAAGTACGTAACCAGAAGTACCACTGTAGAATACTTAACTAACTGACCAATCAACAACAAAAGTGCCCCCGCCTAATTAAAAAAAAACCTGGCTATGCCCATGATAGAATGATACCCACAGGGATGCCGAGCTGTCCTACTTTGTTTTAGTTCAGGAATATTTATTTATTTAGGAACTACATTTCATAGAATCACAGAATCATAAACTGTGGAGTTGGAAGGGACCATGAGGGTTACTTTGTCCAATCCCCTGCAATGCAGGACTCTTTCTCCCAGCATGGGGCTTGAACCCATGACCATGAGATTGAGAGCCTCCTGCTGTATGACAACAGCATGCACATTCAGTGAAAAACTTATTATCATTTTCCACTCTAATTTTGTACTCTGATTGCACTGCAAAACCTTTAGTTTTGCATGAATGTTTGGCTAAAATGGCATCGTGCAATAAGCATCATCCCAGTGGCTTCATTTCACCATGGGCTTGTCTCTCACATGAGACTGAGGGCATGCCTGGGTTTGCCACACATGGACCCTTGACAGGAAGCCATATCCTATCCTACTCCTCTGTCTAGTGTATTTGCATAACGCTGGTGTTTGCAAAGACACGTGTGCTGTATTCCCATGTTATATATTTAGCCGCGTACATATGGTGGCCCATGTTGGGGGGGGGGACAGAGCCACTCTTCTGACACCAGCACTGCTGCAGCTCACCTGGATGGAGGTTGAGGTGGGACAGGGTGGTGGGTAGATGGGATTGTGTGGGTGCTTTGAGGAAGCCAATCCAGCTCTACCATGGGTGTAGCTGTGCAACAATCTTGGTGTCAGGAAAGTGGTTCCACAGCTCCACTCCTACACACAGGCCACTCTTGGTACATGCTGAAAGCATGAAGCCCTTGGTACAGGCCAGAGGTGCCATCTTCTCAAGATGATTGAGGGGACCTAATGTGATTCTTGAAGTCATGCTAGTGTTAGTGCGTGAAGCCTGGGGCAGAGCCAAATGTCCTCTGAACCATTGAGGGGCCCGGCCCCCCCCCCAAAAAAAACACGGGGTGTGGGTGTGTGAAAGTGCCTCGACCCTCAGGAGCTGACATCTATGGTACAGGCAGGATGAGCTTGCTTCTGTGGTATGCTTTAAAGGTATGGTGTATGTACAGTCCCAAGGGAGAGGAAGGAATTATTCCATTTTTTAAAGTTTTTTAATTGGCCTGGAAAGTTATAAACTAACTTTCTAGAATGTACTCTTAAGTATTAAGTACAGTGGTACCTCGGGTTAAGAACTTAATTCATTCCGGAGGTCCGTTCTTAACCTGAAACTGTTCTTAACCTGAAGCACCACTTAAGCTAATGGGGCCTCCTGCCGCCACCACACCACCAGAGCACGATTTCTGTGCTCTCATCCTGAAGCAAAGTTCTTAACCCGAGGTACTATTTCTGGGTTAGCGGAGTCTGTAACCTGAAGCGTCTATAACCCGAGGTACCACTGTACATAACTTTGAAAGAGTTCAAACTCTGATTTATTTATTTTTTACAAAGTATGCATAAGTCCTATGATTCACATAAAAATAAATCCCTTTCAAAATAATCCAGAAACTGTACGTGTATTGATGTATGAACACTAGAGGGGGGAAATCCCTTTCTCGTATTCTAAGAGCCCCTGTGAAGTGTGCTGGTTAATTTTTTTAATAAATCAGCCCTCTGAAGAGTCTACATGCTCCGTCATCCAACTATTTGCTTCTGCTGTGCAAACAGGGCCCAAGGAATTGCCAACAAGGAATAAGGCGTTATAGTCTAACTCCAGGAAGTTTGCTTAAAATCAAAAAACACTTCAGCAAGCGCTCTTCGAACTCCATCACTTAACCATTTCTCGAGGAATCTCCCTCATTCCCTTCCCCTGCTAATGAATGACAAGGCAATGAAGAAAACCTACTGCTTTAACCTTGAGGGTATCTCAGCAATAATTTCTTTTCTATAATCAAGCTACTGAAAATGTTACAGATCTGAGGACAAGGATATTGAAAGTATCTTTTTTTGTGAGTTTTGGGTAGCACATGTATGGGATTCTGCTCATGTGTAGAGAGAGAAAAGTGCTTTTAAAACAGAATCACAGTTGTACTAGACCAAAACTGAACTCCCTTTCCAAAGCCAAAACCACCAACTGCTCCCCCATCCCAGAATCAACTACACCTCCAGACTACAGTGTTCCACAGAGAACAACTTTAGTGCATGACAATATTTCAGCATGACTCATGGAAATAAGTAATACTGTGTGGTCAGGAGAAGGGAAAGCCAAATCCCATACGGTTCTCCATGTTACACCATTGTATCAGATTTTGAGCTAATTTAAGGTGGGGAGTGATGAGTCACCGCTTCTGACTATATGGACTACATATAGCCATTTATAATAGTAGTGTTACATGTCACCCCAATCTCTGAGCTGTGCAGGATTCCAGGGGTCGCTTAGCACACTCTGTGTTTCCTTTTGGACAATGAGGCACAGCGGACTCTGTGGTGTCTTTATGATATACAGTTTATTTGCACATATATACAATCTGTGTCTAGATGCAGAAAGTACAGAGCATTCACATTGCTGCAGCCTCCGATTCCAACCCCCCCCCCCCCAAATCATGTCTGACCCTCTCTGCAGAATAAAACAGTCAACCCACCCACTGGCAGAGGAAGAGGAGTGCGGGGGGAGCGCACCGCTCCTGGCAGCGCAATCCCAGTGGGGTGTCATCGCAGCTGCCTACTCCGCCTGCGCTGGGCGCCACGCCCCCAGTACGTGCACCATGCCCCCAGGATGCACCCCAGCCCCGCCTGCTCTCCACACCCCTCCATGCCAGAGCATGAAGTTGTGCCACTGAGCCCACCTTCTTTCTTCCCTCCGCCCCCCCAGCTTCCCAAACTGACACTTGTTTCCTATTCGCTCACATCATCCAAACTGAAACCGTACCCCCTTTAAACCCTTTTGTCTCTGTCCACTAGCACACAGTTGGAGGAGGGGTAGCACCCCTCCTTGTCTGGCATAGTCTTTGCTCTCCTAATGGCTTTCTTGATGGCTTAATGGCTCAGCCATTATTAGCTTTGTTCCTCCAATGACCCACACTCAGCAAGCTATGCCAGGCCGGGCTGGATTGTTAGCATGAACTGAATCCAGCAGAGTTTGGCACAGTTTAATCAAACCTTGATTCATTCTAATTTTTATTAGACCAAGGAATTTAGGGGGATTGCCCCCCCCCACAAACTAATAGTGAACTCAGTCTCCAAGTGCCATCCTTATGTGGCCAAAATGGCATCACTCATGCACAATATGAGGTGTGTATTTCTGGCGTGTTTATGAAATACTGTTAAAATATTATATAGCTGGCAGCAAAGAATAGACTATGACCTTCAGATATTCCAAAATCTCTTTTCAACACAGAGTAGCGTGTAACTATAAACTGAGAAATGTAGTCATGCCTATTTTTAAGCAGCAGCTGTAATTTACATCGCTTTGAAGACAATGGGAAAATTCCATTTGATATATACCTTCAAAAATTGTGGAGCCCAGCTTGGGGATCTCCTGCAGAAGAGAGAATCAGATCATGTCTCAATTTTAAAATGCAGATCTATGACCTTGTACAAAACAGGATATGAACAACGTTGCTAAAGTTTTGCCAGTGTGGAATAACAATAAATGCTAACGTTTGTGATAACCGTTTAAGCTATATTTGTTGCACATAAAAAGACAAATCAATCCATCTTCTCCTTACATGCACCGTGGGTTCTGACCTCTCAGAGACATGTCTGGCCACATGGTAATGTTTAGACATTTTAAAAATAAAGCAAGCCACAGGCAATTGCTGGGGCTTTCCGTATTCCAAATGTCAGTTTGGTGCCTTTGCGAACGTGCAGGAGGGCATGCTTTCTAAGGCTGCCAGAGAATCATTTGCTTTTACCATAATTACATTAAATGAGCCACCAAAACCATCCCTTGGGTTTGCTTCTAAATGCTTCCGTTACTTTGCAGCCAGCCAATACTTGGTTTCTTAAATTTAGCAGGAGCAAAAGAATGTTATTGTTGAACAGAGCTTTTTGCTACCATATATGAGTTTGGTTTGGGTCAGTTAAGTTCTTGTTTCTACCTGTTAAAAGGGAAATGTAATCCTGCTGCTCTAATTTCTGCAATTTGATTTCATGGTTACATCTCTGCCATCAAGGAATGCAACCACATGAAGACAATTAGCTTATAGATCACTGAGGGCCAAACTGAACATGACAAGGGAGACCTGTGAATAGGATATCTAGTGGGTTTGTTTTAAAATAGTAGCAATTTACAATAAGTTGTAGGGGCAGGCAGGCACCTGATTCAGAGTAGGATCATGGTATGAGGGGAAAGGGAATTTGAGACTTTCCTCACCACCATTTGCCCAATTGAAATTGCCCCATCTAAAGCTGATATTTACCCCATTGGGCATTTCCCATGGGTCACATCAATACACAAACTTGTACTTAACAGAGGGAGGGGGAAAAAATGTGTTAAGAGAAATACAAAGGAGGAGATGAATTGCAATAAAAGAAAATTAAAGACTATTAAACGAAAAGACTAGAACCTTGAAACTCATTTAGAGCATGATTTGTGCATTGTTCAGTATAACCAGTATGTTTTAAAAGTGATTGTTCTAGGAACAGTGCCCG
Organism: Podarcis gaigeae; assembly: GCF_964106915.1. Classification (NCBI taxonomy): domain Eukaryota; kingdom Metazoa; phylum Chordata; class Lepidosauria; order Squamata; family Lacertidae; genus Podarcis; species Podarcis gaigeae. The sequence continues at coordinate 57,448,987 of NC_139679.1, forward strand.
CTGTTGATTAGTAATTCAAAATCTAAAGCAAACCAGGCAAGTTTGAAGGATGATTTGCAAACCAGATGCTCTTCTTGTTTTGTAATTTAACATGAACACAACCCTTAAGAATAGGATCCTTTAGTAAGAAGAATTCTTACTAAGAATGCTTTTCCTCTGGCTGTCAGTCAACATGTTACTGAAAGATTTAATAATAGTATACGGGCAAGTGTTTTCTTCTTGTGTGTTGTATTGCATAGTAATCTGAAAGCAGCGTAGAGGAAATACTAATCCTTCCTATTGCAATATATCTGCAGGTAGCAGCACAATTGTTTGTTGTAAGTCCACCAACAAAGCAAGGCTGTTATGTGGTTTGACAAATAGAGAAGGTGCACTAAAAGTTGTTTTTCAAGACCACCACCACCCCAGTTTCAGAGCAGTGTGAGATTCCAGGTGTTCCAGGTGCTCACCTACGGATTGTGTTTCTTTCTGGAAATGAGACACAGCAGAGACAGGTGGAGGAAACAAATCAGCAGTAGCTCCTTAGCTCCAGGCAGCTGGCCCTTCTTTGCAGTACTTCCCTCCTGCACCCCCTTTTTCACAGCAGGCTCCCAGGGAGTAGAGAGCTCAATGAGAAGGAGCTCCTCCACTCCAGCGTGCACACCCTTCTCTGAGGCATCGCATTCCCCCTTGTCTTCAGCTTTTGGGAATGAGGAACAGTGGAGACTGATGCCTTTAAGATTTTTGGCTTATTTACACATATGTACAAACTGAGCCTATTACGATCTGCCCGCAGACTGTCTCGCCAGAGTGGTGCATGCTCTAGTTATCTCTCACTTGGACTACTGCAATGCGCTCTATATGGGGCTATCTTTGAAGGTGACCCGGAAACTACGACTAATCCAGAATGCAGCAGCTAGACTGGTGACTGGGGGCGGCCGCCGAGACCATATAACACTGGTCTTGAAAGACCTACACTGGCTCCCAGTACGTTTCCGAGCACAATTCAAAATGTTGGTGCTGACCTTTAAAGCCCTAAACGGCCTCTGTCCAGTATACCTGAAGGAGCATCTCCACCCCCATCATTCTGCCCGGACACTGAGGTCCAGTGTGGAGGGCCTTCTGGCGGTTCCCTTGCTGTGAGAAGTCAAGTTACAGGGAACCAGGCAGAGGGCCTTCTCAGTAGTGGCACCTGCCCTGTGGAACACCCTCCCCCAGATTTCAAAGAGAAAAACAACTACCAGAGTTTTAGAAGACATCTGAAGGCAGCACTGTTTAGAGAAGCTTTTAATGTTTAACAGACTATTGTATGTTAATATTTTGTTGGGAGCCGCCCAGAGTGGCTGGGGAGGGCCAGCCAGATGGGCGGGGTATAAATAATAAATTATTATTATTAGCATCAACACCCCCAGGGGATCTTGTTTCTCCCATAGTCACAGCCTTGGATTCAAGTAGGAATTAGCCATGCCTTTTTCTTTTCCTTTCCAGCCTACAGCTTCTTCCTCTAGGTCACATCACAGCAAACCCTCAACTCTCGCTTTTGTTCTTCTCACTTTCTCCAAGCTAGAGAAGGGGCCCCACCCATATGCCATCTGGCTCAGACACCCCTCTCCTTGGCTTCCTTAATGGCTCATCACCCTCTTTCTGTTCTCCTGATAGCCCATCACCCCAGGCAACTTCCTCACCAGGAAAATGGCCTGGCTCATATGTTAACATTTGCTGAATCCAGGGGTTCAGTGTCTGGCACCCAGAAACTTGTAACCCAGTGGAGTCTGGCACCCAGAAACACATAACAATATATTCAATGGAAAGTTGTTTCTATTAGTGGTAGTTTCTGCATTTCTTCTCTTGTTTTCCGTGAATGAACCACACACAGTTGTCTGTGAAAATCATCAGGATCTGAAGCCAAAAATCAAAGCATGCTGATTATATGGACAGGCAAACACTGAACTAAATTCCTTACACTGCAAAGATGTTCGTGTTGGTTTGGATAATTTCTTCACTTTCAATTAATGCTGTTAAGTGTTTCACTCCCCAGACTGAAGTGCTTCCAGGAATATGGTGGAGGGCCATAAAGGACCACGAGGAATTCCCTTCTCTAATCTGCTGCAATTGGTCTGAAGTGGTCAAAGCTTTCTCTCTTTTTTTTTCTTAGCATGCATGAAGTTGTCCATGGCTGTTAAGTTCTTCAGTCCCCCAAGGTGCTAGATGCTGCTGCAGCAGAAATAGAATGTTGCAAGTTTAAAGAATGTAGAGCTATACAGATGCCCGCCCACACGCTGCTCTAACTGTCATCCGAAAGCAGGTTGGTTGTGATCAACAGAGTGTACTTTAAGGATCAACTTTTCTCTTTCACATTATTTTACTGCAAGCTCCAGGACCATCTGGTTCAATATCTTCCACTGCAGTAAGCTTTTCTCAACGTAAAACAATCTCTTTACCTTGGAAACAGTGAGTGCGTTTTTCCTCACAGCGTCCTGTAGACAGCTGGTTGACTAAAGTGAGACCTGTCTGTTAACATGAGCATTCAATCAGTTCACTTGTCAGTTTGTTTATAATGTGATAACTTCACTGAGGGCGGAGGCAGCAGAATGACACCTGTCAAAACACAATTCTATGCATGTTCAAATGCCACCCTGATCCCACCCTGATCCACACACCAGTTAGAGAGAGAGAGAGAGAGAGAGAGAGAGAGAGAGAGAGAGAGAGATATGAAAACACAACACAACAGAATTCTCCTTTCACACAGGGTAAATGACATGCACACAGGACATCTTGCAATTCAGATACAAAAGTATGACCCTCCACCACCACACTTGCCAGTGCTTTTTTTAGGCCTGTCTCTTTGCCCCTTGCTCCTACCTGACTTCCTACAAAGGTCTAGATTAATATCTGCTGCCCCCATGGGTCATGCTGCCTGAGGCGGTCGCCTCACCTTGCCTCATGGGTGGGCCAGCTCTGTCTCCTAGAATGCGATAACGCCCCCTACCCCCACAAGAGCATCTCTTTTTCTTTGGAGATCACTCATAGCCGAGTAAGATTGTCTTCCATGAACACAATCTAAACAGTGAGTCTGTAAGTGACTGTGGAGGCCCATTCTGGATCCACACCTCCTTCCACAGTGGGGACATAGGTTTCTGGGCAGGAGTTGATCATGGTGAGGCTTTGTCAGGCGTGCCTTCCTCTTTGCACATTTCTCCCTTTCATCCTGAGTTTGAGCATCTTCAAAGTCCATGACACCTTTGGTAAAGGCTGTTCTCCAATTGGAGAGCTCGCAGGCCAGTGTTTCCCAGTTGTCGGTGTTTATGCTATACTTTTAAAGATTCGCCTTGAGAGAGTCTTTAAACCTCTTTTGCTGACCACCAGCATTACGCTTTCCATTCTTAAATTGGGAATAGAGTACTTAATTAATTCCGGAGGTCCGTTCTTAACCTGAAACTGTTCTTAACCTGAAGCACCACTTTAGCTAATGGGATCTCCTGCTGCTGCCGCGCCACTGGAGCATGATTTCTGTTCTCATCCTGAAGCAAAGTTCTTAACCCGAGGTACTATTTCTGGGTTAGCGGAGTTTGTAACCTGAAGCGTATGTAACCTGAAGTGTATGTAACCCGAGGTACCACTGTAGTTGCTTGGAAGACAATAATCAGGCATCCACACAACATGACCAGTCCAACAAAGTTGATGTTGAAGAATCATTGCTTTGACACTGGTGATCTTTGCTTCTTCCAGTAGACTGGCATTAGTTCGCCTGTCTTCCCAAGTGGTATGTAAAATTTTTTGGAGACACCCTTGATAGAATAAAGGAGCTGGACATGATGTTTATAAGTGGTCCATGTTTCACAAGCATACAGTATGGTTGGTAGTGCAATAGCTTTGTGAATAAGCATTTGGGTTTTCCTGCGAATGTTTCTATCTCTTTGCCAGATCTGAAAGGCCTTCCTTTTCTTGCCAATAATGCGTTCAATCTCACTGTCGTTCCCATCAAACAAGAGCGTCTAATTCTTGTCGGTGCTCTAAACGTCCTAGGCAACGAGACGTCGCACTGACAAGTTGGGTGCTGCTTGGGTGCGCGCGTTTCGGGGAGGGTGTCGAGCACTCAGCTCTAACACCGTCCAGCTTCCATCATCGCCGGGGAGGCGCCGGCTATTGGGAGCATTACGGTAGCGCTCTCTCCGTGCCGGGCGAAGGCGGGGCTTCCGACGTGGCAGCCGCTCAATCGGAGCGCAGAACGCCGAGGGCCTCCGCCAAAGGGGCGGGGGAAGCGCAGCTCCGGCTGGAAACGCCAAGGCTGTTCTAGAAGCGCGGCGCGGAAAGCGGCGTGTTCCCGGGCGAGGCGCGGAAGGTGCGCCCCGCGGGCAGGGCAGGGTTGGCGCGCGCCTCGGGCGACCCCTTCCCCGCGGCCGCGGCGCCTTCAGCCGGCCGCTCCGTTGCCTCTGGCGCGCCCGGGGGCGCTTGTTCTCCGGCCGCTGTGCCCTCCCGCTGCCCCTTGCCCACCTCTGCTTCCCGCTGGGCTCTTCCTCGCCCTTGGCGCTCCTCACCTCTCCGCCTTCCCTCAGGGGGGCTCGCCCGCCCCCCCCCGCCTCCTTCCGTGCCTCCCCCCTGCCTCCCTCCCCGCCCGCTGCTGCAGCCTGGAGGCGACGGCGCACCTGCATGGCTCCCGCTTGACCCAGCATGGCTTCTCGCGGGCCCCCGCGACGGCGAGAGCCGAAGCTGCCGGCCGAGGAGGCGAGACGCGGGTGGAAAAGCGACCGGGGATGACCATCTCTGGGGCGAGCGGCGGAGGCGGCGGCGGCAGGGGAGGTTTCCGCGCCGTAATAAACTCCTGCCTAACTTGGTTTTCAGGCTCCCGAGGCAAGAAGTGCGACGGACGAAGCGGGCGCTGCCAACTTGTCGCCACAGCGGCTGCGGGCAGGTAAATCCGCTCCCTGGTCTGTACCGCTAGCGGGGAGGGAGTTATTTGGAGCAGTGTGACTTTCCACACACACCCCAAACCCCCGTAGGCGATTTCCTACCTGAGGAATGTCTGTGGGAAACTTTGAGCTCAGGTAAGCAGCAGCAATGGGGTTGCAATCCGTACAGCAAGAGAAAAGCTCTTGGCAGCATCCTCTGCATTTCCGAAGGGAAGGGGGTAATGTATATATAGGGCGACCCTCAGGTGCTTACCTGGTGCATAGACTAGCTGCCTATGGAGTTGGAAGGGGCCACGGTGGTCATCTAGTCCAACCCTCTGCCATGCAGAAATCTCTTTGCTCGACGTGGGGCTGAGACCCGCAACCTTGAGATTAAAAGTCCCATGCTCCTACTGACTGAGCTATCCCTGTTTTTTTCCCAATATACGCAAATGGTTGTGCGCATAAGCTGGGAAGGTGGACTTCTTACAACACACAAAACCCCTGGAATGTCTCCTGTGGGGATTTCGAGAGGGGCAGTCCTCTTAGTCTTGTGGCACCTTAAAAAGCAGACTTCATCTGACACATGTATCCAGAGTAGTGTACATGCATGGTTTGGGGAGGGGGTTGTGAACAGTGGGGTTGGAAGGAAAGGAAATGTGTTTTATTTTCAGAGAGGAGGGAGCGGATATTGAGTGGCTCTGAAAAATAATGCAATCCATCTTCTGACAGTGTCGGTGGTAGATGGATTGAAGCAGGAAAGCTCCATTCTGTTTGTTTGTTTGTGGGTGGGTGGGTTGGTGGTGCCAGGGAGTCCCTGGAGAGGCAGGAGAGCTCCCACTTCTCAAGGATCTCTGAATTCAAGAGGCAATGTGGAGTAGGAACCTCTTGCACCTTTCCCTTGCAAAGCAGTTCTTTGACAGGAGAAATTATGAGAGGGGTCTTATGAAAAGTATGGCAGATTGATCATATGCTACTCAGAAAAGGAGGGATTGAGGGTAGTGACTTCTCGGTGATAGTCCTTTCCATCTGCCAGTTTCTCCACCTGCATAGAGTGCTACGGATAGCCTGATGCTCATTACTCTCCACCTCCCAATGACTTTGATTTGACCCACCTTAATCTGAATAACTTGCACTTTTAAGAGTGACAGTTTGCTGCATAACTGCTTGGAGTAGATCTTTGAATATTGCAGTGCTTGTTGTTTTTGCTGCTGTTGTTATATTTATTTATACCCCACCTTCTTCCCTGACAGGGACTCAAGGCGGTTTACAGATAAAAATAAGACAACTAAAACTTTTTTGAAAAACCAATTATTTTTTAAAAAATTAACCAATGTTCGAATTAAAACTATGCATTGGAACTTCCCTGCTATATTGATTTAGACAACCTGCTAAGAGCTTATTTATTTCAGCAATAATTTAGTTATGTATACTTGCTTTTATTGATAAATCATGTATGCAGTGTGGAGACCTTTCGGTTAAGTGGTTGATACATTTTACAAAATAAAAAAATTAAAAACCTTATCAGAGATTCAACAAGCATTTCTTCTTGCACTGTTAAAGCGACAGTGAGTTGTGTTGTTTTCCTTCTTAAATTCTCAAGAGCTTTGGAGAAAAGGGATTTTTACATTCAGATTTTACACAAGTCCTCTGGTGGTAGAGGAAAGGCATTTTCTGGATTTCTCCCATATAAGGTCGCATAAGGCCACCCTCACACACCAAGCTCGTTTACATAAGACTTTCCTAGTCTCTGGAAATGGAGCAATGTGGATCATCTCATGGATCATCACTTTACCTCCAGGGTAGCCAACAAAGCTCTCCAGATGTTCAGCTCCCATCATACCCCAGAAACTATGGCCCAGTAGGCAGAAACAATGGGAGTTGTACGCCTACAACAGCTGACAAAACATTGGTTAACTGTGCTTTTCATGACATGGATGACATGGCTACATGAAATAGTACTGGCCAATTGTGGAATTTTTGTGCCCAGGCTATGCAGATAAAAGCTATGCGCAGAAAATAGCATCAGGGAGATTTGGAAAGTGACAAATCCACTGTGATACAGATGTTCACTTTTCCTAGCTCACTGCAGTCCTTTCAAAACCTGCAAGCCTCTTTGACCAAAACCATGGTGGGATAAAGAGAATGGATGTATGTCGCATGTATAAGAATATAAATATCATAGTTCCATCAAGGCTCTGAAATATTATTATTGGTAGTGTCTTCAGGATACTGAATGTTGGTACCACTTTCCTTTGATTAGGGTGCATGCAATCTTGCAGATGGTTTATAAGAGCATCTTTAAATTAGCATGAAAAAGTCCATACAAAGTTGAGACAAAATGCAACAATTATAACAGTAATTCACCATGGGCCCTAGTAGTTCCCAAAGGAAGTGGTGGCTGCTGCTTCTGATTCCAGCGGGATGCCTTTCTACACTACATGATCTCATTTAACCACAGTCTGTAATTCATGATTCATGAGTGCTGTGGTTTACGTTATCCAAGAAGCCAAATGAGATTGGGGACACTTTTCAGTCTCACTGATTTCAGTGTGAACAGTTAAGCAACTTCTCAGGAAGCAGAATTGGTCACCAGTTATTTATAGCCTCCTTCCACTGGTGGGACGATGTCCTGAAATTCAAGGTAATGGGTTTCTTTTACCGCACCTACCATAATGTCATTTTTCTTTCTTTGGTAGTTCATATTTGTATACTTGGTGGTATCCAACAAAGTTGTTTGCTGTTGGGAGATACATTAGCTGAGGTGGGTTCTCTCTGTTACAGCATCTACTCCATTGGGTGTACACCTAGGAGTAGCTGCAATATGTAGGACTCAGTTAGCCTTCAGCTAACTTGTAAGTGTGCTTTTGACAATAAAGAGTTAATTCTTCACTCCAGACAGAGACAGTGCCTGACTCAAGGTCATCCCAGTAAGCTTTGTGGCCAAATAGGGATTTGAAGCCTGGTCTCCCAGGTCCTAGTCTTTCTCATTATCCCACACTGGCTTTCATACAAGTTCCATTAGCACAAAGACTTCCGGCTGCACAACGGAATCGCACCCCCATAGCTCCCTGTGAGTCTCCCAAATGCCCCCTGGACCTGTTCCGGATAGCGCCCCCCCTCCAATCCTCTGGAGCAGATTCAGGGAGGGCACCAGGGAGACATGGAAAGAAGAGAGAAGAGAAGTTCCATTGTACAAACTGAAATCATTTGTGCTAATGTAACTACTTCATGGTGTTGGGTTATTTATAGTTTCAAACTATAAAGTTGAAGTTCTGCTTTAACTAAATATGAAAGTGAACTTGTTTTCCACTAGTAAACAAATATTCAGATTTAATGAATACTTCTTCCTCATTATTTTTCCACTCTCCCCCTTCATTTCTTCCTCTTTTAAATCCTGATTCCGCATCACCTCTGTTTGTCTTTGTCCATTTAATATCTAAAGCACACACACACACACAAACCCAGTGGATATCTTCCATTTGGTAGTGTAAGACATATATTTTTCCATGTTCCTTTCGATTTTAGGGACACAGAACAGGACTAGCTAAGAGCTTTGCTTTGTGCCCTACCACTGCTTAATATTAGACAGTTCGTGAAAGAGGATCCCTGGGTCCCTGCAATAGTCAGCCTGCAATTATGTAGAAATGTTGTGGAATTCTTAGAGCACAGAGCTGGCTTTATATGCAGTTGCCTCATCCATCAAAATTACATATAACTTCCTTGGCACAGTACAGATGACCTGGCTGCTGCTTGCGCCAGATGCATTAAATTTGCATGAGTGCCCTAGTGCACCATGTTTAGTATGGAGTTTCTGGGATAGAAAACATGCACACACCCCACATTCCTATCTTCTAACAGCTCCACGTACAGCGAAAGGGCATGTATTCTGCTCAACAGAATGAAAACGAGCAGGACTTTTTCACTGTTTGGGTGGCAGTGGGAACTTCCACCATCTCCTCTCCCCCCGTCCCCCTTTTACTGATTTGGAAGAAAACAGAAATCCCATCCAAGTCATTGACATATAGTGGTCTCTTACATCAGTGGACTCTCTCGTCTGTTTTGCAGCTACATTAGGAAGAGACGAGTTGGTTGTGTGGAAGAATTGCCAATAATTTTCAGGAGGTAATTCTTCAAGCAGATTCTGCTAAACGGATTATAGGTAACCGCAGCGGTTATTTGACCAGCAGGGAGCCATATCTTAAGTTGACAAAAATGATACTAATGCGCAGTGTGCCTGTAGTGTTTTCCCCCTTAGGTGTTTTACATGCTACATTGCAGTCTGGTCCTATGTGTGTTCATTTGTAAAATAGGCCAGTACTGCTGCAGTATAGCCATAATATACGTAGATGGCAAATTGAAGGTACAAGATAGTGGCCTGCCTCAGACCACCCCTGAGTTCATAGCTAAGCAGAGCTCTGAATCAGAAATGGCCAGCACATAATCCTAACCACACAGTAGTTGTCTCTGTAATGGGTAAAAGCTTAAGGGCAGTTTATGGAGCTGCATGATTTTTGTTTATTTACCTGTTCAATCTCTTTGATTTGTGCAGCTTGTGTGAGTGGGAAGAGTGTTTGCGTAAATGGGAACAGTTTTATACATCCATTTAAGCTTAATGATTCAATCAAGTCTATTGCTTTCCTGCTGCTTGGAAGTAGTGCCAGTTCAATGACTGAACATAATCAACATGAGTCATGCATAAAGGACATTTCATATATTACTCTTTTGAGGTTTTCCATATGCTTAAAAACCATTAATTTGTAGCCACAGAATGTAGAGTTATGCATTTCAGAGCCATAGCTAGAAATCATCACCAAGGATTAATGACTAACCCCTGCAGGTTTTATAATATTTAAAAAGAATATGAAGAAAATCTGATCACTCTTGTCCCTGCTAGAAAATGTAAACTCTTGCCAGAGTCAATAGATTGAAACTTTAACAAAAATCTGGGCATTGGCAGAGTTTACATTCTCTAGCAAGGACAAGAGTGATAATGTGAGGGATATAATTTTATATATGTGTTAACATCTAATTTATTATTTTTATATCCCACATTTCCTCCAAGGAGCTCAAGGTGTCATCCAGGGTTCTCTTCATCTCCATATTATCCTCACAACAACCCTGTGAGGTAGGTTAGGCTGAGAAACAGTGATAGGGCCAAGGTCACCCAGTGATCTTAGTGGCAGAGTGGGGATTTGAGCCCAGCAATCCCAGGTCCTGGAGCCTGACACTCTCGCTGGCACTCCTCCTACCTATCTGTCCCTATATAGAGGCACTTACACATAAATATATGGGCTGTTATAGGGCCGGGATAGAGCAGTTGTTTCTGTGGAAGCAGACTTGCTTTCTGACCACTGAAAGCTGCTTGGTTTTGTGGACCTTAAACCTTGGTTTGTGTTCCCATCACCTTAAGTTCTAGTAATTGGACCATGGACTTATTTTAGGTTTGATGCAATTGTCTCTTTGCTGTGGCACAGAGCCACATATGTCTAGGAATCTAGTCTAACTTGAGCATGTATAACCAAAAAGCACAGAACTACAATATTCAAACAATGCTGTCTCACTCAGGACTGGCAGGGAATCAAGCAACAGAACAATGTAAGACGTAGGAGCCAACCAACAGACAGTAACTTTATAGGACTAGAAAGAATCTCATTAGTCCCTTTTCTGTCCTGATTGGCAGTTGCAGAGAATATTCTTGCCATCTGCAGCGGTGCAGGTACTGCAGCACAGCAGATAACAGACTAGCATAGCAATTCCTACCTCTAGCAAGATGCTGCGGTACTGTAGTGAGTAAGATGTCTGAACCTCTTGCTGCCAGAGACTTTGGTTTAAGACATTGGTGTAGCACTCTTTAATGTGGCATGTGCTTATTACAGACTTCTGCTTGCTTCTACTTTGCCAAATGTGATTATGAAGGCCTAGTTCTCACAAGCATCAAACGAGGAAATAAGCTTGCTTCTAGATTGTACCATGTCAGGCTACAAGTCAGGGTCCTCTTACTGGATTCTTCTCCCTACGTAGAGAAAGTAGCTTTCCACAGAGAAGCACCGCTACAAAGCTGTCCCTCATTTAGTTTTCTGTGTGCAGGAAAGTTCTTTTTTTTAATCTCCATGTTCATCTTGAAGTTGTACAGTCAAGAAACAGATTAAATCTCCTCATTTGATGTTTATAAAAACTAGGTCTATGAATAATGCTTGTAATGTTTACTCGTACTGAAAAGGAATGATATATATATGGAAGGATATATACAAAGGAATGTTGCCCATGGACTGAAAAGAGCTCCCCACCTTGACCGTAGGGGAGAGGAAACATTTCATAATTAAATATAGTCGTTAAGTTAAATGTTTCTGATTACTTGAGCTATGGTCTACAACACACCTAATTCCATTGGGATTTGCTTCCAAGCATTTTGGAACTGGGATTTTGGAATGATTTTCAATTTGGTCTTCATGATATATATATATATTCCAAGACTGTTTTTAGATTCATCTGTCGGGATGTTACTTATTATCATTCTGGGCTTCGAACAGCAAAAGGCAGTTTTATGTCTGGTACTCTATAAGTCTTGGCTAGCTCCAGACCGGGAAGATAAAGCAGACAATTCAGAAAGCGTAGATCCATCCCTGTACTTTGCACTGGATTTAAGTGATCATTTACATCTATATACAGGGTAAGAGAAGGTTCAAACAGTGGAATTTAAAAGTGCCAGAGTACTGTGGGCTTTGGCAAAAAATAAAAATAAAAAATTGCTTTAGCTGTTAAGGAAATGCAGTGAAGCATGAAGGAGACTTTAGGAGCTAATCCAAATTCTGGGTATTTCTTAAGCTTACATAACACAAATCACAAGGTTACTAACGTTATTGGAATAAGGACCCTACTGATTTCTGTACTAAGAAACAGCATTTGAAGCACCATGTCTTCATATGCTGTTAGGGAGAAGGCAGAAAGCCACACCCCAAGGATTTGATTATTGTTTAGCATTTAGATGCTTTAATAATTTGCAGATGCACATTAAGCACTTGGCAAGGGAGGTGGTGATGCAGGCATGTGGAGTGGAGGCATGCAAAGCTTTGAGGGTTGTAATAATCCTGAACTCCAAAGCAAGGAGCCAGCTGGAAGGCAGATATCTTTCAGGAAAACTGGGGGGGGGGGCTTAGAATGAGGGCTCTTGTATTTGATGGGTGAGTGCAGTCCTCTGGAAATGCTAGTGCGCTCCTTAAGGGCTTTTAATCAAAGCACTATGTTGGACCAGAAAAGGCTAAGAGTAATACTGACCCCTGGGTTTCATATTGCTGGACATTCAGACCAATCTAGATTGTTCTGAATACACGGAGCGGATTGGGAACGACTCCAGATTCTGAAAGCTCTGTCTTGTGAATTCTGTGCGATTGGAAGGCTGCAAATGAGAAATACGATTTTAAACATTTAGAAGTACGTTCTGGAGACAGTAATTACAGGGTGAAGAACTGATGGATACTTTCCAGGGCAGATACCACAATGTAAAGGAATAACAAAACAGTTTCTCCTTGTGTAATGCTGACTATTTCCTCTGAAAGTGCCTTGGAACTGCATCACAATTAGAGATGTTGAGCCTTAGTATTAATGGGCAAAGTTAACTCTTCTCTGAGCAGGAGACATGCTGCTGCCTGCTGTATATTACACCAGTAAGAAAGGGCCTGTGATTTAAACCAAAAAAGCAGCAATTTATTCAGGCTCATGGAACTAATTTCACAGTTCTTTAGATCCTGGCTGATATAGACAAGAGTTGTTGTTTTTATTTAGCTGGTTTTTCCCCTTCAGCTTACAGAATATAATATTCTCACGCAATGATCATTTTGTCAATGTCACACCCTCACAATTTGCGATGTGTTTGGCATTTAAGTGTTGTTACCTTGGCCCCCTTGCTTCGATATTTTTTGTTTTCAGTCCTGTGCACACTTAAATGAGAGTAAGTCTAATTGAACACAGTGCGACTTACTTCTGTGTAAACATACATAGGCTCAGGCGCCAAGACACTGAACTGTAGCCACGCTGTCTTAACAGAAAGAAGACACATGTTTGGCATTTAATTGGCTTTGGCTTGTTAAAAAAGCAAAACCCCTTGGTTTATCCCTCCCCCCACCAACAATTTAATAAAGAGTGCTGTGGGTTTCTCCTCACTGCTTCCATACGTGAAATCAAACAGGCCCAGAGGAAGGCCTGTCCTGAATCTAACCTCAAATTGTTGTTTATGTAAGAGTCATGTCTTCATGGATTCAGCACAGGGTCACACCCCTGAAGCAAATACTAAGTGTCATATAGGGCAAGCACTTATCTAAATTAAGATTGGTTAAACTGTGTCATACAGCTCAAATTTAGATACACTGAGAAGCAATGCTGTATATAGATCCCCTGCTTCCCAGTATAAGTATCAGCTTTATTAAAGCAGAGGATCATTCTCACCTGCGAGTGCTTGGTTCTCTAAAACAGAAGAAAGTGAACCTAAAGGGCTCAAATTATGGAGGGAAAGATGTGACGCTCTTAAAAAAAAACCCACTTTGTCCCACCCCCAAATTTTTACCCATTTATGTCCCTCTCTAGATTTCTGAAATGAAGTAGCTAAGGGGGCAGATTCCCTTGGGTGTGAGGACGATTTGGCTGCGACATCTGTCACCCCATTGATTGCCAGGGTTGATATGGTTGATCTGGCTGGCTGGGCGGGTGTTCCCTCCTTGCTCATCCCTCCCGAAGCTGCGCGCTCGGTGGAAGAGGACGACCGTCCCAGATAGAAGGAGTGTACCGTTCTTCGGTTAAGGGTATACGATAGCTGCCCTCCCTGCTAGAACCTCCAAACAAGCTCAGATATGTAGGGATTCCTAACCACAAGGTTGTTCATGTAGACATGGGACAGAAGGTGAAAATGGACAATTACTTTCAGATAACTAAGGGTCAGATTTTGCAGGCTTATGTTGGCATCTGTCTGTCTTGGGAGACAGTGGAGAGGTGTGCCTTTGGGGGTGAGCTCAAGCTTTTGGAAGGTTGCAGCGCTTGCTGTGGTCATACAGACTGATGTGGGAGAGACATGCAGCTGGGGTAGATGAAGGCGTCTTGGTTTTGCAGCTACAGGTGCATTTCAGTAACAACTACAATAGCTAAAGAAAGTGACTGATCACAGCAGCATCAGGGAGGTATACCTTATGGTGTATAGTAACGATGTTGTCGCAGTCACTAACTGCACTATGTAGATATTAGGGTAGATGTTCAAACCTTTTGTACATGGTTAAAAATCCAAGTTTAAAAAGTCCAAGTTAAAAATAGAGTGTTTATTTGAGGAACATTGGAAAAACAGATTTGTAGTAAGCCCTCCCTCAACTGTCAGTATTCCCATCTTCCCTCAACTGCCATTCCATGCTGCTGTCTAAAACCCTTCCTATTCCACACCCCCAGCATTTCATACACCAAGTGATGTCTTCTCCCATCTCCTTGAAACACAAGCCCCAAACATGGTTCTTTATTATGTCCTTTCCTCACCCAAGACCTGTTGATCTTCACAGTCTGCAGTGGATTGTATTAAGGTCCCAGCCTTCTCTGCCACCTGTAGCCTCTCTTGAAGCAGACAAAATACAAATCAGATTAAATGTAAAATGTATAAAAAACCTCCCAGAGAGTGGCCATGTTTATATGTCACAGTGAGCCATAAGCCATGGTAGGCTTCTCATGAATGAGCAAGTCTGTTCTTGGCTTGCTGATGTGGTTTGTTTAAGGATAACCACAGTTTGATGACACAATAAACCATGGTTTGTGGATTGTTCTGTGGATTGTTTGTGGATTGTTGTTACAGAAGGAGCAAAGCAGGAGTGATTGGGCAGCATTGCTTAGTACACTGCTGGTTCACAGCAAGTCATAGTTAATGGCCTACTGTGGCATGCAAACACAGCCAATGTTTTGTGTCCAGAACAATTTATAGACTTTTTAAAAAAAGTCAAACTTTTATTCTGAGCTGGATATCAATATACTGAATTTTGCTTAAGTCAGCAGGGGGTGTTTAGTTCCAGTTTGGGGAGAAAATGCAAAGTTAGGTCCGGTTGTTTCTTCAGATTTGGCTTGACTCCTCTTGTTTAATAAGGTGTGGCTTGGTCCCATGTCCAACCTAGCAGTTCAAAAGCACCTCAAAGTCAAGTAGATAAATAGGTACCACTCTGGCGGCAAGGTAAACGGCGTTTCCGTGTGCAGCTCTGGTTCGCCAGAAATGGCTTAGTCATGCTGGCCACATGACCCGGAAGCTGTATGCCGGCTCCCTCGGCCAATAAAGCGAGATGAGCGCCGCAACCCCAGAGTCGGTCACGACTGGACCTAATGGCCAGGGGTCCCTTTACCTTTTACCATAGACTAGATCATGCTTGTAGGCTGTAGTCTTTTGCACACTTACTTGGGAATAAACTCTTAACTCAGTGGGACTTAACTTCAGTGTATAAATGCATAAGATTGCACTGCTAATCCACTAATGAGTTTTGGAGATACTAAGAGCTCTAGAGCAACAGGTGACATTGAAGAAATAAATTCAGAACAGCCATATGGAATACATAAGACTCTTCATGGTGTTCATCTGTTTCCACAGCTGTGATGTGCGGAACTGTTCAGCTTCCTTAAAATCCTGCATTTCTGAAACGTGTCATCTGTACTGGTATATTTTCTAGCTAATCATGTGTGACACGTAGGTTCTGGGCAATATATACTTAGAGAGAGAGTGCAAAAATGTAAGAGACCACTTCTTTTCCTGCGGCAGGAAGAAAGACGGTTGTGATTTTGACTGTTGCTTTAGGCCAGCTTGAGTTTTATTTAGAAATGTAATTTATCAGCCTCTTTGTTTTTTTAAGCTAAGCAAAGTACTACAACTAGCTTGAGAAAGAGGAAATATATTTGCAACAGTTTGGACTTGTTGACTTTTATGGTTCTCAAATGTTTGCGGAACCCTTGCAGTAAAATATTTTCAAATGATTTTTTAAAGTTGGGCAGAGAGAGGGGTTGGTTATTTGGACAGGAAGCAAGGCAACACCAAACAGCTCGAGCTTTTAAAAACAACAACTGAGTCCTCGAAAAAGGTTTCTGTGGACCTCCTGATCTCCTCTGATAGGAGAAGCTTTTCATACATTCATAGAATCATAGAATTGTAGAGTTGGAAGGGATTCTAAGGGTCAACTTGTACAACCCCCTGCAATGCAGGAATCCTGGCCCAAGCTTTACCTGGGTGGGCTCAAACCACCAACCTTCTGGTTTACAGCCAGATGCACTGACTGGTTAGGCTGTGGCTCTAATCCAGGCTTCCTCAAACTCAGCCCTCCAGATGTTTTGAGACTACAATTCCCATCATCCCTGACCACTGGTCCTGCTAGCTAGAGATCATGGGAGTTGTAGGCCAAGTTTGAGGAAGCCTGCTAATCTCACTGCAGCGTTACCCTTGCCTCTAGGCTGCAGCTCAATAGAAGAGCTAAGAGGGGGATGAGGGAGTCACATGACAAGAGCTTGAACAGCACTTTTCACCCAAGTATAGCAGGGCAGTATGGGCTGGGCAGTGTTGCTCACCTGAATTAACAGTGGGAGAAGGAAAGGAGGGGAAGGGGTTTCCAGGGAAATTGGTTGAGCAGTGCATTTATTCCTGATAGCTGTAGCTCAGTGGAAATCATGGAACCCCTTAGATGGCTTTATGGAACACAGATTGAGAAATGCTGGCTTTTGCATACTAATACTGTATGTGCTGCTGTAAAGAGCAAGATGACACAAAGGGACTTGATGGATTAACCCACAAGATTAACTGGAAAATGTTATGATTATTATCCACTTTTGTATGCATTAGAATTGTGGCCACAGGGAGCACATGTGGAATATTAGGAATAATTGAATGTAACAACTAAATTAAATGCTGCTGTTAACATAACAAGACTAAACATATTTTAAATAGAAAGTCATTGTCCCTGTCTATACATTCTGCATTTCATTTGCCTCTAACCTTCCTATTTACATTTCGTTCATATAACAATGTGGACTCTGATCCATGAAAGTCTTTGCCCAGATTTCCCCAGTCTGGGAGTAATCCCATTAAGTGGTTACAAACCAGACACCTGGAGCAGCAGATGCAATGTAGCAGTATTTATTTTGCTGGTGGATCAGTAAAAATACAATGCAACCCTAAATCCATTGTAATTTAAGGCATTTGCCATTTTGGGACACATGTATCTCAATGTCAAGTTGTTGTGTGTGTCTTGGTGTTCCTGTTCCAGATCATCAGTGCTTTCTGGAATGTGAAGAAATAAAAAAAGGCCAGACTTTTTGTTAGGTTTGTGTGCAATGCTCTGTGAAAGGCAGGGTGATGATACATTTTGTGAATAAGAATATAGAGGTTTGCAAAACCATAACATGCTTAGACACCCAAGTGAGTCACTAATGCAGCAGACAGGCATTTTAGCAGCTGGAAAAATAATGATACTGCAGGTGGGCTGGAGAGAATACCTATCCTCTTTTGATATCTTGGACTGTTTCTCCGGTATTAAGCTGCATACCTTTTCTTTCGTGCTGCCAGGAGCCCTGAAGAACGCCCACACATTCCTCCTGAAGTAAGACTCCCTTGCATGTTTGAGGAAGCAAATTCTTTTTGCTGTCTCAGCCAGCCAGGGGTCCCCATGCTTTCAAATTATAATGAAGCACTTGGAATTTTTCAGCATGTAAAATGATCTTCTAAATCAACCTGTCAGAACATGGCATTTTCCTTTCTGTCTTCTGGCCAACACAAGCAAAGCGTATCATACAAAGGCAAAATAGTGACTTTTAATTTTCTCCTCACCCCCCCCCCATCTTCTAATCCAAAACATTTATTTCTCTGCCTGACTGAACAAGTTGTGTGTGTGTTTTTCATTCACATACTTATAAAATCCCTCATAAGCTTCCCTTCCACTTTAGACTCTAGGAAGATGCGGGGACACATAAGCAGGAGTTGTACAGGCTCTCTGCACATGTATGCTCCTTGCTCTTCTTCACCAAGCTATAGCCATGCTGGGATGATAAAGAGTTGTTTGCTTTTGTTTGAAGTTAAACAGCTGCACAATATGGAAAGAATATAAAATTCCATTGCCAGGTGTCTTCCTTCTTCCCAGCGAAATCTATCTTTTGTGTTTACTTTCCGCTTATTGACGCTCATAACTCTTGTGTACCATGGCAAAGCTGCAAAAGATTCAGACCACTGGATGAAGTAAATAATGTTCTTGGACTTGGCAGGTACCCTGAACTCCGAAGCATGTGAGGCAGGAGGTGGGGAGGGGAATGAGAGCGGCGTTTGCTCGTTTTAGCTGGAAAATTCCTTCAGTGTCGCTTAGCCAAGATGTGTGTAATGTCTCCAGGAAACAAGAACAAGCACTTCAGATGGGCTGCCATGGCATAATATATCCAAATATATGTGCCTCCGGAATTCTTTTGGCTGGCTCCCCTGTTCTGTTATATCGCTTATTGTGTTATTGCTCTTGGCAGACCCCTTCATGGTACTTGTCACTCAGCTTTACAAAAGTCTCAGATTACCTGTGAATTGGTTTAGGAGCTGAAACTTCTTTCTTTTCTCTCTCTCCTAGGGGAGCTCTTGTTAAGTGGCACTGGGCAGATATTTCAGTTTGACATCATTTAGCGTTTTATGGACTAGCAAAGAGTCCATGATTATAATGGGCAGGAGGAGGCTGTAGGGAAAGGCCTGTGGATCAGCAAACAAGTGCCAGCATAGCTTAAGAGACAGAGCGCAGCTGGGGATATTTCTCTTGGTTCAAGAACTGGGACTGACAGCACTCTTTGCTTGCCCAACAGCTGCTGGAATCCTGGTGGTGATGGGTACAAGGGGGTGGGAAGTGTGTATTCCTGTGCATTTCACAGGACTGTTGCCATCCCACTCCCAAGCCAGGTACATCTGAGTAAGTTTCCTTTAGTAGGGGAAAGAAGTGGTTCATGGGATATACTCTGAGCAAAAGTTAGTCAGCTACAACCCAAAGGGCTGGATTCAACCAACCTGGATGCCAGTGCAAGGACTCCTGTTAGTTTAACAGGGCTTTCCTCTCTCTCCTGACTCCAAATCTGCTCTGGGGGGTTGGGAGATTTCCTAGAACACAGGGATGGAAGAGGGGGGAATCATTCTATCTAGAAAGCAAAAAATATTTGCACAGATTGAACGATCATGACAGCATGATGTTGAATTCCGCTCATCACTTTCTATTGATTCATCTTTGGAAATGGTTAACTTCTTTTGGCACAGTGTTTTCATTGTGTCAGATTTCTGCACACTAAGTAGGGGCATTTGGTTTGCATGAGATTTGCTGAGAATGGCAGCCTCCCCATTTTAGGTCGAATTGGAAAAAGGGGCCTGAATTGCAGTGTAAGTTTCTTTTGGTATGGCTGAACATTTGAATTCAATAAAGTCGAAAAATGTGGCTGATTTTTTACTACAGATTGTGGAATTTGGGGGTTGTATTTTCCTTTTTTCTTCAGTTGTCATGAATTTATTTATTTTTAAATATCTTGCAGACATTTCATTGATTCAGAATGACGCTGTGGATGATACCATTACTGCTAACCTGCATTATTTGCACCAGCCTGACAAGAGCTGAATTTTTCACTTCTATAGGTATGAAAAAGCTCAGGCAAAATAGGAAAATAGTGAAGCATAGTTTATATCAATCAATGTGTGATCATAATCAATATTATTAATGCAATCATCTGGAATAGACTCCACTCTTTGGTTGTATTTTACTCTTTCCATTTCCAGCATGAGAATTGCCACTCCTCTCTTTAGAATGGTTTAAAGGTGGTTTTCTCATCCTGGATTCTTTGCAACCCATTAACTATCTTTTGCAGTTGGAGCACAACAGGAAACTCTATGTGGCTTCCTGGTTTGTTTCACTACTTACATTATGGGGCTGCATGTGGGTGCATGGGGCTTATATGTATTCTGGCCATTGCTAGGTATTAGTAGTGTTCTGCTATGGGCTAACTTGAAAAAAACATGTGACATTGTCTTTAAAAACACATCACATTATTGTAAATCACCACTGCGGATTAGAATTGCTGCTATATTTTCCTCCTTGTAAAATCACCTCGTTTATCCCACTCTGAACAAATTGCTGCACTTGTGGAGGGTGCTTATGAATGCTCCCCTGGCAATTTTGAGAATGTCCCAGAATTTCTGTTTTTAATTGGTCCATTACTATTTTTTACAATGTCCCAAGAGAGTTGGGCTCTAATTGCATTAGAAGAATATTTGTAGAAATATGCTGACAATGTTATGCCACTCCAAATAACTGATGTGAGGTGTGTGCATCAGTTCATTTTTGTGAGCTAATTAGTTGTTGTAAGCATAATAATTCTAGAAACTCACATTTGACAGGAGGAGGGAGGGAGACAACCACTGCTTAAAACCTTTCTGGAGCTTTGCACCTGTTACGCCTTTGGCATTTTCAGATTTTATTACTGCATTTTTCAATAAAATAAAATACAGCGTGACTTCAGATTAAAAGATGATTTTGCAAATTTTGCATGAACTGTGGCAGCTTTATGAAGGCTATGAAGGATCAAATTGCTGTTGTAAACAAAAACATCACATTAAACGTAATAGGCCATGCTGAGGATTGATTGCTAGATTAATTGGCATGTCTTGCTCTTGAGCTAGTATTAAGCTTGTAACTCAATACAGTTAGCCTGAAGCTCAGTGACTCTGTGTCACCATATCAAGTTTAAAAGGCCAACTTACTTTTGCATGTTCCTTTTCTTCAGGATACACTGGCCTAAACCGAACAAACTGTTTAAAGTAGCTCAGTGTTTGAGCAGATAGAGGTAGAATGGATAAGTGTTGCTGATAAAACAGCATACCCTCCACTATCGAGAAAGCTAATATGCATGGTTCTGTGAATGATTACAATGGATGTTCTATGCCTTGGCCAAATAGTTTTCTGTTTCCCATTCCTCATGCATGAATTAATTTCATTTTCCTCTCTATGAAATATATATACATATATACTCTTAAAGCTGTTGTGAAATAAAATAAACATGGCAAGGAATGCAACAAAAACTCCCTTCCCTAGATTCTGAAGGCCAGATTCAGCTAAGTTGTTGCACTGCAATGGGACTTCTCCCTTCTCCTCCCTCCTCACCCTCCACAGATCTGCTCAGGTGGGTCAGGAGAACCCCTAGAACTGCCCATGGGAGAGGAGAAGGAGGCATCATTTCCTATGGCAAGCAGAAGCATTTGTGCTGGCGGAATAATTGCCTGAGTGTGATGTCGAATTCCACCCTTAGATTGTTAGAAATGGAGCTGCAGTAACATTGGCAGAATACATGTTCTGAACTAGAACAAATGCTTTAGTGACGTTATAAATTCCAGCCTGCTGTGATAGTCTCCCTGTGCCTTTTCCTTGATCTGCAGTATTTATTTGCTCTCAACCTATCTTTCTGGATACAGATGGCTTCTTGGGTTTCTAATAATACTTTTCTTTTCTTTTTTTCATTTAAGGCCAGATGACAGACCTCATTTATGCAGAAAAAGATCTGGTTCAGTCGTTAAAGGCATATATTCAAGAAGAAGAATCTAAGCTTGCTAAAATCAAGAGGTAAAGTGAGATTAGACAAAGTGATACTTTGCCAGTTTAACATAGCACCCCTGCTCTTCCTTGTCACTGGAGATTGTTGCCCCTATGTTTGTCTTTGGAATCTGAACGAGATGGGTAAGTGAGGAAGCACAGAGGAGGTTGCAGCACTCAGGCTCAGGTGAAAGTGGCTCAAGGTTTGAGAAACACTGGCTCTAGGACTCTACCTTATCAGATGCTGTGTCAGTGCAAGGGCTTAAAAACCAGGCTGTAAGAAAGCAATGACAAAAGTGTTTTGAAATAAAATTCCCTGTGGCTATTCACTTTGCAGTTTGATTGTTTAACTAGCAAAGTGCAAGAGGCATGGCGATAGCTAAGCAATTCACACAGCTCAAGAAAGAAAAAGGATACAGGGACAGAGGAAGGCAATTGGGGCTTTTGTAGCTCTATCACAACCCTCCCAGAGCATATCATATGCCTGGGCTAAAAATATAATCAAAACTGAACTTGAGGCATATACTCGTGTTTTCCAGTTGGGCTGAGAAGATGGAATCGCTAACTGTTAAATCGACTTCGGATCCCGAAGGTTATCTTGCCCACCCAGTCAATGCATATAAACTGGTCAAGCGTCTCAACACAGAATGGCTGCAGCTGGAGAATCTGGTTCTTGAGGACGCAACCAAAGGTGAGGATCTCGAAGAAACCAAGCTTTTGAAATAACCAGTGTGGAAAGCAACATGCCTTTTCTTATTTAATGCCACAGTGTCTGTTCAGGAAGCCTCCTCTCCTCATCTGTGTTTGTTTTCAAAGAAGTGTCAACTGGCACCCATGTTTGTGTCAATGAGTTCAGTTCCTTGCCCCATTCACAAGAACATTGGATTTGTTTTTAATTCCATTCAGTGACAGAAATATTCACTAACCAGGAATCGCCATTAAACTCTTCCCAATCGGTCCTAAACTACAGTCACGGGTGTTCACTAATGTGTATGTAGGCTCCCCCTCTTCCTCACTCGTGGTCTTCAAGCAGGGCTGGTGGACTGCCTTCTGCTGGGGTTGCTCTCAGTCTTGATATCGTCCATCGGCCAAGGGGATTGGAATAGATGGCTCACAAGCCACACCATTCCAGCTTGACTGCTTCTGCCATATTCAGTAAGATGGAGTGGTGCTGAGTGGCCCAAAATCTTTCTCTCCTTTTTATTCATTTATTTGAAATATTTGTATACCACCCTTCCTTATAAATGCATATGCATATAGTTGCAAATAGATTCATTAAAACAACAAAAATAATAATGCAGCAAATCACAGTAGAGGACATCAATAAAAGCAAGGTTTTAGAAATAAGCACTTGGCACCACAGCAACAATGTTTTATTCAAAACTAATGAAACAACTCCAGATGTTTCTACAGGAAAGAAGTCCCAAATGTTTCCCTCAGGGTATCATTAATCAGATGTTTGGTCAAAAATATGTTGCTTTTGCTGCCTCTCCAGCAAGTGATAGCTGTGTTGAACTGTCCTTAAAAATCATTATTTGCCACCTGGCAAACCACCCACAGATGGTGAGTGCGTTCCATAACAGCATAGGAATCATGTGCCCACCAAGTCTTCATTCTCCAAAAGGTTCAAAAGCACATGACGTAAGCAATGTCAGAAGCATTCAGGGAATAAGATCTGCACAATTCAGCAAGAGAGTTAGAGGGAGGAGGGCACAATCCACAAGGTGAGTGGGTTTGTATGCTAATCTAGAAGGCCCATTCCAACCAAATCAACTGATGTTCCTACCCTCTCGGTCATGTGTGTATGGTATTATGGCTGTGATACTCACCCAGAGCAGGTTTAACCAAGAGAAGGTTTTCCCATCCCCATCCCCTTTCAAATCTGGTCTTGTAGAATATACGTTGTCATTGGAACGTAATGCTTGAATCTTGTATGGATCACTTTTCCTTTCATATACAGGCTTCAATGCTTTTAGTCGCTGGCTTTGTTGGGTCGCAATGGCGCATGGCAATTAAATTCTCCTCTCCAGCTGTGAATTGCAGAAGTTCTTGAGTTTGCTGCAAACCAAAAGCTTGTTGAAGCTGTTTTCTAAATTGCAACGTTAAGGGAAGCTATCTGTAATACTATTTCGTTGTTCTTCTAGAACTGTCCCATATACTAAAGCTTACCTATTTTGCAAGACAGCTTTTGGGACAAGAAAGATTTTGCTAACGCTTGACTATAAAGGAGGAAATGCTGTTTCTCAGAAATCAACCACATATGTTTTGTGCGTGCGTGCATGCACTCAGGCTAAAGGGGAAAGACTTTGAAACGTGCTCTTTTCAGCCAGGAGGTATAGCACATGTTGCAGCGGTTTTCCAAATAAAATCGAACTTCTGCAGCCTTCTGAGAGTGGCAGAAAATGGCTATCTTTATTGATGAAGGATTTGTGCAAAACTGATAATGGATGATGGTTGCTTCACAGTTGGTGCTTTGTGTTTCCTTTGTTTCTAAGATATTGGCCATATGTGACTGAGTACTGGGAGTGCAGCCAGGCCTATCTCACATCCTGCTGCAGAATGGCTTGTGCTTGAAGCTCTTTGCCTTCTATAGCTGACAGTGAAATCTGGCTCTGTACATTGTTTGCTGGATCACAGCTATTGGAACAGGGTGGGTGGTTTGGAACTGTCTTTTACAGCTAAGGAAAAAGCCAGTCATAAGCTTCTTTTCCTCCAGTTATTTCTGGTACCGGAGCCGTTGAAAAGGCTGGGCAGTTTGAGCTTACCCCACTATATCTTCTCTCAAACTCTTTTTGTTGTCAAATCTTCTCATAATTCAATTGGTCTACAGCAGACTTCTGCAACCTGGTACTCTCCAGATGTTTTGGTGAACTACAACTCGCATCATTCTTGGCTATTAGCCGTGATGACTAGACAGGCTGCTCTGGAACCATTCCTTTCGGGGAGCACTCATTGTTGGGAAACCTTGTTGGTTTCTTTCTTTGGGTCACAATTCTTATCAGCTGTTTCCATTCCTGGAATTTTCTTGAAATGATGTCTACTAGCTTCTGGAGAACCATCGCTTCTGATAGTCCCATAAGAGAAGGTGTGCTGTATGCATAAAGCCATGTTAATGAATACATCGCCCTTGCATTAGGTTGGTGGCCCTTAGCTGAATGTTGAACTTTTGTACTTGTTTTTATTTGAGGTGTTATTAGATCTGTAAACAGGAGATATAATTAGAATACATATTTAAGATGGATTCAGATGACCTGCATTTTTCCTTCCATGTGGGATCGGTTTGGCAGAGATGCATCATGGGAGCTATGTCTGATGATTGGCAACCATGCTCTCAGCAAGTCCATTTCAGGTGCAAAAATGAAACCATGGTCTGGCCATCAGAGTTGAGCCTTGGACTCATGTGTCCTCTTCTCCCCACCTTTGTTTCTTCTTTCTTCATTCTCTGCATCATTTCTTGATTTGGGCAAGCCATGATTTCTCATTGCGTATATCCAGATTGGTCTAACAACGGTTTGTGCAAATCACAGTTAGCCTTCAAACCAGAATTGGAAACTATAGCATGGTATGGTTTGTTTAAACCAGGTGGTGAGGTTGGGATGTGGAACATGTGAGGAAAATCAGGAGGATCAATGTGCAAATCTGAGGCTTATTTCCAATAACCAATCCATGGTTTTGTTGCTACATCCGAGCTGAACCATTGGGTACTGGGAAAGCATGATAGCCATTGAGTGCATCATGTATTGGACCCCATTACTCTGGATGGGATGAGCCTGTATCACTCCAGATGTTGTTAGACTCCAGCTCCCCTCATTCCTGAACATTGACCATGCTGGCAGGAGTAGATGGCAGTTGGAGTCTTAAGAACAACTGAATGGATGCAGGCTCTCAATTCCTGCTGAACGTGGAACACTTCATTAGAAAGCTCCAAATATTCCTTCCCTGTTGCCTAAACCCACTTTTAATTGCTTGCTTATTCAGATTTCCCCCCTTAATATCTCTTGCGTGTTTAGTTCATGAATTTTTATCTTCATGCCAAATAGCAAAAGCTACGGTGTATATATATATATGGGACGCAGGTGGCGCTGTGGGTTAAAGCCTCAGCGCCTAGGACTTGCCGATTGAAAGGTCGGCGGTTCGAATCCCTGCGGCAGGGTGCGCTCCCGCTGCTCGGTCCCAGCGCCTGCCAACCTAGCAGTTCGAAAGCACCTCCGGGTGCAAGTAGATAAATAGGGACCGCTTACCAGCGGGAAGGTAAACGGCGTTTCCGTGTGCGGCTCTGGCTCGCCAGAGCAGCGATGTCACGCTGGCCACGTGACCCGGAAGTGTCTCCGGACAGCGCTGGCCCCTGGCCTCTTAAGTGAGATGGGCGCACAACCCCAGAGTCTGTCAAGACTGGCCCGTATGGGCAGGGGTACCTTTACCTTTACCTATATATATATATATATATATAGTTTTACAGAGCCCGATGAGAACATTGATAGCTCATGTTTAAATTTCATCTGTTGGAATCCCACAAGGGATTGTTGTAGATAGAATAAATGTTTCCAATTGCCAACCAATCTGGTATCACTTATATGCATCTGAGACCCATAGTGCTAACCATTTCCGTCTTGTTCAAATAAAGGTTTTATTGCAAATCTCACAATTCATCGTCAGTTCTTCCCAAATGAAGAAGATGAGACGGGAGCTGCCAAGGCATTAATGCGTTTGCAGGACACCTACAAGCTTGACCCGGAAACAATATCAAAAGGAGCATTTCCAGGTGATGGTCAGAAGCTACTTGTTGACTTCATTAAACACACTGATTCTTGTGTTTTAGTTTCTCAGTATATATGTTCAATAACAGTTGAGTAAGCGGTGAAGCAAAGTTTTCTTCTATGGTGAGTTTCCTCTCAAACACAATTGCTGATGGTGGTACCGTGCCAGTTTTTCTGCATTTCCAGACCTGTGGTCAGCCATGAAAGTCTTGTAATCTTCACCAGATTTTGGAAAAGCCTACTAAGCCATATCTAGAGCATCAACATGAAACCACAGAAACAAGCCTGGAGATTTATAATACTCTCGTCATAGTTTGTTGCAATTTGCTTATGTTTCCAACAAGAATACAAAATCTAAATTGTTGGCTGAATTCTTTTTGCAAATGCAGGCACTGCTTAAGTAGAGCTATTCTCCTTAAGACTGGTATGTTAGCTCAGTATTTCTGGACTAGAGGGCATTTTAAGGTTACCACGTAGGATTTTCAAGCAGAACAAGAACTTGGAAACTGTATTAACACTCTGGTGATAATTGAGATTCTCATGCATTTGAACATTTTTTTAAGCAAGAAAAGAAACTCACACAGGCTTCGTGTTTAGTATAAACATGTTTGGCTTTAAATCGCATTAACTCATTCTGGTTTCTCACATGGATCAGTTTATTTGGAAAGTAGTGACTATGAATGTCCACAGGCAAATGTATATAAATATAGTTTCACCATCAAAGAATTATGCCCACAATCTGTTAATTCTCCAAATCAGGGCACTGAAGCTTAGAGTAGGGGTATGTTGTTCCATTTGTGGACAAAATCTAGATTCACAACAGTTCTGTGAGGTTCTCCAGGCTATTTGGATAATACTTTGCACTCAGTACTTGAACATACAGCCTGTGTTTGCACATCACATTAAGCCATAGTAATGATTAACTGTTGTTTAAGTCTGAATGAGGAGTGTACTTGTGCCCGCTGCTCAGAAGTCCCTGCTTCACTCCTTCCTTGCTCCTGGCCGTGTTGGGAGCAACAAACCACAGGTAGCTTTACTTGTTGTGTCATCCAAATCCATGTGCGCAGAAGTGGCTGGCCTCCACAGTGTGCCATCTCCGCCCTGGCTAGAAGCAGTGGCATTGCTGCTGGGAAAGCTAGCATTACAGCTCTACCTCGCCAGGCAAGCCACTTGGGCACATCCATACTTGTTTGCTTTGTTTGAGTGAAACAAACAAAGCGTGAGTAGTGAAGAACAAACCTTCACTATCCCTCATGGTTTGGAGCAGGCTTCCTCCAGATGTTTTTTGGGACTACAATTCCCATCATCCCTGACCACTGGTCCTGTTAGCTAGGAATCATGGGAGTTGTAGGCCAAAAATATCTGGAGGGCCGAGTTTGAGGAAGCCTGGTTTGGAGAGAAACAAACCACAAATGACATACAATGCCTAGGCTCTGAGCTGCAAAAAGGCAGCCCTCCCATTGAAGTTAAAAAGGGCCCGGTGGGTGGGTGGAAGCACTGGGCTCAGAGAAGGCATGTTTCAGGACACTCTTTCTTTGCGTTCTTCTGCTCATCCTGCATCTTTTTTTAAAGCAGAAGGGCTTTCATTGTAGTTTAAAGGATCCTTTGTGAAGGAGGAATTTGGGCTCTGAATGTTCTCCATGTTCCCTCTTCTCCACTGGTGGCAACAAGCACTGCATTATTAAAACACACCACTGCTTTTCATTTTCAAGTTATTTAATGTATGTCAGCCAAGAGTTAGAAAAAGGGAAAGAATGACGTCCTCTTCAATGGAGTGCTTGGTTCCTCACTTTCAGCTGCACAGCAAAAAAGGAAATATGTTTCTTCAACCACCCCCACCCCAGTCCTTTCAACTTCAAGTAGCCTGCCTAGCAGCTTAAAGGATCCTAAAAAAAAGGGGGGGGCGGATTGAGTTCAGAGGTGGTGTCCTGGATGGAATGTGTCCTCCTGGCTCCAGCCATCCCCCTTTAGGCCCCAGCTGGAAGGAAAGTGAGTTAGAGGCTGAAATCAAGTGAGTGGTCCAACTTCCAAGTCAGTTTTCTCTGGGCTTGCTTTTTCAATATTCTGCAGTGTGCCAAGGCAGCATGAGACCAGTGAACATGCACAGACATTGTTGGTTCTGTAGGTGTTGTGGGTAGGCAGGTGAGGTCATTTAAGAAATCCATTGTTTTCTTGGATTTTCATCATCATTTTATTAGTGTGCCGCTTTTCAGTAGTGCTCAACCATGCTCAAAACAGCTCACAACAAAGTCGGAAGTGTTTTGCGTAATAAAATACAGCAACATTTCAAGAACATAAGCATGATAAAATTGAAATACAAATGTTTATAGGCCAAACTCCTCCTGTTAATAAATATATAGGAAGATTAAATGATCCACTAATGGAATTGCAAACACAATGTTTCAAATAGCAGCAAAACAGTACAACATATCAAATGCAAGGCATTGCACCCAGCTACAACCCCAAAGCTAGTCTGGACTAGGCCAGGTGGAAAGGAGCCAGAGAAGCTGAGACCAGGTTTTACAGGACTCAAAGCTGGATGGTCTCTAGGTGCCTTCAGCAGCAAGAGCAGCCTTTGGAGCTGAAGACCTGTACCTGACAGAGTAACAGGGACATCGGCTCAGTGTGTCCATTTGAAAACATGGGGGTGATAAATGGAATTCCAGATGGCTTTAGCCTTCAGGAAAGTTGTAAATGTGAGTAGAAGTCACTAGGTCTTACTTAACATTTGCGTCTCTCAATTCAGGAACAAAGTACAGATCAGTCCTGACAGTGGACGACTGCTTTAGCATGGGCAAAACAGCGTATAATGATGCGGATTATTACCACACCGTGCTCTGGATGCAGCAGGCCTTGAAAAAGCACGATGATGGTGAAGAGGCAGCCATCACGAAGGCGGAGATCCTGGATTATCTCAGCTATGGCGTCTTCCAACTTGGCGACATACAAAGGGCTATGGAGCTCACGAGGCGGTTGGTGTCTCTTGGTAAGAAGGACAAATCATGCATTCTTCTAGCACGCTGGAAAGCTACCTGCACCTCAAGTGGAGAAGCCAAAGTAGGATAAAGCGCTGCTTTTTGTGATATGGTAAACATTTAGGACCAGGGCAGAGGAACTACGCTCCAGCCTAAGGACTGCACTGCTTCCTGGAGAACCTTCCAGGGATCATGTGCCAGAGGTGGGCGTGGCCTAAATTGAAAGTGGGCAGGGCAGTGCTACATTCCAGCCTCACTCCAGTCAGAGGTTTCTGTACACAGGAGACATCACATTTGAAGGGCACATTCTATACAGACAAAAGCAGTCAGAGAGGGCATGGAACCAGCTTTAATCCGGTAGAGGTTTCCATAAATGGGAGGGAGTGAGAGACAACCAACCAACTTGCTTCATTGCATAGAGTCATCCTACTTTCTGTGTTGAAATCCTGCCAAGATTTTCACTTCTTTCCTGATGCCTCACCACTGTGTGCCAGGGAGGGGGAACCTGTGACTGTGTGCCAGGGAGGGGGAACCTACCAGCTCCCATCATGCCTGACCAATGGTGATGCTGACTGGGACTGATGGGAGGTGGAGTTCAACAACTTCTGGAGGGCAGGTGTTTCTCATCCCTATGATATGCCTAGACAGTGGTACCTTGGTTTTCGAGCGTCTCAGAAGCCAAACATTTTGGTTTTTGAACACTGAAAACCCGGAAGTAATTGCTTCCATTTTCGAACCTGCCTCGGAAGTCAAAAGGCTTCCGCTGCGTGCTTTTCTCCATTGACTTTGCTGACCGCCCTTTGTGCCTCAGTTGTTGAACGGTTTTCCAGGACAGATTATATTTGACAACTGAGGTACCACTGTACTTGGAATGAAGTCCTGTTGAATTTAGCATGCTGTACTATAGGATTGGGTATTTTCTGCCAAGTGAAAAGTCTTTTGTTCCCATAGAGTAGAATCTGTCTCCTCGGGTACATAAACACTTAGACTAACTATTCAACTTAGCTCACAATAGTTCAGCTTCTATTTCCTTATGCTTCACAAGGCCAGGTGTTTAAAGTTAAGTTACTGGACCTGAAATGGCTCCTTTCCCTTAAGCTTCCTCTCCTATATGCTCTGTACCCCATCCCTTTCCTGGTATTTCATGCATTTTCCATGCCATTTGCTAGTTGCTGGCTGTTACAGCTTCACTCTAAATGTGTGATTAAATGATCCTTGACTTACTTTAAACTTTTAAAAACCCTCTGAGGTGTCATGTTGTATCAAATGTTAATGTTTTACACTGAATATAAAATGGAAAAGCAATACCATTGCCTGCAGCAGGATTTCTGAATTGTCTAGAGAGCATAATTCATCAACATCCCCACACATTTGGACAGATTTGATAAATTCCTCTCAGAAACATATGGTGGTGTTGGCAAACTAGCAGACGTAGAAGGTTTCTGAGTCACTCCTTTGCCTCGTGACATCTGGCATCAGTCAGTCACTTGGATTAAAGTTCAGTTTATCTAACCTGGAACAATAATCCACTCTATTTCTCTCAGAAATCCCTTAAACTGGGGTAGCCAACATGGTGCCCTCAATATGTTGTTGCACCACAGTTCCCTCCACACCTGACCACTGGCCATGCTGGCTGGAACTGATGGGAATTGGAGTCCAGCAACTTCTGGAGGAACCACATTAGGTATTCCTTGACTTACGCCAACAATGAAAACTTGAACATTGTTCTGGATTTTTTTTTTAGCAGGCAAAATTTTGATAGCCATTCCCGGGGGGAGGGGCAGTGATAGGTGGGAAAGCAGGGAGACCAACAGTAGAGGGAGCCAGAGCCAATGACAGGTAGATTCAACTAACTCTGTACCCACCCTTTCCCCTGCTGAGTTCTAACGGCAACACAGGCAGAGGAGGAAGAGGCTGACAGATTGTGTCACCCCCTGGACTGGTTGTAAGAAGGCAGGCAGGTGGGGGCTGGCTGAGGTTGATGGGGACAGTGCTCCATTTGACATAATGGACCAGCCTTCACTTGTGATTCCTATAGGAATGATGACATGCTGGTGTTAAATTTGGCTTTGAAGTAGGGGAGATAGTGTTGAAATGCTGATTTAGGCATATTCCTTTTAATCAGTCTAGTCTGTTGTAGGGCTGGTGAGAAGCAATGTGTAACAGTTCAAGATTTCAGTAACATCATTTCACTTCAGTTTCATGGTAGTCTCTATTTCTATCCCAGCTCACAAAGAGTGTTTGGGGGCATGGCTAACAGCTTGAGAAGGGACTCTGAGTGAGGCAAAAGCTTAGCTGCCTTGGCTGGTTGCTTAGGCATCAGCAACTAATACTGGAAAAGATCACTGAACAACAGAAGGAATGCTCACACCCATGTTCTCACTGCTTCTGTATCCACAGGAAATTTAAAGCAAGATATTTGCAATGTCCCCCAATGCAGGCACCCTTACAAACCCATGTGCTTGCACTGAAGAATGGTACATGCATACTTTGCTTTGTATCTCTGGTTCTATAAGGGATGAAGATTTATGTGGATTGAGGGGTTGATTTTTTTTAAAATGACAGCAAGGATTCTTTTTCTGGCTAACGGTGCAAAACAAACAGTGAGTGACATGGCTAAGCCAACCATCCATGAGTGGCAAAATACCATTTTTGTTGTGGCAGCCTTTTTATTTTTAAGCACTGATTCTCCCATCCCACAAAGCTATTGCAACCTCTCCAAGAGAAAAAGTTAAGCCCAGAAAGCAGATTTTGAGTGGGGGAGAATGAATGACTTCTTGTCATTTCAACCCCCTGCCCTAGTCTGTTCTGAAGTTTTTTCTGCAAGTGATCTCTAAAATATCCTGAACCTTAGAGTCAATCTTTGTATTGCTCTCCACCATACGCATACTAGAAAGAGAGATTTACCTTATTTTGGAGGCAGTGCAAAGAATTTCTCATTCCATTACTTGATTGGCATGTTCTGTTGGGTAGATCATCATGAAAATAGATGCTTCCTTTATTCTGCTGTACAGCTTGTACTCCTTTTAAAGGTAAAGAGATGCTATATGTCAGAGGTAGATAATGTTGTGTCTTCCAGGTGGCATTGAACTATAGTTCCCATCAGCCCTAGCCAGCATGGCCAATGGTGGTGGATAATGGAGTCCAATAACACCTAGAGGGATCATGTTTGCTCCCTCTGCCATATGTGGTACAGCAGGAATAGTATTCTTTATCAAACTGAAAGAGTCAGTTGAACTGCTTCTTTCCTTGGTGTTCTTTTTTACTTTTAACCAGAATCAAGATCTTAACTTTAATTGACTCCAGAGAGCTCGCTTTCCATGGTTTTATTTTTCAAGTAGTGTTGGGAGGAGGGGAGAGTACACTTGACTGCACAAAATAATTGGTGTAATGTTGTAGGCTTGAAGTCCCCCTTTGATCAGATTCCTCAGATAGTATCACTTTATCTGTCTCCTCTCTTTCTCTCTCTCTCTCTCTTGCCTTTCTTTCCCAACCAAGATCCCAGTCATGAGAGGGCAGGCAGCAACATGCGGTACTTTGAGAGGCTGCTGGAGAAAGAAAAAGAAGCCAAGACAATCAATGAGACCTCAGATACGATAGAGCCAACAGCACACGGTGGGATATATGAAAGGCCCCAGGACTACCTGCCAGAGCGTGAAATCTATGAGGCTCTTTGCAGAGGAGAAGGTGTGAAAATGGTGAGAGAAAGACCATTCCAAAGGCAGATTTAACCTATCGTGCTGCAGTAAATATTCTGGGAATGCATCCCCCAAACAAACAGACACTACCCTTTGGCTTCTGAAAAAGTCCACAGGGAATTTCAGGATTGCAGAATATTTTAGTTTAAACATTAAGTCATTTTTAATGAAAACAAACAAAAGCAAAAGCAAAACAATCTTTCTGAGTCAAAATTCCAAACCCAGTATCAGACTGGAAATCACAAAGTTGCTATTTCTGAACAGGTGTCATCTGTATCCCCCAAACCAGTATGATCCTTTGAATCATATCTGACAATTTATTCATAATCATAATCTCAAACCCCTTTAAAGCCAGCTTTTCTGCTGCTGTTCGTATCAGTGCGTATCAAAGCTAAGACCTTTTTTTTCCAGAAGCAACAGTTTAACTTGTGAGAAATGATTAAGAAGAGCTGTTGAAGTATCATGTTGCTATATTTGATTCTTGGGGACATAACTACCAAACATGGTATATAGAATAATAAGAGTTGGAGGGTCCCTTTGTGGGTCATCTTCTCAACATCCTGCTTAGTGCAGGATACTTAGAGGTACGGTATCCCCAGTCAGGGAGATCCCACCACACTCCTTGGTCATTAGTTGAATTGTCAAGCTGTTCTTGAAGCTCCCCTTGAAACCTTTCTCAGATGAGTACTCTTGAAGATGGTTTCCCAACAAATTATAAATGCATAACTGCTCAATTAATATTAGACATAACACTGGTCTATTTATATGTAGAGATTAATTAACCTTGACTGAACCTAAACTCAACATTCAAAATAGTACATTTATCTGAATTTATTCATAGACACCTCGAAGACAGAAGAGGTTGTTCTGTAGGTACCACAATGGGAACCAAAATCCCCACCTCCTTATAGCACCTTTTAAAGAAGAAGATGAATGGGACAGCCCTCACATTGTCAGGTACTATGACGTGTTATCTGATGAAGAAATAGAGAAGATTAAGGAGCTGGCTAAACCAAAAGTAAGTGTTTCAAGTCTTTGTCAGTCTTTCACTGGGCTAATGTGATATTTTGATTGAAATAGTGAGCTTGGGTGACTTAGAGATGTCAAGAGCCCATTGTCCTAGTTCCAAGAGTGTGATTTACTGTGATGAAGCAAAGTTCGTCCCAGCTACATGAGGAGTGGTTGTAACAAGTTACAGGATAATCACATCTTACACACATTTATCTTGAGCAATTTCAGCCATGTGTGTTTGGAGGTGAGCTGGCTGAAGTTGCACAAGTTAAATCCAAGCAAGACAGAGAGCTTAAAAGCTCTTTTTGCACTGAGTCTGTTTGGAGTTAGCAGGCACATAAGGAGGTTTTAAGCTCTCCACCTTTGTTGGGGGACAAGGCCCGCTCACCACACTGGTTCTGAGAGTACTAGGGATTCTTTTGCTCTCTTCCCTTCCTCCGCTATCTGCAGGGTGTCTCCAAAGGGTTTGGGTTATGCAATTTTCACGTACACGTGGTGACCATTTTGCATGAGGGTTCTGTTCCCAGCCCCCCCACCCCATTCCGCCTTCATTTTGACCTTTTCTGGGTCCAAAAGGATTCATGTGTTGATGACTGTGCATCAATTGGGCATGCCTAAAATGGTTGCCACCTGTATATGCAGAATCCCCACCATGTAGGATGCAATCATATTGTAGTTGCAATATGCCAGTGAACCCATAGTCAAATCAAACCACTTCATTGGAGCTCTATTGTGGAATAGGGAGCATCTTTCCTTGACCCATCAGCAGAATCATTTCTAAGTGTATTTTTTGTTCAAGGCACAAACTTCTCCTTACTATTTTCTTCTTCTTTACTTTTTATAGCTGTCTATAGTTCATTCTTGGCTCCAAACTATGTCTGAATGACACAGACAGCACAAGTTAAGGAGATTTTAGGCCATAGTTAGTAGGCTTGGGTGCTAATATTTTATTCCTTTAGTCATTAAAACACACAGTACAAGATTTGTGGCATCGCTAGACCAGTGATGTTGACTTGAATGTTTTATTCATTATAATTTGTGCTGCCTGGCACAAGACTGAAATGAGAAATATTTCTATTGGACCACTTGATAATGACCTTTTTCAGTCTCTGACCCCTTTTCTTCCTTTCCCAACCATTTTTTAATAACTGTTGCAGCCACATTGTTTTTTATGTTGTTTATTGAGCTCCCTTGCGGATAGTTTTAAAGCCATTCTAATAAGAAGTGAAAACTGAATTGATAGAACATATGAAGCTGCCTTGTATTTGCCTGGCTTGGGCATAACACTGAAGTCATCCTCATGGCCTAACGCTTCTTCAAGGCATACCCTCACGGCCTACCCCTGTCCCAAGGAAGATGCCACTTCCATTTTCAGTGCTATGTCCAAACCCTAAACAGGTTAATATTAATTCTGGTTTAAAGCCAACCCTAAACTTTAAGGAAACAAGCCAACTTCATACACTATGGTTTGAAGTTGACTTGTTCCAATAAACCATCATTTTTTTGTTTATGTACACTCTGCTCTGGCCTCTCACATAAGAACATAATGATTAATTTCGGTTAGGGTTTTTTTAATGGAAGTGAAAACTTCCAGTCTCACCCTTGCAGCCATGCCAGAGAAAGAGAGGAAAGGAGAGAGTGCCCGAGACTCACTGACTTCATGTTAAACCATACTTTAGCATAATAATATAAGAAAACCATTGAGTGAGAGGATTGCCCTGTCTAGCTTGGTATTGTCTACTTCGACTGAGACACACTGCAGAGTTTCTTTCAGATGTCTTTCATATCACCCGTTAACCTGAAATCCGTTTAACTTAAGATAGCAGGAATTGAACCCTATGATCCTAGGTTCTCTTTCATTGAAGCATTTTCTCTTCCAAGAGCTATGGCCCTTCATATGAAATTTTTTAAAAAATAGCTCTTTCATAATGTGGCATTCTACAAGACTCTGGTACTGAAATTATAATTGCATTTATTGCTCATGCAGCTGTAACAGAAAAGAAAGTCGGTAGCACAGGGTCAGTATAACTTTTCTACCTTTATTGCTAGATGAATGTAACCCCCTGGAGATGGAATAAGAAACAGATACCTTCTGGAGAGCATGAATTTTTTTTTGAGATGCTTTTAAAGTAATAACTCTTTGTTCATCAGCCAGTTTGCCTTGGCTGAAATTCTTCTATCTGCCTCACGGCTTTCACCTCTGTAAACTCTGGGGTGTTTTCCTGATGGTTCATCATTACCTCATACTTAGAAAACAGCAACTTAGCCTAGCTTTGAATAAACCCAAATAGTTGAAAAGCAGCAGGCATGTTTTCTATGTATGTTGTTTAAAAAAAATCCTTCCCAGGTGTATTTCTAGGTGCATTTGGAAGCACAAGACTTTTCCAGAATGACAGTCTTTAGCATGATATTTGAGTTGATTTAGTAGGTTTAATTTTTGTATTCTCCTTTACCAAAAATGAATGTTGAGCTCAAAGTGGCCTACAATAATCACAATAGTATTAAAGAACAACAAACATTGCAATCACTATACTGTCAAAGACAATAGCATATAAAGCAAACAACAACAAATTCATCAAAACAATTAGTGCAGTTCAATAAAGTCACAGTAACTCAGTATTGCCAAGATACTTCCTAATCACATGGAATTTTACTTGTGAAGTTAGCTTTAGTTTTTAAACGAAGGCACATCTAGTTTTGAGAAAGGTTTATTTTTCAGAATCAGCAGGGTGTTTGAAATTGAAAGGTGTGCATGTCTTAAAAAATGCACAGCTTCTTCAGACTTTGCTTTGATGTATTTAGGCAAGCAATTGAGATGCACTCTGATCACATTACTTCTGGACTGTACAAAGTGTTTTACTTTGAAACCATGGTGATTTCAGCCTGTGGGGGAAAGACTAAAGGAATTGGATATTTTTGCTTAAAATAAAGTTGTTTTACTGTAGTACAAGTGAGCTAAAAATGAAGATTTATAGTGGAACAAATCTTTTGGCGTTAATGTTAATTGCATCATCTCTGCAAAACATTCATCAAATGCAGATGTGATTGGGTTAGGAAATTTTATTTCTTATCTAGCTCTTGTACTCAGTGGATAACCACTTGTACTATACGGTAGAGTGTAGAGAAGTGTTTGCTGCAGAGGCAACAGTGTACCATCAACTGAAAGGAATGCCAGTGCCTATTGTGATATTGCTGAAGTTCAATATGTAATTGCCGAGTTCATAATAATGTTCATGGACTACACAATTCTCCAATGCTTAGGATCTGCAAATTGTTCCCAGTGGTTACTGAAGCCTTTGGTGGCTTCTGCTTAGCTCTGTTTGTGGTAAAATTAGCATCCACCGTTTGGATAAAGACAATGACATTTTAATATAAGAAGGTGTAATTGAATTTACAGGTCAATGCAGAACTGGAGGGGGAAAGTAAACATTTTCTGCAACAGTACTCCAGTGGTGTGTGTGACTGCTGACTTGATTCCAAATTTTGCTGAGGAGCTATATCACATCACTAGTTAATATTAGGATGTAGGCTGTATATTTTCTTTTCTTGCTTGTTTATGGCAACTGAAGCATTCAGACAGGAACCGTATGGCAAGGATAAGACAATTGCAGGCATAAATATGGAGCTCAGAATTTTAATCACTGTAAGCAAAACTTCATTGTACAATTAAAGTTCAACAGATCAAATTTCTGGCCATAATTTGTGGAGCAAGAGCCTGCAACAGAATAGCAGATGAGTCAGAATCCTGGCACTTTGTTGTGCCAAAAATTGCATGCCGAGACAAGAAAATTAATAGGCGGATTTCAGAGCGTATGAGAGAATCTGGAGGAAAACATTATCAAACACTGAAGGGGGGGGGGGAATGATAAGGTGGAAAACAGCTATTGCTGTGTAGATTGTAATGGACACAGTAAATCTTAGCCTAAGTTTGATTTAAATAAATGTGGCAGCATCATAACTGCTGAACAGAAACAAGTTTTACTGGAGGATGACTTTGAGGAATGATGGAGGCTAGTGGGCCAGGGCCCCTCACCATTGCCCAAAATGGATTGCTGGCCAGTTCCATCTTCATAAACACCATTCCCTCCTCTTATTTCTCTTGTTTCTGGGTTAGCAACTGAGGGCCCCATGCTATCCTTCAAAGCCCAGTTCTGGATCAGGCTGCTGTTCCATATTAGAATTTGCTGCCTTTCAGAGCAATTATGTGCCAAATCTTTGTACTAATCTGTTTTTCCCAGTTAAGTCCTTTGTGTTGATATATTAGAAATACTAGGAATCCTCTCCCCTTTCTTTGAGGATAATTAATCCTCATCAGAATCACTGAGCTACACTAGTCTTGCGAATGCATTTAATATTTCTTGCTGTATGCAGTTTTAACTGTTCAGGCGGCATCTGTTAATGAGAAACAAATAGCACAAGTATGAATACAGTACAAATATGAACAAGGCCCTGTTATTGAGTCACCAGCTGTTGAGGTATGACCTCTGGAAGGTTTCCCTGAAGGGGATTATGACCCTTGGGTTGAAAAAAGGTTCCCCACCCCTGATCTAAATCTAAAGATGCTTCCAACTCTAGCAGCACTCCAGAAGCATCTTTTAAGTGCATTCGCCTCAAAGAAGAAGCCATTCCGATCACAGGCGTTGGTGCAATGATGCTTGGTCAGGTGCTGTGACTGTGCCCCCCCATCCTGGTTTTACTGGTCTGTTTCAGTCAGTAGCAGTTGGCACCAGGACTGGTACAGACCTATTGGCAGATATAATGTGTGTTCATTCATTGTGTCTGGCACTTCCATTAGAGCAGCCTTCCCCGATCTGAAATCCGGAGGTTTGGGACAGCAACTCCATGCTAGCTGGAGCTGAAGGGTGTTTCAGTACAAAACATCGGAAGGCTTGGTTATGGAGGCTTCTCTGCAATCAGCCCTTACCCAACCCTGCCCGTAAACAAAAAGATGGACTCCTTTCCTCTTACACAGTCACTTTCTGTTTGTTTCTGCGTTACATTGACTAATGCAAGATGTAATCTTCAAGAGTTTATCACAGCTGAAGGTTGGAGGCTCTTGTTTTGTTCTCCGAAACCTGTTTCTTAGACAGTATGGTTTATATAAATCTTCTGATGGAGTTATAATTCATATGAGATAAATTTATCATTGCCAGTAATGCAATATATCATCTTTCTCAGTATACATGATAAAATCATCTACCCATAACATTTTTACACAGAGTTTTATCCGATGCAGAAATGGGAAGGTTGTGAATGAAGGACAGGGGGGGGGAGCAACTTGTATTAATTTTGTCAGTAATATTTGTGTGTATGTGTCCTGCTGAAGTTATTAAACCTTGCCTTTCTTTTGAAAACAGTTGGCAAGAGCTACCGTACGTGACCCCAAGACGGGCGTATTAACTGTGGCAAACTACCGAGTGTCTAAAAGGTAAGCTGTCCGAGGATAATTATCATTCTCATTTCTGTAGGAGTCATTTCCAAGTACTGTTGATGAAAGGTGAAACTTTGAGAATTTGGGGGGTTATGTTTTTTATAAACTGAACACATACTGAGCATTCACAGAAGCAATTTGTCAACTTCTCTTTAAAGATAGCAATAGGATAAAGATAGGAATGGGGAACATCTCCTGGTGTTGTTGGGTTCCAGCTTCCACCAACCCCAGCCAGAATAGCAAAAAATGCAGGGAGCTGTGGATTAGGGGGTGGATGGGAATATACTTCGTTTTACAGTGATTGGAGAAAATGGTCTAATTTCTCTGTGAAATCTTCTCCTCTGCAAGTTCATGGCTGGAGGAAAATGACGATCTTGTTATCGCCAAAGTGAATCATCGAATGGAGCAGATCACAGGATTAACAGTGAAAACAGCTGAACTATTGCAGGTAAGTACAAAAGCACACTGCCAGTTATTCTTCCTTAGGCATGGGAGACAATCAGTACCGCAGTCTCCATTCTGCAATTTATGAAGCAGGGGCATTTGTTAACTCTGTGGGGCCATAACTTACAGAAACGGAATCGAAAAAGGAGGCGAGGGAAGGGAAAGATAATATTATGTTCCTTCTGCAAGCCTCCTGCTGGGCAGGTCGTAGCCAGGAGATCACCAAACTTTGGGGAGCTATGGGCCCATTTGCAATTTGGAGAAAGTGTTGTGGGAACCACAAGTCCCCTGCAACCAAGCACACACTGCAGCCTAGTCTACCGGCTGCAACAGATTGCTTCTTTCAAGGCTTAATTTCGCAGGTAGAAAGGGACCATGTGGGCGCCAGGGATGTCTCTGAATGCACATGTGCACCCAGGAGTGCTGCATCAGCAACCCCCCACAGCAGCTTGACATATAAATTACCGCTTTTGATTATGGCCCTTATCTGAATCAGATTTTCAGCGCTGAGGTGTTTCCATATTGGTTTGGTTCATCTCAGTTCAGTGCGTTGGAGTACCAGATACAGTGGTACCTCAGGTTACATATGCTTCAGGTTACAGACTCCGCTAACCCAAAAACAATGCTTCAGGTTAAGAACTTTGCTTCAGGATGAGAACAGAAATCATGCTCCGGCAGCCGGCAGCAGCAGGAGGCCCCATTATCTAAAGTGGTGCTTCAGATTGAGAACAGTTTCAGGTTAAGAATGGACCTCCGGAACAAATTAAGTACTTAACCCGAGGTACCACTGTACTAGGGAATGCTATAGCTTCTGGCAGATAGAGCAGGCTGAAGAGCTGAGTGTGGATTCATGGGGCAGAGTGTGCCAATGGGAACTGTGAATGCAGTAGTGGGTGGAGACCATGTCTTCCCCAGCTGCTGTTTTTTGAGCTCCATCCAGGACAATTGTGGAATTCAGTCATGAACAAGCCATTTTCACTTCATAATACTTTCTCCCTCTTCACATCCTACATCTCCAACTAACTGTCTGATATTTCCATTATGTCAGCATTATCATCTGAGACTCTTGAGTGATGTCCAACTGAGATATATATTGAAATCAGTAAGCTTAAATTACTTGGAAGTCCATTGGTTTCAATGAGTCTGCTCAATGCGAATGAGGACTCTCCTGTATGTGAGTGTCTGAGGGCCCTGCTCCTTCTTGCCACTCACCATCTGGCCTGGGGCGGGGCCTGAAGCCTCATAAGGACTGCTGCGCTCGGCTGCCCAGGAGGACTCTCCTGTATGTGAGTGTCTGAGGGCCCTGCTCCTTCCTGCCACTCACCATCTGGCCTGGGGCGGGGCCTGAAGCCTCATAAGGACTGCTGCGCTCGGCTGCCCAGGAGGACTCTCCTGTGTGAGTGTATGGGGCCCTGCTCCTTCCTGCCACTTACCACCTGGCCCAGGGCAGGGCCTGACGGGCCTCACTAGGACAGTTGCTGTTACTGCTGGAGGGGTGCAGAGTGCTTTTAAAATGTTTTAAAATTTTTATTTTGAATTTTTTGTATGTGGGGGGTGGGGTGGGGTGGATGTTTATTGGGCCTGGGAATTTGTTTGATTTTATGTTTTTGTAATTTTTGTAATTTTTGTTGTTTTTTGTTTGTACTGTTTTATTTGTATTGGGTTTTTTGTTGTTGTTTTTTTTAAAGGGGTTATTTTGTTCTTAAGGGGAGGGGTCAGGGCTGCCGGGGAATGGGCCCCAGTCCACAAAATGGCTGGGATATGTTTCACAGGGGGGAATGCACTGGGACAACCGTTCTCAGTGATCACGGGTAGGAGGAGGAGTTACGCTAAGACCAGACCATGTCATTACAGAGGAGGCAGGTTTAGTCGTTGTCTGAAGACTATCCCTGCCTCCGGGTCTGGTCCTGACCGGATGAATACTGGAATCAGCAAGGGATACCCACATGACCTGAAAGTGTTGCTGTGCAATGCCAGGTCAATGATTCATAAGACCACTGCCATCCATGACTTGATCATGGATGGGGGACTTGACCTGGCATGTGTAACAGAGACTTGGTTGGATGAAGCAGATGGGCCTGTCCTTGCCGCTGCTTGTCCACCAGGTTTCTCTTACGCACAGCAACCCAGGTCATGTTTGCAGTGATTTTTAGGAAGTCATTAGTTTACACCAGGCGTCCTATTGGGAAGACCCAGTTTTCTGAGTGCATGTTCTGGAAGTTGGGCAATAGGGGCAGTACAGGATTCCTTTTGGTGTACCGACCTCCCCGCTGCACCAAGGATTCCCTGCCCGAGCTGCTTCAGGTCGTGGCGGATGTTCTCCTGGAAACACCTAGGTTGGTTGTCCTAGGGGATTTTAACATCCATGCCGACACGACCTTACAAGGGGCCGCTCGGGACTTCGTGGAAAGCATGGCCTCCATGGGGCTGTCCCTGAATAAGTCTGGCCCAACCCATAGCCACGGACATGCCTTGGACCTGGTGTTTACCTCTACGGATGTTGGTGATCTGACACTAAGTAAAAGCGAAATGAAAGAAGTGCCATGGTCAGACCACTTCCTGGTGCAACTGGACTTCTCTGCGACCCATCCCCTCTGCAGGGAGGTGGGACCGATTCGGATGGTCCGCCCCCGCCACTTAATGGATCCAAATGGTTTCCAGAGAGTGGTAGGGGATGCTTTATCCCATGTTGATGGCCTTTCAGCCGATTCCCTAGTGGCCCGCTGGAATGTGGAGTTAACCAGGGCTATTGACTGTTTGGCTCCGAAGCGCCCTCTCCGATTGCATGGAGCCCGGAGAGCCCCGTGGTTTTCCACGGATCTGAGGGCAATGAAACAATCGTTGAGACGGCTAGAGCGCCGGTGGCGGATAACTCATTCCGAATCTGACCGGACACAGGTTAGAGCTCAACGTCGAGCCTACCAAGTGGCGATAGCGACGGCGAAGAAGACTTTCTTCACCGCCTCTATTGCATCTGCAGAAAACAGCAGCAGGAGACTCTTTCAGGTGGTTCACAATTTAGCGGAACCACCTGTAACATTGAGGCCCAGTACGGGCCACATGTTCTCCTGCAATGATTTTGCAAATTTTTTTGCAGATAAAATCGCTCAGATTCGGGAAGAAGTAGACTCCACTGTGGGAGCAGGGCCGGGGCGGGAGAGTGCTAGAGTCCTGTCTGGTCAAGTTGTGTGGGATC
This sequence comes from Podarcis gaigeae, assembly GCF_964106915.1. Lineage (NCBI taxonomy): Eukaryota > Metazoa > Chordata > Lepidosauria > Squamata > Lacertidae > Podarcis > Podarcis gaigeae. The sequence goes on from NC_139679.1 coordinate 57,491,950, forward strand.
AATTCCAATCTGTTACCTCCGAGGATGTGGACAGGCTGCTTGGACGAGTGAAGCCAACCACCTGTCTCCTGGATCCTTGCCCATCCTGGCTAATAAAAGCTAGCCGGGAAGGACTGGGCGATGGGCTTCGTGGGGTGGTGAATGCTTCCCTCCGTGAGGGAGCCTTCCCAGACCCGCTGAAAGAGGCGGTTATTACACCGCTTCTTAAAAAACCATCTTTAGATGCGGCCACAATGGTCAATTATCGCCCAGTCTCAAACCTTCCATTCTTGGGCAAGGTGATTGAGCGAGTGGTTGCTGAACAATGCCAGGCACGCCTGGAAGAAGCGGACCATTTGGATCCCTTCCAGTCGGGATTCAGGCCTCATCATGGGACTGAAACTGCCTTGGTCGCACTGGTTGATGATCTCCGGCAGGCTAGGGACAAAGGTGAGAGCTGTTTCCTAGTTCTGCTGGATCTCTCAGCGGCGTTTGATACCATCGACCATGACATCCTTCTGGACCGTCTTGAGGGGCTGGGAGCTGGGGGCACTGTCATACAGTGGTTCCGCTCCTTCCTCCTGGGCCGTGTTCAGAAAGTGGTGGTGGGGGATAAGTGTTCAGACCCCTGGGCTCTCACTTGTGGGGTGCCCCAGGGTTCTGTCCTCTCCTCCATGCTTTTCAACATTTACATGCAGCCACTGGGAGAGATCATCAGGAGGTTTGGGCTGGGTGTTCATCAGTATGCAGATGATACCCAGCTCTACTTCTCTTTTAAATCAGAACCAGTGAAGGCGGTGAAGGTCCTGTGTGAGTGTCTGGAGGCGGTTGGAGGATGGATGGCGGCTAACAGATTGAGGTTGAATCCTGACAAGACAGAAGTACTGTTTTTGGGGGACAGGAGGCGGGCAGGTGTGGAGGATTCCCTGGTCCTGAATGGGGTAACTGTGCCCCTGAAGGACCAGGTGCGCAGCCTGGGAATCATTTTGGACTCACAGCTGTCCATGCAGGCACAGGTCAAATCTGTATCCAGGGCAGCTGTTTACCAGCTCCATCTGGTACGTAGGCTGAGACCTGAGACCCTATCTGCCTGCAGACTGTCTCGCCAGAGTGGTACATGCTCTGGTTATCTCCCGCTTGGACTACTGCAATGCGCTCTACGTGGGGCTACCTTTGAAGGTGACCCAGAAACTACAACTAATCCAGAATGCGGCAGCTAGACTGGTGACTGGGAGCGGCCGCCGAGACCATATAACACCGGTCTTGAAAGACCTACATTGGCTCCCAGTACATTTCCAAGCACAATTCAAAGTGTTGGTGCTGACCTTTAAAGCCCTAAATGGCCTCGGTCCAGTATATCTGAAGGAGCGTCTCCTCCCCCATCGTTCTGCCCGGACACTGAGGTCCAGCTCCGAGGGTCTTCTGGCGGTTCCCTCACTGCGAGAGGCCAAGTTACAGGGAACCAGGCAGAGGGCCTTCTCGGTAGTGGCGCCCGCCCTGTGGAATGCCCTCCCATCAGATGTCAAAGCGATAAACAACTACCTGGCATTCAGAAGACATCTGAAGGCAGCCCTGTTCAGGGAAGTTTTTAATATGTGACATTTTAGTGTATTTTTCATCTCTGTTGGAAGCCGCCCAGAGTGGGCGGGGTACAAATAATAAATTATTATTATTATTATTATTATTATTATTATTATTATTATTATTACTTAATCAACCATTGCTCTATATGTCCAAGACTGAACTGCTCTCTGGGGGCTGCAAAGGAAAGGAGAGGAGGGATAAGTTTGTTATGCAAGTGGATACAACAGATCACCTAGGTTTCTTCTTTTAACCTACAGAAGAAATCTTTTATTTCTATTTCATTACCTTTTCTTTTGTCGTTTTCTTCCTACCTTAGGTTGCTAATTACGGCATGGGAGGACAGTATGAACCACACTTTGACTTCTCACGGGTAAGATTTCAATTTCAAAGTTGTTCTGTGTTCCTGCTAAGCATACATAATTTTTAAGGGTCAAGCTAGATATAAGAGAGATTCCTAATGAGATCTGACATATTTTTATGCACTGAGGAGCAGCTGTGCAGGCATGGCTGATTTTGGAACAGGGCTACAAGCGCTGCTCATTCTTTCTCCAACCAGTAGTACGCAGCCACATGGGCACACTCACACAACCCTCTCTAGTCTCCATCACAGGTCTGTTGGCTCGGCCACAGGTTTCTCTGCAGTTCAATTTATTTCCACATTTTGGAAACATTGTGATCCAGCTACCTGTGATCTTAGGAATAAAGCAAGGCCAATTGCAGTGATGTTCCAAGATAACACTTACCTGTATAGTGTCATGGATGTCAGCCATAAATTTACCATACATGCTGATTGGGCAGCTAAAAAATTCTCTCACACCTTACCAGCATGCATGGTGCCTGTGTGGAATAAACCTTGTTTGGTCACAGGATGAAACACAAAGCTTTGGCTTTGTGTAGCTGCTATAGTGGCCTTGTATGCTATGTCACATTAATAAATAAGCTAGCCAACTATTTAGCCTGGGATTCTAAAGGCTGCAGTTCAGTGCAGAATTGCCTTAGGATAACTTCCATTGGACAACTTCCTCTCAAACACTATAGATGCACATAGGATCAGGGCTGCACTCCCTGCTTTCCAAAGCTACAAACAGGGAACCTTGGAAGTTGGGTTAAAGTTCTTGTTTGTTTCAGCGACCCTTTGACAACACACTCAAATCGGATGGAAATAGGCTAGCGACGTTTCTTAACTATGTAAGTACCTCTGTGTCCTTCTATGCGTGCTTGAAGTTTGCAGTTCACTTTCATTTAATTTTATAGAAAGAGGAACCTGATGTTTTCAAGCATTTAGGGACTGGGAATCGCGTGGCCACTTTTTTAAGCTATGTAAGTATGACCAATCCTGTATATGTGGAGTGAGACCTCTTTGTCATGCCACTGGCATAAATACAACTTACTGCATGAAATGTAGTTATTTACTAAGCTGTAGACTGGGGTGGCTAAACCTTTTTGCAGCCTGAGAACCACCTTCTCTCTGGGTCAGCCCTGCAGCAATAGCATTAGATCTAGCCAAAGTGGGCTTAGCAGGTCCACATGCTCACATACCAGACAGATCCAGATCACACTTCCATGCCTCTGTTCTGTTAGTTTCTGTTTATTGCCACTGTGCAGTGCTTTGGAGTCACAAGACTCTGTTTACATTCCAGAGATTCCATACTGTTGGAAGCCTCACGGAAGACAGGAGACGGATGTGATGTTACTGGTTTCCTGTTCCTTTGTTTTTCAGTTGCTCTCTGCTCTCACAGAGAGAGGATGTTTCTTTTCTGTCTGCGTAATTAGAAATAAAACTCTTTAGCCATGTAGCTCATACTATCTCAGCTCCTTCCCTGTGCTGGATACTCTGCGTAATGGGAACGTGCTTAGATCCTCATCAAAGGCTCAGGCCGTTAATTATCATTGGAGGGCGATTCCAGAAGAGTCGCTTGGTCGAACGCAAGTCCGACATGTTCTACATGACATGCACAACCAACCCATGTAGTTCAGGGGTTCTTTTAGGAGAAGAGAGCACTGGGTGCCTACCTGTCTCACTATGAGAAGGTCAGCTCTGACCCTGGTGATTCAAGAACATGTTAAACTGGTCCTGGTCTCAGTCCTGTGGCCATCCAATGTAGACCTTGAATGTGGAGATTTCCTTGGTCCTTTTCAACATAACACATAGTCACAATATCTGCGACAGAGAATTCATTGTGCTTCTTCTTGTTTGTCAAAGAATTCAGTCTGCTCTGCTGAGCTACCTGCTATAGTTGTGGTTTCAGTAAGAGCTGTGATTTAGGTACTATTTATTTATAAATTATAATATATCTACGTATTTATAAAAATGTTTAAAAATCTGCAATGTAAAGGGCATGTGAACTACTGAGGAATGGGAGTTCCAAAGGATTAGGGACCACCACAGTATCTTTGTGTATTATAAAAATGTGTTCAACAGGTATAGCTATAACTAGTCTGCAAGTATAGGGGTTCTGTGTGTTTGTGTAATATACAATTAAATCAAGTGGGCGTATTTTCAAGACTTTGGGCTAGCGGAGTGCTGCTGCTGGTTCCTGGTGTTATGTTGCCATTGTTGTTTTGAATTTGCTGTGCATACCTGTGCATATATCAAAACAGCCTCTATATGGCAACCTAGTAGTTTTTTTGGGTTTTTTTAAAAGATTTTATTGTTACCATTCACTTTAACACACCATTACAGAAAAAGAAAAATTTCCATCACTACCAAACAAAAAAGAAAGGAATTAATACATCAACTAATAGCCTTCAAATCATAAAATAAAAGTGGTCTTTTTCTATCAACTAGATTTCCCATCTATTCCTTATTACAGATTCTGTATTATTTGTTCACTGCCATTGCATAACTAATTTTGTTCAAGTTTAATATCCCTTGATCCATTCATAGGTTTTACAACATTCTTAACACTGCTACTGAAATTATTTGAACGCTGCAACTGACCTTAGACTACAATTATTATTTTTCAAGTATATTTTTAAAACTTCCCATTTTGAGATAAATACCTGTTTTGGTTTATTTTTATTTTTTTTCTGACATGCTATCTAATTCCGCATATTCAGCCAATTCTTTTTTTATATATATAAATTTTTATTAGTTTTCCAATACATTTATACATTTTTAACCAAATTGTAACAAAACATCTCTTTTGGACTTCCTTCAGCTTCCCTGGCAATCATCCATGTTTATCTCTTAATTACGCATTCCCTTTACACATATTGCCGTTTATCTTCCCTCTCCCTTCTATTTCTTTTTTGACAATATGTCTCAGTCTTTACAGCGCCTCTCGAAACCCCACTAGCGTTGTTTGTATGTCGCATACATTTTTCAAATACTCTACAAACTTTCTCCAGTCTTCGATGAACCTTTGGTCTCGGGCATATCTGATTTTCCCAGTTAATTTGTCCAGTTCCGCATAGTCTGTCAATTTCAATCTCCATTCTTCTATTGTCGGTAATTCCTCTTGTTTCCATTTTTGAGCCAATAAAATCCTTGCCGCTGTAACTGCATACTGAAAGAGTTTACAGTCTTTTCTTCTTATTTCTTTCCCTGTAATTCCTAAAAGAAAGGCTTCTGGTTTCTTAACAAAAGTAAATTTTAACATCTTTTTCAATTCATTATAAATCGCATCCCAGAAACCTTCCACCTTCTTACATTCCCACCACATATGGTAAAATGTTCCTTCTTTTTCTTTACATTTCCAACACTTATTACATGTCTTATACATTTTTGCTAATTTTACCGGTGTGATATACCATCTGTAAAACATTTTCATATTCAGCCAATTCTTGAATCCATTTGAATCTTGATGGGACTTTATCACTTCTCCAATTTGCTGCAATGAGAACTCTTGCTGCAACCGTAGCATATAAGAAGATCTCTTTAACCTTTTTAGGAATATCTTAACCCGTGATTCCCAAAAGGAAAGCTTCTGGTTTCCTACTGAAAGATATTTTTAACATTTTTTTCCAATTCTCTGTGGATATCCTCCCAAAACACCTTGATTTCTTTACACTGCCACCACATATGGAATAGGGTACCTGGCTTTTCTTTACACCTCCAGCAGTTATTTGGGACACTTTTGAACATCTTGGACAGTTTCCAAGGGGTTAAATACCACTGATGCTGCATTTTAAGAAAATTCTTTCTCAGAGAGTAACAGGCTGTAAAATTCCAGTTTATTTTCCATAGGTTTTCCCACTGCTTCGTAGTTATTGAGTGCCCAAAATCTTGTGACCACTTAATCATAGCCGCTGTAACCTCCTCCTCCTTGACTTCCCAGTCAAGGAGGAGTCAGTATACTTTAGAAAGTGTTTTAATGACCTAGTAGTCTTTAATGGGTCATACGAATCTTCAAACCTGTTTTGTTCAAAAATTCTCATCTCCACATCAGCTATTCCACATAGCACTGACTAGACAGAGTCACAGTATTTTCCTTCTCACAGCTGCCACTAGCTTTGGATTCATCTTTGAAATGAGCTGAATCTGATTTATACCTCTTTAGAGGAATCTTACTTCCTTGCCTTAATTAAACACAATGGCTAGGGTCCTAACTGACCTCCAGCAACAGAACAGAGTTCTGTTCACAGAACAGTGATTTTCTGTTTCCCACTTCACTCTGCACCAACTGCACTCCTGGAAATCTGTTCCTGAGAGTTGGTGGACCTTGGAAATGGTATGTGTTATAGTGCAGATGGAGGAAGTAGTTGGCAAAAATGGTTATTCCCCCTCCCAATCCTTGCATAAACAGAATGGTAACTTAGGATTCAAATAATTGCATGGAAGTAAGTGTCACTCCATTACAGTACAAGTTGGTGGCTCACTGACCTGAAATTACTCTAACACAGAAATAGAGCAGTGTCTGTTTTATTGCCGCATGTCAGACCTATAAATGACTCACTCCGAGACATGTATAATTGAGCAGTGTTATCAGTGCCAAGGTATGCTTCAAATTTGCTAAGGAAACATGTGGCTAAATGGCAATGTTGCTTTTTCTCACCAAATGAGTACCATAAAAATAAAAAAATCTGGAGGGGATTCAGGCTACAATCATAAACGCACATGCTAGGGAATAAGCTCTGTTGATCACAGTGAGACTTTCAATATGCATAGGACTCCACTATTAATTTCAATTGAAAGCAGGCACCATACTTATTTTTAAACCAGATTGTAAGTCAGTTAACGCTGTCTGACTTTTGAAACCCTGTAAATATGAGATAACTAAAATCACTGGCTAACGCGGGGGGGTGGTCCCTTAAAAATGCTTTTATTTATCCAGATTAATCCACAACCCATAACCTAATTGATCCTTTGCTTTGATTAATTAGATTATGGATTGTGGCTTCTTAAGCATTTTAAGACTCCCTTGTTAGCCATTGATTTTAGGCATCTCATATTTATAAGCTTTTAAAAGTCAGACAGGAGTAACTGACTTAACATTTCTATAGAGGAAATGATACATTAATCTGTGCAGTCTTACAAATCATAGATGACTTTTATGCATATTCTCCCCACCCCCAGATGAGTGATGTAGAAGCTGGAGGTGCCACAGTTTTCCCAGACTTTGGAGCAGCAATTTGGCCCAAGAAGGTAACAGCTGAACTTGTCTATTACTCATGTTTTCCCACTAAAACTGCTATGACCACTGTTTTTGCTCTAAATATTTCCCAGTCTTCTTTGTGTTCCACACCCCTCCTGCCCAGTTGACCATATGGTGTGGAAACTGGCTTGATTAACAAATGTGATTGTGATTTCTGGGCTTAGATTTGCAATGCAAAATGATTAAAAGTAAGCACATTCCAGCACTACTAATTAAAAAAAATACAATCAGGCCATCTGCTAAATCTGATTCAGGAAGCATCTGCCTGAATTTTAAAATCATTCCCTGCCTGAAAGATGTTCATTGTTTCAGGAACTTTCTAGACATTGGCCCAGTTCCCATGCCACACCAAACCATCATTTAAAGCAAGCTATGGTTTACTGTGGACGCGGGTGGCGCTGTGGGTTAAACCACAGAGCCTAGGACTTGCTGATCAGAAGGTTGGCGGTTCGAATCCCCGTGACGGGGTGAGCTCCCGTTGCTCAGTCCCTGCTTCTGCCAACCTAGCAGTTCGAAAGCATGCCAGTGCAAGTAGATAAATAGGTACCGCTCTGGCGGGAAGGTAAACGGCGTTTCTGTGTGCTGCTCTGGTTCACCAGAAGTGGCTTAGTCATGCTGGCCACATGACCCGGAAGCTGTACGCTGGCTCCCTTGGCCAATAAAGCGAGATGATCGCTGCAACCCCAGAGCCGGTCACGACTGGACCTAATGGGCAAGGGTCCCTTTACCTTTACCTTATGGTTTACTGTGAACAAATAGCATTCTGGTGCATGCTGCACAGATGTTCCCATGACACTTATCCAGTGATTGGGGCTGACAGCAGACCCCTTTAATATTGGCTGCACTCGGCATGCACCGGAATGCTACTTGTTCACAGTAAACCATAGTTTGTTTTAAATGGTGGATTGGTGTGATGTGAGAACTGAGCCCAACAATGCTACCTTTGCAAGCTTGTTAAAAGCGGCAACAGGGAAATTTATAAGCAAGGAGGTGACTGGAAGTGATTGTGGTCTTCTTGTATTAACGTAAGCTATAGGTTTGGTGGCAAATGCCCACAGAAACATGCACAAACAGTACTTTTTATTTCAGTGAAGACTTTTCTTTTACTTTCAGGGGACTGCGGTATTTTGGTATAACCTCTTCAGAAGTGGAGAAGGTGATTACCGGACACGGCATGCAGCATGTCCGGTGTTAGTAGGGTGCAAGTGGGGTAAGTAAGACTCCCAGGTCCTTGGTTTTAGGACAGGCTCGCTAAGCACTAGGCAGGAGTGGGGAACCTTTGTCCCTTCCGCTGGCCCTTGGGTGTGGCATGCCATCATAACAGAAGATCCATAGATGCACCTGGCTCTCCTTCTTCACCCCCGGGGTGCTGAGCACAAGTTACTCCCATGAGTGCCCATGTTCCGTGGTCAATGGCCAGGCAGAAAGGGAACGAGAGCTCAGTCCTTTCCCAGTCCCCATCCTGCATGCACATGTGGGATGGATCGGACCTTTAATTTTGAAGCATCACAAGATTTAGATTTGGGGTTGGTTCCAGTGTGTTTATCTCGTTTCTACTGTCTATATTATGTGGCGAAGGGGGAAATAAATGGAGGAATGTGTGCAATGCAACCAGTTTTTCCCCCTTTTCTGCTTCAGCTAAATGTTGTTCCGCAGTGCCCAACGTGAGACGGTTGCATACGGGCCTGGTGCCCCAGTTCTAACGAAAACTTTTATTGTTTACAGTATCAAACAAGTGGTTTCATGAAAGAGGAAATGAGTTCTTAAGGCCATGTGGGACAACAGAAGTCGACTGAAACCATCCCGGGCATTAGTCAGCTGGTTTCCCCACCTCACCACAACTTTGTGCATCGTCCAGTTCATTTCTAAGAAATGACTCCTACTCTACTATGAAACACAATGATGGCACTATTTATTTAAATAAATAAAGGCAGTGGCTATCGATGGAAGAAGGGAGCTCTTTTTACTATTGGTGCTGGGTGGCTGTTTCTCCATTTCTCGTTTCCCTGCTCATGCTTTCAGTGTTTGGGCACTTTGGCCACGTGCCTTCTGAACTTCCACCATTATTTTTAAAAGATGTTAAAATATTTGTCATCGAACCATATTTTTTATTCCAAATGTAAAAAAATTAATTTTATTGTATTTCTAGGGCGTGCAGTTTTAACCAAAAAAATACAAAGTGCTCTTTTAAAAGATGTGGCGTTGGGTGGTGTGCATTTCTTTAGTCACAAAAGTTGCTTGTATCTTCAGTTTTATCATTTCTGTAACATTGAGCCTGCAAAGGAGCAACGAAGAAGATCGGGTCTGGGCGCTACAATGCCTTAAAAGTAGAACTTTTCCTGTTATGCAGAGTTAGGAGCCCTTTGTGGTTGAGCATCTCAAAGTCCTAAGTTCCTGATGGTTCCTGTGCAGTTCAGTGGGGCTCACCAATATGGTGCCCATGGGCAGAAGCACTTGAGATCTTCTCCCGATGCTCATCAAGCCTCGAAGCACTGCTTCCCCCTGGAAAAGTACATAGAGCCAAAGGAGAAATGCTTCATTTTATCTCTTTCTTTCTCTTTCTGGGGAAGGAGGCATTGGTCCAGAGGAGGTGGGAGAGCATTGTCCAGAAAAGGGGTGGGGGGCTGACAACAGCACTTTTTTGAAAAATCCCAATAGGCCCATTGGCCTAAAAAGGTTGGTGGCCCCTGCAACAAAACATGCCTAGCAGTTTTTAAATTGGATATTGTGGGAAACTTTAGCTGACAAGAGTCCATCAAACTAGAGGAGGGGGCAGAATAATCATTCACGCACAAGTACAGTTGCTCATTGTGATATGTATATTTGAATGCTTCTCCCTCTTTGGTTAATCGAAGTTGCCAGTGCTGATGCAAGATGCACTCACTCCAAGGACTCAAGCCTTCCTCCCCGCCCCCAACAATGGGATATTCATTTCCGCTGCCCCCAGCCTTGTGCAGTGAGGGGCTTTGAAGAGACTGGCTGCTTTCACAAAAGCCTAACAGATGTGTACAGAAATGCAACCATACTTCTCTTTAGTAGCATGGGCATTTTAATAGCAATCTGAGCAGATCTGAACTATGGTTCTCTGGCAAAGTATAGGAGGCTGCCATGAGGCACCATGTATTTTTGTGATCTTTTGGCTATCTACAAAGCTCCATTTGTTGTGCTTTAGCTACATTTGCTAAAACCTCTAGGCTCACAATAACACATGCAACAATGTGTGCGTGCTTTACAGCAATATGTGCAACGTATGGCAGACACGTAAACACTGAGATGAAGCTGTCGAAAACCACAGTTGCAGATTGAAGGTTCTTGGAATGCCTTTATGAGGAAATCAAAAGATCCCTCCACCCTTTTTTTTGATTGCCCCAGCATCTACAACGAATGATTAAGGGCTAATGATCAAGAGTAGTAAATTATCATCAATTGATTGCAGCATTCGGTACAGCTTGACACCTAGAAAGTACTTGTAGCGTGCTGCAAATAATAAATCAAATACAAAGCTAAAGGTAGAAAGCAACTTAGACCAGTCTGCACCAAAGGAAAGGATTCTTGTTTATTTCGTGCCTTATAGTATGCCTGACAGCTTAGATTTCATTCAACCTGGAACCAGAGAAGTCATCTTTAGCTATCCTCTGGGAGAACAAAGGAGCAAGCATGGCTGCCTTGTTACTTAGACTAGAACTTTTCTATCCAGGTCATATATTTCCAACATTGTTTTCTTACCTGCAAGCATCTCTCTCTCTTTCTGTGTGCTTGCAACAAGTACCATCTACTCTCTAACCAAGATCCACTACCTTAAATGCTGCTTGCTTTGCATATCAGAAGGGTTTCCATGGGTCATGGGCCAGCAAACTAAGGTCTGTGGGCCAGATCAGGCCCAATTGCCTTCTGGACGGTCCAGAAATCGCCGTGTGGATCACTAGCGCACAGTGGCGTAGCGTGGGTTGTCAGCACCCGGGGCAAGGCAAGTAATTTGCGCCCCCTAACCCCCAGATGTTGCGCCCGGTGCGGACGGCCCCCCTGCACCCCCATGCTACGCCACTGCTAGCGCATGCATTCTTTCCTTCTCCCTCCCTTTCCCTCACATGGCGGCAGCAGTGCCTCCTCCCTCCCTTCCTCCTCCTGGCTTCTCCCCGCCCTGCCTAGAGGAGGAAGGGGGCTGGGCTTTGTTGGTGCCAGCGGCAGCAGTGCTTAAGCAGCTGCCATTTTAAGCAGCCCCTCTCCAGAGCCCTTTTGTGCGCCATTCATTGTCCTGCTGCCGCCGTCACAAGACACAGGTAAGCAGCCACCAGGGCTTGTGGTGCTCTTGCATCATTTTTTTTTTAAATATAGTCTGCCCCCCCAAAGGTCTGAGGGACAGTGGACCAGCCCCCTGCTGAAAAAGTTTGCTGACCCCTGCCATATGTAATTGACCCTGTTATCACATTGCTTATGTTCTTAGCATAAGAAGAAGAGTCTGGATTGGATATCCCACTTTATCACTACCCGAAGGAGTCTCAAAGCAGCTACCATTCTCCTTTCCCTCCCCCCCCCCCCACAACAAACACTCTGTGAGGTGAGTGGGACTGAGAGACTTCAGAGAAGTGTGACTGGCCCAAGGTCACCCAGCAGCTGCATGTGGAGGAGCGGAGACGCGAACCCGGTTCACCAGATTGCAAGACTACCGCTCTTAACCACTACACCACACTGGCTCTCAGGGTAGCATAAGAGTAAAGATAGCTACAGATTTTCTCCCTGTTGGAAATTTGGACCGACCGCAGGTGCATCCTCATGTTACACTAAACCCCTCTTCTGAAAACCGAGTTGCACCCAAGCTCTCAACAATAAGAACATAAGACAAGCCTGTTGGATCGGGCCAGTGGACCATCTAGTTCAGCATCCTGTTTTCATGGTGGCCAACGAGGTGCCTGTGGGGAGCCTGCAAGCTGGACTTCGGCACAAGAGCACTCTGCCCACCTGCAGTTCCCAGCAGCTCCTATTCTAACAGTGGAGGTAGACCTGCCAACTATTCTCGTCCCATGGCTGAAGGTGCAGTCTATTAATTTCCACAACTATAAATAGTTCAAGTGGTTTTTCACATCCTCTTCCCTCGTAACTGCGTCTATCACTGCATCTATCACTGGGTAGAAAGATTTTGCATATATATTTTTTAAAGTGCATTTATCTTACTTATAATATATGTATATTTTAGGTGATCTCCTAAACTGGTAGAAGTAATAGGTTTGTTGCACCATGGTGGAATCTGCTTCATGCATTGGCATTTGCACCTGGGTTTCGCTCACAACGTTTTTGGAAATGTTAAAACCTACTTACAGCATAGGTGGGAGGACTGGAAAATAGCTGAGGCTGTTCCATGGAGTCTGGTAGCACGCCAGCAAAAGTTTAAAAGGAAAATATAGACATCAAATAGACATTTTTCTACTGCCAAGGAATGACATTTTTACATTCAGAGGCCATACAATTGTGCATTTTGAATCTCATGGTCTGTCCCACTTCCACCAAATGCTAAAACTTTCAGAAGTCAACATATATCCAGATCTTTTAGCTCATGAAATGAAACAAACAAATGAGGTTTGTTTCTTAGGAAATGATGAGGCTTCTTCCAGACTGGGCATTTCATAATGGAATTGCCACATTTTTTAAAGGGGCATTGCATGATGTAATTTTTTTTTTAAAAAAAATATATTTTATTAAGGGTTTTCTTGTTTTACAGTGTAAGTGTAATGCCTCGTGTATTTTTTTTTTCCCGTGTAACATTTTTACAAATCCATTTCATTTGTTGAGGCATTAGGAGGAGAAGAAAAGAGAAAAAAGAAGAAGAAGAAAGGAGGGTGGAAGGAGGGGAGATGGATGGGGGTGGGGTGGGGTAGCGGTGTTTCTATTATGCTTAATGTATGTAGTTTGGTGTCAGCGTGCTTGTGTTGTTCACTTGTGTTCCTTTGGTGGTGAGAGAGGTTGGGGTTGGCCTAGGATGTGTTTGTTTGTTTGTGATTGGCTGTGGTGATCTTTGTTTTCGTGTGTGAGTGAGGTGGGTGGGTGTTTTGGATCAAGTTAGCCATATTGATTTGTATGCTGTTGGTGGATTATTGTCATTGTCCTGTTGGGTTGTGTATGTGATAAAGGGGAGCCATACCGGGGTGAAGGTGTCTTCTTCTGTTTGTCCCCGTGTCAGTTTCAGTTTGTTAGTTAATTTTTCTAGTAGGGCTGTTTCCCATACTATTTGGTACCATTGGTCCATGCTTACTCCTGACAGGTCTCTCCAGTGTCTGGTTATGGTGTTTCTGGCTGCTGAAAGTAGGTGGGTTATGAGTTCTTTGTGGAGTAAATGGGCATTGTTGTCTTGGAAGATGTTTAGTAGGGCCAATTCTGGGGTGAAGTCTAATACTTGCTTTGTTATTTTACATATTTCTTGTATGGCTGTTGTCCAGAATAGTTGGATTTTGGGACACTCCCACCACATGTGGAGGTATGTGCCTGTGGAGGTGCACCCTCTCCAGCATTTTGGTGAGGTTCCTGGGTGTATTAGCGCTAGTTTCCTTGGTGTTAGGTACCACCTGTAGGTGAGTTTCAGTGTGAGTTCTTTTCTTTTTGTTGATATGGATTTAAAGGGGGGTTTAGACCACATTCTGGTCCATTGAGTGGGGTTAATCTCATAGCCTATGTCATTCTCCCATTGTTTTTTGATTGCGTCTAGGGGATTTGCGGGATTTTGGAGTAGTATTTTGTATATTGCGGATACCGTCCCTTTACCATTTCCCTTTGTTGTTATGAGGAGGTTTTCAAAGGTTGTCAGGGGCCTAGTTGCTGCTGATTTTACTGTTGGGTTGTTTAAGAGGGCATGTAGTTGGTGTTGTGTTAACCAGGGCATTTGGGTGTCTTCTAGTTTGTCTTGTATTTCTTGTGTTGACAAGGGTTTGTTATTTTTATAAAAGTCTATTAGGCGATATAAGCCTTTGGTTCGCCAGGCTTTTATCTGGAGGTTTTGTGCTGCATGGTGGAATAATGGGTGGTACGCCAGGGGGATTAGTGGGGATGGGGTTGGGGATAGTTTACCTATTTGTGTTTTCCATGCTTTGAGCATGGTCTGTGTGTACCTGTTAAGTGTTGTGGGAATTTTCTTTAGTTTGTTTGGGAGGAGTGGGTATGTTGTGGTGCAGGTGTTTTCAATTGTGTCCCTCTCTAGGTGTACCCATTGTGCATGATGTAATAAGCAAAATGCTCCATACTGGCTGCTATTAGGAGTAAATAGTAGATGGAACCATGGTCTTATTTAGCACATAGCAGTTCCCCTGCGTGTTCTTCTGATCAAGCTCCCATTCTTGTCTGGAGCAGAGTCAGCAAACTAAGAGTGAGGCACTGAACAACCAAGAATCTGATGTCAGTCTTGAGGTCTACATCAAACAAGATGTGCCTGGGCTTATACTGCTCTCTTGAACAATCTGTGCCAGGATCCTTCCCATGAATATGGTATGATGACAAGCTGTACACATTAAATCATACTTTATTTAAACAGCCACATCACTCAAAAGTCTGGTTCCCATTACAGCATTCAAAAAAGTCTTCCTTGATTGACATCATGGGCGCTTAACAAAGCTTTTTAAATGAAAGGAAGAAGAAAAAATTCACTCTGATGTGTGACTAACTTCATCTGACATGAAAATGTGGGCCGGGTCAAGAGGCAGCATTCTGTTTCTCCGCTTTGCCAGCCTGTTTGTGCATCTCAGTTTCTGGATTAAAGAACAATGTGCTGCTTTTAATTACTGAGTGGCTAGTATGATGTCAGATGATTCAGAAATGCTGTGTGTGTGTGTCACTGCCAAAACAAGTTGTTGCCAATGCCGCACGCTAAGTTTATCACCCCAGAAATATTTCTTTGGCTGATAAACTTAAAAATAAATAAATCAGATGGCTGTTGCTTTAAAAAGGGTTAACTTTATGGTAACTGCTGCGATGCAAATGAGTGTAAACAATACCAGAAGTTAGAAAAAATTCCTTTTACTCATTGGTCAGTCATCTTTGACTTGGCTCTGATCTTCCTTACCTGAATTAAATCTACATAGTGCCAGTATCAAGACAATGGCACTGGTGTGATTTTGTTTTTTTTACACTGTTTCCTCAATGGTAGCTGGTAGTTAGGAAAGAGCTGAGCATCTCTATGTTTTTGATTGAAGTTTAGGGACAGCCATTCAGATGAGGAGGTGGATGCATGAGTGTGTGAGAGAGTGGAGAGGGGGAGAATGCTAAAACAGCAGTTTGGAAGAGGGATGGGGGGAGCTATGAGCCAGCTGAAGGCACCCTGGGGCCATACAGAGCCTCTTTCTGGAATCTGGTGAGAGGCAGCAGATCAGCTGCCTTGTAGGGGAGCCTGCTTTTTGCAGCCACGTATCCTTGTATATTTGTAAACCAAGCACATTATTAACAATGCCGTACATGCTCAGGACTCTCGTCCAAAGAAAAAACAATCCAGGCGCTAGTGTCCTTGGAATGTCTTTCTGCTCAGGGCAGTGGGGAGAACATCGAACGCCATTGCTGTGCTTTACAAATTGGCAACTGAGGCCGGTCTCTACCCCAAGGAGCTGTTCAAATAAAGCGAAAAAGCAAACCAAGGTCATAACTTTTTCAGACATTGAAACAAGTATGGAGGCATATAGCTACCGCCCTTTCGATTTGCTGTACATTCCTTTTGCACAAATGGAAACAGAGGCAAAATTACAAAGTGTGAAAGGAAGGGGCTGCTGCTACTCCCGTGGGCTGCATTAGCCCTAAGTGCAGTATTTTACACAAAGAATTTTGGGGATAAAATATTTAGGGTTAGTAAAAAAAAAAAAAAAAGAGGCTTTGAAAACAATTCTAGATTCCCATCTCAGGGCTCCCTCCTCAGGGCTTAGCCACACATCCACAAACAATCTGAAAATTGCTGAGATGAGCAAGCTCTGAGTTTCCCTGCTCTTGCTCTATACCAAGAATGACATTTTTGCACCTGGTGTAGGCTCCCTTGCCTGCCTCAGTGCCTCAGTACAATTTCCAGAGAAGTGGTTGGAAAAAACCAGCAGAGAATTTTGTGACACCTGAGAGGCTAACCAATTTATTATGGAATAAGCTTCACCACAGGCTCAGCACAGGAAATCTTGAGTTAAAGGAAGAGGAGCATAAACAGTGAGCATAAAATGGACTGTGAACTGTGAGGTCAGAGGGAAATGAAATGCAGGAAGTACATTATTAACAGTGGCCGTTCATTAAATAGTTGTTGGTGAAAACACAAACATACAGGGATGCCAACAGGATTTCCTGGGCCCAGTACACTGTTGGATAATTGCAATTTGTTCTGTGTGGGCTGCCTTTGGACCTGTCTCAGAAGCAGCAGCAAGGGCAGAATGCCCTGGTGAGGTTGCCTGTGGGGAACTGCTGACCATCAACATACAATATTGGTGAGGAAAGCTGTGCTCTGGTTGCCAATATGCAATATTTATTTTGACATATAAAGCCCTAGATGACTCAGGACACAGATAATGTGAAAGATTGCCTACTCCCTTATGTTTATTTATTTATCTCCTAAATTTATATACCGCTTGATGGTAGAAAAACTCCCAGAGCGGTTTATTTATTTATCACACTTTTCCCTGCTGCCCAAGGAGCTCAAGGTGGTATAAATGGTTCTCCCACCCTCGTGTGAACCCCACAACCAGCTTGTGGGGGAGCTTGGGCTGAGAGTCAATGACTGGCCCAAGGTCACCCAGTGAGCTTCATGACTGAGTGGGGATTTGAACCCTGATCTCCCAGGTCCCAGTCCAACACACTGTCCTCAACACCATGCACACAACTGAACTCTGAAATCTTCCAGGGGTGCCCTTTTCAGGTTGCCACAGTCCTCTGCAATACATTTATGTGGTGATTTGGGTGAGGGTGTTCTCAGTTGTGGAACCTATCTTGACAGTGAACAAGACCGAAAGAAAATAAAAACGAAATCCCCAAGGTTATGTACAACGTATACAATTCCCACCCCCTCCTACACCAGGACTGTGTGGACAATGAAGAGGGGGGTTATAAATAATTTTAATGAAATAAAATGAATAAAAGGTGAAAGATGCAAGTTTAGAAATCACGAAAAAAATCAAACAGAAAGACAACGCACCTCTCCATAGCAGGGAAGGCGGAGGCCAGGAGACCTCATACCTGCTCATGCTGCTGCCCAGCTGTTAGATGTTTGTGGACAACTTCAAAATCTCTGCTTGCCCTTCTTGGATCTCATTATCTTTAAATTGGATTTCTGAACACAAGAAGACCCACGCTACTGCAGCACCCAGTTCTCACCATGGCCAACTAGATACCTACGGGAAACCTCAAAGCAGGACCTGAATGCAACAGCGCTCTCTTGCCCATCGCAAATTCTCAGCAAATGCCATTCAGAGGCACATTGCCTCTGACTGTGGTGGCAAAGCATAACCACCAGGGGTCCTTGTAACCACTGGGCCTTCAAACAGAGAACTGTCCTCTGACTATCTTGCAAAAAGAGGACTGTCCTGTGGAAAGTGGGCCACACAGCCACCCTATATTAGCTCCAGGAACGCAAAAAGAAGCTTAACCCCTCCCCTAACCTGCTGTTTCCTTCTCCACATGTGTTCTTGCCCTTGCAATCAAGCATTTTTAACCCTGCGGAGGGGAAAGTCCACACCAAGTGCTGAGAGCATTGTGCTTCTCCGTGTTTCTTGTGCAAGAAGTTGTACCACAAGATATTGGGTGACCGGTGGGCATTTATTTGGCCTATGATGATTCCTTTCCTTCTCATTCCTTGCCATTTTCATTGTTCATTATGCATGTGTAAATTTGCAACCATGCTAATTCTCCCAGATATCATGCTATTAGGGTGGGGGGTGGTTTACACTGTATCAACTTTACTAGGTATTGCTGCATGTCTATAAAATAATCAAAATGCAGTGCGTAACAGAGGGGCAGGGTTGGAAAGAGAGAGAAAAACCAAGCATACAGTTCCAGAAGGGGGAAACAACCCCATGTATTTACAGGGGAAATACTAAGGCCAGGTCCAGGACAAACAGGGGAAACTAAATATATACATGCTGCGTAGCAAGGTTGCTAGTGTGGTCACAGTCAGTTTTGAGATAAAAATCATTTTTTTGAAAAACCCATATACCCTGTGGCTTTTCTCCGTAAAGAGTAGAACACGAAATGACTGTACAGCAAGCAAATTCTTGCATGACCTGGTTATGAAAAGTGAGTGACAAGCATTCAGTACCATTGGTTGACCCTGCTAAGAATGAACCACAATCTGATCAGTTATTGGTGTTCTGAAACCAATAGATTGATGTCCATTTCACTGCCTTAAGAAGAGGGGTGAATATAGGAATGACCTAAGTAAAATGTACATGTTCCAAACTCCTGATTCTTCCCTCAGAACTGGCCCTACCACTAGCCAGAAGGAGGCAACTGCCTCATGTGGTAGATGCTGATAGGCAGGGACTAGTGGCAAGGCATTGGTGAACAAGGTCTCTGTATGTGCCACATGGCCCACCCTGCCCCTAGCCCTCAGGTACAGTAGAGGGTGTTGCCCGGCCACCAGAGAAGCAAGCTATTCCAGTCTGCTTTGACAGGTAGAACAGAAGGGGACACCATTTTGTCCTTTGCATTCAGCAGCAAAGTTTCTCAAGCTGGCCATGTTGCCCTGAGTTTTAGTTAAATCATGCCTTCCCCAGAGCCTTCTATGAACAGTAGCTAAGGGGCCTTCACAAAAAGCACAGCTGATGACCCCTCTCCCTTTGCAGGCAGTCCCCATCCTCATGATACGAGAAGCAAACCAAGCTGTATACATTATCACATGGGTGTTATCCAAAGCTATACCTCAAATCTAGGCAGCAGCCAAAAATATTGTGGCGAGGAGAGTAGGGTGGCGGGGTGAGATGAAATTTGAGACTCACAACAGAATCTGTCATCATGTAAATCCACAAATCTAAGTCAGGCATGTTGACCCACAAGAAAAATTCAAAAACTCACATTAGGGCGATACCTTGAGTTGGCCAGCCAACAGGAGCAGCTCTTAGTGGGGCATCATTGCCACTTACCAGGAGGGGCTAGGTGGTGGTGAAATGGATGCTCTGATTGAACACAGACAGAGCCAATCCAGTGCTCCCAGGCAGACACAATCTTGCTGCCCTCTTGCTCCTCTCCCTCCTGGTAAGTGGCCATGCGTGGAACTCTGTCTTACCTGCCCCCCCAGATAGATGATATAGATAGATAGATAGATAGATAGATAGATAGATAGATAGATGATAGATAGATAGATAGATAGATAGATAGATAGATAGATAGATGATAGATAGATAGATGTAGATAGATGATAGATAGAGATAGATAGATAGATAGATAGATAGATAGATAGATAGATAGATAGATAGATGTAGATAGATGATATAGATAGATAGATAGATAGATAGATAGATAGATAGATGATAGATAGATAGATAGATAGATAGATAGATAGATAGATAGATAGATAGATGATAGATAGATGATAGATAGATGATAGATGATAGATGGATAGATAGATAGATAGATAGATAGATAGATAGATAGATAGATGATAGATAGATAGATAGATAGATAGATAGATAGATAGATAGATAGATAATAGATAGATAATAGATAGATAGATAGATGATAGATGATAGATAGATAGATGATAGATAGATAGATAGATAGATGTAGATAGATGATAGATAGATAGATAGATAGATAGATAGATAGATAGATAGATGATAGATAGATAGATGATAGATAGATAGATAGATAGATAGATAGATAGATAGATAGATAGATATCTGCAGGCATAACTCTACATCTGGCTAGATGGTAAACAAAGCAAAAAATAAAATTGGGTGCAGAGAGGGAAAGGAAATATGCAACTTTGGTGGGTGGTGAAGTTATCTCTGTCTGCATCTTGTAAGACAGAGTAAGGAAAGAAGGCATCTGGCATTCAGATGAGGGTTTTTTAGATGCTGACGGGTTATCAGGCTGTACTGAGCCCTCTGTGCAACTTGAGACTGGACTACCACAAAAAACAGCAGCCCCCCACATCCTTCTTCTTCTGGACCCCTCCCTCCACCCTTCCTGGATATTGTACTATAAAGGCTTTGGCATCTTGTCCTTTGGTTGCTGGTGTGCAAATATCACTGAGTTGTAGCATTTGGTACCATGCCAAGCTGGTTACCCGGATCCAGTCACAGTTATGTTGGTGTAGTAACATAATACAAGTGGTTGTGAAAAGCAGAACGGTTTGAGAACTGGATATGTGTTGTTGGATCTCATGCTACTCAAGAACTGTGCACCTGCAGGAAGGAATCACCTCACTGGCTGTCAGAAGCAGATGTCAGGAGCGGGTCAGCAATAAATCACACATTGTAAGTCAACTCTTTATTCAAGGAAACAAGGTCTGCTCAGGAGGCCAGGCCTAGTGAGCACAGCAACTCATCCCAGTGGATCTTGCCCCTATGAGGCAGTTGTGTGGACTGAAATTCCCCACCTTCCCACAGTTGCCTAAGTCTTCTCCTCACCTGGGTCTTTCCCAAGAAATCTGAGATGTCACAGTATGGCTTTGTGTCTACCTTTACTCCTCCCTCTTCATATCTCTTCTGGTTCTGGAAGATTGGGGGGAGGGAAGCTGGTCGCAGCAGGAGGGGGACACACCCTGAATTTCCCCCCAGCCTAATTCATCTCTGCCTCTTGGCCCCCCTCCTCTCCAGCTTCCACTTCTACCTCTGATTCTGGGCTGCCCTCTACCACTGACTATTCCTGCTCACTAAACCCTGTCACCTCTCCAACTTCCAACACTTCCTACTCCCAGTCTGCTCCCTCTTCTCCCTCTGACCACCATCATTATCCCACCCCCACCCCTGGCACTGAGCCTTCTTCCCTTAGGGGTTCCTCAACTGGTGCCTCCCACCCCCTCTCTGCATCTAGCCAGTCCATGACAAGAGAAGGACAATGCTTGTGTGTACAATAACCACGTCAGTCACCCAACCTGTATCACTGCTTCCTGCCACTATTAAAATATAAGGGATGATAGGAGCTGCAGGCCGTCTGGAGGGTAACAGGTTGCCTACCCCTGTTTAAAACAATGCCTGGTTGGAGTCTGGGATTTGAAACAAAAATGGTAATTACTTTTAATGGCCAGTTGATGAAAGCAACCGTAATTAAAAGACAATTTCTTGATACAGAGATTTAGACAGACATCAACAGTTGGGGAAGGGTGACACAGCCCACCATGTACAGCTACAGAGAGATTGGCAGGTATGTACAGGGTAAGTCTTTTAAAAGAGGCCCTGTGGAACATGTGTACTCTGTATCCACGGGCCTCTTTTATAGGACTCACCCTTTATGTGTGCAAATGCATATACAGTGGTACCTTCGTTCTCAAACGCCTTGGTTCTCAAACGCCAAAAACCCGGAAGTGTACCGGTTTTCGAACGTTTTTTCGGAAGTCAAACATCCAATGCAGCTGTCGGCTATTTCTGGGGCAGCTGCACCAATCAGAAGTTGCACCTTGGTTTTCAAACATTTTAGAAGTCAAATACACTTCCAGAATGGATTAAGTTTGCCACTTTTCTTTTTGCTATTTATTTTGCATTTTTGTTTTTGAGGCTTTTTCGGTTAATTTGTTGTAACTGTGTGGAACCCAGTTCAGCTACTGATTGATTGATTGATTGATTGATTGATTGTGTGACTGTGGAAATGGATATAAGCCCCACATCCAAACAATGCAGGTAAGATTTTTTTTAAATTCATAATAAAATTGATGGTAAATTGCTGTTTTAGGGGTTGTTTTTAAAAGTCTGGAACGGATTCATCCGTTTTGCTTTACTTTCTATGGGAAAGCGCGCCTTGATTTTGTAACGCTTTGGTTTTAGAACGGACTTCCGGAACGGATTAAGTTTGATAACCAAGCTACCACTGTATGTGGAAAGGAACTGTTTATGAGAGATGGAGGGACAGAGAAATAGAACTGAGAATTAGCCTAAATCTGGAAGCATCTGGAGGTGCCTCTGTGTGGAGATCAAAAGAGAGATAGCACATTTGCATCCTGGGGGTGGGTGCTTGACACTTCTCACGCTCCGCTTGCGTCTTTGTATCATAAAACAGATATTACAAAAAGCACCGCAAGCCTCCAGCATTCTTTCCTCCAAAGGAAACAAAACCCAGGTGGAAACGAAGCCCTTGGAACATCTTGCCCTTCTTGTGGGAGTGAATTGTGCACAACCTGTGCGAATTAACCTCTATCCAACTTAACAGCAATAAAGGAATTCCAGGGAAACTTTCCTTGGTCTTGGCAGGAATGCGGTGGGGCAGGAGGGAGAATGGTCTGCAATGGGGATTGGGAACCTTCAGCCCTTCAGATGCTGTTGGGACTCCAACTCCCATCATTCCTGACCTACAGGACCAATGGTCAGGGATGATGGGACTTGTGGTCCAGCATAGGGTTGTCATGCATCCGGAATTCCCTGGACATACACAGCCTCAAACAGTGTCCAGGCAGAAATCAGCTAAATGTCCAGGAATATCCGGACACATGGGGGCTGATGTTGGCAGTGTCATTTTTGCTAATTTCCCTCCAAAATAGCTCAAAAACGTCCAATTTCTTTGCAATTTTGCACACACACACACAAGCCAACAACTTTGGACAAAACTAAAAAAAAAGCTCCGCAACTTTTCTGTCCAGATTTTCACTTTTTGAAATATGGCAACCCTAGTCCAGCAACATTATAATTTACATTGATTGACTGACTGACTGATTGATTGATTGATTGCATTTATATCCTACCTCCCCACCTCCCACACACTGCAAGGAGCACAAGATGGTGTACACGGTACTCCCCTCATCTCATTTAATCCCCACAATAACATTATGAGGTAGGTTAGGCTGAGAGGCAGTGACTGGCTGAAGGCCATCCACTGAGTTTCACGGCCGAGTGGGGATTTGAACCCAGCTCCTAGTCCGATACTCTAACCACTGCACAGGTCCCCGACCCCTGGCCTACAGGAATCTTTTTTGAAAACAACATTTACCCTCAAAAAACAGAAAACAAAACTTTTATAGCTAGCATTTATCAACAACGGCAGGCAGGAAGCTGCGAGAAGCATCAGTGACCACCGCTGACAACAACCTTCTCTGTTGGGTTGCCACTTCCCCTCTCAGCCACAGTGCTGTTTAAAATTGGTGCCTGAGGGAGTCTGCTGCTATCTATCAACACATCACACACCTTTCTGGTGTTTTCTTCTGCTTTACTCAAAGGGACAATTCATGTTTGTTAAAGGCTGAATGCTTTTCAGACTCTACACTTTGCCTGAGTGCAATTAATGAGTATTTGCCTTGACTCCTTGAATATGAGCACCAGGTAGGTTTGCTTCTTATCGCTAATAATATATACAAAGGTGACCTTTTTAAAATTAAGAAGGGTTTTTCCCTGGCAGTAATTAAAAAATGTCAGAGTGGCCATTCTAAATATACTAGGCAGTTATAGATGTGTGTGTGTTTCCCCTTGTGCAGTTTGATATGCGCTTATTGTATTGTTTCGTTGAGGGTGGGAACCATATCTCAGAAGACAGGCCCACACACTGAGGGGAAAACCTGTGTTCCAGTCTGTTGCCCTCAGTTCCAGAATTTATAATATGCGTCACGACAGTGGAGAAAATTAGCAACGATGGATACAGGAGATTTCAAAGTTGAACTCAAAACAGAGAATGCCAAATGCATAGTTGTCCACCTCAACAAAGAGAGACCGGGGGTGGAGGGGAGATCCAATTGTGAGCGGAGACCTGTTAGCGAAGCAGTGATGACTTAAAAGCTGTTTGGTGACAGGGAATCCATGCAGAGTCGAGTCATAAATTGGACAATGCTGGGAATTGCACAGGCAGTTTCTGAGTAACTCTGAACAAAGAGTGGAAGAAGCTGCATGGCCAGAAATACCAAAGTTCAGGTTGCTCACTTTAAAATGGCTGCTATTCAGCTCTCTCTCTCTTTTTTGCATACATGCAAGCAGATACACATGTATGCATGAACATTCCCTGTGTAACTTCCCTCTCAGGCAAAGCCTCTCAAAGCAATATGATTAGTTCTTTATTTATAAAAGTATTTCTATACTGCCCCTTCATAAAATACCAGGGGAGTGTACAGCAGTATAAAAACATTTAAAACAAAAACATCAAAAGCCGTATAGAACAAGCATTAAAATGACTGGCTCAACTTAAACAGGTTTAAACAACTGAATAGGCTGCTTGATGGGGGTGGGGGGAGTTCTCAAGAGTTGCTTGAAAGTCAAAAGCCAGAATGCCAGCTAAGACAACTCACAGACTCCTCTGGATGATCTCAGTGATCAAGCTTGGACATCAGGGCTCAGGCTATTGTTAAGGTAGCCTGCCCTGGCCCCAAGTTATTCAGGGTTTTGTATATTTAACAAAAGGGCCTTGAACACGGCCCAGTAAAATTGGGCAGTCCATGTAGATGTTTTAGCAATAGTGTCTCCAGCTGCCCCAGCAAACAGTCTAGCCTCTGCATTCTGCACCAACTTTAGCTTCCATGTGTCAGATGCCTGGAGCTCATAGCCTAGCAGCAAGACGCACAACCATATACTTGTCTTTAGGGAAGAGAAGAGGTGTGAAAATTATCCCAGGTCAGATATTTGCAAATATGCAAGAAATGTGTCAGCGCAGCATGGAAATGGCTCTCCCTACATTCCTGGGACGCGGGTGGCGCTGTGGGTAAAAGCCTCAGCACCTAGGACTTGCCGATCGAACGGTCAGTGGTTCGAATCCCCGCGGTGGGGTGCGCTCCCATTGCTCGGTCCCAGCGCCTGCCAACCTAGCAGTTCGAAAGCACCCCTGGGTGCAAGTAGATAAATAGGGACCGCTTACTGGCGGGAAGGTAAACGGCGTTTCCGTGTGCTGCGCTGGCTTGCCAGATGCAGCTTTGTCACGCTGGCCACGTGACCCGGAAGTGTCTTCGGACAGCGCTGGCCCCCGGCCTCTTAAGTGAGATGGGCGCACAACCCTATAGTCTGTCAAGACTGGCCCGTATGGGCAGGGGTACCTTTACCTTTACCTTTTACATTCCTGGGATCTTTCCATCCTACTCCTGACTTGGTCCTGATGATTCCTAAAGAGCATGTGTCCCATAGTCACCCGAGGCAATCTTTCTCTGCCTGTCCCTATTTTGTTTCCTGCAAGACAGTCCAAGTGCCCTTAAACAGACCCACCAGCAGCATAAATGGACAGTGACCCACCATTGCTACCAGTGTATTGGTGATGGCTGCTGCTACTCTATAGCAGTGCTGGAACTGAATTCTGGTGTGTGGCTCTGCCGTTGTGATCTTGAGCTGCAGTGAGGACCCTAACATAGACCATTAAGGGCTGAGCTAGCAGAAGTGATTAGCGTTCAAAGCTCAGGGCCACTGTGAATTGATCTCCTGGTGCTGCAGCTTCTACTGCTACTGCATTGGGCGACCTCAAATAAACTGAAGGTTGAAAGTAGTTAAGCGACATTTTTAAAAAATGAAAACCTTTGTGGGTTTAGAGAAACTGAGATGCTAACCACAGAAAGCTTTACTTTGTAAGTATAAGAAAGGCAGTTTGAAGTCCAGGCTGCGTTTGGGAACTTTTTGATAGTTGGAAATTTTGCTTTCGTAAAGTCAGTGTTCTAAGAAACACATCATCGTTGAACTCACCACCAGAAATAATGGAAAGGCAACTTTCTTTACTCATTTCTAATGATCAATAATTCCATTCTCTCCTACTCCTCTCCTATTTATAACTAAATATAGCATATTAGATCCAGATTGTTAGTCTCACTTTAGCGCCATTGAAACCAGTAGGGCAAGTTAGTCATCATGACCTCAGTCCCATTGATTTCATTGGAACTCAAGTGTCACTAACTCAGTCTGGATCCAACCCAAGACCTTCACTGATTTAAAAACTTTTTAAAAAAAGTTTGTGAGAAAGGAATAGTTGTAAAACACACACACACACACACACACCCCAAACAAACCCACAGCTATTATCTGTGCTATCTTTGGATGTATTTGTGTGAACTGGACAAAGTGGCAGAAGGCAAGCAGCACATTTGACAACCTTAGTTAGCTTTATATCAGGTGAGAAAGCTATATTAAAAACTTAGATCACTTAGCTTCCTCAAATTAACCTGGAAGTAATTGATTGGTATACACTGATGTTTACAGTTAATAAATGTCAGAATGATAGCTGGATAAAAAGGTAAAGGTAAAGGTACCCCTGCCCGTACGGGCCAGTCTTGACAGACTCTGGGGTTGTGCGCCCATCTCACTTAAGAGGCCAGGGGCCAGCGCTGTCCGAAGACACTTCCGGGTCACGTGGCCAGCGTGACATCGCTGCTCTGGCGAGCCAGAGCCGCACACGGAAACGCCGTTTACTTTCCCGCTTGTAAGCGGTCCCTATTTATCTACTTGCACCCGGAGGTGCTTTCGAACTGCTAGGTTGGCAGGCGCTGGGACCGAGCAGCGGGAGCGCACCCCGCCGCAGGGATTCGAACCGCCGACCTTTCAATCGGCAAGTCCTAGGTGCTGAGGCTTTAACCCACAGCGCCACCTGCGTCCCGATAGCTGGATGCCAACCCATAATTTATATATTGCAGTGTGGAGCCAGATGCTTTTGAAAAGCCACGAAGTTCAGATGAATTTCCTTTGGTAAGGAGCTCCAAAGTGTTGGAGCAAACCCCACAAACCATCTCATCATCAATTCCTTTCTGAAGCAGGCTCTTAACAAGTGATGGTTGTATGTAGAAGAGAGTTTTCTCAGGTATGCAATTTCCATTAAAATGCACCATTTTAATAGTTCACCAGCTATACCTTGAATAGCATCTTTAAATTACCAGATACTGAAAGATTGGCTGAATAGGTTTTCACCAGGGGTATTTGTTAGTACTGTATTTAGGCTGCCACATTTTGCACCAAACAGACTTCAAGGCCAGGCCCATATTAGCAGTGTTTCTGGTTCCAAAAGCACACTGGAAGGTTGCAACTATCTGACACTCACAGCTACCCAATAAAATGCCACTTGTATCCATGGTGCTAGAGATCACACAATACTATGGCATCCATCATTTCTGGGTTCAGCAGACTACTCATGAGGAGTAGTCACAAGAGCTTTGGTCATAGAAAATAGGCTACAGCAAACACTGGGTGAGTTTAAAGGTATTTATCACCATTGGCCGTGAAACAAAGCAAAACACTGTACAATCCTATTCTGAAGTAGGTCCCTTGAATTCCATGGGAGTCACTCCCAGGTAACTGTGCAATGGATTGTAGCCATCAACATTCTTAACTGGCTTATCTTGAAATTGAGCAATTTCCTCCCAAAGTGTTTTTCTTCTCTAAGAGCCTAAGTTCAAACTAAGATAAAATTAAAAACAACTCTCGCGAAACAGAGAGCATCTGCCTAGAAACCACAATGAAAAATATCTGCTCTAAAAGTGGTTTGTTTCCTGGAAGCTGTTTTTGCCAGCATGTAGAAGTAGAAAGGAGTGAAAGGCCACTGAATGTGAACAAATGCACTACAAATGCACTACCTGACATTCCTTTTGTGGGAGGGGTGGGGAATAGATCAGTGGCAGAGCATATGGTATTCATGCATGGTTAGTGGTAGAACCCTTGGTCCACATGAACAAAGTCTTAATATCCAATCCACATCCAATCTCCACGTAAGGTGTGGACTGGAAACAACTTTGGCAGCTGTGACCTTGAGCAGATGCCAATCAATGTAGACCCAAGATGAGGAACCTGTGGTTCTCCAGATGTTGAACTGAGTCTCCCATCATCCCTAAGCAAGGGAGGGCCACAAATCCCTCACCTTGATGAAGACAGCACAGAGTTCGATGAAACAATAGTTTGACCCTGTGGATGGCAGTTTTATACATGAATAAATGTGTTTACAGTACCCTTGAAGAAACTTAACTTTATTTCCATTTCAAAAGAGTTAAGCAATGTATTTGCAATTGGTTATGCTCCAGAGATCAGGTGTGCTTGTATAGTGTCTGGAGACAGCATTTAAACTAGGCACCCAGTACAAATATTTTAAGGGTTCTGAATACAGCTTTCAAGGATCAAATGGTAAATGATCAGAATAACGTAAAATAAGAGCCAGAGTTTCAATATAAGCAACCTTTCCACCTGGTTTGGAAATCTGTTAAATCAGTATCCTCAAGGAAGAAATTGGAAATATGGGTTAGCCAGCTAACTAAATACAGGGGTACCTCGGGTTAAGAACTTAATTCGTTCCGGAGGTCCATTCTTAACCTAAAACTGCTCTTAACCTGAGGTACCACTTTAGCTAATGGGGCCTCCTGCTGTTGTGCCGCCGCCGCGCAATTTATGTTCTCATCCTGAAGCAAAGTTCTTAACCCAAGGTACTATTTCTGGGTTAGTGGAGTCTGTAACCTGAAGTGTCTGTAACCTGAAGCATCTGTAACCTAAGGTACCACTGTAGTACAACTAGAAAGCCTTGTTCAAAACACATTCAGAATACATTACATTTTATGAATACTTTTGGCAGTTGTTTGAGATGTAAAGATATATATATCTATATAGATATATATAGATATATAGCAAAGCAAGGAAAAGGCAGGAGAGAAGAAGAGGGAAGAGAAAACTGTTTAAAAGGGCATAAGAAAGGAGCCTTTTATTTTCATCTCTCAAAATTATCCATTCATCTGCTCACTGTGACTATCTTTCAGCTCTATCATGAAACACATCACAAATTATTGTGAGAGGATTTACTTTGTTATTAATAGGGGGGAAAGTATACACACAGTCCAACATTTATCCCCTTTTGCTTATGAAGGATAATTATGAAAATGTTTCAGAACTCCTTGGTGTTATTTAGAATTGTATGCTTTGCCCATTTTCCTGGATGTTATCATATGAAATGAGCAATTTCGAGGATCAACATTTTTTAAATAAAGCCAGATGTGACTGGATTCTTAGTGGTGGAGGTGGTGAAGGTGGCAGCATTTTTGCAGCTAAAAAAGAGAAAACAATAAAATGCATATAGATGCAGATGTTTATTTCTATGAGGAAAACATTAATGTCCAAACTCATGCATTTAAAATTTCAAATCTGCAGATTAGCTATGTCAGGGATGGCCAGGATTATCATTTGGACTGACTTTATTTCTTACATAATGGCAAAAGAGCATAGCTATTACCTGCCTTCAACACATGAATGCCTATGGAGCAGTATTCTGAAATGATTTTTTTTAGCAACTCCTTTTCTTTTTGATATCTCACAACATTCTGGAAATGGGGGCATATTGATTTGAGGATGTCACATCCCAACCACCTGGCTCTCATACCACCTGGGGAACTGAGACATGGTCACAGAAGAGTGTACTAGTCTGCTTGCACCTACCCTTCCTTTGTTTGAGGTTTTGTTGCTCCTAATCATTTGCTAGGCTTACCCTTATCAAACAGCCTCCAAAAGTTCCCTGGGATCTCCCATAGCTTCCTTAGGTAGGGTGGGGTTTAAGGCAGGAGAGTGTTTAGTATAAGCTGGGGCCACACAGGTTTATGAAACAAGACGTTAGTTTACGAAGATGGAAAAATATAAGACAGGAAACTGTCTTCCCCAAAAAAGATTTAATTAATTAATTAATTGAAATTATTAGCTGCTTGTCATTCAAAGGTTTCCAAATGGCTTACACACACACACACATACACATGCAATATCCAAAAATTTCTGAATCCAAAAATATTTCCTTTGGAGCAAAAACAGGTCAAAATTGGAGAAACTCCATCTTCTGTTCCTGGCATACACAGATCTTTAAACTCAACAGACTCTCACTAGTATTCCTACTCATGAGTAATAATAATAATAATAATAATAATAATAATAATAATAATTTAATATTTATACCCCTCCCATCTGGCCCAGCCTCCCCAGCCACTCTGGGCTGCTTTCAACAAAATATTAAAATACAGTAATGCATCAAACATTAAAAGCTTCCTTAAACAGGGCTGCCTTCAGATGTCTTCTAAAAGTCTGGTAGTTGTTGTTCTCTTTGACATCTGGTGGGAGGGCGTTCCACAGGGCAGGTGCCACTACCGAGAAGGCCCTCTGCCTGGTTCCCTGTAACTTGGCTTCTCACAGTGAGGGAACCAC
The DNA here is from genome assembly GCF_964106915.1 of Podarcis gaigeae. Lineage (NCBI taxonomy): Eukaryota > Metazoa > Chordata > Lepidosauria > Squamata > Lacertidae > Podarcis > Podarcis gaigeae. Next base: position 57,522,299 of record NC_139679.1, read on the forward strand.
CAGAAGACCCTCAGCAGTGGACCTCAGTGTCCGGGCAGAACGATGGGGGTGGAGACGCTCCTTCAGATATACTGGACCGAGGCTGTTTAGTAACTTTTGTTATCATGCTGAGATCCCTTTGAACTAAAGAATTTCCAGAATAGAAAATGTGGTGTGGTGGGGGTGGGTTGCCCTGGATGTCACCAATGAAGGGGGTGACAAAATGCCAGGCGGCACTCACTGGGGGGCCTGTAGTGCGCCTGAGCCATGCGTCTCTCTTGGCAGTGACGTGGTGGCTTCGGCGCCTGCAGGCTGCACGCTGCCCCAAACAGTCTGCCTGCCGCCTCCCCCTCAGTTGTAGGGCGGCTGAGTGGGAGGAGGCAGGCAGACTCCTTGGAGGCCCCACAGATCATCCTGCCCCAGCTCGCACCGCCCCAGATGCCCAGTCGGCTTGCTCCACTGCTGGATATAGGAACACACACACACCCAGGGTCAATCACAGATCCCTGCCTCAGGTTACATGTTTGTATGGTTCTTTTAAATCTCTCACCCTCAGATGTGGGATGTGAAGTCCTGTGCATCAGCAATGATGGTTGCCTTTGTCTTGATGTTTAGAATCTTGAGGCACTTACTGGGACTCCAAGCCATCCCTATAACCCCATCACAGACTGCAAGAAGACATACAAGCAATACATTCATTATCAATACAGTTGAGGGCAGCAAAGCCTCATTTCTTCACAACCATCAGAACATTATGGGCAAAAGAAGATGGCAGCTGCCAGTCTGCCACCACTATTGAGGGGGAAAGGCAACCAATGGAGTGGAAATGATGAAAGAGGAAATTATGCCAACATTTCAAAGTTTTGGCTCACCATTAAGAGATATGCTCCTAATATGCATATGTGGACAACATTCCATGCATACAGTTTAGAATATGGTTCCATTTTACAGCTGAGGAACATTGATGCACAGTAGTAGGTAATAGTCACAGATCAGTCAATGAATCCATGCAAAAAAAGTAGACATGTTAAAAATTAAATGACTTAAGAGTGCTTTCCCCAAAACCTCTGAGCAAACATGGCATCTCCCACCCACATTTATGAGTAATTAGCAGAGTTTACAGAGTGATGGCATGAGCCCAAGCACCCTTCCCATTAGAAATTAAGTACTGACCTCACCTCTGCTGCCAAGCAACTAGAAACAGAGAACACATACATTTCTTACCACTGAACAAGTCCACTCAAAAGCACTCAAAAAGCATGTTGCCTCTGACAATATAATGAAAAGCTCAGCGTTTTCATTACAAAGGTTGAGGACACACACACACACACACACACAACTTCTCATTTCCTTGTCACTCTCCTCATTTCCTTTATTCCAGCAGCACCATGATTATTATTTTTTAAAAAAATAATAATCTCATTTCAAAGCACATTGCCTCCACAGTGGAAGAAAGCACTTTTTGTTTCCAGTGTTCATCATTAACTGATGTGGTTTGTTAAGGGAATGAGTAACGGCCCAACCTCCTCCTATTCCCCCACTTTTTTATGACTGGAAGGTTTCATGTTGCTCACCAGTGGTCATTGCAATGTTCCCAATGAAAGCAAAGACTTGTCCTCTGCTTAGTGGGCTTAAGCTACAGGAGGGTAGACTTCGGTTGAAAATTAGGAGAACCTTCTTTACCGTAAGAGCATTTCAGCTATGGAGCCAATTACTTGTGGGACTGGTAATCTGCCTTATCAGGAGCCTTCAAGTAGAGGCTGCCAAGGCATCATTTTGGGAGGTTTTAGCTCTTGATTCCCTCCATTGATCAGAGGGTTGGACTAGATAGCCTACAAAAGGGATGAGGAAATGTGTGCCTCCCATTTCAAAACTTGAGTGTCTCTAACAACTGACACATTTACAGTGTGTGAGTAGAGGTCTGTGCCACAGGAGCTGTTGAGGAGAGGCCTTATAAGGCCTTATAGGCTTTCTTCTTGCTGAGGAGAGATCTTGCAGGTTTCCTTCTTGCCTGCTACCATCTCCTCCCTCCCCATTTTAGGAGGGGAAAGGGGGGATGGGCAATGGTGGGGTGCAGACCCCGATTTGAGGATGAGTTTTTTGTGGTGGGGAACTGTGTTCACATTGGAATAAATCAGGCAGGTGCATTTGCATATTAGAGCTCCCTCCATCAGATAATTTCTCCTATTCCTGATCAAGTATCTGGTTGCATTTTCGACCCTATGACACAAGTGGATGTTATTCCATGTGCAAACGGTGTGCGTGTGTGTGTGTGAAGTGACTCTGGAGCTTCACAAATGGTTTATCATGGGGAGAAATCTCTGTGTGGTTTCACTGCCCGCATATGTGGTTTCATTTTGTCAGACGAGCCATTTCCCCACCCGCCAACAGCAATATCACTTGACTAGGAAAAAGTATACACAGAATAATGTATGAAGAATGTATTACGTGCCAGTTTTTCCACATACACATATTCTTCATATATGAAATAAGTTATACAGGGTTCAGTGGGTTTACTCCAAAGAACTTGCCATTTTGTCCTGCACTGTAGCACAGTGCCATCCCCATCTCCATGAAGCTGACTGTTTTTAAGACTTTTTTTAAGGTAGGCAAATGTCCCCTGTATATATCATTCTGCCCTTCAATCCCTGTAACATGAATTAATTTTGTCTGTTGTACTGGTGGGAGGCTGCTGGTTTCTTTGTATGCTAGCTACAGATATGAAACTGCTCCATGATTATAAATGGAGGGTACTGATCCGGGTGTGCAAAGGGATAATATCCAGAAAAATGAACGTGGCAGGCTTTGCAGGTCAGAGAGCTTTGCGTGAACTAAAGTTTCAGCAATCACTGGTTCAAGAAACATTTCATATAGGCTCTAAAATTTCTTTGGCCATCATTACCAGATAATATGAGCTGAAACTGTTCTTGACCCTCGTATCATTTACACACAAACCTCAGCAATGACAGTTAGGAAAAATGATTCAAGGAGATGGAATAGAGAAAACCCCAGGTATTATTCACCATGGGACCATAGTTGAACATTCCATCTCACAATAATAATAAAAACCAAGAATTCCACAAAATAAATTTATTTAAATATGTTATATACCTACAAAACTTTCATAAATACATTTTTGTTGTCCTGGTTTGCAAATATTATGCAATACTTTATAAATAAAATTATAAATAATTTTGCAAAGAATAATAATACTATATATAAATTACCTGCATTCCTGTGTAGATATTTTTTAGTTTTGCAATCCTCAACTTTCAGCTAGAATTGAAGTATAAATGGCTAGACAACCAGGGACAATAATCTAGAAAAGTGCTTATAACTCAGTTAAAAGCAGCATGTTACATAAGAGGGTCTATAACTTACGGCTTCACCAGGGCCCAAAATATTTCTCACAATCCCATTTGAAAGAAGTGCCTAGCCTATGTTGAGTCTTAACTTCCAGAGGAGCTGTGGTCATTAAAAGAAACAGAGGATCTATGTCTTAGCTGACAGCCCAGTTCCTGTGGAATAAACCTCAAAAGGAAATCTCACAAGATTTGAGATGTGTTCGGTGGAAGCTAGTCTTTTAGGGCAAATGGGGCACTGCCCCACAAAGCTCAGCCTGCCCTCAGTAAGACCCCACCCAATAGCTGCCAGCTTCCTACTTACAACCAGCCCTGAGTAGCACCCTCTAGCTTCCTCCTCTTTAGACTCTGATGCCCTTGTAGAACTCAGCAGGGAGGAGGCTGGGAACAAAGATAGAATTAGCTGGTTCTGCATCTGATTGGCTCTGGTTCCATCCAATCTAATGTCCCCTGCTTTCTCTCCTACCAATCCCAAAGGGCACCAGTCTTCACTGGATGGATTTCTGGTGCCATTTGCCCGTAATCCATGAGTCCCAAACCCAACAGTTGGGAGACACATCAGACAAAGACAAAATTTGGAGCACACTTTCTTTCTTTATCCCTGTTTCTCCTGTTTTCGTTTTCGCTTATTATATTGGTATTGCTTAATCATTTATAATTTGGGGAGGGTGGGTGTATTTTTAGGTGGTGAAGGGAGGATGGCAGGGAGTATAAAGCAGGAAAATGTCTAGGGGATTTGTTGTGTGCTGAAATTTGTGGAAATATCAATTAAATATTGAATAACATAATAATATAATAATTTATTATTTATACCCCGCCCATCTGGCTGGGTTTCCCCAGCCACTCTGGGCGGCTTCCAACCGAGTATTAAAAACAATACAGCATCAGACATTAAAAACTTCCCTAAACAGTTGTCTTCAGTTGTCTTTTAAAAGTAAGATAGTTGTTTATTGCCTTGACATCTGCTAGGAGGGCATTCCACAGGGCAGACGCCACTACCGAGAAGGCCCTGTGCAAAATGAGGTCATAAGTAGTAGGGTTTCTAGAATGATTTCACGTACAGAAATAAATATGTATTACAATTTGATAACATTAAATAATATATTAAATAAATAAATAAATAGTTTCATCTTTGAAAGACTGTTATAAGTTAACAAGCAAATTGCATTCCTTTTCTTCTTCTTCTTCTTCCATGATACATACTGATGAGAGTCCTGGTTTGTTCAACACACTTGATTAGTCAAAGAGATCCTCTTGAACAGCAGAGCAAATGATCCTTTGCATGATCCAAGTTCACAGCGTTGCTTTTTTGGGTCGCAAATGACTGTGCAAGGTTTTCAGAAAGCGTTCAAGGTATTCTAAGAGTTTGTCAACACTTTTGTGTGGTGCTGTACAATTCCTATTCTTCTCCTGTGGGGTAAAAAGTTTGCATTGAAAAATTAGATTGTTTTCAGCTTGCTTTCAGTCAGGGGCTTCAGGTTGCCAATGGGTCATTGAGAAATCACAAACAAGTCATGGGCAATTATTAAAAATAAAAAATAAAAAATGTCAGATTATTTCTGCAAAGGAAAAACTAGGATTGAATGGGGTAAAAATACTGGGTTGGCATTTTTCTGTTAAATCATTTTTATTAATTTTCCAATAAAAAACATCCAATTAACATATTAAATTAGAGTTGGCATTTTTATGCTGATGATGGGTGGAAAACTGTGGAAAACCTTCACATATGAGGGGTGCCAATCTCACAATAAACACTTGTCTGGAACCACCCAGAGTGCAGTGTGCAGAAATATTATCTTCCACAGGGCAGATATGTTGAGTATGGTGTCCCATGATTCCTGATTTAGGTGGAAGTTGGCATCTCTTGTATCACTAACTTATCAGGCTATTTATTACTAACCACACACATGTGACTAATCCAGGGACAGTCAAATTGGTGCCCTGCTAACACTGTTGAATTCAATTCTCATCAGTCCCAACCATCATGGCCAGTGGTCAGGAATGGTGGGAGTTGTAGTCCAACAACATCTGGACAGCACCATGTTGGCCACTCCTGAAGCATTTAAAAATATGTTGTTTTTGTCAATTGATTGCATTAACCCAACATACAGTATCAATATTTCTAATGAAGATAACCTTCACCACCAGAAGTTCCTTTAGGCTGCAGTCCTAAATTTAGTTCTGTACACGCAAAGGATTACTTTGTTAGGCATGGTAGCAGATGACCAGTGACAATGAAATTGCAAATTCAAAAGGCATCTTAAGGATGCCAGGGATTTAACGTAGGACCATCTGCATGCAGAGCAAATGCTCTACCACTAAGCTACAGACCCTCCCTCTAATTAGTCATCTTCATGACCATCAAGTATCTTAATAACCAGCAAAATGCAATTGCAACCAGAGGAACTTATCTGTTGCAGCTCCATCATGGTTTATTTCTAAAGATGGGAATTGAAATTATTACTCTGAGAATATGCACTTGATGTACAAAGTCAGCTGCTTCTCCCTCAATGCTCTTTCCTAACATGATTGCTGTATCAACATTGGATCCTTACCAACAACCTAAGGAGGAAGCTGTACTCCACCAAATGATATGTGCCCCTCTCTCAACAAGAGGTCTGCATGCAGAATTTAACTCCTGTATATGCACCTGTGATGACTGAAGACAGGGCACCGGAGCTCAGAAAGCACATCTATGCCCACACCACATGGATCATCCAGGCCTATTAAAGGAAGCATCCTTTTGATGCAAGCGGTAATATTCTGGAGTTGCTAGTTCTTGCATATGACTAGGGTTGAACCAGGTCTGTATTTTAAGCATATATACCACAATTTCCCACTTTGTGATAATTTTCCTGGCCCTCCAGCCACATTACTAAATCCTAACGGTGGAGAGCTGAACCTTATTCTTATGGAACAGTCCTACCAGCAGTTTCACTGACAGAGTGGTTCATAGGATTGAGGACCCAGATCCCAAGGTGGTATGAGAAGACAACCTATCCAGTTTGTATGGGAGCTGATATTTAATGGGATCTATCCCACTCATGACCAGGGCTGCATCAACACTCCACACACCTCCTGCTCCAAATCTCTGCACAGCTCAGATGTTCACATGAGGGTTCCCTCCACCCCCAGAGCAGCACGTGCATTAGATGGATTTGTAGCCATTCTCGGGAGTGCCTGAGGACTATCAGAATGGTTCCAGATCCCCAGCTCTAGCCCACAACTGCAACCAATATTTTAACATTAATGTTAAGATGTGGTCAGGGCAATCCTAATGGGAATTTAGAGAATTACAGTGGGATTTGGGAGAGGTTATGTGTTAATAAAAATAAAAATAATATATTTGTACCCTGCCCACCTGACTGGGTTGCCCCCTCCACTCTGGGCAGAGCAGCGTTAAATAGATCAGAGTTGGTCATCTCTGATACACTACACATACTTAGAATGTTGAATTTGCTACTGCTGCACAAACACCTGTTTATAACCACTGCAAATAAGATAGCACCTCGTGGTTTGGCTGCCTTTGACACAACCTTAATAGCTATGGCTCTGGATTTTGTGGCTTGGGGTATTATAGGCCCTACAGCAATATGGATCCATCAGGATGTACAAATAGGGACAAACTGGAGCTAAACGAAAGCAACTTTGTAAGGTTTCTGTGAGGGTAAATATGTTCCAATATACCGTTGCTGAAAAGTTAACTAAAATAGCTTTACTTACATCATTTTTTGGCAAATCTTCTTTTAAGTGCTTAAGGTTTCTGCGCAAGTTGTCGATGCTCCTGTTGTCATCAGTTTCAGCCCTCACTAATTCCAATGAGTTGATAAATACATCCAAATTATCCTTTGCACAAAATTCCTGAAATGAGAGTATGTGAGGAATTATGTAGCCTTCTGAGGAATAACATACTATATGCCAAAGTTATTTAAGACCAGACACAATTCAGTATTCTTGCACAATTCCCATTTACATATTTCTAAGAGCCTTCCACAGAAGAACTTTCAGGAAAGTCATGCCTCCTCTTTTAAGGAGTAGTATTTGTTCTGAATAGATATCTTTTCCTGACCCAGGCTTAGAATGCCATGTTGATATCCATAAATGATAGACATTTCATTAGGTGAGTGTTCTGTACCTCACAAGCCCTTTTAAGACCACTCACAATAAGTGGGAACTAACTTTGGCAGGATCATGTTTTACCATTTTAAGGGAAATCCATTATTTTGAAAGATAGGTTTTCATTTGAAAAAAACCCACTTCCAAGGATGTCTTTTAAGTCAGGACATCCTAATGTCGTACCCATGTTCCCTCCTTTTCAATATGCCAATTGCTTTACACACCAAAAGTGCTTCTTCTAGCATCCCATACCCAATATTTGAAATGATTCAACATTTTAAATAAATAATAATAATGTTTTAATTTCTTACCCGGAAATTTTCTGGGACAAGTAGTGATGTCTATAAATATTAAATGACAAAATGTAGTTAAGTAGTGGCCGTGTGAAAGTCAAAGTACATGTTCAATTAGACAAGGTTAAAAATTAGATATGCCTTGATAGTCCCCTTTTCCTGCCCCCCATGTTCAAGGAACACATCAAGGCAGAGGATTACAAGAGGCTCAGCAAATGGCAAGGGCCCATTACTGATTGGAAGAGGAGAATTCTATGTAACCTTTCATGTCTTATTATCCTAACCCATGGGTGGGCAAACTAAGGCCCGGGAACCGGATCCGGCCCAATTGCCTTCTCAATCCAGCCCGCAAACGGACTGGGAATCAGCGTGTCTTTACATGAGTAGAATGTGTCCTTTTATTTAAAATGCATCTCTGAGTTATTTGTGGGCCATAGGAATTCATTCATACCCCCCCCCAAAAAAAACAAAAAAAGTCCAGCCTCCCACAAGGTGTGAGGGACAGTGGACCAGCCCCCTGCTGAAAAAGTTTGCTGACCCCTGGACCTAACCTATCCCTGTGGCATTTTAGAAAGGATGCAGCTTTCTAAAGGGAGAAAGAATATTGAAAATATGAAAAGGGTGTGTTGGATGAGAATGGAGGAAACAAGGAAGGAAACAAGGGATCTCTGAATACTGTACCTCTGAAGACACTATCTCTGAATGTACATATGGAAAGGCCCAGTAGCACAGCCTGGGTAGCTCAGTTAGTTAGAGTTTGGTGCTGATGATGGCAAGGTTCAATCCGCATATGAGACAGCTGCATACGTTGGACTAGATGATCCTCAGGATCTCTTCCAAGTCTACAATTCTATGATTCTATGATCTGCTTTGTATGCAGAAGGTCCCATATTCAACTCCCAGCATCCCTAACCCTGTCTGAAACCTGGAAAGCCATTGCCAGTTAGTGCAATGACTCAGAATACTGAGCTAGATGGACCAATGGTCTGAATCACATTATGACAGCTTCCTATAACATAACATAACATAACATAACATAACATAACATAACATAACATAACATAACATAACATAACATAACATAACATGAGGAGTTTCCTATGTACCTATTAACTTTTAATCAGGTAGGCCCTAAATTCCATTGAGCCTGTGCCGGGGAAAAGTGCAGGGTTCCAAAGACACATTTCCACATGTAAATCTTCTATAATTTCCTTTACTTTCTCATGTGCCCACCACTGCAAGTCCAATTCATTCAGAAAGGCTTGGTTTTATATGCATTTTTACTCAGAATCAAGGTTCACTGAATTTAGTGGAGCTGAGGAGGTCTTTCCTAAATAAGCATGCAAAGGATGGCAGGTTTAGTTTCTTACCATGGCTGGATCCTTGGGTACCACTTTGGTCTGCAACTAGCAAAATACAAAACAAGGTTAGCTGGTAAATATGCATTCTTTCATGATCAAATGTTTTAAAGTTCAGTCAAACATTAGTTAACTTTGCTTTACAGTTATAGCATACCTGTGTCAAATCTTTCAGACGATTCTGTGTTTCTATAAGCCCCTCTATACCGGTAAGTTCTTTTCTCGCAGTCGGATTGTGTGCTGGTCTGCAATTGATGTATGCTCCAAGGCAAAGGATGATCAAACAGTGGGGCAGCATTGTGGTGATAGCAGTGTGCTTCAATTTCCTTGTTCTGAACCTGGTAAGACTTTGATGCTCTTATATATACACATGAAGCTAAAGGAAATGATTAATATCTCACCACAAAAGTCAAGCATACCCAACGGAGGTGGAGGGGTGGGAAATTACCTTGAATAATGGAATCTCCTAGCTGCTTATCTGATGCTCGGGTGCATATGATTTGTTGTGAAGAATGCTTGAATTTTAAAGGGAAATGTATACGTATATGGGCACAGAGATAAGCACTTTTAAGTTCAATTGATTTTAGTGAGGAGTTAAGCATGCAATAGTACATAAGAACACAAGAAGAGCCTGTTGGATCTGCCCAATGGCCCATCTTGTCCAGCATCCTGGTCTCACAATGCCAACCAAATGCCTGCAAGAAACTCATAAGCCGGACCCGAGCACAAGAGTGTTCTCCCTTCCTACAGTTTCTAGCAACAGATACAGTGGTACCTCAGGTTAAGAACTTAATTTGTTCTGGAGGTCCATTCTTAATCTGAAACTGTTCTTAACCTGAGGTACCACTTTAGCTAATGGGGCCTCCTGCTGCTGCCGCCGCGCAATTTCTCTTCTCATCCTGAGGTAAAGTTCTTAACCTGAGGTACTATTTCTGGGTTAGCGGAGTCTGTAACCTAAAGCATCTGTAACCTGAGGTACCACTGTATTCAGAAGCATCTAACCATGGAGGCAGAACATAGTTTAGCCATTGATATCCTTATCTTCCATGGAATGGTCTAACTCTCTTTTAAAACTATCTGAGTTGCTTGCCGTCACTGCTTCCTGTGGGAGCAAGTTCCATACTTTAACTTACTATCTGCCCTGAATCTTCAAGCTTTTAAGCTTCCTTGTATTTTCATAAGTTATTAAAAGAGGAGAAAAACGGTGTTATTAAAAGAGGAGTAAAACATTTCTCTATCCACTTTCTCTGTGCCCTGCATCCTTTTTTTAAACTTTTAACTTGTCACCTCTAACTCACCAAAAATGATCAAGGGCATGGAAGAACTCCACTATGAGGAAAAGGTTGCAGCATTTTTACAAAAAAGCTGAAAGGCTTCAACCTTTCCTCAAAGGGAAGTTGCTCCATCCCATTGATCATTTTGGTTGTCCTTTTCTGGATGGTGTGCCCTGTGTCCTACTTTTACAATGGATAGTCCTCTCTTTGAAGGGCTCCTCTGAATGGCTGCCCAGCAAAAGGCCAATTATTAATAATAATAGCCTGCCCATCTGGCTGGGTTTCCCCAGCAACTCTGGGCATCTTACAAGACACAAGACCACAGAAAAGCATCAGCCATTAAAAACTTCCCTATACAGGGCTGCCTTCAGATGTCTTCTAAAAGTTGTGTAGTTGTTTATCTCTTTGACATCTGACAGGAGTCTGTGTGTGTGTGTGTGTGTGTGTGTGCGCGCGCGCGCATATGCAGATTTTATTCAGATCTGTGCTCCATTTCATCGTTGGTGTTGCAAAAGGAGCTGCCAAAAGTTAACAGAATTTAAAGTACGGTAATTAATTTCATATAGAATTATGTCCTTACACAATTTGGAATTATGAAGCCACCTTCAATTGTCCATGTATATTAGAGCCCTGGTGATGCAATGGTGGACCTCTTTCTAAGGAAGGAGTTTGGACTATTGCTTCATCACCATGGGGATGTGACATGAGAGCATGGTTCTATCTCTTCAGGCACATGGGCAAGCATGGGCACTAGATCAGTGACCCTGACCACAGGCTTGTAGATGGGGGTCTAGTGGGGCTTTACTCCCCCTTATTTTTTTGTTATAAGCAAGTAATTAACTCAGCAGGAAAGCCTTTGTTTTAATAGTACTATCAAGCACCACACATAAGCCAATCAGAGCCATATATTCTTAATGTCTTCATACATCAGGCATCCTGCATACCTCTAGCTAGTTTGCAGCAATGTGTGGGGAGGGCGAGACAAAGGATTCATTTTTATTTCATTTTTTGACTGTAAGGCACAGGACTGGGGGCAGAGTTCTCATTTGAGCGGTTCCTCAACTTTCCCCCTTTGTTAAGGAGGGTTGTAAGAAAAAGGGCCTCCTAAGAACACTTGGGGGTGGGAGTGGAAGGGCGGAGAAGAGAGAATTCTGGAAGTTTCTGTTGAAATGCATCTAGGTTGTTGTTGGTGATAATTTTATTCAGTGCTTTTTTCTGGGGGGACACAGGGGGACGCTTACCCCTAAACATTCTGTGAATCTTTGTACTTTTGTCCATTTACTGTATTTATTTTGTCCTGATTTGAACTATAAAATGGTGATTTTCTTGAGTCAAAATGAGAGTACCACTAAACATTTTTTTTTAGGGAAAAAAGCACCAATTTTATTTATATGCCGCCCATCGGACCAAGGTGCCCCAGCTACTCTGGGTGGCTTCCAGCAAAATAGAATGACTAGCAAACCAATACATTCTGGGTTCTATTCAGCTAAGTCCTACTCAGAGTAAACGAGTCATGTCTCTTAACTTCAACAGGCCTCCTCTGAATAGGCTAGCATTGAATTACTCCCCCACCCCCCAACTTATGCCAGAATACTTGTGTGTGGGCAACAAGTGTTGAGAGGGATAAAGAATATTAAAAATATGAAAAGGGTGTGTTGGAGGAGAATGGAGGAAACCAGGAAGTGAATGGAGGTCAGGGAAGAGGTGGAAGAGAAAAGAGAGGGGAGAGGGAAGACAACCAGTGGATGGATGGCTGAAAAGATGAGAACAAAAAGGAGATGAACAGAGGGGAAGGCAGTGGGAGGCTGAGGTTATGCAACCCCATAAATAGCTCTCCTCCAACCTGGCTTACCACTGCTACAGGTTACAGTAAGAAATATCACCTTTATCAGCGTCATCATTAACCACATTAATGTGTACATGGGGATGAACTGCCCCCTACATTTTTAGTGCCTCCTCCAAACTTTTAGGCTAGCTATGGGCCTAGCCTGCCATACTCTATGGCATACCTTGTCTTCCTGGTGTTCACTTTTCTTTACCTTTAAAAAAAGAAAGAGTTGCATCTGGTTCAGGAAGTACTAACTGTAGTTCCTATTTGTGTGGGGAGGATATTCTACAGGATATCCTGTAGATTTCTGAAGGCTAAGGAGCGTCCTGGGACTAATCAAGGACTGTTTCTCAGTCTGTATATACAGCATTAAGAAGCCAACATCCTTGTTGGTTCAGGGTTTGGTCACACAAACCAAAGCATTTCCATTCAATGGGACCTGAGCTCTTTTCTACTGCACACATGCTGCCAGTTATGTAGACCCTTAACCACAATGTCCTGACAATAATTCATGTGACCAAAACAGCTTGGAAAGATGTGTGTGAGAGGGGGAGTGCTCAACTTCAGTTAAATGCCCAATGACTGAAATCTTTGCGACACTTTCTCTTCTTGCCATCTAGATAAATATTTTTTTAGTATGGATCAAACTTTGAAAATCTATTACACTGTAGCAGGACTAGGAAACTTTGGGGTTTTTCCCTCACTGAGGGGAGCATTCTCTCAGACGTAATCTTGAAAGACCTACATTGGCTCCCAGTACGTTTCCGAGCACAATTCAAAGTGTTGGTGCCGACCTTTAAAGCCCTAAACGGCCTCAGTCCTGTATATCTGAAGGAGCATCTCCACCCCCATCATTCTACCCGGACACTGAGGTCCAGCACCGAGGGCCTTCTGGCGGTTCCCTCACTGCGAGAAGCCAAGTTACAGCGAACCAGGCAGAGGGCCTTCTCGGTAGTGGTGCCCGCCCTGTGGAACGCCCTCCCACCAGATGTCAAAGAGAACAACAACTACCAGACTTTTAGAAGACATCTGAAGGCAGCCCTGTTTAGGGAAGCTTTTAATGTTTGATGCATTACTGTATTTTAATATTTTGTTGGAAGCTGCCCAGAGTGCTTGGGGAAGCCCAACCAAATGGGCAAGGTATAAATAAATTGTTGTTGTTGTTGTCACAGCCACAGGCCAGCAGTAGGAGGGGCTGAAATGATGGTAGGTGAGAGCAGAAGCAAAAGAGGGTGGACTCCCTTTGTCTCTCTCCTGCCACTTCCCTACCCTGTTCCCCACCACCAGCTTGCTTCATGCATTGTAGCTCTGGAGCCATAGGTTGCCTACTCTGCTTTACAGCAATAACTAAGAAACCTGTCTCTGCAGAAACCAATAAAATCTGCTTATTCCATAGTTTACCTAAAGATGGCTACTTCAATGTGGGTTGCTTGAGACTGGAACCACAATGACGTTCCAATATTTGTAACCAAAATATTTCTCTAACAATAGTAGTGGTGGTATATGAACCATAAATATAATAATTTCTAGAGTAATGTTGTTGCTATGGATGTGTGAGATATATGGACTGCTGACACAATTTTTTTGCAGTTTTTGCTGTCACCTGGTTATCTTGATCTGCTAGAAGAAAAGACATAGTAGCAATGGTTGAGTACTTGATATAGATAGTAAAGTAAAGGTAAAGGGACCCCGGACCATTAGGTCCAATCATGACTGACTCTGAGGTTGTGGCGCTCATCTCGCTTTATTGGCCGAGGGAACCGGCGTACAGCTTCCGGGTCATGTGGCCAGCATGACTAAGCCACTTCTGGCGAACCAGAGCAGCGCACGGAAACGCCGTTTACCTTCCCGCCGGAGCGGTACCTATTTATCTACTTGCACTTTGACGGGCTTTCGAACTGCTAGGTTGGCAGGAGGATATAGATAGAGGGGTAATAACCTCACTCCTCAAATCTTTATAAACAGTGCAAGCCAGTAGCACATGAACTACTGATTCAACACTGCTATCTCCACATGGACATAAGCATTGCTCCAGCAGATTTTTTTTAAAAAATCAACCCTCAAGAACAGCTGAAGGCATTATATTTAATTTTGCGTAAGTGAAAGCATGTCTGTATTTTGGAACTGTTAAATTTTGCAAATAGGATGCCAATGTGTCAAAATGACTAGGTGGAAAATAATCATACCATGAACAAAATTTCCTTATGGTGGTCAAATTATTCTGTCACTCAATATCATATACGCACTGTCTAATTAAATTTCTTGCTTTGCTGAAGCCCAGTGTTAATAACTGCTGTGGTGATAAACCAGAAAAATAAAAAGATGGCTGTTTTTGAAAAAGTTGCACAAATCAAACCTGATGGTGTTCAGTATTCTACCTAGAATATACACTGATATCAAAAGAGCTGCCTGTCCTACTTAGCTGGGATGGGTAGGATTCTGCTACTTGATAATGAAGAACTGAAACAAGTTGACTTGGACTAATTTTGTCCTTCTGATTAACAGGATGAAGGCAGACTTGAGGAAATGGAGCAAGTTTAATTAGTCCATATTTTGGAGCACTGCGTCAGTCAAGATATCCCATCTCTTTAAAGTGCTATTTTTATTTCAAATGCTATCTATTCTTATTTCTGATAGCATCTTATCTTCCTGGCAATGAATATACAAGAAAGTTAATTTTGGCTCCAAGAAATCCAGAATAAAAATAAACTATTTAGACAGATCTGCTTCAACTGGAGACTGGGGGAGCCCCAACATTAACCTCTCTTTTGACCAAGTAATACCACCCATCACTCAGGACAAAACTTAGGCGTGGGTGCAGTTTGAGCCTGCTCCATGGAGTGTCATGAGGGGAGCAATTCCAGTAAGTCAGCGTTTATGAGATTTGCCATTTTCAAAAGCCACATTCTCAATTTAAAGCAACAACAACAACAACAATTTTATTATTTATTCCCCACCCATCTGGCTAGGTTTCCCCAGCCACACGGTGCAACTTTCAGCAGAATATAAAAACATAATAAAACATCAAACATTAAAAACTTCCTGATACAGGGCTGCCTTCAGATGTTTTCTAAAAGTTGTGTAGTTCTTAATCTCCTTGACATTTGATGGGAGGGTGTTCCACAGGGAGGGCACTACTGCTGAGAAGGCCCTGTGCTTGGTTCCCTGTAACTTCATATCTCGCAATGAGGGAACCACTAGAAGACCCTCAGAGGTGGACCTCAGTGATTGATGAGGGTGGAGACGCTCCTTCAGGTATACTAGGCCAAGGCCTTTTAGGGCTTTAGTCAGCACCAACACTTTGAAATGTGCTTGGAAACGTACTGGGAGCCAGTGAAGATCCTTTAGGACCAGTGTTATACAGTATGTATATTGGCAGCTGTTCCAAGTCACCAGTCTAGCTGCTGCATTCTGGCAGAAGATACTGATTAAGTGTGGATTTCACAATCTTTCATTGGCAGACAAATTTCCTTTTGCTGCTACTGACAAGAATCTTAGATTACAATCCTTAAGGGAGGGAGAGGGAGCAAAGTGTTTGATAAAAATCATTTTCTGCTTGTGTGTTTTTTCTCCACGCCTCTAGACTGAGCATCCCTTGAGTATGGGCGCCATTCAGCCAGTGTAGCAGCAGCATCCCTCTGGTCCCTGTGTAATGTGAATATAAGTGTCCTGTCCTGGCAAAGCAGAGCCCACAGATGAATCAGGAGGGTACAAACAGTCTGGAGTGGAAGGAGAGGGCAGGTAGCATTTCTTCAGGGTTTGGACGCAGGAAGACAAGGGAGGGTGGCAGCAGGTCTTTCAGGACCCCGGACAGAGCCCAGGGAGATGACTACAAGAGCTTCTGAACCCAGCCTATTTTCATTCCTTAACCTTGCCTACATTTCTGGGGTAGAACCTTAAAGGAACAGTTCCTTTGCCTGGAACTCTACCATCTCTTTAGCCCAGTGGTTCCCAACCTTTTTTTGGTCATGCCCCACCTAAGCATCTCTAAAATCCTGATGCCCCCCCCCCCCCCGGTGACATATAATTCTTATTATTCAAAAAGTGAGCTCCTATTTACATGGAGGAAGCCTAAAAGGCCATTAACTGTTAATAACTCATTCTTGAATTGCACCCCCTTAAAAATCAAATTGCCCCACATTGGAAACCACGACTCTAGCCAATGCTGCTTAATGCTGGACTGTCTAGTCCCTTCTCTTAATGCCATTGGATGAGCATTTGGCTTGGGCAAACAAATGTTACTGTCATTGGCTTAGCTACTGTCTCAAAGCAGCAATGCTATAGGACAGGGGTGGCTAACTCTCAGCCTGTGATCCAGCCCCCAAGCAAGGTGGGTTGTTGTTGTTTCTGCCTGTCCCAGAAAAAAGAAGCCACAAAAAGGTGGGGAAATAAAGTTGGCATGGCACTAGGTTAGGTGGAGAGGTTTGTTTCTGTGTCCTGATATCATGTGTGTGTGTGCATGTGTCATGTATGTGCACCCACCACTAGCATTCCGTCTCCACAAGTTGTGGTTGGCCAAGGGTGAATTAAGCCCTTGTTCTTACCCCTCAAATGTTTGCCAGTATAGGAACCAGCATCTGAGGGCTAAGCCAGAGATGAAAATCTAAATGATTCAGATTCCAATGCCAATGAGCAATTCTTGTGAGAAGAAGACTTCAATCCTAGCCACATTCTTGTGAAGTAAGTCCAAATAAATACAGAGGGGTTTATTTCAGAAAACACTTGCACATTGTTGCATATGACTTGGTTTATGGATTTCCCATTGTTTTTAAATGGTACTTTGGTCATGGCAAGAGGTTAAGTGGATTTAGAGCTTTTGTCTAGAAACTCAGGCTAGGAACATGCTATCCCTTTAAAGCACATTCTTTCCCTCAAGGAATTCTGGGCATTGTAGTTCACCTCTCACAAAGTTACAGTTCTATACAACCCTTAACAAACTACAGTGCTCAGAATTCTTTGAGGGAAAGACTGTGCTTCGAATGTGCTTTAAAAGGTAGAGTGTGCACACATCGACAGATGTTACTTACCACTTAAATAAGTGATCAAAAGGCAAGTGTGATGTTAGAGGGTGTTTTTAAAAGGGAAATAAGATAATATTAAAAGAGGTTAAACAAATCAGCCACTTTGCCTCTGGAATGAGGAACTGCTGAAATGTATCAGTGCTTGGGCAAAGGAACCCAAAACATCAAAGCCATGGGGAAAGAATTATTCTGGAGCATAATTCAGAAGCCAGAAGCCGTCACTTTAGACAGAGGTCTTAGTTCTTTGGCAACAAAGAAAAAAATTAAGCTGAAAGGTTGGCATGGATGGGGTTTTTCCTCCAAATGCCTTATCATATGTGCTGCAGGATGTGGTTGATGAAATCAAGACCATGGGCATTCATAGAGAACATACAGAGCAATGCAAGGGCTGAATTGTCATAGGGAAAATACACAGTGGATTCTATAAAATTAGAAACAAGAATTCCCTATGAGAGATAAAGAAAATGGCAGGTGTACATCAGAATATTCCCCATGAAGATCATTTCCTACGAAAGATGGAGGGCACAAGGAGAAGGGAACGACAGAGAATGAGATGGTTGGATAGTGTTCTCAAAGCTACCAGCATGAGTTTGACCAAACTGCGGGAGGCAGTGGAAGACAGAAGTGCCTGGTGTGCTCTGGTCCACGGGGTCACGAAGAGTCGGACACGACTAAACGACTAAACAACATTTGGTGATTGGAAATGAACTGCTACCCTTGAAGGGCTATAGCTCAGTGGTAGAACATCTGCTTTGCATGCAGAAGGTCTCTGGTTCAATCCCTGGCATCTCCATATATGGCTGGGAGAGACCCGCCCCCCCAACCACCTGAAATCCTGGAGATTCAAAGCAAGCCTTACCAGTAAGTCATGAGAAACCGGGAAACTCCCTTATACCAGGTCAGATGATTGGTCCATCTAGTCCAGTATTATCTACTTTGACTGGTGGATCTACTTTGACAGGATCTCAGGCAGGGGTCTTTCACATCACTTGACACCTGATCCCTTTTAACTGGAGCTGTCAGGAATTGAGCTTGGGGACCTTCTGCATCAAAAGCATGGGCTCTACCACTGAGGCAGTGTCTTCCTCAATCTTGGGATTGAATTGGAAGCTTCTTGGCCTGAAGCTAGTGTTCTGTTTTGCACAGCCAGTGTCTTTTTTTTTTTTTTCAGAGTGTATTCTCAGGTACGCAGAACCAGCACGGGTTTCTTTGGGGGGGTTGTTGTTGTTAAAAAGTGTGGCAGAACTTCATGGTGAGTACCGGCACCTATTTTACTAGGAAAAAATGCACTGTGAACAGCACAGAGGTCAATTGAGCCTTCCATGATACCTTGGGCCACTCAGTTCACAGCTGAGGAGAGTGTTGTTTCAGCAGCAGTCATCCTCAGAATAAGGCTGCATTCAAAGCCCAAAGAATCCTGGGAACTTCATTTTACCCACACCCAGGACTACAGTTCCCAGCACCCTTAACAAACAACTGTTTTCAGGATTCTTTGGGGGAAGAACCATGTGTTTTAGATGTATGGTGTGTGTGCAGCCTCTGTCTTAAATAGGGGGTGTGGGTGCCTGCCATGAAATTGTTTAAAGCCAACAATGTGCCAAGTCACTCGTGCATTCTCTCCTCATGTGTCCTGGTGCTGCCTTCAACATGGGAGATGTTGTGTATGAGGAATGGAAGGATTTAGTCAGGTTCTGCATCTGACTAAATTCTTCCGTTCTCTCAACGGTTCTATCCTTGTAACTTTGCCCTCTAATGTTTTGAACCAGAAATAAGCTGCCACCGGTGCCAGATATTCTTCCCAGGAAGAATGTTTTTTAATCTAAAGCCTAAACTCTGTTTCACCCACCTGCTTTCATATGGTTCATATAGCTGAATTTCTAGAAATAGGGCATGTCTTTTTCATTCAAGGAATTTAAAAAGTGACAACCACAGTTCACTGTGCCCTCTTCCCACATGGCGTCACATATAGTAGTATCAGGAAAATGCCCGCTTTCAGATGAGTCATGACCTGAATTCTCATTTACCCAATTTACGGTTGGCTATGCACTGACAATACATTGCTTCTGTTTTCTGTTTTCTTTCCTTACCTTCTTTTTGCATCTTAATTGTGGGGAATGGAACTCCTTTCCTGCTGAGCTGCAGCTATTGCTGTCTTTATTTTTCAACACCCACCTATGTAATTTAGCTTTCGTAGGAGTCTGATATTCTCAATATGCAGCTACTTTCTGCTTTTAACTATTTCATCTGTATTTAAATAGTTTGGCTGTGAATTATTCAGGAGGGTGGATCTGTAATCTGCCTTAATGAAGGAAGGGTTATTTATCACAAAACACAATACTACCTAACACAACATTGTTTTTGAGGTGCAGAATTTCTCTCTGTTGTGATTACATGGATATATTAAGCTCTTTTAAGGTTTCTAATATAATGCAACATGTTTTGACATGTTTTGACATGCAGCATGTTTTGACATGACATGATCCACGCTTTATATTCAGGGGAAATGAGGCCCAACAGAAGAAGCAAAAAATTGTACATGCCTGCTAGCCCTCTTTCAGTACTGATGACACAAACCTTGTCAAGTTACTGGCTTTAAGTCTTCCCTTATTTGCTTGTGAGCATTAGCGACTTATTAGAAATAAGGGGGGGGGGGATACCAAAGCTTTCATCTCGAACAAATCCATAAACTGAACTTTATCCTGGAAATTAGTACAGTATTCCAATGGTTTACAAACAAAAGTCTTCTACAATTTATTTGGCAATCTAACCTTTCTGCCTCTTTTATAATAAGTCACATTAGTAAACAGAGCACTAGTCCATCACCTTTTCCACCAGATGGAGCTTCTATTGGTTTCCAAGGTGCACCTAAATACATTCTGGCTGAAGTCAACCAGCGGGTAACTAACTCAAAATCTTCTAAAATTATCTTTATTGCCTTTTCCTCTCTCCCTTCCTCTGAGGAGCTCAAACTAGTGTACATAGCTCTCCCTTTTCAATTATAACTTCAACACCATCCTGTAAGGTAACTATGGATGGGCAGTCTTCAGGCTCCCATGATCTACATTTTGTTTTAATAAACCCCTGAAGGCTGCCAACTGGATCCAGGTGTCAGAGAGAGAAAATAGTAGGTAAGGGTGTGACCCAAATAACCTACTGTACTGCATGCCATAATAGCCAAAGGGTGTGACCCAAATACCTACTGTACTGCATGCCATAATAGCCACACACTGGGTCAATACTGGAATGGATCAGGGCAGGACTGTGGAGAGGTTGGGACTGTGCAATTGCATCAGTGGAGGCAATCACAGATTTGCATGCTCCAGGTCTAACCTGCTCTCCATTTCCACTGCACTACTCTGGCTCTCCATCATATGTTATCTTCCTTTCAGGGGCTTTCCACGTGGTTGTTCTGCTGCATGAAGAACTGTCAGTTGTAACTTAAATGCTGCGCGTAAAATCAGCATTTCCCCCGAAGTATCAGTCAATATCATCTCACTGGAAAAAGAAAAGCAATTCTGTTACCCAAATGCCACATGAAAACTACCATATCTAGCTGTGGTTTTGTGAGTATCACAGCCGTTCAGTGGCTAGTTTCCATGACATAGTGAATGACCGGAATATGATTCTTTCCACCACTAAGGCCTGGCATTTGGGAAATGTTTAAGAAACAATGTCATGTCTTAAAACCTGTTTCTGCCATTGTTTTAACAGGCTGAGTGTACCATCCAACGGGAAGGAATCATCTGCATGGAGGAAGACATAACTGGAAGGCATGTATAGTAAAGTTATAGCAGAAATGTGTTGCTTGCATTACCATAAATAAGTCAAGTCTGTGAGAAAAGGTGCAAAATAACGCTGTGTAGCCACTGGTGTGTGTGGAAGATGATGGGAAACATCAGCTCTCTTCCACAGCATTGCCATGCAACATAATAAATAAATAAATTGGTTTTGTTTTTGTTTTTAATTTATGTGCTGTTCGCTTCCTACCTCAAGCCATGGAACATTCATTTACCTAGGTTAATTTTAAAAAGACAGGGCAAAGCATAATCTCTCAAGCACTTTTGTCTCTCCTTCCACTGTAAAATCCTTGCAAATGAAACTGTGCATTCTGATGACAATCTGTTAGAGGGACAAGGGATTCAGTCTGGCTTCTCTCGCTTTGGACAAACTTCACTCAGGGTCAAACTGGACCCCATTATATGTATATTTGTATTTAACATGCAGCCTTTTCAAATAATTTTGCATTTCAAAGAAAACGCAAATAACATCAGCTACTGAAGGCAATAATTATCAAAACTATGGCAGGAAAATTCTTCATCCCAAGCCATTCCTCCCTTACACTGGGAGGAAATCCCCATGAGCAAAAATGGGGAATTTCCTCTTGATGCAAATACCAGCTTCAGAGGGGATTTTCCTCAGGGTTGCAGCAGGAGAGGAAATGGTTAAATCTCTCTCTCTCTGTGTGTGTGTGTGTGTGTGTGTGTGTGTGTGTGTGAACACCCCACATTAACTAGGTGTTTAACATCATGTCCAGTTCAGCTTTCAGAAGCCGCTAGAGAGACCAGTGTTTTATTGGACTGGTAAAGGAGGGGAAGCTCATCTTGTAGATACCTATACCTTCCTTATATCTATTTAATCACAGATTAAGCATCCAATCTCCTGTTGGGAGATAGCACTTTCATGACTCTGGGTCTGGATAGAACAATGTGAACACACAGAGTGGTCTTAGCAGAGGTACCAAACAAAGTCCAGGTTTGATTTGTGCCAATCCCCACCAGGGCTTGATGCCAGAATATATGGGAAAGTGTCCCTGACAAATGCTTAAGTACCTTTTCCATCATTGCTGAGCAGCTCCACAACCCTTATTGCTCTTTTGCTAGCAATAAAACACTAATACAGTTGACTGCTTCATCATGTCATCCTCTCAAAAAGCTGCTCCCATAATCACCTATGTAATTGGTTCATCTCCATATATGTGCAAACAGCTTCTCTAATGCACAGATTCTGGCAACTAACAAGAAAAACATCCTGTCAACATAGCATGGAAAGTACCTGTAAGATGAGTGACTGACCTGCAAAACAGATGGCATAATTGACTGGCATTTGGAATTCACTCTGTCGTTAAGGAAGTCAATAGTACTCTTTCATGCTGGAGTTACATGATTGTTAAGAATGGCATGACCTCTAAAAGAGTCCTCAGGAATAAGTCTAATGAAGTATTCTGTTTACTTTGGCATACCTCACAGAAACCGCTGGCTGGTTTACTACAACCGTATAAGCTGTATAGGACCAATGACAGTGTTTGTTTGGTATGGTTCATTACTGTCTCCTTTTCTTCTGAGCTTGCAATGTTCCTCACAAGATCTGTTTCCTGACTGGCTGTGTTGGCACATGCATGGACCTCATACTGCACCTCAAGAACTGCGGGTCCCATTCCTGTGCCACAGACACTGTATGTGTTCGAGATATGTTGCAAATCAGACGTTCACTTCCAGTCCCTGTCTGAAATATGCCACTATTAATGGTGTGACTCTTGTTAATGGAGTGACAGATGTGTGTTAGCTACATGTAAAAGGTAAAGGACCCTTGGATGGTTAAATCCAGTCAAAGGCGACTATGGGGTTGTTACGCTCATCTTGCTTTTCAGGCCGAGGGAGCCGGCGTTTGTCCACAGACAGCTTTCCAGGTCATGTGGCCAGCATGCCTAAACCACTTCTGGCACAACAGGACACCATGCCAGAAGTCAGAGTGCATGGAAATGCTGTTTACATTCCCAACGCAGCAGCACCTATTTATCTACTTGCACTGGTGTGCTTTCAAACTGCTAGGTTGGCAGAAGCTGGGTCAGAGCAATGGGAGCTCACCCCGTCACACGGATTCAAACCACCAACCTTCCAATAGGCAAGCTTAAGAGGCTAAGTGGTTTAGCCACAGCGCCATGTGCTCCTGTAAAGCTCAACCCTGCAACCACTCCACCTAACCTGGGCCAGAGAGCAAGAGATAAAGTACCACTCTCTACTTCAGGGGCCTCAGACAAAAGAAACCAAGTTACCAAAGGAAACTAAGTAACAGATGTGATCAAAGAAGTCCAGACACTAGTTTATAACCAAGGCTTAACCCAAAGAGACACACCAAAATGAAGAGGTAGATGTTTTATTAATAATGGTTAAAATAACAGCAAACCATGAAACCTGTTTACCACATAGGAGAAATAGGAAAGGGAAATACTTTTCTGTTAAGGAATATAGGACCATTTGGGGAATCACAAAACATTACAAAAACAACCAAGCAAAGCTAATCTAAGCAATGAATTCATGTCCCCACAAAGATGCAACACAGGTGCCAGTCTGGAAGATAAAGACCAAGTTTAAACATCACACACAGAACATATAGGTAACTTCTACCCTTTTGCGTAGTAACCAGTCTGAATCTTCCCATCAATGAGTAGATATCTAGGCTGGAACTTTCCAGAACAGAGAGTCCAGAGTGTACATGTAACTCTGGAGCTCTTAAATGCTTCCCAATTAGAGAACTTGCCATCTTTGGTCTTGAAGCCCTGATGCAGACAAGATAACACAGATGCAATTAATGAGCATGCTATCAACTAGCAGAGAAAAAAAACTGCTTTCTCACAAGCTCACCTCTTTACCCAGAAGTTTGAGCTCCTGACAGTACCAACATTTGAGAACAGAACCTAATACAAGATTTAATTCAGTTTTGTGTAGTGTGAATATGTATGTGAATGATTCTGGTGGTTGCGTTATGTGGGTTTTTTGTAATATTTATGGTTTTTATGCTATATTGTAATTATGTTGCATTTTGATGTATCTTGATAAGCTTTAGTGTTTTGTATATGATTTGTAATTATGTTACTTAAAATGTTGATATATGAGGAACATTATTTTTGGTTTTGAATGTGAAATTTGTACTGTGTTTTCTTAAATGGAATTATTTTTGTTGAGATCTGTAAAAGTATGAAGCAGTATATCAATTAAATAAACAAATTCATCTTGTCATGAAGCCACTCACGAGCAAGTCAGTGCATTTGTGAAATGCTATGCCGCTGCCCCCCTCCAATAAAAAAAAACCCACCCAAATGCTTGACAACTTTGCAGCAGACAAAAATATTGGAAAAGTAGGATAAAGCATTTATTCCCAGGGCAGCTGACATGCAACAGTAAGAATAAAAGGAAGCAGTGCCATAAAAATGGCAGGACAAAAACTATAGCAGGAAGAAAAAAATTCCACTAAAAGTCTGGGAGAAATAAACACTTTCTCATTTGGTGATGAGAAGACAGAGTAAGCATCATTTAAATAATAAATTAACGACAACATCTCACACTTTCACCCACACTCAGTAGCCCCGGAATGAAAAAGTTCTGTATCCTATTCAAAGCGGAAGACACACCCTAATCCTATTCATCTATGATTTATTCTGTAGGTAAAGGCATAGGAAAATCACACAGAGCCAGGCTGAAGGTTGACAGCCCCAGTGGTCATATCTGACGTATAGGCAGGTTATTCTGAGAGGAAAGCATTAGTGGACTAGATATATAGCCCAGTGGCTCAACAGTGTATTTGCAGCTTTTCTTGGCAAACACTCTGACTCATTTCCTCTGCAGGTCATCCGAAACCTATACTAAATCTAGCCCAAAGAAGGGTTCTAGTGAATTCAAAAGCATGTTACTATACTTGGTTTGCTTTGGTTTAATTATCTTCTATAGATAAAGTCAAATGACATGCCAAAAATAAACTAGCTTAACAGTCCATATAGATATTAATTCCTCCCGGTAGGCAGCAGCAACACACCTGCCAGGAGGTCAGGTAAGCCCCAGCCTGTCATCTGCTGCTGCCCATAGTTAAGCAAACGAATTCACTCCCACAAGATGTAGCAGAAAACTTCTTTTGTAATAGCTGGTGGGCTATGATTTTAAATTTTTACATCCCCCCTCCCTTGGGAAAGGAGCTGAAAGTATTAAGAAGAACAAAAAGAGAGATTTAAAAATGCACAGTGTGATTTCTTAGTTTTATTGCTGTGCACATCACCCCCCTCAATCCAGGGCTCTGACCTGAATTAGAGACCCCAAATCGATTAAATGGTGGGGCTAATACGGTACTTAATGAGGGTTTAAAAAAAAAACCCTTTATGATGCAGAGGTGGGGGGGGAGGTGACACTGCCGCCCCTTTCCTTCTCCTCCCATCCATACTGCAGAGAGCAACAGGATTCAGTCCCTGCAGGAAACATGTTGGCAAAGTAGATCCCTGTAGCCAGCAGGACTGCACTCTTGGTGTGCATTTCTCAGCTGCTGTGTCAGGCCTGCTGGGCCTCCCTCTCATTTCTTTATACCCAGTGTGTGTCCCAGCTTGGTGTGGTTTGGGGCCCTGCTGTCTTTTCCACCACCACCAAACATTTCTGAACAGGGACCAAAACCTGCTTCTCTATCTCAATAACCCTCATGCCAAATTGGGCAACCTTATATCTTCAGAGGAATCCATATTGGTGCAGCATGGAATCATCATGTCAAAACGGTCAACATCACCCCAAATTGGGTGACGACATCTTCAGAGGCATCCAAATTTGCGCAGTTTGGAATGGTTCAGCCTGCCATCTTTATTAAAAATGGTTTCCCGCTGTTTCCAAATGTAGACCAAAACATGTTCCTTGGTCTTGGAAACCATTGTGCCAAATTGGAATGATGGTATCTTCACATGGAAGTAAAGTTTGGTACCCAGAATGAAGTATTTGATGAAAGTCAGGGAAGCTGGGGCACGCCAAGATAATGGAAAAAATAGTCATATAAGTCACGAGATTAGGGTGGGTGATGATTAAGCTGGATTTCTTATTGATTACACAGTAATGTACTGAAACTATAGATATGGCTTATATGTATCAACATGTTCTTTATACTTAGTCATGTATTAGGCATTGGTTACTCAGCCACCCTTTATTTTTAATAAAGATGGCAGGCTGAACCATTCCAAACTGCACAAATTTGGATGCCCCAGTCTTGGCTGGGGAGGGCGGGGTATAAATAAATATTATTATTATTATTATTATTATTATTATTATTACTTCTTTTATCTATGAAGATAATAAAACAAAATATAACTTTTTTTAAAGGGGTTGCAGCTTTTTGAAATACTACAAAAACCCTGCAAACTGTGTCCCACCACAGGCCACAGTAGGAGAAATAAATAAAATAGCATGTACCCAAAAGCAATCATAGTTTTATTATGTCACCTTCAGATCCCTGAAAGATCATCTTTGAACACACTCATGCAGCCAAAGGGTGACCTCTAGAGGCGACGTGTCTACCAGGAAAAGGAATCTGAGACAGACAAGGAGGCATTATTTTCTCAAAAAGCAAAAGAATGTGTGTTGGTCTATTAAAAACATTTCGTAATTCTTTTCTGGGTGGCTCAGTGGCTGTCCAACTACCGGGCCTCACTCAAAGGTGTGCATCATACTGTTTGGGGAGATGATTGCATTTTTATAGTACATATTGTTGTTGTTTTAGTATTTCTTGAGTTTTACATTGTTGTGACCTGATGAGATCATGTATGATGAGAAACATGATATAAATTCTAGGAATAAATAAATGGGTTAGTGAATAATTATTAGCCTTTGAAAAGCTGCTTCAGACTGCAATCCTACAGCACACTTACCTGGGAATAAGCCTCATTTAACTCTTTAAGGATTACCTCTTGAATAGATGTGTATAGGATTGCTCTGCCAGTAATGTTTTAACACTTGTCTTTTGCATACGTGTGTGTAACCTATGGTTAAAATGATTAAGCAGCTTTAAAAACGACTGAAAGTAAAGAAATTATATATCTTTATCACTAAGATTTTTATCCTGGTTGTCAATGAAATAATAAGGTTGGCTGATTCAGCTGTTCTCATCAGGGAAAAATCCCGTCCTACTTGTTATAAATTACAGTATTTGGACACTTCCAGGCTTAGATTCAACAGAACCATCAATATATGGCAGGCATAGGCAAATTCGGCCATCCAGATGTTTTGGGACTACAACTTCCATTATCCCTAGCTAACAGGACCAGCGGTCAGGGATGGTGGGAACTGTAGTCCTAAAACATCTGTAGGGCCGAGTTTGCCTATGCCTGATACACTGGTACCTCAGGTTAAGTACTTAATTCGTTCCGGAGGTCCGTTCTTAACCTGAAACTGTTCTTAACCTGAAGCACCACTTTAGCTAACGGGGCCTCCCGCTGCTGCCGCGCTGCCGGAGCATGCTTTCTGTTCTCATCCTGAAGCAAAGTTCTTAACCCGAGGTACTATTTCTGCGTTAGCAGAGTCTGTAACCTGAAGCGTATGTAACCTGAAGCGTATGTAACCTGAGGTACCACTGTATTCATATTTTAGCTCTCAGTCCAAATAGCAAAGACTCCTATAGACTTCAGATGAAATTGCATTACTGGTTTCAAACAGAAGGTGTCACTTTCTTCAAATGTGTGGAACAACGAAAATCAACTTCCTGCAAATCAAGCAAAATGTAATTCTTTGGTCAATTTCCAATTTGACCCGTTGACGTTTTGCCCTGTGGAGCTTGAAATTGTGACCAGCTATATCTGCAAGGAATTATTGCTTTCCATACCCAGGCCTCACGGGGGGGGGGGGGAGAGTTGGAAAGTTTTGAATAAGGAAACGGTATGTGCAACCCTGTGCATGTTTACTTAGAAATAAGCTCCATTGAGTTTAATGAGGTTTGCAGCAAGTCCTCTCCACCACCTTCAACATGGACTTTCCCCTCAGCTCCCACTGTAGGCAGCTGTGCTCTGGTGGGTCCTGAGCTAGGAACAGAATTACATTTGAAGGAAACATCACTATCCATGGTCTTGGTTTTTCTAAAACCTCAATGGCGAACCTCCAGTTTATCATTAAGTGCTCCCTGGTTCCAAATCCTCATAGACTGCATTACTTCCTGAATCTGTATTGCTTCAGCAGAAAGAGTTGAGAATCCATCTTGTCATAACATTGCTATAAATATCCCTGAAAAGAGAACATTCCCAAGTCATCCATTTTCTTATTGGCATTCATAAAAGGAAGAGGTTTATCTGAATCTAGCCTGCAGCACTTAAATTTGCTATAGTGCTGGTAGTTCACTGTTGCCCAGAGTTCTAATGCTGTAACAGCAGTGTATATTAAACAGATATAAGCAAAATTCTAAGTGGAGTTCCAACTGTACAAATCAACATCAAAACGCCAAAGCAATATCGTGTGAGCAATACAAAAATTCAGTAGCACAGGAATCAAGGAAAGCCTGTGTGTGTGTGTGTGTGTGTGTGTGTGTGTGTGTGTGTGTGTGTTCAAAACATCTGAAGCAAATGATGATGTCTGACCACCCAAAGGGCATCCCAAAGTGTAGAGGTAATAGCAGGAAATGCCTCTTTTGGGATCAGCACCATATGAAATCATGTAGGATGCTGTGCATGAGTAAATATTTCCTCAATGATCTAAGTGTTCTTGCAGGTCAATAGAAAGATAGAGGGTCCTTCATGTAACCTGTCCCCAAGTTTTTTAGGGCTTTATTTACTAATTATTGAAGATGATCTGGTAGCTATTTAGTCACCAGTGCAACCAACTAAGGCAACAGAAGTCCTTTGTTTCTCAGCTGCATGGTAAGAAGGAACCCTAGGTGGGGGAAGAGTATGTCCTTTGCTTTGGGGCAAAATAATGTTGCTTTTAAGATTGGCACCATCTATCTGGGTGCCTGTCCATAATATTATATTCAGCTTGTATATGTGTGGATAGATAATGCAAAAACAATATTGGGCTCTTCTCACAAGGGAACTACAGTAAAGCTACAAAGCACTTTCCCTGGAACTTCCGTACCACTTGAGGAGATAAAGAAGCATGGACCAATACTAAGTTATTGTTATTGTTTAGTTGTTTAGTCGTGTCCGACTCTTCATGACCCCATGGACCAGAGCACGCCAAGCACTTCTGTCTTCCACTGCTTCCCGCAGTTTGGTCAAACTCATGCTGGTAACTTCGAGAACACTGTCCAACCATCTCGTCCTCTGTTGTCCCCTTCTCCTTATGCCCTCAATCTTTCCCAACATCAGGGTCTTTTCCAGGGAGTCTTCTCTTCTCATGAGGTGGCCAAAGTATTGGAGCCTCAACTTCACGATCTGTCCTTCCAGTGAGCACTCAAGGCTGATTTCTTTAAGAATGGATAGGTTTGATCTAATACTAAGTTATATCCACGGCTTTTCAGTATTTCTCAACAGGGAAACAGTCTGAACACCTTAAATTTCAACAACAGGAGGGACGTTTCTCATGGAGGTAAAAAAAAAACCAACTGTTTGTACTTCACTTTTTGGTTTTCAGAATAATGTGGATCAGCAGTGAATCCTATTGCAGAACTGGTTGGCTGTTCATTTAATGAGCTTCCATGATAAATTCTCACAACTTAAAAATTAAACACACAAACACACATTCTAAACACCTATTCTAAAATAAAACCTTAAAACAATGCACTATAAAACTACAGCCAAGAATTAAGGTCCATGCATACACAATATAGTCTAATGTCTGTTTGATGCATTAAGCCCTCTAAGGACAAGCAGGGTTTGCTGCCACTCTGTCTTAAGCACTGCTTGGACTCCCTCAGGTTTCCCCCTTCCTGACTCCAGCAGTGCTATGCGTGCCCTTTTATTCCATCTGGCCCAAACCCTCTAAACCAATCACAATTTACTATCTGGCAACTTGACAATTCCATTGGCCTATACCTATGAGCCAATTAAGCACAGATAGAATGCTCCCTCAAGGACCTATTACTGCCTGACTTTTGCACTGCTTTTTGATTCTGTTGGCCAGTGCTAAAGCAAATGGACATACCTGTAGACCTCCAAATAAAAATAGTTGCTACTGTAAATGCTGCTGTTTCTTGGCAGGCTGCCAACTGTCGGGCCCATAAATATAATGTGTCTTTTAGACCTCAGTAAATTGCTACCTTTTACCTGGTTACTGCCTTATGGGAAAGCTGTGGTGCTCAATCAAGTGCTGACTGCATGGTGTGTTTTTCAATTGTTGCTGTGTTTTATTACAATTATCACTTTAAATGGAAAACATGTATGTGACTGGTGGTGTTTTGGATTCTACAATATGCACCCATTCTCCTTGATGTTGTTGTTGCTTTGCCATTGCTTCCCTTAGTGATGAACTTTATCAACTTGAACTTGGCCTAGGTAATGGAAAAACATTTGCTCTCACAGAAATTTGGCTGAAATTTTAGCAGCCTGTGGTATAAAGCTTTGCAAGCTTGGAAGTTCGTTTTAGTGATACTGAGTGATGGCTAAATCCTCTGAGATGTTGAGTGGAGATGGGTCCTAGCACTGTGTATGAATAAGGTCAAGGTTCAGGGCCTGATGTCTCCAGTTAAAATAATTTCTGGCATCCGAGATTCAAAGGCCTCTGCTGAGGATTTGGGGTTCTGCTGTCAGTCAGAGTAAAAAGTACTGGATGAGGTGGATCAATGATCTGCTTCAGGAGAAGCAAATTCCTTGAATCAGCCCTGAAAATTGAGAAATCTTTCTCATACTAGTGAAAGTATGTGAGCAATCTCACTGGAGATTTCCTATTCAAACATCATATTTCATTGGATCTGATTAGCTACCAGCTTTTTGAAAGAGAGAGCAGTTCACTTAGCTGTGCCAAAAAACAAGTTTGATGTGAAAAGATAATATACAGGCTATTTAAAATTTTTATTTGCCCCTAAATATGTTAATCAGCATCATTTCTCACACGCACACACACTTTTTAAAAAACTGTATTTCTGCCATGGGTGTAAATAAGATCCTATCCAGGGATGGGAGCTTATTTAGAATAGAAATCTAAGTTCGTCCTCTAAACTGCGGAAGATTATGCGTTTATTCCTTTGCCTTAAATGACTCAAGTTAGAATGTGCATGAAATGTTACTGGCTTTGACAGCTGTTATGTCCTGCTTTGATCTCCAATCTTAATTTATTTAGGGCTTGATATGGAGGGCTACTTACTTTACACACACACACACACACCCATAAATGGCGGAAATTCTCCGGAAAAAAGAAGAAAAGTATTTCATATTTTGAAAAAAGAACAATTGGACATTATTTGCCTGCAAGAAACGCATGTGACAAGGCTCCACAGAAAAGTGCTAATTAATAAAAGACTAGGCCAAGAATTTATCTCTTCGGACAAAGTGAAGAAAAGAGGTGTGGTGATATATGCAAAGGAGAGCCTGTCACCGAAATTCTTATTTAAAGATGAACACGGCAGAATTTTGGCGATTGAAATTCAGACACAAGGAGAAAAATTTCTGATATTAGGAATATACGCCCCAAATGAAGGAAAATCGGAATTTTTCAGGAAGCTGCATGAGATTATGCTGGATTACTTAGACTATAACAACATCATCATGATGGGTGACATGAATGGGGTTGTGTCTGTAAATATGGATAAGTCGCAAAGTGCTAACATAACGAAAGATGGCAGACTACCTAAAACTTTTTTTGAAATGACTGACAATGTGGACTTAATTGACATATGGAGGGTTAAGAACCCCCTAGAAAAAGAAGGGACTTTCTTTTCTGAAGCTCATCTGACATGGACACGAATCGACCAAATATGGATAACTAGAGGACTGGCACCCAAGACTAGAAAGGTGGAAATCTGCCCAAAAACCTGCTCCGACCATAATGCTTTGAAAATGGAATTGAGACTAAATACAACCGGATCCTTCAGATGGAAAATGAATGACACCTTATTAAGGGACGAGAAGATTGTTAAGAAGGCCCAAAAAACTTTAAAGGACTATTTTGAGATAAATTTAAATACCACTGTGGAAAAAAGAATAATCTGGGACGCAAGTAAAGCAGTCATGAGAGGGTTTCTAATACAACAAAATACGATCAAGAAAAAATTCTGGAATGAAAAGAAGGAGAAGATATTGGAAAAAATAAGAGATGGAGAGAAAAAACTAAGATCCAGGCCAAAGTCGAAGGAGGTGCTGAGAGAAGTGAAATTTTTCCAAGCACAATATTTGAAACTGATAAATCAAGAGGTGGAATGGAAAATTAAACAAATGAAACAAAGATCCTTTGAATCAGCAAATAAGTGTGGGAAACTGCTAGCATGGCAGTTGAAAAAGAGACAAAAACTTAATACTGTTACAAATCTAGAGATTGAAGGGAGAATGGTTCAGAAACCCGAGGAAATTAGAAAGTGCTTCCAGAGATATTTCAAAGAACTTTATTCACAAGGGCCACAGAAAGATTCGGAGGTGGACCAATTTCTTAAAACCAACGGATTACAGAAAATACCTCAGGAAATGAGAACAACCCTGAATAGTAATATCACACAGCAAGAAATTGAAAGCGCCATTCAGAACCTCCAATTAGGCAAATCTCCAGGCCCCGACGGACTTACCTCCAAATACTATAAGGTTTTGAAAGACTATTTGATACAACCTTTGTTGGAGGTTTGTAACCAGATTATGGAGGGGAGGAAGGCACCGGAAACGTGGAAAGAAGCCTTCATCACATTGATACCCAAACTAGAAACTGAAAAGACTCAGCTGAAGAACTACCGCCCCATCTCACTCCTAAATGTGGATTACAAAATTTTTGCAGACATTTTGGCAAGTAGGTTTAAAAAAGTGCTTAATGAAGTGATCCATAAAGACCAGGCTGGCTTTCTCCCTGGTAGGCATTTGTTTGTCAACACAAGAAACATTATCGACATTTTGGAACTTTTACAAACAAAACTAAACACTAGAGCGGTGTTAATTTTTATTGATGCGGAGAAAGCCTTTGACAATATTTCCTGGATGTTTATGAAGAAAAACTTGGAAGGGATGGGAGTGGGGCGGGGGTTTGAAAATGGAATAGAAGCAATATATTCAGAACAAAAAGCGAAATTGATAGTAAACAATGTGGTGACAGAGGAGTTTAAAATTGAAAAAGGGACACGGCAGGGGTGCCCCCTATCCCCCCTATTGTTTATTTCAGTTCTGGAGGTGCTATTGAACATGATTAGAAAGGACCGGTTGGTACAGGGAATTGAGGTCGGAGTGAAACAATATAAATTGAAAGCATTTGCAGATGACCTGGTATTAACATTGCAGGAGCCTGTCTCTAGTACTAAAAGAGTGTTAGAATTAATTTCGGACTTTGGTCGGGTGGCGGGATTTAAGCTGAACAAGCAAAAAACTAAGGTTATAGCAAAAAATTTGACAAGTACAGAAACAGATGAGTTTGTGAAAGAAACAGAATTAAATGTGGTTAAAAAAGTAAAATACCTAGGGGTGTATCTGACCTCCAAAAATTTGAATCTGTTTAAGGACAACTACGAGAAATGTTGGTTAGAAATCAAAAGAGATTTGGAAACATGGTCAAGATTGAAACTTTCCTTGTTGGGCCGAATAGCAGCTATAAAGATGAATGTATTGCCAAAAATGCTATTTTTGTTTCAGACCCTACAGGTCGTGGACAAGGTGGAATGCTTTGGAAAGTGGCAGAGGG
Organism: Podarcis gaigeae; assembly: GCF_964106915.1. Taxonomy (NCBI): domain Eukaryota; kingdom Metazoa; phylum Chordata; class Lepidosauria; order Squamata; family Lacertidae; genus Podarcis; species Podarcis gaigeae. The sequence continues at coordinate 57,556,056 of NC_139679.1, forward strand.
ATATTTCTAAGTTTGTTTGGCAGGGCAAAAAGCCCCGAATAAAGTTTAAGATACTAACTGATGCGAAAGAAAGAGGGGGATTTGCCCTGCCAGACTTGAGGTTATATTACGAAGCTGCAGCCTTCTGCTGGTTGAAAGATTGGATTTTACTGGAAAACACTGATGTCCTAGATCTGGAAGGGTTTGACAATGCTTTTGGGTGGCATGCATATTTGTGGTATGACAAGGTTAAAGTGCACAAATTGTTTAAAAACCACATTGTCAGGAGAGCAATTTTAATGGTCTGGACAAAATATAAAGACTTATTGGAGAGTAAGACTCTCACCGGTGGAGGCCAAGGCACGTAAGAGACCTAATATGGAAGCCAATTGGCCTAAATATGGGGAAATTATTGAAAAGATTGGAGACAATTGGAGGTTGCAGAGCTTGGAAAAACTAAAAAACAAGGTGCGAGATTGGTTGAATTATGCACAAATTCAAGAGGTCTTTAAAGTAGATAAGAAGGTTGGATTCCAGGTGGAAAAATCGAAACTAGAGACAGAATTGTTAGAACCAAAAAGTAAACTACTTTCGAGAATGTATAACCTGCTGCTTAAATGGAATACTCAGGATGAGACAGTCAAATCCGCCATGATAAAGTGGGCGCAGGATTTGGGGCATAACATTATGTTTGAAGACTGGGAAAGGTTATGGAACACCGGAATGAAATTTACGGCATGTAGTGCCTTGAAGGAAAACATTATGAAAATGATATACCGGTGGTACATGACCCCAGTCAAGCTTGCTAAGATATATCACCTGTCTGATAATAAATGCTGGAAATGTAAAGAGGCGGAAGGGACATTCTTTCACCTCTGGTGGACCTGCCCGAAAGTGAAGGCCTTCTGGGAAATGATTCATAATGAACTAAAAAAGGTACTGAGATTTACCTTACCTAAGAAACCAGAGGCCTTCCTTCTGGGCATGGTGGACCGGAGAGTGTTTAAGAAGGACAGAACTTTTTTTATGTATGCTACTACAGCAGCAAGGATTCTGATTGCAAAATATTGGAAGACACAAGATTTACCCACACTGGAGGAATGGCACACGCAGTTGATGGACTATATGGAACTGGCCGAAATGACTGGCAGAATCCGAGACTTGGGAGAAGAAACATTCGAGGAGGATTGGAGAAAATTTAAAGACTATTTGGAAAAACATTATAAGTTGTATGAATGTTAAAAAACGCACCTTTTAGGAAATTCTAGCTTCAGTAATGTTAAATTAAAGAAATGGAAATTAAGGTACAAGGAGTCAGAGATAGAATAATGAAACAACTTTATTGTGTTAAAATGAAAATGTACATGATTTGGGTTATAATACATTTGAAATTGGGTAACATGATAAAAAGGAAGATACAATAAGTATTGAAATAAGTTAACAAATTGCAGACGTTATGCATCACAGAGAATGCAGGGTTGGGAGGACGTGGGGAAGTCCAACAGATTTGGAAAAAAGAGTAAGAAAAATTTGTAACCTTTCTTTTTTACTTCTATAATACGTTCTTTATTCTTTTTTCTGTATTTTATAAAACTAATAAAAATATTATTTAAAAAAAATTATTTAGGGCTTGATATGGAGGGCTACTTACTTTACACACACACACACACACACTGAAATTAATTGAGAGTGGAATGGAGAGATTCTGATTTGCTCTCTGTGGTATCAGAAAGTTAAAAGTCCCCATGGAATGTCCTGCCTTGCCCTACATACAGTTGTACCACAGGTACTTAGAACCAGATCTTAAGATGGCAGACAGAACAAAAAGGCTTTAACCTGGTGCCAAAAGACAGCTGTGAGGGCGTCAGGCAAGCTCCCCTAGGAAGAGCATTCTACACTCTGCCGCTCTCTCATGGCCACCTTCTGAGCTTCATATGCAGGGGGAACATGGAGAAGGTACACATGGGGAAGGTAGTATTCCATGAGAATATCTGATACATGTGCATGGTCTGAATGCTACAGTGCAAATAAGTGATTCAATCCTTTTTGGTCCTGAGCATCTGACAGTGGGAGGGAAGACACATAGACAGAGCATAATGTATACATGTGGGAAAATATATTAACTGCTCTATATTCCAGTAAAGTCATCAGGAAGATCAAGAATTTGCCTCCACATGATGGTCAAATGAGCCAACCAGTACACAAAGACTTCTTAGGCTGTAATCCTAACTCCAATTACTTGGGAGTCAGCCTCATTGAATTCAACAGGACTGACTTCTGAGTAGGCATGGTTAGGATTGCCTTGTGAGTTGTGAAGATGGTTTCAATAATTTGGGAGGAACATTTTAATCTTTCTCTGTTCTTTGAATAGAAGACTGTGGTGAGGGTCCTCTGGGCCATAGTCAGGACAGCTGAAGGACCTGAAAAAAAATCTCTGGGCCATATGTTTGACACATCCTTTCTTTCTGTCAGAGAAAGAAATACACTCCAAATGTATGCTGAATTACTGGGATCTCCCATTTCTTGAATCCCTGTCCTAGGTGCTGGAAGAGATGCTGTGTTTAGTTATGTTAAATGATATCACCACTTCACATTTTTATATTGGCTTTTAGAGTGTTTCAAAAGGCTTTATATATTTTATCTCAGTTACTAATTACACATCTTATTCTCATATTCATGATCAGTTCCAAGGTGAAGGGTGGAAGAGGATTTTGAGCGAAAACAGGTGGTGATAGAAGAATAAACTAACTTTATCTCCAAAAGTGACCCTTATTTCGGAGACTCACATTTCCTTGTTGTAATCCACCACAGCTACACACAGAAGAAGTTGAGATGAAAGTACAGGACTGTGGTTTCTTTGCCCAAAAAATCGGTACAGCTTATCGAAGAACTGTGTGGTCACCAGGTTATCAACAGCCACTAGCCCTTGGCAGAAGCCCCTCGAATAGTGAATCAATAAGAACATTTCTAAGAGGTAGGCCTGTCAACCATTTAAACCATTTTAGTTTATAAATCACCTCTTTTTAAAAATGAGATATTGAAATGAATCTGAGATTATTGTGGTTTTTAATAAATTCAGAGCACCTTGTGCAGAAGAGCCCCCACAAATTTCACCTTCTTCATCAGTGACATTCAAGGCTCTTGTGGCTAGTGTGCACTATGAGTACTCCGCTGCCACTCTCTGCTGCATTGAACCAAGCACTAGAATTGCAATAGTCCATGCTGGGAGCCTTGCACTGAGATGTGACCTCAGTCCCAGGCCTGTTACCATAGCTGTTAGTAGCAGATCTTAGTGGGGATTAATAGCAGGACAACAAGAGGGGATTTTGTGAATTTTTATGACTTGTACTTCAAGCCAGGAAGCATAAGCACCCACCATCTATTTCACAATGATGAGGATCTCCCTGCCCTTACCACATTTGAGCACATTACATATTAACAGCAATTCCATATGGATACCTATCTGGACATTTGAATGCCTTGCATCAATTGATATTTTAAAATACATTCTATATACTGATGGTTATTGTACAGTAAGCCCGTGAACTATGCCCATTTAACTTGTGCACATTTGTAAAGAAACCAGAGGCTTTCCTTTTAGGGATTACAGGGAAGGAAATAAGAAGAAAGGACTGTAAACGTTTCCAATATGCAGTCACAGAAGCAAGAATTTTATTGGCCCAGAAATGGAAGCAAGAGGAAATACTGACGTTAGAAGAATGGAGAATGGAATTGACAGACTATGCAGAGTTGGACAAATTAACTGGGAAACTCAGATATCTTCGAGACTAAGGGAGCTGGGCATGTTTAGCCTGGAGAAGAGGAGGTTAAGGGGTGATATGATAGCCATGTTCAAATATATAAAAGGATGTCACATAGAGGAGGGAGAAAGGTTGTTTTCTGCTGCTCCAGAGAAGTGGACACGGAGCAATGGTTCCAAACTACAAGAAAGAAGATTCCACCTAAACATTAGGAAGAACTTCCTGACAGTAAGAGCTGTTCGACAGCGGAATTTGCTGCCAAGGAGTGTGGTGGAGTCTCCTTCTTTGGAGGTCTTTAAGCAGAGGCTTGACAACCATATGTCAAGAGTACTCTGATGGTGTTTCCTGCTTGGCAGAGGGTTGGACTCCATGGCCCTTGTGGTCTCTTCCAACTCTATGGTTCTATGAGACCAAAAGTTTATCGAAGACTGGGGGAAATTTGCAGATTATCTGAAAAGTATATGTGATGTGCAAACAACACTAGTGGGGTTTCAAGAAGCACTGTGAATTTTAAGATGTATTGGTAAGAAGAAATAGAAGTGGGAGGGAAGTCCAATGGCAATACAAAATATGGGGAATGCGTAATTGAGAGATTGATATGGGTGATTGCCAGAGAAGCTGAAGGAAGTCCAAAAAGAGATAATTTGTTAAAATTTGGATAAAATTGTATATTTGTGTGGGAAACTAATAAAATTTATTTTTTAAAAAACTTGTGCACTTCAGCTTTATGCACTTGGCAAAATAATGTTTAATAAATTAAAAGGGGGGCAGAAAGAGGGTGGACATCTGGGGGGGAGACTTTGGCAATCCCACCCACCATTGCACCCAACGTGTTTTGACGATTCAGGATTTTGGCTTTAGGTGCCATCCCCGGAAGGAACCCCCTGTGTAAGTTGTGAGCTTATTGTATTATCAATGTCAGCTGGGGGAGGGGTTTCGCTTTTCTTTAATTTTTCACCATCCTTCTTTTTAAAAAATTTGTTATAAAAATTAAGTTTTTAATAAAAATAACAGCCAGCATCAGAACTGACACGCAGCAGTGCCACAAGAGACACTCAAGAGTGGGCAAGCAGGTGTAAACCACTGCAGAGAGAAGAGTCTTTCATTTTAGGGACATAGCAACTATTTATGCTTCCTTTGCCTTGCTGGGCAGTGCTCTCCAGGGTCTCAAACAGAAGTCTTCCTCGCCACTCTATTGTGGCAGCACTGGGGATTCAGCCTGGGACTTTAGCATACGAACTTTGTGCTCTGCCACGGAGGCATAATCCCACCCTGCAGGTAGGTAGGTAGAATTGGGCTGCTATCTGCCTGCTCCACTATAAGCCTGCACAACACTATTCTCTGCGTTGCGAAAAGGTTGTCGCATGGAAGGTTTGAGACAAAGAAAACACCATCAGTAATCCAGTCTGTCGACAAGGTAGGAATTTTGAATATCAGGTAATATGCAAGCTGACACCACCCAATGGGAACAAATTGCTTTCCCAAATATATTTCTTTTTTGTTTCAGAGTCCTACTGAGAACCCATTAATTTTCATCAACCACAGTTCTGCAAATCTCACATTAATAACTCTCCCAAAGTGACTTGTTCCACTAATAACTTTTCTTAGGGAGTCTTTCAGCATGTGTCTCAGAATACAAGCTTAGTAGGTAGAAAACAATAATTGTATCCAGCTGTGCAGTCACTTATTTTTGTTGTGTGGTTCTTGAAATAAAAGAGCAATGGGGAGAACCTTTTAGAAGCCTGCATGTTCCCGGCAAAGGATGACCCCACCATGTGCAAAATGTCTGTATTTCAAAATGTATTGGTGCCTCATTGGCAACTAAATTACACTTCTGCCAACATTCATGAGCCTTCCCAAAATGATTTATAGCAAATGCATTTGGGATGCTTTCATGTTTTCTTTGACTTAAGTGATTTTATTTATAACACATGATTCATTGCATTTATTTGGTTACTGACATTTAGGCAACAGTCCTCACTTATTAAGTAGTAAGCCCTGTTGCAAAAGTCAGGCTTACTTCTGAGTAAACACTTATAGGATTTTCACCTGTAGTAATAGGAAGAAATATCAATCTATCCCCAATTTTAAATCAATTGCCAAAAGTTTCTCAAGCTTCAGGCTGCTTTTAAGCAATAACTTATGGGGAGGATACACTGCTTTCCATAATATGTTTCAGATAGGTGTCATACAATACTTCTTGAACCAAAGGTAATGCATTTCATTGTGTGATTCTTTACATGTCTGCTATGTTCCATTGAGGGTGGCATGTAACAATATTCCAAAGGTGGCTGACAAGTTGATTCTGTTGGTAGGCTATCATCCCCAAGAACAGACATTGAGATCTTTCTGCATTTGTATACCAAGCACTGAGGATTACACACCTCTTGAAATGGCTCTGATTCCTGTTAGCAGAGGGTATAACATCAACAGTGACACAGTAAAATTTCCTAAGCCAGAGTGTTACATATTTAAATCTCTTGGCTGGATTCATCTGAGGAATGAAATTTGAGAGATGATAAAGCAAAGCAAACAAGTCTTTGTTGAAGAAATATCTATGTTAGCTATGGAGCTGCTCTAAGTTCTGCAGGTTTCTTCACTGACCTTGGTATCTGTCACCTCGGTCATCCCTCTGTAGTGGCAGCCCCAAATCTTTTTCAACCCATGCTCCACCTTTAGCTCAAATATGTGTTTGGGGATCCACTTCTTTATTTATTTTTACCATGTAGATGTATGGTATACTGGGAGTTCACTGAGTGATTTGCAATAGAGAGGAAATTTGGAGTAATAATTCCTGCTAAACAATAACAACAAGAAAACTTTCCCCCAAATTAGGCAGCTGAGATGAAGAAAGCTTGGTATGGGGATGGGAAGCTGAATGGGCTGTGAGCTCAGTTCTGTTACTGGGGGGAAATTGAGGGTTGAGTGTGTGTGTTTGTAAGCACCCTGTTTCTAAAAGTGTGTTGCTTCCCTCACCAAACCATGATTTTGCATCTGGCTCTGCTTGATGGATCTCAGGGTCCAATAAAAACTAATCAATCAATCAATCAATCAATCAATCAATCAACAATCAGATACAGCAGTCCTGAAGTCTATCTGCCCCATCTCTATCAGGTAGGTCATATCTACAAAAAGTATAGGAAAAGCTCAATAATGATTGTGTTGCAGGTGAAGCACTACTCACACTTCTTCAGTTCCTTCTAAGAAGGTGCAAGGGCAATCTGAGTCTAGTTTTCCATGACACAGCTGATGGCAAAGATTTTATTCAGCACATTCCTCTCCAAGTACTGCATTTTTATTAGTTCTGTTATCATTTGACTCAAAGCACATTGTTCAATATTGATTCCCCCCCCCCCGCCCCGATAACCAAGGAAACAAATGCCAGAGTGGAAACACATGAAAATAAAGATACTCAATGAACACACAAATGAGAATCCTGGGTTGATTTGTGTTGTGTAAAAAGGTACCTATGGGAGTGGATGCAGGCATTTTGCTCCATGAAGGAATATATGTAGTCCTGTCTCAGACAGAGACAAGAGCAGGTAATATCCAACCCTTCTGTTTTCAGAAGTTTAGTACAGTTGTATCTTGGATCCCAAACGCCTTGGTACTTGGACGTTTAGTTTCCCAAACGCCACAAACCCAGAAGTGAGTGTTTGAGAACGTTCTTTGGAACCCGGATGTCCGACTGGGCTTCTGCGGCATCCAATGGGCTGGAAGGGCTTCCTGCAGCCCATCAGAAGCCGCACTTTTCTGAACATTTTGGAAGTCAAACAGACTTCTGGAATGGATTCCGTTTGACTTCCACGATACAACTGTATCTAATTCCTGTCCCTAACAAGAGAAAACATGCCATCCTAGTTTTCTAAATGCAGGGCTTGTTGATGTTCTTTTAACTGGGGCAGAAGCATTTAAAATATGCAGCCTCTCACCTGCGTTTTGAAGTACTACTGACTTTAAAGGCTATGCCGCTACAACATCTTTGAAGGCAGAGTGCGGCTCTAACTCCTCAAGTGCCTACCATCTGTTTGACCTTCATACTACACAGACATCTGTGGTACTCTGGTTTAAATAATAATGTTGCTCTCCATCTCTAGAGACTAAGAGCATTTTTCCATTCACTAACACTAACAACACCTTTGAGCCTCTGTTTTGCTATTTGTGGACACGTGAGAATGTTTTTTGAAAAGCGGCATTAGAAAACAGGAAAGAAAAAAATATATGTACAGCATAGATTTTACATTCACATAAAAGATATGTGGGGGGTGCATTCTTGATCATTGCCTTTGTCTTGGAACATGATACAATAAGGATTTTGCCACTGTAGATTGCAGAGAAACCAGTGCTCTGACCCTAGTTTGAGAGATAAAGAGACCGAGGAACTTCTACACTGCAGTTTGTTTGATTGAACTTATATCCTACCTTTCCTGCAATGAGCTCAAGGTGGAGTATTTGGTTTTTTTTCCTTCTTATTTTATTCTCACAACAACCCTGTGAGGTAGGTTAGGCTGAGAAACAGACTGGTCCAAAGTCACCAAGTGAGCTTCTTGGCTGAGTAGAAATTTGAACCCTGGTCTCCCAAGTCCTGGTCCAGAACTCTAACTACTACACCACCCTGGTTCACTGGCCTTTGGTTGCTATTGCAATCTTTTAATGGGACACAAAGGTTTTTCATATGTTACACTGAATAGCTATTCCCAGTATGTTTCATTGTCCCCTTTCTGGGTAGCTTTTGCTGAATGCAATCAAACCCTGAGAGATTAATCTCCAGAGAGACTATTGGGGTTGCTGAAATTTAATAATGAATAACTCAAATCTGTTTTCTCCAGATGCTGCCCAAAGAAGACCATGAACAATATGCAGGATTCTTATCAAATTCTCAGTGATCAGACATACTTACAGGTTCAGGGCTGATGACAGGAATTCAGCTCCCATGTGACAGCCTCCTTGAGCTCTTTATCTTCAACCTTTCCTGACTCAGAACCCACCTTTGCCCAAATATGCATTTAGGGATCCATTTCTTGATTTTTATTTATTTTTACCATATATTTGTATGATGAAAGTGCTGTTACTATGACTCACCTTAGGTGCTTTCTACTGAACCATTTGAAGTGAAGTCCAACTTGCTTTATGTATTGCATTTTTATTGTTTGCCGGTTTATTGCTTAGCTTAAAACAACAGCAACACAGTACATATAAACATGAAAAATATGCAACAAAAATGTAACAAAATGTTGCACATAATAATAAAAAAAATCCAAGTATCATTGGGTGCATTTGCCAATACAGTACAGTGGTACCTTGGGTTACATATGCTTCAGCTTACATACACTTCACGTTACAGACTCCGCTAACCCAGAAATAGTACCTTGGGTTAAGAACTTTGCTTCAGGATGAGAACAGAAATCGTGTTCCGGCGGCGCGGTGGCAGCAGGAGGCCCCATTAGCTAAAGTGGTGCTTCAGGTTAAGGACAGTTTCAGGTTAAGCACAGACCTCCGGAATGAATTAAGTACTTAACCCGAAGTACCACTGTATTGGCTCACTCCGCAGCAGCTGGCCTGGCTTTGTAATGTCCGAAACCAGTTGTAGAGACCCCAGAGCATATATTTGACCACTGCAGTCTTGGGCGTTTGCCGCCTGCTGGCCCAACCCTTAGGCATTGGGAGGCAGTAGTCTCTGGCAGCTAATTGTGGGCATCAGGAAAGTGCAACAAACTGGCTCCCTAATGCATCATTACAGTATTTTTTATTCTCAGGGAGAAATGCTTTGTGGGGTCTTTAATTTTTTTAATGTCTGAGGTGCCAGGAGAGCAGCTATTTGGTAACTTAACTTGAAGGGGAGGCGAGAGCGTTTGCTGCTTCGCCTCATGCCTGGGGCCTGCTCTGAGGCGACTCCCAGCCTCTTTGTCTGTAAAGCGCCTGGCTTCTTTTGACCTTTGCCCTCCTGCAAGGCGGACTACCGGCGCCTTCTTGGGCCTCCCGCTGCCTGCCTCCTGCGCCTCAGCCGGACTCCCCAAAGGGGGCGGCGGGCAAAGGCGAGGACGGGGGAGAGAAAGGAGGGCCGAGAGCTGAGCGTCGATGTCTGCCGCCTTGTACGCATGCACCGCGGCGGCAGCACGCGCGAGCCTGGCATCCTCTTAGCGCCGCCAAGCCGGGACGCGGCCTCGCCTTCTCCAAGAGGAGCCGGTGCAAAGAAGGGCGGCGGGCGCGCGGCTAAAAATAACCTCCTCCTCTGCTGCTGCTACTGCTGCGGGCGGGCGGGCGGGCTTGCGCCTGGGAGCAGCGAGAGCCAGCCAGTCCCCGTCGCCGCTGCCTCCACTGCTGCTGCTCCCTCAGTCACTGCAGTGAGTTTGCTGCAGTCCCCCCCTCAAGCTGCGCTCTCGCTTCAGGCCGCCCATGCCGCAGCCGGCTCCAGCAGGCATGCTCACCTTCTTCCTAGTGTCTGGTGGCTCCATCTGGCTCTTCTTGGGTAAGTCAGCCTCGGCGCTCGCTCGCTCGCTCGCTCGCTCCCCTCCCCGCCATCCCGCTCCTTCGCTTTCCTACGGTTTCTCTCTCTCCCCCCTTCCCCACCTATCACGGGCGCCGCTTCCCTGCGAGGGAAAACGGAACAAAAGCGGAAAGAGACGGAGGGTGTGCGCGGGGAGGCTCCTTTTTGGAAATGACCTCAATCCAACCCCGCACACCTCTCCCGGCCTCCATGGAAGCGGCTCGTCGGCGCGTCCCGCTGCTGCTTTGAGCTGCTGCTGCTCTCGGATCTCCTGGACATGAGCGCCGTCGTTGGGATGCGTTTCCCCCCAGACCCTCCGGAAGGACCAGGGCAGGAGAAGAGGAAGGCTGCGAGGGATGCTGCTGCCTTTGATGTCATCCTTCTGCGGTATTGGGCCCTATTGTGTGGAGGAATTTGGAAAGCTCAGCAATGCTGGGCGAGCCTGAAAAAAAGGAAAAAGATTACATAAGTTATCTGCTGTGATTTCGCTGCCTGCACCGGGGTCAAGATGCTCTCTTTTGAGTGTATAGGATGATGCATATGGGTGTGTGTAGGGGTGCAAAAAGGAATCTGCCCTTGTGTGTGGCTGCTGCCTGCAGTATTAATGATGGGTCAATGTTTTAAAGATGATGGGATCAGACAAAGAGGATTAGCGGGACCCCGGAATAGCTGCGATCCTCTTCAGCGCCTGACAGATTCAGTTTTAAATGGTGTAATCTGCTGCAATGATTTGAAATAGAACACTCTGGAGGTGAGGGAGAAGGGCAGCTTTTAGGAATCTGTAACTCCTTGTCATTTGTAGGTGATGGGTTGAGATCAACTTCTTTTTGGTGCAGAGATCTTTGCTGTGTTGAGTGGGTGTTGCTGCTGTGAAGGGAGAGCCGTAGTTCACATGGGCTGAATTTTCTGGTGCTAAAATAAATGCATGGGAATTAAGGCTGGGCTCCTGCCTCCCCTCCATCCGTGTAGGAGGCAACTCCCCTTTACAGCACTGAGGACACTCTGTTTCTCTCCAGGGCATGCAAAGCCACAGAAAGGCACTTAGATGTGGCAATATTTCCTTTTGTTGGCCTACGTTGGGGTGTGGGAGGCATCATCCAAATGGCTAGCAAATTCTTTTCAGCATGGTGGAAATCTAGTGGCGCTATAATAATATTGTGGGATGGGGGAAGGAGGAAAAAAAGATTTCGTTGCCACGTCTCATGTCTTAAAAAATATAAATTTAGGAACTCATGCCAGCAATTGCTTGAAGACTTGCTTTTTTATTCTCAATATGTATGAAACACTTTGCATGTGCTCAGAGGCTTATTTCTTTGCTGTTACTCTACACATTGCCATGTCCCCCCAGCCTTGCTGGTGAAATCTATGGCTTGAAGCCATGACAACAGAGTCCTCTTGCAGAGGCGGGGGGAAAGGACCAATATGTATGAACTGTTGAGGTTGAGGCAACAGAAAGCAAAATTAGCTCATTTAGCAGCTCCAGGCAAGAGAGACCCTGCCCCAGCCTATGCACCACCTGGACCAGAGCTCTTTCACTTTGTCTGCTTGTATTGGTCATGTCAGCTGGCTGCATAGCAAAGGCTTGAGCATGGGGCCTAACGCCAGTGGGGTAAGGCAGGATAGCTTTAAGAAGGAGAAGAGTATTTCAAATGAATGTTGTTGCTGTTTTATGTAGCATTTCTCAGGGAATAAAGCATTTGTTCCCTCTTTAACTCTCATAACATTTCATAATGCTTATTCTGTAATCTTACATGGGTGGGGCTAACAGTGATACCCTTAGCAGTTGAAGCACTTTGCATGTGCTCAGAGGCATATTTCCTTGCTGTTGCTTTACTGCTTACATTACATCTGATCCCGCACAATGGGTGACACTTGAGATATATGGCTGGGAATGTGATCTCTGCTTCGTGCCCATGTGATGAGGCGACAGCACAGCAAGGAGATAAATTACAACCTCCAGATCAACTAATTATTGCAAGGCCTGGGGGCTGTTTCTGTGATAAGTTAATGCTGGTGCCCCAAAGAATTCTGCTTCTATTCATTGCAAGCAAACACTCAAAGATCTAAAACTGGTACTTGGAAGCTAAATGTTTGCCCAGTCATACTATGCCATATTCTCTTTCGGGAAAGCCTAGCCAGGCCTCTGAGTCATGCAGGCATGGAATCAATAATTGATCATTTGTAGTTAAGTATAGAGCTGCCCTTAGGGCCCCACCCCTTTGACATAAACTTTTTCTTTTAGTGTACATGCTGAGGCCCTGAAATGTAATGGAATTGTTGTTTTTAAAAATGTGTGCTGCATCTGCCAATGACCTATCCTTTAACATTATCTCTTCTAGTTTTAGGTGCTTAGTCCTAGGTGGTTAGATTTTATTGTGTCTTGTTTTGAGAGGATGGGTTTGGGGACTCCCCTGAATATTTTTTTTTTTTGGGGGGGGGGAGAGCTCATGGGGGCAGAAGAGGAAACAGAAGTGCAATTGTGCCAACAGAACTCTGCTTTGAATACAAGCCTAAGTGTTTTAATAATTTCTGTATTTATTAAACTTCTATACTGCCCTCTGTCCTGAAGATCTAGGGAGGTTTACAGACACCCCAACACACAATTAAAATGATGATATTATCAAACCCACCAACTTAAAATGACATACAGCATCAGATATATTACTCCCATAGCTGTGCTGTTTGTTTTAAAATGGAAAGGCAGGGCAAAATTGCTTTTTATTGGAGCAACTCTGATGAAAAGTTACACGGCTCAGGTACGTCCAACAAGGCTGCATGTTGAAACATTCAAAAGGAATGTTGAAAGGCTTAGTTAAACTGTGAAATTTTCTGGCCACTGGTTTGGATGGCTTTAAAAGAAGATTAGACAAATTAATGTAAAAGCTACTAGCTGTGATGGCTATGATCTGCCTCTACATTGCTGGGAATTGCAAGTGGTGACATCCTCAGTCACAAAGAGCTGTAGCCAAGGAGAGAGAGTGTAACAATGAGCCATAGATGATGCACTAAGCCAAGCCTTGCTTTAGCTCAGGGGAGCACAGGAGTAAAAAGTGTGGGGAAAAGCAAAGCAGCTGTGAGCCTCTCTCCAGAAGCCCACAAATGGTGCTGGTAAGCCAAGGTCTGAGGTTGTATAAACCATGTCATAACCATGTTTTCAACACCCACCCCAGGAACAGCCCAAGTTTTGGAAAACAGCTAATACCAATGTACCAAAATAGCCAGTGTAGTGTCCTCTATACAGTATGTTGTTGGACTACAGCTCCCCCCAACCCTAACCATTAGCCATGCTGGCTGGGGCTGATGGGAGATGAAGTCCAACCAGTAGCAGTAGGTGGGGCTGCATTGCTGCTGTTGGTTACCAAGACGGGGAAGAGGCAAGTGAGCAGGGAGTTCTGTGTTGGGAGCATTGGATTGGCTCCGGTGCTGCACCAACACTGTACTGCACTCCTCACTGTCCGCCCTCTTGACAAGCGGCAGTCTTACGCAGTGTTGGGAAGCCAGGCCAGCAGTACAGCCCCATCTGCATCCTCATGCTGGCTGTTTCTGAGTCCAAAGGTTAGGAAACTGTACCAGATGTTTTGAATGAGCAGCTCGTTGTTTATTGTAAACCATCATTCTGCTCACAAATATGGCAAAGCTGCTTATAATTCATCAGTGGTGAAGGGAAAGCACTGCAGAGGGTGAGCGTTTCTCTCATCTTTCCTATTATTTTATAAATTCCAGCCCCAGAAAACAGATTGTTTGAAAGAACCTGGTTTAAATGAAGCCCAAGAGTTTAGCCAGTACTACTAACTTGGTTGGACTTTTATGGTATGTGAAACCGGGGGTGGAGATGCTGCAGGATTAATTGATGCAATCCTTTATCACAGGGGCAGGGAACCTTTGGATTTACAGATGTTATTAGACTACAGTTGCCATCCGCCCAGACCAGCACAGACAGTGCTCAGGGGTGAGGAGAACTGTAGTCCAACAACATCTGATGGGACACAAATTCCCCAACCCTGCTCTAAGACTTGGAGCATGTTCACATTCCCACCTTATAGCACAGTGAAGCTGTTTTCTATGCATTTCACAGCTCCCCCCCATCTGTTCACATAAGCATGGTTTCAATTCAGTTGTTTGTGTATGCACCAGGGAGTGCTGAGGACATAGATGTTGTTACCCTAAGCAGAGGTGCTCACACCTTGGCTGGAGTCTAAGGACGCCTGTTAGTATGATGCTTGTTTGACATAGAACAGTAGTAGCTCTTAAGAAAGTACAGGATACTTAAGCATTTTGGACAAGGTCATGTAAATCCAGCACTGGAAGCAAAGCCAGTGCATAGTAAATGGGAATGTGAACACAGCCTACGTTTTATTGGTTTCTTCTCCCTCCCTTCTCCTTTTATCATATAGCTTTAGTTCTGTTAAATGCTCCAAGGCTGAAGAACTAAATGCCCTTGAAAAGGATGATACAGTTTCAGTGTTCCTCTACAGCTGCTATATTGAAAGGGAAGCTTAAACTGGAGATTTGTAGTATTCATGTCACACATATTTGTTAACATGGGTGAACTAATTAAAAACATTGGCAAAGGTTACGCACTGATCCATGCTTAGACTGCAGTCCTATAGCTTACCTGAGAACACTGCCTTTACCCATTGGCTCTCCTGCTGGTGTTTTTTTGTTATTTAATAAATTTTTGTTCCCTGAATAATCAAGATACAGGCAATACAGAGCTTTATAGCTCAATTCTTGAATTAGCTGTGAAAGAGATGTGAAACAGTTCAGATGTTTCAGCTGGTGTAATATGACCATGCTAACCCATCTCTGTTAACAGTTGGGCAGCAGCCGTCTGCACTAGCTGACGTTTCTACGTGGACATCTCTGCATAAAACACATCACAGTAATCTGATCTAGAAGTAACTGAAGCATGAATGTCTTCCAGCAGTGTCCGCAGTGGGTGTCTCAACCAAAACTAATCAAAGGCATTATAGGTCACAGGGATTCTCAGTGTAATGTCAAGTACTGAAGCTTGCCTAAGCTTCAAAGTGAATCTTTAGGAACAGTACGATTCTAACCAAAGCAATTTAACCTGCCCACAGGTGTCTCACTCCCCAAATGTTACCAACTCTGTCTAATCTGGATTGACTGTGTTCACTTTCATCCAGTCCATCACTGATCCTAGATGCTAATTCAGGACACCACGGTCTTTGTGGGACTTGCTAGAAGGGTGAGATAAAGGTGTGGGGCAGGTAAGGATATGTAAGGTAAGGACAATTGGGAGCTTGCTGATTAGACAGTGATCCCCACAGGGATTGGCGACACTAAGAGGTTCCCCACTGGTAACTCCCTAGTAGAGTTGAGGGGGCTCATTGTCCACAAGCCCCTTTGAAGATGAGCTTTCATTGGCAATTTGCCTTCATATAGCCATGCTCTCTCTGCTTGCAGCAGGTATGGTTTGGATGCAAACCATGTGTGCAAATGGACTTCAAATGTCCTCACTGTGACCACAATTATAGTAAGACCCTTTTGAACTCTGACAGGTGGCCAGGTCTGCGTACCTGTCAGTCATGTGATATCCTTATGACATGTGATTGACTGCCACCCACGAAAGTGGATTTGAGGCTGTTTTCCTCTTTTGCCACAAATCTACTTCGGAAGCAAAAAGGAGGTATTTGAATGTTTGCAGTAAGGAAAGTGATGGGGAAATTCACTGGTAAGTATGGGATAACAATTGACTTGATGCAACATCATTTAACCCTCTTCAAACAAATGAAAATGAATGCTTCTGAAGGCAACCCTGTTTAGGGAAGTTTTTAATGTTTGATGTTTTATTGTGTTTTTAATATTCTGTTGGGAGCTGCCCAGAGTGGCTGGGGAAATCCAGCCAGATGGGCGGGGTATAAATAATATATATTATTTTATTATTATTATTATTACTATTACTTGCCAGAAGGGAGAGGAACAAGGTGGTGGTGCAAACACACCAGAAGGAGCTCTGCTGATGCCTTTGCACTGCACCAACCTCCCTGCTGCCTCCTCCACTCCCTCCAATTAAGCAACTGTGACCCATTTGCTGGGAAGCTAGTGTAGCTGCTCCACCCCACCCGGCAAGCCACTTCTAATTGGGTCGCTTATTAGTTTAATGCTGTATATGTTTTAACTGATTACATCAGAAATGGTAAGCTGCCTTGGGGAAAATATAGCATTTTGAAAGGTGGCTCAGAAATTTCTTAAATAAATAAGAAACTCCAGGGGAACTTTCTCACTGCAATTCTAAAAGCTACAACCATTTCTAAACTTAAAACCAGCCTTTCTGTCTCTTTATTCAAAGAAAGATTTATATGCTAATATATGGATAGAATAAAAAGTAATAATGTCCACTGTGTGGTAATCATTGATGATCCCAATAGTTTCTCATTCACATATGAATAACAGGAATCTTCTGTATTTCTGATAATAGCTTAAAGTTGGACTTTGATTATCCTTTCTTTCCACTAGGGGGAACTGCGTTCTGCAGCTTGGATTGGTGCAAGCTCCCTTGAGTTTTCCACAGTAATCTTTTGCAGACTTTACCCAACTGCCCCATCAGTTTCCCTAGACACTGGTTTACGGACCCGGCCCAGCTGAGCAGGTTCCTAATACTGAATTTTAATTAAAAAGCAGCTACAGGGATTAATCGCCAAAAAAGTTTTCGTAGCACCACAGTCCCTTAGCTGGAGTCTTAAGCTACTGCCATAATTATTATTTGCCCCCTGTTTCTTACTGTTCTCATTATTAACTTGTGATGTATATTGAGATTCTCAAGGAAGACCGGGATTAAAGTATAATAATAACAGTATTAGTAAGAACCATAGTAACGCTTCCAAATCCTTGTTATGGGCAGGAGAACTTTTATTCTTGTCTCTCTCCTCTCACCAAACACATATGAACAGGGACGCACACAAAAATTATTTGCATAAGTTGAGCTGCTAAAGCCTAAACTGTTTTTGTTGAATTAGTAAACATTCATGTTTTTAAATGCCCTTTATAAGAAATCACCATTGGAACAGTGTTTTTGTGTGTTTTGGTAAAAGGTTTACAGAGAATATTGTTCCTTACATGACTCGGTGTCCTCTTTATAAGAATCTTTGTGAAAAGTATTTAAGTTTAGTCCTACAACATTCTTTCTTAAAGCATTTATATGGTTTTTGATGTTGAGAATGAAAACTATGTTACTTTGTGTGTTTCCTTTTGTGCTGGCCAGGAAATTAAGAGCCCAATTTGTTACTTCAAGTCTGAATGCTCCTTTTGTTTTTGTTATGGCTTACAGCTAAACAATAAGCTTGTTACTACTTCTTACTTGAGAGTAAGTCTCAGTGAACTCTGTGGGACTTACTTCTTCTGAAGGATGTATAGGACAGCACTGTTAATGGTTTACTACTTGGTCTACAATGACAGGATGTTACTGGAGCCTCCACACCTGGTACTGTTGTGGATTTTATTTATTTAATAGTTTTTATACCATCTTTCAAAATACATTTCTGAAGCAGCATATATGATATAAAACTACTACCATTAAAACATATAATAAAAGAAATAAAAATGATAAATGCAAAGTAAAAAAAAACCAACAGTAGAGGAGTGGAAAAAGAAGTGTTAGCAGATTCAGTTTTTGAAAGCGCAACAGAAAAAAATTCGGATGGTTGTGCAAAGGGAGCAAAACATTGTTAGCCTCTGCTACACACCCACACCCACCTAGAAAACATCAGAACGAGAACCCATTGAAAATTCATTTTAAGCCAGTGCTGGCGGGGGTGGGTGGATGACTGCTCTGAAAATACATGGGCATCAATTAGTGGTTCTGGCAACATGAGGCCTGAGGATTGTGTCAAAATGGCACATTATATTTTCTATTAGTGGTTTTACTGCCAGAAACAATGAGATGTCAAGGGATGGCTGGTTTGGGAGTTGTAGATAGAGGGCAGAATTTAATAGGATTTTGTTCTCATTGTGGTGGTGCTTAGTAGTGCTAACATCCTGAGGAGATAATATTGAAGTTGTGAAGGAAATATCTCCGAAGGTTTCCAGCTAACAGACAAGCAACAAGCCCAAATTCATATTTTTCCAGATACCAAAATTTCCCTATTAATAAGGTTATTTGGAAGACCAAATGCAAAGTGTGTTTCTGCTTAACACACACACACACACACACACCCCACATCCCTAACATGAATTTATATTCATAATGCCAGGGATTCCTTATAAAGGGTATCTTAATATAGTACTCAGTGATGCAGTCATCAGAATTAAGTGTTGGTAAAGTCCCACCTCAGTTCTGTGGGATTTGGGGGGCATGTTTCTTTGGCTCTACAGCAAAAGAAGGCAGGTGGTTTACTAGTTTGGATTGTGGCCACTTCCCTCCTCACCTGAAATAAAACATTCCTTTAAAATCAGATCTGTGCATGTTCAGGGGGTACTGTATACCTTGATATGATTAGAGGCAACACCATTTGGTTCTCTGCCTCGGGCAACAGGAACATAGGAAGCTCCCTTTAATTCATCCGGTTCAGTGTTGCCTGCACTGACTTGGAAGCAACTGTCCAGGGTTTCAGACCCCTTCTCCAGGGGTCTTTCCAAGCCCTACCTGGAGATGCTGGAGACTGAACATGGGACATTCTGCAAACAAAGCAGATACTCCATCACTGAGTTATGGCGGTTCCCTAGATATGTTTTGGGCAGCGCTGCTCCACTGCAGCAGCACATTGCCGAAGAAGATTGGTAGCAGTGGGGTGGGCAGGCTGCTTTTCAACTCATTTGTCATTACTGATTTTTATCACTGGGAACCCTTGAAAAGCTTCTAGAAAACCCCAAGGTTTCCTAGAACACAGATATAAGCCGGGTAATTTGCATCATTACTCTCCTATTCTTTGTATCTTCCTCTTTTTTCTTTTCTTAAACCTTGCAAGAGGCATTTGCTTTCCTGTCTGCTTGGTTTTCATAGACAGCTTCATGTGTGTGGGACTCATGGAAATACATTTTCTAAACCACATGCTTGCCCTTCTCTCTCTGCGCCCTCCCCCCCACCCCAAGCTAGGCTTGAATAATGAAAATAGAGGCCCAGCTTAGGAGACAGATGGCAAAACTGAATTAACTGAATATCCACGGAAAGAGTAACTGATTTGAACTCATGCCAAAGGCAAGGAATTCAACTATGTTGCAGTGGAATGGGAACAACATACATTATATCACTGTGTTGTTGCTTCAGCCACAAAACAGGTGGAATTTGCTGCTGCAAGTTCCCTTGTATGCACATTCCTGAGTGGCTATGCAAAGTTTGTGATTAAATTTAATTGAATTTCAACAGTAATATAATGCAGAACAGAAGTGAAAGTTGCTGACTTTCAATGCATTCACATTTTTACTGTTTGAGTTGGTTTAAATTAATTTGAGTCCAGAATGAGGTAGGTTAGGCTGAGACACAGTGAATGGCCCAGGAGTCACCCAGTGAGCTTCACGGCCAAGTGAGGATTTGAACCCTGGTCTCCCAGGTGCTAGTCTGACTTGTTACGTAAAGCATGATGTTGGAGAGTGGTTTTATGGAGTGACAAAGTTTGCATCTTTTAAGATGAAATGTAGGGTGGTACATATTAGCATTCTCTATCTTGTATGCAAACACATACACCCACAAAAAAAGCAAGTAGTAAGCCAGCCATTAATCTATTTCTACAGCAGAAGTTTAGAATAAAGCTGATTACTTTTAAGTTACTGGCTGGCGTCTGGTTCCATGATGACGGCATCTCCACCAGCACCTTGAGAGATCTAACAATAATAGTTGTTGCTGTTGCAGGACTGAGGCTACAAGAGCCAACCATCACTTGCAATCTGCACCTGCTCTTGTTTCAACAGCACTGCTGAATTTGTGCTGATCATGCCAAAACCCAGGAAAAACTTAAAAAGCACCTTCTATTACTGTCAGTATAAGGGATGGCAGGGTCGCTTGAGGTTAGGGGCTTGCACTTCTCTTCGTAGCATTTGGGATGTTTTGTTCCTCCACTTATTTAAAAGAGGAGGCTTTGTGGAAATTTCTTGTTACACAGGTTTCCAGTTCACTGGTCTGTTGACCTCCAGATATGCACACTGCTATGGTTTTCCTCGTTGTAGATGTCTTTTACACATGCAGGACTGTACAGTGGTACCTCAGGTTACATACACTTCAGGTTACAGACTCCGCTAACCCAGAAATATTACCTCGGGTTAAGAACTTTGTTTCAGGATGAGAACAGAAATCGTGCCCCGGTGGCACAGCAGCAGCAGCAGCAGGAGGCCCCATTAGCTAAAGTGGTGCTTCAGTTTAAGAACCGTTTCAAGTTAAGAACAGACCTCCAGAACGAATTAAATTCTTAACCCACGGTACCACTGTACACCCTAACTTTGATGATTTGGGGGACAGTATGAAAATGTGTAATACTGTTTTTCCTATGCTCAGTGGGCAACATATTTCCTTAGTGTGAGGCTACCACTGGGTTGTCTAGCCCTATGTAATAAGAGACAAAACTTCCACAAAATGCACCCTTGCCACAAAGCACCCTTGAAAACAAATATGCTTGCTAAAGAGGCATGTTCAGATGATCAAGTATTTTTGACACACTGAATTTAGGCCCAAGTATTTAAAAGACCTTGTTTAGCCTCCTGTAGAGATTTGCAACATTTTTGAGTAATTCCTTCCATTGCTGAAACCCAATAAGTCATGTTCGTTCCCTCCCTCCTTTCTCTTCTCTTGTGTGGGCCAGTAGGTTCTGCTTGACACTGCTTGGTGCACTATGTTCCTTCACAAAGAACACAGAGTAAGGCAGGCAAATACAGTCCAACTCAGTTTGCTTTTCTGAGAGCTGATCTTTGTTATATATTCTCTAGACCAGGGCCTCCCAAGCTTTCCATGGTATATGGAATATATAGATTTTTTTTAGATTTGCCTTGAGACAGACTTTAAACCTCTTTTGTTGACCACCAGCATTGCACTTTCCATTTTTAAGTTTGGAATAGAGTAGTTGCTTTGGAAGACGATAATCAAAGCCCATGTCATGGACTTTGAAGACACTCAAACTCAGAATGCAAGGGAGAAATGTGCTAAGAGGAAGGCACGCTTGGCAAATCCACACTGTGACCAACTCCCACCCAGGAACCAATGTCCCCACAGTGGAATTACATGTGGGCCCAGAATTGGCCACTTGTTAAAACCATGTTTGTGGAAGACAATCTTACTCAGCTACAAGTTATCACCGAAGAAGAAGAAGAAGAAGAAGAAGAAGAAGAAGAAGAAGAAGATAGCACCCTGAACACAAATCTGGTTTCAGGGCAGTTTACAAAACTAGTTTACTAGATTAGTAGTAAACTAGTAAAACAGATTTTTTTAGTAGACTCTGTCTTTCCAAAATTATTTTGCAGATTTCAGGTCATCTAGGTGTTTGTTTTAATGTATGTCTAGGTAGGAAACATAAATTATTTGCTGCATTTGTGAAGGCATTTAGTTTCATAATTGGCCTTCCTAGTATACTTGTTGACAAAACAGAGGCGAAAAAAGATCTTGTTACAACCTTGAAACAAACACACACACATTCTCTCTCACTCATACACGCACACACACACACACACACACACACACACACAGACTTAAAACTATGAACCTCCGGATTGAGTGAACGAAAATAACCTCGCTGCACTTGAGTGTAATGCTTAAGCCCTAATTTTATTTTCTTCTGAAAGGATTTTTTGTTGCCCATTGACAGCAGCCTTTATTCTGGCAGGATTTTTTCAGCCAACTATCTGAATAATAATAATGTTTAAAAAAATCCTTTCAGTTCACAGGCTGCTGAGGGTGGTGTGATACTGTGATCTGCCAACACCAATTCAGACTTGTGTTTCATTCAGAGAAGCTATTTGCATATCCTCTGTTCCCCCTGTTTGCTCAAACACGTCTGAAAAAGCAAAGTTCTCAGCCATTGAGGTTGAAGAATGAGCCGTCTGGTAACTTAGCTGAGCTTTAATACTTCCCATACTTGTTACTTGTTTTACCGTAGAGGGGAGTTCCGAGGTATCGGTTAAATTCATAACAACTCTCAAGAAATTATTTTCCAAAAGGAGAAAGAAAAGCAGCATTCAACAGATGGGAAAAGAGAGGGATGTACCTCTGTCTAAAGGCCAGCTAATTGGCAATCCATTTCCACAAACTAAAAATTTGTAAAAAATAATAATACTGTTTGTACCATATTAGAATTAGTCTGCAAAGTGAAAATGATTGTTGGTTCTAGGGTCAGGATGGATCAAGAAAAGGAAATGCTTTTTCACACAATGCAGAATAAACGTATGGAATTCTCTACCATAGCATGTGGTAGTTTTAGACAAATTTGTGGATAAAGCTATGACCATGAACAATTAAGTAGAATCTCCATGCTTAGCGTAATATTCCACTGACATAGAGGTGCACCCAATGTTTTCCTGTGAACATTTTAGGCACAAAAAGGTGGTAGGGAGAAGTCCAATTCATTTCCTGAAATACCCTCCAAAGTTTTCATGCAAGCAATCAGATTTGGCTGTGTGATGACATCACTGAGGGCAAACAAGGCCAATTCAGAGTGAGAGCAGTACTTCCTGAATGTGTCTTGTTTCTTATTCAAGAAATTGAATGCAAAATTGGAAATGTTTCTGAATCTTGAGCAGATTTCAGGTGAATCTTGTGAATATTCATTTCATTGATGGACTGCCCCATCCAGGTGTTTTCTTGGTCAGTTGCAGTATGAATATAACTACTTGTTATTAACATAGAGGGGGGGGATAGGTTTTACTGGCTCTGTGTATAGTGTTGGGGGCTTTTTTTAGGTGAGCCCCGTCTCCATCAAGATTCTCCTCCACCTCTTTTTGTGCTGTGTAGCATTCTTTTGTGTGATTTTTGTATGCCTGATCAGACAAATCATAGAATTTTATTGCAGGAAGGGAACCAAAGGATCATCTAATCCAGATCAACCTAATAATACTGGCCCACATGACTGCTCTATCTCAACATCTTGCAACACCCAGCAGAGCCACAGAAAGAAGCCCCTGAATCTGGTGCTGCGTGGTTATATGCCGGGGCAGCTGATGATAGAACTGAGCTGTTCGAAGACTCATGGAATAAGCTTCTCCCCCTTCAAAACATTTAATTTGCATATGAGGCTGCTATTATCTGACTCCAAGCCTGTTTGTGCTGTCTGTAGGGTCAATGTAGTTCTTTAGGGACCCTGACATATTTCATGGTGGGGTGGAATACTGTTGTGATTGTTCACCTTTAGCCATGCCTTTTTGATACTATTTCTCCCTTGATTTGCTTCCATTTGAGCTCTGTTTCCCCTCCCCCTTGTTTCATTCAAAGGATTATGCACATTTTTTCTCCTTCATTGAGTGATCTCAGCTGCACATGTACAGAAATACTGGTGTGCATGCCCCAAATGGCAAAAGAGTCATGGGTGGGACAAAAACACATGGCCCAGGTACATTCTGGAAAGCAGCAGAATAGCAATGGATGGCTCATTTGCCCTGAATCTGGAAGCACCCTGTGTGTCTGTCAAGTGGTGCAAGTAAACATTAAGGGGTCAGAATATAAACAGCGGTGCACAATACTTGTTGCCTTGCAAGCCAAGTATGGTAAAGGTAAAGGACCCCTGACAATTAAGTCCAGTCACGAATGACTCAGGGGGTGCGGCTCTCATCTCGCTTTACTGGCTGAGGGAGCTGACGTTTGTCCGCAGACAGTTTTTCTGGGTCATGTGGCCAGCATGACTAAGCTGCTTCTGGTGAAACCAGAGCAGCGCACAGAAACACCGTTTACCTTCCCACCAGAGCGGTACCTATTTATCTACTTGCACTTTGATGTGCTTTTGAACTGCTAGGTTGGCAGGAGCTGGGACCGAGCAACAGGAACTCACCCCGTCGCAGGGATCCAATCGGCAAGCCCTAGGTTCAGTGATTTAGACCAAAGGACCACCTGCGTCCTTTTGCAAGCCAAGTATATGATGTCAATTCAGGTGTACCAATTCAGATGGACCAGGCTTCCGGTAAACAGATTCCTTTTGTAATATAATTTTACAACATGAAAAATGAAGTATTGTTCAGAGATGTATACTCAGCAATTGCAATTGCTTTGCCAACAGATTTTACAGTACTTAACAGTACTACAAGGGGCTATCAGCAGAGGCAGTTGTAACTCTATGTGCTAATTTATGTGTTTTTTACACTGGGAAGACATATTAGAGTATGAGCACTAAACTCCAATTCACATTCAGCCAGTAATCTATTTTTAAAACACTGTTTTTGATAGAAGTTGTTACCCTCTTGATATCACATTTTCATATTGTTCCTAACACTAGTGTTATCATATCCAAGCACCTCTGCTGTTAGTGTTGCTGCCTTTTTCCTGTGACTTTTACATTGCCTTTCTTTATTATTTATGTCCCATACCATGAGTGGGAATGCTTTCAGTGCAGCTGACAGCTGGTACCCCCCCCCAAAAAAAAAATCAATGGAAAAGAATAACAACCAATTCTATATATAAAAAAATAGTTAAAAATAGTTCCAGTACTTACTTTTGCAGACTGGGATAAGGATATCCATTTAAAAAATGTGATAGAGAAAGTCTTCAGCAGGTGCTGACAAGACAATAGAGGGAGGCATAAAGGGTGGGTGCCACCACACTAAAGGCTCCATTCAGACATGGTGCAGAACAGATCTCCTGATAAGATGGTGTCTGCAAGAGGGCCCTATCCTGCAGAACACAGTGAGCTCAATGCAAAACTAAACTAAATGCATAAGGGTAAATTGACCCAAACCTTTTGTAATAAGGAGGTAAGAAAAATGGTTGTAATGACTACTTTGTTTATAGATTACAAATATTTACTAAGTATATTTTTTAAAAGAGAAGAAAAATTTCTCACCTTTTCTACTCCATGCAAAGAAAAGCTTCACCGCCTTTGCCTGTGAAGTTACTGTTAAAGGTCCAGAAGCAGGACTTATTGGCTACCCTAGAGAGCCATTTTGGTGTAGTGGCTACAATGTCAGACTAGGAATGGAGAGACCAAGTGTTCAAATCCCACCCACCCCACCGGTAGCCATAAAGCTCACTGGGTGACCTTGGGCTACTGACCTTCCAGGGTTTGTCCAGCAAAACAACCAGCAATTTTCATTTGGCCCCTGGGGTGGAGGGCTGGGAACACCTGATTTGAATGATGGCTTACTTACTGTGACAGTGACTTACTGTGGATGAGCAGCCTGGTGGGGCATGCTGCTCAAGTAGCCCTTGCCGTGCTCCTACCTTTGCCAAACAGTTTCTAAAAGCAGCTACTGAAAGCTAGGACTAAATTTAAAGTGCTGAAGCTAACCCATCAAATAAAATATAAATTCTTCCTTCCTTATTCAGCTCCACTGGTTACCATTAATAGCCTAATGAATGCATTTTATTTCTCTCACGTCCTAGCTGCTTTGCATCTGTGTTCTCTGCCTGCTGCAATTACCTTCTATTTGCAATTTTTTGTTTTGTTTTGTTTTGTTTTGCTGGTAATAGCTGTCCTGTTATCTCATCCGGTTATTTCATGCAGTGAGTAAGGAAGTATGAGAAATGCTTAAATCAGAACAAGCCTTTCAAGCCTCACCAACCTTTAGAATTCTTTGAGTGCTACATACATATGTAGATAGGGGTGATCTGCTAGCCATTACAGTATATAGTTGGACTTCCAAATGGCTTTCGGCAAAGTTCCTTCCCAGCTGCTGAGTAAACTTAGCAGCCAGGTGCTTTTATGGATTTGGAACTGGTTAAATAACTGGTAGCAGATGGTTTCCATAATGGAGTAAAGAAGGCAGTAGAGTCCCCCAAAGAGCTGGACTAGGACTGGTGGTCTTTTAACGTTCACGAATAACCTGGAGTCAGGGATGAGAACCAAATTAGCTAAGTTTAA
This sequence comes from Podarcis gaigeae, assembly GCF_964106915.1. Taxonomy (NCBI): domain Eukaryota; kingdom Metazoa; phylum Chordata; class Lepidosauria; order Squamata; family Lacertidae; genus Podarcis; species Podarcis gaigeae. The sequence continues at coordinate 57,582,224 of NC_139679.1, forward strand.
GGTTACATCAATATGAAGAGCTCCAGAAGGATCTCACAATACTGGCCTTGCTTACATGTCACAGTAAGTCGTGAACATGCAGATGATTCCCTCTTTGCTTCTCCCCAGCAGTCAAAACAAGCCACAATCCTTAGTGCTTGGTGTTAAGTGGGAACTGGGGATTGTAGAGAACCCAAGGTTTGGTTTTGGCTTTCCAGTTGTGGTTTGTTTGAGCAGTTTGTGGACCAGGTGCTGCTGACTGTTGATGGGCGATTTCAAGACTTCTCTGTACAGTTCCTAGTCTTGGACTGGACAGCCCTCTAACAGGGGACACCTTCGAAGAGACAATAGTTTTCTGAGAGCCCTTCCAAACAGAGGATTGTAAAGTGTGATGCATGGCCACTCTGAGCGAGCAGGAGCATAGGAGCCAAAGAAGAACCTAGCTGGATCAGGCCAAACATCCTGTTCTCACAGTGGTCAACCTGATGCTCATGGGAAGTTGGCAAGCAAGACCTGAGTGCAATGGCAGTCTGCTGTTGTATGGCATTAACTGGCCCAATGCGTGAATGAGCAAGACAAAAGTATGTGCAATTAAACATAAGGAATTGCAAAACTATGGCAAAAGGAAGAGAAAAGACCATTCTATTACATTTACACTAGTGGAGTTTAAACTGGTTGTGAGTATGCAGAAAGAGAGCTATTTCTTACATCGGGGATGGGGATCTAGCTGTTGTACCAGATCCTTATAACCCCAGCCTCAGGTAGGCCAAGTTTGAAAGGCAGGAGGCTGCCTACCTGTCAATCACCTGACATCACAATGGGATTGGTTGACCACAGTTTGAAATCGAACCACATAAGGAAAATCACAGCACTCTGCAAGCTCTGACAATCAGCTGATCATTGGTAGCCGAAAGTCCCTTTTTAGCCCAGTTGCATCTTTACCTGCCCCATACCTGGCATAGAGAACAGGTCAGGTAGGGAGAGCTAGTGGGCATAACTAGGCCCATGGACTGGAAGTCCCCCCATCTGTTCCATCTGAAAATGTTATTGTATGTTTGTATCACAGTCAGTGTGAATCTATGGGTTGCTTTCTTTGTACAGTGGCATCTCGGGTTAAGTACTTAATTCGTTCTGGAGGTCTGTACTTAACCTGAAACTGTTCTTAACTGAAGAACCACTTTAGCTAATGGGGCCTCCTGCTTCAGCGTATGTAACCTGAAGCGTATGTAACCCGAGGTACCACTGTACTGCATTCCTGTCTTTAACAACAGTATGTTACTCAGAAGAAAACCCTAAATTTCTGGCTGGATAGTTTATATATATATACAGTGGTACCTCAGGTTACATACGCTTCAGGTCACATACGCTTCAGGTTACAGACTCTGCTAACCCAGAAATAGTACCTCGGGTTAAGAACTTTGCTTCAGGATGAGAACAGAAATCGTGCTCCAGCGGCGTGGTGGCCCCATTAACTAAAGTGATGCTTCAGGTTAAGAACAGTTTCAGGTTAAGAACAGACCTCCGGAACGAATTAAGTACTTAACCCGAGGTTCCACTGTATAAAGTAGCAAACCCAGCAGCAATTGCCAACTTTGCAAGCAGCCACTTTAGGCCTGCTTTATGATGTGTGGACATTAAGAGGTGGTGATATTTCTTTCCATTCTGTGAAAATGTTTCAGATGCGTTCTCCTTTGCAAAATAGAGATAACAGGAAACTACTGCATTAGTTCATATGGAGCAGCCAATACCCTCTCTCTAGTGTTAGGCTTGCAGACTTGTAGCGTGTGGCTTCTTTCAAAATGCAATGGAGGTAATTTAACATATTTGAGGGTTATTTGAAGCTAATTCTATTTTAACTGTCTGGAGGTGAAGTTATTAGTTTATTTGGAGTAAAATGCACTCTAGATAAAGTAGTGCAGTGGTCCTGGAGTCCCAGAAGTATTGGAGATGCATGTAGATAGTTGAGGTGGCTGTTCCAATTGGAAATCCTACCCTTTGGGGGGTTTTGGGGGGTGGGATGGGGGTGGGGAAGAGAGCTGCCTTTTTCATGTGAGAGGTGTTTATAAACTGACTAGTGTAACACTAAGACATAAGATGCCATTTCTTCATTAACTGAAACACTAGGAATGTGGGCCAATTCTGTTATTAAAGAGTGTTGCTGTCTTTTTAATTATCTGGGACTTGTCAGGTAGGCAGAAAAGTATGTTTAAAAAAAGCACAGACATTCTCCTTTCTTGTTTGTTCAGATAGATAGTAATGGCACTGCAAACCTTTTTAGTATGTTTAAAAACTATAGGGCATAACTGTTGCTGCTTTTATGCTGAGGTTGATGGAGACTTTTGTGTAATGTGGAAGTTTGTATATTCCTTTACCAGTAGAATGTATGCATAAAAGAATCCCCACCTTAAGGCTTCTGATTCTTAAAAAGAAATGTACTGTAATCAGAAGACATTCACCAGGTAGAACTTCTCCAAGCATGTAGATTATGACTTACTATGTGTTCAGATGAAGCAATTGTTGAAGTCATGCAAGCAGGAACCAATTAAAAAAAAAGAGCAACTGTAAGTATGTGACAACAGCATTTCCTAAATACAAACTACTAAACTGTCCTTGAAACACTTGCTCTTTAAATTTATGTAAAGTAAACCAAATGGGATAGCAAGGGCTACCTACCAAATGCTGGTGTTAAAATATTCCCTAATCACGTTAGCAATGAGTAAGCATTCTTAGTAAATACCTGGCCATATTCTTGGAACATAGGTTCTCAGCTTCAAACCAGTGGCGTAGCGTGGGGGGTGCAGGGGGGGCTGGCCGCACCGGGCGCAACATCTGGGGGTTAGGGTTAGGGGGTGCAAATCCACGGGTTAGGGGGCGCAAATCCACGGGTTAGGGGGTGCAAATTACTTGCCTTGCCCCGGGTGCTGACAACCCACACTATGCCACTGCTCCAAACTGATTAGGCCAGCTGCAAAAGACCCATAAAAAAAGAAGAGAGGCAGAAAACTTGTTCATTTCAGAAGTGTAAGCCAGTTGCACCCATTTATCTTCGACATGCATTTGGTGTGGGGAGGAGGACTTATCTGCTGGCTCCTGTTCCCATTTGTGCTCCTGTGTTGAGAATATTCCAAGGATGTTTGAAGAAGAGACTTTAGTTATTTTGCAAAGAGAATAATATTTCAGCACATGGCTGACAACGCAGTCTCAGAAGCAGCAGGGTTCCTAAGCCACTGCACAAAGGTAAGGACATGAATTTAACCATTTTTTTAGGTTAGAGACAGTAAATAAGAAGCTGGAAGCTGAAACTCGAACAGAACCACAGAAGCACACAATATCATTTAAAAGTATTTCCTACAGAGAACAGTAATAGTTAGAGAAGCTGCTATATATATTTTCTCTTATTATATGAATAATTCCAGGCTTTGTTTGAGCTAGGGTTCAGCAGCCTGTTCTCCAGAACCTATTTACACTGCTAGGGTTTAGCCCTGAAATATGCAGTAGAAAGTGCCTTTGAGAATATGCAGAGTCCTTTTCTTTTGTCACCTAATGCCTACCAGCAGTCCTTCTCTGTGTTTATGGACACAGGCATAAGGGAGGCAGCTTAACTCCAGGAACTCTTGTGTTGGAAATTAGCACCAAACAAGCCTTATCATATGAACTCAGTAGACTTAAAAGCAACAATACCTCACCACCTGTTGCTATAGAAAGGTTGAAATTTCTTTAGGTAATGATTCCCCAGGTGGCTAGTTGTATGTGAATAGATGAGCACAAAAGGCAACGTGTTCACCTGCAGAAACAATGAATACTTCATCAAACCCAAAGCATTTGCTCTTCAGCGGTGACTTTGGCTAGTTGTTATTTTAATATCCTGCTGCATTAAACACTTGACAGTCAGGATTGCACACACTCACAACAGTCTTTTTTCTCAGTGAGGGATATGAATAACACAACAGGAAGCTAGTTAGCCCTTGAATGTTTGATTTCTCCTAAAGAAGCCTGCCAATTCACACACACCCCATCTAGCAAAACATCGTAATAAAAAACAACAACCATTGAATTTAATGGGGGCAGAAAGTCCAACAGGGCTTACAACCAAGGAAATCTACATAGGATTGACCAGAAGTAGTATTAGAAGCATCCTGTATGTGGTTTTTCCCCAGGACAATTGATTATTAATAATTATCATTGCATACCCTCTAACATTTCTCTGATGAAAATAGGGACATCCTATTCAATAATAATAATTTTATCATTTATAACCCACTCATCTGACTGGGTTGCCCCAGCCACTCTAGGCAGTTTCCAACATATATAAAAACACAACAAAACATTAAACTTTTAAAAACTTCCTTATGCAGGTGTCTCTATCAGATGTCTTCTAAAGGTTGTATAGTTACTTATCTCCTTGGCTCAGGGGTCACACAACTCTATACCCTCTGATGAAAATAGGGATATCCTCCCATGCCCCACAACATTTGTCCAATGAAAATAGGGACATCCTAAGGAAAAGCAGGGAATTCTGGGATCAAATCAGAAATTGGGACGTCCTATGTAAATCTGGGGCTGTTGCTGGAAAATAGGGACACTTGGAGCATCTGTTTTACAGTGCTAATTAATAAATTTGGAAGTATGAGGCACTTTCCAGTGATGGAACAGTGTCGTGTGCATATCTCAGACTTAGCAATGCAAAGTTGTCAGCAATTGACCCAAAATACATTTGCCTCATCAAGTGCATCTTCCAGTTCTTTTCCCCACCTATATCCTTAGCAATGAATTTAAGCCTTTGGATTGAATAGGGTATGAATAGAAGAATAATTGCTCTCCCGCCTATTAAGGTAGCATTGGCCTTATTCAATGTAAACAAAACCAGAAAAACAGGGGTACAAATAATTCAACAGGCTCTACCTCTTCATGCCAGCTTTTGAGACCTGAAATGTGTCTACAGCTTGTGGTACCCTATCTACAGTGGGACTCTGGAATGCTTTGGATGGTGGGATCTCTCAGCCACTGGTTTCCCTGTCCTCTTTCTAGCTAGGGCTGGTGGGGGTTGTAGTCCAACAAAATCTGACGATCCAAAGGTGCCCCATACATATCGGCTATAGATTCTTACCTGGGAGCAAGTCCCACTGAATTCAGCAGGACTTCCTTGTGCATACATGGAATGGATTACACTGTGAAAGAACTATAACTTAAGTCAACTGATTGTGATGTAATAATGGAACAGTTGAGCTGATCAGTGTCAGTAAAACTTGCTAATGAGAGCATATTTCTGTCACCCTAAAATTGCCCACTTTTACAGCCTGTTTTAACGTTGCTCAAGTAGTGAGGGCTACTACAGAACTGTTCTTTGCTGCTAGGGGCGTGCAACTCAGCACCTGCGTGGGATTCCTTGTTGCCTTCTGTGGCCAGGTGAATTGTTAAATGAGACTCTTAAGTTGTGTTACGATCCATAAGGGACAAACTATGCCCAGTTGTTTGCATGCTGGAGCTCACAGGCTCATTCTCTCGCATCTTCAGTTAAAAGGATCAGGTAGTAGGTAATGGGGGGAAATTCTGCTTGAGACTCTGGATAGCTGCTGCCAGTCAGAGTAGTCAGTATTGGCTTAGAATGTAGGAAGATTCCTATTTTTGTAGCAAAGCATGTTTCAAAGGCTGTACTATACTATATCTTGATAGCAACATAGTCAGTAGGAAAGGCACCTGAAATGTACTGTGACAAATAGGTCACTTGTTTGCTAATTATACTTGCTGTCGCACTGGCTACAATTAAAAAGATACAATTAGTCGTACTGGATCATTATGCATGTATTATTACTGAATCCTCCATTTGTTCTGTTGGATTATGGATATAGAGTTGTTGGACCTTTCCACACTTACCACTTATAGTAAGGCAGTTGCTGTTTTTTTCAGATTTTTTGGCATGCTGCCACACAACTAAGTTATTATTCAGCTAGTATTCCAAAATAATGTACTCAAAAAAGCCCACTTTTTCTTCTACCACAAAAATTTGACTTATGTGAAGGATGCAGAATGGATCCTCAAGTTTTTCATTTGTGTAGCGTGTGTACAGTGGTACCTCGGGTTAAAAACTTAATTCCTTCCAGAGGTCTGTTCTTAACCTGAAACTGTTCTTAACCTGAAGCACCACTTTAGCTAATGGGGCCTCCTGCTGCTGCCGCACCACTGGAGCACGATTTCTGTTCTCACCCTGAAGCAAAGTTCTTAACCCAAGGTACTATTTCTAGGTTAGCGGAGCATATGTAACCTGAAGCGTATGTAACCCGAGGTACCACTGTACAGTCATCATCCTGGTTTCCGTGTGGAAGGGGATGGGGGCCCTTTTGTGTCTCCGTGCTTTCTTTACATCTGGTTTCCCACAGGCATCTGGCTGGCCACTGTGAGAACAGAGTATTGGTCTCGAAGGTCCATTGACCTGATCCAGCAGGCTCCCCTTATATTCTTAACTGATAGTGGAGGGGCACACAGCAGAGTTTCCCCCAGGGATCTGAATGATAGGAATATGCTCATCTGAAGGGCAACCTTCACTAGCTTTAAGGTCTCAACGACTGATAAGAGCGATTCCAGGGACTGGGTGGCTCCCCTCTTATGGAATACCCTCTCCAGGGGTTTGCATGAAGCCCCCTCCTGAGAGTTTTTAGAAGATCCCTAAGAACGTTTTTATTCTAATCTGATGTAGGTTAACTGATTTTATGGCACTGTGGATTGATGAAGAGGGCTTTAATAACTCCCTGTTATTTTAACGAGACTTAATGCTGTTGTTGGTTGTTTTAGTGTTTTGTAACTTTACTGTGCTATTTTGTTGTAAACCAGGGGGCAAGCCTTGGTTACAGTTCTTGGTTTGTCTGGAGAGAGGGCCAAGTTCAGCAGCAGAGGAGGAGGAGCAAAGCAGCCACCACCTCTTCTCTGGGAGCTCACATATTTGCTTGTTTGTGCCAAACCATCGTTTGCTAGTTTGTGCTAAACCATAGTTTTACATGTGAATCAGGCTTCTTGGGAAGTTAAGGATTCTCATTGGAGAGGAGAGGAGAGAGTATGGCACCCAATATTACATCTCATGATTATTAAGAGCTTCTGGTACATAATATTATGTTTGCACCAGGCATGTGAAGGGTAAAGATAACCAAGTTTCCTTTCTCCTCAAGAGGCTTATCATAGAATTGTAGAATTATAAGGGAGCCCAAGGGCCATCTAGTCCAGCCCCCTGCAATGCAGGAATTATCTGGATTGCAGTCAGTGATGAGGACAGAATAGTTTAAAATTCCCAAAGATCTCATATGTAACAAAGTTGTTTTCTGTTTTAATCTCCTTTTCAAATTACAACAGCTCTTGTTTAGTCATTTTGACCTGTTTCCATAGTTACTTTTTAATATAGTTTTAATATAGTTATACAATATGAGTGATGCTGCTGTTTCTGTGGTTACACTGAACATTAATTTACACCACATCTCCCCTCCTGCTTTAACTAAGTGTATCTGAAGAAAAGAAAAGAAAAGAAAAGAGAAAAAGAATGCTTGCTTACAATGCAATAAAGGGAGATTCCAGACAATGATTGGTGGATGAAACTTTTGGATGTTTTACAAGAGTTTTACTTCCTGAGTTCCAAACATTCAGTTGAAGATTTGTTCAACCGGCAGCAAGCACAGCAGATACAAAAGAAAATCAGGCTTTTGCATTATACTGTTGAAACCTCTTTCTGACCCAATCTCTAGGCCTGTGGCACTTTGGAGTTTCAAAATTGTGTATGTTTGCATTTGTATTTGTCAAGTGCCTGACACTTGACACTTGCATCTAGGAAGGGCTTATACTTTGCATGCTGAAGCTCCCAGTTTCAATTCCTAGCATATTCGGTTAAAAGGATTGGGAGCAGGACTAGGAAAGACCTCTAGTGTGGAACCTATGGCTTTTCGACTCCAACTCCCATTAGTCCCAGCCACCAAGGCCAATGATCAGGGATGATGGGAGTTGTAGTCCAACAATTCCTGAAGGTCCGCGAGTCTCCTCTGTGCTGCCTTAAGGCTTTGCCGGATCACAGCCAGAGGAGACAGTCATATGGGGCAACTATTTGATTTGGTGGCAGCTTCTTAAGTTCATTCAGCTTGTTGTGTCAGACTTGCCCTAATACAGTGCCTTCTCATGGAAGAAAACCTGGTCTGAAATCTTGGGAGAGCTGTGGCCAGTCATTGTAGACAATCTGTGAGATGGCCAATGGCCTGACTCTGTATAAGGCATCTTTGTTGGTTCCTATGGTATGCTGACAGGGCTTTTTGCTTACATTGCTATGCAGCCTAAGGCAGGGATAGGGGAGCTTGGCTTGCAAGCAATTATTATTGTTGTTGTTGTTTCCACAACTTTATCATTTCCCCTCTTATTAGTTGAAGAGGTGTTTTCCTATTGGCACCCTAGTTCTAAACAAATTCATTTTAGTGGAATTTGTCTCCAAGCAAGCAATTTTAGGGCCGTACCCCACTTTCCTTAAGTAGGCAGATAATTCATGTTCCAATCCTATGGAGCCAAGGGCAGCCTTTTTAGTTCTGTGTTGCAGGATTTGCCCTTGGTTGGCGTGCAGGGATTCACAGTATGGTGCATTTTCCAGACGGGAGCAGTGATTTCAGGACATCTGTCCCGAGGGAGAACTGGGCGTAGGAAAGAGGCACTCATGCCCAGCTTTTCAGGGACTTGGAGAGGGTGGAGCTTCCATTGTTCTTTTGAATCTTAGTAAGAGTGGAGTGATGTTGGCTGGCTCCTCAGAACGGCATCTCCCATGCTGTTGCTTTGGTGCTTTGTTAGGGAATGAGGAAGAGGTAGCTCTGAGTCAAAGGATATGCTGGTGTGTGGGAACCTTGAAAGCCCTGTTTGGACCAAGTAAGTAGCTGCATTTTATTTCGTTCATGGTGTTGCGGAGATGTGCTGGTTGTGAAGAGGAACTTGCTGCACATGAATGCCAAACCCTCTGCACTGCAAGATTTTTTTAAAAAAATCTAATCTCAGTTGCTAAAGAAGGAGGGGAATAACATAAAAACGGGGAAGAGGGCAAAGTCCTTTTAGTTTTCCCCTTGGAGGATAAAACTTTTGATCTCTGAAACATTGTTAATCCCTTCTTGGAGTTGCTGGTACAAAACTCTTACCTCAAAAAGCGTTCTGTGTTAGTATTTAGCACTGTGTGCCAAGGACACACTTTGAAACAAACACTTGGGAGGATGGGAATCTTTCTATTGGGTGATATTTAGTGCAGAAAACCCTGAAAGCCTATTGAAGTGCTATGATATGTTACACATTGGCTGCTCAGTATTTCTTTGTAAGGAAGAGGATGTAGTCTATACATGAAGATCCTAAGATCTCCAAGTATGAAAAGTAAGTGGTGTGCATATACGTTTTACTAATTTAGCAGGATGCAAATAGATTGCCTGGTGCATTTGACCCTGTTTTGGAAATTTTGGGGTTGGTTGAATGAAAAATAACTCTGAATGTCATGTTAACGACATCTCTGTTTCCCGGCAACATGCCAGGAGAGCTGTACGTATATAAAGGAGACGCTGAGAGCAAACCCAAATTATAACAATAGAGTGGAGCAAATAATTGAATGAGCAATCCTAGCAGCAGCAGCAGAATACTTTTACTATAATAGCTTTTCGGATTTAAAAAAAATCAAATTAGCGTAACTGTCTACGTGTGTTTGTGTATCAATGTTTGTGCTCCTATGTATTTGTCATTTTTCCAACGATGAAGAGATTATGTTAAGATAGCGGCATTGGTGTTACCAGTAACCCAAGATTTTGCTAGTTGGATATCTACTCTTTACTCAGCAAAGTGGCATCAGACTGCAGCTTCTAAGTATTTGAAAAGCTTATGTTGCAGATGAACATTTCAGCAAACAGAGGGCTTTTGGCCCTGACCCTTAGTCTTAGATATTTTGGAGGCAATAAACACTTTGTTTCCTAAGCTCTAATCAACTGAAACATGAATGAACAAACGAAGCTGCAGACTGGGGCAGCTTTTTCATGCTTCTGCAGCTATGTGGACTTTGACTGATTGTGCACCACAAAAAAGCATTGAAGCTTGAGTTGGAAATATGTGACAGTATTTTAAAAAAATAAAATTATTTGGCCTTAGGGGGCAATTCTTTCTAAATAAGATGCTAGTTAAATTTGCCAGTTCCACATTGCCTCGAAAAGCACCAGTTTGCAATGGTAAAGGTTGCAGTCAGTGCATGTTTTTCTTCAGATAGCTGCAAAGGGAAATTGAGACTGAGATGCAAAGTTGGAAGTTCATGTGGTGTAAAAATCCAACTTCAGTTTCATTACCCCTTTAGAGTGGCAGTGGATACTGCCAGTCAGAGGAAGACATTTTTTGAAAGGATACCTTCCTACTGATGGTTTTTATTTCATCGTAATTTAGCAGTGTGTAAAGGAAAGATCATGAGACTTGCTGATTCTTTTTGCAGTTGTTTCCCATCTCTTTTGGCTTCTGCTCAATGCAGTGAGAAGATGGGTGCATTTATATGTCAAACTGCTGTTCCCAGGGTTCCCAAGAGAATATTATGAGACAGGATGGCAGGCTGCACTGTTAGATAAACTGCTTCCCAATCATTGCCTCCTTCACTTGACTTTGAATTATAGCTTGCTTTGGGAGCCAACAATGGACTGGAACCCCCCCCCATTCCCCCCCAAAAGTAGATTTCATTTAACTTCATATATCCTGCCTGCTTTTAATAGGTGTGGGAACCATCTGGTGGTGTTAGTAGGTTGTTGCATATCACAATTCTATGAGCAGTCTTATTGAATGTGAACTATAACCTAATTTTAGGTCCCATTTATTTTAGTGGTAGAGGCCTGAACACATGCTTACTTCTCCCATTAAAATAAATGAGATTTAAGAATGTGCTTGAGATTGGAAGTAACATTTACTTGGATGGAATGTCCACCAAGTCAGTGAAACACTTGGAATATGTTTAGAATTGGGATGCAAGTTAATGGTGACATTCCATGTGAGGTTTTCAATATCTGTACTTCGTGTCCTGGGTACAATGTTCTCTTGCGCAGCCCAGCACAACATTTGCTTGAAGGTAACGTGCATGGATTTCAATTGGAAATTGCTTTGGATAAATACGTTTAGGCTTGCATTCTTCATTATAACCATAAAGGTATTTTGGATTGTAGTAGGAAATATAGGATTGCAGAGGAGCCATAGGAAGACCTACATGGCAATATGCTACATAGCATCATCAGCATATAGGCCACAGGTGATGAACCTTTTTCAGCCAGAGGACCACATTGCCTTGTGGGAAGCCTTCTGAAGGCTGGATGCCAGGGGTGGCTGGAGTCATAGGCAAAAGTGAGTGGAGCAATGGGTATGGCTCTTACAGTAGGCTGTATTCCAGTTGCACTTGAGTTGGAAGCTGGCCGCTGTGAGAACTGGATACTAGACTAGATGGACCTAGATGATCTAGCAGGCTTTTATGTTCACACATTCTCTCTCTCTCTCATCCACACCCACCTCTCCATTATTACATTCCAGCGAGGCAAAAGCACTCAAGGAAGAGATGAAGCCGGGCCAATGAGAAGTGTTTTAGGCTAGGAGAGTCCTGACAACTGGATAGAGAGTCCTGGAGGGTTGCATTCAGCCTCCAGGGCTGAGGTTCCCCATCCTGATACAGGGAATTTAATTATGCATTAATGTTTATAAGGACCACAAATTCCACAAGTTAAGGGAGCCATCTTTTGAATTCGTATGCACTGTAACAAGCCAATAGATGACACTGTGAAGAATTGTAATGGCCTGATCTCACTTGGTATTCAGTCTGAGTGCGGGAAGTCCTCAGATGTACTGCTGCACACTCTGCATTTGCGGTATTGTGTGGGAAAGTTTGATTCCCATTTCTAGAAGATAAATGTAAAAAAACACACATGAGCAGTTGTCCAATTCAATATATTTTTATTTGGATGAGAATAAAGTTTATCAGATTTGCAGGTGACACAAAGCTGGGAGGGATGGCTAACATTATAGAAGACAAAAATCAAGATTCAGAATTACACAGGTGTACTGGAGCAGGGAGCTAAAGCAAAAGTGTTTACATTCAGGATAAAAAAAATATAAGGCCCTGCATTTGGGTAAAAATTAAACAAAAAAGCAATGTCACAAATGTAGAATGGGGAGACTTGGCTTGAAAACAGAATTGTGAAAGAGATCTGGACATCTTAGGGCTCATCCACATTTGTGTTCTCATGATTTCAAGTTACTGGTTGGCTCAGAGGGTGCCCCCCCCCCCACTTTCCCAAGGAAACCTGCTGTTTTCTGCTGAATCGGAACAAACGTCAGTTGGGTTTTCTGCAGATTGATGTCTGTTATGATTCAGCAGCAAACAGTGGGTTTTCCCAAGGAAACTGGTAGAACAAAACAACAACAACCCCACCTTTCAGAGCCTTGGCTTGAAATCACAGGACAAAGAATGTGTGGATGGGCCCTTAGTGGATGTAGCTGAGCATGAGCTGGCAGTGAGATATAGCTGCTAAGAAGCATACAGCTGCTGCTGCTGCTACCACCACCCAGGAGGACTCCCCTGCTCAATGCCTGAGGGCCCCAGTCCTGCCACTCACTACCTGGCCTAGGTTGCCTGATGGGCTCTATAAAGGACTACTGCTGCTGCTGCTGCTGGGCAGAGAGGGCTCCGTTTTGTTTGTTTTTTGTTTAAATTGCTGTTACTTTTTACCTATGCCATTTTAAACTGTGATATTAATGCTGTATTCTTAGTTTTAGATTTTGATTTATGTGGAAATTGTTTTCCATTTGGTTGTGTATCTTTTTGATGTGGTTTATTTATTGTTTATGACATTTGTAATTATGTAAATCTTGTCATGTTGTAAACCGCCTTGAGCATTGTTTTACCTGTGGAAAGGCAGCATACAAATAAAAAATGATGATGTTGATGATACTGCAGTCTTAGGCCTCTAGGCAGGAGCACAGTATTCACAACATGAGAAGTAATAACTCTGCACTATTCTGCCTTGGTTAATCCATATCTTCAGAACTGTGTTCAGGGGTGCCACATTTTAAGAATGGTCATAGACCATTTGGAGCATGTCCAGGGGAGAGAAACAAGGGTGCTAATGGGCTAAAAATCAAGTTCTGTGAAGAGCAGTTGAAAGGTCTGGGTACATTCAGCCTGGAGTAGAGTGCAGACATTACATTGGTCTTCAGATATCTGAAGGTCTGTCATGCAGAAGACAGAGCAGACTTTTTCTCTGTTGTTCTGGAGGACTGGATTAGAACCAATGGGTGGAAACAGCAGGGAAGCAAATTTGCCTATGTGTTAAGAGAAACATCATAACAGTATTTGACAGTGGAACAGACTGCTTTGAAAAGTGATGAGCTCTTCTTAGCTGGAGCTTGCTGCTGTGCTGCTGTCCAGCTTGAAGGCTTCCCACAGGCATCTGGTTGCAAGAACATAATGCTGGACTAGGAGGGCCATTGGCCTGGTTCATCTTGCTCACCATTTGTTCTTATGTTCAGAGGCCAGACAGCCATCTGTCAGTTGCATCTGCATTAAAGTAGGAAAGGGATGAGGGAATTCTGTTCAAGGCATTGTTGTCACCTGGTGTCATTACGATTATGACTAGGTGATTGACAGGTAGGCTGCCTCATCCACCTGCCCAATTTGGGCCTTAGGAAGACAGGATCTTGGCCCAGCAGTCTGAAAATATTTCCCAATCCCCTTGTATGCAGGAGCATATAGAATACACACCAGATTCTGACTGAGTGTGCTGTTTGTGTTTGTATGTGGAAAATGGGATTTGCAAGTCTTGCAAAGTTGCCTTACCTCTACTAAGAGTAGAAGATTACATCCAGGGTAGGCAACCTAAGGCCCGTGGGCCGGATGCGGGCCAATCACCTTCTCAATCCGGCCCATGGATGGTCCAGGAATCATCATGTTTTTACATGAGTAGAATGTGTCCTTTTATTTAAAATGCATCTCTGGGTTATTTGTGGGGCCTGCCTGGTGTTTTTACATGAGTAGAATGTGTGCTTTTATTTAAAATGCATCTCTGGGTTATTTGTGGGGCATAGGAATTTGTTCAATTAACCCCCCCAAAAAAATATAGTCCAGCCCCCCACATGGTCTGAGGGACGGTGGACTGGCCCATGGCTGAAAAAAGTTGCTGACCCCTGGATTATATAATGGCAGCATATCATCTAATTTTTGAGGGTGGAAAAGAGGCTGAAACTTTCCAATGGCAATTCTGTTCCAGTTCTATCTGCCAGAATTGGCCCATTCACTAAAGCAAACCTGTAATAAACCCCCCCCCCACACACACTTTCTTGCCTATTTTAAAAGGGCATTTTACTCAGTGTCCTGGGTATATCATTCGCTGAGGAAAGAAGTTCCATTAATTAGTTTCACTTTGCCAGCTATGGGTGTCTGGTGGAAGACGGTATCATGGTCACTATGACTGTGCAGAAAGTGAGTAACTGCATGGTCAGCAGGCATGCACAGTCTCTTGCCCTGCGAAGTAAACCTCTGGGCCCTGAGAGGCCAAACAATACCTGTGTTCCTTTATCCAAGTGTCTGGTGGCCCCCATTTTGATGAAGATTATGGACTACAACACCTATGTGTGCCTGGATGCAGCTTGCTAGTTTGGTGGGCGTCTCTGACTCTTAAAGGTTAGCATTAGCATGCTAGCTTTGTTATTTTCTGTTCTGTACTTGAATTCCCAAAAGTATCCTTCCTTACACTGTTAGTCCTTTATCTTTTTACTGGTAATAGGTTCTTATGCTTATGCTTCTAACCTCCTTAATAAAGTATTGCATTTATCCTGGTGTGGTTTCTTGAAGTAAGCCTGGCTCTAAATCTGGTACCTGGCTGCCTGGTGCTCCTGAATAATTTGTTTGTTTGGGGCTTAAGAGATAGAGAGTGAGTAGACAGTTTGGCGCTTGTCTCTGTGAATCCCAAGGATGTCCAGAAACAGTCTGGGGGCACTAACAGGGATGATGGCTGTACTACCTGGCAGGGTTGGTTTTCACCCTGGTTATTCAATACCCCATTACAGCTCAGGAGATTGGCATCCAGGGTTCGGGTAGAACATTCCTTGGGGGTGGGGGCATTAGCAGCTTTGAGTATTCATTCTCCCCATTTCTACAAAACCTAATTTCTCCTATCTCACCTGTTGGATGCTGCTGCTCTCTGCTAGCTTGACTCAGATGGAGTTATTTTTGTGTTGTAAGTATTGGGCCATGTCCCAAAATGGGGCTGCAGACTCCAGGCCGACTCAGGACAGGGTCATTGTCAAGCTGCTCTTAGATAGAAAAATCAAGATTAACCTTTCAATGTGTTGTCCTAGTCAGAATATCTGCGAGCCACACAAATGAAGAAATCAGATTTGAACTGGAGAGAATAGCAGTACAAGTAGTTTAGAAGTATTGATTTTAAAAATATATTCCAAAGGTGGGAAGAGAGAATTCCAGGTTTGTTTGCTTTTAATATAAACATTTGTTTTAATTCTATACCTAATCTCCTCGGTTTATTGACAGCATTCCACTACAGAGTGTTCTCCTTTTACTTAATTGTGTGCACAGCTCCCTTTATTTATTAAATTCTGGTCAAAATATGTCTTTATATGGCTCCATGAATGAATGTATTAGCCCATGCAATTGATCGACTTTGACTTCATTTGCCCAAGTTCATTACTGACTCATCAGAATGAAAAAGATGGGAGATAGTCATAGGTGCTGAACTATTCAAAGCTTCAAATGGGGAAAAAAAGAATCTGAATTCTTATTTAATTCAGTGGCATATATGCCTAGGATGTTTGCTTTTCTCCCCTCCCAACTGGCACCACACTAGAATATTTCCTCCCTCCCCAACAATTTTAAGGGGTGTGTGGTAAACTAACTGTTCTCGAGGTTAAGCACGTAAGGAGAGCCCTGCTGAATTGGACCAACGGCTAATCTAGTTTAGCATCCTGTTTCCCACAGAGGCCAACAGGATGGCTATGGGAAGCCAGGACAGCAACATAATAGCCCTCTCCTCTTGTATCCTAGCAACTGTTATTCAGAGGCACATTGCCTCTGCCCCTGGAGGTAGTGACTTAGTAGCCACCCTTTTCTTCCAGGGACATGCCAGCAAGAGATAGTTACCAAGAAGTTACCACCTCAGGGGGATGTTGGATACTAAACTGTAAAATGTAAGCACAACTTACACAGCAAATTAGAAATGTAATATTGAGCAGCGCAATAGTCACTTTTGTTGCAAAAGAAAGGAAGAGTTAAACTTGCTTCTACTTGGAAGAGGAAGTGCTTAGCAGCACACGCATAATAATACTGCAATAATATCAGTCATGAAGAGATGATGGTTTGTGTGCCTGCCCATCAGTTCTATTTTTGAAGCTAATCTCTTTAAGGTACCTACTAACAGTAGCACCTGTGTGTCTCCTGGCACCAAATTGAATAGGAAACAGAAAGCAATTGCTTAAACTGTAATTTAGGCAGTGTGATGATGTTCATAGCTAAGTAATTGTTGATCACTGAACATACTGATATAGTGCTATTGATTGAACACATGGCAATTTACGAAGAACAGGTCTGATAGGTCCTTTACCCAACAATCTGCAAAAGAGAAAGCCACAACAAGAAGAAAAAACTGTGGAAGTGGGGACAGATAGAGGCGGAGGTAAACAGAATAAGAATAATGGGCTTATTTCAGCCTCACATACTTAATAGGAGACAATTGGGGCAAGGATGTTGTTCTAAATGCTTCATGAAACAGAGGAGGAACTGAGGAGTGATTTGATGGAGGTGAGGAGAAAGGTGTCTCAGAAGCCATTCTGAGAGGCGTAACAACCAGCAAGTGAGAAAGGGCAGAGTCATTTTAGGAAACAGGAGGGTGTTGTTGTTGTTGTTGTTTAGTCGTTTAGTCGTGTCCGACTCTTCGTGACCCCATGGACCAGAGCACGCCAGGCACAGGAGGGTGGTGAAATACAATATTAATATTTTGATATACTCTTATCAATTCAGGTGTGAATGGGATGGTTGGTAACCTACTTCTTACTAAAAAAAAAAATTCCTTCCAGTAGCACCTTAAAGACCAGCTAAGTCAGTTCTTGGTATGAGCTTTCGTGTGCATGCATACTTCTTCAGATACTTCTTCAGTAAGATACTTCTTACTATACATTGTAAACTTGGTTTCTGATCTCAAGGTACAAAATAGGATGCCTATGTGTTTCCCTATGTGCCTATGTGTTTCCCCTTTAAAACACTTGGAAGTAGCAACTGGAAAAGGATTGCTTCATCTTCATGTATTTGGGAAGAAGCTGGTGTGTGTGTGTGTGTGTGTGTGTGCGCGCGCGCGCGCAACCTTGTAGCCAACATGTATCATCCTTCTGAATTATTTTATACTCATAAATTTCTCATGCTTCCTCTTCTAAATGTGGCTTTAAACCCTTTAGTTCATCACCATACTCATCCATACTCCATACTCAAGGAAATACTCATCCACAGACTGTGCTTGGCAATCCTGAACAAGTTGATTCAGATTTCGGCCATTAGTTCCTAGCTTAGGATTCTGCCAGGACTGGATTTAGTGACCTCCTCATTATTCTGCTGCATATTCGGCATGAAATAAATATCACAGTTGTGCATTTGAAACAGATTTGAAAGCCACAAAATGAGGGGGAAAGAGATGGATGCAGAGCCCAATTGCAACTGGATATGGGGTGTACAGTATTTTCCCCACTATCAAACTGCATGCTTGAACTATCAAAACCCGTGTTACCTGAGGAACCCGGCCAATTCACATTTCAGAATGCTTTGCTGTTGTTTTGAAGCAAACTTCTTATTGTCACAGTTGTAACAGATATCTTCAAGTGTGATTACAGGATGTATCCTAAACAGTGCATCTCAAAAGCATCGCTGCGGGTGTCTCTGAATACAAGGCGATGCTGTCATGGCAACAGGGTGTTACTTAGCAAGCATTCCACTTTGTTCAGGCAACAGGGGAAGGGTTTTGAATTTAGAAGAGAGTTACACGCACTCACACTGTTGAAGCTGCCAGAGAGTACATGGCTGCAAATGGGGAGGCATCGAAAGGGATCTGATTTTGGAATCTGTTAGAGAAGGGGATATGAAAGGAACCTTGCATTAGGCAGCAGTGATGAGAGGGAGCTATGAGGGGGAAACCTCGCAGGGGGACAAAAGGTAAGAGACAAAGAGGCTGAGGGCAGCACAGACACATGGAATGCAATGAAGTGGATGCAGAGATCGTTGTGTGAAGTTGATACAAAGGGAAGCAGTAGAAGTCGAAGAATGTAAGAAGATATGGTGGGAAGCAGGGTTAGGGGAGAAATTTGATAGCATTGAAAGCTGAATCTATCAAGTTAACACATTCTAAAATAATACGTGAACTGAAACACAGGGCTCCTTTGAAATGTGCATTTATCTGAATTCTGCAATACAGTTCTCCAATCCAACAATGTTTGTATGTCTTAGGGGGAAGTGCATAAAAATGAATGCAAAACATAGATTATATCAGGGAAAATTGCTTGAAAAAATATGTACATTGGTCAAAACTGCATATAAAAATGTGTTTATCGTGAGAAATTTGCAGTAAAATCCTGATGAATTTTCAATTGCTAACTGCTTCAAAATGTGGAGAACTGAATTTGAATGTGGAAAAATAAGAACCAAAAGTGGCAGATCCTTCCATCCTTGGCTGGAAGACTAGGGGGCTTATTTGGGCTCATTAAGGTGTTGACATTTGTATGACACACTAGGTTAAAGGCCATGCTGAATCTATAAAAGGTGCAACTTCACCAAACCTTTCCTCACACACTAGGCTCCTCATATATGCCAGGCTTATTAGAGCAAACAGCTAGGAAAGACCGTTCATAGTGCAAAACAAAATTATATTTTAAAGCTGCCATGGCTGGGGGATTCTTTAAAAACACTGACACTATCACCACCAACATCAACAGGCCACAGAATTTGTCAGTTTCCAAGATAAGGTCATATTCATGCTGTGCAACCTTTTGTTTTTCATTGTAGAGAGTTTCCAGCACGAGAAACATCTCCTTTCAGTAAAAGAGCAAACAGACTTTCCACCAAGACTCTTCTGCCCTGTGTAGTCATTCTCTTCCCACCTACTAAAGCAGAATTGGGGAAAGAGAGCCATCACAGTAGATAGGAGGGAAAGTGTTACTCACACTGGATAAATCTTGTACGTGCAAAGTAGCTGGAAATATTTAGAGAAGTGCCTCACCCTCCCTTGTTCTCATCCTTCTCTGTAATGGCTAAAACAAAATGCTTGTTTCTCCTATCCATGATCGTAGTGCATGTAGTAGTGGGAGACTGAAAGTTCTGTTTTGCATGCTACAGAAAAGCATGAGGGACTGACAGTATAAGCCACTCAGATTCACTATTCTTGTAAAACAAAGGCCTTACAAAATGTAGTGACCTCTCCGGAGTAATTTGTGGTAGTTTTATCTTGTTACCCACAGCCTCTGGCCAATGCCATTCCTCTTTGAGCCATGACCCTGATTCAAATTGCCTTCCTGACACATCTGCTTTTGGGGGAAATAGAGCATCCAAAATGCCAGTCATGGCATGCCATTTATCAGGTAGTTTGGTCTGATCATCTGTAGGCTATTTCCTCTCTTTGTCCAAGGACTGGTCCCAGTCTACCAGAAGTTACCAGTGCAACCAAAGAAGACTTCAGGTCTAGGTCTATGAGTTGCTGGGTCCATGGTAGGGAGGGGCTTGAATAAGGTTGCGTCCTTATTCTTTTAAAGAACTGTGAAGTAAATGGTACTGGATATCTTGTTTCACACCCTAATGTGAATCCTAGAAGACTTCCACAGTCTCCTTAAAATTCAGTGAAGTTTTTATTGTTTGATGCCTTATTGTGTTTTAATTTGTTGGAAGCCACCCAGAGTGTCTGGGGTAACCCAGTCAGATTATTATTAAGGGCTTGAGAAATTTGTAGCACTTCTTGAACAGATATCACACTCATTGACTGTTGAGGGGACTCCTTAGATAGTGAAATAGTTTCTCCTGCTCCACATCTGAGATCACTCATCTCCACACTTCACTCAGCGGTCCTGTTGAAGTATGAAAATGAATGCATTGTGGGGAGGAGCCAGTAGCTGGTCTCACCCTTGGTTGTTTGTGCAGAGGCCTGCACCTGAACAATACTGGCAGGGTAAGTTGTGCATAGGGAGCCTACAGGCATTTGGTTTCATCCACATGAGTTGTATGCCAAGGAGTGCCATCGAATCAGGAGTAGCCATAGTTTAATAGTAGAACACGTGCTGTGTGTACAGAATGCCCCAGGTTCAATTCAGGACATCTACAGTTTAAAAAGGATGAAGTAGCCTTTTGATGGGAAAAGGCCCTTGAGAGCTGCTGCATCAGATTATATTGGGTTAGATTACCAAGGATCTGACTCTGTGTCAGGCAGGTTCCTATATACCACGTTCACACACTGTTTTCCTTGTAAACACCTGCACAGGGCTAAAGCATAGGAGCTGTAAGGTCAGACCACACTTGAGCTATCATTACATCAATGTAGGTGGATTTATAGCACCCTCTCTTGCTTGCTGAATGTAATATTTTCTGTTTTGTATAGATGTTGCAGTGCTTATTCAGTGGGAGCTGTTGGGAGGAAGGGAAAGGAGAATGTTAGCCGCTTTGAGACTCCTTCGGGTAGTGATAAAGCAGGATATCAAATCCAAACTCCTCTACTACATCCAGTAGTGATGTTAATGAAAGGCCTGGATGTAGAACAAAATAAGCACATAGGTGACAAGAAAAGTTCAGGAAAGGATTGATTATCACACACTCTTAGGGCTTTGTTTTGTTTGTTTGTTTGTTTGTTTATTGAATTTATATACCGCCCTATACCCACAGGTCTCAGGGCGGGTCACAGAATAAATGCACATCCTGAAGCAACCAATAACTAATTGTGTGGTTTAAAGTGTGATAGCTCAGTCAATAGAGCATGAGACTCTTAATCTCAAGGTTGTGTGTTCGTGTCCTCTGGTGGGCGAGAGATTCCTGCATTTCACGGGGTTGGACCTTGTGGTCCATTCCAGCTCTACAATTCTATGAATCTATAGGGTGATAAATCTGCGGGAATGAAAATTAAATGCTTTACCAGAGCGATAATAGCAATGCATAGAATTTACTTTAACCCAAATCTACTTAGAGAAAATAGGAATTATAATTGTCTGAATCTGTGCTGCCAAATGGTACTGAGTCACTGC
This sequence comes from Podarcis gaigeae, assembly GCF_964106915.1. Classification (NCBI taxonomy): domain Eukaryota; kingdom Metazoa; phylum Chordata; class Lepidosauria; order Squamata; family Lacertidae; genus Podarcis; species Podarcis gaigeae. Next base: position 57,603,467 of record NC_139679.1, read on the forward strand.
TTTAAAGCAGGCAAATTGCACAAATATTGGCTTGGATCCTAAAATATGTGGACATAATGAAATTAAAGGAAGGAAAGTTTCCAGTTTCTTCCTACCCCTTGCAGTGGTTACACCCACAACTCATGTTGACTGTCTATTCTCCTTCCCTTGTTCCATTCAGCTTCTGGGTCTTTCGTGTCAGCTGTAAGCTAGGTGAGCTGCATGGTGTCTTATCACTGTTATATGCTCTGCCAATCTGATCCTTCCATTTCTACTACTTTTGCAAATCCCATAAATTCCAGCCCTGCCACTATTGCCAGCCCAAACCTATGGAGAAATTATTATCACTTATAATATTAACAACCTGGATTAGGAAGGTTATTGTTTACAAAGCCCTCTCACCTTTTAATAAACGTGATTTGACTATTGTGTCTCAGCACAGTCTGGCATCATGCCTGGGTGCTCTGCTCTGGGTCCAATGGCTGGCAGGGATCATCATGGCCGCCTCTGCAAGCCATTGAGTTTTAATTGAGCCTGCCCACAAACTTTTTACATCAGCAGTGGACTTACTGGGCCTGGGTATGCAAGTTTAAATTGCAACCATCTTCTTCTTCTATTAAATTTGTATACTGCCCTATACTCGCAGGTCTCAGAGCAGTTCACAGGATAAAATCACAATATAAAAACAAAAAAATACATAATCAAAATAAAAACAGGTTACTTACCTGAGCCTAGTTTTACAAAAAGCAGATGTGATACAACCCTGCTTCTGGCTTGTGCCACTTTTGATACATGCTATTTTGCTGTTTGTCATTTTGTTTTGTTTTTGTAAAGATGCCTTGAATTGTCTTTAGTGAGAGAAGGCATCTAATAAATTTAATTATTTATTATTATTATTAATAATAATAGCTAGCTAATGGGTAGGCACATGCCTGAATATTTCCTGAATAGAAAAAGATAACACATGAACATGGAAAACTAGTACATCAGAAAAAAGACAATGGTTGTTTTTTCTGTGTGCAGATATTCCTCCCATGAAATAGCATTAAGGCATGAGAATTCCCACAGGCAGCCAGAAGCTGGGTTGCTACCACACATGTTGTGAGAACATAATCTGCAGTTTTCATACTTCCCCAACTTCTCTAATAGCTTCCTATCTTGTACTTCAGAATGCTATGCACAAAGCTAGACTGAATTCCTGACTTCTACGCTTGATTATTTACAAACCATTACACTGAGGGATAAAGCCAAAGAGCTTGGAAAATTTCCAAACAAACAAAACGGAACATTGTGAGCTTAATGAGAGAGAGAGAGAGAGAGAGAGAGAGAGAGAGAGCGCAACAGACAGACAGACAGAGACATAGCTACACCCTCTCTTCAAAGATATTCAGAACTCTCCTTGTGGCTGGCAATGCCATTGGATAATTATCTCTGTTCCATCACTGAACATGAAACCAATGACCCACTGGAGCGATTTGTCATTTCTGAAACTGTCTTTCTGGGAGCTGGCCTTGCCTTCGCTGAAGGGACAAGCGTAGGTGAGCTTGTGGTTGTTGCAGGATGAACTAGTGGGTTTATGTTGGGTGCATTTTAATTGTGTGTCCTCTCAGTAAAGTACTACTGCGGTGCTTCTCTGTGAAATAGATTTGCTGTGGCAGTAGCAGCCCTGTGTCCTGTAGCTCTCTGGAAAGCTATTGTAGTCTATTGGACCTGAAGTGATGGCTGTAGTTTGCCTAATGCCACCTGAGTTTTGCTATATACCAGCATATCATTCACTGCACCAAACAAAACAATAAGCACCCTATGTTCTGATGTCTGTTGGCAGGAAATTAAGCTACAGCTTTATTTTAAAAAAACTGGTTTCTTATAAATTCTTCAAGGGTGCTCAAAGTGGAGGCAAGTAAACAAGCAGGTTTTAAGCATTCTCAAAGATGTACACCGAAAGTGTTATGGCTTTAGTTCTGGTCTAAATTTTCTGTTAAGGGTTTTCATAACTGAGGGATTTGCTGCTTCTCACAGACTTGCTTTTGTTTTCAACATGCTGTGATGTCATGTCATTATGAGGTTGTTATTGAGGCTTAATGATATTTGAAATGAAATCTGTAAGTAAGCACCGAGCCCTTCTCTTGCTGGAAGCAGCTTTTGTGTGGGCATTTTCAGTTGTTTTCTTAATAAGACTATAGTTATAGGAGAGGCGTAGCAACCATGAGTTGGTTGATATATTACTTGGGCCACAGAAAGTGGCATGCTAGTTACAAGTGTCCCATTTCATCCCCTGCACCCCGGAAATATTACGAAGCAAGATGCACTATGGGTGGGTGTCAAGGCCCAATCTGATTCAGTGCTGGCCGGGGCTGACACAAGACCCTTGGCTGCTGAGGTAAAGGAGAAGATGGCCTTGACATCTGAAGGGAAAGCGTTCCACGTGGAGGGCATCACTACTGAGAAGGCCTTCTGCCTGGTTCCCTGTAACTTCATTTCTCACGGTGATGGAACCAGCAAAAGACCCTCAGAGGAGGATCTCCATGTCTGGGCTGAATGATAGAGGTGGAGATGCTCCTTCAGGTATACTGGGCCGAGGCAGTTTAGGGCTTCAAAGGTCAGCACCAACACTTTGAATTATTCTCGGAAATCTACTGAGAGCCTGGGAAGATCCTTTAAGATTGGTGTTGTATGGTCCTAAAAAATCCCACCTTTGGGCTCCTCTGTCTTTTGACCCTGCTATGAACTAATTCATTGTTTCTCCATTGGGTTCTGCAGAAGTTGCCATTTCAATCTTTGAAAAGATGCAAGCGCAAGAGATCCTCAGGAACCTGCGGCTTCCAGAGATTGAAGACTTCAGTCAGTTTTTCCGAAGTTTGCCGGCTGCTACCTTGGTTGGCATTGGTGCCTTTGCAGCTGTTGTTGCTTACTGGTTGGCCAGCCGGCCAAAAGCAGTGAAACCACCATGTGACCTCCTGATGCAATCAGAAGAAGTTGAGGTGAGTCTTTATGCTCTTTACAAAGAACAAGAGTTGGACTTTATGAAAAGTTGTTGCTGTGTTTTTGCTGTGCTTTTTTCATTAGGAGGCAGCATGGCTCTTACATTATTGATTTTTTACAATATTCATAGGCAGCAATCTTAAACGTTGTGACAGTACAATTGATTTTAACAGAATGGCTTGCCCAAAGTGGTTTTTGAGTTTTCCTCTGGATACTAATAGTGACTTTATATTTTCCAAAAGTAAAATATGGTATTTTAGTACATGGATTCTGCTCAAAGACTTTGTGAGTGAGTTGTAGTGGGTGTGTTAAGGGATGAATATTTCTAAATGTATTGGTCAGTGTGAGATATTAAATTACAGAGCAATTCAGTCCACCTTGTGTCAGGATGGGGAGGGAAGGATGAGTCGGATTGAGCAAAAGTATCTCTCAGCCCAGCTCTGCCACAGGCAGCCACTACCAGAGTGCATTGCAGCAGTGCAATCTTGGAAGTCACCTGACAGATATTATGGAGAAATAGTGTCATCAGCATACCGATTGCAATTTGAATCAATATTCATCATGACTGCTCCCAAAGGCTTTGCGTCAATTCCCTGCGGATAAAATAGCGCCCTGTGGCACCCTATAGCATAACTGCCACGGGTGCAAAAAACCTTCTCTTCATCTTACTGTCTGGACTTGGCTACTTAAGATAGCTGTAGAAGCACTGGATGTCTCACTATGCCCATCCCATGGAGCCTGCCCAGGGGGATATCATGGTTGACTGTATTAAAAGCCACAGGCAGATTGAGAAACAGAAGTAAAGTTGCCCTCCTCTTCTTTCTCCTTTGGTAAAGATCACCCAACAGGATGGCCATGGCCTGCTTGATATCATAGCCTGGCCTGAATGCAAATTGAAATGGGACTAGATAATCCATATAATCCACAAATGCCTGTAGCTGCCTCTAGGGGTAGGTATTTGCAACTGGTTGGTAGTTTGTCCAAGCCAATGGATCCAGGGCTGGCTTCTTTAGGAGTGGGCACAATATCACCGCTTTTAAGGCAATAGGGACCACCCTCTCACACCACATAGTGTTAACCCACGGTCTGGACCCAACCAATCATCCAATCAAATCCCCTCTGCTAAACCAAGAGGGACCTTGTCCACATCCTCAGTTGTATAAACTTAAACTGATCCCATGAAACATTGGACTGTGTAGCATTGAGTAGTTCAGTTGGAGATACAAGAACAGAGCCAAGGTCACTCCAAAGTTGAGGTATATATCAGAACAAACTTAGTACGACCTGCTTGTCTGCAGATTACTGCCATGTGCGCCTCTCAACCACATATTTGTTTCTGCAGCAAAAATGCCTTGATCCAAATAATTACTGAAAATTTCATTAGCTTGGTATTACTATGATATCTTATTTTTTAAAATATGTTTGTTTGTGATGAACAAGCACTTTCAAGAAAGCACTTGCTGGACTGAATTCCAGTTCTGTGGAGCAAAGTGTTTTTTGTGCTGACCTTCACCGAAAATGATAAAACATGGGATATCTAGCTGCCTAAATATTAATGAAATATTTACATGTTTGTTTTCTGAAAAATGAATGATGCAATACAATCCCCTTGCCATTGTTCTTGTTTGTAATCCTTGGAGACATATTTGTAAAAGCCTAGACAAAGCAAGGTAATTATACTATTGAGATTCTTGTTATGATACTCAAAAACTCCTCATTATTATTTCATTTTTAAAGCCCTTACAAAAACTTACCTATGGTAATTGTGCACTCTAATCCTTTATGCTTTTGGGGTTACCTAGTGTTATCCAAATATATAATTTTGAGACAGCTGAAAACAAACTACTTGGGCACGGTGGATGTTGAAGTGGTTTTATCACATGGGCTTATGAGGGATTGCTGAGGCAAATGGACTGCTCAACCAGTGATACATGAAGCTTTCCCCCCTACTCTGAGAAATCACCAAGCAACCATGCAGTAAGCCTAGAAAGTCCAATCGGAGAAAGGAATTCAGAATGAAAATACTGAAGGGGCAGATGTCAACACAGAGGAATAATTAAGAATACATTGACTCTGAACTGTAATGATGAGATCTAGTTTTTTTCAAGTCCACTAATCACAAGGATCAGCCATACCTAAACCAGGTATTTTCTTCAACCGATCTGGATAATGATGACCTAATAATAATAATAATAATAATAATAATAATAATAAATGTCCAGGCTGATCAGTGGATTTATTCATTTTATTTGAAATAGGAAAGTTCAGGAAAATTTTGATTGAAACTTTACTTTAGGCTACTCTTTGATGTATAAAATAAGGAGACAATTAAAATGTTCCCACTACATTAGAAATGAGATAGTAGGCCACAAAATTCACATTGTGCCAGTGTTCAACTACATAAAGAGACACTGTCAAAGGTGAGTAGGGGGAAAGCAACTGTTTTGAAGGTTGAGGCACACAGCTGTGTATAGAACAGTATTCCCCCCCCTCCAATTGACTTCTTTGTGAGTAACATGAATGATGCAGCAAGACTCATGAAATATACATTTAATTCCATGCAAGTGTCCACAGGGAGCATTTCTGCAGCCAGCGGTAAGAGTATTTTGAAAGCACATTGTACAAAACAAGGATTCAGAAAAATCAATATGGCAAAATTGCAGGTTTGGAATGTTCTGTAATGTTATGCATAAACGAAGCATAAATAGAAACTTTTAGCAAGCAATTATGTTTTCACTGCACCGTAACATGTTGCTTTGAAGGTAGCACAGATTGATATATCAATCCACATGCTCTCCTACAGGCTGAGGCTCCTGAAAGCGCATGCTTGTATGCTATTTGGCCTTTGAGCGATCATGCTGCCACTATTTATTCTGTAGCACAATCCAAGCATCCGCATGTGTAAGCAGTTGCACAATCTGGGTTTTAAATCAAGCAGGCGGCCTGCGTGAGAAGAGGAAGCTCCTTGCTACAGACTTTTGCAACTCTTGGAAGAGTTGTTCGTAGAACAAAGATGACATGCTAGAGAGGAGGGGCTTAGCAGTGCCCTCCCCACTCCGCACTGTGTGATTGCTTACACATGAGCACAGCTAAACGCCCAAATAGTGCTACTGTAAATTGACAAAAGGGATGTAGCCAGGCATGTCAACTCTCACATTCTTTAGGATCTTGACAGTCTTGCCGGAAAGACATAAAAAGGGCGGTGGTGGAGAAACCAGGGACAAGAAGAGATCAATGTGAGCAAATGAAGCTATATGTAGGTGTAGGCTGCATGTCTGTTTGCATTGGAGATTAAGGAGTGTTTGGCATAGCTTTCTTTATACTGTCTCAGAGTCTGCACTTCAATGGCTTTAAGAACTTTGTCTGAGTAACTGGAATGCGACTCTAAGGGCCAAACTCCTGATCTCCCATTGTCTGTGTTGTTTCACTGTAGGGCTGGGATGGTGCACGGAGATCTGTAATAGGCAACAGCTCCCAACTGCTAACCCACTACTATGATGATGCAAGGACCATGTATGAGGTTTTTAGAAGGGGTTTTAATATCTCTGGTAAGTATTTGGAAGTGTTAATGTGGACTTGTAGATCATAATATTCATCTTCTCGCCTAAACTTCCTACTAGACCCACAGGGGGCTGTTGGCTCAGTTTCTGTAAGAGGCCAGTTGTGAACTGAACTTTGATGTTGACCAAGATTGGAAACTGCAATGGGCTGGAAGCAGTTTGGGATCTAGAAAACGAGGTGGTGGTCCAAATTGTTCACTGTAATTGATATTGCAACCCTTGCACATTGGTTCAAACACCTTCAGCATCTAGCAGTATTAACTATGTGTGTGCTTTCTGGCAGCCCCTCTTTGGGTGAACAGTAATCAAGGTATAAATTACTCTGTTCTGAAGCAAAAGAGATAATATAGCTAATTCCAGGAGGAGCTAAAATCATGCTATAACAATTCTACCTTTAGGATAAATCTGATGTTATAATCACACCTCATATAGCCCTCCCTTCCATCCCTCCTGAAAAAATATGCAGTATTTTGTTGTTGTTAGATGGAGGTTTTTCTTATTTTCCCTTCTGCCAAAGCAAACTGAACCAATGGGAGGTGACATTTAGAATGGAAGTATCAATCAGATAATGATGATGCAGCCCTCTAGAGTCTAGATATATTAATAAGGCAGTGGAGGTGCTTAATGTCACAGTCACCTTCTCATTTCTAAATGAGAACACTGAATGGTCCTTGAGGGAACTTACAGAATGCAATATTCCATTAGGCAAGATAGCTTCTGTTTGCATTTGATGGTTCTCTGTATGAACTCCTGGATTGCTGACATACATCCTGACCTTGATAATAACAATGGTTTATTTTTAGGCATGCTGTCCTCCTGAGGAGCACTCAGGCTGCCAGGAAGTGCATTATTAACCATCTTTTTGGGAAAGAATTATGGTTCTTATAGCTCATTTAATCTGTTTTTCTTTAGAAAATGGCCCCTGCTTAGGATTCAGGAAACCAAAACAGCCTTACCAATGGTTGACCTATAAAGAGGTGAGGTTCATGTTATATTTTTCTTAATAGAACAACAACATTAGAAGAGGGTTTTTGAATTATTGCTCTTGTGGAATATGTGTTCCTTCCACACAGCAGTTTGTTGTGAACTTAGTAATGCTCACATATGGAAGGTTTCTGTAGTGTCCATGTGATGTTGTCCTCATTAAGATGACATCCCATACCTCCTTTCCAATTTTATCTGGCGTTATGTGTGTCTGCCGGTGCGGTTGCTCGAGAGCGAACAGGCAAGACTCCCACTGGTCTTTTCAAGGCTTTATTATCTGTACAGAACATTTACAGGGTAGAGCGTCTCAAGTCCAGGTCTGCTCAGTCGCTAGCAGAATCTGGGAGTGGGCGGTCCTTAAACTTTCCCTAGCATAGCAGTCTTTTGACCCCCATCCTATGCCTCCCCTCTCTGCACGTAAACTGACTGCGCAGAGAGGGCGTGGGCAAAGGGGGATCTGCCTCCCCCCTGCTTTGCTCAGGCCCGGTGTTGCGGCTCTTTCTAGCATCTTCCGAGCCCTGCATCACTTCCCCACTGGAGGCGGGGCTTCCCTCCTTGCCAGAGGAAAGAGCTGCTTTGCACGATCTTCGGAGGCTCCCTGTAACCCAACTGGCCTTCCACCTCACGCCTCTGAGCTGATGGCAATTCCCTGACATCAAGATTTACTATTTCTGAAGGGAGGGAGGTTAAAATCAAATTATTTAATGGGAAAACAATATGGGACAGCATTTTGATGAATATGATGTTGTGTGGATGCTGCTCAAAACTTCCATGCATGAGAACCACCAAATTCACAGTAAACATATGTGTGTGTGTATATATATATATAGGTTCATTTTAGATATCATAAATCCCTGTATATTTTACAAAAACTATACCAATCAGTATTCCATTATTGCATCCATCAAAAGTTATTTACACTGTTTAATTTATCTTAATGCTGCCAGTGTTTTCAGCTGTACACAATTATTTCTCATATATTCAGTAACTGTTTTCCAATCTTCTTTAAATATATGTTCTTCTTGTTCTCTTATTCTATATGTTAAGTCTGCAAGTTGTGCATATTCTGTCAACTTAAGTTGCCATTCTTCTTTGGCTCACAGTAAACAGCTCTTTATGAGATGCGGGTGGCACTGTGGGTTAAACCACAGAACCTAGAGCTTGCTGATCAGAAGGTCGGCGTTTCGAATCCCTGTGACGGGGTGAGCTCCCGTTGCTCGGTCCCTGCTCCTGCCAACCTAGCAGTTCGAAAGCACGAAGTGCAAGTAGATAAATAGGTAGCGCTCTGGCGGGAAGGTAAACAGTGTTTCCGTGCGCTGCTTAGTCATGCTGGCCACATGATCCGGAAGCTGTACGCCGGCTCCCTCGGCCAATAAAGCAAGATGAGCACCGCAACCCAAGTCGGTCACGACTGGACCTAATGGTCAGGGGTCCCTTTACCTTTATGCATTTAGTTTAGGTTTGCATTGAGCTCACTGTGTTCTGCAGGGCAGGGCCCTCTTGCAGACATCATCTTATCAGGAGATCTGTTCCGCACCATGTTTGAATGGAGCCTTTAGTGTGGTGGCACCCACCCTTTATGTCTCCTTATGGCTACCTCAGCCAAGAAAGCAAGATGAGTGCCGCAACCCCAGAGTCGTCTGCGACTGGACCTAACGGTCAGGGGTCCTGTTACCTTTACCTAAACTCCTCTTTGGAAGTGCCCATACACTATAAGAGCTGTTTGTGAACAGACAAACACAAAATCCCTGTTAAGAATATCATTGGATTTGCCTAATGCAATGTGCAAGATGATCCTCTGTTAATTCTCCTTAAGTGTTTTCTTTTACTTTCAGGTTGCCGAAAGAGCAGAAGCATTGGGATCAGGTTTACTCCAAAAGGGGTGCAAACCATCAGCAAGTCAGTTTATTGGGGTTTTTGCACAAAACCGGCCAGAGGTGAGCTTCAAGAAAACCAGAGCCTTATCTCCAACTTCACATTTTATTCATATTTATTGCAAACTGTAACTTATACCTTTCATAATCTCCTTCCAGTGGATCATTTCTGAGCTGGCTTGCTATACCTATTCCATGGTTGTGGTTCCCCTGTATGATACGTTAGGCCCTGGAGCCATTCGTTATATTATCAACACAGGTAAAAAGAAATGTAGATTCATTGTGAGTAAATAGCTTCATAGAAAGCTATTTTTGCTATGTAAAACAGTAACCGTTTCGGCTGTTCAAAGGGAGCATTATTTCACCAATAAGAATCGCTTCACTTCTGAATCCTCATTTTCTAGTGAAATGTTAGAAGAGGAAAACAGAAGGTCTTGCACACACACAAAAGACTGACTGGGAGGTTACAGGTGGTTGTTTTATCACACGACTGATATATAACGGTACTCCTTGGCAGGATGATATAGCCATCCAAGCTACCCTAGGGCAGTTTGGTTGACTTTGTGTTTTATTGTGTAGGTTGTCAAGCCAATATCAACATTGTGATATTTAATAGGTACTTTTAGTGTTAATATTCAAATACTGCATCTTTTTAAGATCCTTTACCAAGTCCTCATTCCCTACAAAAAAAAAGCTATTCAAATTTCAGCAGGGCAATCAGCCCTAACCTGTCAAATTCATACCTTTGAATGCACTTCAGAAGATACCCAAGGTGAAATTTGAACACTAAGCACTAGTATCAACAGAGTCTAGTTGTGGCTCTGTAATCGTTTCCTTTTTGGAGTTCCAGGGTAACACTAGTTCATTTCAGCAGTCATCCACTGGCAATATGGTAGCAGAACACCTGTACTTTTATTTTGCGTTTTGGCTTTTTTTTCTTGCAACAATCATTTCCCATCAGAAAAGATCAATCTCTCTGCTCCCTTTCTTTTTAAACACTAAAACAACTGAAGGCGTATACCAGAATTTCCAAAGGAAAACTGTCATAAAATGTGTGTGAGAGTGTGTTATTTTGTATCCTGCTTTTTGCCCAAAGACCCCAAAGTGGCTCATGACATTTATAAAGTAGGGCACTTTCAGCCATGGGGAGAGTCAGGCCAGAAGATGAAGAACAAGTTGAAAACTAGGAGAACAAGTTGAAAACTAAAATTTTAAAATACTGAAATCAAGATACACAGAAGATGGTTGATGAGCCTGGAAAAGCAAGAGCTGTTAAATTAAGGAATTGGTGTATTTGTTTATTTGAGCTATTCCTCTGTATCGACCCGGGTGAAGTACAAAACATCTGGTCTGGTCATACTCCAAAAAAATCCATCCACTTAAGACCATTGATTTCAGTGCTCTATTCTGAATATGACTCAGTTGGACATCACCAATTAAATAAAAGCCAGCCAACCAAATAATAAAATAAGCAACAGCAAGGCATACTAAAATGCACCAATGAACAAAAAAGTCAGTTAAAAACCAGAGTAGGTGAATCAACATAATGCACTTAAAATGCATAGGCAAATGAATAAACCTTAAGCTGTGCATTGAAATGATAACAATGTTGATGCTGCTTCTTCCTGTAAAGGGTGGGAGGGCATTTCACAGATGGGAGGCCACCACAGAAAAGGCTCCTCTGCATTCCTATATCTCTTTGTATAGTGGTCAGTGACAAATTTCAATGGAGGACGGATTATGATTTTTTAAAAAGAGAAATGTGTTGACACTGCACTGCAATTTTTTCAAACTTATTTTCTGTTTGTTTCTTTGTGTGTTTAGCTGATATTTCTATAGTAGTTTGTGATAAGCCTGAAAAAGCCAGAATCCTCTTAGAAAATGTAGAGAAAAAACAAACTCCGGGCTTGAAATTCATTATTTTGATGGACCCTTTTGAGAAGGATCTTAAAGAAAGAGGGCAAAAGTGCGGAGTTCAAATCCAGGCTATGCAGGAAGTAGAGGTAAGGTTCTTATGCACTGTTTAACTGATCTCACGTTACACTGTTTATGCAGTTAAGCAGCAGTTCCACAGAATTATAACAAATTAAAGTTATGTGATATGCCATCAGTGTGTGTGTGTGTGTGTGTGTGTGTGTGTGTGTGTGTGTGAAGACTTGTCAAGACTAGCACAAGTATAAAATGCACTGATGGACAATCAAAGATGGCCAAAGTAATAATAATAAGAGGTGATTATTTTTTATGTCCATGCTTTTCATTGTGCAAACAGTTTTTCCTCTTATTTGTCACCATCTGATATTAAAACATGACACAAGCAAATGAGAGGCACACTGCAGAAAGGCATCTGCAGAAAGCGTAGCCCTGGTGACTCAAGAAAGTGGGCCAATCCACAGGCTATAGCATGGGTGGCTAACCTCTGGCCTTCCAGATGTTGTTGGGACTCAAACTTCCATCACCCCCAGCAGCATGGCCAATGGTCAAGGATGATATTCCAGCAACATCTAAAGGGCACCAGGTTAGCCACCTTCCTGCTGCAGGGCTAAAGGCCTTTGGCCAATCCACATATATTAAATTGTTCTCCTTTTTATTAAATCCTTTTAGGACTGTGGTCGAGAAAGTTGGCGTGCCCCTGTAGTGAGTATAATCCCTTTTATTCCACACTGAACAGTTCCTCATAAACAATGAGTATAATTTACCACAAACGTCCCCGGTGCAAGCATAACTGAAATGAATGAAAGCTGCAGAACAGCCTGTCTCTGTCCTTGTGCATGGCCCATTTGTTTTAATGAAAGCTGGTGCAGGGGTCTTTGTAGATGATTCTCATATTTAAGTACCATGTGGTTTTAAATGGAATCCAAGTTACTTGTGAAAAGCACAATTGGCCACGTTTCTTGCTGTGTATTAGAAGTTGTGCCCCTGGGTCCCTTTTTTCGGTTTTTGGGATATTTCACCTTAATGGACGAGGCATGAGATAAGTAAAATGGCAGTAAGATGGGGGAAGGGAAATTTGCTTTGGAGGAGGAGGAAAGACACTTGGTAAATATAGTCTAGTACAGATAAGTGCCTAGCCAAACTACATGCTAGAGGTGGCCACCGAAACAGTTATTACAAAGGCCCCTTCTTCATTACAAAGCACCCTGGGTAAACAAATTGAGTGCTTAAACATTCAATATGATCAGAGACTACAAAGTGATCCACTGTGGGGCAGAAATTAAAAATTCTGAGTTTGTCTCACATGAAGTATCAGCTGAGAAAAAAATAAAGCAGTGAACTCTGAGGAAATGAATGTGCTGGGCACCTACTATTGTGCTGGTCCGAAGGTTAACCGTGCAGCGAGGTCCGAGTCCAGTCTGAGGTCAAGGGTGTGGTATGGGGGCTGTCTGTCAAAGCTGAAGCGGGGTCCAAGGTAGGGAGTTGGGTGAGGTCAGGAACTCTGGCAGAAGAGCAGGACAGGGTGCAGGCAGGAACAGGCTACCAACAATGTTGCTCCCGCAACCTGGGACTGGGGCTGGCTGGCTTTTATCTGCCCCAAGGCATAGGGTGGCCCCGGTCCACAGGTGACTCGCCTCTCCTGGCCTGGAGGCGAGCACTTCTCCTGCGGGAACTTAGTTCCCTCCGCCTTTCTGCCCTGAGCCTCTGCAGCTCAGGAGAGGCTGGATGGTTACCGGACCCAGAGGCAACCTCAGCTTTCCCGACGGGGCTGAGAGTGGAGCACCTGCAGGCGATGGGTCCTCCATCACCTCAGGAGCCAGAGCTGACTCATCTGGTGCCTGCACCTGAGGATCCAGCACAGGTGAGGACCCTTCAGGCTCAAGCCCCAGCCCCAGCTCAGCTGGTTCTGGAGGTGGGGACTCCAGTGCAGGCTGGGATTCCTCAGGTTCAGCCTCCGAGTCCGAATCCCAGGCCATCACAACTTCCCAACTACTTAAGTTCAGACAGCAGCACCAGAGCTGCTAGAAGGCTGGAAATCACTTAAACTAACAGTACAAACAGGATCGGCTTGTTAATTAGCCGTGCTGAGGCCGCAGGCTGGCAGCAGATCCTTCGCATACCTTTGCTGCTGCTCCTCTGGCTGCAGATAGGAGTTACTGCCATCCCAGTTGCCCCTGAGGGCGAAGGTCCCTCTGCCACTGCCTGCTCCTCTCCAGACTCTATTTTTTCCTCCCTTGACACCTTCAATGTGCTGGGGCTTCCCTGCACCACTCCCAGTCGCCTCAGGTGACAGAGGAGGAGGGAGCTGAGGGCACCAATTTATGATTTCCCTCAAGTGGCCAGCCCTGAGTACAATCTCTTACTCAGAGGTAAGTCCCATTGCATCCAATGGGACTTAGTACCAGCTATGTGTGCATATGATTGCAGCCCAGCACTCCTGCATGACAAGTTATTCAAAGAAAGTCATCTGCTTCGTATGCTTCGAACAAAATACTTTGGCTGGAGGGACAAGGAATTCACACAGTGGGAAAGCATAATAATTTCTCTCAAACCTGCACTGTAAGGTTAAAAATGGATAAGCAATGTACAAGGAGCTCCCTGCTCTCCTTGGGAAGGAAGGCTGGGGTGTAAATCATATAAATAAATGAACTAAAATAAATGAACTAAGACATTTCTTTTTCTTCCATGACTTTTCTAGCCTCCTCGACCAGAAGATCTATCAATAGTCTGTTTTACTAGTGGCACTACAGGTAAACTTTACCAGTTTTGCAACAGTTTTCCTTGGGCCTTAATAATGGTGACATTGTACAGAAAAGCATTTTGATTCCATTAAAATAATATGTAAATAGATATCAGATGTATGTAAATTAAAGTTATGTATATATTTTAAAACATATTTCATATATACCAGAAAGGATATGAAAATATAAGGTAAAGGTAAAGGTACCCCTGCCCGTACGGACCAGTCTTGACAGACTCTGGGGTTGTGCGCCCATCTCACTTAAGAGGCCAGGGGCCTGCGCTGTCCGGAGACACTTCCGGGTCACGTGGCCAGCGTGACAAAGCTGCATCTGGCGAGCCAGAGCCGCACACGGAAACACCGTTTACCTTCCCGCTGGTAAGCGGTCCCTATTTATCTACTTGCACCCGGAGGTGCTTTTGAATTGCTAGGTTGGCAGGCGCTGGGACCGAGCAGCGGGAGCGCACCCCGCCGCAGGGATTCGAACCGCCGACCTTTCGAACGGCAAGTCCTAGGTGCTGAGGCTTTAACCCACAGCGCCACCTGCGTCCCACCTGCGTAGTATATGAAAATATACTACTATACAAATTGTAGTACACTGGCAGATGATAAACGGATAAACTGCTGCTTTGTCAGTTACTTAAATTTATGCATTGCATTTTGAAAAATAATAGAAACATGTATGCAGAATTCTCTGAGAATATCACTAGTTTTAGTTTAACATTGCTTATTAAGTTTACTATTAAAAAATAAATAAAAGTCAGCCTAGCTGAACCATTACAGCTAATGAGCCAAAGTTTCTTATCACTTGAAATGTTCACTAATGTAAAACATATATAACAACTCCTGTTTGCAGCTTCTGAATATTTTAACCATGCAGCCAATCCCTCCTTATTTTCTAGCAGGGCAGAATGAGAACTACAAACAGATCACTAGCAATATCCATGGGCTTTATGCTGAGTAACTTAGTCAGGATCCAATGTTACCCAGCAGCAAAGTAAATAAAAAGCAATAGAAAACACAGCCCAACAGGACAATGACAATAATCCACCAACAGCATACAAATCAATATGGCTAACCTGATCCAAAACACCCACCCACCTCACTCACACACGAAAACAAAGATCACCACAGCCAATCACAAACAAACAATCACACCCTAGGCCAACCCCAACCTCTCTCACCACCAAAGGAACACAAGTGAACAACACAAGCAATGCTGACACCAAACTCTACATACATTAAGCATAATAGAAACACGCCACCCCACCCCACCCCCATCCATCTCCCCTCCCTCCACCCCCTTTCTTTTTTTTCTTTTTTTTCTTCTCCCCCTAATGCCTCAACAAATGAAATGGATTTGTAAAAATGTTACATGGAGGGGGAAAAACCGAGGCATTACACTTACCTCTGTAAAACAAGAAAATCCTTAATAAAATATTTTTTAAAAGCAATAGAAAACTAACGATAACAGAAACAATGAAATGCTGCCGCCCTGAAAAAAAAAATCTCTGCTTGTATCTTTCTCCTTAAGCCTTTCCAACCAGAGGATGCAGGCATATTGTCCAGCACCATGACCTTACTAGCCCCTCTTAGGAATTGACTTTGATAGAAAACAAAGAGGGCAAAGAACATTGTAAGATGATTGTGACAGTTCTTTCAAAACTGTGCCAAATGTCCCTTCTGAAAACCTCCCATAACCAAGTGGTTGCAACCAAGTGATTCAAGAAGCTATCTACTAATTTTAGGGTTGGAATAACTGATTCCAGTAAGATGACAAATGATAAAGTGATACTGTATTCTATAGTGGCAAGACATAAGAGTTGAGGTTGGACACGGCCACCCCCAAAGAAAAAAAGTTATGAATTGCCATGACTGAAGAAGCTGAGTTTTTCTTGTTTGAGGCAAGGCATAAAATATAACACAAATAATCTTTACATTTCATCTCCTTTCTCAGAAATTCATAATAATAATAATAATAATAATAATAATAATAATAATAATTTATACCCCGCCCATCTGGCTGGGTTTCCCCAGCCACTCCGGGCGGCTTCCAACAGAACACTAAAATACAATAACCTATTAAACATTAAAAGCTTCCCTAAACATGACTGCCTTCAGATGTCTTCTAAAAGTTTGGTAGTTATTTTTCTCTTTGACATCTGGTGGGAGGGCGTTCCACAAGGCGGGTGTCACTACCGAGAAGGCCCTCTGCCTGGTTCCCTGTAACTTGGCTTCTCACAGTGAGGGAACCGCCAGAAGGCCCTCGGTGCTGGACCTCAGTGTCCGGGCAGAATGATGGAGGTGGAGACGCTCCTTTAGGTATACAGGACCGAGGCCGTTTAGGGCTTTAAAGGTCAGCACAACACTTTGAATTGTGCTCGGAAACGTACTGGGATATTAATCTGTGAGCCTAACAATATTTTTTTTATAAAAAAAACCTTCTTGATTGAGTCTTTTTAGCTACTGCCAAAGACAGTGGCATAGCGTGGGAGATGCAGGGGGGGCCGGCCGCACCGGGCGCAACACCTGGGGGTTAGGGGGCGCAAATTCACGGGTTAGGGGGCGCAAATCCACGGGTTAGGGGGCGCAAATTACTTGCCTTGCCCCGGGTGCTGACAACCCACGCTACGCCACTGGCCAAAGATGCTGAAACAGTCACTAGTGGCAATGAAGATCAATTATTTTATTAGTTATTAACTGTAGGACAAGAACTCTGTGTGTTTTGCATATTAAGTTTTTGGAATTTAAAATGCTCCTAGTGTGTGTTAGGCTAAGTGTGTACAGACTCTGGTTCCACTTCCTGACCCACTTCCTGGCCACTGAGCAATGGAATTTTTCCCTAGGCATTTAGATTGTGTGCTGGTTTTGATCTGGATCTGATGGAAGGACTCCAGGTGGCTGGGTGCTGCTGTTTGCATTGCACATTTACATTTAACAATGTCAGTGTGATGTTTTCTGCAGCATGCTTTTGCTCTTGTATGAGTTGTGCAATACACCGGTCTAGTTCAGACATAATGCTACACCATAGCAATTAAGCACAGCTTTCCAGATTGTCCAAACACAGACATTCTGTGTTTAATCTTAAATGTAGTTAGTAAAAGTGACCCAGCTTCAGGGCATAGTTTAGCTTCCTGGTCTGAGGGCAAAACATGCAACCACCTTGCTGAAGCTAAGCAAGTCCAGCTCTGGTCAGTTCCTGACTGGGTGAACCACATGTACAGAACCACATGTACACTGGCTTGGGTTCCATGATGAAAGAAAGGTGAGCTGTAAATGTAGAAAAATAAACAAACATAATGAATAGTTTATGAAGCTGATTTGTTTTTTACCGGCCATGGTGAAGACAGAGCACAGTTTTAGGGTTCAGTATTAAATGCTAAACCACATTTAATCTAAAGTGGAAGTGGAATCTGCTGATCTAGTTGTGGCTGTGTGAGAGGAGAGAGAATGAATGAGTGGACAAGCCTGTGGCAGCGGGAGGGCTAGGTTCCTTCTCCTGACAGGAAACCATTTTTGCCTTCAACATGACTTCTTTTCCTGCTTCCTGCCATGTTGAGGTGGCAACTCTAGAAACTGCAGCCTAAATATGCTTGGGACCCTCCAAGACAGCAGGAGGAAGGGTGCAATGGCTGTAGGAGAAAAGGGAAATTTGTGAACATCGCTCCTGTTCATTGAAGCCTTGAGTGGATCAAAGAGCCTTCTGTGAATGGAAGTACGCCATACAAAATAGCCCTAAATGTTTTTTTTTAAAAAAATAATTACCATTGCTAGTCTAAACATCAGTTGGGGACTATCTAGGGTGTGAGACACAGTCCAAATCAGAGACTCAGAACCAAACCCTATTCTTTACCTTGGGGTACATTCTTCCCATATATGCACATACACTTCTGACTTGCCCTACAGGTGTTGGGCCAAGCTACACAGTTTTAGTTAACACGGTTATTGTATTAACACAATTGATGATAGATCCATTGCTGCTAATTTAGATGTCACTTATGGACAAAATTCTGGCCAAAAACATACTGCTGTCTGAGGCAAGGGGCAAGATGATGCTGCCTCCCATATTCCTCACACAAAAACCAAATGGATTGCTTTGGAGAAATCCCGGTGGGCATCTTAAGCAATACTGAAGTCATGGTTTGAGATATATAAAGCTATAACACACAAACCTTTGAAAGCATTTAAAAGCTGCTTGCTTTTCAAGGTAGTCCAGGAGCAAGCATGTTCATTTTAAATGAGGCCCCTTGGAGGAAAAGCTTATTGTGCCCTCTTTCAACACCAGATAGAAAAGTATTCCTCAGGGAATGGAAAAGGTCCATTGCTAGTGGTCCCTTGAGGTTCGTTTTGTGGTTACACGCGGGGCTTTTTACACCTCCCTTCCATGAGTGTGCTTTCTTTAAAACTAGTGCAATTAAAGCATCTTAAATTGTTAAAGTGCTCAACAAATCAGCTGAGAATGTGCATCCTTTTATGGCTCACTGTATACTAGATAATCCAGAGGCAGTTTCCTGAGAGAGTCCAGTGGTGCTGGTTGTCTCTGCTATATACCAACTATAATCTTCCCTTCAGTCTTTCCATGATAGACTTGTTTATGACAATAGTGTTCACAGAAGTCTAATTTCATCTGCATGATAGGCATAACGGAAGGGAATCCTGATTTAACTACAGCTGTGCTGGGATTTCAAATGTATGCACAGAGCTCAGTTTGGGTCACTGAGGTTGTTCTGCTTTATCAGTGGTGGAGAATCTGTGGTGCTTCAGGTTTTGCTGAACTCCTCCCATCATCCCTGACCATCGGTCCTGCTGGCTGGGGCTGATGGAAGGCGAAAGTCCAGAAACATCTGGCATGCTGCAGGTTATTATTATGCTTTGGTCCAGAAAAAGAAACGGGAAATCCCTTTAATTCAACTTTGGAAACTCTTAAGTGTTCCTTTGATGTATTTTTCTTCTTCCATTCTCCAGGTAACCCTAAAGGTGCTATGCTGACTCATGGGAATGTGGTTGCTGATTTTTCAGGTTTTTTGAAAGTAACAGAGGTGAATATTCTATCTGATTTATTTATGTTGCAAAAAAAATATCAGCAGAATGTGTAACATGCGGTGAATTGGTTACTTTGATGTGGAAACAGCTACCGGATGTGAAACTGCCTTTTTGAGAGGTCCTCCTTGCCTTGGTGCATCTGGTGATACTCTTTCAAACAGAGCTGGGTTGAGTGTGTTTTTTTGCAGGATGCTGAAATCTCCAGATCCATCAAAATAATTCAAGTATCAGTTAAGATACTAGCCTACAACGGTCAGTGAGTCTTTTTCCTCCTAGAAAAGGTTTCAGAATTTTGTTTAAGTCTTTATCCTCTTTTGTATGAGGATAACATCCCAACTTGAGGATAAAGTTAGAAATATTTTGGAAAGAGGGAAGCAAATCAGGGCTGGAGCAGTGTGTCCTCAGCTTCAAAATGAGATAGCAGTTGCCTAAAATGGGTCACAGAACTCTGAACGCTTCTCTTTGTGCTCTGGAAGAATTGCCAATAGGAATGTCATTTTCCATCATTCTCTGTCTGTCTCTCTCTCTCTGTACTCCAGATTGGAGTATATACCATAAATGTGTTTTCCTACAGTAAAGCTTCATCTGCATTGCTGAAAAACCTGTCTCGTGCAGTGCCTTATTAGGTGCACTGATAGTCTTCCCATTGTATTTACCAACTCTTCTAACTGGTTGACTTTTGCTTTCTTAAAGCATGGGTCCTACAATTAATGCAGTAGCAGGAAGCATGGTGGGGCCGTGCCACTCATCTGACCTCCCTCCAGCTGAATCACTACTGCAAACCATGATGATGAGGGACAGTGGCAAGCCAGTACAGTGCAAATGCACCAGCAGGAGCACTGTATTAGTTCCGCAGGCACGTTGGCACTGTGCTAACCTTAGTGGCATCTTGCTCTTTCCCCTCTCCATCCTGGTATGCAGCAGCGACTCAGTCAGAGAAACTTCAGCTGAGTGGCAGAGGCCTGCCACGCTGTCAGCTTCTGTATTTATGTAAGTCATAATTCATAGGGGCTTACATGGATATAATCTCCTGTAAGACTGTGAGGAGTTATCACCGTAATATGAGAAGGAAATGTAATTGTAAAATGTAACCACAGGTGATTCCTTCTGTGCATTGCTCTTCTTAGTTTGAATCTGAAATAATGTAATGTCTTTGGAGGTTAAATGAGAACCTAGAATCAATGATGGGTTGTAAAAATAGGATCAAATTATCCTACATCAAAGCATTGTTACATCAAAGGATTTGTCCAGCCTTAGCAAGAATGTGTTGGACTGTTCATGAAAGTTTAGTACAATTGAGGAACATGTGCCATCGGTCTCTCTGTTCCTGGATGAATGCATCCAGAAGAAAGTTACTTTATATAGTCCTGTTCTTAGAATCACTAAACAGGATTAGAAACACCACTCCACATTTTAGATGTGTGATTTATGATCACTGTCGTTTCAGTTAGTTTGCCATGATTTCCATAGCCTAAATAAATAAATAGTAGGTTCAAGGTTGGTAGTTTAATTCTTTTTGCCATTCGTGAGCATGTTTAGTGTTACGGGCTGGGCTTACAATTCTGTAGCAGTTTAATTCCACGTTAATTACCCTTCAAGTGTCCTTATGGATAATGTGGATCAAACTCACTTTCCTTTAAAAAAAAATTGAACGAAAGAGAGGAAGATAAAAAGATGGCCTCTTCCAGTGAGAAAACTTTGTGATCATGGTAGCAAAAATCTGCTGGGTATTAACTAATGTTACATTATCATTTAAAGTTGATATCCAAGTGCCGATTTAAGCCATAGCAGGCGTCTAATACTTTAAGTCTGCAAGATTAGTTCATAAGGTTGCCTTCTTTTTCTCTCCCTAGTAGGATTTCTATGCCAAGCTGCCTGGTAGGAAAAATCTAATCTATTAAATTTTGGTTATCAAATTGCCTTTGTATCCCCGCAAAGTGTCACCTGCTACATTTCTATTGAAGAACATAGGAAGCTGTCTTATAAACTGAGTCCGACCATTGGTCTGTCTGTCTCAGTATCTAACACTGACTGGCAGCAGCTCTCCAGAATTTCAAACAGGAATCTTTTCCAGCCCTACCTGGAAATACCAGGGATTGGACCTGGAACTTTTTGCAAGGAAAGCACATAGGTTCCAGCACCGAGCCACAGTCCTGCTTACCAGGTAGCTTATTAGTAGCAAAAGAATCCTGCCAGGGAGGGGTGAGGATCCTGTCAACCTTATGATCCAATCTTCTGGTCTTGAGCTGTACCAATGCTCAAATGGGTATTTGGAAATAAAGTTTAAATCATTTGGTATACAAGGTGTGCAAAAAAGATCTGCTGTAGCCGAGTGGTGCAGGACACACTTTGCACACAAAAGGTCTTCGGTTCAGTTCCCAGCATCTGCCCGCAGGGCTGTGGAGGACTCCTGCCTGACAGTCTGGAAATCTGCATCCAGTCAGTGCAGAGTGATAGACTGTGGCTTCCCATGCTCCCAATTCAGGTGAATGTTGGCACTCGGCTTTGTTGTTTAGCAGCCAGACACCTTTGCAGGAAACCTCTTAGGAGAAAAGAGCTATGCCTTGCCTTGGACTATTACAGGGCAATAGAAGTGTCAAGGACAGAGGACATGAAGCCCAAGCGCATTGGTCAAAGGGCATGCTCGCCACCAGCTCTCCGCACGTGCCCTGCACAGCGGAGAGCGCTCTCTGCATACGTCCCTGTGTTCTTCACCACTCCTGCTAACATAGTTCCATTGGTGTTGTGGCCTAACGCATTACTTCAAACACTGTTCTCTTTTTTCTCGCTTAATAATCTTTACCCCTTTTGCTCCTCTTGGTGCCATTTTTCTTTTTTATTGTTTTATGACTTTCTTGTTGTGTCTTCCTGTCAGTGTTTCTTTCCTTTCTGTCTCCCATGCCCTTCATCTGCAGAAAGTGATCTTTCCGAGACAGGACGATGTGCTCATCTCCTTCCTGCCTTTGGCTCACATGTTTGAAAGAGTGATCCAGGTAAGAAACCTGTCTAGACTGACCCGGGCCTTGCGGGGCTCCTTGTTTTTGTTTTTTTTCCAGAGTCAGTGGTCTCCTACATTTGAGGATGCACACATTTCCTATTTGCCTTTAGCACACATGTTTGAGAGAATGGTACAGGTAAGGTCTTAGTGTCAGTGGAAGTCCACTAATTCCCCTTGATCAATGAGTCTGCTAATGGTCACATTTGTATGCCACACTAAACTGTAGTTTAGCATGACGCGCATAAGCTGCACAGAGCTGCAGTGTCAGGCTTACACACTCCTCCTCCTCTGTATAGCTGAGAAAAGGAGTGATTTCAACATGGTCCATTTCCACAAGCCCAGTTCAAAGCATAGTTTCTGAAGCTGTATTGTTTAAACTAACCATAGTTAACATTAAGAACAGCTCTAGGTTTAGGCAACATGGGAAACAGCACTTAACCAAAAGTGAAGGCTTTTGAACTCCTTCTCATGGCTGCATGGAAGTAAGAAAGGGGAGGAGACGGAAGAGCCTGGGGCAGGCATAGGCAAACTCGGCTCTCCAGATGTTTTGGGACTACAACTCCCATCATCCCTAGCTAAAAGGACCAATGGTCAGGGATGATGGGAGTTATAGTCCCAAAACATCTGGAGGGCTGAGTTTGCCTATGCCTGGCCTGAGGCTTAATGCTGCCTGTGCACATCCATGGTTTAGCCATGGTTTGGGTTTTACCGTGGATTCAGTGGCTGCAATGTGGTTTGCAACTACAGCCTGTCTACTGTAAAAGTAAAAACACTTACACTCCAGAAATGCCATGGGCTATTTGACAGGGGGAATTTTCAAGCCCCAGTTCTTTGGCACCTCCCCACCCCAGACTATGTCTCCCAACTTCCAGCTGCTGCAGAGCCTGTCTGCTGCAGCATAACGGGATTCTGACTGCTCCAAAACTAGTGTTGAAATTTCTAGTGGGCTTATACATGACTGAATGAGCATTCTTTTATTCCACTAACTTAAAGCTGGGTCTGAAGAAAACTGTTCCCAACAGAGCCTGAATCACAGCATCGTGTAGTTTTCTTTTAGCAAGGAAACAAATATAAACAAATGTCTCTTTTAAAGAAACTTTTATATAAATTTGAGATTAATCTAGTTACGATGCAAAAGAATGGAAAGGCCCAGAGGTTAAATAATAACAACATACTATTTTCTGAGAGAGGCTAGAAATTGCACAACTCTTGATAACAGATTTAGGGGTGGGGAGGAGAAAAATGCCTCCCTATCCCGTTTTGCTGAGATATTCCTTCTGTCAATGGACAGGCAGCATTGAGTACTCCCCTACAGAAATTAACAACCGGAGAGGCAGTTTTCACAAGCAGCATAATGACAGTAGCTGCTGCCAGTTCATAAATCATCTGGTTCACATATTACATTGTCTATGCTAACATATACTGGGGAAAGTACAAGACCCTTTGCATGAAGGTGTCCTGGCTCCCACCCAACACACAGAAACCCTAATGTGTGAGTAAGAAGAGATGTTTATTCAGGCAAGTAATGGTACAAGGTCAGCAGAAGACAAAGAGTTCAGGAGTTCAGGAATCAGGGAATACTTTCAGAACTGGATGGAAGCAACAAAGATGTCCCGATAGGTTTCATGCCCCACCCACTAACCTTTTAAAGACATGTCATGCTCACTCACAAGAGTCACTCACTTTGTAGGAATGTCAGAATTGCAGCCACGTGCTCCTTCAGGGTGGGTGGGTCTGCTCCCTTCTGCGAAGGTGGCAGCTGCTTCTAGGCAACAATACTGCACCCTAGGCTCCAGATTCCCTGCCTAGCAATGCCTGATCTCACCATTCAGGTCTCCTTTCAGTTTCCTCCTCCGATGTTGGGGCTTGCCAATCCAAACCCGATTCCAATCACACAGCAGAGATCTTAACATTATGACCAAATGACCCATACTAAATGACCCAGATCAAGGAGCGCTATTCATAAACACCCAAATAATGTTTAAGAAAGCATTCTTTAAATGAGCAGGAAGAATAGTCATTATGTATATGATTAAACTAAAATTTATTTTGTTCTGCCTTTCCCATCACAGTCCGTAGTGTATTGCCATGGCGGGCGAATTGGGTTCTTCCAAGGGGACATTCGCCTACTGTCTGATGATATGAAAGCACTGCGTCCCACCATATTTCCTGTTGTGCCAAGACTGCTGAACAGGATGTATGACAAGGTAAGCCTAACGTATGTTTTAGGGATTAAAACAATCAGTGATGGTCTACAGTCTTGTTACCCAATGAAGTGGATCTACTGAATACTTCTTTTTTGCATCTTGAATTCTTTGGCTGCTTTGTTTTCCACTTTGCCGTAAACCAGCAGACACAAACTTACCCAGAGTTATCACTTTTGAAAAGTGAAATGAACTCCCAAGTTATGTGCATTACTGTTTATTACATGTAGACAGTATAACTTGCACATCCACAGTATGAGTCTCCCTTCTGTCTGATGTTGTAGCTTAGCAGATAGGATACTGAACAGAAGAAACTTGTGCCTCTAGTTCTACCACCTATGCTTTTCTATGCCTGAAGATTATTATTGCTAGCAGGATGCCCAGAAGGTGAGCTTTGACTTGTGAAGGCATGGTCTGTTAATCAAAGCTGTTTTGCTTACTAAATTAATGTATGGGTTCACACAATGGAAAGGAGTCTTAAAGTGATTCCAAGAAAAGCAAAGCACAAAATTACATTATAAAAATATTCATACAAACGATACAGCAACCAGTCTGCTTTATCAGAGAAGCTCCCTTTCCACCTACTTGCAAAAAGCAAGTGTTAAGGTGTCATGTGCAATGTTATTAGGGCTGTTTGTGAGTGGGGAATTAGCATCCCAGTCATACTTAAAAACCTTTCTCCTGAGCAGCCTGAAGTTTCTAAATGCAAGCCTCCTCACTACTGAGCCATGGGAAGTTTCTGACAGGGAGCCACTGACAGGGAGCTACTTTCCAGCACTCTGATTGTGCCTTGTTTGTAGGCAGGGAATGTGTACTAGGGCAAGGTGATGTCATTTATACGTTCCCAGCTGTCACCATGGACTGATTGGTGCTTTGCATGCATGGGGTGCTGCTAAGCTGTAAAAGATACACAACAGCAAATTTTCCAGAGATGCTTCAAGAGTGTCTGTTAAGAATTGACCTACTTTCTTTTTTCTAATGATGTTATGACTGCACTATGCTTGATTTACCCGTCATATCCGGATACTATGAATGTGATACACGTTCATTATTGGTACCCAGTTCTTGTCTAAGTTTTCTGTATCCACCCCCCTAGATACAAAACAGACTTCTAGATACAATTTATATGTTTTTTTGGAAGTTGATTCAACGTTCTTTCTTTTTCTTTAATGAAATCTGATATGGAAGGCAAGCATGTGTACATCATATTGCAACATTTGCCAGTAAAATACTTCGGGGTGGTGGTGGTGGGGCTGACTTTTGGCGAAATCTCATCTATCTGGATAGACAATAGAGAAAGGTGTGTATGTGTAGAAACCAGCCAATGATAACATTTATGTTTATTGCTCTGCCCACTTCCACCTGTGGCCCCACCCAATCCTGGAATGTGGCCCTCAGCAAGGACTGTGTCCCGTGGGCTGCCGAAGCCTGTACATTTCTTTGCTTTTTCACATCTTTGCTGTGTTACCAGCATTGTATACCTGAGAATGAATTTGCAAGCAGGAAAAGGAGCTTGTGAATCAACATACTTGAAGTTGTAAGGGCAACGTGAAAGAAGTCTGACTTCCACTCCCTAACATTTTTGCATGTGGGGCTGTTTATAAAATGATTTCTGATGAATCTTAGGTTGGTTTGACATGGAGATTTGCCATAATTGCCACTTCATAAAACATTAATAAAAATAACAGCCAGCCACAATTAGCTCATTAACAGACTGGGAACTGCTCTGCAGCAGCCAGATGTTTCTATTCTGTTGTTACAATATCCCCAATAATTCTATATAGCTGTGCCAAGCTAATTACACAATGGGAAGCCCTTGGGATACCTTAATCTCTATACATACTTTTCAGTGATTTTGTTTTCCCTTAGAAGAGAACAGAAAGCATAATTCAGAGTGAATTGCAGCAGAAGAGTTTTATTGTTAACTTTTAGCAGTGGTATAGTTATGATTAATTCAAACAATTAATTATACCGCTGGCATCTGCGGAGCCCTGTCTGCTTATGCCAGTGATAAATTTGGTCCCGCTTCCCTTTTAAGCTGTGCAATCTTTTCTCCCCACGCCCTGCCATTCTGCATTCTCTTAGATCTTCAGTCAAGCAGACACCCCACTGAAACGCTGGCTTCTGGAATTTGCTGCCAAGCGTAAAAAGGCAGAAGTTCAAAGTGGAATAATCAGAAATGACAGCCTGTGGGATAGACTATTCTTTAATAAAATACAGGTAAGGATCTGGGAAAAATGGGCACTTGTGCAAGGAACCCTTTACGAAAATGAAATTGTACATGAAACTAGAAAAATTACTAATGGGGGGGGGGAGGCAACCTTTCCCAGGGAGCCTTCTTGCCCTGTAAAGGATTGGGTTTTGGCCCCAGCAGCAATTTTTATTGGTGAGGCCTATGAATGGCATTGTTATTCAAATGAATGGAGACAAACCTTGGGCTGAGTGGGTCCCAGTCACTGAATGGGTGTTTGTCCCCTAGCAACAGTTTTACTGTCCTTCAAAGGAGGAGTAAACCAGGAAGTCTCTTTCAGTCTGGCTTTTAATCTAAACTGGAGAATCTGGATGCTCCCTGACTTTATTTTCAGGCATGAGCCACCACACTTCCCTGTCTTTGCAACAGACAGAAGCAACTTGTTTAAGAGTCAACTAATCTTTCACTCTCTATCGGCTGTTTAGTTTTATGCAAGTTCACAAGTACCTAAACTGTGAAAATCACAGGAAATGTTGCTATCAAAGTGACTAATTCAGGACTGCTGGAGTAAACAAAGAGACCCCAAATAGGCGCCATTCTTCTTATAGAATCCCAATCCTCTTACTGTGAAAATTCGCAGACCAAAAGTGAAATTTAATGTAGCTTTAAGGAGATTGTTCATCAGTGCAAATATTTCTGCTTACCTGATACAGTGGTGCCTCGCAAGACGAAATTAATCCATTCCGTAAGGCTCTTCGTATAGCGGTTTTTTCGTCTTGCGAAGCAAGCCCATTGACAGCTTAGCGGATTAGCGCTATTAGCGGTTTAGCAGCTTTTAGCGATCAGCTGTTAAGCGGCTTAGCGGCTTAGGAAAAGGGGGGGAAGGGGGGAAACCGCAGGAACTCTCAAGACATTTTCGTCTTGCGAAGCAAGCCCATAAAGAAATTCGTTTTGCGAAGCGCCTCCAAAACAGAAAACCCTTTCGTATAGCGGGTTTTCCGTCTTGCGAGGCGTTCGTCTTGCGGGGCACCACTGTATAACTATCTCATTCCAGCTCCCCTTTGTGCTGTTCTGGGGTTACTTTCAAACCCCCAGAGCACATCTGGGAGCAGGGCATGAGGCAAGAAATGAAGCCATTACTAGAAACACAAAAGGAAAGCTTGGACCAGTAAGAAGCAAGAGTCTATTCAGAGTCTATCAGAGTCTATCAGAAGGTCTCAAATACATTAGTTAGAGTTTTACTCAACAGTACTTGCTTCAACCAATTGTGTGTTCCTCCAGAAAAATGGTAATGATAAAAAATTAAAAGCGAGACACTAAAATACAAGGTTGTAGCCAGTTGTGGCTTTGCAGTAGTAGAAAATGCTTATGATTGTGTATGGCAGGGCATCCAATTTTCACCCATTGTTCCTACCTGCTGCTCCTCTGTACCTTATCCCATGCTATTTGGAACAGCTTTGTAGGGACTGCAGTGGGTAGGGAAGGAATCCATGAAAACTGGATGTCATGGTTTGCCTGAGGATACACTTTCTGCTAGTGCAAAACCATCACTGGATACAGACAATCCAGTTTTATTTGACATGAAAACAGAATACTCTACAGCCAATATTATGCATTCAGAACTACGCTCCCTCCCCACCCCATTTCTCCCAGAACATCATTCACCTAGGCTGAGGTGTGTGTGTGTGTGTGTGTGTGTGTGTGTTATGTGTGGCAAGGTCAGGAATGTAGCTGTTTGCGTGGTGAGGCCCTGGGCCCCGCAGTTCCATTAGATAATAAACACACAGACACAAATGTTTAGGTTAATGGGATAAAACAGGCCACAACTTTATTGGTTACAGAGGTGAGCAGCTTGGCTTAGGCATTGGGTGAAACCGGACTATATCCTGACTCCTGCACATCTGCAGGGAGTCTCATAAGGGTAAACCACTGGTAGGGGCAGCCCTATGATATACATCGATTAAGAGCACCCCCAGGGTCCCCGATGGGGTCGAGACATGGCTTTGGACAGGATCCACACGCCCAGGTCCCTTTAACAGGATACCCTTAACATGGAGGGGCAGGCAGAGGCAACAACCTCCCCTCCCATAAACAAGGCTTACCAAATGCCTAACCACCACTCAAGCCCTAAAGGCTCGCCGCCAACTTAAATGGCTAGTGGCCATACCCCCGGCCAACCTGATTGGCCAGCCGGGGGGCGTGATGCAGCTGGGAGTCCCTATAATAGTAATAATAATATTTTTTTTATTTATACCCCGCCCTCCCCAGCCAAGGCCAGGCTCAGAGCGGCTTACAAGCAATAATAAAAACAAGATGAATGATTACAACTTAAAAACAAAAATAAAATACAACATTAAAATAATGGAACATTAAAATATTAAAATGTAGCCTCATCGCAGGAGGAGAAGGAAAAGAAAGGAAAAAAGGGGAGGGAGGGAATCAAATTGGCTCCAAGCCAAAGACCAGGCGGAGCAACTCTGTCTTACAGGCCCTGCGGAAGGAAATCAGATCCTGCAGGGCCCTGGTCTCATGAGGCAGAGCGTTCCACCAGGCCGGAGCCAGAGTTGAAAAGGCCCTGGCTCTGGTTGAAGCCAATCTAACTTCCTTAGGTTATGACTTGGGCGGCATCCCTCCACCCACAGCTGGGTTACTGGGAGGTCCTGGATGCACTCCTGCAACACTCTCTCCCCCCCCCCCCCCGGAAAGGGGAGTGAACTTCCAGCATGCAGTGTGATCTTCATAAATGTGGGAGAGGAAAGAGGTTTGGAAATATAGGCATAAACTATTCAACTAGATCTAACGGGTAGGCTGATCTTTGTTGTCCCTGAAAGCCCAAAGTATACTGTGCAAATATGTACAATAACTTCTTTATGCTACATGCTGTTTTTTCAAAGTTCTCTTTGCTCAACAGGCAAGCCTGGGTGGCTGTGTTAGGATGATTGTGACAGGAGCCGCTCCTGCTTCTCCCACTGTTCTGGGCTTCCTTCGAGCAGCCCTGGGATGTCAGGTATGTTGCACCTGTACATTTATCCTGTTGCACTTTTTATTTCCTAGCTAGAAGTTCTGCTACCATTAGGGAAAAGCTAGATTGTTAAAAATGAGCTGTGGTATTAGCTAATAACACTGTGGGAACTAAACACATCCATAATAGAAATAGGGAGAGTTAAGTATTAGGACCATATAAAGAGCCATGTTTACGTATAGCAAGTCCCTTGCAAAAGTAATAAGCTAATGGTAAAGATCTGATCAGAACTTGTGTCTAGATTTAAATTTACAGCTCAGATCAGGTGGGGGAAGTACTATAGACAGATTGGGGCCAGATTTGTCTGCCTTCCAGTTCTGTCTAAGGGGAATCCTCCTTCTTGGATGCCCCTGTGTTTCCTAGATACCATTGAAGACCTCCTATTTTAAGAAACAAGTTGGATGCACCCACCCTTCTTAAATGGGTGTTCAAGGTGGCAGGGATGCTGAGTAAGACAAACCCAGCTTGCAGTGTCTTTCCTTTTTCTTTAGCAGCAACCACCAACAGGCCTTTTCAGGGGTGGGCAGAGGCCTGTAGCACTAAACTTGACCAATAATTGGCTCATGCCATTCTCAGCCAGCTACTAGTAGCTTTCCTAGCTTGCAGTACAAGTTCCAAAGTGCATCCTCTTCAGCTGCTCCCAGAGTTCCTACAAAGGAGAGATTTCTCCTCCATCTTTAATGTCTTTCTCCATCTCTAAATTCAGCCATCAGAAGCTATTATTGTACACAATTGTAATTTAGATTGTGTTCTTCCTGAGTCCCAACACTGGAGAGAAAAGTATTTATTGCTCATTTATTTATTTTTGGCCTTCAAATAAAATGGTGAAATTAGCATCATCTTATTTAAATGATGCAGGCCTCTGAATACCTGTTCTGCCTCTGAATACCAGTTGCTGAGGATCGCAAGTGGGAGAATTCGGCTGTCCGCTTGTCCTGCTTGAAGGCTTCCAACAGGCATCTGATTTGACTAGATGGACCTTTGGTCTGACCCAGTAAAGTTGTTCTTATTTTCTTACATACCTTTGACAGGTATATGAAGGCTATGGTCAAACAGAATGCACAGCTGGCTGTACCTTCACTACTCCAGGGGACTGGACATCAGGTAATAAACCAGGCAGGGTACTGAATCATCAATTAATCAATTGCCTTTTTATGCATCATGAAATAATTCACAGATAAATAATAAAAACAAGCTAAGAAGAATTGTAAAAACAGTACATAAACCAAATAAAGTTAGCTGTGAAAACAGTACAAAATGAACATCAAAGACAGGGACCTTTTCATCCAGCTGGAAAAGCTTGTTGAAACAAATATGTCTACCATTTCCCCACCAGAAACTACAGATAGTGGGCACCTTTCATAGCCCAAGAGAGATAAGTGTTCCACAAAACAGGAGCAGCCACACTGAAAACTCTGCTTTGAAATACTGTGGCTTCTGATATTTCAGAGATTTTGAGGATAAACTCCTGTAGAATGCAGTGACCTACTAGGTATATGAGGAATAAGGCAGTCCCTCAAGAAATTCTGTTTTAGAATGCAAGTTTAATTAGCTTATTTAAGCTTGAAAACAATTAGGTCAGAATCCTAAGATGCTATGTATGTGCGTGCAGGAGAATGACGTGTAATCGTGATATACTTTGCAGCTTTGGGCTCAGCGTTTTTCACTGCCAAAAAGGCAAGCAGCTTTAAAAACCAATTAGTGGTTTGTCCCTTTTCTCACTGAAACAACAGCTGTGCTCAGCCTAAACAAATGCTACTTACCAGTATTCGTATATCATTTCTTTAGATCCCAGCTTCTGTGACTTACGATAATCTGTGGCCCTGTTTGGGTTTTGTTTCCTCCTTTGGATTGTCCTTAGAAAGAGATGAGCTCTGGGTTATATGTGCTCTTTCCCCTCACTCCTAATTACAATTATTATTTTTCACTAGACTAGCAATAAAACTGCATCTTCAGCAATGTTCAGATACTTTTATGATAATAATCTGCTGTAGTCGTTTTACTTTTTTTTAACTTTTTTTTTTTAAAGACGAATGTCTCCTTGGCAAGAAGCCAGTGACTCGATTGCAGAGCAGTCTCCTTCACCAGAGAGCACTGTGAACTGCACTGTCACTTTCATAAATCTATGTCGAGGGATTAGATCCTGCACTGGGCAGGTTGTTGGCCTAGATGACCTTTATGGTACCTTGCAACTTAAAAACTATCATCTCTCTGTGATTTGCAGGTCATGTTGGAGCACCTTTGCCCTGTAATTTAATCAAGCTGGTGGATGTTGAAGAACTAAATTACTTTTCTTCTAAAGGAGAAGGAGAGGTAACTCTTCCTGAACTCTTTGCTGTCTCACTTGTAGTTTAAAAAAGCCAATGAACCATTTTCCAGAGACAAGATCTGTCACTCCTTTACAGGGGATAGGAGGGTGCAAAGATATATATATTTCTCGAGGACATGACCAACAAGCTCAGGTGCAGGAAGAGGTTGCTCTGGTGCTCAGAAAGGCAAGCGAGCAAGTCGGGCATTGGCTCTCATTCTTTCATTTCAGTACTGATGATCCAAACTTCATGCAGGGTAATAGCAAGAATTCCTGGAATTGACAGGAGCTGGGAAGGGACAAGGTTCATGACATAACTCCTTAGAAGCCTAGTTTAGGATGAACAGCTAAAGGAAAATAGGCACAATGAAATATACACAGCATCCTTGGAGTAAGATAGTGGCAGTGGAGTTAGACATTCATCTTGTCCTGCTGGCCAGGATTAGTATTGTGGTGAGGCTGCTTTCTGATTACTGTGGACTATTATTGTGGATTTGCCTTGAAGGAATGCAGGAGCACAGTTTGGTTTTGAACA
This sequence comes from Podarcis gaigeae, assembly GCF_964106915.1. NCBI lineage: Eukaryota > Metazoa > Chordata > Lepidosauria > Squamata > Lacertidae > Podarcis > Podarcis gaigeae. The sequence continues at coordinate 57,635,819 of NC_139679.1, forward strand.
AAAAACGGTTCATCATTAAAAGATGGTTTCTTGGTTCTCTGTGGAATAATTTTTTTTGGAGGGGGACAAAGAAGAGTGGCACCTGAAAGTCCAGCAAATAAGTTATAGCGCAAACTTTCATAGTCTTAGGGCATAAGTTATTGTGGACTATGAAAGCTTATGCCATGAGGCATTTCTTAAGTCTTCTACAAGACTCTTTCTGCTGCAACAGTCTGATATGGCAACACACATTTCACACCCAGCTGAGGATGGTGTAAGCAAAATATGTGCATTTGAGAAAGAAACAGAAGAGCAACTGGAGTTTTAGAGACAGAGAAAGCTTGGAGCTGTAAGCTAACAGCAGCTGAGGAGGAAGAAAGGTGTCTTTCTCTGGCAATCTGGTGTGGGAACAATGGACTGGCTTTGTTGAATGTTAAGCTGTCTACCTCCACCTATGCTTGACTTGTATATATTTATTTAATACATAATTTTATTTTGCAAACTGCAGTACAGTAAACAACAACAACAAAGCAAAAAGTTGCAGATTTCTCATGCATTATTGTTACAGGATATAATTTGGGGGATAAGAATTAAATAATAATAATTAAAACAACTATCTGATATAGCCTCTCCAAAATACAGCACAGGTAGCTGGATGAATTTGTAAATAAACCCAAATATTACAAAACATCCTAAGTTGCAAACGATGCTTCTATCCTGCCTGTTGTGCATCTAACAGTATGTTGTGTTGGCTCAGGCTGGTCTTTACTCAGATAGAACAGAAAACCTTCACTCAGGAAGCATTACACATGTTCCAGTCTACTCATTGTTGGCACAGAGTCCTCATAGGCAAACAGCTGTGCTTCTAGAACTCACAGGTCCAGCTTCCTGAAAGTCTCCCACCTTGTGTCAGTGGTGCCAACTGTATATTTGTGTGATTGGCCCTCCCCTCCCCAGAAAAGGGTTATGCCAGTATTCAGTGGCATGTGATTATAAAATAAGAGTTCCTTGTGTGGCTCAGTCTAACCCATAGGCTGAGGTTCTTGAAGACTTTTTGCCTATATAGTCATCATTTGTGTGAAGTTATAACAATTGGCCTAAGTCTCTCTTTTTAAGTCTACCTTGCAGTGTACCAGCAGATCTATCTCTTGCAGATTTGTGTGAAAGGTCCAAACGTTTTCAAGGGCTACCTGAAAGATAGAGAGAAAACCACGGAAGCTTTAGACAAGGATGGATGGCTTCATACTGGGGATGTCGGGAAGTGGTTGCACGTATGTACTGAAATGCTAACTTTGCACACTAAGATTGCAGGTTTACAAGCCCCTCTGACCAAAGGAATAAGTGAATTAGACATTGATGTGTACATCAGATCATGAGTATAGTGGTGGATAAAAATTACTACTGTGTGATGTGAGTATATGCCAGGCCCACATCAGGGTTCAGCTCCAACATGGTTCCCTTCAGATTCCAACCCTCCCCTGGCCTTATTTTATGGGTTTATGGGCTACCTCAGCAATTGTCACAACTTACTGGTGGATAAGGAATTGGGTTGGGAAATCTATGTGGGTGGGATGGAGGCTCCTCCCCTGCTCCATGGTCACAGGGTATCCCCTTAATGGGAGCCTGGGGGAAGTACTTCTTGTTCTGATAACTAGCTTGGGAGCTAATGGGCTACAGCACCCCAAATGGTGATTTTGGGGTTTGCCTGGATATGATACATACTGTGATATGTTTCTGTCCCTGTGGGGTGACCCATAACCTTGATCAACCCTGCCAGTCATCCACCAGCAGTTGGGCTGCTTGAGTTCAGGATACCCACCCAATGCCTACCCCAAAACCTGCTGACGCCTATAGTTGTAGCCTGTTTAAATCCCAACATTGCTGTTCTTTGTGTTGTTGTGATTATACCTAACAGCCTCCCCACCCGTGGCTCTACTATACCTGGGCCTGCCACTTTCTGTTAGGTTTCATAGATATTTGACCTTAGCTTCTTTGGCCAGTCTGAGAAATTTGAAATCAGTTTGAATTCTGCTGCTCAGAAGGGACCCAGTAGACTGGAGCTGAGTTACAGGCAAGGCGATCTCACTTTTCCCTAGCTCTATGTGATTACTTGCTGCTGCATAAGCGAGTCCCCACTTGCAGACTTCCCTTCGGCATCTGATTGGCCCCTATGGGAGATAGGATGCTGGACTGAATTGGCCTTAGGCCTGATCCAGCAGACAGACTCTTCTTACATTCTTATGTTATTTTTTACTCACAGAATGGTACACTTAAAATAATTGATCGAAAAAAGCATATATTTAAACTGGCTCAGGGAGAATACATTGCACCAGAGAAAATCGAGAATATCTACATTCGCAGCGAGCCTGTTGCCCAGATATATGTGCATGGAGATAGTTTACAGGTAACGCTATCCATTTTCTAAACATTCCTTGAAATTTGGTCATGCCTTTTATACCATTTTGTATTGTTTCCTGGGTTGGGGGGGGGTTGCATTTAGGAACAGGCAAGGTGTCGTGTTTATTCCGTTTAATAATGTTCCAAATGGATACAAGATGTTGGTGTCTGTTACCTGCTGAGCAGGTAAGTTCAGCAGCTAGATACATACAGTAGTTTAATGAGAGGAGCACAGCATTTGCTCACTGATGTCCCAGGCACGAGGCATTCTAGGACATGTAGCAAACTTTCTGGCGTAGTGGTCATTGATTGACCTGCATACTCTATAAAGTCTGTATAGATCAATAGGGAAACAACTGCATAAGCAGAGTCAAGCAACACACCCCACATACAGATTTTGTAACATTGGGGGCCAGCCTCCTGATGGAACTAGAAGAGCTGAAGGACTATGGAGAAGTGGGAGTAACCTTACTGCAGAACTTACTGCAGAACACACACACACACACACACACACACACACACACACACACACACTGCTCTGACTCTTGTGATAAGCAGAAGCTGCTGTATCATTGTTTGAGGAATGGGGGCAAAGGGCAAAGAACTTGACAAGCACTCTTATTTAGAAAGCACAGATAAGAGAGCACAGCAAAATTCAAGGGATCAAGAAGGGTTTGCTGTGTCACAAATACAGTCCCCAATTTTATCTGTATCGTTGCAGGCCTTCCTGGTGGGGATTGTTGTACCTGATGCTGAAATCATGCCAGCCTGGGCCAAGAAAAGAGGCTTTGATGGAACTTTTGCAGAGCTCTGTAAAAATGCGGTAAATTGCTTATGCACATGCTCCTGTGCAATTCAGTGCCAATTTGGGCTGTGTGTGAACAGACAAACATAGATTATAATTCTTATTGGTAGATCAGAATTCGCCAGTGCACTGAAAGAGCCTTATGGCGAATGATGCAATATGATAAGCTGAAAGGCCAACTTCAATGTTACATTAAAAGCAGCCTTCCATATCCTGTTGCCCCCAAGATGTTTTGGATTCCCAACTCCCAGCAGCTCTAGCCAGCATGGCCAATGGTCAGGGATGATGGGAACTGTAATCCAGAATATCAGGATAGCACCAAGATGGGAATGGCTGAATTAAAACAGTTCAGCTAATGTGTTTGGATCTGACTGTGACCTTTTCTTTAGGAAAAAAGCAGCTATAGGGGGCTCTGAACTGGATCAGATCCACAGCACAGAAGGAGGGAGCTTAACTATGCCCTGTTTTCCTGCTAATAATAATGCCCCCAAAGGACATATTTACTGCTTTGGATAGTTTTCAGGGAAAAAGGGAAAAGGTGTTTTAATCCTGGTCAGGATCCCCCACAGCTTCTTATCATAAAGAAAGGCACAGCCAAGTAGTTAAAACTGCTTTTGACATAATGTGTAATTCTGGCTCTAAGTAGCTAGGTGATTACTGTGTTAAGAAACAGGGACATCTGTTAGAAAGATTCCATTAGATTAGCAAAGCTCTGTCCTATAACAGGAGCTAGTATAACATCTTGGGTTTTTTCCACTTTCTTTATCAGTACTGTTCCATTGCTACAAGATGACATCTATTTTTTTGCACAGTGAGATATGCTTTTGTTTCATTTTGTTTTTTGGAGGCTTGGAATGTCTGAGCCAGCGCCAAATCATGTGATTTCTCTGCTGTTGCCTAGACTAGATAAAGATTGCAGTAATGTTCCAGAAAGAAGACAGCAAAGCTACTAAAGAGCAGGTTTTATTTCTTCTATGGGTGTTCCAGCACATTTACCTTTGGTGGAAGCCATAAGCAAAGGACCATAGTTCAGTGGTGGACATATGTACTACCTGAAAAAAGGGGTCAAGATTCTCAACACTCCCTGGATGTTCCAGGGATTGAAAGAGCCCATGTCTGAAACCCTGCAGAACTGCTATGAGTCAGTGTAGGGTATCCTGAACTAGATAGACAAATAGCCCAACTCATTATAAAGCAGTTCCTACGCTCCTATGTATTTGAATAATTAATTCCCCACTCCTGTGTGACAAAGCCAGGAGGGCTACTACCACTTGAGTAAGGGGGTGGAAATATGTAGAGCAGCTAGGAGTCAGCAGTAGCAAAAGTAAATCCTGGCAACATTCTTGGGATGTTCAAGAAATAAGGCTGTAATCCTATCCCTGCTTACCTGGGAGTAAGTTCCATTGAACTCAGTAGAACTTACTTCTGAGTAGATGCCTATGCTATAATCCAGGGACTTGGTTATTAGAACACTAAGAAAGTAGATTGTAAGCACTTTCTCTTTAGATTGCCAGCTGATCAAGGCTGGGAACTGGTCTTTGTGCAAAATGCAATTCATATTGACAGCATTAGATAAATAACATTGAAAATGGCATCAGTGTAAGGTATAGGGAATGTTTTCCGTGGAATGGAATGGAATCTACTATTTTGGAACTGGCGTTATAATATACAGTTTCAGTCACTGAACTCCTTTGTACTTTAATTTTAAATGCAAAGAGGAAAGTGAGAGCTCTGAGCTCTAAGAACAAGTTCCAAGACAACATGCCAGAATAAGAATTTAAGTCTTTCCCCTGCAAACATATGTTCATGCTTGGGAAATTTAAATCAAAGAGGTATTTCAGACACTTCTGCATGAAGACTACAGGACCAGAATTCCTTAAGGATGGGCAATGTTTTTCAAGCTGAGAGCTACATAACCTTCTGATCAATCTTGCAAGGGCCAAAATGGGTGGAGTAACAAATGTAATTTTTACCTTTTGTACAATAGGCTATTTTGTACTAACACTCAAGCAGGCTGCCTCTATCCTCCCCATAACAGAGTTCAAAGACACGTTCCAGATGGGCATATTTGGAGTGCAAAGCTTGGCATGTGAAGGGTATGACCTGAGGAGAATTCCAAGGGCAAGACAAAGAGGTCTGGGGGGCGGGGGGGGGGGACACAATTTATCCCTCTTGCCTGATATTTCCCATCCTTGTCCTACATAGTATAATCACATTTCATCCTCTGCTTCTTTGAAAAGTTAATTGTCAATAGAGAGCCAAATAAATAATTATTTAAATATTGGAACATGTATTTGAACAGGACTTCCTGGCTGTAAATGTTCTCATATGTTCTTACTTAGGAGCTCAAAAAAGCAATAATGGAAGATATGGTGCAATTAGGGAAAGAGAGTGGACTTCATTCGTTTGAACAGGTAAATACTAAATACTGATGATAGCTTTTGATTACTAGATGCAGATGAGCTGCTTCTTTGTGATTGAATAGCAGGGATTTTAGCATGCATTATGTAAAAGCCCTAATGCCTCGCTTATGCTTTGTGGTTCAGTACTCAAATGTGTATTTTTCTATGAAATAAAACTATCCTTGTCTGTTTATGAATGCATGAAAGGTAATGTTAAAGAAGGTCTCTCTATGATAGATAACATGATAAAATATTTGAAACACCATTCCATTCAAGCCGAGAGCAGTATTGGAAAGTCAGCTTAATTACCATTCTTGTAGCTGACCTGGAAAATACAGCTGTTCTGTTTGTCCCCCATCCATGGACTAATCTCCTCCTGACGTAGGTATTTTTGCGGCAGACCTACAAACCTCCAATAAGGGAAGTTCAAAAATGGACATAATGTGCTCCTCTCTCTCTCTCTCTCTCTCTCTCTCTCTCTCTCTCTCTCTCTCACACACACACACACACACACATATCTTTTAAGAAGTGTGATCTAAAACAAGGTCATGTTGTGATTCTATTATTTTTAAAAACACAAATGTAACAGCTGTAACATTCGTATAATGACATAAATTCCTAAGTGTGCCTGCATTTGTGCACTAGATTTGGCAACAGCATAATAAATGCACTTGCAGTGTCATAGTGCATGCAGTAAACAAGAATAGAGACTATAGAAATCAATTCCACATAAAGCTTTCCTGCTTTTTCAAAAACTGGTCTATAAAAAAATGTTGAGAACTGACTGTCTCTTAAAATTGCTTTTTCTCCCATGCTGTAAACCTCCCTGTGATGAAATATACTAATCTATCAATTCATCTAATATAATCCTTGGGGGTATGGGGGGACATATGCCTGTGTTCTCTGCAGCATTTCAGCACTGTGTAGTTATATGGGCGGGGGGAACCCTCCTAAATGAATTCTTAAAATCACAAGCAGGAAACATGGGTACAAAGAAGATATTAAGGGCAAAGCCTTTTCCTCTATAGTCACTGCCAGCTGCTTGGGTAATGATTTTGGGTATTCTTAGCTCAGGGAGGCAACAAAGAATCAAAAATATGCAAGTTGCATTGTACCCAGTACCTCTTATAATGAGCTCCTGACACTTAAATGAACAAATGCACATTTAAACATCATAGTTTCCTATGAGGTCTATATTCAGGATTAACACATGATTTAACACTGCTTTCTGCAACATAGAAGATGGATGGCTAATGTGTTACTCTTTAATTGTAAAAATGCAAATAAAACATAAATGATCCTTAAGTTGTTTCCAGAATTAATGCTTAGCACCAACACATTTTTAACAGCAGCAGCAAAGATTTTGCCAACATGAAACTTTGAAGTGTGCACTGCAGTTCATTTTCAGTGCTAAAGGTAGTCAAGTGTTTTAAAAGTTAAAATTTAATTTTCCCTAGTGCCAGTTATTTCTGCAAAAGGTGGAGAGAACTCAGCATGTCCTCATTGTGTCTCAATCCTAGAATTGAGCCTTTTAAGATTGTTTTTGATGCAGAAATGTATTTTTTAAAGTCTGTTGATAAAATATACCTTGTGTCTGCCATTAAATGCCAAGTGATAACAGCAACAGCCAAATTTAGAATTTCTGTTCCAATGTCTCTGGGAGATATATACTAAAGCAACAGGGACAGAACCTCATCCATGCAGCAAGCTACCTCATTCTCAAATAAGCATGCACAGGATTGCACACTAAATTTGTTCACCTTTCAATAACAAGCCACGCAAATAAAAAGCGACAAAACTTCTAAATATCTAAATAGTCTGGGTTGTATTAAGGAGCCAGATAAACAAAAATACAGAGTGACTGCTTACTATAATTTATGCTGTAAAAGTCACATGCTTTGCCCTATGGGGGGACCTTTTGTTCAAAAAGCCAGTGTATTGGGCAAAGCTAGGGACATTATTGATGAATTGCTGCAACTAAAAGGCCGAATTTAAAAGTAGGCAGGTGTTAGCACTGAGCTATTACATCCTACATAGGAGTGGGTGTGCAGAATAATACTTGGCAGAGTGACCAATGTGATATGTCTGGAACACAGCTATCAAATCAGCCGTATCCTTTTATTCAACGTTACAGTATATTTTTATAAACATGTTGACTTGTTTCCCCCCCCCCTCATAGGTTAAAGCTGTTTACATCTACCCCGAAATGTTCTCTGTACAAAATGGTTTGTTGACACCTACGTTAAAAGCTAGGAGACCGGAGCTGAGAGAATTTTTCAAGAAACAGATAGAAGAGCTTTATTCAAGCATCTCCATCTGACACCAGGGGAAAGTTCTTCAGAATAATGGACTCTGTAGCAACATTAGGATAATACTGAAATGTGAAAAGGGCGCAGTTGAAACGAATAAGCATCTGACCTTCCACGCAAGCCTTCTGTTGTCGGAAGACACCATCACTGAGTAATTCTTTTACCATCTAGTTCTAGTTCCTCTTGTTGTAATGGATGCTCTTGAAGATTGCTTAAAAACATATTGGACAACCGTTAAGCTACTTTCAATCCCACTCCTTCTGAAAGCATTTTACAGACACCTTTGTTATTAATACCTGCAAAAACATAAACAAAGATCCCTTAGCAAACAGGAAAGAAAAGCAGATTGGACCTGCCCATTTTGTATGACACTCCTCTAAGCTCCTGGATGATTCAATAATGTGATAGGGTTTCCAGATGTCTCTCTGTATGGGTACCATTAAGAACTCTTTAGAAGCAAGCAGTTCCCAGGTTGCACATCATGCACACACCTTCCTTAGCATGGTACGGCACCTTCCTTCGTGTGGTGTAGCTTCACCCTTGGCTGCTACTGCGTGCATATGTGGCCAAGAACTCCTGACTGCAACTGAGCTCTTAAAAGTACCAGGGTCCCACTCAGCGAGATATCTGACAAAGACTAGTGGTCTACCTCAATGTTCTTGGATGCTCAAAGCCAGAAATAAATCTGTTACCCTGATGTAGAACTTAAAACTGGAATTGTTTAATTGTTCTTTAAGTGGTAGCACTTGTGCTTTCCCTGCAAGACATAAATTGAATTCACCTTGTGCGAGCCATTCACGAAAAGAACAAAAGGGAGGAAGAGTTTGGATTTCATATTTATGGAAGTAGGAAGAGCTTTGGATTTCATGCCTACTTAATACAGTGTAGTGGCACATGCTGGGTGAATGCTAACCTGTAATTGCCAGAAATGTCAGAAATGTTACAGGCCCTGGAATTTTTTGTATTTCTTGTGTCTTGGATGTTTCTGAAATTAGCAAGGGATCTCTGTGGGCTGCTCCTTTTAAAGAACTGACTGCCTTGTGTTGTGGCAGCTACCTGACAGCAACTTGCAAAACAGAAGGGTAGTTGGTATAAACATGCTGCATAATTTTGCAGCTTCCACTCCCCACCACCCCAGTGGATTCCAAATAGAATAGGATTTTGAGTCAGAGCTTTCCCTTTGCAGCACTTTATAGCGGTGCACTTCAGGAGAACTGAGATGGCTTTAAATAATTTAAAGAGGATGCAGAGTCTTAACAAACAGCTGTTTGGCCACATCATCTGACTTTAAAACAGCTTCTTCCAGCTTCTTCTTCCACCAGGCTAACTTCTACTCCAAGTCCCCACCTCTTATTCTCATGCATTCCGATAGCAAGCACTTCTAAGCAAATAGCAGTAAAGGCTTCACTCCCTTGACAACGGCCTAGAGAGGGATTCACTACACTGAATAATAAAAATAAATGTAGAAAAAGAGCCTGTTCCCATATTTTTTTAGGCCAACACCTTAGAAATTTGCCTAAACAAATAAATGTTTCGGTGGAGAAACTAACGCTTGCTCTGGAGAACCTGCACAAGCCTTCTTATGATGCCCAGGAATTGCAAGTAGATCAGGGATGAGAACAAGCCAGGTGGTGCTGGACACCCAATGCCCCATCCACCAGCACATCCAGTAGTCAGAGCTGATAGGACTTGCTGAAGTTCCCTCTCTCTTATGCAACTACTAAAGGTGCAGGGGCCATGTCCCCTTCTGCATCTGACTACCTTAAATATAGTTTTCTGCTCTGAAGTAGTCATTTGATTCAAGGGTTGGGGAACCTGCAGCTGGGCTAAAACTCCATTCACACCTGACAGCTGACCATGCTGGGTGAGGCTGATGGGACTCAGGAGTTCAACACCATCTGGAGGGCAACAGGTTCCCTACCCTGGCATAGTTAGTACTAGTACCTGCATACAGGAGGACACAAGAAGATCTCTGCTGGATCAAACCTAAACCCAGTCTACTCCACCATTCTGTTTCTACAGTGGCCTGCCAGGTGTTCATGGGAATCCTGCAACATGAGTGTAGCAGCACCATTCCTACTTGTATTCCTAACACTGGCGGTAGATCATAGCTATCAATATTAGTAGCCATTGAAAGCTTTACCCTCCATAAATTTGTCTCTCTTTTAAAGCCATCCAAGCTGGTGGCCATCAATATCTTGCGGTAGTGAATTCCACAATTTAACTATACACAAAAATAGTATTTCCTGAAACTTCCAACATTCAACTTCATCAAAGTTCTATATATACTTTCTGCACATCATGCATAATTTCATACACCTCTGTTATGGATGCATGTTTGCCTTTCCCCCAAACTAGAAAGCCCTAAATATTGGGATCTTTCCTTATAAGGGATTGTATTGTTTTGGTTGGTCCTTCCTGCACAACTATTCCTCAGTGGTGGCTGTGGCACGGTTAGGTGAATGTCTGAGTTCAAATGCCATAGCTATATGAACACAGCCATAGAACCAAATCCAGTGCTAACAGATTACACGGCTTTCTTGAAACTGTCTCCCCAGACGTAGTTCAGATTTTCTAAAGTTCTCAACACACAGCACCTAGCATGGAGAAAGAAGCTTGTGACCATATTAATACAGGAGCTGCTTCTGATGTAGATTAGCATGAGTGGAAAAGCTGAAAGGTGGTGAATAGGATGGCAAGGTTCAAAAGAAGGCTTTCTGTATAGAAGAGGGAATTTTAGCATCTGCAGTCTGCATGACACCTGCTGAATTTCCACATATATATCACTATTCAAGGAGCGGTAACTTGTCTTTTTTGCACCTGGAGCTCCCTAATGTTACTTTTTCCATGAGGAAACCTGGAAGGTTTTAGGACATCTGAACTATCCATGAGACATCAAGAAGTCTTGGGCTTGTTTGAGTTGAAGTAGACCTACTATCTCCATATCATCTTACCAATAACTATGGTGTTAAATGATTTATCCACATGGAGCTGCTAAATGAGTCAAGTTGAAGGGTGACCAAAGTGAACTTAAGATTGCAAGATTTTTTTTTAGAAATTAGAGAGGCGGTGAATTAATGAGCAAGTGTTTATGCTGAGCCTGGTTAATTAATGTCTGTTCTGAACAAACTGTTAAGATTTCAAAAGTGACTGCACTTTTGAAGTAGTACTTCCAGTACAAAAAGTACTTCTTTTGTAGTTTTCAAATGCCTGTTCTGATTTCTTGATAGCCCAGCTACAAAGGTTTCACTTTATGCTTAAACTTACCTGATTATCCAGGTTCTATCAGTGCAAAAGCAGAATTAAAGCCAGTAATTTAGGCTTCACTGTCTGGGCATAAGTCTCACTGAACTCAATGGGACTAACGTCTAGTAGCTATGTATAGACTACACTGTTAGATCCACACTTGAATACTAGGCTGCAAGTTTACAGCAGATAATGACACCACGTACTTTTCATATTCATTGGAGGAGGAAGGTACACAAGTTTGTTGTGTGTGTTCTTTTCATTTAGGTTAAGGCATTGCTTGGGAATGATTTTCTAAATGCTTACTTCCCTGAGCTGTAAACACTGGAGAAAACTGGCCCACAGATTAAAAGCAGGTCTATATGAAATTGAGGATTTGTAGTTGGCACTGGCTCTAAAATTCTCTCATGGCCCCAATTTACAATCTACAAAGGTTACTTAGATATTTATTGAACTTTTACTTGAAGCAGTACATAGGAACATATTGGGCAGGATCCAGCCAAAGCCCCTTGGGTATGATCCAGCCACATTTCATTCTCTTTGATTTCAGTTAGACAAGCATTTTCTTAAATCTTAGATATTTTCTAGTGAAACCAAGAGTTCTTAAAATGATTAACACTGGTTGGCTCTAGCATATTTTTCTTAAAGAAAAAAATTCAATTGTGCATTTCCCTTCATTGAGGAATTGCAATTCCTTAAACCATCATAAGGAAAATCCCAGTAATCACAATTGCCCACTCTAGTGGCTAAGTTGTGAATGTTGTTCAATATACACAAACCCACACAAGTTTGCTGCAGAAAAAGGAGCCAAGCTACGGCTTGGCCCTGTATGCTTGCTAAACATTGCAAGATGTATTACACCGCAGTTAGGCAAATAGGACAAACACTATGGCCTAGGGACAGATTGCTATATGCCTGTCGTTTGCAATGGATATCTGTCTCTGGATTCAAAGACTACTAGGGAGTATGCATCCTTGAACTTTAGGTGCCCTTTATATGATATGACGGTAGCATGAGAGCCACTTACTCCTGGCTTTATGCCACATTCATGCTGCAACAGTTAAGAGCCTGGCAGCACTTGAGTTAAGCATCATACAGGTCCTTCCCACCCAATCATCACCCTTTTACCTCACCTATGAAACAAGTACATTAGAAGAACCCATTGCTGCTGTGCTGGTTGCCCACATGGCCATGTGCTTTTAAAAGTTATAAAGGCAAAATATAATGCCATAATTGTAATGAATGAATGTGGTTCCTACATTGTACCCAGAATACAAGAAGGACACCTTACCAAGTAAACATGCATACCCTGAGCTCTCAGTACTTAGAGGAAAAACATATAAAAGCATAAATCAGAAAACGAACTAGGTTTAAATAAATTGTAAGTTTTCCTATATCAGCAAATGTGCATATGCCAGTTTAGAATATGCACTATTACACCAGTACTATTACACTGTTACCGCACCAAAGGCTATTGGCTTGTGGTGTGGGAATATTATTTCCTATCAGAGTTTTTTGTACTAGCACTAGTACCTGATCCTAAAAAGATATATGGGAGGTAGACAAAGTGCTGCCCTACAGGTATTGATGGATTATGAGCTCCATCATCTCTGATCACTGGTTGTGCTTGCTGGTACTCAAGTGGAGGTGCATCAATGTCTGGAGGGCAACAGATTGGCACAATGACACCTGCATGATGTTACGCCAGCAGGAAAGATCAACACCCCAGCCAGTTAAAATCAGAGTTCATGGCCACCATGACATGCTAGTCAAAACAGAGTCAACAACCTTTGGCCAGCCAATCCAGGATTTTGTATATACTCTGAATCGGATTGCAAACTACAGTGAAATTAATAGGTCAATTTATCATCAAAAGCACTAGAATTAAACCAAGACAAGTTCAGAATACATAATAATGGGATTTATCTATTCGTTACACACCCATTCTATGAGCCCATTCTGCTGCTGACACTCTTGGGTGATACTGATGATATAGATCTTGCTTCAGTCAAACACCAAGACGGCCTTGGCTGCTGATTTATGCTGAGAAAAGGGACAGGGGATTGTGACCCAGGATCTCTTGGTGGATTTTGCAACCATCTGGAATCCAGTATCCAACTGACAGGCTCTCTCCATTGGAGGTTGGATGCACTGTACTATACTTCAGTGATTCCACTCCTACTTTGATGATCAGTTCCAGAAGGTGGCATTTGCATTATGGGGCCCTGTGGTATTTACACAATGGGGTCCCCATGTTTCCATCTTGCCTTCTATTTTCCTAAATACATACATGAACATAGCAACACCATTCAGGGATTTAAGAGTGAGGTGCTGCCAGCAAACTGATGTCATTGAGCTCCACTTCCAGACGAAGCAATGGAGATGCTGAATTGGTATGGATCATTCACTGGCTCCAGACAAGAAAGAGGTGAATGGTTTGTCTGAGCAGAGAAGTGCTGTTGAACCACTTCTGGGTGGAGTTTCATTCCCTCTAAGGAATCACGTTCATAGTTTGGAAGCAATCATCCAACACTATCTCTGGAAGCCCAAGTCTCACCTGTGGCATACAGTGTTCCCAGCTAAGGATGATGTGCTAGTTGCAACTCCTCAACAGAGGTAGCACGGCCACATTTATGCCCTAGTAACCTCCAGTTTATACTACTACAGTGCATTACAAAGGCTTCTGAAGATTTCTCAAAAATTTCAGCTAGTTCAAAATTCAGTTGCTTCAGTACTTACTGGGATTGGCCTTATGGAACATATCACTTCTCTTAACTGCCTCTGCTTTGGACACAATTCAAACTGCTGATGGCCACCTTTAAACCCTTAGATGGCCAATGATCCTGGGTCCATAAAGGGTCACCTTTTCCCACAAAAGTCTTCCCAAATTGTATTACCACTAGAGATCATTTTAAGAGATCCTCCCTGTGTCACTTAAGTTAGGAAAGCAGAGAGAGGGCTTTCTTTCTTGTGGCACTACATATGTCGAATGTCCTCCCCAGACTGATGTATTCTGCTACCTGTTGAATACCGTTTTTATTATTTTAATACATGTCCAGTGTAGATTGCTTTAAGTGACATATTATTGGTTCTACTGGTTATTAATATGCACTATTATACTTCTGTTGATTTGATTTTCTGATTTTTTAAAACTGAGTTTTATTGTATTAGGTATTTTCTTCCGGCTCTTTTTACCTGAAGGCTAGTATATAAATATTTTTAATTAAAATAAAGAAATTTGAGGGCAAGGAAACAAAAATGGTGGTCCTCTCCAGTTATCACTCTGCAGGGCAAGACCATCCAAAGATCAGGTGTTTAGGTGGACAAAGGAAGACTTCCTCAAGCTAGTGCCCTACAGTTGTTTTGGATTACAGTTTCCATCAACCCCAGCCAGCATAGTCAGTGGTCAGGGATGAGGGGAGCTCTAGTCTAAAATGTCTGGAGGGCACCAGGTTAGGGAAGCCTGATCTAGCTCAGCTCAGGTTCTGGTAGAAGGGATGGGAATACTGGTCATGCCCCATGACCCTGAGCAGATAAGATGAAGCAAGCTGGTTCTATATTCCTAGAACTTAACTAAAGAATGCACAGTATTTAAAGATGAGTTGTGTTCTTAGTTATTAGAGGGAATCTCTGTGTTAGCTGGTTCATACATGCATGTTCATCACTTGATGACTTGTGGTTATTGTGTGAACTGTGTCCACCAGAAAAGCATGGCATTTGATACGAGGTGAAGTAAGACAATATGGAGGTTTTGTTCCTGGTCAGTGACATCTATTTTCCACACACGTCATCTCTTCATTTTGGAACCTCATCAAAGTGATAAACTTGCATGTGTAAATCTGCGATGGGCTGAACCAGGGCCTAAGTAAGTTATACAAGAAAATTTGGTCATTACTGCAGGTTTAAAATAATATTACATAGTTTTGTATTATGAATACCTGTTGTTAAAGTCTTCCCCATAAACTATCAAAGAGGCAAAAAGATATACAAGTGAAATAAAAAGCACTATTAGGACCTATTTATTTGACAAATCACCCTGCAGTCAAATGAGGATTTTCAGTGTATCCTGCATGAAAAGAAGCTGCAATTCCTTTACAAACATTTTTGCAGCACATGACTGGTAATGACAGTAAAATCTTGTATCTTGTCAATATCTTGGATTTGATTATTATCGCATATATCAAAAAAGCAGCTTCTATCTTTTAACAGGTTTCTTTTTTTTAATGAAACAGATTAACTTGAACATTATAAACTATTTTCCATCTGTGAAAAGCACAAACTGGTGATCTATATGTAAATAAACTATGACATGAATGTAAACTTTAAAAGTAATAATACTATTTTTGCATGAAATCTGACAAAGAGATGTACTAGTTCTCACAGAAAACTATGGAAATATTTCATCTAGGGATTATTAGTACAATAGACAGAACATTGTTTTCTTTTAAAGTAAACAAGCTTTTGCTAAAACAGAATTTTTCTTGCTTTGTAGAATTTACCAAAATGAAAGCTGGAAGCTGGGATGCTTTAGAACTAATGCTACCCAAGCACTAGTGAGATTCAATCTGCAATCTTATATACGTTTGCCTGGGAGTAAGCCCTGCTGAAAATAAGTGGAGCAGTTTTATGTAGAATTACAAATTTGGCCTGATAATGGCCCAAATGAGGTCTGCACGCAATGAATCAGGGTTAGATATGTTAGGAAAAATATCCCCTCCCGCCACTGAACTAGAATGCCTACTCTTTCTGCTGCTACTGGGGAGTTTTTCCTGACTACTGTTTTCCCCATAAGAGTTTCTATGCCACAGAAGTATTTATGTGAAATCTGTCTCTTTGTCCTTAAGAGTACACTGATTGACAGGGACAAAGGAATAAATGAATTTAAGTTTTTGCCCATCAAAGCCTCCCCACACCCTTAATACCACTACGGCAGGAGGTGTTGTAAGTTATATGATTGAGCTCTATTTTCAAACCAAAATGAGGCCAAATTGCCAACTGCCTTGTTCATTTCATCTCCTTTGGCTTGAATGTGTAGCAGAATGGGCTGGTGTTTTAACTCCAAAAATGCCAGAGGAAAGAGGCATTATAGAGGCATATGTAGTAGGCATGGTGGTAGGGTGGCCAGGTAATGGTGACTGGTGGGGTTACACACTACTACAACACTCATTCCACTCTAGGCAAGGCACTACATCCATGAACTTTGATCTTAAAAGGACTGCACTAACTGCAATGAAAGCTCCCAAAATAGCTACAACCACTTCTTTAAAAAGCAAAAGAAAAGCGGGACAGCAGTTAGAAAAAGATGGAAGTAAATGGCTGGGGAGATTTACCTGAAATCTTGCAAATACTGTAAAGTGAGTAAGCAAATGGCTTTTACTATAGAGAAAATGACTAGTGTGGAAGCATGTACTTATTATTATCACTGCAGGTTAATGAGAACCACCAACTCCATACTACCAAAGTACTAGTATTGATAGCTTGATGAACTGAAATGGAGAGGCAGCATTGCTGAGTGGGGCGCTGAGCATATTCATTCTGCTTTCCTATTTATAGCAGCATCCCTAAGTTCTGCAGAAGTAGTCAATGCTTTTTTTTATTTAAAAAAATGAAGTTCTGATACTTGCATTGATAAAAAGTGCTGTGGGTGGCAGCACAAAATGGCTGCCA
Organism: Podarcis gaigeae; assembly: GCF_964106915.1. NCBI lineage: Eukaryota > Metazoa > Chordata > Lepidosauria > Squamata > Lacertidae > Podarcis > Podarcis gaigeae. Next base: position 57,652,624 of record NC_139679.1, read on the forward strand.
TGGACAACCAAAAAAGAGGTGATGGTACTCTGTACCAGAGAGTACAGAGAGAGAGTACAAAATTATTGCAAGTAGTGAAACTAAGTAGACCAATAGCAGCTCCTGCCAAAATCCTATCTTAAGTTCCAAAAGTTATCCTGGTGTGGGGGAAGCAGATAATCACTGAAGGTTGATCCCATATGCAATAACACTAAATTAGCCAGAAAGCGCTGTACTAAATGCAAATTCACTAAGATGGCAGTCTCTGTAAGCAAAAGGTGGCTGCATGTTTAGGCATCAGCAGTCACTAGGAAAGTCAAGACTAAGTACCTGAACTCAAGTCTGCAATTCTTCTGCTTTGTGTGTGTGAGCGAGCGCGTGTATGTGTTTTAAGGCCAACAGCTTCAATAACTTGCAAAAAGCCAATTTGGACCTCTGTAGTAAGATGTACATATTTATTTCAATGGGATTTGCTTACAAGTAGGTTTTGGGCTTCTTAAAAAGTAGAGGCAGGGGGAGGTTAATTAGCATTACCTGTGCACTTACCTGGAAGTATTCCATAGGATTGCACAGTTAAGACTGTGAACCTGATAGATGATGAAGTTAAGCAATAAATAGTCTGTTTTCAGGGTGTCCAGTTGTAAGGGATAACACAATTCTTGTAACTTTAGCACTTTTGAAAAAAAAGAAAGACAGTAATTTAAGCAAGTGCAGCTTTCCTTGATGCTGCATGATGAGTTGCATCTGCCAAAAATGTAAATCCCAGCAGCCATGGGGAATCGGTAGCTGTCCAGATGTTAGCTTATGCCATCCCTGACCATTGGTTGCGCTTGTTGGGTCTTATGGGAGTTGGGAGACCAACAAGCTATGGAGGGCCTACATTTTTCCCCATCCCTGTGTTAAAATGTGCAGGAGCTCAGCACTCTTTCACATTTGGTCACACTAAAGGACTTGCAGCAAAAGCAGTTCATGATCAGGGAAGAAAACAAAGAAACAAAAAAGACCCCAACAAACACCAGCCACAATTGTTCCCAATTAGGATTTTTCTGTGAGACAATAGCACTTCTATAAAAACCTTACCCTATCTATCATACCGCAATAGAACAACATGCCTGCATTCAAATAAGAGTAAAACATTGCAAGTCAAACAGCCATTTCCCCTAAATATACTGCTTATTCTATTTTCAACTAAAGAAAAATGAAGAGATTAAAATGCAAGGACGTATTTGTTTAAGAACAATTGTAATTAAATATTCTATCCTCCCTAGTTTTGGTATATCCGCATGTATACTTAAAATACAAAGAAGCAAATGTGGGATTTTTGTTTTGTAAAGAACTGAAAGACTGTCAGGTTTCTCAAATTTGTTAATATTCCTCTTGACTGACAAATAAAATATTTTATACAAAAATTGTTTTATTCTAGTATTTTGTCTGTGTGGTCAGTAACTAGTCATTCAGAAATGAGTGCCTATACCTATACTATATTATGCTTGTTTTCTTTTCTTTTTTTTAACAACCAAAGAAACACTGCATTCTGAGGTCCATTTCAGAAATCTATGCTTTCTGACTTCAATGTCTTTGCAGATAAAGAGGAACCTGTCTGCAATCGCTTGAGTTTATTCTCGTTATAAAACTGGCAGTAACAACAGAAGAAAATGTATGAGCTTGTTTAACATGAATGGATGGGAATGTATAGTATTTTTTCAGACCATGTGTTTAAAAGAATAAAGTCAATAGAATTATTCAGCTTATTTTCCCACTCTGTGTATTAATGTAGTCTTCAACTGATCCCCTTTTTATATATTTCCCCCCTCATGGTTTAACACAAATGGACAAGAGGCTCACAATTTTCAGTTGTTCAAAGTCAAAACAGCCTTGTATGCTGTAACTTTAGCAGAGCAAGAGAAACAGATGCTCAAACAGGTGTGGGGGCACTCAAGGACTCAGAGAGGAAAATTCACGCAAAATCTATCACCGCTATATATAATTCAATTTTATTAGGTATGCTTTATGCTGGTGGATCCTGTTCCATAAATTGAGAGTTAAGTTTGGAACTCTCACATTACACTGCTCTTCTAGGGCTTCCCCATCTTAGAAAACAGGTAGCGAATTGAATTAAATTAATTAAATTAAATTAATTGAATTAAATTAATTGAATGTTTGAACACTTCCTCTGTAACAACAAACAACAACATCTGTCTGTGGGATGCCCTGATTTGCACAAGAACCTTTGAGGGGGGCAGGAGATGGGGGAGAATTCTAACATGCAATAGCGCACATGGATTCTGAAGTAGTACCATTCCAAGAGCTTGGGACCTCATGACTCATAATCATAGAGACAAGGAAATACCGTACATCTAATAATACCATTGGTCTGTTTAGCTGAGAATTGTCTATAACTGGCAGTGGGTCTCCATGGTTTCAGATAAGGGTCTTTCTAAGTCCCACCTGAAGTGGCTAAGGATGGAGTCTGTGACCTTCTGTATGCACCATAAATTTTCCATCTATTTAGCTACAGCATCTTCCCCTGAAGGAATTCAGTTAAGAACAATTGTATATTTAGAGTCACTAGCTTGAATACTGGAAAGATGTCATTTCCTCATCAGGATTACCAAATTTGAAACACATAGAGGAATTATTGTCAACACCAGTTCACAGTGCCACCTACTGAACAACAACATTGCTGTGCATATACATATGTGTGTGTGCACGCACTCACACACACACGTACACCCCCACGTCCCCAGCTTAATTCAACATACAATTCACATTTCACATTTTAATTATTATTTAGGTTTTCTCCTCAAAACTCAGTATTTCATGCCAGTTTGGTGTTTGCAAATAGCAAACATACCGCTTTCATCAACACCTATTCACATAGTGTTTGATAGACTGTATGTACTCAAAAACACTATGCCTCTATTAATAAACTCATTACAACTTCCACGTCAATTAATCTGTTAGCAAAATCACAATAAAAAGTACAGTAAAGGTTTGCCCATGTTGTTCCAAATTGGTCAGCACTACTAATCAAGACTATGCTATTATATTACTCCCTTAATCACACTCCCTTAATCATATGAGAATTTCTGCGCAGACTAGCTTGATATTGGGGGTGTACTGCTGCCAGTCTGAGGTTCTTTTGCCAGTGCAATACCATATTTACTCGAGTCTAATGCGTCATCAAATCTAATGTGCACCTTAATTTTCAGACCCTTGAAACAAAAAAAAAGTATTTGCTGGCAAATGTAAAGGTGCCATCAAATCTAACTAATTTTCGCAGCGTAATTTAGCCAAAAAAGGTGAGCATTAGATTTGAGTAAATACGGTATTTGATATTTGGTGGGATGGGCTTGTATGTTGCCATGGGCAACTTCCAAGGACTCTGACCCTTCCTGGTTCTTTTATTTGCATGGGACTAATTGTTATTTCTTGGTCCCAACAGATGCCCTTGAGAAGAAACTACTACTAGGCAAACAGCACCCCCTTTTCCCAAAGCAAGCAAAACACACTCAGACAAAACCATACACATCAAACCACACACAGTAGGCCAAGCGCAATGCCTGTCCAATAATCTAAAACATAAAGGAAAGCACACACAACCTTACCATGCAGTGACAGTTTTCTTTTTTTTACCAGACTGTGACAGTTCTCTCTTTCTAAAAAATAGTATTAGTGTTTTTCTCTTATCCCTCCCAAATTTAAGACGGTTTGGCTGGGAGGCAAAGCTAACTCTTGGCCTCCACCTGCCCCACCCTCTTCCTTTCCTAATAAATTTGGGAATCCTCCTAGCGGTATTCTGGGAAGAAGAAAGGAAAATGGCCGAACGGTTGAAAGCTGACTTATGCCTCCTACAGGTAAAAATAGAAGGGGCTCGAGGCCTGCAGGGGACCCCAGACTTAAAGTATTTATCAACACTGGTGCAGGTATGGATCAGGTCCTGTGACCTGCGTTTTGGTTTGACTCCTTTATTTCTGCCACGCCAGAAGCCTCAGGACCTCCTGGCTCTTTGTTGCTGCCATTTGTGTTCTCTCAGAATGGGGCTGAATTTGAAACCTGAGACAGTTCTCAGTAGGGGAAGGGGAATACCCTGAGGCGAGACAGCTGCCTCCTCTCAGTTGCTCAGGCAGTATTTGTATTATTTAATCCAAATGTTTCATTTTCTTTTCGCTTGGTTGCATGATCTTTTGCCCATAGCACTGCAGGCAGTCACAGTTAAAGGCATATCCACGCTGAAACAAAAAGTGGGTTTGGAGGTAGCTTGCAGCCTGAGGAACCTTGGGAAGTGTAGTTCTGTGAGGGAAGCAGGGCTGCTTGCCTGACAGATAATAGTCAGCACCTTCAAAAAGTTATAATTCACAGAGTGGGCAGGGAACAGTAGCAACAGTTGACAGTGATTTTTAGGTATTTGTTGCAGAAAGGGTATAAGTGTGGTGCGAAGGAGGTGGTAACATTCAGCAACAAAATCCTATCATAACTAGATTTAAACCAGTTTAATAGTCATCCGATATCCCCATAGAACTTTGGGAAGCAGAAACGATAGTTTGAGGGATGGAAATGCTTGGGATCTTTAACCAATAACTCAGTCTTGTTTACTAATCTACAGCTCCCAGGATTATTTGTGGATTCATGTGAGAGAAAACTGCCAAAGGTTTATATAGTAATTTGAGTGTAGGGTGTTTGATGCTTGAAATTATATTCTAGCCAATGTTTGTTTTTTGAAGTGAGTATGTGTGTTTAATTTGGTGAGGGGATATTTGGGTTTAGAATTGAACATACTCTCTGGCACACTGAGCTCCAGTGAAAACATTTCTGTTCTGTGGGGCTGACAGCCCCTTTAACAAGTGAGTTAATATAGGATAATATGGGGGTAAATATGGATTTGTTTAATCCTTCAGGGAGTAAGCCACAGGAGCTTAAAGAAGTTTCAAGAAAGCCAGCAATCCACCAATGAGACTCTTCCCTTCCCTAAAGGTCATGGTTTTGGTTTTTCCTGGCATCTGTGCTTGGATTATATTTTACTTTTCAGAACCTCTTTTCTTAGTATTGCCTCTTACCGCTTTGTAGGCAGCATTGCTGTGAGGAAAAGCAAATAAAGAGGATGGACTGGGTGAAATTGCGTTCCTATACCCGGAAGAGGCGGGCTCAACAGAATGTCCATTGTGCATCTCCTATCCCAGCTGCGGCAGCATCTGCTGCTGTAGGTGAAAGGAATACTAAAGCCAAAGGGAGTCGGCTGCGCCTAGATCTGCTTTCTGGACCTCGGCAGGAACCTCATGTCAGAAGTAATCATTCATGCAACTACCTTGTCCTTCCCCATCACATCCCTGTTTGTCTGGATTAATTACAATATTTATTGTGTCTTTGTGTAGTGGCACAAAGGCCCTAACTACTCTACTATGCACTGTCTAAAAATGTGTAGGGGTGAGAATGTACTCTTAATGTAGTCACTTTATGTACTCTTAATGTAGTCACTCTTAATGGAAACACTTTATTGGTGAAATTGGTAGTGGGGAAGAGGGTGAGGTGTTTGTGAATGTGTTGGGGGCTTATCTCACCTGCTATGTCTTGATGAGTATTGTAGAAAGCCGCTTGGCCTGCTAAATGTATTACATGGGACACAGAGATGGGGCTCATTGCTTTCCTCAGTTTGGTTTGTATTCATAGTTTTTGTCACAGTTGCTCAGACCCTGACAACACTGAGCTCATTACTCCAGTATGTGCTCCTTCTGCAACACTGAATGTCAACAGTGAACTCGGTCCTGATGTCAGTCTTTACCATCCCAGCTAAAAATCACCAGCTGCAAATACAAATCAACTGTCCCCGAGGCACACAAGGATGAATCCTACCCTTTGAGCCACCTCACAGTGGAATCCTGTCTTAGGATGCAAGCACCATTGAACCTAGTGAAACTTACTTCTCGGTAAACAGGCATAAGATTGGGTCTTGAGCCAGTTGCTGTTTTGCTTTTTCCAAGGTTCTCACTGTTTTTGAAAGCAACACTCCTATCACCTGGTGTTTTTCCAAGCTGTTGAATCCCCACCCTCTCAGGCCACTTTCTAAATTTATGGTGCTTTCTGGGGCTCCTCTGCTCAGCGCCATTCTCTTACAGTGGGCAAAGACTCCTGTACGCAATTGTGTGTTCACATATGGTCTGCTGCTGCATGCTAGGATTTGTGGGGTGATGTAGTGTGCCCCAAACTGACATTAGAAGTCTAGTGGAGCAGCCTTATGTCTTCTCAAGAGTAGGTTTGTAGCATTCTGCTGAAACACCTGCATTGGCTGCCCATATACTCCCGGACCAGGTCCGGGGTCCCTTATACAAAGCCCTGATCAACGTGAGTCCAGGATACCATAATGCTTCTCTTAACCCTTATATACCAGCTCACTCACTGAGATAATTTGGAGAAGTACTGTTGGTTGTCCCCCATATTTCAGAAGCCTGATTGACTTCAACGAGAATTTAGGCATTTAGGATACCTGGTTCCATTCTGTGAACTCTTCCAGCCTTGATTATTTAGGCATTCTCACAGTTAATTTTCAGGCATCTCTTGAAGATCTTTTTATGCCAGAAGGCCTATGCAGCTGCTTAAACTGTTGAAGATGAGCCACCCATTTTGTGATTATTTTATATTTTTATGGTATATGTTTTATTGTACATGCATATTTTGTTGATACTTTATGTGAGGGAGTTTTCTATAAATATTATACATAGCATGCATGCATGCATGCACACCGTACATACGGACTTTATGCAAACAGAACACTGATGCCATTCAAGAGTTCATCCAAGTCTCCTCTTTTGGAATTTTTTGATGGTGTTCACAATTATTTCCCCCACACCTGCAATGGTTAGAAACAGCCATTTTTATAAATTGTGTATGGGTGCCACTGACAACACCTGTTCTCATCTGTCGCCAAAATAATTTGCCCCTCTTGAAAAGCAAAGAGCAGGTGGTAAATCTGAATATAGTTATGCACACTTAAGTCAGTGGTGGACTTTGGTCTTTCAGATTTCAGTGTCGCCTTGTGGGCAGCCAAAATTCAGCACCCCCCTTCCTCTCACCACCTGTTTGGCTCAATTCAGTACATCATAGTTGTGCTTCCCTAAATCCACCTCTGCTTAAATCCTGTTGTTCCCAGAGGGATTTGCAGATTATTCTCAAATATTTTTGAAGTAAAGTGTTGCTTCATTGTGACATATCCCTCAGTCACATGACAAAAAGATCCTTGTTAGGGGGAGGAGGATAAAGACTAAGTATAGCTGCAGTCTTACCATATGGAGTATTTACCTGTGTGAGGAATAGGTGGAAATGCAACCTGTTGATGATTATTCTACCCAGTGCTTTTTTCTTGGGGTACGCAGGGGTACGCATACCCCTAAACATTTTGTGAATCTAGGTTTAGCCTCATTGAGGGGCAGTATTTCAATATGAGTAGGAAAATGAGAGCACCCCTAAACTTTTTGTAAAGAAAAAAAGCACTGATTCTACCTAAACAGCTCTTAAAACTGCGCAGCAAAAGCCTTTGATCCAGATAGGCTTGGTTTACCAAGTGCATTAAATTGGACTGTCAGTAGGGGGAGCTTTTTGCCTTCTGATATTGTACTAAGTCTTGGGAGTATCAAGATTTGCCTTAATTTCTTTTTTAAACAAACTGATAGCAAAACCTGATGAAAATTAAAAGGTGCAAAGGAGTTGTTCTTGCAAATCTCTGGAGATTGAGAGCTTAACATGTGTCTTGATTTCACAGTTGTACTAGGACCTTCCTTTTGAGAGCAGAAATTCCATTATAGTGCAACTCTGAGGTTTTCTTTTGCTCATTCTTTGTTGACTTGCTAGAGTTGTGTTGTCCGTAGCTGATACACAAACAAAACAAATGTGGAGTAATCTACTGACCTTGAAGAGAATTTGTTCAGGGTGGGTTAACATGCTTTTTAATGCACCCAACTGTATGTGCACATGTCTTTGCTTTGTTTGCATGCCAAACTATGGTGTATCAGGGCTGTGCAGACTCCTGAAGAGGATCTCACAGCTGCTTTACTTCCCCCAAGTCATTTTACTCCTGTACTGCGATGAGTTTGGGTTGGCTTAGCTTGTTGTACAAACCTAGGTTCGTAGTTAAGCTCTTTCCTTGTTTACCATGAGCTGCAACCAAGAACAAACCATGTAGTTATTGTGACATATGAACTAGTCCTGCATATATTCCCATACATACCTAGGCAGCCGCACCAATTGCAGAGTGAGGAATGGCAGGCCAGCCTAGGCAAACTGTTTAATGGAGCATTCCAATACAGTGGTGCCCCGCAAGACGAATGCCTCGCAAGACGAAAAACCCGCAAGACGAAAGGGTTTTTCGGTTTTTGCGTCGCTTCGCTAGACGATTTTCCCTATGGGCTTGCTTCGCAAGAAAAAAGCCCATAGGGAAATCTCCGGGGACCTCTTTTAAATGCTGGCGGTGGGGAGCAAAGCCTTTCCCCCCCCTCCGGCCTTCAGAAGAGGTCCAGGAAGGCCGGCAGGGGCCGAAAGGCTTTGCTCCCCACCGCCAGCATTTTAAAAGCGGTCCAGGATATCAGGGAAGCGCTTCCCGCTATCCCGGACGGCTTTTGAAGGCAGACGGGGGGGAGCAAAGACTTTCGCCCCCCCGCCGGCCTTCAGAAGAGGTCGGGGGACAGACTGTCCCCGGACCTGGTCTGAAGGCGGTTTCCATAGGAACACATTGATTGATTTTCAATGCATTCCTATGGGAAACCGTGCTTCGCAAGACGAAAAACTCGCAAGACGAAAAGACTTGCGGAACGAATTAATTTCATCTTGCAAGGCACCACTGTAAATGATCCCGCAGTGAGGTTTAACAGAAAGGTAAGTAGGCCATTCACCCAGTGTTTAGAAATCTGCTGGGTGAAGTGTTTGCTGCCCTCCATTAAATGCAATTACAGCAGGGAAGGGTGTTTCACCAAGCAGTTTAGCAAGCTGCACTTTGAAGGCCCTCTCCATTAAACCTCTCTTCAGCCATGTTTGGTAATCTGATGGGTAGATGGGAGCTTGCATCCAACACACCATATCCTTCAACCCTTGCCCCCGAGGTTTGAAAGCCCCATGGGTCACTTGAAGTCCCAACAATCAGGGCTTCAAAGGGAAACATTGCCTAGTGTCACTATGATGTCAGGTGGGCAGCATGGAGGTCGGGGACAGACTATGGGGTTTATGGGTGAAGTTTAAAGAATGGGGAGTTAGCCCAGGGGGTTGGTGAGCAGGGGCAGAACCCCTTGTGTGTGTAAGTGTGTGTGTATGCGTCTATGGAAATGTAAGTTGAGTGGCTAATATACACTCAAAGAAATTGTGCACATAATCCATGAAGAAGAAACTGTGTACATTCCCTGTTCAATATAAATAATCTCAAACAGTCGTGGAGGAATGTGCATATCTCGGTTTGAATTTTGCACATACTCGGGGCACCAGAAATAATTACATTGAAACCCTTCACTCAGCACCTGTATACAAGTTGGGTGAATGCCAAACAACTGTGTCGTCTTAACACAAAGAGATGATTCTTACTCTCTCTCTTTACAACAGAGCAAATCCTTTGGGTAAATGTAGGACTTTAGGTTAATATCAATTTATACAGTTTATACAATATTTGTTCTGTTGGATCATAATTCTGTGTTTGGCTAAACATTCACTTTTTTCTCCCTGTAGGACAAATTGGAAATGCCTTTAAAAAAGCATTGCCCAAAATTCAAGAAGCCTCTGGGGTGACCCAGATGGACTGTCTTTCAGTGGAACAAAGGTATAGATTCCAGTTATTCTATTATTGGATCTGGGGGAAGGTCTTGAGCACTTGAGGCCCCATAGATGTTGTTGGACTACAAATCCCATCAACTCTGACAATTGGCTATGCTGATGGCTTGGAGTCCAACAACTTTTGGAAAGCACCAAGTTCCACACCACCAGTCTAGAAACTATCAATATGATGATGCAATTCAGCTTTAATTGTATTTATAGGTGTTATGGCCAGGACAGGAAGGACTTGCCTTGTTTTGAACAACATCCCCAGAGCAATAATAATGCCAATTTCTGTTGTCAGTGTGTTGGTTTAAGTTCAAATTAAAAGAAATCATTCTTCTCAGAAATTCCAGATATCAGAGTTGGTTTGAAATTGCCTATGAAAAATACAGACCCATATTTGTGCTGTATCCCCCCCCCCAATAGCACTGAATTAAATGAAAATGAAAACAGAAGCATGGAGGTGAATAAAAGTATCAATAAAATGGGCACTGCTATATTAAAGGTATGTATTTAATTGTTAAACCTCTTAAATCCCAACAAATCTATGTACTACTAGTAGGGTAAAAACGAAAGACTGCTGCACCTTCAGAGTTCAGCCAATCAAAATACATATACAGTATTTTGTATGCAGCCAGTGGTGTGTCATGGAGCTGGTTCGCACATCACACTAAGCCAAAATCACAATTAAGCCATGCTAGCTCCTAGGCAGCATGGTAAGTGGTCAAGGATGATGGGAGTTATAATTCAAAATTTATGGAAAGCACCAGGTTGTTTCTGTATGTATTCTGTGGTTCTGACTTTAAAGTGGGGGCAAATCCATCTCTCTGAGGTACGTGGAAATATCAGGGTTTGCAGTAGTCGCCAGCATAATTAGTGTACCAGCCTCTCTGATTGCTGGGAGAATTTTAGTGTGGAGGATTATTAGAAGTCATACTGTTTCAAGTGGTTGGTGTGGAACAGATGAATTGTCATAAAGACCTATGAATATTGTCCAGGTAAGTTCACATTGACTTGGATAGTAGCTGGAAATGTGCATCAATCACAATGAAATTTATACAAGTTGACAATACCACTATAGAGATTCAGTGTCCAGGAAATAACCACCATATGGGTTCAGCTTTAAATTATTCTCCCTGTCATGTTAGTCTCCACACAGAACCTCTGATCTTAACAGAGACTGTGCTTGGAAGAAATTCTGGGGCTTTGTGGTGAATGAGAAATTCTCCCATTCTGCTTGATGACCTTCTGCAGATGAACAATTTACATAATTTAAAATTGCTTCCATGTGGCCATTGATAATACATTTCAAATCCAAGAGTTGCTTTGATCAATGTTAAGGAATATTTTGTTAATGACAAAACTGTGCAGAACTGTTTCTTTCTGAGAAATTATTTTCATGAATTTTGTATGGTCATAAGGGAAATCACAGTTTTATCTACGTCATACCTTGTCATCTGCATCTTTCACTGTTGTTCTTAGGATTCTTTGCATTTAAGCTCTGCAAGTAAAGAGAGTGCGAGATATAGTGAAACTACATCAGGTGAGTATGCTTAAGCATACAGGATCAGGAACTGTATTCTTTTAAATATTATTCCAAGTTCCCTAATGTGACTAGTCCTCATGTTAATATTTTAGTTCCCCCAACCCAATTTTAATTCCCCCAACCCAACTCTGTGGCCAGTGCTGAAGCTTTCCTCAGGAGCAATTCATATTACTAGTGTTTCTTGTTCAGCCTTCTACATAAGAAGAAGAAGGGCAGGGAAAAAAAATGAATTATTGGGTGAACAGGAGTGAATAACCTTTGGCCCTTCAGATGTTGCTGAATTACAACTCCCATAATCCCTGAGCACTTGGACTGCTGGAAATTGTAGTTCAGCAACCTCTGGAGGGCCACAGGTTCTTCACCTCTGATCTAGAAATACCAGTGGGTGTTCTAGATAGCTTTGCTGAATGCTTGGGCTTCAAGTTGGTGCTAGCAGCATTGGTTTAGGTCATGTACTTGGTTATGTATTATAACTAGAGATTTGCAGACCTTTAAAAAAAACACAGAAAAACGTTTTTCCAGTTTTTTCCTATTTCCGAAAAATTGGAGGAAAGGTTCTCTTCCCCCCACTGTTTTTTCTTGGGGGGGGGAGGAATTCCAGGCCTTCACATCACTAATTATAACAGACTTCTAAAAATTCAAGTAGATTTTGAGCACCAGTCTGTAGACCTGGATATAACTTTTAATGCCTTGCGGATCTGTATAGCCCAAATATGTGGATAATAACTTCATATTCATTCCCATCAACAATCCTTTTAATTGACTGCTCACAGTGGCTGATGGCACCTAAGTCCTAGTCTTATTTCCACCCTAATCATATTGTGCACTTTGGGTCATTCGGTCCACTGCCCATCTGATGAAGAAAAGGGATCACCAGTTACTTTGTTGAAATCCTCAATATTCTTATGAAAAATTGTTAATATATTATAAACCTGTTCTGTTCAGTTTAATTAACCATTTTAAACCATGGCCCTACATAGAAGTGGTGCTGTTTATCATTTCCAGGATACCTACAGTATTTCTTTTATATAGAATAAATATATTACTGCTTATGATGGAAGCTGAACATTGCATGTATACTGAAACAAGTGCAGAGGTTTGAGTATTAGACTAGGAGACTATGGTTCAAATGCGCTTTCAGCCATGAAACTCACTGGGTTACTTTGGCCCAGTTGCCATCTTTCAATCAAACCTCCCTCACAGGGTTATTGTGAGGGTAAAAGAGGGATGGAAAGAACCATGTGGATGTATGTCACCTGGAGCTCCTTGGAGGAAATTTAGGACATGTAACATAATAATAAATGAAAACTAATCCAATTGAACCTATTACTGTTGCTGTTCTCCATCCTTCTCTCATGTGGCCTGCCTTCTGTTCACAGGACTATATTGTATAACCTATTGCAACATACAGTCTTTTTATTTCAAACTGAAACCCAGATCTTAACATTTGTATGCATTTATAGGTGCCCAGCATATCAGGGTACCTGAATGAGCACTTTAAGACTGAGCTGTGTCCTGATCTCATTTTCCCTTTATTTCCAGGAATGACTTTACCCACAGGTGTTTCACATTTTCTGCTGCAGTGTTTGGATGAAGAGTCTTCACTGTGCTCTAATACAGAATCTAGTGATGGAGCAAGTACTTATTCATCACCTGAGATATTCAGAGATGAAAACACATTAGGTATGCATGCTTATGCTCTACATGTGAGAGTGACCGTTTGAGAAAAGCATGTGTGCTCTCATCTATATTTTTTAGTTGCAAATGTATGGCAGAAATTGGGAACCTGTGGCCCTCCAGATGTTGCTTTCTTTTCAGCCCCAGCAAGCATGGCCAATAGTCAGGGATCATAGTATCTTAGAATTTGTAGAGTTTGAAGGGATCACGAGGGTCATCTAGTTCAACTCCCTGTAATGCAGGAATATTTTGCCCAACATGGGGCTCAAACCCATGACCCTGAGATCAGGGTCTAGTAGACTCATGGTCTACAGACTCAACTGTCCCAGAGAGGAAAAAAAAAAGGAGAGCAGTTGACTCCACATCCCTGCTGTAAGGCCTGACTACATTGCATTTTTATTTGCTTAATCAAGCCCATCACATAGTCAAGTGAGGAAAGCTTTGCTAATTGATTGTTGCCAAATGCCTCTTAATTTGGTCAGAGAATGACCATTTAATCCAAGGCTAGAGTTCAGAGTGTCCTTGGCAATTCTTAACCTATACTACATTTTTTTGATTGGCTTAACCACAGCACTGGGCAATCAACCATGCATCGATTGCTGAACAAGTGCTTCAAATTACATTCTCAATTATTGTTTGTAGGGAGGGGATCTAACGTCTTTACACTTTATGCCATAATATGCCAACTGAAATCTGTGGAGGTCCTTCAAGAGTGATCAGCTTACAAATGCAATGTTAGCAAACTTAGCATTGTAGAACTTCAAGCATTTCAAAAGTACAGTAGCAACCATATTGTGTTATGTGTTTTAGAAAAAAGCACCGGTCCAGAAGAATGCATTGGGCACAGGAATTCAACCCTCTTGGATACCAGCAAAGCCATCAGCATAGACAAGATGCCACATGTGCCAAATCTTTCACAGATATTGGGTAACCTTGAACATGTTACATACGTGTTTGGTTGCCAGCTTGAGTTTAAACCTTTCTTTGATGCAGAGGGCAGCAAATGTGGGTGACGGGAACTTGAGTTGGTGCTTCCACACTCCAAGTAGCAGAGTTGGATGTCTGGAAATAAAGCAGCTTGATGGTGAGACCATGGGATGACTAAAATGGTTTGAAGAGGAAAGATTAAGCATCCTAGACACAATTGGTCAAGCTGCAGGGTGGGGCAAATTCATATATCCTTTTCTTCAGTCCGTCTCCTGTGTCAAACCAGCATCTATTCAGGGCTGCCCCAGCGACTTACTATAACAACTTCATGGTTAGCTCCAGCACCTATTTTTCTTGGGGAAGAAGCACTCGGAACAAATGTCAATTCGTTTTTCTGTGAATTGACGTTTGTTCCAGTTCAGGGCTAAACAGCTGATTTTCCCGGGGAAAGCAAGGGGCAAGCGAAAATCCTCTTGGACCCATGCCTTGAAAGCACAGGACAAGCAGAAAAGCTAAGACCTGTGCTTTCTGGGCATGGGGCAAGCAGAGGTGTGGATGAGCCCTAAGTTGTGCTGTATTGCTTTAGCTTACCTTGATCACACTCTTCACATTTGATCTCTTACAGAAACCACTTTAGGGGAAAAAAACCAGAGCATTACAAGGTAATACCTAAGCAAAATATTGTTACATGTCTCTGAGCGGTGTGAGATTCCAGGGGTTCCAGGTGCTTGCCCAGGGATTGTGTTCCTAACGAAATGAGCCACAGCGGAGACTGTGATGTCTTTAGGGTATACGGTTTATTTACACATACTGTATATACAACCTGAGTATACGATGGAGGGGTTCAAAGCATTAACACTCCAAAAGGTTCTTGCCCTTCCCATGGCCATAGTCTTGGATGCCTGCAGAAATCAGCCATCACCCTCTGTTCAGCTTGCTATGTTTAATAGACTGCCACTTTTCTCTCGGGCTTGCTGACACAGCCAACAACTATTTTTTCTCCAACCGACGTCATCCCCAACTGCAATCCTAAAAGCAACTGCTCTCCTTCCAGTTCTAAAACTCTACTTCAGAGGCTTTTGTCTTTCTAGCCAATTATGAGTTGAGAGAGGGGGTCGAGTATCTGACACCCAGGAATTATAAGCAGGGTCCAGGAATTAGAAAGGGAATTCAGGCACCCCACAAACGCATAACAATATTTTTTTGTGACTGCTCTCTTTTTTAAAGACAGTATATATGCAACTGCTTGGAGTAATGACTCTGATTGTGGCAGCTACATAAAGCACTGCCTTCGCCATGGCCATTAAGAAGCAACAGCTGTAGCCAGGGAAGTCCCCTCTCTCAAAGAGAACACATTGGGGGAGCATCCCATTATGGCAGAATTGAAGATATTAATTGGTCTGTTGACTCATTAGCCAGTGTATTTTCACTAGATTTGAAGTGATATTAGCCAGTTAGGAAAGAAATCACTTGGATCTTAATGGAAATTTTGTGAGCAGCTAAGCATATAACTACTTTCTTACTTTCGTCTCTTTTTTTTTTTTACTGTGGCAGGCTATCAAAGCAGAAATCACGTTCTGAATTGACAGATGTTTCAGCTGTAGTTGCAGGTAAATAATGTTGTTTAAAACAAACAAGTTGCAAGTTATGTGACGCGACTAGCAGATTTGTTTTTGCTGTGTGCTTTTAAAATAACAAGTTCAGGCCATAGGGCCTGTGTATAATGATGACCCTAAAAGGTTGTCCCTCTTTGCCTGGCTTGGTGGCCCTCCTGGCATTGAAATTCCTTTAACTCAAACAGCTGCAGAGCCAAAGAAGAAGTGAACATGGAAGCCAGCACTAAAGCAGAATGAGGGAAGTAAACATGCCATTGCCTCTTCCTCCTCAGTCAGGCAATTAGAACGCTGCAAGGCATGGCAGGAACACTGACTGCAAACAGGGAAAATGCTGGCGGTTTTAGAAAACAAAACTGCAAAATACAGTGGCTCTTCCTGGCTGCAGACTGCACCCCAGTCCTTCCTGGTTACCATGGCAACTGTGTTTGTGGACTCTTGAAAAGTGATTCATCCAGAGTAGCTCACCCCCACCCCATTTTCATACTTGCAGACTCACATACCATTTAAAAATCTCATTCCACTAAAAAAAAGGGAAAGAAAGAGAAAATTGAGTGAAAAGGACAAGCCACATAGTGTTAAGGGGTGGTTAAAAGCTCAGAAATTGAGGCCGAATGAATGGCTCTGCAGATCAGCCAGTAAATGACTGCAGATCAGCCCATGACCCCCCAAACTGCAGCACAGAATTGAGACAGAGAAGTAGCTGGGCCAATTTGCACAGTCAAATTGAAGAATTATTTTTCTTCCTGTTTTCTCAGGGAAACAAGTGTGCAAAATTTTGCCTGCAAAGGAAAAGACACCTGAATTGCAATCTTTTGGAGCCTCCTTATTGCCTCAAAAACAAACAAAAAAGGTGATGAGTTTAATGTTTATAGGTTGCCATGTGTGAATTGGGATAGTGGTGTGGTGGACAACTAACTGTAGTGACACAACCATGGAAAGATAGCTTGGTAGAGTATGAGACACTTAATCTCAGAGCCGTAGGCCATGTTGGGGAGAAGATACCTGCATTGTAGGGGGTTGGACTACATGACCCACATGGTCCCATCCAGCTCTACAATTCTATCATTTTATCCATCCTACCTATAGATGAATCTGGACAGGAGTGTGATAATAATCTCCAGTTGACTGTAGTCCTTTCATTCATTTTTTTAAAAATCCAGTAAGGGGTCATCATGGGTTTACTGGGGATGGGGCTGTAGTCCTGGCACACTGCCTGGCCCCATCTTTAGATGAGCATTCTGTTACCCTGGATCAGTCACCCTGACCAAGGGGCAAGAGCTCAAGCAGTAATCACATGGCGGCACCTTAGTGCCAGTGATGAGTGAAGAGGGCTACACTTGATGTTACAACTTCAGAATAGGTCATGCTATGGTGGCGCAGTGGGATTGTTAACCCTTCCCCTGCTTGCTGACTCTGCTCTCACAATTCTTCCCTGGTCCTCCCCATGCACTTGATGGGGCAGCTTTCTGTGTTCCATTGTAAATTGAATTATTTGGGTGGGTAATGATTAAGCACCTCTTGTTTTCTTTCTTTTGAAGTTGGATTTCAAGTTGACCTTGTGGAAATCATGGAACATCCAATTATAAAATAGCAGAATTAAGGTTGTCCCTTCAACCTGTCTTAAATAGCCACCCAAATAAAAATGTTCTGGTAACTTAGGCTCTAAATTTGGTAAACCTTTGGAGAAGGAAGCTGCTATACCTGAGGCATCTGCAAAAGAAACTGACTGGGCCCTAGTGGTACAAATTCAGTTTTTTCATATATTATAGAAAGGTGCTCCTGGCTTATCTTTCAACTAAGCTTTTTACATAATATGAAACCACTTCCCATCTAGAATCACTAGTCAATGGCTATTACTTGTTCTTCTAAGTGGGCGTGGCTATCTTTTCTTCTGTGTAACTCCTTAAATAGTTGACAGTGTGAGTTCAGTGAAAAGGCCAAAGTAGAGGGGAAACCACTCCCTTGCAGAATTTTCCTTTTACAAATATGTTTGTGTGTGTGCGGTCTTGATCAAAATAAAGGGTGGCTTCTGTTCATGATGAAAAGAAAGCTATTAGTTAAAAGAAAAAACTGTGCAAAGACAAGCTTCATAGCAGATCTCTAGATTGCTCCTCACATTGCCCTTTTTGCCTCACACTGAGATTTTGGAATTGGGAATTGTTAGCGTTCTGTGCTGAGATCATTTGGAACAAATGTCATGTTTTTAGTGAACATAAAATGGGTCAAGCACTCTATTGGCTGGCCGTCTTCCAGGGACTGTTATGTGATCCTAGTCCTAATGAAGTATAGTGCAGCGACTAAAACCTTGATTTAAATCTCATCTCTCCTCTGCCATGAGATTACTAGTTGGCCTTCAGCAAGCTGCTATCTCTTTCTCCCTCCCCTGCAACATGAGGATAATAAGTGAGATTTTCATCATGCTATTGTTCATAAGAATTACTGAGATGTATACAAAGCACTTCAATTGCTCAAAATGCTATCTAAAACACTTTTAAGTAAGTCCCTTACAAGTGTTGATGATACTACTATACAATTCTTCATGTTTCTGTAGATTAAAGATCAGCAACCCAGGAAAATGAAGTGCACAAAAAGAGTACTGTTTTCCTCATCCTCATCCTCATCCTCTCCTTATGTATTGGGTCCAGCCAAATTTTGCGGAATCGCAGCTGAAACCTTCGGCTCTGCACAGCCAGGTACTGGCATGGTAAGTTGTTTTCAACTGCTAAGCTTTAAGGGAATGGGGAGTGCTGCACTTGGGGGTTAGAGAGCTGTTGCAAGGCTAAGAGATGCAGAAACTATACTGAATGGTGCTATGGGAAATTACAACGCAAAAGCTGCCAGGTGGAGAAATCGAAATTGGAAACAGAACTGTTAGAACCTAAGACTAAGGTACTTTCAAGAATGTATAACTTGCTGTTAAAATGGAACACACAAGATGAAATGGTTAAATAGGCTATGATAAAGCGGGCACAGGATATTGGGTATAATATCATGTTTGAGGACTGGGAAAGGTTGTGGACCACTGGGTTGAACCACTGCATGTAATGCTTTGAAGGAAAATGTAATGAAAATGATATATAGATGGTACATGACCCCAGTTAAACTTGCCAAAATATACCATTTGTCTGATAACAAATGCTGGAAATGTAAAGGAAATGAAGGAACTTTCTTTCACCTCTGGTGGACGTGCCCCAGAGTGAAGGCTTTCTGGGAAATGATATATAATGAGCTGAAAAAGGTATTTAAGTATACCTTCCCTAAGAAACCAGAGGCCTTCCTCTTGGGTATTGTCGGCCAGAGGGTGATAAAGAAGGACAGAACTTTTTTCCTGTATGCAACAACGGCAGCAAGGATACTCATCGCTAAGCATTGGAAAACTCAAGATCTACCCACACTGGAAGAATGGCAGATGCAACTGATAGACTATATGGAACTGGCTGAGATGACCGGCAGAATCCGAGACCTGGGAGAGGAGAAGGTTGAAGAAGACTGGAAGAAATTTAAGATTTATTTACAAAAATATTGTAATTTGGTTGAATGTTAAGAAGGATGCTAGATCATAAATAATTGAGCACCACTAAATTAGATGGAATTAGGATGATAAGTGAGATTGAGGAAAATATAAATCTTTTGGAGAATTATTATATTATATTTAAAAGAGCGGGACATAAGAACGCAAACAAGATGATAAATTGCTGGTAAAAATCTACAATGATGTAAGTGGGAGCGGGAGACATGAGGGAGTCCAAAGAAGCTATGAAACTATGTTATGATACATGTTATATTGTTTATTATTTTTGCATTTGTATTTAAAAATTTTAATAAATATTTTTTAAAAAAAAATACAACGCAAAAGCTGGCAAAAGATAAAAGTGGCACTAGTTAAACTAGGTGTTGGGAGACCTGGGGTCTTTGGGATGTTGTTGGACCCCATCTTCCATCGTCTCTATTGGACACACTGGCTGGGGCTGATGGGAGGTTGGGTCATGTTAAACAATATGGATGAGCCTTTTGTGGTCTATGGGCTGAATTGGACCCATAAACCCTCTTCAAAATTGGGAGTCTCTCTTCCCTTTGGCATGGTTCCACTGATAGGTGTACTTAGTGTTCAGGAAACAGGAAGTAGTGCTTCAGTTGGCTTTTCCATACTTATCTTTTGTCCCCTGCTTTCTAGGCGCAGGTCTGGGCTTTAAAGCTCAGTGTCTGAGCACTCCCCCCCCCCCCCACGCTTTCCCCAGGAAAACTCTCTCTTTAATGCAGAATCAAAACAAATGGCAATTCGGGTTTGGGGCAAATTGCCATTCGCTCTCATTCAGTGATAAAGAGTGGGGCTTTGCAGGAAAAGAACTGGCGCAAAAATAAAAGTGCTTGGATGGGGGGCATTAAAGCACAGACCTATGCCTAGAAACACAGCACAAAAGGAAGTCTGGATGAGCCCTGAGTCTTCTCAGACATGTTCACTTGACATTTTGCTTTCAGAATGAATTCAGAGTATCCTGCGATACAACCAAAGCATTCTGTTTACAGGAAAATCTGGTTATCTGTTTCAAATGGAATTCTCTCTTGTAAAGGAATTCAATCTGGAAACTGGATGGGGCTGCAGGTAGATGTTTTATATGAAGGAAATTAAATATTTTAAAATTAACAGCAGAACAGATTGCTCTTGCTATTTGCTTCTGATAAACTTTATGTCTGTATCGGAGAGCAGTTCCAGAGCAGTGAACATAGGAAAGAATAAAGTACTATTAACAAGTGCAGCACTTCTACAGACAGACGAATCATAGAATCATAGAGTTGGAAGAGACCACAACAGCCATCGAGTCCAACCCCCTGCCAAGCAGGAAACACCATCAGAGCACTCCTGACATATGGTTGTCAAGCCTCTGCTTAAAGACCTCCAAAGAAGGAAACTCCACCACACTCCTTGGCAGCAAATTCCACTGTCGAACAGCTCTTACTGTCAGGAAGTTTTCCCTAATATTTAGGATTTAGAGTTTAGCAAAATAAGCTCAAAACAAATGTAACCATTTGCATTTATTTCCATGTGAATGATACAATGCAATGAAATGTGTTTATATTTAAAACATCAGGGTCTTGGTGTTGTTGTTTGTATCAGTTTCAGACGGCCATTTTCAAACCAGTTTTGTGGGCCAAAAGCTATCTCTCATTTATCTGCATAATTTCCTGGCTTTTGAAATGTTTCTCCATACTGTATGTGCTAGTAGCTGTTTTGAAATCTGGGGGCCACTTTAGGCAATACCTTTCCTGTGTAGAAAATAATCATCATGCAGGAAGAAAAGTACTTGCATTCATATAAAAATTGCACATATATAACCGTTGCGGCTTCCAAATATGTGGCAAAATAGATGTCGGTACTGGTGGCCAGAGTGTAGGGAAAAAGCTCTACATCTCCACTTACCTCTTGTTCAAATAACTAACTAATTTCTTTTCTTGCTTTTTACTATTTCATTATTATTATTATTATTATTATTAATTATTAAACATGCATCTCTTAAGATACACAAAAGGCTTAAAAGAGATAGGGATTGGCTTCGTGGTAGTGTGTGGATTTCACTCTCGGTCTACTCTGTTCAATGTGCCACACTAGCTTTTTTTAAAAGGACAGAAAAGAAGCACAAACAAACTGTAAGATTGCCTTCATTTGCCTTATCAGTAGTTTAGGTCATCCTGAAGACAGGTAAGTATATATTCAGAGATTCTCAAGTATTACACTAAATGTTCTGCTCAATTCAGAAAAGCAGTATGCATGTGTCCTTTTGTCTTCCTTCTGACAAACAACTGCAGTTACTCCTATAGTAGTGTGCTGGGAGAAAGAAGCTGAGTGACCTGTGACAGTCTGACAGTCACATACTGAAAAAGAGAAGGCTAATTGTCATTCTTCCTCATGACTCAGACAGGCTGTATATGCAAAGTATAGGATGCCAGGAGGGGGCTCATTTGAAAGCTTGCTTAACCTTTTAGTTGAAGGATCTTAGATCCGTATTAATGAGAGTGCTGTACATTTTTGTTTTGTTTTGATATAGTTGGACTCTTCATCAGTGCATAAAGTCTCACTCGGTGAAGCTTCCTTGCCAAGCACAAGTCGTTCAAATGTAAATTCAAAAGAAGTCATTCCTGCTTCCCTGTCTCCAGAAAGTGTTATTCATCAGGTTATATCTCTATTATATTTTTCCCTTTGCGGCAGTGCTAACCAAACATACTTAGGTGTGTGGGTGTGTGTGGGTGTGTGGGTGTGTGTGTGTGTACATACTTTTAAATAGACAGGGCAGGAGAACATGTCAAATGATTCCAAAACTCAAAATTTCTCACTTATCTATGGTAAGTGAGGACAGGATATTTAAATAGAAGTTATGTTGTGAGGCCTGTCCCAAACCTGTTTGATTATACAAGCAGCTGCCACAAAGAAAGTCCAATGTGGAGCTGCATTAAAAAAAAAAAAAAGCACAAGCAAGAATACGCAGTACTTGGCCACATCTTAATTATTTTAAACTTTTAAGACGATGCACTTTTGCTGAAAAAATAGCAGAACCAGGGTTTTTTTCCACCCAGAGCCTGTAGGGGGTGAAAAGAGTATGTTTGTAGTGAACATATTTAGGGCACCTTCCTGTTGGCGGAATGTCCTACATAACATGGCTTTTTCTAGATATTAAAATTACTACCATAGTTTAGTGTTATCGTTAATGAGCAGCACCAAGCCTTGAGCTTGTGAACTCCCTTCTCCTTTGGTGCAGCCTAAAGGGGACTGGACGTGGGGACGTGGGTGGCGCTGTGGTCTAAACCCCTGAATCTAGGGCTTGCCAATCGGAAGGTCGGCGGTTTGAATCCCCTCAACAGGGTGAGCTGAGCTCCCGTTGTTCGGTCCCAGCTCCTGCCAACCTAGCAGTTCGAAAGCACGTCAAAGTGCAAGTAGATAAATAGGTTCTCCTCCGGTGGGAAGGTAAACGGCATTTCCGTGTGATGCTCTGGTTTTGCCAGAAGTGGCTTAGTCATGCTGGCCACATGACCTGGAAAAACTGTCTGCGGACAAACATCAGCTCCCTTGGCTAGTAAAGCAAGATGAGCGCTGCAACCCCAGAGTCATCTGCAAGTGGACTTAACTGTCAGGGGTTCTTTACCTTTACCTTTAAAGGGGACTGGAAGTTTTTGCTTTTAAACCAACCATAATTCCTCATTATGTTCAAACTCAAGAGTATGTTCGAGAGAAATGATGCTTTGTCAGGATCAAATATGATTTACAATCCTGACTTTCTGTCTAACTGTTTTTGAACTCTTGATTTTCCTGAGTTAAGATGCAAACCAAGGAACTCTGCTTTGCTTAAGTGGAAGCAAATGCTTCCAGGTTCTTCCTCGTGGCCCCTCTGGAGGAGAAAAGGGGAGAGGGAGCATGTGAGCCCAAAGCTATTGGTTCATAATTCAGTGCTGCATCAAAGCCCAGTCTATGCCTCGTAGGATGGCCTAAGTTTTGTTCCATTTCTTTCAGTGTCTACGTAACCCTCCAGAAATCTGCTGTATCATTAAAGCTTCACCAGGATCTAGACCACTGAAAGTTCTCCAACGCCCACTGATAGGAAAAAGAGTGTTTCCCCCACCAGGAGCAACTGAAGGTAAAGCAGGACAAGGGGATACAGAATATGTATTTATTGTGAGAACCCCTTACACAAGGAAGAGATTTGGGGTGGTTGTTGTTTGTTGTTGTAAACTGTTGAAGCTCCTGTTTTTGACTGAAGGAATCCTTACTTGTAAGTATAGACTGTGCCACAAAACTTCCCTTCTGTTTGAATCTACAAACAAATTGCTGGGGATATGAAGGACATTGGGCTTGGACTTGGGTTCAAAGCCCAGCTCAGCCCAGAACCTGCCAGGTCACTGGGCAAATCATGATTTCTCAAACATTGTGAGAGATGTAGCTGAATGGTAGAGCATCTGTTTTGTATGCAAAAGGTTCCAGGGTTCAACCCCTGGCTTGCCCAGGTAGAGCTGGAAATGTCTCTAGTCTGAAACTCTAGAGAACCACTGCCAGTGTAAATGAGATGCTTTCATGCAGAAAGAAGATCCCAGGTTCTGTCTGGCACCTCCAGGCCAGGTTGTAGATATGATGGTGGGTCTCCTGGGTGGCAGAATCAGGGAGATTGGATAGCTCTGTAAGTCAATTAAAGTGATATGTTTTCTTCAAAAAGTGAAATTGAAGTTTATTCCCAATGCAAATTGATTTCTTTTTCAGATATTATTACCAGTTCAAAATACTAGATCTACAGGAACAATAGGTAAGCACTGCTGCATGTAATGTGGGGTAGGGGAGAGAAAGAGAGGGGAGCACTTTCTAGAAACCTCAGCAGCAGCCTTCTTAACCCGGTGTCCTCCAGATGTTGTTGGACTCCCTCCCAGTTCCCATCATCCCAGGTAGCATAGACAGTGGTCAGGGATGATGGACTCTTCCAATGACATCTGGAGGAAACCAGGTTGGGAAAGAAGCCTGCCCTGCAGCTGCATTGTATGGACAGTGGGTTCAGTAAAAAAAAGAAAAGAAATGGACTGAATGAATGGGACTGATGTTCTTTATATTATCCTTATGCCCCAGTGATTTCAGTAGCTATTTTCTTTCTAACCATTTTGTTTGTCAGTGGTACATAATCTTCTAAACTGCAGCTTTATTGTCACAGAGTATTTAAAACACCTGAAAATATAGTTTGGGGGCCTTTATTGTTCCCTTGAGGGAAAGTATTTTGTTTCTTTATGGACTGTTCTCTAAGGGTACAACATTTCCTTTACTTGTTAAAAGAGAAAAAAACGGGATATTGAGAACATGGAATGGTAGGAAGAAGCTGAGCTGCACGTTTGGACTTCGTTAAGTTTGAAAGTTAATGACACCTTCAAAAAAAGATTCTGAAAATACTTACAGTTCTGGAAATCTATATTCTGGTAGGTAAAAATAAGATCAGGAATTATAAAAGTTAGTACAAGTGTCATTCTTTTACCTCATGCTTTGTATATACCACTATCCTGTATTGCAAAGCACTTCTTTATTGTAAAATGTGTGCGGAATATACTTCTGGTAGCTCTCAGCCTGATTTCCAAAACTTAACTTTAAGTGCTTCCGTTTAAGCCAGTTTAGGATAACAGCATCTACTTGTAAATCTTAATATTTCCCATCAACTGTTCTTGTGAAACTGACTTGTGTGTGAATATGGATATGGATTTTAAACATTAAGCTAAGATGTGTATAAAAACGAGATGCATTTTGTTAGAGTCAAGCTACTTGCATCTGAATTCAGAATGAAGTTCTAACCTTTAACATTTGGCATAAGAAATGCTCCATTCCTACCTACTCATTTTGTGCAAGTAGACTGTGGTCTGCTCACTTAGGACAAAAAGTGCACCCTATGAAGTTTTGTCAGTAGCGTGATATTGACTGTACATTTCTATGTGTAACTGCTTAACCTATTTTTTTAAAAAAACGTAGAGTGGTGGGCAGAAAGCTGCCCAAGTTCTGTACTGAATACAAAATCTGCACCACTGTATAAGCATACATAAAAAGGAAGTTCAAAGGAAACATTTTGAGTCTTCATTTGTTTAAAGTGGAAAACCATTTCCACCTGCGTGCACCCTCCCTACCATGAGTCACAGAGAATAGGAGGAAGACTGGATTGTCTAACGCTAATTACTAACTTTCGCTTATAATATAAAGGGAAAGAGTAGTCAGGAGACCCAAATGATGCAAACTGCCTGAATTTCAGTCTTGATTCCAGCCTGAACTGCTGGTATCTGCCTCTGCTTCCTGTCACTTATTTTCAGCTGCCATTCTGGAAGCCTAAGCTAGCTCCTGTAGCTGTGTTTTTACAATGCATCTTGACGCATAAATATTAGCAGATCTTATGTTGTCTCCATGCTGCAAAACTTTTTACCTGTTCATTTCTTTACATCTAGTTGCAGTTAAAGACAGAAGAGTAAGTGGAGCCATTGGGTTGTATCCAAGAAAGTTGTCTTGCCTGCACAACAGGGCTTCCACTTCCTCTCTTCTCCACCGCCCCCACCTCCCTGTTTGCTCTGGAGGATTGGGAAAAACCCCAGAACCAACTGGGAGAGGGGTGTGCAGGGAGAGCAGGTGCTGTTGCATAAGTGGGTGGAAACCACTTTTTAGGTCCTCCCAGAAGGGCACTGAGGCTGGGAATCTTTTTAGAATCATAGAATCATAGAGTTGGAAGAGACCACAAGGGCCATCGAGTCCAACCCCCTGCCAAGCAGGAAACACCATCGGAGCACTCCTGACATATGGTTGTCAAGCCTCTGCTTAAAGACCTCCAAAGAAGGAGACTCCACCACACTCCTTGGCAGCAAATTCCACTGTCGAACAGCTCTTACTGTCAGGAAGTTCTTCCTAATGTTTAGGTGGAATCTTCTTTCTTGTAGTTTGGATCCATTGCTCCGTGTCCGCTTCTCTGGAGCAGCAGAAAACAACCTTTCTCCCTCCTCTATGTGACATCCTTTTATATATTTGAACATGGCTATCATATCACCCCTTAACCTCCTCTTCTCCAGGCTAAACATGCCCAGCTCCCTTAGCTGTTCCTCATAAGGCATCATTTCCAGGCCTTTTCCGATAGCTCAAGCTAGCAGCATTCTCTCTTTCATCCAACATTCTACTCTTCAAGATGGGGATAATACAGAGCTGATGTAAGGTTTACAGTGTTTGAATTTGCCATTGTTCAGCTCTTCTCATCCTTGGAATATGAGGTCTCCTCAGTGGAGGAACAGGGACATCAGAATTCCCCAGCAGATCTCTACACCACCAGTGATCCTGAAGAGATTTTTGTATCCCTATTCCAGGTCACCATACCAGCTGACTGGGTTCCAGGCCATCTCTTCGTGTCCCACCCCTTGTCTCCCAACACCACAGGAGCCAAGATGGGGAGCCTAGCAGAAGCTTCAGAGCTACCACCAAAGTGCTCAGCTACCTGCACAGGAGGCTACTTGGGAGAAGGGGGAAGTATATGGAAGCACCTACGAAGATCAGCACAGGATGGAACCTCTGTCTCTTAGGGCTCATCCACACTTCCACTAGTCTTGTGCCTAGAAAGCACCTTGATTCCTGTCAAACCTGCTGATCACATAAGGTTCTGTAGACATCCTTACGAATGTAAGGAGAAAGAGTTCAGCTAGCTTTAATTTGAAGACCTAAGATACATGCAAAAATAAATAAATTCAGACTGACAGTGAACGTTGATGTTTCAAGCGGGTGCAAAATGTAAATAAAATCTGGAGAACGATTTTTCTAGAATGGTGTATGGGTTATAGTGAAATAGTTGTCTATAGGTAACTGTTCAATCTCACAGTTTCTGTCTTCAGAATATCATAGCTTGTCACACTTGTTATTGATAGTGTACTAGAACTTGGATTTGGAGACAGCAGCATTAACCAAATTAGTCTGAAAGAATAATTTATTGCATTTACTCCATGTCCTCGTGAAGCCAAAGCTGACCTAGAAGTTATCTGTGCATTTGAAGAAAATATCCACAATGCTACATGCTCCTGTGCAAATAACGCCGGTGGCAAAGGTGTTTTAAGATTGTTTCAAAAGGTGCATTTGATGAAAATGCCAGATTTGATTAATATTTTACCATGAAGATGTGATCATGCTAATTTAGACCAAAGTACTTTTATGGACTTCAATCAGCCTTACGTGTGTCACGTGGACTGTTAAGAGTGTCTCCTTGATTATATCTGTATGCATGGGGCTTCCACGTTAAATATGCGGCTGCTGGCCTGCAGTGTGTGCTACCTGTCACTAAACTATAGGGTACTCTACATACATTTACTTAGTGGTATTTTGTTGCAGTTGTGCCACTAGTGTATATATAATTGTTGAAAACCACTTTTTGGAATCAGCTCCTTAAAGCTCAGTAAGTACTGGGGGGATGAGTTTCTCTTGTCTGACTAAGGATGAATTTGGTAAGATATTATTTCTGGAAGAGTAATCAAGAAGGTGAAGATAATCCTCACTGATTGACGGTTTGCTACTTTTTTAACAACTTTATTTAGACTGTGGAGCTTAGTCTCTGCACGGTTTCCTTGATGCTATTTTCCAAAACATCAAACAGGACAAGGTCACCACACTAGGAAGATTCACCTCTGATGGAGGCCTTCAATGCTGTTGACACAAACACAGCAACGTACTTTGAATGACAACGAGTTTCTGATTCCAGCCGGGAACCATCTGCATGAGGTAGCTGTGCAGGGTGTCAGTTTAAACTTCATCTTGCATAATATAAGGCTGGTGGAGGTGAAGAGAGACAGAATCTTTTCCTAACAAAAGCCCTTGCTTATACAGAAGGGGACCCTTCCAACCATACTCTAGTCCAAGACTGGCTGAAAATAATAATACGTACTCCTTGATAAACATGTCAACAAGCATCAAATTGATTTATGCAAGTCCTATCAGTTGATGACTGCACTTCAAGTAGTAACTTGTGTATGTGAATGACATGTCTTGAATTAAAGACCACCAACAGAAATTCTATCTTGCAAGAAACATGAGACTTTTCAATGGAGTAGCCAGACTAGATATCTCACCCTTCCTGCATTGTGCCACCAGTGGGTGGAAGCCAACTGGGCTCCTGAAGAGACAGAGTTGGTTGGTAGGAGCCAATCACAGGCCCCATCTAGCATGAGATGGGTATGTGTGGAGATAACCAGAATGAGGAGTCTCCTCCAGTCTGCCTCACATGTATACTAAAGGTGAAAGCCAATGTCGATTTAACTTGTGTGAGATTTGGGTTGCTACTGAATTCCTGTAAAGCATACATGAATTCCTTGTATTGACGAAGAGGTTTTTTAGCAAGGTAGGCAAGATTGCAATCCTCACCCTCATGGGCCATCTTAGGTGCAAGGAACAACTCACCTGTCGACCACCTGGCAAATGCCAGAGGATTATCCCACCCACCTATCAAAGTACCTTGCGTGGCATGTGGGAACCACAGCATAAGGTGATTTGCCAGTTCTGTGCTTGGCAAAGTGTCAAATGTAGGCTTCGCAAAACTGGCTTTCTGCAGGATTGGGCTGTGTGATCAGGATTCCCAGCTGATCTGCTTTAAGCCGTCCGTGCTTTAAACCATTCTTCCCTATTAAGTTATGAATTAAGCTACTGACTACACAGTCCTGTAATTTATTAAAATGCCATGAACGAGGCATCTTTGCTATGCTGTGTTTTCCTACTCTGCCCTTCCCCTGCCCAGTTAAATTGGACTGGAAACAGAACATGATTTTGTAGTATCCTATTGGACACTTAAAGGTTGCGAGACACAATCATAGTACTCATAGAAGTAGCTGCTATTCCCTAAAGTCATTGGAACTCCTTGAGAAACAAGGGCTGAAAATAATCCTTTGAGGGATTTCAATGACATCATCTCAGATGAGTCACATTCCTAACTTGTGGGAAATGTGCAGTGCAGATTTGATGTCTGATCATTTTATGGCATATAATGGGATTTATATGCTGCGCCTGCTTAAGTATTTGCAAAATTGGAGCCCCTCTAGACATTTTAAAGTGCAGCAGTAGAAATAATTGAGAGTGGAATTAGTAAATGTGTGAAAAAAGGAAAGTGGGGGGATGCTTTCCTTCTTTCTATTGAGAGCACTGTAGGTTTGTGTAATAACACTTCTAGAGCATGCCAATGGACTTCTTTCACTTCATTGGTTACAGTTTGCTCAGCCCTGGGAAGAGGAAGCGGGGAGAGGAACCTGAATCTCACAGAAACCTATGAAAGGTAATGAATGAAACTCTGCGTAGGAAGAGATACCTAAGCTTGCTTTTACATTTCTCTGTCACGGCCCACATGCGTCACTATGTACATTTGCACTGTCTGATCAGCAAAGCAGTCCGTGGCGAAGGGTCGTAGCTCAGTGCCAGGGCATCTGCCTTGCAAGTGAAAGATCCTAGGTTCAACCCCTGACATTTCCAGAAAAGACTGTGGATTAAATCCTGGAAAATTGCTGCTAGTTGGGTGGACAGTACTGAGCTAGATGGACCAAAGGTCTGACTCTGTATAAGGCAGCTTCCTAGGTTGATTGTTCTGGTAATGCAACTGTACTTTAAGGGTAGCTGATGGGTCTCAAACCCTTGATGAGTTAGGGACTTCCCTGCATGCAAAGGCAGGATCTGGAGGATTGAGTGGATGAGACCAATAGTCAAGAAGGTGGTTTCTGCACATGCAAGTGAGGCCAGATGGAGCTCCTCAACCTGGAAATGGAGCCCATCTAGGAAAAAGAAAACTGATACTAAACTTCTGCCTTGTGGTATATCTTTGGGAGAAGAAAGGCTAAGAAGTAACCCTACACAAATCTGGAGTGGAGTCCCTAAGACAGTCAGATGGTGCCTTGTATGCCTCTTTCTGGCAACTTCTGCAGCCAAGCTGGTGCCAAATGTATTACTCTGCTTTCTTTTGGACCACATCAGCGAGACTGAGAGGCGGTTCTGTCATCTGGGCAGCCCAGGACCCCCATGCACACTGCCCATGCTTGCGCCCAGGGAGGTCACTTCGGTGCTGCTAATGCTGCGGTTTGACTACACCCCTGGAGGCATACTCCATTGTCTTTTGATGGATCTCAGCAACAAAAGTAAGGGAGCAGTGTTCAAAAAGGTTTCAGCCTGATCTGGGCCTTTGCAGGTGTGTTTCAGAATCATTTTGTATAATACTTCCAGGGTATTACATACAGAACAAGTTACACTAATGCCAATTCTTTGGGCTCAATGGGCACTTACAGCTAGTGATGAAAGTGAGTAGAAGCTCCCAGTAGTGTTTTCTATGTGTTAGTTGGACATACCAAGGAGGATCAGGATGGTAATACAGTATACACACCCATTATTAGTCTGAAAGGGCCTGCCACATGACTGGGAACCGTGATTGCCCCAGAGTTCCTAAACATGGAGAGCAGCCCTTCCAAATAAATACTGGATATTGGCAGTGGCAGGCCCCATTAGACAGGCATGGACTATTGTCCTTTCACATGCTCAGGGATTGCATGGGGGAGGACAACTAACACCTGTCAAGAACCCCTTTCCCTGCTTCCTTCAGCACTGTGGCTGCTGCCTAGTCACTCATCTTCCCTATGTCTGTGCCCCGTCTTGGACTTAGAGCAACATAAAAGTCTGCATGTTCTGCTGCTTCAAGCTTATGTGAAGCACTACCTGAAGGGTGAGTGTGTGAGCAAGTTGGAATACTTAAGCAGATCCACACATTTCAATCATAATCTGCATTTAGAGCACATAAAATAATATTGGGGACTGTAGCTTGGGGTGCAGGGAAAGGTAACTTTGTCAGGGGGGACTACAGTTTGCAAGATCCTTGTGCCGGGATCATGTGCTTTAAATGTGTGTTGAATGTAACTTAAATGTATGGCTCGGGATTGCAGAGAAAAAGGGAAATTGTGGCTGCTGCAGTTGGAAGACTTGGTGACCATCCCAAGGTGAGCTTCGTTCATGGAAATTCGTTTAGTTTTAATCTGGGCCTTACTAAGTTACTCCAAGAAACTCACATGTTCTTAATTAAAAGTTCAGAATTTTTGGTGCTGATAAATCCAGGGTTGCAGGTTCTGCTATTCCTATATTGCAGGGGGTTGGACTAGATCAGAGCTTTCCTGTTAGTGTGTGGGCTGTGTGTCACGTGAATGTTCCTGCGCTCCTCCTGGGGCTGGAAAGGGGTTAGTTTTAAGCTCTGGTTTGATTGTAAAACTGAATTACTGTGTCACGAAATGTTGCATGTCTAAAAAGTGTGTCACCAACATGCAAAGTTTGGAAAGCTCTGGACTAGATGATCCTCAGGGTCCCTTCCAATTCTACAATTTTATTATTCTAATTCCGTCGGGAAGCAGAACCAAAGCAAAAACACATGGGGGGGAGGGGCGCCAATAAGTCAAGAGTTTAACTGCGATCGTGACAAAATACATTGGGGGCAAGTTTTTATGTTTTTGCCTTCTTGCATCCCTGTTATTGACCCTTCTTGGATTCCAGGGGTGGGGGTGCTGATCTTAAAACATCTCCAGAGCGGCTCAGGAGTCCCACATCCTCCAGGGTCGTGGAATTCCAGTCGGGGTGGGGGAGGAAAACCAGACAAAACTCCACAAAGCCATCCCATCCAAAGCGCAAGGAGCGCTCGGGTGTCCCCATTCCCGTCTGCGTCTTTGAACGGGGCCTGTTCCGTGCTCAGTAAGCTAAAGCTCAGCGGATCGAAGGCGAAGTTGGCGGGAGAGCCCAGGCCGAGCGCCTCCCGCTTTCCTCCCTTTCCCTTCCCTCTCCTTCCTTGCACCAAAACATCCCCAAGCGCCGCCGCTCCACCAAAGCCAAGCAGGGATCGCCGTGTTCCCCACGTGGGCTGGGCCGGGCCGGGCCGCGCGGCCAATCGGCTGCCGGGAAGCCCGCGCGAAACCCCGCCCGCCCGCCTCCCCCTCCCGCCGCGGCTGCTCCAAGTGATTAATTTTTGTCATATGACTGTCACACCGAATGGAGTCGGGTTCGCGGAACTAGCCGGCCTTCGCAGCTCGCGCGCGGGGAGGGGGGAGATCGCTCGCTGGCTGGCTCGCTGGCTGCTCCGGGCTTGGCCCCGCCGGGGCGAGAGCGGCGCGCTCCCAAAATGCCGCCCACACCCACCTTGTTGCAGAAGCTCTTCAACAAAAAGAGCGGCTTGGTCTCCCCCTGCAAGGAGCCCCGGGAAGAGTGCGTCTTCAGGTAAGGGGGCAGGCAGGCAGGGGGCGGGTGGAGCAGGGGCTGGGGCTGGCCCTGGCTTGGTTCCGGGGTCGGATCGCGGCGGGGCTGATCCGCATCCCCTCTCTGGCTTGGGGGCACTGCTTGGCTTCCTTGCTGCTCTTTGCGGAGTCGCCTCCTTCGCCTACCATCCGAGCCACGCCGCCGATTCTTCTCTTCCCCATCCCTAACTTGACAGATCAGACTCTCCTTCTCTCCCAGCCTCCCCCCTTTTCCCCCCAGGAGGAGGCGGAGGGGCGGGCGGGGAGTTTTCCTGGCACCGTCTTGCCTTGGCGGCCACACAGCCGATCTGCCTCCCAGGCGGAAATCACACGGATGTGTCTCTTCGCCATGCGCCAAAACTTCGCGCAACGTTGTTTCTACTTTTTGAGGAGCTCCCTCTCCCTCCTCTTCCTCCTACTCGTGCCTCTTTCGGCCTCGGAGGATCGTGGCCGTCACGTTCGTGCAGAGCCGAGTACCCTCCCCCCAAAAAGTCACTTTCTTGAGTTGCAAAAAGAGAAACGACTCCCCTCAAAAAGGGAGCCACTTCCCCCTGCTGCCTCTCAAGCTCTTCATTTGGGTTCTGTTGGGGAAAGAAAAGAAGAAGACCGGCTCTCTCTTCCTCCTCCTTTCCCAGTGCTCTGTTCCCTCCTCCTTTCTTCAACTTCGAAGCACTAAATAGACAATTAAATTAAAAATATATAATATGCCATCTGCACACACTCGGCTGTCTTGAAAGTGGAAGCGACGACGCTTGACTGCCTGGCAAGAGCCACCTTAAATCTTAAGGAGGGACAGAAAACGCGAACTGTCTGGCTGCCAGTGCAGTGTAGGTTTACCAGAGAAATCTGCTTGATCTTGCCATAACAGAACCCTGCCTGGCTGGGCGAGGGTACCGAATAAACAGGCTGCAAGCCAAGGATGGTTCTGTGAAAGCCCTTTGTGCCTCTCGGAAAGTTCCCTTTGCGTCTCGTTTCCCTTAGTAATAATAATAGAAACAAAACGTACATTTCAGCTCTGTGACTGTGCAAGAGACTTGCCACTGAACTCTTTGGGCTTATGATATTCTTTCTTATCCTTTTGCCTGTTGGTGGCCCAGTACAATCCTAGAGATATGCTGCTTATATTGGGGTTACAGCAATAGTCAGAAATTGAATTACTGTTGGCACAATATTTAAGCACTGAGATCAGAATATTACTTAGAAGTCTTTCCATTGTGTACCCGGCCAAAATTGTTTCTGAATGTCCTGTGCATATTTCTTGGACCTGGGTTCTGCTGAGTTCTGCAGGAGTGACTTCCAGGCCTTAGGATGCAAACCTATGCACCCTTACGTGGGAAAAGCTCACTGAATTCAGTGGGACGTATTTTTGAGTAATGAAATAGGGAACTGGGCTGCACATGACTTTCACAGATGAGGAATAGTATGCTGTTGGTGTTGAGTCTTCTATCAGCCCAATTCCACTGCTGCTGGAAAAGAAAGTTAGTTACCAACTTTGAATTTAGTATTAGAAGGCTGATGTGAGTGGAAATCATTTGCTTAAATTACATAACAGACAATACTACAGTCTTGTAGAGGCAGCTAGATGTTGCCACAGACTTCACTTTGACGAAGATTTCACTATTCCCACAAAATTTCTATTTGACATTCGCCACTTGAATTATTTTCATTGTCTAACCATTTCGTTCAGTTAAACTATGTTTCAAAACATAAAATAGATTGCCCAAAGGCTTCTTTGTGGAACCACTTACCAGCTTTGTTTAATTTTATACACAACCGTGTTACTGTTTGTTGGCACTGGGTGTTGATATCACCTGGTAATACTCTACTGTGCCACCTAGTCTTCAAGAACACCTAAATTAGCCCAAACAGTCAATCCTAGCTGCATCTACTCAAAGGTGTTTTATAAGCAAACCTAATACTGTATCTATCTGGCTACTTCTAGTGCACCGTTTTATTAGAATATCAGTATGCAAATGGGAATTCCTTAATGACGTGTGAATAAACATGCAGAAGTCAATGAAAATTGTTTTGACATATTAAAGTCAGTGTTTAAGAAGATACATTTTTAAGAACATATACTTTGAAATAAATATTTCCACACATAAGAAGCAAGCACAGCTTTTAACATGCTATGTATTCCTTTCATGGCTTGGTCATATATTCTATGGTTTCTGCTCTCCCACTTGGTTCTCACCTTTTCTACTGTATTTATAAAGTGTTTTCAGGAAAGTACTTTGCAAAGCATGCAAAGCCATTTAGCTATGGTGAAATACTAGCTAAGCATCAAAAGATTTTCATGTACTTTATAGGCTATGTACTTTTCACAGTTGTAGATATTTCAGAGGTGGCCCTATTAAAAGGGTGAGGTGGTCTTTTGGATGACAATATTGTCACTTATTTAGAGGCA
This sequence comes from Podarcis gaigeae, assembly GCF_964106915.1. Taxonomy (NCBI): domain Eukaryota; kingdom Metazoa; phylum Chordata; class Lepidosauria; order Squamata; family Lacertidae; genus Podarcis; species Podarcis gaigeae. The sequence continues at coordinate 57,687,317 of NC_139679.1, forward strand.
TGTGTCTATCACCATCGGAGGATGTTTGGATCTTCTATATTAGGAATCGCATGCAGGTTGTTGGAAATATGCATTGGGTTGAATCCAGACTTCATCTTCTGCAAATGGAAAGACTCCTGTCCATGGAAGGCTCTTGGTCCAGTAGAAGGATCTTGTAGGTGTAAAGGGGTGTAGTCCCTCGATACCATTTCCCATCCTGTTCTGGAGGGTCCTCATGTCTCCACATTTTTTCTGAGCATGCAAGGATCTGTAAAGGGAAGGGGGAATCAACAAAAGTCACCTTCCCCACTTATGCTGGAAGGAGCAAAGCTTGGATCCAAGCCATCGGTTACATCTGTTGAAGACATATCCTGCCATAAACATTGTGCACTTTATTTTAGTCTCCTCATTAAATAAGGGGTTGACATTTTTATTTGGTTACAACCGATACCAAAACATACATAAGTAAGGATGGACTTGAGGGCCTACATAAACTTTCTATCTGCATTAAGTTATTAAAAGTTTGTTTTCTACCCATAGATACAGCACAGTTATATTAGTTAGGCAGCACGTCATGGAGAATAGGTCAGTCGGCAGTTATTTGGCTGTGGCAGCTAACATTTCGGAGGCAGCATAGTCCTTGGTACCAGTTGCTGAAGAAAGGCAACAGGGCATGAGTTTCTTGTCCTCACCATTGAAATCAGAATATGGGACTAGTTCCTGTATTTTTTTCTAGCTATTTGGTGGTTATTGGCGTGGTTGCATATCCTCAGCAGTGTATTTATTTAACGCAAAGAAAGCACTGGACCTGGCACAATTCTGTGTGGGTATGACATCTGTGGTGGGCCAAAGTGTTCTGTCAGTGTGGGACATGCTTTTGACAGCATCTTGCGCCCAAAGAAAGTGTTGTAGAAGAAGACTCCAGGAGGTATGTGTGTATCATTTGGGGTGTCTCAAATCCATTTTGGAGGTGCACACCTCCGGTTCCTTATTGCTTGCTGAAGTCTGTGTTGTGCATTTTGAGTGAGTGTTGAGCACATTGGGGGAAATTATTGTGAAAGGGACAGTCCTCCATTCATGGAGATATATGATACTGTGTAGATACTTACAAACCTCCGTTCTTTTTTAAAAGATGTTTTGCTTGAATTGTGATTTAAAATGTCATACAAATAAACAACTGGGAACTAGGAGTAATCAACTTCAGCACTGTAAAGCATTGTAGGGAAAGCAGCAGTATGGTGTGGGGGTTAGAGTGTTGGATCTCAGGGGCGGATCTACATTCAGAATCTCGCTTAGCCATGAAACTCATCGGATGACCTTGTGCCACTCACCATTTTTTAACTTAGCGGGTTTGTTGTGAGGATAAAATGGAGGATGGTGAAGGAAACTCTGTATGCTGCCTTAAGCTTCTTGGAGGAAAGGCAGGATAGAAATGGAGAGAGTAAATGTTGTAAGTGGATGAGCCAACAAGGCATTTCTTACGTTTTTGCGTTTGGTGCAATGCTTAGCATCCTGTAAATCCCTCATCAATATTAGATTGTTGTTGTGTAACATTTTTAAAAACAAGGATATTAAATCATTCACAAAGTAGAAGTGAGTATTCGAGCCAAGTCCTTGCTTGCTTTTCTCATTCTTCCAGAGGAAGAAGGAACAGCAAGACATAAATTGCAGTAAATATCCAGATGTTAAGGTGGCTCCTTTATTTGGAAAGATCATTTTTCTTAAGAAAAATAGCCATGCATTGCATAAACTCAAGGTGGCTTGGAGTGGCTGTTGGCATTTGGATTGGGTAGGTTATTGACAAAAGAGGACAATCAAAATGATTATTGGAGGCCTTTTCTTTTACCTAAAGGATACTGGGTATCCTGTTATTCTCTCCAGTACAGATTTTTACTTCCCTTCCCCTGTCATCAGAACTGTTGCTTATGAAATTTATAGAGCAATCCTATGCAAGTTTACTCAGAAGCAAAGCCATTGTTAAAGCCTCAAGGTTTTGTTTTAGTTTTGTAGCTAAACTTACAAACCCACAAAGCCCAGGTTCAGAGCTAACACCAAACCATGACTTAACCCCAGGTAAGAAAATAAGTAATTTGCACTTCCTGAAACAATGGACAAAAACTTCCTTCAAAATCTGCACTTCTCCAAATTTTGCAGTGCAATTCTCCATCCAAATAATGTGTTCAAGAATGCATACGCTAGTGTGTGCTTCAAAATGCATATATTAGTGACCGCAACATTTAAACACGTAGTATTGTAGGGGAAACTTTGCATTAAAATGTATTTTTAGGTAAATTTGCAGCTGAAATCTTTGCTCTGAGAATCTGCAAATTTGCTGCTTTGTGCTAAGCCACAGTTTGGCTTAGTGTTGCATGCGGATTGGGGTCGATCATGCATGGCTAGTAAGCAGGAACTCAGCTGACTTCATTGACTCGCATGTGGGTTCATTACTTGATTAAGAGTTTTTTGGTCGCTGCACACTGTTCCCTTCAAGCAACTACCTGAGATCTTATGTCTCAATGCATTTTTCTAAAAGTGTTTAGATTGCTTCCTGGGTATGCTCACGAGCCAGTTTTATAGTTGTTCTAAGCATGTCCTTCATCAATGCTCTCTTTCCCCATTTTTCTTTACTTGACGGAGTAATTTGTTTTATTATTTGAATCCCCTCAGCTGTTTCAAGTCAGGATTCACCCTTGAGGGCACAAAAACTCATAGTATGCCAAGTTCAAATTTGTGTTCTTGAAGGTAGGCGAAAAATGTTCTTACACTTCCTTTTAAAATGGCAAACACTGAAATACTTTTGTAAACACCAGGTTTATAATAGAACAGAATTTTCAGACGGTCTGGTAGTATGTTCTGGCTTTTTAAACAAATGACAAAACTTGCAATCAGTTGAAGAACACGTGCCCAAAGTGACGAAAAATGCTTACTTTGGGCTGGGTTTTCCCTTATTTATTTAAACTAGTTGCATCCAGTGCTGCAGTTTGGCTTGTGAAACAGACTCCATGCAAGCAACATAACTTCCTTTTCTTCTCCTTCCAGTGCTCTGCCCTCCCCGCTTTCAAGGGCTGGAGAGGGGCACTAGGAGCAGATTCAGGGAGTTCTTAGGTGGAGGAGAGGAAACTGAAGTCCTGTGATGTCAACAAACCATAGTCTACTCTAGACTGGAGGCTGGGGAAGGGCAAAACCTCAAAATCTTTCTGGAGTGATTTTGACAGTGAGCCTACCTATGGGCTCAGAAAGAGAGAGAAGGTGGGGCTGGATCCTCTGACCATATATTTTCCTCCTTGCTCAATAGAGTCTTCTCAGATGCAGCAGAAATCACCAGTGCCCCAGGCTATGGATTCTTGGCTGGAACTCCAATAGAAGAAAACAAAAGAAAGCATAAAATAGGGATAGGAAAACAGCAAGGGGTCCCTTAAGCTTTTTATTCCACCATCACCACCCAGCTTTCATATGTTCAACCCCACTGTAATCCTACTTCCACCCGGAATATGGGCATTAAGGCTTCCGTTCTTTACCTGCTTACCTGGGAATAAGCACCATTGAAGTCAGTAGACCTCTCATCTGAGTAGACAAGAAAGGGACTGCACTGTAGGCCTGGCAGCCTCAGAAGTGGCTTCTGTTCCTTCTTGCCCCTTTCCTATACTTTCACCTCAGTTGTGGGTGAGCGGGCTCCAGGAATATTGTGGACCTTTGTCCATGGATGTACCTAGGGATTGGCTTGGTTGGCCCCTGCCAAAGGCGCAGGCCCAAGGGCGCGAAAAAATCCCTCCTCTTCACTCTGGCTCAGAGTGTTTAGGAGCCTGACTGTCCACACGCTTCCTGGGCTGCTCCACCGCTGCACAGCCGGGCAAGGTATGCAGGCTTCTCTGGGTGCCTTGGTGGAGGAATCTGGTTGCTGGCATGGGCTGTTGCAGTAGCCCCACCAGTAGGGATGGGGTGGGTGGTCTCAGTTGGCCAACAGCGCTATTAGAAGTGTGAGCAGAGTGCCCAGTAGGGCTCAGAGGGAAGAAAGAAAGACAGTGGGCAAGAGTTACAGGAGGAGGGAAAAGGGAGGGAAGAAGGAAGGAGGCAGAAGGGTAAGCAGTGAGTGGAAGGAGGGAGACAGCAAGGCAGACTGAAAGACCAACAGAGGAGGAGGAGAGGTTGAGCAGAGCACAGCAGACCCTGATGGCCTTGGAGGAAGTCAGTGGCAGAGCGTAAAAGCAAACTTTCTGAGTTTCTGGTCCATGGGCTCTCCTGGCTTCAGAGCTCCTTGCCAAGATGCAAGGGCACCTAGGTAGACCTCTGTCCCTGTCCCCAGAGAGTGGTGCAGAAGTCGTTCATGAGGCAGTAAGGTAACTCAGGAATACTTTGATTAACTGCACTTCAGCGGCATTAAGCTTTAAAGGCTGATCCACTAATTAATAAAGCAGCTGAAGCATCACAATTAACTAAGGCACACACTTACTTGGGAAAAAGCTTGCTTATGAATGGGTTGTGCAACTGCTCACAAACCAGTTTGCCCAGGGGCTCACCTTATCTCTCAAAGTCGCCAAAGGCTCTTTCTTCCTCTCTAGGGAATAGGCTGCGCTCCTTTCCCTGACTTCTGCTTCCCCTCCCCCTCCTTTTCACAGACAGTATATGAGGAGAGAAGTGACTCAGTGCAGGCTCCTCATTAAGAGCTGTACCCGTCTCCCCTTTTGGGGAATTCGTAGAAGTGCATTTCCTTCAAGCATCTCACCGCTTTGAGCAATAGCAAAATGCCTGACCTCTAATAAATGCTACAGCGATGGAAGCCAACACAGCAGAACCACTTCCAGCATTTCGCAAAAGGAATTAGAAGTTGTGTCCAAAGCATGGGGTTTAACGTATTTCTTCTGCCTCAAGGGAGGGGAAAAAGTGAAACTGACTCATTTCATACTTCTGACTGTGGCTGGATTCTCTGACTCTCACTATCATCACCATCCTGCTTTTTCAGCCAGGTCTCAGGGCCTGAGTTCATCACAGTGGTCATGAGTTGTTCTTTCGCCGACGTGTGACACTCTGCCATGTCGTCTGTGTTATCACTTCCTTGTCTGCCTGTGTGGTTTACTAAGATTGGACTGTGACATCTGACACATTTGGGCTGCTTGCAGTGCATTCTGCCTGCATCGCACAGCTCTTTAGTTCAGTCTCCTTCCTCTTTGGGGTATAAAGCTCTTTCAGAAGAGGCTGAGCCAAAGCAGCAAATCATTTGGTTCCCCTTTTACCCTCCTAGGACATTGCAAACAGTCATAGTGGCACTTGTAAGACAAGGCATTGATGCAGCCGTTTGCCCAGCACAGACACTATTTCAGTATTTGCTTAACGGAATAAATCTACACGCCTTTGCCTAGAAATCAGGGTGCTTTTCTTCTTGCTGTGGCCAGACCTACTATTGGGCAGAGTGAGGTGGTTGCATCTGGTTACAGATGCTGAAGGTGGGAACTTCAGTATGTGCCCAACCAGCCTGCCAGAAGCCCCCAAGGTAGCCTGATGATCTCAGGTGTACTGAAGGAAGATGCTCCCCCATCAGTGTTGAAGTAACTGCAGGTCCAGTTAGTCTTTGATGGGGGAGTGGAGAGCGAGCGAGCATTTCTTCAACCTACCGTATTTTTCGCTCTATAAGACGCACCCGACCATAAGACGCACCTTGTTTTAGAGGAGGAGAACAAGACAAAAAATATTCTCCCCCTCTGCGCAGAGCCCCTTCAGCGAAGTGGCAGGAGAAGCGGAGCCCCTTCCATTTCTCCTCCCACTTCACTGAAGGGAGGCTGCGCAAAGAGGGAAAGCTGCGCAGCGCCTCTCCAGCGAAGCGAAGCCAGGAGAGCAAGAGGGATCGGTGCGCACCGACCCCTCTTGCTCTCCTGGCTTCAGCGAAAGCAACGCGAAGCCTCCGGAGTGCAGCAGGAGCTCCCACTGAGCTCCAGAGGCTTCGCGTTGCTTTCGCTGAAGCCATGGAGCCTGCATTCACTCCATAAGATGCACACATATTTCCCCTTACTTTTTAGGAGGGCAAAAGTGTGTCTTATAGAGCAAAAAAATACGGTATTTTCTTGTTTTCTTTGGCATTTAGTATTTAGCACTTTGCAGTAGTACAGGTATAGTACTACTTGTTAGCTTTGACTGGGGGGGGGCAGGGGGGAAGCCAGGTGCTCCATCAATACAAGTGTATTACGGTTTCATGGACACCCCCCCCCCACACACAAAAAAGGTGCACAATAGAAACTGAAAATGAACATGCTAACACAACTCATAGCAGGGCTATGAGGAACCTATACATGCTGGAGTTTATTTTATGTTCTTTCTTGACTTTGGAGCAAATAATCTTAGTCTGTGGGGAGTTGAAATGCTTTTGACTGCAGTCCTTTGTACACTTACTTGGGGGTTCTGAGTGGGTCTTACTTCTGAGTAAACATGCCACAGGTGAGACTGTTAAGCTACCAGCAGTAGCTATTCACGCACCCCTTTCCATTGTCCCCCTTTCCATTGTCCGTCCAAACAAGCAAGAGGCATTATCAGATCTCAAGGACACATTCCATCCAGGCAAAAGCACTCGGGTGCAAGGCTGGGCCAGTGAGGGATCTGGCTTGGGGAGAGTTCCCAGAACTAGATAATGCTCTGAGGAAAATTATTTCCTTATGCCTCCTTTGGTTTGCTGTTATGGGAACGATTCAGTTTTTATTGTTGGAAATTATTTAGCTCTTGTAAAGTCACTCTGTTAGTGGGAGCAGCAGCATGTTCCTTCCTCCTGGAATAACTTGACCTGCATGACTTGGAAGCTGAACGTCCATTTCCTTACCCTTTTGTTTGGGTCCAGGTTTTGATTTTTTTTTTTAATGCTGCTTCCGGAGAAGTTTTTAAGGGGGAGGGGGGCGAGAAAGAACTGGCAGGATGGTTTCGTAACTACGTAAGACTGTTCTCCTCTTGTTGCATTGTAGCTGAACATGTGCAAGTAACTCAAGGAAGGAGCCACTAATTTGATCGGGATTACACTGGATTTACATGTATGATCAGTGCAAGTTAGGAAGGGTGTGCAGAGTCTTGTCAGTCAAAAACAGGAAGCAACCTCAGCCATTTTGGGTGTGTTCCCAAGATCTCTTGATATGGATTTGGTTGCTCTTAACACACACTATTCTCTCCCCCCTGTTCGGGGCAACTAAAAGACTGGCGTTGTTGAGATGTGTATCTCAAGTGTGTTTCTGAGCACTCTTTATCTTCCAAACCAGCCTTTGAAATGAATTCACTTACCTTAATACTGAATCCATTTATTGATTAAATATTGATTTCTCTGGAAGTTCTAAAAAGAGATCAGTCCAGCCACAGTTTTGCTGTTTTATGTCCTGTTACTCTTTTAATTTACACCTCTCCCACTGAGTGCAGTGTGATTGATGTTCAGTATGCACATTGACTCATTGTTATGAGAGCAGTACCAGCACCACTCCTCCCTGCACTGATGAGGTAGCATGAGGAGCTCTGGCCCACACATGAGGAGTCCACGTTGACTCCTTCCTCTGGAAACACCAACCTTCAGAAAACTGGATTACTGCTAGCCTGAACAGGAGTCCCCTGCTGGACTCTTCTTACATAGTTTTGGACTTATTGCATTACCCTACAGTGCTGGCAGTGTGAATAGTGGACCAGTTCTGAATATTGACTGGACTATGTCCTCAGTTTGCATGGGCATATGTATGGAGCACAAACATTCCGTTTCCACTGACACAAAATATTCCATTCAGAAGGGGCTTCCCCTTTGCAAAACAGATCCCCGGTTTTCAAAAAGCAAGACTAGTTCTTCTGTTTAGTGACCAGTTATTACATGACTTTTATTTTATCAGACCCTATAAAATACCCTGCATTTCCATAGCTTAGCTCTCAGTGGGGATAGATGAATCAGTCCATTTAAGTTTCATTCAGTGTGACATCTTTACAATCATGAAGAAGAAGAAGAAGAAGAGTTGGATTTGATATCCCGCCTTTCACTCCCCTTTGGGAGTCTCAAAGCGGCTAACATTCTCCTTTCCCTTCCTCTCCCACAACAAACACTCTGTGCGGTGAGTGGGGCTGAGAGACTTCAAAGAAGTGTGACTGGCCCAAGGTCACCCAGCAGCTGCATGTGGAGGAGCGGAGACACGAACCCGGTTCCCCAGATTATGAGACTATCGCTCTTAACCACTACACCACACTGGCTCTCATAATCATAAATTCATCTCACACCACTACTGCATGTGCTCACGTTTTGTTTTGGTTCGGTTTTTTAAAAAAAGGACCCCAGGAAAATCCATACACATTTTGGTATCATTTCTCCTAATATACATATTGCGTTTGTGCAGTTATGCCTGGCATGGGGCTCGGGTGGCGCTGTGGGTTAAACCACAGAGCCTAGGACTTGCCAATCAGAAGGTCGGCGGTTCGAATCCCCGCAACGGGGTGAGCTCCTGTCCCGTTGCTTGGTCCCTGCTCCTGCCAACCTAGCAGTTCGAAAGCATGCCAAAGTGCAAGTAGATAAATAGGTACCGCTCCAGTGGGAAGGTAAACAGCGTTTCTGTGCGCTGCTCTGGTTTGCCAAAAAGTGGCTTAGTCATGCTGGCCACATGACCCGGAAGCTGTACGCCGGCTCCCTCGGCCAATAAAGCGAGATGAGCGCCGCAAACCCAGAGTCGGTCACGACTGGACCTAATGGTCAGGGATCCCTTTACCTTTTAATTATGCCTGGCACATGTGTTTTTACTAAGATACACCAATTTGTATGTATTCTTTGCAAGGAGAACTGCATTGCAAAGAAGTATGCGTTTGAAGGAGACCTGATTTTCATTTTGTGTATTGGTTTGGGAAGTGTAGATTTGTTTGCATGAAAGTGCAAGCAGAATGATTCTCCCCTCCCCATCCCTAGCTTTCAGACTAAGCTAAAGAGCTGTTATGCTTCCATCCAAGATGACTGTACACATCCAGCACGATTCTCTCCCCTTCCCATCCTTTAAGAGTAGGGTTCTAATCTGACCCCCACAACATGGCTCTTTGGAAAGCTCTCCTGAGTTTTACAAATGGTTTGCTGTTAATTATGGAAGACTGCTTTTCAACAGGCACAAATCCAAAAGCCAGTTTGATATCTGGCAGTAGTTCCTGGGCGTTCTTATCCTGGTCTACATCTTTGTATAGTTCTCAGAAGATATTCCATATATTTTAATGGTTATGTCTTTGGACCTTGTAGCAAAACAAATTAAAATGAAAAATCATTACTGTACAAGATTATTTTATTAATTGTGATTAGTCTACTTTATTTCATGATTACGAATTTTGCTTTGCTACTTCAACTACCAGTAATTTCTGTATTTATTTATTTTTTAAATGCTTTTTTATTGAGTTTTAAAATTATTATTCATATGCATACAGTATTCCATTCATCCTTTAACATATATTGTACATATATAAACCAAACAATAACAATATTTCTTCATAAGTGACTTCCCACCACCTCAATGCAGTTTCTTATTTCTTCCTTCTCTTTTCCAGCTGTGTTGTATTTCCTTATTACCCTTCTCTTACTCAATATATCTCATCACTCTGTTCTTTAATTTGAGAATGTTGTTTTCCCATATAATCTTTTACACATTCCCACTCCTTTTTAAATTTTGGGTTTGGTTGGTTCCTAATTGCGCCTGTCATTTTTGTTAATTCCAAATACTCATACAATTTAGTTTGCCATTCTTCCTTTGTTGGTGTCCTATCCCACTTCCAGTTTCTAGCCATTACCATTCTTGCTGCTGTTGTAGCAGATAGGAACACCCCTTTTTATCATTTGAAATATCAATTGTCATAATGCTCAGAAGAAAGGCTTCAGATTTCTTCTCAAATGTTTGTCTGAACATTTTAAAAAATTTGTCATAGACAGTATTCCATTCTTAAAAATTTTGTCACAACCCCACCACATGTGGTACATCATTCCTTCTCCTTTATTTATCCTCCCCTCACCTGCTGCATGACAGGGTTTGCCCTGACCGTCATTTAATGACAGCAACATGCTGGAGCTATACAGAACATAAATTGTCAAAATACATGAATTAATAGAGGAAGTAATACTATTGCATGGAAGGGATCATTTTACGGAAGGATATATGTACTTTCAGGGGACACGGGGGGCGCTGTGGGTTAAACCACAGAACCTAGGACTTGCCGTTCAGAACTTCGGCTGTTCGAATCCCCACGATGGGGTAAGCTCCCGTTGCTCGGTCCCTGCTCCTGCCAACCTAGCAGTTCAGAAGCACGTCAGAGTGCAGGTAGATAAATAGGTACTACTCCGGCAGGAAGGTAAACAGCATTTCCGTGCACTGCTCTAGTTCACTAGAAGCGGCTTAGTCATGCTGGCCACATGACCCGGAAGCTGGACGCCAGGTCCCTTGGCCAATAAAGCAAGATGAGCACCACAACCCCAGAGTCGTCGGCTACAACTGGACCTATTGGTCAGGGGTCTCTTTACCTATATGTACTTTCAAGCTCCAAATAATTTTACCTGCAAGTAGTCTTAAGCCACCCATCTCAAATTCATTGGGTGGAATACAGCATAATACTAAGTGGGGTATGCATGCACGGAACAAGGTCTGCACATGATCAATGAGATTTTCCTCCCTATCCTCACCCTGTGTGCCTCCTAAACCTGTTCTGGGGTTTTCTTCAGCCCTCCAAAGCAGATTTAGGGGGCATGGTGGTGGTGGGGAACGCTGTGGTATGTGCAGTTGTTGTTGTTGTTGTTGTTGTTTAGTCGTTTAGTCGTGTCCGACTCTTCGTGACCCCATGGACCAGAGAACGCCAGGCACCTCTGTCCTCCACTGCCTCCCGCAGTTTGGTCAAACTCATGCTGGTAACCTCGAAAACACTATCCAACCATCTCGTCCTCTGCCGTCCCCTTCTCCTTGTGCCCTCCATCTTTCCCAACATCAGGGTCTTCTCCAGGGAGTCTTCTCTTCTCATGAGGTGGCCAAAGTACTGGAGCCTCAGCTTCACAATCTGTCCTTCCAGTGAGCACTCAGGGTTGATTTCCTTCAGTATGGAGAGGTTTGATCTTCTTGCAGTCCATGGGACTCTCAGGAGTCTCCTCCAGCACCATAATTCAAAAGCATCAATTCTTTGGCGATCAGCCTTCTTTATGGTCCAGCTCTCACTTCCATACATCACTACTGGGAAAACCATAGCTTTAACTATACGAACCTTTGTTGGCAAGGTGATGTCTCTACTTCTCAAGATGCTTGTCTAGGCCTGTCATTGCCCTTCTCCCAAGAAGCAGGCGTCTTTTAATTTCGTGGCTGCTGTCACCATCTGCAGTGATCATTGAGCCCAAGAAAGTAAAAATTTATGGTAAGGTATGTGCAGACCTTACCATAAATTCAAATGCTGTTGCCTGTGACATTTTATTGTTAAATACTGATGATAATGCATTTCCTAAGCATCATCAGTAAGTAGTCTTGGCTCACAAGAGATCCATTTCTCAAATGAAGCTGTTATTTCTTGGGCACTGATTCCTAACAAAGAAAACAGACTAATTCAAAATTCAGTAAGTGGGCATTCTAGGGCAGACAAATTGTCCATTGGAAAAATGCAGTGAACCCTAGGGGGTTGGCATCTTTTCATTTTTATGCTATGGTTTCCTTATCAGTTTTCATGCAGCTTTCTGTGGTTCTGCTATAACATGTCTTGAATCAGGATATGGTGCTGCCTAGTAAGCTGTTTGCAGAGCAGGACTGCCTCCTCCCTTTCCTGAAGCCAAGGAGGCAGCTGGAGAGTTCTTAGTTACAGTGATCAGGGAGGGTGGAGCCCTGACAATTGAGAGCTATTGTGTCAATGCAATGTGCAGTGCTGATCTGATCTGCCTCAAGGAGTAGTTGAAACAGCTTAAAAATGGCAGTTTTCAACTTGCATAGCTAAGGAGGCCCATAGCTGCCTCTACCCTCAAAGTTAGTCCACTGCATCATTCTGTTTTCAGGCTGTGGGTTCTCCCTCCACTCTGCAAAAAGGTATTGCAAACCCATGGATGCCAGGCTTCTGTTTATATATACCGTATTTTTTGCACCATAACACTCACTTTTTTCCTCCTAGAAAGTAAGGGGAAATGTCTGTGTGTGTTATGGAGGAAATACCTACGGGTGGCATGCCTACGGATTTTCCTCCTCTAAAAACTACGTGCGTGTTATGGTCGGGTGCGTGTTATAGAGCGAAAAATACGGTGTGTATATATATATATATAGAGAGAGAGAGAGAGAGAGAGAGAATATGTAATCTGTGTTCCTCTTTCTCTAAATGTTTTAATATAAAATTTCAGCCCTTTAAAAATCTAGCGATTGAAAAACTATGGCCTGGTTCAGATGTAATAGGAAACCATGGTTTCCTGCTATGAGAGCATACTGTGGTGGGCTTCTGTTTCTGATTTTGAACTAACTGCAGTCCCCTGTGACAGCCAAACTTGGGGAACTGAGGTTTGAGTAAACGGTGATTGTAGAATAAGCCAGCATCTGAAAGCAGAATTTGATTCTGGCTTGTTCAAACTAACCACAGTTTTCAAATCACAGTTCCTAAGTTCCAGTGTCACAGGGAACAATGTGTAGCTTAAAATTGAAAGCGGAAGCTTCTGGCATCCTCCTTGTGGATGTGAAAGAGTAGCAGAGAGAGTGAGAGCCTGAGGCTCCTTATATGTTATTTTCTGATACAGCTGAACTTGACCAATGTATCTGAGTTTCTACTTACTTACCTTCAGTTTGTATTCTTTTAGAAGAGATATTGCCATTTTTATTTGTGTATTTTTACTTGCATGAAGGATACAGTGTTGGTAGTCTATAGATGACAAAAGACCATACAAATATAGACCATACAAATTCAGCTTAACAGCCATGTATGGTAGTCCTTCTGGATTGTATGTAGCCTGCTTCTGCTTTAAGGTCATTTCTTTTCTGGAATGGGCCAGCAAGTAATTGAGCTTCTGTCAGCACTGTGGGCTTTTAATGATGCCTCCATGTATCTAGATGACACATTCAACTATCAGCCTTCCTTTTACTGCTACCACAAAAACCCATACCTTTCATTTTGCTCAATCTGCCATTGCATACATTTGATATATAGCGGACAAGGAAGGGAAGGGAAGCCAAATCCCATTGAGCTGCCATCTGTTTTAGGTGATTAATAAACAAACCGAGGAAGTTCCAACAGAAGCTTAACATTGTGGCACATTGCCCACTTAGGCTGGGGTTCCATTTGGCTGCCTCCCACCCCACCCCAATCCCCGCTGTGTCCCGTGATGAAGTGGACTTTCTTAAAGTCTTCTTTCAAGACAATGGCCCAACAGTCAACTTCCGAAGCCTTCATTTTAAAACCATTGTGCTGCAACTCTTATGCCTCAGGGAGGTGTTTTTTTTTTTGGTTGAAAATGGGCTGCATGCATCAGGGAAGTGGAACATAAAAGATTTATTGGCCAATGTGTGTTTTGGCTTACCTGAATGCTTGTATTTTCAAACAGATCTTTTGCTCATGAATAGTTGTGATTGTTGAGGCCGGGATATTAGAAATCTGGATGAGACGTCACACAGGCTCGCAATGAATTACAATAGGCTCGTGTACATTATTGAGAGAAAGGTCAATTAAAAAAGTACCTTGATCTAATGATCATGATTTTGTTTTTCATGTGTATGAGTAAACTTTTACTGTACAAAGTTGGCAGAGACAGCACTGGTTGAAAAGGGAAGGCTTGTGCACGTGGTGGAAACCCAGATGTCCTGCAAGCAGCTGTGTGACATTAGAGTTTTAAGACATATATTTAAGGGATTTGAATGGGACTTCAATAAGAATGCATATATAGAGTGTAACACAGCTTTGCACACTTCCCATTTAAATCAGATGGGCTTACTACTGGAACAAGAATTGATAGCAGCTGTAGAATACATTCTGGTATCTATGCAATCATTAACCCAATTCAGAAGCTATAATTGCTGACGTGATGAGGGATGGTGGAGACCAGCACTTTAACTCCATCCCCTCACTGCTGTACGCATAGCTTCCATGAAGTGGTGGGATAACTTCTAAAGTGGATAGTCTATCATCTTGGGATGGGCTCCATGTGCAGTCAAGAACCCCGTGTCTTTGAGGGTTCTAAATTGTACAGGGCACCCACACAAGGAATTTATATCAGAGATTCCCCACTGCAGGAATTTATATCAGGGTCCAGGTAGAAACATGCACAAGGTCATGACTCTTCAAGTACCCTAGTCCTAAGCCCTTTAGGGTAAGGTTACCAGACGTCCCTGTTTCCCGGGGACAGTCCCCGTATTTACAAATCAGTCCCCTGACAAAATCCATCTGTTTAGTAGGAAGTTGAAAAGTGTCCCTGGATTCATTGAAAAAAAATCTGGTAACCTTACTTTAGGGCTTTCCTTCTCATGCAGACGATAAAGTCCCATCACAAGTATAAGTTTCATGGCTCTCTTGCTGTCCCTCCCTTGCCGTTATTCTCTCCACATCTTCCCATTTGACTTTTTTTGCCTTGAAAACAACATTGCTTGAACTGAAGTATTCAGAAGACCCCCTTTTTTGCCCGTGTTTCCTCATGTAGCCCATGTTTAGGAAACCTGCCTTGGTCCTTTCTCTTCTTTGTGTTGTGTCTGGCTCCCACACACTGTGGTTTACTAGCATCTTCATTGTGAAATGCTATTTAAGCGATGTGCTGCTTCGGCCCAGTATAATGGGGGCACAGAGTAATTATGTCATCCAAATCCTTTTGAAAGAAGGAAAAGAAAACATCCAGAGTTTCGCGAGAGGCGTGACGGTCATAGGAAGCTGCCCCTATGCCAAGTCAGATCCATTGGCCTGTCAGGCCTCAGTATTGTTGACACTGACTGGCGATCACATTCCAGGGTTTCAGACAGGAGTCACTCTCAGCCATACCTGGAGATGCAAGGGATTGAATCTGGGATCTTTTACACGCTCTACCACTGACCTTCGAACTGTTCCTGCCTCTGTGCTGTCTTGCCTTGCCCCCATTAACACTACCATATGAACAGCTCCTTGTCGTGGCTTTGTTTTGCTTTCCACAGCATAGCGGTGCCAGCAGCTTTCTTGGGGTTTCCTGTCTGCCCTCAAATGGCCAGGAAAACCCTGCTCTGCTGGTGTTTCTAAGCTGTGGTGACAGGAAAGCTAAATATCCTGCTGCTTTCCCTAGGAATACAGTGAGTCGCTTTTTCATGTGAACCCCATCACATTTCCTGAGAACTGATGCCAGCAGCTCTCAAAATTGCCTGCCCTGGTGCTTAGGAGAGGGAGGAAGAAAAGACTGCTAGGAGCTGCCATAGCCATGAGTGTCTCGTGAAGTCAATAATAGCATGTTGGCCTGAGATGACATTGCTTTGAGCAGCCTCCTGCTGTGGTCACAAAAATGGGTGTGGTGTGGTTACATTTTACATATGGAAACAGTTTTTTATTCTGCAAATGGTAATTGTTACGTAGAGGGAAGTGCAGTTCTTAAAGTGCCTTGGTGAATGTCACCCATAATGATAAAACTAGGCTGAAACTGGTTATTTGCTGAAGCATATTTTTGTAAACATTGACATGCATGAGATGTGGGTGAAATTTGATGATTTGATATATCGGTTGCATCTGCACATTACATTTAAACCATGTGAAACCCGCCAAAGAATTCTGGCCCCTGAGGTCTGTTAAAGGTGCTGAGAATTGTTAGGATTGTTAGGAGACTACTATTCCCCTCATAGAGCTACAATTCTCAGAGTGGTTTAACAGTCAGTCCTTCTTCCCAAGGAACTCTGGGGGGAATAGCATATTTCAGGATCTGTGTGGGTCCAAACCACACACCAACACAGGCTTGGTGCTTTTGAATTTTCTAATTTGGGGCTTTCAAGAGGCTTAGTCTTCAAGTGGATAACTACCGTAAACAGCCTTTGCTACCAGTGTGACCTTGTTTTTTTAAGGGTTCTTTAAACCAGAACTCAGGAAATGACGAAAATGCCACTAAGCGTATGTCCTACTTCTCAAGTCAACATCATGATGGATAATCATAGCGTTATAGGAAAAAATATATAAATGATCTGCTAGTTCTAGATTGTTGGGATTTTGTAGGATTGAATGTTTTGACTTTGTTCTTGGCTATGTGCTCCTCCGTATGATGTCACTTGTTCTTGGCTTGTTCTGATGTCCTTAAGGTTGCATAACACTAAACTAAGTACTTTCTTTCTGTGTCTGTGCTATATTAATCTTACCCAAAATAGTTTCAGGTCACTCACGATATCTTAAATTGGAAAAGAGTCAAAGTTTCCTCTTCTGGGGAAGCTGAGTGGTTAATAGTGGAAGTTTAAGCTATTCAGTAGTTGAGTTGAAAGTGTATATAGCATTGCTACCTTAGTGTCACATATGGCATTAAGTTACTGGAGTCCAGGGAAGTTAGTTATTTAAATTTATTTTCCCACCTGCACATCTACCAGATAAGGGTAAGTCTAGACGATAACTTGTGTTTTGTTTGTTGCTTGCGAGATCAGTTACTGACATTTACACCAATAGGGTGTCCACATCATCCTGTCTGTACTACACGTCCCATGGGAGTTTTTGTTTTTGTTTTTGTTTGGTTTGTGTGTTTTTTGCAACAAAAACAAAAACATTTTGCTCGTTTGTACATTTGGTAAGTGCAAAAGTCTTGTGGCATTCTGCTTCCTGCCTGTATTGTCATGCTTGATGGTGATTTGTGCTATTATATATTTTATATAGCCCAGCAATGGACAACCAGAGAGCTGAATCTTCCCCAGCCAAGCTACTGTGGGAGCTGGGCTCCCTGGCAATGATGCTGTTACAGCTCAGGAATGTCCAGTTCAACCTTTCTCAACCTTGGGTCCCCAGATGTTCTACAACTCCCACCATCCCTGACCACTGGCCATGCTGGCTAGGAATGATGGGAGTTGTAGTTCAACAACATATAGGGACCCAAGGTTGAGAATAGCTGGAGAGACTAGTTCCATGACCTGAAAAGTCTGTCAACCTGCTTCTTGGCTGTCATTGGCCACTAGGGACATCATGTAGCTCCCTTCCCCTCTTTTTGCATCATGGGTGCAAAGTGGCACATGCCGCGATACTGTCACAGCACCCATTTTTGTTACCATATGTTACAGGGGAAGGGATTAGATGGCCGTTCTGTTTTTTTACTAACATCTAGGTTCGCTCAGACAGGACTATTACCGGAGGAACTGTTGTGTGTCTAAACTTCTGTGCTAAAACATTCCTAAGTCCTGCATCCAGAACTTCCAAAACGTGCAGTCAGAATAACTACACATGACCCAATCAGAATGTTCAAATGCTGGGCAAATACTCCAGCCAAATGGAAATGCTTCTCTTAAGTCCTGAGAAGTTTAGTGGGAGGAGAGGCCAGCACATTCCTAAACTGCAGCGGGTCCTCTTCTTTTATCTTTCACACTTCCTTTGCAATTTGTTTTGCTCCATAACTGGGAGCAAAAGGCTGCTTGGAGTTCCAACAAAACTGAGGGACATTTGTTGTGTTGAGGTCAAGGAGGCTTGTGCAGTTACCTCTTATTTTTCCTATAATTAGCAAAACCCGGCACCTTTTGCTGGTCAAATAGTATAAAACATTTTGAGCCTTAGGGAAGTGAAGGGAATAGTAAAGAAATAGTGTGGCCCTGTGCATGTTTTAGCAGAGAAGTAAGTCTCCCTGTGTTCAGTGGGGCATACTCCCAAGAAAGTGTGTATAGGACTGCAGCCAAAGAGCCTGAAGCCTGACTGTACAGTTCCAGCAAATCAATTAATAAATGGTGAATCAAGAATAAAAGGAGAAGGAGTTTTTCCAGGCAAGAGGATATGGCTGTTTCAGGGATTTGTTTGAAACAACAACTGAAGTTGCAATCCATTCACTGAATTTCCCTCTTCTGTATTCCCTTAATACAATAAACTGGCAGAACAGGCATTGCCATTCCTTTGAGGTTAGACCTTGCATCCTTGTTTGCTCAAGTCTCATTTGTGTCTCATGACTGAATGAATCAACACCTAATGAGGCAGTCACATGAGGGACAGAGTCAACCAGGACTCATAGGCTGCATGTTGTAAACCTTGGAAGCACCCTGCTTGCAACTTGCTTCATCCTTGTGCCTGAAAGCTTGGGTGGCAACCAAATGCTGTCTTTTTAATTCCTCCCTCTCTTCAGTCACCACCTCTGCCCCAAATCCACTGATTAACTTTATCAGTGCAGAGAAAAACTAAGGTCAATCTAGCAATGCCAGATAAGTCCACATAATTGAGCATCCTTGTATATAGTTTCAGGGACTTGTAAATGGCTCCCAAGAACCTTTCCCACCATACCATTTTGCTGCCCTGTCTAGTACCTAAGAGAACTGATTCCAGAAAAGTAAACATGGTTCACCAGTTCCAGCAGAACTAGGGTCGTTTCAAAAACCATGCTGCTTTTTAAATTTTTTTTTTTTTTGTAAACCACCTCCAAGAGGACCTACAAAGAATAAATATGGAAAGGCAAGTGATAAAAATTCAAAAAAAGTCTTAGCATTTCATAAGTATTAAAACCAAATGCATTTGTGTCGCTGCCAAAAAGGCAAAGAACATTCCTCACAAAAATGTTGAGAGCGCAAGAGCAAATACTAAAGTAGCAGATCCTCCTCCCAGGCAGGGTTGGGGCAAAGCAGGTGGAGAAGCTTGCCCTTGATGATTTCTTTCTCCCCTTAGCCAAAGGAGTTGCCCCCAAGCATCTCCTGCTGCAAACAAGAGCCTTCAAGTTCTTGAAGCAAATCCTCATTGGTTCATAGGAGGTTGCACCAGGACAGTGTCTTGAAGTACGGGCTCTTAAAGTAAGATAAACACATGCATGCACAGGTCAGACACATGACAATGCAACTATTTTCATGCTCACTCCAGCTCTGGTGTGCCTATGAATGCATAATGGTTGGGTCCAGTTACATATTGTATGCAATATGCCTGCAGCCACTAGCTCAATGAACCAGTGGTCATCATGCCCCATATTTCCCTCGGTGTCCTATATAATCTCTTTCCTTGGCTGTTGTTCTGCGAGGTCCATCATCTGGGAAAGAAATACTGTGGAGGTAATGTATATTGAAGACCTCTGTAGCAGAGAATTGGTGGTGGGTTTTGCATTCCATTCAGAATTCCATTTGCCTGCCTTTCTCCGCAATGTGCAATACTGCGAGAGATTTGAAGTCGCTTCAAATATTACTATGTGACATCTGTAACCACGTGAGTGGAGATGGGTGGTTGGCTCCAGCCTCTAACCATATAATTAAACCCAGGGTTGCTGTACTTTTGCAGCTGTTTCACAATCTGATGAGATGGGCAGGCTGGGTTTAGCCATGTGGTCCAAGGAGTCAGGCATCTCCTCCAGATGGTTACAGGTACCACACTTAGGTTTTTATGTGCCTTCTGGCAGTAACCATGGCAATGAAAGCAGAAACAAACAACAGAGTTTCTCCTTGCATTGGATCTCTTAGATGTGGGCTTGTGGGAACTTATGCCTTGTCTCCAGTGTGGTTTAAAAGAGTCTGGAAGTCTCTAGCTTAACAGCAGAGCACAAAAGTTGCATGCCAAAGGTTCCAGCTTCAATTCATGACAACTGCAGCTAGGGTTGGGAAAGACTTATCTGAAACTCTAGAGCAGAAGTGAGGAAACTGTAACCCTCCAAATGCTTCTGGACTCTAGCTTCCACCACCCCTGATTATTGCCATCTTGTCTGGGCCTGATGGGAATTGGGAGTCCAACAACATCTGGTTCCCCATCCCTGCCCTAGAGAGCCACTGATCTAGTGGAGCAGTGGGCTGACTTGATATAATACATGTTTTATGCATTTCTGACAGTTGTGGTACACAGGGGCTGGATCGCTGCTTTGTTTTTGCTTTCTACCCAGCCCTGAAGACTGGGACTTGCAAAACTTAATTTGCGACTGTTAGTGTTCAAATAGTCTACAGTGGTAGCTTGGATTATGAACCATCCTACTTATGAATGCTTCAGGTGACGAACTCCGCAAACCCAGAAGCAGGTGCTCCGGGTTGCGAACTTTGCAATGTACATATCCGCTTCTGGGGCTGTGGAAAGCCTATGTAGGGAACGGGCGCCTCGGGTTAAAAACGCTTTGGGTTAAGAACAGACTTCTGAAATGAATTAAGTTTGTAACCTGAGGTACCACTGTAGAAGAAAAACACCAGCTTTCTCAGTGGAGGCTTTCAATAACTTTTATCTCAGTCCTCAGTCAGTGAATTGTGGCCTGGTTTTCACCATGTATTTTCTTTGACCACACACAAAGATAAACAATTTGGGAGGCAACTGTTAAAAAAACAACCATGACCACAGCATCTGGAAAAAGAACTGGCCGTTTAATCATGGGAACAACTGCCAACTATATAGGAGAGCACATGGTTCATACACTTGGGTGCTTGGATCCTGGCTTACTAGGCCGTAGTTTAGCAACCATTTCAAGCAATGGGACCACACGCTGCCTCTTCACCCCTCCCTTTCACTTGCCTTCTCCCTCCATTGGTGCTTACATCCTGATTGAATTAAACATCTGGTTTCATTGCACGTGAAAAAGGGAATTTTAGGTGGATGCCAGTTTTAGCAACCAAGATCTTAAACTAAGTTCAAGCTGTACTTTAAGATCTTGGTTAGTAAATAGACATTAAACCACAGTTCTCCACCTCAGATGTAACAGCAAACAGCAGGAGGAAGGAGCCAAGATGAGGGGCAAGGAAGGATCCAGTCCCATTGGTTGTTTGCAATTGTTAAAATATGGTTTGATGGACCGAGAGTGGAGTATTCAAATCAGCTTGTTATGTTTATTTGCATAAATGTATGCCTAAGGAAAGTGAGAGCTGTACATGTGTAGAAGGAAAAGTTGTGAACTGATGAGGGAAAATATGATACCACATCATCATATATGTACCTTAAAACCAAAAGGACATTTTAACGAAACACATCCAGTTAACATGGCTCAAGATTGACATACCCACCTTAGGCCTTGACTTGTGTCTGCTTCTGGTTATGAAGACAATGTGGGGTGTGTTTACTTAAATGTAAGTCTGATTAACCTTAGTAGGATACCAATACACTTTTATTAGTTGGATACTTTCAATAAACTACCAGGGGTCATCAAACTTTTTCAGCAGGGGGCCCGGTCCACTGTGCCTCAGACCTTGTGGAGGGACGGACTATATTTTGAAAAAAAATATATGAATGAATTCCTATGCCCCACAGATAACCCAGAGATGCATTTTAAATAAAAGCACACATTCTACTCAAGTAAAACCACCAGGCAGGCCCCACAAATAACCCAGAAATGCATTTTAAATAAAAGGATACATTCCACTCATGTAAAAACACGATGATTCCCAGACCGTCCGCGGGCTGGATTTAGAATGCGATTGGGCCAGATCTGGCCCCCGGGCCTTGGATTCCCTACCCATGAACTATGTATATGGGTATAGTATATACCCATGTATATATCTTCAGCATATACTCAAATCCCACCTTCCATTAATTGTTGCTTTTAAAATTGAAGAGCACAGGATAGACTTGATTGCATGTTTATAATCTGTCTTGTGCCAAACTTGATGAGAAAAGACAATAAGATGGTGTTTCTTTCCAATTTGAGAAAAGACAATAAGATGGTGTTTCTTTCCAATTTGTATTGAACAATACTTTGAACTTTGGGAAGAAACCACGACTTTAACAATAAAGCTGAAGTTGATGATGCTTTTTGAGAGATGAATGGCCTGGCCATAAAGCTAAGCTATGGAGATGGTTTTTTTTAGCTAACCATAAGTTGGCCCACAGACAATCAGACAAACCATGACTTGCATCTCCAAAGCTTGGCTTGTTTTCCAGCTGCTCTTTCCTCATGCCTTTGCAGCTTGGTAAACATGTGGGGTGGTGTTGTGATTTAGACTTATGACACTTCTAACCTAAAATGTCTCCAGGCAACTTACATCCAAGTGACTTAACAGAGTAGGCAACTGATGT
Organism: Podarcis gaigeae; assembly: GCF_964106915.1. Classification (NCBI taxonomy): domain Eukaryota; kingdom Metazoa; phylum Chordata; class Lepidosauria; order Squamata; family Lacertidae; genus Podarcis; species Podarcis gaigeae. The sequence goes on from NC_139679.1 coordinate 57,709,316, forward strand.
CCACAGTCATTTTTAAAATGGCAAATTTTAGTTGAGAATTGTTGTTGTTATTATTAGTAGTAGTAGTATTAGTAGCAGTAATAACATCAATATTGCTTCTTGTTTGGTGGTGCTGGCTGAAATGTAAGAGCTAGTATCATATTCTGTGCTTCTAATAGTGTCAATTTACCAACACTCTGTAACCGTCTCTTTCCAAATCTGACTGACAAATACTTGTCTGGAGATTGATTTGCTTCTCAATTATCACCCAGTCACAAGTGCAGTCCCTTTAATCAATTATATGGGTAGAGATTACAGCCAAGGAGAGCTCACAGGCTTCCATTAAGCCAGATCACTTTCGGAGGAAAGGCAATTTTCTCTATAAGATTTGATTAGTGATCAAATCTTGTGCTGGAGGGTGTGTAAAATTATCCCTCTGCATACAGGTTGGTTTTCCAGTTCTGACCACCTCTGCTGCATGGGTTGGGCTCCATGGGTGTACGTCTTTTGTGATGCTTCTACACTGAAGCAAAACTGTTAATGCACAGTGCTTTAAGGAAGAGGTCACACTCTGAGGATGAAGGAGAAAGTCCTCTGTTTACAACAGAGTGAGACCCACAGGGAACTATCAGCTATGCAACTTTCCCAGTCCTACCTGCAGTGGTGGGGTGGTAAACTCTGTAGGGCAGGAGCTTATAGATGTGCCCTCAAGAAGAGTCCAAAAATGTAGTCAGCAATATTGATTCCTCTGCATACACATACACTCCGCAACCCATTGTAATACACAGTACCCAACTTATTAGGATCAGCATGACAGCCATCCTAAGCATAGTTTCCTGTAAGACTCCCGCCCTGTTGAAATCAGTGATGTTTACTTCTAACTGCATAGATTCAACCTGTGAAACGCACAGAAGTGACTTACCTGGGGGGGGGGGGGCTGCTGCAGCAATAACCACCTTCTAGGAGTATCATTACTGCTTAGCAGGGGGAGGTGCAAGTCAGCAGTGAGGTTGGGGCCACGCAGGTACAACAGAGGGCGCGCCACATTGGCTGTGCTGCTACACCAGCTTAATCCTTTACCCACAGCCTCTGCCCTCTTCCTTTTGGCAAGTGGCAGCGTCAGTGCTGCCTGGAGGCTATTGCTGCCACTCCGAGAACACACCTGACTTTAGCCTTTAGCTATGAATTAGATATATTGCAAGTAAGTGTTACTGCTTAAGCTGCTAGCCTAAAATAGGGACATCATCAAATAAAAGGGAAGAAGAATCTAGCCTCTGATTTCCCACATATTCTGACTTCCTCCCATGCTAATCTATCATAGAAAAATGTGAAAGCCTTTTTATTATTTAAAGGCATTAAGGACTAACAAGTTACCCTGGTTTTCCAGTGGATGGCTTTGTTGTTCCTGCTCTGTAAAAGAAGATCCCAAAGTTGCATTCATCAGCATTTCCCTCTCCACTATACTACTGCCTAAAAATGAAGAGATGTGTTTTTAAGCTGCTTCATAAAAGTAATCACTGTGACAGATTGGCATATTTCCAGAACTGGGGCACCACCACCAATAAGGTCCTGTTTCTCCAGTATTGCATGTTTCTCATGCATTTCTTCAGGCACAAACATGGGCACATTTTCACACTCGCATGTCGCTTTCATGTCCATTCCATATGCACCCTCAAGTCCCAGGGAAATGCACAAGCGCAGATGCTTGTCCACAAAGAAACACATCCTTACAATGATCTCAGCAGGCCAAGTTAATAAAACAAAAGGGAAGCCTCTGGATTCTCCCTCTCTGCCTTAGGTCATCAAATCAGTCTTGGAAAGAAAGTACAAGTACTCTCTTCTCTCCTTGTCACAGGTTCAATACAGTCATACCACAAGTTGCGTTTGCTTCACATTGCATTTTTTCAGGTTACGAATGCGGCAAACCTGGAAGTGTTTACTTCCGGCTTCGCCGCTTCGCGCATGCGCAGAAGTGATCTTTCGCCTCACATGCAGAAGCGGCACTCTACTTACGGACTTTTCGGGGTGCGAACGGCACCCCAGAACGGATCACGTCTGTAAGTAGAGGCACCACTTTTTCCTTGGAGCAGGATGGATGGAAAGCCACTATCAGATGTTTGCCCAATTCAGTTCTGCTGCTGAAAACAAATTCTTAGGTTCACACTATACTCAAAGGCATACTCATTGTTTGTTTTTGTTTTTTAAATCTAGTTGTACTGTATGTTTTTTGCACCTGGCTGGAGTTGATAGATTTTGGGATTCTAGTAATAAAAGACAAGTCCACTCAGTGCCAACCCTGGGTTAAATAAACCGCTGTTCTGATCAAGAGGTGGCATCGTTGTTGACCTCCCCACTAAACTCATTTATGCAAATTGTTGCTTATGAAAACAAGAATAGTATTTTGTGCAAATGAGGGCCAGGTGAGCCATATCAGTGGCCTTTACTATAAGGACCTATGCCTGCATCTTCATTTGGTCCACTTTTGCCCTTGTTTCTCAACAAAATATTTATTTTATTTTTTACCGACAGCGTGACTGTTGTCTGGTAAAACGGGTTAGGAAATGAAAACAGAAGGGCAAGCAATGAGTTAAAACAGAGTCACCTGAATCGTACACAAAACCAACTTGCAAAGAAAAGTGCGCGCACTCTTTTTAAAATGTAACAAGACACATCAGGATCTGATCTTGAAACGGGCAAGGCGTCCCCCTTCCCCGTCATTGTGAGATGCACAGATAGCAACCTCAGCAAGAATGACCCAAGAGGAATTTTGCACTAGTATTTTTCCTTCCCAAAAATCTTTCCGTTAAAGGCACACAACACTGTACTATTCACACTTTCATTTTAATAGCTCTGGGGAAAGATTATTCAGCTCCCTGAATAGCTGGGGGGTGCACAATAAAATAACTGTTCGACTGGGGGGAAAATGCTCTGTTGTCTTGCAGTACCAGTTGGTATTATGTAGGCTTGTTTGGTGTCTATTTATAATAGATTGCAATTGGGAACTGGATACAAAACAAACACTGGCGCTCCAGTGTGGCTTAACTTTAAATCAGATTCTTTCTTGGCTAGTTTATTTTTAGATTATCTATCTTTGACTTACAGATGCATCATTAAGCGACACACCTTTAAAGAAAGCTGTATCTTCTCTAGCATCTACCAATGATAACTTGTGAGATAGGAAAATAAACTCAGTTTCAACCTTTCCCAGTACTGCTTTTTGAACTTTTGGGGATTGCAGAATACAGCAAGGCCATTGAACTGTCAAGTTCAGGAAGAACACATAGCTTATTTTAGGTATTTGGGAGACTCTTTGGGACAATTGTATGTCCTTTGCATCTTTTCTGCTGTTGGTTACTCTGTTTACATTTTTTTGAGGTTGGTCTTCATTCCCTAAGGCTTTAGCAGAAATCCATTCACATAGTTTCCTGGTCACTTACTAGACAGCAGTTGTGTTTTGGATTTTTAAAAAAAGCTCTTTTATGTCTATGCGTGTCAAAGTGAGGTAATATGGAAACTTACTCCTGTAAATAAATATTTACATAATGCACTGGTCTCAGTAACGTCTCACCATTACATTGCTCCCTGGAGAAAAGGTCACTTTTGACATCATTAATCTTTTGAGGGCAAGATACATGCTCACAGATAACATGGGTTTCGTTTTAGCAGTTAGGGTGTCGCTGAATATAGGCTGTGCTTGTTTTCCTTCCTAACAGAATGCAGCCAAAGTTAAACACTTCTGTGTGCCACTGATTTCATTGGGAATTAAACATTTCTAACCTTTGGCAGCATTGTGCCTGTTAAGAATGAGCTTTGCTGAGTCAGGCCAGAGAACTCTGGGAGCTGTAGTTCTGTGAGGGGAACTGGGGCTCCTAACAGCTATGAGCATCCTTTACAAACTAAAGCTCTCAGAAGTCGTTTGGGGAAGCCATAACTGTTCAAAGTGGTATCACTGATAGCACAGTCCATAGACCACTAGACTCAAGCCCCATGTCGGGCAAAAGATTCATTGCAGAGGGATGGGTTAGATGACCCTCACGGTCCCTTTCAATTCTACAATTCATAGTGCTTTAAATGTATGGTGGGTATGTGGCCTAGATTTACACGACAGGCAAAATTGTATTTGTCCAGGTCTCTTTTTTAAAAACCTGATTGTGTTGATGCTGTCTGGAGATTAGGCTCAGTGTTGCTTTTAAAATAGTAGTAGTAGTAATAATAATAATAATAATAATAATAATAATAATAATAATAATATAATGGTGGTGATGATGATGGAGGCATAATTTCATTCTGTTTCGTTCTTTATGGTTGTTTATGGTTGCATTCAGATGTGGAAATTATTGTGTTTGTTTTCCAGGGTATAGTCCTAGCACTTCTATCCCAGATTCTGTCATTTCTTTTGCATTGTATTACCTGTTGTGTTGTGACTTTGTAGTCAATATACTACCATATTTTGCTAAATTTTAAATGGCAGGAAAGGACTGTATGCTGGTGTACCACCCCAATTTTGGTCGTGTGAAATTACACAGCAAATCTCCCGCCATTTTCCTGGATAACAGGGTTGAAGAAAGTGTGTGTGTGTGTGTGTGTGTGTGTGTAAGCAAATAACATGGAAATGAGCACTAAACTTCCACTAGCTTTCCAGAAGTGGTTTTTACGTTGTGTGAAAGATCACATAACACTTGGAAATTATCGGGTAAGGAAAAATTGGTGAAACCAAAGAAGGTTGATAGAACGGAGCCTGTATTGTATGTTGTGTTGTAATCTGCCCTATGCTCATAGGTGCCATCGGGGGGAGGGGGAAACAGGGAGCCAAGGGCTCCCCCCAAATTTTAAGGAGTGGGCCGGGTTTCCCCAAACTTCTGTGGCAGCTGTGTGCACACACTGCAGGGCATGTCACGTGCACAAGATGCGGAGTGTGCACACAACATGTTAGCACGCCCTGTAGCATGTGTGCTTGATGTCAGCATGCCCCACGGTGTGTGCGCACAGTGTGCTTACGTCACGCGGCCCCAACCCCCTCAATTGCGGGAGCGAGGTGGTGTGCTCGCCTGTGCTCCAGTCTGGAGGAAGGGTAGAGTATAAAAGTTCTGAAGCAAACAAATAGCGCTTTGGCACATGGCATGGTGGGGAGAGCTATTTGATATGCCCAAACCCCAGTTCTGTGTGAGAAACTAATCACATGGTTCTTTGGAGCCTGCGCCATGTGGCTTCTCTGGAGGCACTTGCTGTTCTTCAGTGGAATTCACGAAAGGAGTTAGGAAATCCCTTGAAGTGGAATCTTAAGACTTCAGGACTCCATCAATGGCATAATGCAAATACACACAGAGTTCTCAGATGGAAAACTACTGGTGAAGTGAATTAAAAATGTGTTAGACTCCTGGGAAATTCCGTCCCATAATGTGTAAAAAGTTAAGGAGGGCTTCTCACAGAAAATATTGACATTTTACAGAATACCTTTTTGAGGGGGAAATGGCCATTTAACATTTTAAAAAATGTCTTTCTCTGTTTTATTGTATTAGGTAAATATGTTTCTGAGAACAGATGTCAGATTAATTATGTCTTTAATTCCCCGCATTAGATGTTTACAAATATTTTTGGGGTGTTTTAAGGGGGCAATTTGTATTAAAGCATATGGTTGATTTTTCTTTTGACAATGTAATTATATATATCTATATTTAAAAGATAAAGATTTGTTGACAATCTCTCTTTTCAAGCTTTAAAAAACCAGCAATCCTGAATTACTACTTTTACTCACGTTAACCTTTTCATGTTGTCTCTTGAAATTATACATAGTTAAGGAAATGTGAAAGAGGGTTGGGAAAGATAGGCTATACCACCTTTGGGGCTGCAATCCCATATGCACCTACTTAATTGGCAGTGAACCCCATTGAACTCAATAGGACTTACTTCTTTGTAGACAGGAGTGTGTTGGATTGTACTGCCAAGCACACAGGACCCCATGGCTTGCGCTTTTCCTTCCATCCAAGATTTTAAGTCAAAGCCTAAAAGATTTGCTTTTCATTCCTAGAACAGCCCTCCCTCTATCTTTGTGTTTTGCCCCAAGAGCAGTTATGAAACCTTGTTTACAGCAAGGAAGCTGGGCACAATTTCTAAATGGGTCTATAGCTGTACATTGCTATCCAATTGTGTGTGTGTGTGTGTGGCAGTTTCTGGGGTTTCACTTGTAATATTAATGAGCCGTTAGAGAGCAAACAGTGCTTCCTTTGTTCCTATAGAAGATCCAGTCTGGGGAGGGCCGGAGGGTGAAGATTTCATGGGAGAGAAAAATAATAAATCTTTAAACTGAATTTTTCTGGCATGCTGCACTGGTCTGTGCCAGAGCTTTGAAGAAGAAGGCATAATCAGAAGCAGAGTTTCCCCACTCGTGCTAAATAATAAATCAGACACCCAAACAAGAGCCCCACATGGGTTAATGGCCTTATTTTCATGGTGAAATCTGCATGCATGTATCTAAGGCAGAGCCGGGATTGGCTGGCAAGCTCATTGCAGATCCAGGTGGCATATACTGACAGCTCCGGGTCACATGATGGCTATTAGGGCTTGCTTTTCCACTCATCTGGCTGAGCTTGTCAGCCAGGGTTGAACGCAGGCATCCTGCAGCTCCAAGGAATGTAGAAAATGAGAGGAGGGGAAAGGAGGGAGGTCGCGAGAGAGGAGGCTGCTTTGTTGTCTTTCTCCCTTCGATCAGTCTGAATTTCTGACAAGCGTGGACCACGGAGGTGCGGAATTGCAGCCGCAGCTGCCAGGAGACCCTGGTCATGAGGCTCAACCCATATCGGTTTCGCCAAAGGAGGAGGATAGATTAAACTGGCATGTACAGTCTGCATTGGCTGCCAAGGGGGCACTTAGCTCGCTGATGAATTAGATTGATCTTCTGTCCTCTGCAGTAATACCCCCGAGGAAACAAAGGAGCTGGAAAAAACAGGCAGTGTTTGCTGTAGTAAAATTCTGGACTGATCAACAGAATGGGAAGGCGGGGTCCCGGTTATGAAACTATAAGGCAGCGTTCATATGTGGATCCTTGGGCAAACGCGTGGATTCTGCTTCGGGGACCTGTTTCTTTTCTTCAAGGGTTTTTCCCTTCTCCTCTCTTTTTGTAATCCTGCCTTTTAAGATTAAGGCTGTCCTCCTCGTCCTCGTGTCCCGTCCCCCCCCCCCCGCTGCCTCTCCTTTTCGTGCTACAGCATGGAACATCTTTTGTTTCAGTTAAATTCAGTCCTCTCGGTCTGTCACCTGACAGTCTTGTGGTTCTGGATGAATGTGGTTCATTTCTATTATTAACCTGGGTTGGCAGCTGGTCCTCCTAACAGGAGTTTATAGAGATTCCGAAAAGTGGAGCTTGCTTAAGGGAGAAAGATGCTTCCCAGGTATGAAATAAATACTATGATCTGGACATTCTTTTCAGTGGCAGACTTGCTAAATAAATATGTGTATATATTTGAAGTTGTCCTATTTTATACTGTAGAAATAATTATGCTCTTTGGGGGGGGGGATAGCTCTGTACTACACCACTATTTTAAAATGAATGTATATAATCTTCTGTTGTTTTTCCTAAGGCATTTTGTGTTGTAGTGAAAGATTATGAAACGGTGCCTGGAACACTAGTGGTTGTAACCCTGGTGGATTAATCTTGTTTAGGTGGGACTTCCTCCGTAATAAGGATTATTTCCTAAAATAATCAACTGGTGAAATTGGGACGGGTACTTTTTTGATGGTATCTTTTTAAAAAACAGCTCCGCAACACACACAACTCACCACCTGAATTTCTAAGACCTGTTCTACTCCAAGTTAAACCTGTTTAAATCCTATTAATTTGACTATGAGGCATTGAAGCACATGGTTCACTTTCCCATTTGAAATTAATGAAACTTAAAAAGTACTTAACTTTGGCTGGATAGTCCCCCCCCCCCGGGCAAGTTTTTACATTTAATATTAAAGCAGTAGAATCGTTAGAGCATCAATATATGATTTAATTATACCTATCAAGAGCTGTTATATTGCTTTGAAAAACAGGGAAGAGGAAGACCTGACTATGGAAAATTTAACCTCAGGATCCCTTAGTAGGGATGCAAAAAACCTGAATAGAGATCTGACTTTGAATCAAATTATCAAAAATAAAATAGGGACTAACAGGTGGGAGATACATATGAAAATAAACTGAAGTTAGTTTCATTTGCAATCAGCCATGTAGAGAACAGCCAGAAGTTATGGTAGAGGAGTGTCTAGAGGCAGCAAATAAGATCTGTGTTTTATTGCTGTTCTTATTGCAGAATGCATTATTTCTTTCCATGTGGCAGTGAAATAGTATACGCATAGTCCAGGCTTCTTTGACCATAACTTGTGCATCTGTCTTTACAAATTGTTGCTAAGCTAATGGGCAAGTCCAACAGATCAGATTTTACACTTGAACCTTAAAAGGCACAAGTGTAATAAGCTTGTGTAATATTAAACATTAGTTGGAAAAGATGGTACCACATTCGTAAATTTAGATTTATACATGTGGAATGCAAGAGTGGCCTGTCTCTGGGCAGAGACAGGAGTTATGTCCTTCCCCATCATCACCTCTGCCCTACATAAAATAATCAAGCATTTTACAAGCCAATCTGAACTTTGGAATAAGACAAATTCATTTCTAGTCTTTAGAAAAGTCTTCAAGAAGTGAAGCAGGATTCCTAGCAACCAGGTTATAGTTTTGCCACTGATTTTCATTCTCTTCCCCTAACTCAGTATTTCCCCCACAATTAACCAGACCTTTCTATGGGCGCTAAAGTTAGCCACTGGCTTTGCAACTTTGATCCAGGCCTAGTTCAGTCTCAGGAGAAAGGGGACACATGCCCCCTGCGACAGCTATCTCAGGTTGGGAGTCTTTGTGGTGCTGGAGAGAGTCACATCCTCCTCCCTTGGAGGCGAGAGAAGACTGTTGAAAAGCAGTCGGGTCTCGCTAAATTTGGGAGGCTTCCCAGACATCGTGAGACTCCATATAGAAATTATTGTGCGGGCTAATGTTTCCTTCCTAGGTGATTGTTACAGAGTAATGACAATAAAGTGGGAGAGGTCTTAACCAGCAGGCACTGTGACTGAAAGAGTTTCAGATGAGGATCAAATGTCACCAGCTGACTTTGTTCCAAGTCTGCTTTGGATTCTAACACTGTGTAGCAGTCGCCACAACTTTGTGTTATCTTGGCAAACATGGAACATAAAGCCACATTTGACAAGATAATAGCAATGCAGAAGTAGACTGGAACTTGAGGGGGAAGATTAGTTAGAGGGACAACTGAAGGCTTAACCTTCCTTTGTCCACTGATTCGCCCAGGCAAATCGGAACTATTTTTCCCAGTTCAGAGCCCAGAATATGGGCACACAGTAGCAAACCATATAGGGGCAGTGTACTAAACCTTGGTGAGCAGATTGTGGCCTGTAGGTCCTGATTCTTGCTGCCTCAGCATTTCAATGCAACCAACTACATAGGTCTTATTTATATCTCACCTTTCTATAAACCCCATTTATATTCCGCCGTTCCTCAAATGCTATCAAGGTGGCTGGCATGCACCCCCCTATTTTATCCCCACAATAAACCTGTGAGGTGGGTTAGGCCAGGAGGCAGTGACTGGCCTATTGTCACCCAGTGATGTACATGGTGAGTGAGGATTCGAACCCTGACCTCCAAGGTCCTAGTCTGACAGCTCTAACCATTGCATCACACGCTGTAGTGGCATTGTCAATGCTGGGAGCTACATATCCATTAGCAATGCTACAATCCTGTGCACAATTTAGGTCCTTTTGAGAGAAGTTGGATTTAAACAACATAAACATTTGTTAGTAACTACTGGCTTACTGTTAGTGATGGTGAGTATTGTCACTGTTTATTCCTCTCCCCTCCTTCATAGGAGGAAGTGTTCAGTCCACAGGTCTAATAATCCACTGTTGGGTTCTAACCGATAATTTAGCAATATCTGTGATATTCAACTCTTCCAGGTGCTATAGTGTTGTATTATTCCAGGCACAGGCAAACAGCCCTCCAGATGTTTTGGGACTACAACTCCCACCATCCCTGACCACTGGTCCTGTTAGCTAGGGATGATGGGAGTTGTAGTCTCAAAACATCTGGAGAGCCGAGTTTGCCTATGCCTGTATTATTCCCACCTCAACCTCAGTTTGCCATACTTTCAGTCACAAATTCTACAAATGACCATTAACAAATGTGTAATTTCTAATCCTAAACCACCACCCCCATTATATTAACTTGTAAAAATCTACAGTGTTCCGAATTCCAACCCAAAGATCATCCTAACAGTAGCCTAATGCTGGCTGGTTTCCTATGCAGTGTAAATCATTGCACCTACATCAATATAATCCAAATGATAAATACTATAAGCCGAAGTGTAATTTGATCATTAGTTAGCAAGTGGATTGGATGTTTCCCTTGTTAAACAGTACTAGGTGCTTAGATGCATTATGTCACTTATACTTTCCATTGAGGCGAACAGCTTTGGTGACTGTTGGAAAGAGTCAGAGGGGCAAGGGTACCAGACAAATGGAGCAAGAACCTATTCCAGTGTGCTTTTGCCTATCAACATTCCAGAAAGGTGCTAACATGAAAGGCATGCAGAACAGATAAGATGGCATAAACTATAAATATCATTTGCGTAGATGTCCTTTAAAAATAGTTTAAAGTGATTCATCACCTGGCAGTTTTCATAACTTTAGTTAAGATATGCTGTTGGGAATAGTGGTTTGATGGCTTTATTTTTTTATTATTTTTATTTTTTGGAACAGCCTCCCCCAACCTCCAGATGTCATAGACTTCGGTTAGAATCATAGAGTCATAGAATTGTGGAGTTGGAAGGGACCCTGAGGGTCATCTAGTCCAACCCCCTGCAATGCAGGAATATCAACTAAAGTAGCCATGACAGATGGCAATCTAACCTCTGCTTAAAAACCTCCAAGGAAGGAGAGTCCATAACCTCCCAAGGGAGTCCGTTCCAGCTTGGAACAGCTCTTACTGTCAGAATGTTCTTCCTGAAGTTTAGTCGGAATCTCATTTCTTGTGACTCAGATCCACTGGTTCAGGTCCTACCCTTCAGAGCAGGAGAAAACAAGCTTGCACCATCTTCCATGTGGCAGCCCTTTAGATATTTGAAGACAGCTATCCTATCTCTTCTCAGTCTCCTTTTATCCAGGCTAAACATACCCAATTCCGTCAACTGTTCCTCATAAGGTTTGGTTTCCAGACCCTTGATCGTCTTGGTTGCTCTTCTCTGCACACGTTCGAGCTTATCAACATCCTTCTTAAAGGTAAAGGTAAAGGTACCCCTGCCCGTACAGGCCAGTCTTGACAGACTCTGGGGTTGTGCGCCCATCTCACTTAAGAGGCCAGGGGCCAGCGCTGTCCGGAGACACTTCCGGGTCACGTGGCCAGCGTGACATCGCTGCTCTGGCGAGCCAGAGCCGCACACGGAAACGCCGTTTACCTTCCCGCTGGTAAGCGGTCCCTATTTATCTACTTGCACCCGGAGGTGCTTTCGAACTGCTAGGTTGGCAGGCGCTGGGACCGAGCAGCGGGAGCGCACCCCGCCGCAGGGATTCGAACCGCTGACCTTTCGATCGGCAAGTCCTAGGCACTGAGGCTTTAACCCACAGCGCCACCTGCGTCCCCAACATCCTTCTTAAATTGTGCTTAATGTGAATGTTATATTTATCTTGAAAACAGACCATTGTAAAAGATCATTTACAGTGTGATCTAATGCATGCCTGTTCAGAAGAATGGTTGTATCCAAAGGACACGACTCTAAAATGTGTAATGGGACGCTTACTAAGCCTAGACAGATTTAGTCATTTATTTTTATTGAATAAATTTCTATCCCACTCCTCCTCCCAAAGGAGTCCATGGTGGCAAACAAGTGATAAAAAAGAAAAGAAAAACTAAAACGTCTTTAAAACAGTTCCATTATAGATGCAGACTCAGAAAGAGCTCAACTTAAAAGGCTTGTTGAAAGAGAAGTCTTTGGTAGGTGCAGAAAAGACAACAGAGATGTCTGTCTAATATTCAAGGGATGTCAAAGTCAATGTCACACAGCTAAAGGCTTGATTCCTAAATTAGGCAGGATGGAACTCCTGATAAGAGACCCTCACCTTCAGAGTGCAGTGATTGGCTATGTCAGCTCCCCATTAGGGAGGGGCTGCTTTGCGGGCGGGAACCGGGTCTCCATAGCGACCCTGGAGTGGGCGGAGATAAGCTGCCCACATCAGCAGGGTCCCCGGCCCAGGAGGCCCTGTTTCTTGATGATGGTGCTCACCTTTCTGACATGGCTCGATTGGCGGTTAGGCATTGGGTAAGCCTTTTATCGGGACGCAGGTGGCGCTGTGGGTTAAAGCCTCAGCGCCTAGGACTTGCCGATCGAAAGGTCAGCGGTTCGAATCCCTGCAGCGGGGTGCGCTCCCGCTGCTCGGTCCCAGCGCCTGCCAACCTAGCAGTTCGAAAGCACCTCCGGGTGCAAGTAGATAAATAGGGACCGCTTACCAGCGGGAAGGTAAACGGCATTTCCGTGTGCGGCTCTGGCTCGCCAGAGCAGCGATGTCACGCTGGCTACGTGACCCGGAAGTGTCTCCGGACATCGCTGGCCCCTGGCCTCTTGAGTGAGATGGGCGCACAACCCCAGAGTCTGTCAAGACTGGCCCGTACGGGCAGGGGTAACTTTACCTTTACCTTTAAGCCTTTTATGGGAGGGGAGGTTGTTGCCTCCACCTGCCCCTCCATGGTAAGGGTATCCCGTTAAAGGGATCCGGGGGTATGGTTCCTGTCCGAAGCCTGGGCATAGGCTAGGGCCAAGACACAGCCCTAACGGTACATCAGAGAGCTCCCCCCTTCCAGTGGTTAACCCTTCAACAAGACTTCCTGCAGGCTTGCAGCAGTCAGGTTATAGTCTTGCTTCGCCCAATTGCCTAAGCCAATGCTGCTCACTTTTGTAACCAATAAAGTTGTGGCCTTATTTATCCCATTAAATCAATATCCTTTTTTTCATGGGTTTATTCCGGGGAAGCTTGGGGTCCAGGTCCTTGCCACACAAATAAGGGGTGAGACGATTTTTCAGATATCCTGGCCTCAAGCTGCATAGGGCTTTATTTACCAAAACCAGCACCCTAAACTTAGCTCAGCAGCTAATTGGCAGCCATTCCTGATTTCTTTATGGAGCCTGTACGACCAATCAACCACATCATTTGTAATACTGAACAGTCAAAGATCAAGGTCACATCTGGTCCTCAGCTGATTGTGGAAGATGCTTAGGCATGAACAGGATGTTTCCCCACAGCTATTTAAAATGCATGGTGTACAGTGTCCTGAACACAACTTAAGTCATTCCAAAATGCCTTACTGCCTGCAACCAAGGGAGAGAAAATCTAGGGCCTTTTGTTTTTATTTTCTTCTTCTAATGTAATCCTTTATACTCATTTTCTGGTTATTATCTCTCACCTAATTACATACATTCAGCCCCTCCTCTGTTTATTGTACCTCTTGATCACTCTTACGATCTCAGCCTATGGGCAACAACAGTGTGTTGAGGTAGGGCTGGCAAAACACCAACCTATTTGTTAAGCAATTTAAAACCTAGATATTACACATTTGGAAAGTAGACAAAGTACTTCCCACACTAAGTATTTCCTACAAAGCAAACCATCCTTAAGGTACCCAGAAGCATCAGATTCTGGGCAGCCGTAGAGTGTTTTGCCGTATCTCATACCTTGCATGTTCAAAGTAATAATAAAGTATACTTTCCTCCAGAAGTATGAAATAATGTGACAATTTGTATAGGTACTGGATACAGTGATATATTTTCTTGGGTGGATCCATAGTTTTTAGAGCCAAACAGTATAAACAGCTCATTAGGAGTCAAAATTCATTGAAGTTCACTCAGAATGTACAATTCATTTTGTCCCCCCCCCCCTGAAAAAACAAAACAAAACACTGGTCTAGTCCAATGGCCCATTCAAACACTTTTCTTCATCTTACCCATAAAAAAAAGACAAGCCACACAACACAGTAGTAGTAGTTAATAACCTAGCCATCATACACAAAATGGTGCCTGATTCTCTAAAAGAGCCTTACCCAACCTGCTGCCCTGCAGGTTTCTTGCACTAGAAGTCCTATGAACAACTTTGACAGTGGAACAGACTCCCATGAGAAGTTGTGGATTCTCCTCTCTTAGTTTTTAAGCAGAGGTTGGATGGCCATCTGTCATGTGTGATCTAGTTGAAATTCCTGCATTGCAGAGGGTTGGACTATACAATTCAGAGTTTCCCAACTTGGGTCTCCAGCTGTTTTTGGACTACAGTTCCCATCATCCCTGACCACCGGTCCTGCTCGCTAGGGATGATGGGAGTTGTAGTCCAAAAACAGCTGAAGACCCATGTTTGGGGAACTCTGGACTAGATGACCCTTGTGATTGCTTCCAACTCCCCAATTCTATGATTCATGCAAAATCTTTTTCACACATCTTATATCTGCAAAAATATATGGTTGGCTCTTGGAAGGATAAATGTGTGGATTCAATGTGCCTGTGTCTTATTGATTGTTGCACTGAACCTGTTCCCTGAGCTCGTCTTCTCCACTGTCTCTCAATCCCAGTTGCCAAGGAATATTTTTTGGAAGACATGTTATGTAACATTGATAATAGTTAGCTGGGTCAATCATGAAATGTAATTTATGAGACACACCAAAGCCTTTCAAGGATAGTTAAAATAGCATGTGCTCAGACGGAGGAGTAAACAGGTTCATTTTACCTTGATCAAATGTTGATGAATGCGGCAGGGTTTTTAATATATATATATTTAGCTCACTCTCCTCTTAGCACGTAATCTGCTCTTGGAGCTTTTTATAAGCAGACTTCCCTAAAGATCTGGAACACTTTCTGCTCTTCCTTGCCAGGCAGCTGTCAAGAGTCAGATGTCAAAATACTACTAAATGGAAACCATGTCTTAAAGAAAGGGGTGGTGGGCTTATTGCAAATTAGGTAAATGAAAAGATTTGTTTGGGGAGGGTTGGTGTAGAGTTGTTGGTTAAATAACAATTGCAAGATGAAAACAATATGGGTTTAATGCAGAAATGCCACATCTATGCAGGTGACTTTAAGCACTGCATGAAATACCAAGCTAACTTCAAGTACGGATATATAAGAGAGTTTGGGCCACTTTGTATATATCAGGGATTATAGTTTAGGTGAGAATCTAAACATACGTTTTATTTGTTAAAAAAGTTTTCCAAGGTTATCTCAGCTTTGCTTTCATTTGTTCTCTCTGGCAATTTCAGTATTTGAGGCCAATGTTGAGGAGTTGCAGAGTTTGCACCCCCATCGTGTAGGCAGCATTGGGGCTGCCCCTGTGGCCGACCCCTCTCTACCTCCCCTATAGATGAAAACCTGGCTCAGCCAAAAGGGTGTTCACAAACATCACTGATCAACTGATGGGCAGTGCCTGCCAAGCCCCTTTCAAAGCACTGCACAAAGAAGGGGTTTCTGAAGACCCCTTCGGGCAAAAAAGGTCACCTGGTATCATTGTGACATCAGGTAGTTGACACTCAGCAACCTTGGCCTGTAAGGGGTACAGGAGAGAACCATCCGCTCCAATGCACTAAAAGGGCTCCCCACCCCTGGTTTTGCGTTTGATCTGGACCAGGGGCTGGCAAAGCTTTTGTGGCTTGAGCCGGTTCACGGTCCCACAGACGCTGCGGTGGGCCGGAGTGCTCAGGCGCACACACATGCACAAACACTATTTCTGGCGCTCCTTCTGGTGCGGAGGAGGCGTGTGCAGCTTCCCATTGGCTGCCGGAGCTTCCTGCAGCCAATGGGAAGCTGGCCAGCATCACGGAAGGCAGTCCCCGCTCTGCTCTGCACCGGTTTAGCATGGCACACGGGAGCCGACCGAAGTTTTGCTTTTTTTAAAGCATCTAATATTCCAGTCCCAGGAAGAGTATTTTTATTCCTCCTTTTTATAGGTGCAGGAGATGATTTCAGTGGCCTTTGTGCTCTTATAAATGTGGTGATAAAATGATATCTCAGATGTCTATGAAACAGGAACTGATTAGCCATGGCAATCCCGTGATCATGATGAATTCTTTGTGGGTTGGTATAAACTATAAAAATCCAGAGACAAGCCAAAGCCTCCTGTAGCTTTCTTCCCCATAAACATTGCATTGTTCTCATCTGGTATCTCCCTTTCCACTAATAATAGTGGCGTTATACTAGGTGCTTTTTAATGCAAACATTGTAATCATACTCTGCATTGTGTATTGACTAGGATTAGAAGTACCTTTGATTTTTTTAAAAAGAAAATGTTGTAGCAAAGATTAATGTTCCCAGTTGAGTTACACCCATTTATTTATACCACTGTGCAAGTTGGATGAAGAGGTTTCTCTGTTGATATATATTTACACAAATTAAATTTGCATTTTATGTATATTGTTGTTACCTGTTGTTACCCCTTAATAAAGTCAGTGAAACTTTTTTTTAATAAACTCTATTGTAAAAGCCACAGAGATAAGAAACTCTCTCTCACTTTTCCTCCCTATTAAAGCTGGCCTTTGCCGGAGTTTGATCCAAGTCAGATCCGACTAATTGTGTACCAGGACTGTGAAAGAAGAGGGCGAAATGTTTTATTTGACTCCAGTGCTAAGAGGAGAACTGAAGATGCATCCGTCTCGGTGAGCAATATTCACACTAGTATGACTGCCTTCTCCCCTCAACCCCCCCCCCCCCCGAAATGCAATGCAAAGTTAATTCATGCAGGCTTCAATAATAAATTATTTGCATCAGTAGCCATGCTTTGAAAAGAGATATTCAAAATGCTACGTTTAAAAAGAGGTTGTGTTTGCAGTGCATTAGTGCTTCAGCTGTTCCTCCTCATTGCTTTACTGTTACAGCAGTCTCCTCTTTTTAACCTACCCCTTTGTTATATCATATTTCCTCTCATAGGATCTCTCCTTTTCCTGTAGCTTTAGGAACAGCCTAGATGGTGAAAATGCCTTCACTATTTATTCCCTTACTTGTCTTCTGGCAAGCCAGAATTTAATAAAGTTTGAAAATAATTCCAGTGAGGGTGAATCAGGTGTACTGTAGAACAACAGAGAGGAACCTGTGGTCTTTCAGGTGCTGTTGGACTACAGCTCCCATGATCCCTGACCATTGGCTGGGTGGGGCTGATGGGAGTCCTATAACATCTGGCAGGGCACAGGTACCCCAGCACTGCTGTATAGATGATTATTAGGACACTTGCATGCTTGAGGGTTATGCATCGACCCAGTTTTCACGTAATGCTTAGCAAAAGCTGCGGCTTAGCACTGAGCCGGGGGAACTTCCAAACTGTGGGCCCACTTTCCCTTACAATGCTGTTTCCCCCAAACCACACCCGCCTGCCTTACCCCTGACATCATACGTGACATCAGGCAGGAGGCGGGGAAAGGTGTGGCCTGCACACTTGGTTCATGGAGCTTGTAGAGATAAAGATCAGGTCTACCAGGCTAAAAAATGTTTTGCGCACCTGAGCCTTAACATGAACAAGCAAATATGCAGCCTCCCAAAGAGAAGATTGTCGCTGCTTTGGTCCTGCCACCGCCACACTGCTGTGAGCTAAGCCATGGTTTGGCTTAGCATTGCATCTGAACCTTGATCCATTGTTTATCTTGCCCCCAGTTAAATCACAAACTGTAGCTAAGGTTTGTTTTGTGGCCTACCACTCCTTGTTTTCCTGAGGAAGATGAACCATGAGCCTGGGTTTGGACATAATGCAAACTAGCTTAGCTCACACCAACTCAGCAGCAGCAGGACTGAAGGAAGAGTGGAGCAGCTATGGTCACATGGGAACTCATACATGTGTTCAAGCTCAGCCATGGTTTGGCTTAGTGTTAAGTGTGAACCAGATTCTGTCTCTCCTCCAATCTTCTCCCTTATACCGGCATTTCTCCCCACCCGTTATTTGATCACCCCACCACCTCTGTCTCATCAGCTTGGGAAACATTGAATCTATTACTTGGATGTATAGATCAATCTTTTAAAGAAAGAAAAAACTTTTAAGGAAGGTACTGAAGAAGTGTGGAAATGTACTGTACTATCTCACAAGCATACCTGAAGGAGTGTCTCCACCCCCATCGTTCTGCCTGGACACTGAGGTCCAGTGCCGAGGGCCTTCTGGCAGTTCCCTCCCTGCGAGAAGCCAAGTTACAGGGAACCAGGCAGAGGGCCTTCTCGGTAGTGACACCCGCCTTGTGGAACGCCCTCCCACCAGATGTCAAAGAGAAAAATAACTACCAAACTTTTAGAAGACATCTGAAGGCAGCCCTGTTTAAGGAAGCTTTTAATGTTTAATAGGTTATTGTATTTTAGTGTTTTGTTGGAAGCCGCCCAGAGTGGCTGGGGAACCCAGCCAGATGGGCGGGGTATAAATAATAAATTACTACTACTACTACTACTACTACTACTACTACTGGGGATTCCAATGATGGCATCTCCTCACATGCAAGGCTTTGGGCCTTAAAATAAGTGTTAGCCACATACTGAGCCCTTTTACCTGTAAGTAACTGCAGAGTACATTTCCGAAGCGGAGACATTATCTCTTTGTAGACAGTGAAGTTGTTATATTTCATCTCTTAGCAAAGTGGCAAATGACTCCTTCACTTGACGGCATACACGAAGTGCTAGCTGCATCCCACGGCACTTTTGCCCTTTGCAAGAAAACACTGTGTGGGACAGACGTTTTCTCACTGTGAAAAGAGCATCTGTTAGCTGCGTTTTAGAATTCAATGCCTTCTGCCTGTTGCCCCCCACATGTCTCAGCATGATTTATAGCTCCTGGCCTTCTCCAGTAGAGTGTCGGCTTTGTTGGCTTAGGAACATGGAAGGTTTGGACTTGAACAAAGCTGTCCACCATAATGGGTGGAGAATCAGCTGATTTTCAGAGCATGTATTTGTGTGGGGTTTGCCCGCCCACAGACACACACGAGAGGGCTATGTCCACTTCCCCACGCCTGCTGGAGTGAAATTTCTCGCTTAGAGGGACACATGGCCTTAGGAGTAGGCCAGGCAAAAGAAAGTTAGACCTGCAATATATTGCCTGTCAACACTTCTTGATAACAAACAGTTCTGCTGAAAAGAACACTACTGTGGCAGACAAAGCATGCGCTGTACCTTTTAAATGTTGGCATGTTTCAAAAGGCAGTTCCATGTGCACAGAATGAAAATATCTCAAACATTTACATAGACGTATGACCAAGAACAGCTTCTAATTTCATCTGGAGTGGCTACTCCTGACTTTCTGGGGCCTGTGCTGTGAATTGCTTTGACACAGAGTTACAATATCTCTGCCATCCTGGTCAGCCTTCTCCCAAACTGGTATCCTCAAGATTTTGCTGGACTACAACTCCAAGCATCCCTGAACATTGGCCAGTCTCCAGGTGACTACCTGCTGGTTCATAGAAACATATAATTGTAGAGTTGGGACCCTGAATATCATCTAGTCCAACCCCCTGCAATGCAGGAATATGCAACTGTCCCTTACAAGGATCAAACCTACATCCTTGGCAATATCAGCACCATACTCTAACCAACTGAGCTATCCAGTCTGGTTGCTGGAATTATTGTCAAGAATGCTAGACAATGTGAACCTTAGTCCGTAGCTGTCAACCTTCCCTTTATTTGCGGGAAATTCCTTTATTCCAGCACTGTTTCCCGCTGCTATCCCAGATTGTTAGATATCTCGTAGACTGTCCCTGGGACAGGTGAGGCTGCTGATCCCTTATTTTCGAGGCTGCTGATCCCTTATTTTCAAACCTGAAAGTTGACAGCTATGCCTTAGTCTGATCCATCTAGCAAGGCTCTTACAGTTTTAAGCATGAATGTTGTTGTCAGTAGTAGCAGCAGCAAGAGCATCACACTTTTATTCAGTGACATTAGTGAACAGAGTGCAATAATCCCTGCTCCTCCAAGTGCTTACAAACTAATTTTCAACACAGAAAAGCAGCAGAAGAGAAGGAAAAGTGGAGTCTGGCTTAAATAAGGAAGGAATATGTAATACTTTCAGATACATTTACAAAGCTTTCACGGAAAAGGTTGGTTTTGGGAAGGAATTTGAAGGAAGAGTGGTGGCACCATTAAGGTGTTTGGGAGGCTAGACAGGATAACTAAACACTCATCAGTTGTGCTTTATTATCAAAAGACCCTGAACAGGTATTTTTGTTTTTTACATTTAAGATACAACATTAGACCCTAGAGATTCATGGTTTGGGGGCTTTAACCTTGAAAGATTGAAGTCAGCCCATCCAACATCAAGGCAATGAATTATGCATGTCAGAAACATTCTTAGGCAACCTATCAATCATTAATAAACCCTTTATTTATAAACTGCTACTTTTAAAATGAACATTATGAAATTAAAACTCCTGCCTTCTGTTAGATGCATGTATTTTTCAGGTCTGGGCAAATCTGGTTTGTATAAATATTTGTTTATCTTTGTCTCATGAAAGTGCTGCAGGCTTTTGTTTTGTTTTGCCTTTTTGGCTGTAATTCATAAACAGTTAACAGAAGCAGACTCAAACCCACCTAAGTTATCATCCTCCAAGCAAAAGAGAAAAAAAAGAGAGTTTAGCAGTCCAGACATAAGTAAAAATGAGTTTAAATTTGCCATTTATATTCCTCCTTTCTCTTTGCAAACTCTCAAGGCAGCTTACAAACACAACAGCAAAACAAAAGGCAGTTTTATGTTAATGAACATTTTGATTTCTTGTGTGTGTTTTATGCTTAATCATGAATCAGTGAAAGGTGGGGGGTAAATTGAATAAATGAATAAAATATGTCATTAATGACTGGCCTAAGTCCATATTCAGGGCACACGTCAGAGGTCATGCCATGGTCTAGGGCAGGGGAGGTCCAGAGGGCAGCTATTTTATGTGGCCCTCCAGCCCCCATCTTCCTCTCTACCTCTTCAGTAGGTTGGAGGAGAGGTTCCCTTCACCCTGGCACTGTGATGCAGAGGGAAATTGCTGTCTCTGCTGTTCAAGGATTGGCTGCCAAAGCCCAGGTGTGGTTTTTGTCCTCCATATTGTCCTCTCTGTAGCAAGCCTAACACTGTGATGGGGATGAATGTGGTACATGTCTGCTGTGTGTGAGTGAGTGAGTGAGTGAGTGAGTGAGTGAAAGAACCGTGTGGCTGTATTTGTGTGTAGTCTGCATTTGTGACAAGGGTGTGTGCTGCATGTGTGTTCGGGGGGGGGGGGTTATATGCACTATGTGTTTGACAATTGCGGTGTTTGTGTGCGAGAGGGAGTTATTTGCAGCAACTTGGGCCATGGCTGTTGCTGGTATGCAGAGGGTTAATCAGTCTTCCGTGTGGCCCCTGTGCCAAGAACCTTAAGCTGGAGATGTTAATGGAAGAAAGATGGGCCTACAGCAAGGTGATAGGTTACAGCAAGCTTGTAGTAGAAAGTGCCAATGGGCTGACATTTGTTATTGGATAGCAACAGTGGGAATGCTTAGTGGATGCTTAGAGATATTCTAGAAGGGGGACTTGATCCAGATAGTAAGGTTAGGCATGGGAAGGAAGAAAAGGGAGGATCTAAAACAGAGGGGAAAACTACTGAGATGTAGTAGAGAAGGGTTGACTTCAAGCTGTGTGGATGAGGCAACACTTAACAGAGTTTGAACATGTTGAACACTCTGTCAACCTAAGCACTGAGTCGTAGGCCATAATTTTAAGCAGATTAATCGGATGCTTTGCAGTTATGGTTGTGAACACTGTACACCAAACACTAAATTACTGATAGGATCAGAAATGGGATATGCTGGCTGAGTCCTTTACCTTTCGGCGACCTGCCTGAAACCAAGACTGCTCCCTTGTAAGGTTTCGGTTTCTGGAGAACAAAGAATAGCCACTGCCATTGACCTCTTTGGCTGCCGAAAGTGCACAAGGACAGGGTCTGGCCTCAGAGGAGAGCCTTGAGGTCAAATAGCGGAGCTAACCAGAGTTAGAGTTCCCAGCTGTGTAGAAATGGAATCGCCAGCAAACCTCCTTGTGCTGCTGCTTCAATGGGCATGGCAGATGGTGCTAGCAGGACGGTGCCTGCGGGGTTTTTTTATGGCACATGCGTGCTCTTTTTGGGGACAGGGATTCCAACGTTCTTTTACGTGCTGCACTTATTCTGTAATCTCTTTTACAATGTTGGAAGCACGACTTGAGCTATGCCGGGAACACAAGTCGACCAGTTCCCTTTGTTGCATAATATCTGGTGGCTTGTTACATCTTGTATTTCATTGACATTCAAATCCAGAGGAAAAAAACCTCACACAGGAGCAGGGACACCTCAGATATTTGATCTAGGTGTCCAGCAGGTTACTCTTTAGCATATGCTGGGTTCTAAAATTGCACGTCTTAAAATTTGTCTGCGTTCTGCATTTTGCAAATGATTTGCTTGCTGGCAGACTGCTGACAGTTGGCATCCAAAAGATTGTGACCATTTGACCTCTTTTTACCACGGGATCCTTAAGTTCATTGCATTCTACTGTAAAGGCCAAAGGTATAATCTTCCATAGTGTTTGAATCAGGAAATGATCACTCTTAAGACATTGTGTTCAGCTGTGGCTTTGAAGAAAGCTGTGTAGGAAGCTTATAAGAGGCTCGTGCATAGACTCGATTAGCTAGCTTAAGGAAGATGTTTTGCCATCATAGGAATTCTCTCTCTCTCATATTCATTCATATATATATATATATATATATATATACATACATACATACACACATATGCTTTGCTATCAAGTGTTATTAAGAAAACTTTCAACATCAGCTGAAAGCTGCAGTGTGACTTGCCTGAGAAAGATGTTGTAACCCTGTGGACTCGGTGTGGTTTTATCACATGATGCTGTGCCTAGCCCAAGACGCTGTTGTTTATCAGAGATAAAATGAAATTCTAGTTCACGGGTTTCTAGTGAAGTCATATGATTGCCATTCACATGTTTTCAGCCATTGTCTGCCAAAAAAATTCAAGGCAGTAGCAATTCTAACTCTGCACGAGTTCAGCATTGTCTCTTTAATGATCAGCTTCTCATAATGGGAGGTTGTTCTTATGAGAAGAAATGAATTCTTGTGCTGCAGCCATAAGAAAAGAAAAGAAAAGAAAAGAAAAGAAAAGAAAAGAAAAGAAAAGTTAAGGGAGTTCTAGCTGGCTTTGCATAGGCTAGGCTGGCTGCCATAAGATCACTACTGAGAAATCCTGTGGCTCTCTAGAGGTTTTGGACTACAACTCCCATCAGCCTCAGCTAGCATGACGAGCAGTCTTGATGATGGGAGTTGTAGTCCAGCAACAACTGGAAGCGCACAACTGCCACCACATTTGCTTTAGATATTAACTTCTTTACCTGCCAATAGTTCTCTCAATGGGAGAACTGCAGTGAAAACTGCTGGGTGGGGGCAGATGTAAGCTACTGAGTGAGGGAGCCCTTTTTCCTTAAAATATTTCTTTGCAATTGCAGTCCCCATTCTCATTAAAATGTTCTGTCCGGTGTTTGCAAAATCTATATCACAGGGAGAATTTTAGGTGATGATATGATGAATAGCTGCACCTGTGGTTCTCTGAAAGCAGTCTGATTTAATGGAATTTTATTTTTTTTACCCCAAACTTAAATATGGAAGAAAAACAAAACCTTCGCAGGTTTTGCATATTTGTCCCTATTGAAGTTAATTTTGTTAATTTGGACCCAGTTCTCCAATCTGTTAAGGTAATTTTGAATCCTGATTCTACCTTGTGCGGTGTTAACTACCCTTCCTAGTTTGGTGTCATCTGCAGATTTGATGAGCATCCCCTCCATTCCTTCATCCAAGTCATTTATAAAGAGGCTGAACAACAATAGGCCCAGGACAGAACTCTGGGGCACTCCACTTGTCCCTTTTTTCCAGGATGTCGAGAAACCTTTAGTGAGCTCTCTTTGGGTTCATTCAATCAACCAGCTACAGATTCACCTAGCTTTAACATTGTCTCTGAATCCTCTGAGACTAATTCCCCATCCCTTATAGAACTCAGGTTGAAGAAAACCAAGTGAGAATCCACGGCCACATGCAGGACAGCAACTATACATACAGAGGGAGTGATTATGCATTTTGATGTCTGTGAGGTAACAAAGGATGAATTAACACAGAATTCTCCTTAGAATTTAGAGCTCACTTTTATCTTCCACATTTGAACACCACTCTTCTTTGGCACAACTTCACTCCTATGTTTAAATATATAAACACTGATACCTGCATTGCAGGGGATTGAATTAGATGGCCTTGGGCTTCCTTTTCACCGCTACAGTTCTGTGATATGATTTATGAAGTGTTGAACATTGGATTTGTGTACTCCACATCTATCTCCAAAGCAAAAAGATAAGACTTATTGAAATTATTCCTATTTTGCAAAACGGTTGGCTTAGCTTCCAATCTCCATTCTTTCACTAATGCTAAAATGCTTGTGTTCATCTCGCTAGTTTTCTTTTTCTATGCCCGGGATGCAGGTGATCTGTACTCTCAGAACACTGTTTTGAGGATTACTAAACACAATGTAACAAATACCATTTTTACTCCACCAGAAACTCTGCAGCGATGCTCAGGTGAAAGTCATTGGGAAATGTTGCCAGCTCAAACCTGGAGGGGACAGCTCTTCCTCTTTGGATAGTTCAATTAATTCGTCTTCTTCCTCTTCTGAAGCAAAAGAACAATGTCCAAAATTTCAGGTGAGAGGTCCCCTTTTTAACTGTATCATGCTGGCATTGTGACTTGTATTGCATGTTTGAAACATTGCCTTATTAGGAAATGGCTTGGGCTCCTGGTGGAGGGAGTGAGCCCGGAAGCCATTCTTTGGTGGTTGTCCAACAAAACAGATGGCTGTTGTCATGTAGGACTGCAAAAGGAAACTATCAGAATATCAGCAGGATGAATGTTCCTACAAGTGGCTTATTTGAAAATCATTCATAAAGAACAATGGCCAATGAGCCACTAAGAAACCTGGGGCAAGGATATACCAAACAAACGTGATAGTATAGATCAGTCCCTTCCTCTCCTTGCCCTCCAACAAAGATGAAACAATTTAACCAGCAAACAGCTGAAAATGCAGTACTAACAAAGGCCCAGGAGATGGATTTACATATGTGGCCAGCCACCCCACAATAAGTTGGCCCATTTCTAATTTTGCTTCCAGAAATGTGCTGCATGGATTACGTTTTCATACAGGCTTGTGACAAAAATCCTTCACTTACTTTCAGATGTTTGTGATTAACGCTGATGTTTTAGCTTTCTCATGAGTTGTGAAAATATTGTTCACTCAAGATTTCCATCCAAAATATTAATAATACAGGTTTTTGTGGAGTCAGAATCAGAATGTGACCAGGAATCCCTCTCAACTTAGTTTTTGCTGGTCTGCTTCAAATCCCTGTGACAGGGTGAGCTCCCGTTGCCTGTCCCAGCTTCTGCCAACATAGCAGTTCAAAAACAGGCCAGTGCAAGTAGATAATTAGGTATCACTGCAGTGGATAGGTATATGGCATTTCCGTGCGCTCTGGTTTCCGTCATGTTGTGCCAGAAGCGGTTTAGTCATTCTGGCCACAAGACCCGGAAAGCTGTCTGTGGACAAATGCCAGCTCCCTCGGCCTGAAGCAAGATGAGTTCTGCAACCCCATAGTTGCCTTTGACTGGACTTAACCGTCCAGGGGTCCTTTACCTTTACCATCCTGAAGTGCTTCCTTTAACTGTTTTGTAAAGCCTTATTCTGGTGGCCTTTTTATGCTTTTTTAATGTATTGAAAAGCAATTTTAAAACATTCAACTGCAAATTTTTGCTTGCTGGCAATTTAAAATGCTTATGGCAGTGGCACTCATTGAACTTGAGTTACACTTTATATAAGAGGGGAGGTTTTGGCCACCAGTGTAGCCAGAGTCATCTGACTGGGTATATTTCTGTCATCTCACCTTGCACAGATCACAAGTGTTTTCTGTTAAGCCATCCTAAAATAGAGCTGAGCCTTTACCCTTTGTACTGAAGTAATTCTCTGTTTTAGAGTGGCTGATCCCAACATAACATATTCTCGGGGACGTCTTTAATGTAATGTAATACTAGGCTGCCAAGCTTTAGTAAGCATACATTAGTTGCTGCATTTCATTGCACAGACTCACAGATGCTCACCCACCCACCCACAAGGTCATGCAACTGATTTTTATATTGTGTTATTGCGCCTGAGAATGAAGTTTATATTTATCTCTCTCCTCATCATGGAAGAGTATTTTGCTGTGGTTTGGACAGGAAGAGACATGGGTTTCTTTGAACAACATTGCTCTTGCACAACGAGAACTGTGTACTGATGCCCAGAGTTGAGGATGCTAGCTTGTTTATGTTCCATACTGGGAGGTTTCCTCACAAAATCTAGCACAGGTAGCATTATCTGACATCATACTGTGCATACAGTTTTGAACAGGCATGTCACATGTCATTAGCATTTTAATGCTTTGTGAGAGAGGGAGGAATTAGAATCTGCTTGAAGGTAACTTGAATGAAGAAATAAGGGATGATGCTTCCCAAACTAGATGCTCACTAGCTGCTATGAGCTGCTTCCCACAAATCATATTTTCCCCCTAATCAATAGGATAATCAGTTTTATTAAGACTTTAAAGTTTGGTATTTGCTTTAGGTTGTGAGGTGACCTGGAACAGAAGTGGTGCCCTCTTCCCTCACCCCTGGTGAGGAACAGAGATTTGGCAAGGCAGTGATGAGACCGGGGAATGCTCCCCCAAATTCATCATCACTTTGCCTCACCACATCCCAGCAAGCACTGCCACAGTGCCCCCCCCACGACTGTTACATGCCAATATCCTGTTATAAACAACAGACATTTTTAAATAATACATTTGACTCAAGGAATTATTTTCTTCTCAAATTGTCATTGCCTCAAGCTGGATCTCTTTGCTGTATAGTAATCATTTGGGTTTTTACATTGTGGCTATTTCTCTTGTACCTAGTTGTGTACAAGATTTTGGTCATCTTTGACTGCTGTTTTGTGGTGGTAGTGATGGGGGGGAGGGATTTCCAGCCATAGCAGCTGAAAAGCGGGGGGGGGGGGGGGAGGGTGTTGAATGAAGCCTCATCTTCCACATACCTTACACCAGGGGTCAGCAAACTTTTTCAGCAGGGGGCCGGTCGACTGTCCCTGAGACCTTGTGGGGGGGGGCAGGACTATATTTTTTTGGGGGGGGGGAATGAATGATTTCTTATGCCCCACAAATTACCCAGAGATGCATTTTAAATAAAAGGACAGATTCTACTCATGTAAAAACATGCTGATTCCTGGACCATCCGTGGGCCAGATTGAGAAGGCGATTGGGCCGCATCTGGCCCCCGGGCCTTAGTTTGCCTACCCATGCCTTACACTAATAGTATAGGGACTAATTTTCCTCAATCCACAATGCAGTCTGCTGACAAGCTTCTGAAATACACTGCTGAGTCAGATCAGCATCATTGCTTCTGAGGCGTGATGCAGAAGCATGTGATGTGCTTCTACGCAAACCTCTGCTGCTTTGATGATATAGATGGATGGGTGAAGTACTAGGTTCCTTCCATTCAATTTGTTTCATGGGCTCATGTAGTTCTTCCATAATTACTTCATTGGACTACCATGGGATGTGATCTCAGAAAAAATGTTCACTTGCTACGGCTGTAGTCTATAAATTAAGCTTAAGATAACCAATTTCGGTTTTGGGTCTTGCAGAGGAAAACAGCTGAAATCAGTTACAGATGACATAAGAACTTGGAAACTTCGTCCATGGCTTTGAAATTTAATAAATCGCCGAGACCAGGCTTTGTAAATGTCTAAAACTTCATTTAAGCCTACATGCTATGTAAATTTCACTTTTAACCTGAATAACAACATCCTGCATGTCAAAAACTCTGCTATTGGTACTTGTCAGCTTAACAGATCTTCCCTTGCAAGTAGTCCCTGCGTGATAAATTTTTCCGTCCTCTTTATTTTTGTTATACATGAACATCTGTTTAGGTAGTTTTCTTTACTAAACTTACTAAATCATTGTTTAGTATGGGATTTTTTTTCCCCTGCCAGAGAAGACATTCCAAGCTCAGCCTTTCCCACTCAAGTTTTTTTAAAACTAACAGCTGCTGTGAGATTCTATGGCTATAGTCTTAAACATTAATATTATTGGAGACCTCACACTGATCTACATGCAAGACAGTGTTTTGACTGAGGTCTTTGTCAGGGTCATCTTAATAATTAAGCACAGCTCCAAAACGCGAATAGCATGCTTTGAATTGTGGTTGATATTAGTTGCCATTTCTTCTCCCAGTTTTGTTTCATTGAATACCACACTTTTTAAAATTAGAATATATTTCAGATATGGTGGGGAAACAACCCAGGTGCAGTATAAGCCTTTTCTCAAATGCACTGTCCTCAGGAAAGCAACTCCCCCATCCTACCAGACCCATTGCTCGCTGAAAACATTTACAGGAAACTCCCTGGTTGTGTGTGGTTGTGTGGGGTTGTCTTCTGGGTCGTCGCATGTGTCGGCAGAGCACAAGTAAGCCCATTCCGCCCCATTCCGGGGCCAAAAATGGTGCAAGCGCCAGCAGTTTCATCCAGAAAGTATACATTACCCTGTGGAATGACACCTTTAACTGGTGCCAAATAATTGTACTTGCTTTTCAATCAGGTGTTAAATGTGTGTGAAACTCCAAGCCCTAATATTTTAATGCAGAAGCTGCCAATTAAAGATTAAGGGCAGATGGAATGCAGTGAATTAAGGTGTTCAACTCATTTGTCCTATCTTTTTGCACTATTCTGCATAAATCCTTCATGGGTTTTAAAATGTACATGTGGCTGGAGAAAAGTATATTAGAGTAGTAATGAGGTCATTTAGTGAAGGGTCAGTTCCAATAGGCTCCACCCCAATCCAGTTGCCTTCTCTGGAACTAAAACAGAGGAGGGGGACATGTTTCAACCCCCCTCCCCACTTGCTTATATGCTGGTTCAGGATGAGTAGTAGGTGAGTACACAAACTGAGATCATACCCTGGTGCCAAAAACATAAGATCAGCAATGGTGGGTGGGTGAAAGATGCAGATACAGGAGAATTGAATCATAGCTATACAAAGATTATTATAGGTGTCATATGCGTTTACCACAGAGTGACAAATGCCTAACCACTCTTTAGATCTGAAGTGCAAACTGCACAAGATATTGATCACATCATTTCCCCCAGGTGCAAGATTTTCCTTGCAGAAATAGTGAGCACAGTCAATCCAATTTCAAACAGGATCCGGGCCTGGGGCTTTTTTTTGGCAGGGGTTGTTGTACCCTGCTGTGCTTCCAATCTGAATTGGCTTGCAAACCTCATGGAGAAAATTCCCATTCACTACAATGAGAATGACGTACCTTGTACTTTGGCACTGAAATTTAAAAGTATTTTGGTAGGCAACTTGCCAAAAATGTTGCATTTCATTTTCCCCCTTTATCATATTTGATTATTAAGTGAAAGTGATGTTTTCTTTCATTTCTACAATGCTTCAGTTTGGTGTCAAAATGATCAAGCATGCAACATAATCATTATAGGCTTATTCTTTTTCAGGGTTCCCGGTGTTCCTCAGATGCAAATATGCTTGGGGAGATGATGTTTGGCTCTGTGGCTATGAGCTACAAAGGCTCAACCTTAAAAATCCATCAAATCCGGTAAGGTTTTACTTTCTTCAGTTCGAAGTTTAGAGCACTGGAAATAGCTATGCTAAACAGAATTGTCTCTAGTCCTGTGCACACAATCAAACAATATAGAAAGCGTGTTGAGGAAGGAGATAAGAACAAGTTTGCAGGCCTCGCCCCTGTTCTTTATGAATTGTCCTTTGTACATAGATGTTGAAGCACGAAATTGAAGTACCTTGGTTTCTACAAGGTACAGGCTGCACATTCAACACCTGTACACTTTGGGGTGCACACCTGAATGCATCTTCTGATCAAGATGTGGAAGATCTTCTTGCATTGCAAAGGGAAAACAATGAAAATTCATATAGCCTTTTTAATTTTCACAACTTAAACAAAGGAGAAGATCCCCAAGTGTATGAGAATTAACAGATGAGATCACAGGAACCCCAAAAACGATATATAAAAACGAACATGGATGTATAAAAGCAAACGTGAATGATAGCCACTGTTGTGTGACAGTTACAATTTATCTAAACCTCTCAAATGTTAGGTGAATTCTACTGAATTGCATCCTGTGTCATACTTCATCGGAAACAAAAATGGCGAATTTTTCACAGTTGGCAGCTGGGGTGTGTGTGTTGAATTTATCTGATTTGGCTGAAAAGCTGACAAAACTGTTTTTGACAAATTTACGTTCTGAGCTTTAATTGGGTGCCTCATTTGTCTCTGTAGTATTGTAATCCTCCTGTAGCGTGTTATTTTAAAAGCGTTTTTCACTTCAAAAACACACTCCGGTGTTGTGTTATGTCGAGAGACGTTTTGGTATATTCCGTGAAAACACCTGGTTGATCACTCTGTCTAACTTTGCTTCACAGCTCTCCTCCACAGCTCATGCTAAGCAAAGTTTTTACAGCTCGAAGTGGAAGCAGCATCTATGGAAGTTTAAACACGTGAGTACAATCAGTATGTGATCCGTGTGGATTTTAGGTATGAGGGAGTGGGGTATGGCTCAAACTCTTTTTAGTGCTGCTGAAGGAAAGATTGTCACCTAGCTCCTGTTTTCTCAGAGACCCCTGGCTCTCTGTCATAGGACATAAGAGTGGGGAGCGGGCAGGAAATGTGTGCAGGGCACAGGTAGAGATAATAATAAAATCAAAAAGTACTGTAACAGAATACAAATAACCATTTCTGTTTGTCCCCTCCCTTTGCAGGCTTCAAGACAGTCTTGAGTTCATTAATCAGGACAGCAATACTCTAAAGCCAGACCATAGCACAATTATGAATGGACTGCTTGGAAACATAGGTAATTAAAAGCGCTGTTACTCCCTTGGAATATTTGCACCGTAAGGCCTTTGCAGACTGATAAACACATTAATCTACACGTGTATAATAGAATATCATTGTTTTAAAGAAATGGTGTGGTCTAAGAGTGGGACAACTTTTGGGCTGAACTCAGATGTAGCTCATTTTCAGGAAATCTGAAAACTGGAATATTCTGTGACTATTTGGCTTGAAGTTTATCAGTTCAAATCTATATATGGTGAAGAAAGGCATAGTAGCTGATACACAGTTTAAGCTAATATGAATTTGATGGAAATGGACACGGTGGACTCTATTTTAGAGAACTAAGCACAGAACAGCACAGATATTATTTCCCCTTAGGGCCTCATTTATACTCAGAATTTTCTGCCTGTAGTCATAAAAATCAGGAGCAGCTGGCACAGTGAGGCTATGTTACAGAGCCACCGTCCAAACATCAGCATCACTGCTGCTTGCTGGTGCAAGGAGGTGGTGAGATTGGTGCTGTGTTAGTGCACCAGTGGGAACACCAGCCCTGACCTCACTGATTCCCTGCCCAACCCCAGCAACACCTCACCCTGCTCCTGATAAAGACAACGTAATATGTGCTTGCAACAAATATACATTTTACAATGGGTGTGTCATACAGGAATGCACATCAGGAAACCAGTGGTGGTAATTATGATTGTTGCTGCCACACAATTTGTGAAATGGCCTTCAGTCTTTCGGACTGAAAAATGCAGAAGCAGGGAGAGCTAGCAGGAAGAGAAAGTTGTTGTATTTTTCACAAAAATACCTGCAGGATGCTAGAGGGTTGACTTTTTTTTGCTTTTGTGATTTCCTTCTTACCATCTTGAAGACGGTTATGGAAGTAAGATGGTTTCAAGGAGATGGTACCTTGGGCTTAAAGCAGATAGACAGTGTGGTCTGGCTTCTTTAAATTCACTGCAAATCAGGCATTCGCAAAATCGACCCTCCAGATGTTTTGAGACTACAGTTCCCATCATCCCTGACCAATGGTCCTCTTAGCTAGGGATGATGGGAGTTGTAGTCCCAAAAACATCTGGAGGGCTGAGTTTGCCTATGCCTCTTGTAAATGCACCTTTGTATTAAATAAATACAAAGGATTGGGCAAAACATGCTCAAGTCTTGAGCGTTGTTTTAAGATTTGCTTTTGCATATCTATTACCCTTCAAATCATATGCAAAAAAATGATGTTAAGGAACCCTTATGGTTAAACATGCCGGGAAATTGTACTTCGCTGATGCAGAATTTTAAGATCTATTTAAAAGAAAGGGTACCTTATCCAAACAGTACCTTGACCTGAAAAGTGTTTGTTTTTTATTTACCTGATATGTTCACACATCCCATTAATTAGAAATTAACCAACAAAAGAGCTACTGACACATAACCCCACATGTACACCATATACAAGAACATAAGTTTCACCACCCCACCCCCCATCTCCCACCTCTCTTCTTCCCCAACCTTATACTGGATACAACACTAATGTCTCATATCAAATGATCTGTTGAAAAGCATTTACAACTTAGAAAAAAAAGACAATGTATGTACTTTTGTAAACCAAGAAAATCTTTAATATTTTTTAAGAGCCACTGGTTCTAAATATACATGAACTGTATTGAAAATTCTGTCTGTCTTACTCAGTTTTGCATCTCCTTAATTTCTCTATTGGAATTGCAATGTGAATTTTCTAAACTGAATGTGTGGCCTCCGAGGCTACAACTGAAAACTGGAGTAACCAGAACTGTCTATGGACTCTATAAGTAAATTTTGTTAATGATGTAAGTCTGAATATTTGTATGCTGTATCACAGGAGGATTTTTGCACGGCATACTATTTGAATGTTATGTACGCCTTTTCCATTGCCACTTTAGAAGGACAGCAATGAAATGACCAATTAAATGAACTTTGGTGTAGGGTAGTTACTGAGAGGTTGAGTTTCGAATCAGGAAGTGGCTGGTTTGAGTCTTGACTGTCATTAATTCACTTGGTGACTGTAGGCAAGCCACCTCTTAGCCTCAGTATCCACTTCTGCAATATGAGGTAATACTGCTGAAGTTAAAGAATGCACATGAAGCATTGTGAAGCACATTTGGAAGGACTATAAAAATATTAATTTTATTATTAGCACTACTATATTGCACAATATTACTTCTAAATTGTTAATGAATGCCTGTTTAATTGCATTCATATAAGACGCAGGTGGCGCTGTGGGTTAAAGCCTCAGCGCCTAGGACTTGCCAATCGAAAGGTCGGCGGTTCGAATCCCTGCGGCGGGGTGCGCTCCCGCTGCTCGGTCCCAGCGCCTGCCAACCTAGCAGTTCGAAAGCACCTCCGGGTGCAAGTAGATAAATAGGGACCGCTTACCAGCGGGAAGGTAAACGGCGTTTCCGTGTGCGGTTCTGGCTCGCCAGAGCAGCGATGTCACGCTGGCCACGTGACCCGGAAGTGTCTCCGGACAGCGCTGGCCCCTGGCCTCTTGAGTGAGATGGGCGCACAACCCCAGAGTCTGTCAAGACTGGCCCGTACGGGCAGGGGTACCTTTACCTTTACCTTTACTAAGACTGGCCTGCCTGGTTCTTCTTAGTACTGTATGACTTTTGTTGCCAATTATTTTTTAAGCATTACTTAATCAATGTGAAGAATGAGCTTTATTAATCACGATTATTTTCACTGTTGTGTTAGCTGCAATTAGGTGCCCTTATCCACGCAGGTGTTCCCCAGCAGCCTAATTAATCTTCCATAATTGCACTGTGCCAACAAACAGAACAATATGATGATCTTGTCAAAACTCTCTCCTTTCCCATAAGCTATGTCATTTACATTTTCCTGTTTTGGTGCCATCTGTGTGAACAGAATTATTTCAACACCCACAGTTTATCAGATTAGTTGCTGGCTCTTTAGAATTGTGCTTTGGGCTTTCTAATGGCCCAATCACCCTGGCCAGCTAAAAGGTCAATCTACCGTGTACCCATATAACACCAGTGGGATTACTCTGTGTAGTTAAACCATGTGCTCAAATACCCTTTAAAGCAATTTCTTTAATCGATATCACTCAGCTTTTAGGAATAGATTAGCTTTTTAATAGGTGATTAGAAATCAAGAGGATAAAGCTAAAGTGATTTCTTTACACTGTGTCACACCTTTATGTGCATCTCAAATTACCTAAATCAAAAGTACGGTTATTGTGATAATGTAGCTTTGGTGTGAATTCTTCATCTTGCTATAGATATATATATTGTGGAATACTGTCCCCAGGGAGGTGCAACTGGCATCTTCATTATACAGTGGTACCTCGGGTTACATACGCTTCAGGTTACAAACTCCGCTAACCCAGAAATAGTACCTCAGGTTAAGAACTTTTCTTCAGGATGAGAACAGAAATTGTGCTCCGGCGGCGCAGCAGCAGCAGGAGACCCCATTAGTTAAAGTGGTGCTTCAGGTTAAGAACAGTTTCAGGTTAAGAACGGACCTCCAGAACGAATTAAGTACTTAACCCAAGGTACCACTGTACACCTTTAGGCGCCAGGCAAAAACCTTCTCTTCAACCAGGCCTTTGGGTGATTAACATCCTATACCTTTTAAACGTGTTTGTGGGAGGGGGGATTATTGGTTTGTGGGGTGTTTTTGTTGTTGTTTTTATTATGTATCCTATGTTTTTAGCTTGTATTCTTATGTTGTGAACTGCCCTGACATCTACAGAACAAATTTAATAAATAATAAGCAACTAAATGAAATAATACTCATGCAGTGGTTTCAAATGATCGCCATTTTGTCATATGCTGGTGTTTTAGAGGTGATCTCAAAGAAAATTTTCAGTAACTTCACAAGTGTTGTTCCTGATTCGGTAAAATTCTGATTTAGAGTGGGAATGGGAAGACTGTCACCCTGCATATTGGACAGCGGGGATGGACCCTATGGGTATCACAGAGGTCCTCAGTGGGTACCACATTGGGAACCATTACTGTTAGGACAGTATCAGTACCTAGGGAATGAGTATTATAGGCTTTGATTTATAGGGAATATATATGCAAGCCACCTTCCCTGAGTCAAGGAGTATAACTATCAGTGGGGCTTGCTATGGCCAGTAACAACAACTTCAGAAGAGAAGACAGTGACATCTGTAGTGAGGGTGTGCCAAAATAAGGTCCACTCAGCAGTACTTGCTTACAGCTCACATTTTAAAGCAGAGCAGTCAAAAGAGTCAGGCATAGCAAAAAGGAGTTAATCTGTAACCAGAACATTTCTAGAAACCAAATTAAATAAAAAAGAATACTTGTGACCCATCAGTCTTTGCCAGTTCTTCATTTGTAAAGGTTACTGTGTGCTTTAGGAGGTTGTTGTGTACATGCCAACTTTCCCCAGCACACCTGGTTTTTGGTGGAACGGTTAGTCCTTGCAATTAAGCTTCCTTTTAAGCCAACTGATTAGCAAAAATGGAAAGAAAAGAAGGTGGAATTTGTGGCAATGCAGCCGTTTGAAATTTAAAAAGAAAGTGTTTGTGTGCTCGGTTTTAGAACTGCAGACACAACATAGAGCACAAGCTTCCATGTGCTCCAGTGAAAATATTACAAGTTTTCTGGTTAGTATTAAGGGAAAACCTTCAAGGAATTGCAAAGACTGAAGGAAGAGAAAGCAAAGGATACTTATTCTTCAGTTTCCCTATTTGAGAAGCTGAATTGAGTTAATAAAATGCTGTGTCTGTCCTTCAGAACAAGGAATGCTTCAGTGAGAGATTGGACTCCTACTTCTTTAGAAAAGAAGGAAAGGCTGGATCTCCTCATAGCTCTGAAGTGACCACTGGGGAAAGGGCAAGCCAGAGGTGTGCCAGAGTTTCAGTGCAGTTATTCTGCTGGCTCCACCCCAATTATTTGGATGTCAAGATAGAGCTCAGCTCTTAGGGGTAGTGTACCAAATGGGGCTGAGAGAAAATGTGCCGAAGTAGTTTGCGGCCTCTGATCCCATTATTTCTCATATACACACAGAGTTTTTATTCCCAAGATCACTTTAGATAATGAATTATGGGTTGTGAAATTGAAATAATCAGGGTGACAGAAAGTGCTACTGAATTGTCTTCAGAGATAGTTTGAAACTCTCCCACCCACCCCTGAATTGATTTATTGTGTAGTAAATTAGGACAATTTTGATATATATATAAACAATATATATCAAATATATATACATCTATATATATATATATATATATAACTGAGGACATAGGCAAACTCATTTATCAAAGTAGATCATAGAATTGTAGAGTTGGAAGGGACCTCAAGGATCATCTAGTCCAACCCCCTGCAATGCAGGACTCTTTTGCCCAGCGTGGGGCTTGAACCCACGACCCTGAGATTAAGAGCCTCATGCTCTACCAAGGGAGCTATCCTAGGTGTGTTCTTTGCTGTCTGTGGGTCTGCATTTGTGTCGGCTTGAATCCTTTCCCCCCCTCCCACAGAATCTGTTCTGCTTTACTAACCTCATTCTTTCATATATATTTTACGTTTTGCCATGTAGGTTTTTCACAGCTTTGCAGCCCTAGGCGGGCATTCTCTGAACAAGGTCCGCTCCGCCTCATCCGGAGCGCCTCTTTCTTTGCAGGTTTGCTATGTGCTGTGTGGATAGTCTAGTTGGTGTGACAAAACTGAGTGGATTTCGTAGTTTGGCTTTGGAAATAAAATACCGTTTCTAAAAATCTCTCAGGCATAGTTTACGCAGTGGATATGGATCACTGCAAAGGTTATCATAACATGTTAAAATTTCAAAGAATGTAACCCTTAATCTCTATTTCTACTCAGGTAATGATTTGGATGGAGCTTATGAATTTTTCAGTAAAGTTTGAAGAAGAAAAATGCAGGGGGAGCTTGTAAATTCCAGACAAAAGGAATTTGCCATTAACTGTTTAGAGCTTGATTCAATAGGAGCTCCATTTGCAAAAACATAATTATTTCACTGTTTGTATAACACTGAAATAAAGAGTATTTCCCCCCGCTTCTATTAGCCGTGTTTTATTTCCATGCCTGGTTTAGATTTTCCCTTCTACAAATCTGGCAAATTTATGATTTCAAAAATGAGTATGATCAAGAGGCTTTTGATCTGGTGGATGAAATCCTAGCTTTGTTGGAGGCAATTTGGCTAGGATTTCATCTCTGTTTAGTAAGGACTGGCTGCAAATGCAGATAGCTTCATGCTTAGTTGAAGAAGCGATAGAAATCCAAATTCCATCTGTCCTAGAGCACCCACTTTACAGCTGTTTGCTATAAATTTCTTCTTTAGCATCTGCTTAGAGCTTGCACTGAGTGCTTTTGCTTCATAGCTAACTTGCCTTTTATGTTATTCCACTTGTCTTGAAATAAAGAGATGGGGCTTTGGCAAACACTTGTCTGAACACTGGTCCAATCAAGTGCATTGGCTTGATCAGCTTTGCAGCCTTTCTTGGTGATGGGTGTGTGTGCTTTGCTGTTACTTTCCGTGTCCTAAGTGAATGCAGCCAATGAGCATGATTTATTTTGATAATTAAACCGAGCACTGCAAAGCCAAAGAGAAGCGTCATGTTCTCGTGCTAACTGGTGACTTTATCTGCATAGTTCACAGCAACCCTATGGACATGCCTGGGAGGGAGCTGAATGAAGACAGAGACAGCGGAATTGCAAGATCTGGTAATGTTTTTATCAGGAATATAAGGCCATTACACAAACTTTCCCTACTGCATATTGATTTGGCCGGTAATTAAAGTGTTATTTGTTTCTGCTTCTTGACCTTTGTAATCAGAACTCCCTAAGATGTGTTTCCCTTAAAAAAAACAACACACACGTGATTTATGCTTTACATTGACCCAGTTCCTATATTAAATCCTGAGCCAAGCCATATACAGTATTTCCCAAATATTGGGTAATACTTCTAAAATATATGTGGCTTTTTAAAATAATATTTAATATTAAGAGAATATTCAGCACTTGGATATACAAAGCGAAATTGGTTCACCAGTACTGGGAATTTTAAATAACGTAGGGCTAAGGTTGAAAGGTGGTGGAGGTGGCCCCAAGCCTGTGAGTTGTTAATGGGCATACTTAAAGTATCCTTAATGTAAGGCAGGGATTGTCATTGCCTCCTTGCCAAATCATCAATTCACGTTTAAACCCCTAGCTCATGTTCTGTCAAAGCTGACAAATGCACAGAAGCAACTTCCCATAGGCTGAATGCACTTGCTCTTTCAACTGTGCCCCAGAAATGGGGGCTGTAAAGGGGCCGCCATGTCTCCACCCAGGGCACTACATGCTCCCCTCCAAATACCTCCTTGGTTTTACACAATACTGGGGATGCACTCATACAAATCTTGTTTGGTGAGGCTTCTGGGATGAAGCAGAAATGGGAAGTGTCTTGCGTGGACCTGCTTCTCACAGATCTCTCTGCGAGTCTCCAAGGGCTAATGGTTTTTATCTACTGGGCCATACTGTTCACATTATTACATGATCACCCAAGTAGCATTTTTCTTCTAGCAAAGAGTTTTTTAAATATAATAAATAATTTTCTTCTCTTTTGTCTCAGCGTCTCTTAGCAGCCTGCTCATCACCCCATTTCCCTCCCCGGGCTCTTCGCTAAACAGAAGTTGTGCTAGTAGCTACCAACGGCGCTGGCGCCGCAGCCAGACGACAAGCTTGGAGAATGGGGTCTTCCCTAGGTGGTGAGTTAAGCATTACTGCTGGTAGTAAATGGTTTTTCCTTCTTTCAGATTTCCACGTGAAATATGTGCATTTGCTTAGTTTGGAGGGAAATTCAGATTCCTACGGCGGGAATCTCCTCCTCATCTCAATTAAATCTGCAACCAGAAGGAGCTCTTCTTGCCCACAAAAACAGTATTCTGCATGCAACCCAGTGATGGGATCAGTCATATGCTAATGGCATGATATTGGGTTATTTATTCAGGTCACATGGTGAAATGCAAGTACAAGTAATCAGGAAATGAATATAGTTATCAAGGAATGGCCGTAGGAATAAACCTCACCTTATACTCAGATTTAAACGAAACCGTGATGGTTCCTTCTCCTTTCTTGCTCCCCAGGAAGTGGTGGTCTTGAACAAAGTAGCAGCAGGGCAAGAGGGTAGTTAAACTATTTCTCCTGGAGCGCTTCTCCGCTCAAAGCTACCTCCCAAGCTGTCTCCCCCCTTCATGGTTGCGAACATGAGCTGGCAAGTAGAAAGCACTCCTCCTAAAGCAGCTTCTCCTGGGGATGGGGAGAAGCAAATGCACTTAGGTTCTAAATGTGTAGGTTCCTTCATAAAGCCACAAAAAGGAATCTCTCTAATGTTGGAAGTTTTGCAGAACAGGAACATTTGCATGACATATGTTTAAGCTGCTTTTTTCTCCTTTTCGTGTTATGAAACCAAAATTGTGAGCAAAGCTAGACTGCCACACGCTGTAGACTGCAGGACTTGGAGATTAAGCTAATTCATGTAGGGTGGGAGACAGATGCTCATTGTTCTGTGAAAATGGTGGTATACAGTTCGTTGTTCGTCCTTGTAATACATCTGCACAGCAAAAGAGAGGAAGCCCTGATTTTTAAAACACAGCCCATTGCTGGCAAATGCCCAGAACAACCTGTAATCTGTTTTACTTGCAGACTGGGAATACCCGCTGTCTGAAATCCTGGTGAGCTGCTGCCAGTCAGTGCAGACAGTACTGAGCTAAATGGACCAATGGGTTTGAATTGATATAAGGCAGCTTTCTATGCTCACAATGTTCCGAGATCAGCTACAGCAGACGTGGTTTAAAAATGAAACAACTGTTTTGGGGAAAGGGGGCTCACTTCCGTATGTTTAAAGAAAATAGTTTTGAGATATTTTCTGAAGTCGTTAACTCTGCAACCTTTGTAAACCCCCTAAAGGTCAGTGGAAGAGAGTTTTAACTTGTCAGATGACAGCTCCAGCCCGAGCCCAGGAATTGTCAGGAAAAAGAAAATAGCGATTGGGGTGATTTTCACGCTCTCAAAGGATGAAGAAGAAAACAGCAAATTTAATGAGTTCTTTTTCTCACACTTCCCTCTTTTTGAGAGCCATATGAACAAGCTGAAGAGTGCAATAGAACAGGTAAATACCACCACCACCAACTGTGTTTTGCCCCTGTTCTAATCAGAATCTCCATTTTAATACGTCTAAGCTTCGGGTGGCGCTGTGGGTTAAACCACAGAGCCTAGGACTTGCCGATCAGAAGGTCGGCAGTTTAAATCCCTGTGACAGGGTGAGCTCCCGTTGCTCGGTCCCTGCTCCTGCCCACCTAGCAATTCGAAAGCACGTCAAAGTGCAAGTAGATAAATAGGTACCGCTCCGGCGGGAAGGTAAACGGCATTTCCGTGTGTTGCTCTGGTTCGCCAGAAGCAGCTTAGTCATGCTGGCCACATGACCCGGAAGATGTACGCCGGCTCCCTCAGCCAATAAAGCGAGATGAGCGTCGCAACCCCAAAGTCGGTCACAACTGGACCTAATGGTCAGGGGTCCCTTTACCTTTACCTTTAAGCTTCTGTCATTTGGTTTTTCCGGATTGTTTTGCGGGTCACATTAGTTTTAAATTAGGGGTGCTGGACCAAACTGTGAACGAGGCATGAGCCAAAGTGCACACACATAGATTCAGTAACACTGGTTCTGCGGAAGAGGCATAGCTCAGTGGTAGAGAACACCCTTTTGGCCATAGTATGTGGCGGAGCTGCCCTTTCGACATGGGCTTCTGTGTGGCTTTGCTGGATTGGGGTGGGGCAGGGTGGCGACAGCAAGGTCAAGGTGGGTGCTTGAGTGGGCCCTATCTGACAGCCCCAGCCTTGCCACTCACTTCCAGGAGACAATAAAAAGAGAGGTGGGATTACCTGCTTTGCCTAAGAATTGAAACTTGCTTCAACTTGAGTTTTGCCCCTATCTCTTAGAACAAATCCTATCACCAAAATGAGTGATGTTTACTGCTGGGTGCAGGCCGATTAATTCAGGGGACTGTTTAAACACTGCTCCTGAAGTGAAGGAGTCTCTGTGCGAAACCTTGGACCTCTTTATAGCCTTCTGCAAGCAAAAGTGTGGAAAAAGAAAGACAGTGCAAACACATATGCCTCATATATCTCTACCTTGATATGAAACTTGGAAAGCAGCCAACGTTTATCATGGTACAAAAACAAAACAAAAAACCAACCCACTGTTTGCCTGTCCGGGTACACATTAGATAGAACAGAGCACATGACTTTGTTTTTCATTTTCTGTTGCCCTGCCTAATGTTAGTTATATGTTTTACTATTGTTTTCAAGGCTATGAAAATGAGCCGTCGATCAGCTGATGCCAGCCAGAGGAGTTTGGCATATAATAGGATTATGGATGCCTTAAATGAATTCAGGTGAGTTTGTTTCAAACCTTTGTGTGTCGTTGCCAAGTATTTGAGTGCTTCTCTTGGAAACAATTTCAGGGTTTCTAAATCTGGAAAAAACTTTCCATTTAAGCCCTTCAACTCACGGCTGAGATCTGTAGATCTAGTTCACTGCAGAGCAGCAAGGGAACCAGGTGGAATCTGTGAAAATGCTTTTTTAAAAAACGTTTTGAAGAAGGCATTGAATTTTGCATAGCTCACTGTTGCCATCTAGTGCCACATTTGTCTATTGCAGATAACAACACATTTAAAACGTTTTACTTGCAGCTGTGTAGCTGAATCCCCAGTGCCAGGTGGAGGCTAAAGCATCACGCATTGCTGTGGAAACCCACAGTTGAAATCCTTGCTCAGCTTGAAGCTCTCCTGCCACCTCATGTTTGCTTGAGCCACGTTTCTGTGGACCACCATCCTAGCAGAGATTGTCCTCTTAAAAGACCAGTACAGAAGCGCCCTTGAGAAATTTTCCCTGGCTTCCTCCTTCATGGCCAACATCCTTGCTGAACAAATGCTGTTTGGCATGAGCAAATTGTTCAAAAGTGGCCGCATAGTTTAAGATCTGAGTTTTGTCCCTGAAATATTGACGGTCATGAGCTTGCTGCAATGGTTGCTGTGCCTTTGGAAATCCAGGACAGATCTCTTGCTGTGCCTGGGAGCTATCAGTG
Organism: Podarcis gaigeae; assembly: GCF_964106915.1. Classification (NCBI taxonomy): domain Eukaryota; kingdom Metazoa; phylum Chordata; class Lepidosauria; order Squamata; family Lacertidae; genus Podarcis; species Podarcis gaigeae. Next base: position 57,751,391 of record NC_139679.1, read on the forward strand.
TGATACTTTATTTTCAACCTTGTGCTTAGTTGGTTCTTTTATGACAAGAGAGGTTAAAGGGGTTTGCTGTTCTATTTGTTTGTGCAACTTAAAAACACTTCAAGGAAGTTAGTATACAGATATAGTCAAGTATAGAGAGGATTTGAACAGAGATTTGAAGGACAGGGGGTGCATATTGTAGTGCATTGCATTTATTAAGACAGTCGTACCTTGGAAGTCCAACGGAATCCGTTCCGGAAGTCCATTCGACTTCCAAAACGTTCGAAAACCGAAGCATGGCTTCTGATTGGCCGCAGGAAGCTCCTGCAGCCAGTTGGAAGCCGCAGAAGCCCTGTCGGACGTTTCTCTTCCAAAAATAGTTCCCAAACCGGGAACAGTTACTCCCGGGTTTGCGGCATTCAGGAGCCAAAACGTTCGGGAACTAAGCTGTTTGACTTCCAAAGTACGACTGTATTATCAGTTCTGCTGCCACCCTGGTTTGTGCAAGGAATTCAAACAGCTTGTGTGGAATTAATACAGTGGTAACTCAGGTTACATACGCTTCAGGTTACAGACTCCACTAACCCAGAAATATTACCTTGAGTTTAGAACTTTGCTTCGGGATAAGAACAGAAATCATGCTCCGGCGGCACGGCGGCAGCAGGAGGCCCCATTAGCTAAAGTGGTGCTTCAGGTTAAGTACAGTTTCAGGTTAAGAATGGACCTCCGGAATGAATTAAGTACTTAACCCGAGGTACCACTGTATATGAACCCCTGTGGACCCATGTTTGGGTGGAGGGTGAAATGGCTGGGTGCCTGGACTCAGAATGTGAGATTAGCACACAGCGAGCCCCAGTAGCAGAATATTAAACTGACAAATATAAGCAGCATTGGGAATTTTATCCCATTCAGCTGCACACAGCAGCAGCTGCCCTCTTTCTACCCATCTTGTAATGAGCAAAGTAGGTTTAAAAGGCTTTACTTACAGAATCAAGGTCTCAGTCGTGCATTGTTCCATGCAGCAACAAGGATAATACATTTGGGTAGAAAATAAGGACTATAACTCCAAACACATGCTGTAAGCTTGGGTACAAGCTTGCAAACACTCTCCTTTGTTGGTTACATGGGAGGGGGGGGGAGAAAAGGAAGGAAAGAAGTAGCAAGGCTTCCTCACTCTTTGAAGGTGAGGGGGTGTAACCTAATGGAATGTAACAATACAACTGTGGTCCTTTACCCCTTCATGCACTAACTAGCCCTATGCTTGCTAGTTTTACTGGACTGACTGCAACCTCCCACACAGCTGTCATTTTGGATTGGTTTGCAGTAGAGATTCGGCATGGGAAGGCTCTTTCCCTCCCTTTTATGCCTCTGGAAGGAATAGCATTCATTTGATCCCTGATTTGTGTGTCCTTCTTGGTTCTTTTCATTAATTAATTTGAGCATAGTTCCCTTTGCCCCACAGAGCAAATCCAAGTAGAGATCACTTTCCAACATGAAAGTAGGAATATGCTTTAGGAAGAAGAAAACAATTCAGCTTTATACTGTACAACTGAGACTCTTGGCTAAGCCTTTAAACACATTGTAAATACGTGGCAATTCACATGGCACGTTGATTGCATAATTTGTTGGGAGTGTGTGTGTTTGTGTGCACTTCCAGTTTTATGCCCCGGTTTCCATGGTGCAGCAACTATTGTCCCACAGCAGCATAATTGAGTGCACAAAATCCAGGATATATTCATACAAATGAAACTACCTTTGGGTGGTTTTACTTTTTAACTAAGCATGTTAATGTGTGGAAAGGCTGGTTGCCAAGGCATTTTCTATGTTGAGTCCCCCCTTTTTTTAGTGCTACGCTGGGTTTTAGTGCTGCAAATTCCACAGCAAAAAAAGTATTTGTTTATGTGAAGCAGGAGAATCACTGGTTCTCCTTCCAACCTTCTTTGTAACAAAAATGAAAGAGGCCAAAGGCTGAAATTAAATGGAGATTCAAATATCAGCTGGTTTGGCAGAATAAATTTAATAACCTAGCAGAGAGAGAGAAAATAAACCCATTTCTATGCTGTGTTAGGGATAGCATTTTAAAGGAAGAAGAATGGATACTTTTCTTGCTTATGATATTGATGACATTTTGGAGTATCGCCAGTTACTTGCAATAAGATAAAGCCAACTCAGGTCTTTAAGCTGGCTTCCCACACGTCAGTGGCTAATACCAGCTGCAGTTTCAGTGCTCTGTTTAGAGGCCAACTGACTGCTTAGAAATGTTATACACATGCGTGTTTCACTCACTTCATTGGGCCAGAAAGTGGAAAGAAAACTAAATTATTGTACAACTATTTTTAACGGTATAACAAATGGCCTATAGCCCTAATTCATATTTTAGGTTCTTATTACATATCCCCCTTCTTTATGTGCTTTATATATGGGCTTATTTTTTGCAATAAACAATGAATAGGGACGCATTCAAACATCAGCAAACTAGATTGATCCTTACTGAAGAAGCAGTGATTCAAAAGGTTGCCAGTGACCTACCTGCATTCTTATGTGAAGGTGCTATTTTATTTTATGTGCTTTTACACATGGGATAATCAGTTATGTTTTCCGTCCCACTGAGTCTAGAATGCTCTGGCAGCCTACCATGCAAAGTCTCTATTACAGCATTTCAGTATCATTTATTGTTTCATTTAATTTATATTTTTAATACTTCTGTCCTGCGCTTCATGGAAATTCATTCCGAGGTGGTTTACAGCAGAACAAGCAGAACATTAACATGCAACAAACTGCACTACAACAAACAAGCAATAAAAAGCAGGGTCTTTAAAAAAAAAACCCAAAGAAACTGAATTTAAAATTTGCATGTGAATTTTGCCTGGCTCCTAGAAAAAAATCATACTTCCCCTTTATGTTGCCCACCTATGCAGGTGTGCACTACCCACAAGGAGACGTTCACCTGTGTAATTCTGTAGGAAATGTTATCTTAGCAAAGCTACAGGATTTTCACTCATCCTGCTGACTAGATATCTTGTATACCCATCGCCTTTCTTTCAAGACCACCTTGTACAAGTTACAGATGTGCTGCTTTCTCATTTTTAGAACAAGCCTGCACCGTTCATAAATGATTATTGGAATGTAGACATTTTTGACAGCACATCCAAAGCTTGCGTATCTGATTGCTCTTTTAGCTTTGCAGTGTTCCTTCTTGACAGTATGTGATGTCTTGCTGTGCTGATTAGATTTTTAAAAGAAGCTGCCTCCGAGGTTTAAATCTTGTTTATGCAAGGGGATGTTGTAGGCCTGTGTGAGACAATCTTTGCATTTTTGTATAGCCTTGTAAGGAAGATAGTCTTAGAATTAAGATATGGGCTATTTTTAGTATACATGAATGTATTTATTTGGGCAAGGCAAATTAGTGGGTAGGGATGGTTTGGGGGGCGTTGTCCACATTTCCCTAAAAATGTGTGCTTGTGCCAAATAATATCACATACTGAAGAGAGCTAAAGAAAATACCACTCCCTGGGATACAAACTACTACGAGCCAACTACTGAAGGTATTTCAGAGCTGCTGTAAAGGGAATCTGCCCCCTTGAATTCTCTGCTTACACCTGAAAATTAAGACCTTCCCCTGCTGTTGTTTCTCACCAATTCAGAAACAAAGGTAGGCTGTATTCTGAGCCACAGTTCCAGTCTCAAGGTATTTCCTGCTAGGTAGTGTTGATATTAATAAATATCTTGCTAGTCTTGTGATACACCTTACATATTTATTAGTTATTATAAATGCACAAAGCATTTAAATTCATTATAAAACTACTATTAGTACTCAAGAGGCTACACAGGCTTCTTTGACGTTGCAGTTCCTCTGGAAAGCAAGCAACTTTGCTTGCACATGAGATTGGTTTCTCTGAAGCCCCTGAGGGCCAACTGAGTGCATTAATGTTGATTATGCTGCTGAATAACATCCGCATGGCATTCATTTTGGAGACAAAAATATGCACAAAAAGGAGGAAACTCTGCAAATGGGACTAAAGCAAACACCTCCTGAGCCTTGACACTCCTTGTCCACAGAGCTTTAAAAGACAATGCACCCTGAGAGAGTTTCACTTAAAAAAATTAAAAATCCATTGTGCAGTGTGACTCACTGTCTGATTTAGCTAGGCACCTCTGCATTTTCCAGCAACTCTTTCAGAGCAGCAGTGCCAAGGGGGGGGGGGGGAGATCTGTTGTGCATATCCTGGACCCTTGAATGCCTTTAACTCCCTTCCAAAATAAGCTATTTATTAAAGGGGGGGAGAAGCCTTAAGAGATAAGAGCGCAGAACAAATTAGTTCATTAACCAAATGGATGGATAAACCCCTTTTTATTCTCCAGTTTCAAAACAGTTTTTTACCGACATTGGTAAAGTTCTCTGAAGTCCATGAAAACTCTCTTAAGTGCTCTCCTGCAACCGCTAAAAGAAGAGGGCCTGCCCAGGGAACAGGGATCCCAATTGAACAATAGCGGTGAGAAAGAAAATGCTTAGAAGTCAGTCAGTGTTAAAATGTTGGCACTGTGGCCCAGTAGGCAGAGCAGGAGTCTTCATAACCTGCTCATCCACAAATACACTGGCCATAGTCCAGAAGTCTGTGAGCGACAGAAGCAGCTGAGTGATTTACATTTGTGACCCAGCACCCCCCCCCCCGTATCCATGTACTCAGTTGCCACAGTTGAAAGAAACTAGTCCATGAGAGGAAAGACAGCCACTCTATAGAACCCCTTGTTTTTGATTAAAATTAACATTAAAAAGTCCCCCCCCCCAAAGAAGGATTTGGGCCAAAACACTCTGGGCCCAGAACAGTTATAGCAAATATCTGGAGTTTATCACTCTTCCCCCCCCCCCCCCAAATGGAAAAACAGGCTCCACTTATGGATCTCAGTCACTGAAAGCACCAAAGGATGCTACAAAGGGTGTGGTTACCCATATCTAGTTCCTAGGGTGCATACATGGTAGCATTTATTCTTGCACAAACCCTCCACTCACCTTAATTAGGGGCCCTTTTCCTCTCACCCGCAACAAGTAAAACAGTGCAGTGATCAGCGTTGCAAAAGAGAGTGAATGGGTTAATTTGCTTTCAACTCTTTTGGAAATGAATGAGAGACTTCAATCCAATTTGCACTTGAGGAGTAGGTTAAAGCATCACATCCCCACACCAGTGCCCAAAGTGGGAAATTCTGAATTTATATTTTGCTGCAAGGGAACCGCTTTGTGAATGTGAAAACCTACTTTTAGCTCTATTCTCCAAATAATAATTTTGACCAATGCGGTAACCAGGGGTGCGAAGAACCCAGAGTTTTTCTCTGTGCCATGAAAATATCCGACAGGATTTTCCAGCATTGTGAATTGAATCTGCAGTATGTCACTACAGGGATTGATGGGGAAGGTATGTGGCGCTGCCTTCAAACGTTAATAGCCCTTAAAAAAACAAAAAAACACACTATGTAGTTCTGTAACTGCGAAAAGTGCCATGTGGTGTTTTCTTTAGTACTCACTTTGTCAGGGACAGACTCTCTTTCTGTACCCCTGGAAGCCCATGGGGCTGGCTACAAATCCTCAGCAAATGTTCAGACTCCCATAATGATTTCTAAGTGTAGGCCCGTTTTCGCTTTACTGGAATAAAGAGCTTCCTAAGTGAGATTTCCTAGACTCCCATTAAGATGCTGATGCAGATACAGAATTAAGGAAGTTGAAAATCCTGAACAAGGATTTTGTATATGGGACTTGGTTCAGACCTTCAATAATTTCTGGCTACAACTTCTTCTTCTTCTTCTTCTTCTTCTTCTTCTTCTTCTTCTTCTTCTTCTTCTCACTCGTAGCCGAGTAAGATTGTCTTCCATGAACACGGTCTTAACAGTGAGTCTGTATGTGACTGTGGAGGCCAATTCTGGATCCTCACGTCCTTCCACAGTGGGGACATAGGTTTCCAGGCAAGGATTGATCATGGTGAGGGTTTGCCTAGCGTGTCTTCCTCTTAGCACATTTCTCCCTTTCGCCCTGGGTTTGAGCGTCTTCAAAGCCCATTACACCTTTAGTAAAGGCTGTTCTCCAATTGGAGCACTCACAGGCCAGTGTTTCCCAGTTGTTGGTGTTTATACTACATTTTTTTAGATTTGCCTTGAGAGAGTCTTTAAACCTCCTTTGTTGACCACAAGCATTAGCAGTGCCTTAAAGGGGTGAAAAATATATGTGTGCAGTTTGTATATCGGGAGACTGCAGGGAGAAGTGAAAAAGCCTTTTCCCATTTGCCGAGCTGAAAGGCAGTTAATCCTCACCCTCGTGTTCAGTGCAATTACTTACATGTCTGGCATTGAGGGTTCCCTTTGCTGCAGTCACATGCCTGCTGGCAGGCAGCCAGCGGAATCTGATCTCTCTCTGAGGAAACACTATCAGTTGCAGATGCAGCCACGGTTACCAGAATAGTAAATAACGAGTCACAAGACTCGAGCTAGCCCTTCAACGAAAACAAATAGTTTAATATCTTGGTATCGGAACAGAAACTGCTTCCTTCCTCACACACACATGCACACAGTTCAAATTGAGTCAGCTTCCAGAGAGCTTTCTGTGGGGGTTGATGTTGCTAAACAAGAACCCAGAAGGCTCATTTTGGTTTGAACTTTAGATTTCACCTCAGGCTTTTAAGGTCGGCCGAACCTTTGTGAAGCAAAAGTTGGGTTCCACATTTTAAGCTCTCCTAAGGTACTTTCTCAGCTGGTATCTCATTTGTCCTTTGTCTGTTCAGTGGGTTGACCACAGAAGTACAAGGGGTGAAAGTTAATCCTACGGAAAGCTTGGTTTCTTCTGATTTTAATGGGTCTGAAGTGTAGATGCCAGCAAATAGGAAACTGCAAGCTTTTTGTGACACTGAAGGCCACTTGCAGCACTGCTCTTACTTATTCAATCATTTTGATATAGTCTCTCGTTAATGACACTTTCGATAAAAAAAGTGGGGTTTTTGCCCCTCAGCAATTGCGCTGCTGAATCCCATTTAACATTATCCTAAAATATGCTCTTAGTTAGCACATCCCTTTTCCCTTACAATATGAAGCTGTCTGTGAAATATTTAGTACTCTGTGGAAATAAGCCTGTACTCAACCTAGGGATGCTCTCACAAGAAGGTTCACAAGCAAGGGCATTAAGGCAGTAGCTCTTCTCACTTGTGTGCCCTTCACTTGAACTTCATATTTACAGGTATACTACCACTGAACATGGAGACTCCATTTAGCTGTTGCACCTGATAGCCATCGGTCGACTTATCCTATGAATTTGTCAAACTTCTTTCTAAAGCCATCAAAGCCAGTGCCCAAACCATAACTTGTGGCAGTAAATCCAGTAAATTAATATGTATTAAAGAGGTGATTTTGTCTTCTATTGCCACGCAGTTCCATTGAGGAATGTCTGATTTACTCTGAGCCACACCTTTGGCCTATTTAGCTGAGTATTGTCTACACGGGCTGGCAGTGGCCCACCAGCATTTCAGGCAAGGTTATCCCCCATCTCCACCTGAAGATGCCAGTGATGGAACCTAGGGCCTTCTGTCTGCAAAGCAGATGCCCTTCTACTGAGCCACAGGCCTTCCTCGCTAGTAATAGATTAAGGGAAATGCCTTCCCAGTTGTAAGGATCTTTAAAAACTGTTCTAAGCTCTAATGCACTTGTATCCAGGACTTCTGCAGTTGTAATGAGACTTGTGGTGCTTTTTCTAAAATGAGACTTGAGTCATCATTTCTGGCAACTACCTTACTCCTTTCTCTGTAAGCAGCCTTTGGCTTGCTGTTTGAAGAATGTCCATCCTGATAGCACTGAGCTTAGAGGAAAATGCCCTTCACTAACTTCTGAAGATAAGGGGACCCGTGCAGTATGATTAGAAGAATAGGATGTTAGGCAATTCCCTCTTGCCAAACCTAAACCACATTATAGTGATGCAGGGATAAATGACATAGAAACAGGGTGACATTTTGTAGTTTAAAAGCTGCAATAAGGTGGCAGAATCCGAGACCTGGGAGAAGAACTGGTGGAGGAGAACTGGAAGAAATTTAAGGATTATCTACAAAAACATTGCAAATTGTATGAATGTTAAGAAAGATGTAAGATTTATATTAACATGGCTCCAATAAATTAGTAATAAGGAATATAAATTTGAATGTAATTGAAAGAAAGGATAAATCTTGGATTAACAATATTTTATAATTAAGCTCTAATAAGAGAGTGGCTAAATTTTAAAATTTGAGACCTTAATACTGGAAAACTTTATTATATAAATTAAAATAAGTTAATAATTTGCTGTTAAAATTTTTGAGTTTAGAAAGCAGGAACAAGAGGTGTGAGGAAGTCCAAGGAAGTGTATGAAATGTGGATACTGGAAAATGTTATGCTATTATGTGTTCTTTATTGTTAAACAGAAACCTAATAAAAATTATTAAAAAATAAAATAAAAGCTGCAATAAGGATACTCATGAAATTTCCACGCTCTAATTTTTCCCACAGAATTGGGAATTTCCATGAATTTGGGGTTTGTTTTTAAAATACGTTTCAGGTGAATTTGTTGAACTAAAATATTGTTTATGCAGTTCTGTTTATATACTTTACAAAGAATGGGCAGAGAGTTCCCTAAACCGAAGGTATTTCTATCTAAAAATAGACACAAAGGGAGAGAACAGCAGCAGGAAAGGGACGTGGAGACTGAGCTAAACAGGGGGAGGATACAGTGGTACCTCAGGTTACATACGCTTCAGGTTACATACGCTTCAGGTTACATACGCTTCAGGTTACAGACTCCGCTAACCCAGAAATAGTGCTTCAGGTTAAGAACTTTGCTTCAGGATGAGAACAGAAATCATGCTCCAGCGGTGCGGCAGCAGCAGGAGGCCCCATTAGCTAAAGTGGTGCTTCAGGTTAAGAACAGTTTCAGATTAAGAACGGACCTCCGGAACGAATTAAGTACTTAACCCGAGGTACCACTGTATTCAGTTATTTCAATGAAGTGTTGTTCAGCTTCATTAAAGTAGAATTTTGGACCTCAGGTGTTCTGAAGGCTTTGTGAAGAAGGTGAGTCTTTAGCAGTGAATTGGAGCTGGATGAGGAACAGGGTCAGTCAGGGGTGTGTCGAGGTAAGAGCAGAGATATGCGGAGCAGGGCCTTTGAGAGTTTTTAAAGTAAGAATGAGAAGTTTGTGCTGGATCTAGGATCAGACAGGAAGGCAGCGTAGGGATTTAAAAGGGGGGTGTCACATGATTGTAGTGAGGGAACAGTTGTGATAACAGAATGCTGGATAAGCAAATGGAAGGCCAGAGAGGCAAAGATTGTGGTAGACAAGGCAAGAAATGACCAGGACACAAGGCAAGGGTTTTTGCCAGGCATAGGCAAACTCGGCTCTCCAGATGTTTTGAGACTACAACTCCCATGATCCCTAGCTAAAAGGACCAGTGGTCAGGGATGATGGGACTTGTAGTCCCAAAAGATCTGGGGGGCCGAGTTTGCCTATACCTGGTTTTTGCCATGGGGACAGAAAGGAAGAGGCATAGGAATGTGTAATATTAAGCGAGACTGAATATGAGGAACAAAGGAGAAAGAGAAGTCAAAAAGAAAGACAGGGGTATGTGCCTGATCAAAAGGATAGCTGCCAGTGGATAAGGACGTTAACAAGGAAAGAAGGGATTGGGAAGAAAGAAGAGAAGACCAGTCTTAGACACATTGGGCTTGACCTGACAATGAAGCATACATGCAGAACACTTGGAGATATTGGAGTGGACAGAAGGGAACGTTTTGTGACAGTGAGACAGAGCAGGGACACCACTATGTCATTAAATTATACGTGGTTCCGGAAGCTTGGGGGACATTGTATACTTTTCAGTTGCTAATCAAATAACATATTTTCTTGGCACAAATGGCTCTTGGAGCCATATATTATAACAGATGTGTCACTTTGGTAACCTATTGTTCTCTTCTTTTTACTTTAGAACAACAATTTGTAACCTCTACACCATGCCACGGATTGCAGAACCTGTTTGGCTTACCATGATGTCAGGAATGCCTGAGAAGAACCAGCTCTGCCATCGCTTTATGAAGGAATTTATTTTCTTAATGGAACAAGCCTCCAAGAACCAGTAAAGCATTTCTCATCTTTCTCCTATTGGTTTTTTTATTGTTGTAACACTAAAGGCAAAATAGTAAAAAAAAAAAATAGACAGTGGCAAGAGGTGATTTCCTTCCCCATGCTCCCTTGTAGTCCCAAGTAAAGAATAAAAAAGTATTATGTATAATGAAAAGGGAGGACGTGGGTGGTGAAAAGGGCATGTGGGAATATGTGGAGACCATTCCAACCAAAGGGATAATAGACACTATTACTAATTGAATCAAAATCTCAGTAAAGGATCCACCTGTAACAATGTTTTGTTATTATAAAAAGCTGCAAACCTCATGAAGGAAACAGAAGATGCCTAATCTCAAAATCCAGAGACATATTTTCAGTAACAGTATCTGGTGAAAATACATAAGAAATCCACAAAAATTAATTTTCTTTGACTGCTTTAATGTATTGGCATTTGAATCCTATGCATGTGCAGTCATATGTAAGTTCCATTCAGTTCAATGGCACCTACTCCAACTAAATGTGTATAGATTGCGTCCTTCATTAATTAGCATCTAAAATATTTGTTAATTAACTTAGGTGTAGTTTTTAGTATTTTAAAAAATGTTTAATAGGCAATATTAATAGCGCCATTAATGATTGGGAAATAACAATTGTCTGATGCTGAGCCCCTATCCTTGGTAGAGTAAAAGTCTGCTTTAAGTGAAGAGTTACTTTCATCTCATCTTATAAAAATATTATTCAGGAAAAAATATTTTATTCCTTAAAACCTTTTAACAATTTTAAGTAAAAATTATGCTGTGTTCGCAACTACAATTGGTTGCTATGGTATTCAAAAACAAAAACAGAAATCTGAAACTTTGGCCTCCTTTTAAGACTTTGAGCCAATGAGATCTGATGGCTGACTGACAGAATGAAGATGTGCTTGAACAGAAAAGAAAATTAGAGACAAACTGCCAAACCTTATAACTTCAAAACAGCACTGAAACCAGATACTACGAAGTCACTGGCTGCCAGATGTTGAAATTGCCTTCTAAACCAGTGTTTTTCAACCACTGTTCCGCGGCACACTAGTGTGCCGCGAGATGTTGCCTGGTGTGCCGTGGGGAAAATTGAAAAATTCGAAACATTTTTTTAAAAATAATGTCAAATTTTCACCCACTAGGCGGGTGCCGGACTGTGTCCACCCTATTTTCCGTGCGGACCAGATCGGATGGGATCGGATGAGAGCGGACAGGCGGTCCGCTCTTATCCGATTCCCCATAGAGAGCAGCGGGGCTCTGACATCTCCCTCTCTGCACACAGTGCGGAGACAGAGCTGTCATCCGCCGGCTCAGCAGGGATCAGCGGATCGATCCCCGTTGAGCAGAGAACAGTCCGCAACGTATTTGATTCCTATTCAAGAGAATTACTTTATATATAGTCAATATAGGTGGTGTGCCTCATGATTTTTTTCATGAAACAAGAGTGCCTTTGCCCAAAAAAGGTTGAAAAACACTGTTCTAAACTATCAAAACTATCAAAAATTAAAGCATGATAAAATTAGCACAGTGCAATACTATGGCCATATTTCAAAAGAACTACTTCAGGGGGCTAATCCAGGGTTTGGCATAATAAGGTTTTCTTCCCAAGGCACCGTGCAAGCTGTGATCTAGCTTCCGCCTTGCAGATCCAAAAACACTTGTCAGGTTTAACATTCTGGGTTGCATGCAGGACATTTAAAAGATAGTAATACTGGAAGCTTTTTAAAAAGGCAACACGGCAAAGCAAAAGTAAGTTTCAGACTGCGTAGCAGTTTTATTCAAGAGCCCCAGTTTAAGCACTCTAGGGAGCCTATAATACTCTAGTACAAGATGCAACTTCACTCTTCAGTTTATGTCTGCATATATCCACTGGAAATATGTCGCTCCTTCCCAATTGGGAAGCCAGTGTTGTTATGCATGGGAGTTGTGGGTGTGCATGAGACTCCCCACCCTCTGACCCAGCACCCCTGATTCAAACTTTACCACAACAAGAGGCGTGCTTAGTGCATAATGGGATTCCCTTTACAAAAGTGGATGGAAAAGATGTCAGTTGGGATTTTGGATTGTGAATGGTCTTTTTTTTTCCCCCTTACAGATTTTTACCAGCTCTTCTAACTGCAATTTTGACAAACCATCTAGCCTGGGTCCCAACCGTCATGCCAAATGGCCAGCCGCCCATCAGAATCTTTCTAGAAAAGCATTCCTCACAAAGTGTGGACATGTTGGCGAAATCTCATCCATACAATCCATTGTGGGCACAGTTGGGTATGTCTGAAATCACACTTGGATATTTATTCTAAGGACAAAAATTTTACATGGTTGACTATACTGTAATAGAAAACCAGTGGAGTAGAAGTGTAGTTAAAGGAAAACAATGTAACAAATCACTGTGTCAACAGTTTTCTACTGAATAAAATAAAATAAATAAGAAATAAACCTGCCTTTTAAGTAATTATATTCCCCCTTCCCTCCTCAGTGGCTCCACTTGTGCCTTCTTCCTGTTTCTTCCATGTACCCCTTATTCATACTTTGGGATGAAGCGTTTTCTTTTCCTCATAAAAGTTACTTTCTGAAAGACATTCCTTAAGGCCTTTTCAGTATTATCCTATGAGTGCTTACTCAGAAGAAAGGTGTATTATCTTCAAGCTAGCTTACTTCTAGGGAATTTTGTTTAGAATTGTAGCCTTTGTTACATACCAGCTTAGCAAAGACTCATATGAACCGGGCTGACGTTTATTTCAATTGAATGGTTTTACATCCCACTCTTGGAGTTGGCTCTGATTTGGTGTTATTTTTAAATAGGGCAGGGCTGTAGAATATTTTTGCCGATAAAGTTTGCATAGCCATTCCAACCAAATAATTTACAAATCTTATAAATCTGCATAAGCCTATTGTCCATTTTTGGAAATTTTCAAGGATCTAGTTTTTAGCGATGACACTGTATTTTTTCATGTGTTGTGTAATTATCATACTACTTTTATATTCCGTCCTGTAGGAGACTTGTATGGAGCTATTGGGTCACCTGTCAGACTATCAAAAACAGTTGTGGTTGGCAAACGACAAGACCTTGTGCAACGTTTGCTGTACTTCCTCACTTACTTCATCCGATGCTCTGAACTGCAAGAGACTCATCTTCTGGAAAATGGAGAGGATGAAGCCATAGTGATGCCTGGCACCGTTATCACCACCACACTAGAGAAAGGGGAAGTAGAGGAAACGGAGTACGTGCTGGTCACAATGCACAAGAACAGAAGCAATTTAGCCTTTCAAGAGTCTGAAGAAATGAGGAGTTCTAACTGCAGCTGTAAATATTGCAAAGGCCCTCTTAACCCTACCCAAAATACAGAGGCTGTTTCAGGACAGGAAAGAGAAGATACCCAGAATATCTCAAAAGTGGAGGCTGAGGCTCTTTCAGATGAATGCAGGGCTGCACCTGCTGACTGCCAAGAAAGACCTGCTGATGTCAAGCAATGCAAAGAAACAATGACCTCTTGCCTGGATATAAAGTTAGAGAAAGAGGTCTTCTTAGGATCAGCCTCAGTAGAAACCTGCGTGTTGGCAGAATCCAGACTGGAACCAACAGGTGGATCATGGAGGAGTGAGGAATCATTAGATTCTGCTAATCAGGCTGTTGAAGTAATGAGATCTACAAGTGCAATGGTAGAGAAGAAGCCTCCTGACAAAATTTCGTCGGATGCAATTCCTTGCAGCACGGCTGAGGCTCAAACAAAGGTGACCTTCCTCATTGGAGATTCCATGTCACCTGATTCGGATATCGAGCTCCGAAGTCAAGCAGCAGTGGAGCAGATGGCCAGGCACAGCAACCAGTTGGATGCTGAAGAAAGAGTACCTGCTGATCAGAACTGTGAAGCAACACAAACCCTTGAGGACCAAAAAAGAGATCAGAATACGCCTGAAGCGTTTCCTGAGGTTGCCAGAGAGATCCAGAATTGGACCCCTTATGGTGCAGAAAGTGCAAGCTTGCTTGATGAATATGAGGAGAGTTCAGTAGAAAGCAGGACTATTGATGATATTCCAGTAAAAGGAACAACAGACATTCTAGATCCTAGCAGTAGCTTAGAGTTTCCCCCCAAAGTGTGTTCAAAGAACAAAAAGCCCCCCAGCGAATTTTGTAAGTTTATGGAATCTGTTCGACAAGAGACTTGCAAAAACTGCTTTGCAGAGCAGGACCAAAGAGACAAAATCTCTATGTGCGTCCCCCATGGGGACAGAGAGAATTTTGAGAAAAAGGCTGACCCAGGTGTGGATTGGGACATTCCAAGAAATGAGAGCTCAGACAGTGCCCTTGGCGACAGTGAAAGTGAAGATGCTGCGCATGATGTGGCCAGAATAAACAGTAACTATTACGGAGCAGAGCAAGAAGAGTGGGCAGAAGAAGAGGACATACCTTTTCCTGGGTAAGTATTTCTTACTGAGATTAGGCCAAATGTATTACATTCCTACGAAACAATGGCATTAGAGTAAAAAGGCAAACAGGGCATCTTAGAGACAGAAAATACTGTGTATATATTATAGAAATAGATTGGATGGATCCAGTCTACTTTGGTCTTGCTTTAGCCCTATTGAAGTCAATGGGAATTAAGTTACCTATGCATTTCAGTAGGAGTAAAGCATAACTTAGTCTGGATCCAGCCCTATGCTTTCATCATGCAAGTGATACAGCATTGAATATTTCAGCTGGACTCTCCCCCAGCCGGGCATTAATTTAAGCAATGCAGCAATGTAAGAGTTGCTTATTTCACTGAGGCTGCAACTTAAAAGAGGCTCTAATTACCTTTCACACTTTGTGGAGTATACTGCTAATTTAGGAAAGTCTATTAAAAGAACAGCACTTGACTAAGGGAACAAAAACTGTTACAATTATTACTTTCAGCGCTGGTTCATATAGCATAGGTGTTTGTACTTTATCCTGTCCTCAAACTGAAACTTTCTTTCAACCCGTTTTCTAACATCTTCTACCCTTGGGTCAACAATGAAGACAAAACGATTCCCCCCAAAGACTGCCATCCAGCCTTGTGGTTTACGTGATTCCTATCCCACTGAAGCAGAGGGTCTTAAGTGTACATAAACTGTGCACTAGATTGCACACTGAAATAGAGAGAAAACAGTGCTAGTTGTAGTATACATGCCCATGTTATACCTTTCTTTCAGGTCAAAATTAATTGAAGTGAACTCTGTCCAGCCCAGTATTGCCAATTTTGGAAGGTCCTTGCTAGGTGGCTACTGTTCATCTTACGTACCTGACTTTGTTTTGCAAGGAGTAGGAAATGATGAGAAACTGAGACACTGTTTGATGTCAGATTTGTCGCATGCGGTACAGGTAATTTAAACTATATCCAACAGATGAATTTATATTTGACAGTCAACAAAAGGAAATATTTCTGGAGCCTGCTGGAATAGGAATGAAGTTGTAATTCTGTTAAGCTTTTCTGATTTCCACAATCTCATTTAACAAAGATTCATAACGGTCACAGAGATGAGAAACTTTTATGCAGTATAGAACGACAATTTTTGAGACTTATGAGTTGGAGGGTTGCTGCCAATATCCTTTGTAGTTTGGAGTCTGTTATGGAAGTACCATGATTAACATTTTGGGAAGCCTCTTAAATTATACATAAACAAACAATAAAATATTGACAGACTGCTTGCTAATTTTGCAGCCAGTTGGGTTAAACAAAACCATTCAATCTCAGATTACGATAAGGCCCCAATAAAAGGACTTTAAAAAGTAAATGGTACAAAACTAGAAAAAGCTTGTTGTCCTTAAGTCTTTTGGATATAATGTTCTTAGAAATTGGCACAAATCCATTGGGGATGCCTTTTTTCCCGTCGGCAGTCAAATTTCTGAGCCTCTAAGTTCTAGGATGGTGAAGATCCTTTAGAATCAAAATCGCCTTGCCTTGTAAGCCATCTTGTCAGCTGATTTAGCCATGAGCTGAATGCAGTGTCCATGTAAAAGTCTGGAAGGCACAAGGGTGGGGAACCTCTGTCCCCTCTAGATATTGCCGGACTACAGTTCCCATCATGACCTTCCAATGACTATGCTAACTGGAAGTTACAGTCCAACAATACCTGGAGGACCATAGGTTCACCAATACTGTGAGCGACTGGAGGCAAGCAAAAGGATGGCTACTGCCATCACTTTCTGGCTCCTAAGACCTCCAAGCAATCTGTTTCCCTACTTGATCTTATCCACAAAGGGATTTTTAAAATGTTCTTATCAAATCACTGGGGGAGGGGAATGATAAATAGTTAAAAAATGGTTTTAAAAAATGTCATTACCAACATATAAAATTAATAATGGACTATTAAGAAGGCAATATATATTGAACATTACAATATATTTTCAATAGAAATATCTATTTTAAATGGCTTTTTAAGAAAAACAGTTGGCTTAAACTCATCCTTCAACCATTTTTGGTGTTACAGTAGCCTTTAGATCAAAAGTACACTGGATGTAGAAACTAACATTTTGTTTCTAGAAGTACTGTGTCATTTTACTTGAAATGAATGCTTCCCACCCCCTTTTTATACCAAAAAAGAGAGAAAACTGTTTTCCCCCTAGACTATAATTTAACTTCAAACATCAGTAATAGTCATAGGGAATATACATAGAGAATATTGTACCTTAGCTGTGAAAATTAAAAGTATCCTTGTTTGCTCACATTGTTTTTCTAATATTGGAAATTAAATCAGTTGAGGACCCCAAATCTGAATAATGCAGACATGCTTAATCTGTGTTTGTGCGTGTGTTTTTAAAAAGAATACAAATGAAAAACACTTCAAAGCCATTATTACGTAAGTGTTTCCTTGCCCCCTCTGCTGGTCTTCTTGCAGTATCAAGTAGAAGCTAACTGAGCCATATCTAAACTGATCCTACTTGCTCAGACCAGAGAGAAATGCAGAATTAGCAGGGGGTAATTTTGCAAAGAGAAAAGGGCAAAACAGTTTTAAGATGTTTTGAGCTTTTAACTAGTTTGCCTCGTAGGCAAAGTTACAGTATTTTAAATTATATATCTTTTCAATAACCTGTGAGACTTGGAAGTTTCCTTATACATCAGAAGAGGGCACGTGCGCACACACACACAGAAATTCAAACAATATTTTAGGCACGTCTAAAGGTTTGCTTTTCTCCATGGTTCCATGCCATATCACAAACTGCCTTAGAAGTTGCAGAAATGGCTTGCCATGTGGCATCTGGGACTGCTGTTCTAGAACCATAAGCTCCCGTGGGCATGCTGGCTAGTTTCACAGTTCTTAGGATCCTGGTTCTTGGCTGCACTGAATGCAGTGAAAGTTTAATCGCTATATTTTATAGTGCTAGGATTTAGCCCAAAGCACAGGTGGCAAAGTGCGTGCACAACTACTAAATTCTTCCAAGTGTTCATGCTAAGGTTACTTTTTTTTTTCAAGGAGTGTTCGCAAATTCCACTGATGCTCAGAAAAAATGTATTTATTTGTTCACAATGTTTATTGTGGCTTACACCTCGTATTTCTCTTTGCCTTCTAGCACCCTGTTCTGGATGAACCAATTGCAGAAGCTGTCTGCATTATCGCAGACACGGACAAATGGACAGTACAAGTGGCCAGTAGTCAGAGGCGAATCACCGATAATAAACTCGGGAAGGATGTGCTAGTTTCTAACCTTGTCTCCAACCTGCTTCATTCCACTCTTCAGCTTTACAAGCATAATTTATCTCCAAATTTTGTAAGTACCCAACCTGTGAGGCAAGATGAAATCACAAAGCCTAATCAGAATGAGGGTATTTTTTCCTGGCCCTACTCCTATTGAAGATAGACAGACAGACAGACAGATAGATCCTGCCATTCAGGATACAAATTCTACTAAGAGGGCTTACAAGTAATACACAGCGGTACTTCAGGTTAAGTACTTAATTCATTCCGGAAGTCCGTTCTTAACCTGAAACTGTTCTTAACCTGAAGCACCACTTTAGCTAATGGGGACTCCTGCTGCCGCCGGGCCGCCGGAGCACAATTTCTGTTCTCATCCTGAAGCAAAGTTCTTAACCCGAGATACTATTTCTGGGTTAGCGGAGTCTGTAACCTGAAGCGTCTGTAACCTGAAGTGTATGTAACCCGAGGTACAACTGTACAATTATGTATTTTTAAAATAAAATAAACATATTGCCTCATTTCACAAGCTTCCACAAACAGTTGCTGAAATAGTGTGTATAAATTTCACATAGGCAAATTTTTCCACAACACGTACATTTCCCTCTTTCAGCTCATCCATGGTTATATTCAACAACATAGCCATCCGGTTACAGTAGATAATAAAGGCCCAAAGAGAACATAACCTGTTAACATCTAATCAGTCACTTCTGGAAGAAGGAAAGAAAGATGTATTTTGATCTAACTCCTCAACGGGCATAGACCTGTACTAGTTTGTTTTCATGAAATAAACTCAAAATGTGTTTACGTTGATGTACCTTGAAGGTAGCATGGTTGGATGGACTGTCATTTTGACTGAGATTAGGGACTGGTTTGTGACATTGTTTCTCTTTTCTTTTGCCTCCAGTGTGTCATGCACCTTGAAGATCGATTGCAGGAGCTGTACTTCAAGAGCAAAATGTTGTCTGAATATCTCAAAGGCCAGATGCGAGTGCATGTGAAGGAGCTGGGAGTGGTACTGGGGTATGGTCCATATAGCTTCCTTGTCCTCAGCTCTTATGTAACCTTATCCTGAACAGACAGCCTATACTAGTAGACGAAGCTGTAGGGCTATTTGTGTCAAGATTTTGCTCATTGTTAAATAGCAATGCCATTGATAAGGCTGTACTATAAGCAGCAATCTTCTCATTTTAAGCATACTCTACCCAGCTTCAGAATTCTTCAGAACTTGAAAGGTTTTTAATGCACATCCTGCTTAGGAAATAAGTTAGTTTTCCAGCTGTGCTTGGAATCAGCAACTAGGGCAGGCATAGGCAAACTTGGCCCTCCAGATGTTTTGGGACTACAACTCCCATTATCCCTGACCACTGGTCCTGTTAGCTGGGGATGATGGGAGTTGTAGTCCCAAAACATCTGGAGGGCCGAGTTTGCCTATGCCTGAACTAGGGTAACAATTCCATTCTCATTTCCTTGCTCTTTGAAGAAAGCATGCATAGGATTGTGCTGTAAACCTCAAACCCATCAAAACCTAGCCTACTGCTGTCCTCCAAGAGCAATGAGAGGTGGTGCTTGAAGATTAGCAGCTGTTTGCCTAGTGAAAAGTGCACACCACCTCTTTACAGAAGAAGCAAGTCTTTTTATAGACTTTAGACAAGGAGGGTCTGTAACAGATGGCCTGTTGAGAAATTAGAGGGGAAAGTTCTAGAGGTGTTAATTCCCACCTAGTTTTAAGAATGCAATCTAAATTTCAACCCAAGGGTCTAATCTAAGATTCATTGGGTCTGCTGGAATTTTTTCATTTGCTTCAGTTAGCTTTGGGTCCCAAGACAGCTGGAAACAATTAAATCTTTAGTAATATAGACCTGTCGCCAGAGGGAATGCTGCTTGTGACAAACAACCTGGTCATGTGTGTTTATGATATAAATTAACATGCTCTTTAATTATATAAATGCATATGGGCTACTGCAATATATTTGGAGTGTCTTGACAGTTCAAAGGCTTTATTTCTTTTTAAACATACAACTGCTGATGTTTTAATAGTCTAAGTGCAGGTACCTTGACATGACACAAATATTACGCCATGTTAATAAGCTGCGGAATATTGAGATTGCGAGCTTGGATTGAAAATGCCCATCTGTCTTTCTTTCAGGATTGAATCCAGTGACCTCCCTTTACTGGCAGCTGTAGCAAGCACCCACTCTCCTTACGTTGCCCAGATTCTGCTCTAAAATACCAAAGGGCAAATACAATAACTTAATTTTTTTATAAAGTGGAAGACAAGGAAGCAAACATGAACCGTTCTTGTCCGGGCTCTTTCTTGCCCTCAGGCAAATAGGCTGAACAGCTTGCTGACTTGACTGTGTGCCTCTGCAACTGAATACACAATGTGCAAACAAATGAAGTTGTTTCCTTCCTTCCATCCATCCTTCCTTCCATCCATAAAAAAATAAGTAAAAGACCAGAGACTCAGATCACTAGAGAAGACACTAGAACTTGGAGGGCTGGCTTGGGCAATAACTTCTGAAATGCATATAACTGCAAACTGTTAAAATCACAGGATTACTGGAGGTTAGAACTGCTCCATAACCATATGCAGTGCTGTTACTGTTTATACAAGAGAATGGAACCAACTGGCTACTTGGTACAAATTAGGAGAGCATTTAAAACAAATAACAACAAAGCTACAGCTATTTGTAACAGTTTTAACCATTTCCGTGCTAAAAGTTGAGGCTGCTGAAGATTTCTTTCTTTCTTTTACTGAGGGAAAAATTCAATTTACATGGAGGTAATGGACTTGGATCGTAGCCTGCTAATAGCACTCACCTCAGAAATGTATTTGCAGGCATTTCCCCGTGGATATGATGTCTGGGAGTTCAAGCCAAGAAACACATCTCATTTTACCATAATTTGGGTGTGTAATTGACATTATGCTTTTGATGTTGTTCTGATATTGTGTTGTTATCTAAGTACCCCAGAAAACAGAACATTTGGCCTAGGAGATGTTAAATGAAATTTGTCTCCCACATTTTGTTAATGTTGATTTAAAACACAAACACACAGAAGACTTTATTTACTTTGATCTTGTCCTGTTTGAAGCACAATAAATAAAAGTTACCTGCCCTCCAGGTCCTTTAATATCTAGGTGATTCAGGTGCTTAACTTCATAAAACCTAAAATTTGCAGATTTCAGTATGAAAGAGAGATAATGTATACCATAAGAGCCAAAACTGGATACAGAATAAGAGTACTGAAAAAATGTTGCCCTTAACTACTTAAGCAAATTTTGTTTTGAAGCCTCAGATTTTGTTTTACACCACAGTTTAACAGTTGCATCAGCATCATTTAGTAGAAGCTACTCTGATGATGCCACCATGTTTGTTAATAATTGACTTAAATAAAAAAGAGTAGCTATGCAGTCCCTTCCCCCTCATAGTTTTATCCTTGATTAAAGCAATAACATCAAATATTTCTAATGAGGGAGCCATAATTTATAAGACATGCATATAAGTAGATGAATAGATAATATTCTGAGCAGGCTCTACTACCTCACTTTGAATATTGGGACATGCGGGCTCATTTTTCCTAGCATCTAGCACCACTAACCATATGTTCGTCATTAATTATTTTAATTATTAGTGTTCTGAATTTCATATGTCACCCCACAGGGAAAATTAAAAGTATATATTTCCTCATTTACTAAAATAACACCTGCCATGCCAGACCTTTTAATTGTTTGCTCTCTGTGCAGGTGAAAATTGCAGTCCTGGAAACAATTGCATGCCCGTCTGATTTTTGGTTCCACTTAAATCCTGCAAATAGTTTCGTAATTTAAGTCTCACGCCACCTTCGGTTGAGACTATTGCATTTGCACAAGTGCTTTTGCTTCTTCAGGCTGAAGTGTTTAGACATGGGTACATAGGTTGAAGATTACAATTGTGCGCCCTGATCTGACAGCTGCACCATATAGAGCAGGGGTTGTCACGCAGCTGAAGAAGCATCCTGTACAAATGGACCAAGAATGCCCTGCTATGCTTTCTTAGGGATTTCAGACAGAAGGAGCTAGCCCATATCGAATCAAAACTTTTGGTCCACTTAGTTTAGTAATCTATATTCCGATTGGAATTGACTCTCCCAAGGTCTCAGAGAGAGGTCTTGCTGCGCCCTGTCTCTAGATCCTTAAGTAGAAATGGCAGGGATTGAATCGGGGACTTTCCATTCAAAACATTTGCCCTGCTGCTGAGCAATACCTCCTCCCTAATAAATTGCTTACCCCAGAACCCCAAGATTTGCACTGTTCCTAGATTTAATGGTGGCATACGATGTCTCCTGTCCTTCATCCTACACTTCCTTTCCATCCATTTCTGCGTTGTTTTACAACAGTGTGCGCAGCTGCTAGGCTACATCACTTGATGGTGGGTTTTGCTGTTTCAGAAACAGCCGTTCAAGTTGCTCCCTAGGTGAGCTGACACTCTGAAGTGTGGTGTTCCAATGTATCAATCCTACACACCGACTTGCAAGTGCAGTTGCATGTAGGATCGGTAAGGCGGCCTGATAAAATCTTCTATTCAAGCAGTAATAAGTGTTGCCATAGATGTAGTCTCTCACATGCCTTCAAAGGCATTTGATAACCAAACGCTACCCATCTCTCCCCAGCATTGGGTTCATTTGAGATGCAAGAATAATTTTTTTTATGCTTGTCTGAATGATATTTCTGGAATGGTTACTGTGCAAAAGACATTGTAGCATGATGGCATGCTTTCCTGTGACTGATAATTGTTTATGGTACATGCAGAATCAAGGTACTACATACACCTGTTTGTTTGGATTTTTGTTTTTTTTTTTAAAAAAAGGGAACTATAACAGCACTGTAGTGTTGACCTCTTAATGTATCATGCTTTTCAGAACAATGTATATGCAAAACTAATCTCTTTGATTTTTGCAATATTCCCAATGTCCATTAATATGTCTTAATTTTAAGGCTGAGAATAAATTTTAAGTGTATTACACATACATACTAGCAAATGTCTTTCTACCGCAGCCTGCAAATGCAAGGCTGCCAAGAAAAGCGGGAAAATCCAAAGCCGGATTTTAAATCTCGCCTTTTAAAACCCGTTAGTTAAGTTAGATGTTTCAAGAGGGTTTGTTTGTTTTTTGTTTTCGGTCTCCTCTAAATTATGTAGATGGTGGTATGTGTAATATGCTGGGCAAAATGTACATACTTGTTATCTTTTGTGTTTTTGTATATATATATTTCCCAAGATGTGCACTTGTATTATAATAACCATTCCCAATTTTAGGGGAACTTTGTGCAATAAATACAATATTGTCCATTGCATTGCTAGTTTTCTTTGTCTTGTTTCCACAGGGCTGTTGGTGAGAGAGTATTTCGTAAAGAAAAATGTTGCAATCCAGAAAGGTGCTTCAGGTACTCCAAGGGCCTTGAGGCACTCTATGAAACCTTTAATTTTTTTTCCTTTGAAAAGGCAGATCCTTCTTCCTACCAGGGGCGGAGAAGGGGTGTGTGGTGGGGGCGGGCAGACCCGGGTGTCACCACTGAGGGGAGTGACAAAAAGCTGGGCGGCACTCACCACGGAGCCTGCAGCGCACCTGAGCCACGCATCTCTCCTGGGAGTGACGCAGTGGCTTGGGCACCTGCAGGCTCCACGCTGCCCCAAATGGTCTGCCCATCGCCTCTCCCTCAGCTGTAGGGCGGCTGAGTGGGATGAGGCAGGCAGACTCCTCAGAGGCCCCATGGAGTGTCCTGCCCCGGTTTGCCCCGCCCCCACGGTGGCTGGCACCAACCCCGGGCACCACCCCAGGCGCCCGATCGGCTTGCTCCACCGCTGCTTCTCCTACCTGTATCACAAAATTCAGTCCAACTCCTCCGAAGTGATTGCCATAAAGCAGGGAACACTGCTGTTGAAGCCCAAAGTGCGTCTACCACCTGGGTTTGGTCATGCTTGTTGTTCTTTAAATTTTGTACTGTGGTGCCCATGTTGAACGTGAGATACCTGCAGTGCTGTGCACATCCACCTGATTCACCCACCCTCTTCTCATGTGATGTTGTAGGTTCCCCATGCAATTTAGAACATAGATTGCACAAAGTTTAAAATCACCTGGGGATTCTGCTAACTTACAGCCAGCTTCTGTCCTTCTTCTCCTACAATGACTGAAAAGCAGGGTCTCTGGCTAGCAGGAGACATGACAGTGAGGACAAGTGTGAGCCTGTTGTCCCCGCCCCCCCATACAGTGGTAATTGTGTGGAAGAAGAATGAGAGGAATAGTTGTAAGGATTCGAGGCCCAGAGGTTCAGCCAGTCTGCTCCAGATGCTTCACCACCATGAACATACGTTTGCATCTTCCAATACAACGGAAGGGCGGAATAGTTATTTTTACCACCAGCACAGTCATGACGTAGCTGTAACATGAGTCTATCTGAATGGAGACATTCCTTCTTTTTGAAAATACCAGCATTAGTAAATGCTATCTTCTTCAATGAAACTTTGGGTGTATACTTTTGCCATTCAGTTTATAGTACCGTGGCTGCGGTCTAGAAAAAGTGCAGATTTGCGCTATTTTTGCCATTCAGTTTACACTACCTGCTTCATGAGCTCAATCACATGGGGGTGGGTGAGGTTGTTGCTGTTGGGTTTTTTTGCATCTTTATTTTAGATCTTGTGATTGTTGAGGAAATTGTTTAGTTAGGTTGTGGGGTTTTTTAATGTTTTATTTATTGTTTATGGCTTCTTATGTTGTTAAGGTACGCGGGTGGCGCTGTGGGTAAAACCTCAGTGCCTAGGGCTTGCCGATCACATGGTCGGTGGTTCGAATCCCCGCGGCGGGGTGAGCTCCCGTCTTTCGGTCCCAGCTCCTGCCCACCTAGCAGTTCGAAAGCCCCCCTAAGTGCAAGTAGATAAATAGGTACCGCTTTATAGCTGGAAGGTAAACGGCGTTTCTGTGTGCTGCGCTGGTGCCAGCTCGCCAGAGCAGCTTCGTCACGCTGGCCACGTGACCCGGAAGTGTCTCCAGACAGCGCTGGCTCCTGGCCTATAGAGTGAGATGAGCGCACAACCCTAGAGTTGGACACGACTGGCCCATATGGGTAGGGGTACCTTTACCCTTTATGTTGTAAAGGTAAAGGGACCCCTGACCATTAGGTCCAGTCGTGGCCGACTCGGGGGTTGTGGCGCTCATCTCACTTTATTGGTCGAGGGAGCCAGAGTACATCTTCCGGGTCGTGTGGCCAGCATGACTAAGCCGCTTCTGGTGAACCAGAGCAGCGCACGGAAATACCATTTACCTTCCCGCTGGAGCGGTACCTATTTATCTACTTGCACTTTGACGTGCTTTTGAACTGCTAGGTTGGCAGGAGCAGGGACCGAGCAACGGGAGCTCACCCTATCGCCGGGATTCGAACACCGACCTTCTGCTTGGCAAATCCTAAGCTCTGTGGTTTAACCCACAGCACCACCTGTGTCCCTTTCTTATGTTGTAGTTATGTGTGTTTTTTTCTTGTTGTGAGCTGCCTTGAGTGTGATTTGAACAGTGGGAAGGCGACATACAAATAAAATTATGAATGAATGCATGTATGTATAATGCATGTATGTACTGTATAATGCATAAATTTAAGGACAGGGCAGAGGAAGGGTGTTTGAAGCATGATAAACACAGTCTAACTCAGGGATCAGCAAACTTTTTCAGCAGGGGGCCGGTCCACCGTCCCTCAGACCATGTGGTAGGCCAGACTATATTGGGGGGGGGGGGGAATGAACGAATTCCTATGCTCCAGAAATAACCCAGAGATGCATTTTAAATAAAAGGGCACATGGTCTAACTGTTTCAGCAGTGCTGGCAGTGTTTTGTTTTTTCAGATTTCTATCAAAGGCACTACTGGATACTCTCCCTGAAACTGTATTGAGGAAGCAGCTGCAAGCAGATAAAGCTGCCGACTTTTGACCGAGCATGTTTCATTTTTGAGAAACGGTTGCTCATGGGTGCGACAGGTGCATTCTGAGCGCTCAGAACTTTTCTGGAGCAAGGCAAGGCTGATAACCTAAGTATCTGAATCTGCCACGGATCAGGTTTCTCTGCTTTCTCTCCCTCCCGCCCCTTGTTTTTTTCTGTGTAACATTGCATTGCTTGTTCTTCAAGTAACACTCCCTTTTTAACTTGCTTTTTGTCCTCAGTCAGATCGTTGGCCCATCTAGCTCAGTACTATCTACACCAGGCGTGGCCAAACTTGGCCCTCCAGCTGTTTTTGGGACTACAACTCCCATCAACCCTAGCTAACAGGACCAGTGGTCAGGGATGATGGGAACTGTAGTCCCAAAACATCTGGAGGGCCAAGTTTGGCCACGCCTGGTCTACACTGACTGGCAGCAGCTCTCTATAGAGTTTCAGATGGGTCACTCTGAGTCCTTCCAGGAGATGCCGGAGATCGAATCCAGGAGCTTTGCATGCAATGGATTTGCTCGACCACTGGACCATGGCCCTCCATATGTTATTGGATTCAAACCATCAAGCAAAGCTGGATGCTCAGTGGTCAGGAAAGATGGGAGTTGCAGTTGCATAATATCTGGAGGACCACAGGTTCCTTCATCCTTGCGCCATAGGATGCTTGATTTTATAACGGCTTTATAAAAAGGGATGGTTGCTAGGTATTCACAACCCTATATGTTTTGTTATTTGCATGGCATATTCATCTGATGAGCAGTGCCTGTGGCATAGAGTAGAGGCATCCTGGACTTGGCCAAGTCATTTGCAACATGTAAAAGTGGAGCAGGATTAGAATAGCAACTGCCCCGTATCCCATCATGGAAACTATGGATGAGAAATTGATGTCATCATCAAGTTTCTGAATGGCCTCACATGAGCCACCTCCTGCTTGTTGCGCAGTAGCTGCTTTTAAATATATGTGTATATATTAAAATCACATTATTAAAGTATTTGGTTTATGAATGCAAAACAGCACAGGTTAATCTTGCTCTGCAGAATGGAGATTCTCCACTTCAAAGCATTTCTCCCACAGTTCACTGTCCATCATGCTTGGAAGAGAAAGCTTAAGAAGTGGAGAGACTTTGAAGAATTAGAGGCTTTAAATAATCAGTGGTTTAAAAATTATTTTTAAAAATTCCTTGTTTTTACATGCAGATAGGTAGTAGAGAATGAAGCACAAACTCTAGCTGAGAAGATTTGAGGTGGGTAGGATGATATCTATTGCTTTAAAATTGTTTTCTTTTGAATATCTCAAATTTATATTTGAATATTTCAAAATTATGAGGGAGACCTATATATATGACATATTCTACCTTGCTTTCTTAATGGAAACAGTGTCACCACAGTCCAGCAAATTAGCCAGCTGAGCAGCTGTCTCCTGTTGAACATGTACAGTACTCCTTTCACTCTGCATATTTTCCACTATTTTTTGTGGAAATAGCAATAGTTTCCCCAATATTCTACAACAGTTCCTTATCCCCACCCAACTGGGAAATGCTTACCCGGTGACATACTGTTGATTGCTATTGAGAAGGCTTCTACTGAAAGAGAAGTAATAACAACACACTAGTTCCTTGGATGGGAAAAGTAATCTGAAATCAATTGTGCACAGTGTTGCCCTGAAATCTTGTCCCGAACCCCTGGCCTATCCGGCGGCAAGTCAGTACCGGGTATATCAAGTCCAATGTTTAAAGTTCAGGGGTCAGTCTATGTAAGCAAAGTCCAAAGTCCAGGAAGCACAGTCCAGGGTCAGTCCAAGCAAGCCAAGTCTGAAACTCTGCAGTCAGAATACAGTCCAGAGTCAAACAGAAATCACAGTCCCATAGAGGTCCAGGAACATCCAATCCAAAATCCATCGGCATGGGCAGTTGAGTAGACACAGTACCTCAGCTCTGCTGCCTTTTTGTACTTTGCATGCTGACTGTAGCATCTGGGCTTGATGAGGCAAGTGAGCCTCACCTGTTCTCAGCCTACTCCAGCTAAGGAATCATATGCCTCCCCTCAGAGCTAGCGAGCCCCACCTGGCCAGCTAGGGAGCTGGGCTGTGGGCCTTGCCTGCCTCAGCCTCCTGGAGTGTCCTGCCTGCTGCTCCCTACAGGTCAAAGCCTGCTGTGTTTGCGGAGACAGGGGCCCCTCTGGCCCTGGAGATGGGTCCTGCTCCTCTGGTTCCTGTGCACTGATCCCCATCACCCAGTGAGTATTCAGATGCCTCTGAAAAGTACAGTGGTACCTCAGGTTACATACGCTTCAGGTTACAGACTCCACTAACCCAGAAATAGTACCTCGGGTTAAGAACTTTGCTTCAGGATGAGAACAGAAATTGTGCTCCAGCAGCACAGCGGCAGCAGAAGGCCCCATTAGCTAAAGTGGTGCTTCAGGTTAAGAACAGTTTCAGGTTAGAACGGAGCTCCGGAACAAATTAAGTACTTAACCTGAGGTACCACTGTACTGTGCATCAGGCCAGCATGAGCTTATTGAAGAGAAGGGCCGTAGCTCAGTGGCAGAGCCACCTGCTTTGTACACAAAAGGTCCCAGGTTCAAATCTCAGTATCTCCAGGTAGGTCTGGAAAAAAAAATCTGAAACTCT
This sequence comes from Podarcis gaigeae, assembly GCF_964106915.1. Lineage (NCBI taxonomy): Eukaryota > Metazoa > Chordata > Lepidosauria > Squamata > Lacertidae > Podarcis > Podarcis gaigeae. The sequence continues at coordinate 57,779,742 of NC_139679.1, forward strand.
GTAATAGAGCCACTACCATTACCGAGCAAGGTGGACCAGTTATATAAGGGAGCTTCCTTCTATGTCAATCTGTACTCCCATTAGGAGGATTCTCGGCCCTGCTCAAATGCTAAATCGGTTTTCTGAACTGGATTAACAAGTAAAACTGCTTCTTTAACTTTAGCTAAATAGAGTCGGGAGCAAATGATCACAGTAAGTTCTTCTGGACACTGAAGGGAAGTGCTTGGCTAATCGCTCCTGTGGCGCCTCTTTGGGGGAATGTGGCAAGAGTTTGTCTTGCTGGGAGGCCATTTAGCAAATGATTTTATGGCAGCAGCAGAAAGGCACACGTGTCTCTCATCAGCCCTTCCCTCAGCACCTCTGCAGGGATACATCTTTTTTATTTTATTTCCCCCTCCCTGGCCCCAAAGCCTTCTTTCTGAATGCTGAATGAGATACCCATAGGTATCATTATTATAATTTCTACTTCTGGTCATTCAGAACACATCCAGCTCAATGTTACCTGCTGCAGATTCACATGGGTTTGCCTGGTAATCTGCAAGCCCAGGCACCATTTAACATGGGGAAGCCTGACCACTTGCTGTGGCCCCTAAACTTTACACTCGTTAGACAATGTGGCAGGGGGGGGGGGAAATGGCACAGCACACTTTCATTAATAGAAATGACCAGGCAGAACCATGGCAGAAAAACTATCAGCTTGGAATTCTGTAATTGGCCATAGTCACCAAATGCACATATCATGCATCACCAGATTTGAAAGACCCATTAAACTGACATTTATATATTATGAGGCACCCTGCTTGAATTGAGTTTTCCCTTATAAATCAGTCACTAACGCTAGTGCATTTACAATGTTTCTGAATTGTAGTTCTCCAGTCTGGAGTGCCCTTGTACATTTTTATTTTTATTTTTGCAAAGGTCTCAGCATTAAATAATGTGCAAGGTAAATTTCTGATTATGAGACAGCATGAAACTATATTAATTAAGCTTGCAAGTTGCCCTAGAATAGTGTACAGATTGTTCAAGTCTTATTTACTATCAGGTAATAAAGTTAAAGGGACCCCTGACCATTAGGTCCAGTCGTGACCGACTCTGGGGTTGCGGCGCTCATCTCGCTTTATTGGCCAAGGGAGCCGGAATACAGCTTCTGGGTCATGTGGCCAGCATGACTAAGCCACTTCTGGTGAACCAGAGCAGCGCACAGAAACGCCATTTACCTTCCCACTGGAGCGATACCTATTTATCTACTTGCACTTTGACGTGCTTTCGAACTGCTAGGTTGGCAGGAGCAGGGACCGAGCAACGGGAGCTCACTCCGTCACAGGGATTCGAACCGCTGACCTTCTGATCGGCAAGTCCTAGGCTCTATGGTTTAACCCACAGCGCCACCCATGTCCCTTGCGCCACCCGCGTCCCTTATCAGGTAATAGGTTTACCTTAAATTTAATATACACAGTTCTTAGAGCCCTGGTGCCTGTTCTCCCAAGGGAATCCACAAACAGGTGCATTTACATAGGTGGGCAGCATAAGCTAACCTTAAGATGAGCATTTATTTTAGTGCATACCCCTATGTTGACACACCTGCAATTGTTTCAGAACCGTTTGCTTGCTTTTCATTAGGCTAAAGGAAGCAATGATGGCTGGTGCCATTAGTTTGGACAGCTCCATCCCTCTAGAATTAACCTTGCTCCCCTTTGCTACAGGGATTGACTTACTGCTGTTATGCAAAGGGAATGGTAATAAATGCATTTTAAAAGTCTTCCCCCCCCCCCCATTTTCCAACAGAAGGATAGGCAATATGCAGCTTAGGGATTTGCATAGGTATTGAATGACAAACTGTGTGCAAGGCTTGTGACAGAGAGCTGGAACTTCCTTCCGTACTGGATCTTCTCATCCTGATAGGGGTGCAGAACACGTGTGAAGTAGAACACATTAGGAAAATGTAGCTTTCCGGGAGTGTGATCAAAAGGGGAACCGATATTGTTTTGTGGGTAGGGAAGGGCTGCTGTGTAAGACCTGGATATACGAGCATCAAAGCTCAGAACAGTCATTAAAGATCCTGACAACTAGAAATTGTATGGCTAGAGGCATTTTCCTTCATTGGTGGTAGCTCATTTGTTTTGCATAAAGAATGTCCCAGGTTCAACCCCCAGCCTCCTCAGGTAGAGCTGGGAGAGAACCCTATCTTTTAAATTATTTATTTAAACATATTTTTATTAAAGATTTCTTGGTTTACAAAAGTATGTGCAATGTCTCTTTTTTTCAAGTTACATTTTCTGCAGATCAGTTTCATTTGTTGAGACGTTAGTGTTACATTAGGGGGAAGAGGGGGAAGAGGTGGAGGGGGCCATGGTGAGTAGGGGTGGGTTCAGGTGGCGATGTTTCTATTTTACTTTATCTATGTGTGGGGTTTTGTGTCAGCGTCACTTGTGCAGGTTCACTTTGCTTTTCGCTTGTGTTCCTTTGGTGGTGTGAAAGGTTGGAGTTGTTCTAGGGTGTGGTTATTTGTGATTGGTTGTGGTGAATTTTGTTTTCCTGTGTGAGTGGGGTGGATGGGTGTTTTTGAATCAGCTTAGCCATATCGATTTGTATGCTGTTGGTGAATTTTTGTCGTTTTCTTATTGGGCTGTGCATGTGATAAAGGGGAGCCGTACCGGGGTGAAGGCGTCTTCTTCTATTTGTCCCTGTGTCAGTTTCAGTTTATTGGTTAATTTTCTAGTAGGGCTGTTTCCCATACTATTTGGTACCATTGGTCCGTGCTTACTCCTGACAAGCATGGGAGAGAACCATATCTGAGATCCTGGAGAGCTGCTGCCAGTCGGTATAGACCAGGGGTAGGCAACCTAAGGCCCAGGGCCCGGATGTGGCCCAATCGCCTTCTCAGTCCGGCCCATGGACGGTCTGGGAATGAGTGTGTTTTTACATGAGTAGAATGTGTGCTTTTATTTAAAATGCATCTCTGGGTTATTTGTGGGGCATAGGAATTCATATTTTTTTCCAAAATATAGTCCGGCCCCCCACAAGGTCTGAGGGACAGTGGACTGGCCCATGGCTGACAAAGGTTGCTGACCCCTGGTGTAGACAGTAGATGGACCAAAGATCTGTCTCAGAAATAAAAAAAAAAAAACAGATTCCAGTGTTCCGAATGACCCAAACCATCTCTCAATGTGTGGTTCTGTGATGCCACATTTTTTGAAATCTATCAACTCTCTTAATAAGCATAAAATTTTAGGAAAGGTAAGTTAGGGTAGGATAGAAAGGAATTCTTTGCATAAATAAAGGGGTTTTGTATTTCAGTTGTTTAAAAATGCTGCCACAGCAGCAGCAAGATAACTCTCCCCTGCACTTCCACCTCCCTCCACCCCCCCCCCAGCTGCTTGATCACTTCTTTGGGGTTGGGCTGATATGCAGGGACATCAAATAGTATCCCTTTCAAATAGATGACAGAAAACATTATGGCTTGATGCCACTTTTTAAATGTGATCTCTCATTATCTGATGGCAGCCTTGCAATCCCTAAAAAAACGTAATGCAAGAAATTCAAGGTTCATAGCAAAACCCAAACTAGAATAAACAGTGGTCAGGAGCAGATCCAAGCCCCAAAGGTTCTCAAAGAAGGAAGATGAAAGATAATTCTGCTTGTATCTGAAAAAGGTTGGGCAGGTTAAAGCAATACTCAAAAGATGTGCTTTATGTCTATACGATGCAGTTTCATACTTTATATTTATAAGCCTGATTATTACAAAATATGGTGGAGTGAACTGTGCTTCCTTCTTCCACATCCAGTTAAACAAAAAACCCTCTTATGACTGTTCTTCGTACTTCCTTTAATACCCCCACTTCCCTAGAATGGTCACTTCTGTTTAATTCTCTTTGTTACAGTAACAATAAGCAGAAATTAATTGTAACCACCAGGGGTCAGAATTTGCATCTATGGTGAGCAATGGTGTTCTTAGCCAATCCAGGACTCGCTTGGTTATGCAATGTGATTTGTTTCCTTAATCTGAAGCCAGCTTTGTGCATGAGCAGACAGAATGACTGGCAAGCCTTTTGGTCCTTTTCTGAGCTCCGGAAACCATAGTAAATAAGGAACTTTAGATAACCACAGTCATATTTGTCCATTCTTCTCCTGCTCCCCGGTTTAAATTCATGTGGCCTGAGGCGGCTTGGCTGTTTGCAATGTGTTCCACGTTTCTGTTCTTTTAAAACTTTAGCTCCTCTTTTGCCCCCTAGGGCAATAGCTGAGCAAACTGCTAAGCTGTGCACTCCCATAAAAATGAAGTTTGCTACTTGAAAACATTTTAAGAACATAATACACTTAAGAGATCCAGCTGGATCAGGCCAAAGGTCCGTCTAGTCCAGCATCCTGTTCTCACAGTGGCCAACCAGAAGCCTGTGGAAAGCCTGCAAGCTGTACATCAACACAACAGCACTCTGTGATTCCCAACTGGTATTCAGAGGCAGCGCACAGATATTGTGATCAGTCTTATTTAGACTTATACCCTTATTTGCCATGAGTATGCATTACTGTCAGCACTCAAATGGCATAAAATACAATAAAACTATAATAAGAAAACTTAAAAGCATTTACAAGCAGATAACCAGCAAATAATGGAAGTTTCCAAGCACAATTCAAAGTGTTGGTGCTGACCTTTAAAGCCCTAAAGAGCCTCGGCCCAGGAGGGTCTTTACCCCCATCATCCAGCCCGGATACTCAGGTCCAGCTCCAAGGTCCTTCTGGCACTTTTGCCACTGTGGGAAGTGAAGTTACAGGGAACTAGGCAGAGGACCTTCTTAGTAGGCCTCTGAAGTAGAGCTTCATGACAGAGTGAGATTTGAACCCTGGTCTCTCAGGTCCTAGTCCAACACTCCAACCACAACACCACATCAATTCCAGTGGAACTCTGCATACATACATTTAGATGTGAAGCACGGTAAAAGCTTGCTCCCATTTCTTTTTCAGTGCTGCAGTCTTCTAGCTGGAACACTTCAATTTAAGCTGTTTTAGTTTAGACTAACTAGTTATTTCAGTTGGCAGGGTGGATGCAGATAAAGGTAAAGGTAAATGGACCCCTGACCATTAGGTCCAGTTGCAGACGACTCTGGGGTTGCGGCGCTCATCTCGCTTTATTGGCCGAGGGAGCTGGCGTACAGCTTCCGGGTCATGTGGCCATCATGACTAAGCCACTTCTGGTGAACCAGAGCAGCGCACGGAAACACTGTTTACCTTCCCGCTGGAGCGGTACCTATTTATCTACTTGCTCTTTGAGGTGCTTTCAAACTGCTAGGTTGGCAGGAGCAGGGACCGAGCAAAGGGAGCTCACCCCGTCGCGGGGATTCGAACCGCTGACCTTCTGATCGGTAAGTCCTAGGCTCTGTGGTTTAACCCACAGACATTGGTGTTAATGTGTCCTTTTCCATGTCAGAAAATGCTTCATGCTTGGGACAGAGAATCTGGCTTGTGGGCATTGATCCTTTCTCAAAGCTTGTCATCTCTTAAACTGAGTTCAGTTTTCACTATGTGTGTGTCAACAATACCAGCTTAAATATGAAGAGCCTGATTTCATACCGGTATATAATTTATTTACAAATAATCCTGGGTTCCAGAGCATTGTAATTCTAGCTGCAATACTGTTGGGCACAGTTCGGGATTGAGGACAAACCTATTCCTGCCAGGCCTAGGTTTTTTGTTTTTAACTGTTGTTATCATCATCACCATTATTATTTAGCAGAGGAAAGACTTGAGTGTGTCACAAGAACCCCTCATATATAAGTACTACCCATTTATTTTAATGGAGGGAGCACATCTCTGCAAGCATTATTTGCACAATGGATGGAACAGATCTGTGCTCACATTACTTTGCACATGTGGATTTTTATCTGTACTGAAGTTAAAGGGGTACCCAGGGTACATTAAAAGGCATATACCATCCCAATTCATCTGCACCACGTGTGAGTAAAGTAGGCTGGCTGAGTGATGGCCTAATATGAACATGGGTACTGTATGTTGGAGCTGAATTGTGCCTGTCATCCAATTGGGAAAGAGGGGCTGCATTCAGCTCCCCATGAACAGATGATCTCTGCTCCTCACAAACAGATGCTTGGCTATTGGCCATGGCTATATACATGAAGACTGGGATCTTGGTGCCTGCTGTTGATATGACCAATTTATGTAAAAATAGCACCAAATGTTTTATTTGCGGAGATTGCGTTCCCTGTCACAGCAATGCATCCAGCAACATATAAGCTAAATCTCTATTCTCTCGTAGTCACACTTGCCCATAGAGAAACAACAATATCCTTGACAGAACATGAGACCCACTGAACCTTACAAAATTAACTAGCACATCTTGAAGCAGCAGGCTTATTAACAGCAGCTGAAGCTGGAAATCTTGCACAAGGCCAATCACTTGCAGATGAGCATGGCAGAGAAATAAATGCTCCTTTTCTGCATAGATTAAACATCTGACAGATGAATTTTTCAGGGACATGTTCAGAGGGAGCATGATAATTGCAGCTGTATAGCTTATGCAGCAATAATTAATGGCTGCGCTCCCTTCATTTCAATGTTCCATTTTTCTAAAATGGTGCAAATGGTTCCAACAAAGGTCTTAATCTTTGTCGTTTCAAATGGCATCGCTCTGAAAGTTAGTATTCTATAGAAAGTCAATGGACTGGAGGCAAACTATATTTTCAACATGGAATAAAAATGTGTTAATTGCTCCTGAAATTAGAGGTTAGTGAAGAGGAAGAACGTTTTTCTCATTTGCACAAATCTGATACTGCTTTGTAGGTCCTAAATATTTAAGACTTAACTGATCTGTTGCAAAGTGGAGCTGCTTTCCAATGATTGCTCTTTCTCTGTACTGTGTGAAGCACCAGCTCAATTGGCATGACATGTTATGAAAAGGTTAGTATTTATGAAGCAGGACTTTGTGTAACTTAATCCTTTTAAGATCCCCGGGTGTATTTAGGGTGAGGCAACGGGGAATAATAATTTGCAGTAGGTAACCATCCCAAAATGATCGTAATGAACACTGGACCACACGGTCTAACTACCTTTGTGGCTTCACACCATCCTATGAAGTCCACAATCTTATTTTATTCCCAGACGTTTGCATTTTTTCTTCACATTTTTGCTGTGATGCTTAACCATGTTCTTGGCAGCAAACATTACAGTAGTACCTCGGGTTAAGTACTTAATTCGTTCCAGAGGTCCGTTCTTAACCTGAAACTGTTCTTAACCTCAACCCACTTTAGCTAATGGGGCTTCCTGCTGCTGCTGCCGCGCTACCGCCAAGCGATTTCTGTTCTCATCCTGAAGCAAAGTTCTTAACCTGAAGTACTATTTCTGGGTTAGCGGAGTCCAGTGGCGTAGCGTGGGGGGTGCAGGGGGGGCCGGCCGCACCGGGCGCAACATCAGGGGGTTAAGGTTAGGGAGCGCAAATCCACGGGTTAGGGGGCACAAATTACTTGCCTTGCCCCGGGTGCTGACAACCCACGCTACGCCACTGGCGGAGTCTGTAACCTGAAGCGTATGTAACCTGAAGCGTATGTAACCCGAGGTACCACTGTAATTTCATTGCTTTGCAAGGAGCTATGGGTGAGCTTAAGACGGCATGGGGAATTTTTTTCAGCCCGATTGTCACATTCTCTTATTGCAGCCAAATTTCCAGTGGTGGGTGTGGCCAATGCAAAGCAGATGGGCTGGACTTAGCACTGGATGGGGCAGCTCTCAAGGCAACTTTTCGTTTTTATTGGGGGGGCGGGATAAATATGAGCTTGTGTCACCTCTAGTCTCATCCTCGTAGGAAGCTTGAGTTGTTCGCATTCCAAACTCTGAATAGCCAAAAAAAAAAAAAAAAGTGCTCTAGAATGTAGTTTAATAAAAAAAAAGTTACATATCACAGCCAATCTCCAGAATTATCTTACATTTCTTTAACTGGGGAGCTTTGTTTGTACAATAAACTATGTAAACTACTTGAGATGAAGTGTGGCGGGCGGGGGGGGGGGGGGAGAGAGAGAGAACTGAACGGAACAGAATCAGGAGCAACTAGTTTTGCCTAGAGCACAATTTTTTATTATTAGAATGAGTAACGTTTGAAAATATATGTAGCCTTTATATGGCTCTGGTTTGTCTGGGTGGAGCACAAAACAATGTCTTTGATAGCTTGCATCAGAATATGACTCATTTGGTCATATGATCTGCTTCCTATTTTTCTTTCTTCCTGCATGCACTTCCAGTGCTCTGCTCTATCTGTGGAAATGACTACATCGACTCCTCTCGTGATTTTTTATAAATGGCATGCACATAAAGGGCTCCTTCCTTTGGTCTAGCACTCTAGGAGGACCTACATGGCAGGCTGAATTGGTTTATTAGCACTGTGCATAAAATCTGAATCCTATGTCTTTTTACATTGGAATGGGCTCAGTTGAACTCAGTAGGAGTTATGATGCATATTTCTAGGAGTAGTTCCCATTGCAGCTGAAATACCAGTTTAAGTGCTATCCTGCACCTTTTCCTCCTGCTTTCCTTTCCGTGTGTGTTTTTTGCATGCTGAAGCTCCCAATTTCAACTGCAAGCATCTCCAAGTAGGACTGGGAAAAACATTTGTCTGGAAACCTGTTACCCATATATTTAAATATGATCCTAATGCATGTCTATGCATCAGAATTGGCACTTGACTTGGGTGTCTATAAATGGTATTTTATTTAAGATATGTGTGTGCGTTTAAAGAGATTGTGTCAAAAAATTGTGAATATTGACATCCATAGAATGTATGTTGACCATTGTGTAATTGCTTGTCAACAGACACCAGTATATTTACAAAACATGTGAGGAACATATGTGAGCATAAATGCTCACATTTTGGACATTTACTATAATATTCAGGTATGTGTATGCCTGTGTCCCCTTGTAAGTGTGTGGTACACAATTTGCAGGAAGTTTGTGCTGGGTATATGAGTGAAGGGCAGTCTCTGAGATCTGATTTGTTGCTTCACATCTACCACACGTTGCATTTAAAGCATTAAAGTGTACAACACTAATCCTGGGAAGTGAAGTTCTTCCCTCGCAGAGCTGTAATTCACAGTGCCTTTATCAAACTGCAACTCCCAGGATTTTTTTTGAAGAAGCAATGTGTGTTGGCAGTGTTTTAAAGCTATGGTGTGGATCTGTCCCAGCATCTGGAGGATTATAACACAAGCCAGAAGAGCAGTCAGCTGTATGTGTATTTTTAGAACTGAAAATAATAAGATTTTATGTACATGCTGAAAAGTAATTTGTTTTGTCATGCTACGGCTATCATGTGATTATCTGGTACGTTTCAGCACCTCGGGACTGGAACTCGGTCTCACAAAAACAGGAATCTTTGAAAACTCCCTGGGGTTGATATTTTAATAGTCTGACTGTTTCTTTTCTGATGCTTGTGCCGGGTAAAATAACTCTCCAGTAAATTGCGTTATTTCTGCAACAGCTCTAGGAAATGAAATACATAGACACAGGGATTGCCATATAGAATAATGAGGCTGGGTGAAAGCAAAGGGAAGGAAAAACCTAACCAAACCTGGAAATCACTAAGGATCCTAGGAGGGGTTCGGTTCATAGCTGTCAACATTTCCCTTTTCTTGCGAGGAATCCTATTCGGAATAAGGGAAATTCCCTTTAAAAAAGGGAAACGTTGACAGCTATGGTTCAGTTGGGTCCTGATAGAAGTACGAAGGGGCCCAGTATAAAAAATGACCGCTACCTGCAACTGATTGTAATCAGTGGAAGATGCAAATGTTAATAACTTTATCACCAATGTTTAACTCTCCACCCCACCAAGTTAGAATCTGCTTTTGCAAATGCTGCACATGGAATTGAGGTCCATTACTTAGCTGACTGTATTATCCAGCATGTCTATGAAGCTTAGCGACATGTTTCTGTGTCTGCAGGTAAACTGATGCTGATGCTAAATAGAGCTGTAAGAAAGTGAAACACACAAAGGTGACATGAAACACACATGCCCATTACAATATAATGTGTGCAGTACCTACCAGGATGCAGCCTGTGATCCTTGTGCACAGATCAGCTTTTGTCTGATCATCGTATCTGAGGTCCTGTTTTCTTTGTAATATAAGTGGGATGCAAATAGGACTGAGAAGAGTAGAACAGGGAATTATTACCCTGCATGTTATGAAAAATGCCTGGTTCCTTCCACTCTTCAATCGAATTTAAAAACAATTTAGGCTGCATTCCCAACCGTCTTACTTGGGATTAAGTCCCTTTGAATTAAACAGGACTTACTTCTGAGTGGACATGGTTAGGATTGTGCCATTAGACAGATTTATGTTACTAAAATAGAAGTAGGACTGATGTTTGTTCACAAATAAAAACAGTAAGAGGTGATGGCACGATTAAATGGCACAATGTATTAATGTTGTAGCATATTTATGGCCAAAACAAAGGCATTCATTCAGTTAGAAACTCTGCAAATAGGTTTTAAGAAGTAAATTGCAGAAACAGGGAGCTTGATCTGGATCCAAAAGAAGCCAAAAGCAACAGGTGTGAGGCCTCCAATTTGGATTGTGTCTCAGCAGAGAGCAAAAGGCTAAAGACCCTGTACACACCATGCCAGGATTCCAGTCTGGATCAGACTCTGCATGCCTGTAATTTACATTTTTTTTAAAAAGCCATTCAAATTTTTTTTTAATTATATCCAGATTGGCTATTCTTGACACGGGAAGGGAGGGAAAGTAGCAGGTAAATGGTATCATGTCCAAAATGGTGTTACCTTAAGGTTACCAGATTTTTCCCCAATGAATCCGGGGACACTTTTCAACTTCCTACTAAATAGATGGATTTTGTCAGGGGACTGATTTGTAAATCCAGGGACTGTCCCCAGGAAACGGGGACGTCTGGTAACCTTATGTTACCTAGAGTTTGGCCATTATTCACACAGAGCAGGGAGGAAATGGACAATGGTATGAGGGATAACATGCTTTCTGTCTTTTGATGCCCCTTCATGGCTGAGTGGGGATTTGAATCCTGGTCTCCCAGGCCCTAGGGACGCGAGTGGTGGCTGTGGGTTAAACCACAGAGCCTAGGACTTGCCAATCAGAAGGTTGGCGGTTCGAATCTCCGCGATGGGGTGAACTCCCGTTGCTCAGTCCCTGCTCCTGTCAACCTATCAGTTCGAAAGCACGTCAAAGTGCAAGTAGATAAATAGGTACCGCTCCAGCGGGAAGGTAAACGGCATTTCTGTTCACTGCTCTGGTTCACCAGAAGCGGCTTAGTCATGCTGGTCACATGACCCGGAAGCTGTATTCCGGCTCCCTCGGCCAATAAAGCGAGATGAGCACCGCAACCCCAGAGTTGGCCACAACTGGACCTAATGGTCAGGGGTCCCTTTACATTTTAGGAGGAGGGAAAAAGCTTACTGAAACCAGATCAGCCAAACCAGAACCAGGTTAAATGGGGGAAGGGATGTAGCTTCACTTCCAAAAGGTCCCACGTTCAATCTCTGGCATCTCCATGTAAGAAAGACTGTACCAGTGTTGAAAATACTGAGCTGGATGGAACAATGGTTTTAGACAGCTTTCTATATGTTCCTATTGGAAAAGTGAATGTTCTCCCGACTTGAACGGCCGGGCTTGTGCTCTGGCTTCACAGCTTCATGTGGTGATGGATGACAGGCATTTGACCATATGCCTGCTCTCAAAATGTCAAGAGAAAGGCAGCTGGAGCTTTGCAATGCTGCAGAGGAAACACAAACCGTTAGCTTGAAAGATCAAAACAGATGCAGGATGTCTTTCATAATGAGGAATGCTTGCAAGACATAGTTAAGAATACGACATACCTTTCCATACCATTGATTGTAGAACAATGCAAGGAGAAGGAAGGAGGCCATCTGCAAGGCAACAATGGGATGCCTGCTCATAGAATGAAATGAGGAGAGGAATATATGAGGTCCAGTGCCGTGATATGCTTACCATCACTGCAAATCCAGCCCTGGAAAGAAGGAGGCATGCATAAACAGGGCTGTGCTATCTGACAACTGAATGCCTAGAATTTGTCTTGGGTGAGCAATTTAGTATACATAGGATCACAGCATGCATTTATAGAGAGAAGTTTCTAGCCCTCAGGATTGTGAAGACTAACTTGAAACTAAAGCATGCTAGTAACACTTGGCAAATTCTCAGAAGTGGGAGGAAAGGAAAGAGGGAAGGAAGTGGTTGTGGGGGCCACATAGCTCTTTGCATTTTCCCCAAATTAGCAAAAGCAATGCATACTATACAAAATAAACGAATGTGCTGATTTATAATTAATTAACACAGGCTCCAGAATCTAGCATTTCTTTATCAGGTATTTTTATTAAGCCGGGGTATTTAGAGGCCTGCATTAGAAGCCTGAGTTTTGTGACCAATCCACCCAGCCATTCCTCCTTCTGCAGAAGTGCTTCTATGGTCTCCATTATGAAATGGAGCTTCTTTGCTGAACTTTTTCTACATTCTTTTTTTTTAATAAATATTTATTAAATATTTTTATAAGAAAAAAGCATAAATAACAAACAACAATGCTTATGTCATACACAAATTTCCATAACTCATTTGGACTTCCTCACGTCTCCCGCTCCCACTTACATTGTTAAAAAGTTTTTCCAAGCAAATTATCATCTTGTTTTCAATCTTATATCCACTCATTTAAATATGATCTAATAGTTCTCCCAAAGGATTTGTCTTTTCCTTAATCTCACTTATCATCTATCATGATATATAATGAGCTGAAAAAGGTATTTAAGTATACCTTCACCAAGAAACCAGAGGCCTTCCTCTTGGGTATTGTCGGCCAGGGGGTGTTAAAGAAGGACCGAACATTTTTCATGTATGCAACAACAGCAGCAAGGATACTTATTGCCAAGAACTGGAAGACCCAAGATCTACCCACACTGGAAGAATGGCAGATGCAGCTGATAGACTATATGCAACTGGCAGAGATGACTGGCAGAATCCGAGACCTGGGAGAAGAAAGGATGGAAGAAGATTGGAAGAAATTTAAAACTTATTTACAAAAATATTGTAATTTGATTGAATGTTAAGAAGGATGCTTGATCATAAATAATTGGCCACCACTAAACTAGATTGAAATTAGATGAACTTTTTCTACATTCTTCGGCATTTGCCATCCTGTCACTTGCCAAGGTCGTGTAGAAGAGGGAAGCTTTGTCAGTTTTATTGACATCCAACCATCCTTTTCCCACTCTGACAGTGGTTAAAGATCAGCAACTTTTAATGCATCTGTGATATTGAGATGGCTCTTCCTTTTTCCTTTTTTTCTTTTTGTTTCACCAAAAAAAAAAACAAACCCCTTAACTATTTCATTGGAGACTGAAGAGTAAAAATATGAAGGAAATGGAGGTGGAATGCAGGAATGCACACTCTTAAACTGTCACCAACCACATCATGATGGGATTGCATCCAATAATAGTTGCAGGGTATTATTGGCCAGCATCCAAAGTAACCAGGTGTGAGGTTTCACTCTCCAAACTGGAAGGTGTTTGGTGAAGCGGGAAAAGTGCAAGTTGCTAATGGTAGTAATATATGTTAATGTGGGCGGGGGAAGATTCCCAAATGATAAATTTTATGTGCTTGGAATTGCACGTGCAGTTTTGAATTTAGTTAGGTCCCAGCTTCTGGGTGTGGCTTTTTATAGCTTGAAGTGTTCCTACACAGCACCCACTTGCTCACGTGCTTGTGGTTACTTGTCCAGTTGGGGCTATGCATGTTAAAGCCTGCTTTTGCAAATACATACTGCAGACTGGATTGAGGTGTATATGTTTTCAGTGTCTCCACCTGTCCACGAACCAGTTTGCCTTGCAGATACATCATAAACTACTTTGAATTGCAAATAGCTGGGCAGAAGTCGTGAAAACAATAGACACCTTTCGCCAGAAAAAAAATTAGTTCATTCGTTCTTTAAGTAAGTAACTTGCAATTTGCAGCTCCCATTTACTTTAGTGTAAATGCAGCCTTTTACACGCTTAACCCTCACTGTAGTCACTGAATGGTCAAACCTTAGGAGCCAGCACTTCAGAGATAATTCAGAATGGATGACAGAGAACAGTAAACTATAGTATCTGAATTGTCCTGTATTATTGTTTCAGAGTTAGAGTTATAGAGTTTAGGTCTGATGGTGTGTTTTTTTACAGGCACTAGAGAAGAGGAATGATCTGCTGATATTCTGAATAGCGGACACTTGGCAAAAAGAAAGGAAAAAAGTTATTTCTAGGTAAATCTGCATATAGTAACTGGGAGAAAAATACGTTGAAATTCAGTGGCGCTTCCTTCTTAATTGACATGTATGGATTTCACAGGAAATGATTTATTTTCACAGGAAATGATTTATTTATTTTTTATATAAAAATGCACTGCACAGTTATAATTTTAGTCAGAGAACCAAATATTATTTGTTACTATTATGGAACTAAAATAGTTGGAACATGCGTTCCTGGGGCTCCTTCAACATTCTTGGTCTCATTGCCATCTCTGTCAAGTTCTGGTTGATATGATAGTGATCAAACATTCTGTGGAAATCTGTGCTTACAGATTACAGTACTTCCTGACATGTCCAAATTGGCAAAATGTCTGGGAAAACCCAGATTTATGGTTGTATGTTTTCAAAAATAAAATAAAATTCAACATCTTGGGCGTGTTTCCTTAAAAAAGCTCAGGAATGCTACTTTTTGAAATATGGCAACCACAACAGTGTGACAGTATGTGCAGTGCAGTGTGCAGGCATTTCATGCAAGATTCATGCCCATATCTAGGATTTTCACCCTACATTTTCCTAGTAATGTCATGTGAAATACTAATGGGAGTTTGCTTCTATTCAGGACTGTAGCCCTCCTGCCATGTTTCAAGTTGTCCTAGTTGTTGCCCTTGTTGTGATTACTTTCTTAAATGATGAATCACATTTCATATGGTATAGCACTATTTTGCCATTCATGACCTTTCTGTCCATTAACAGTTGGTGAACATTCCAGAGTTGTCAATGGAATGCCACATCAGACCACCCAACAAAAACAAAGGGGGAAAGAGTTGAATCAGCTGCTGTCTGTAAATAGATTTGTAACAAAAGGAATGTTTAGTAATAGAGGGATAGTTCTACGATACTCTTTCACCACCTTTTCATTCATCACTAAGAAATTTTGGCACTGCAACTTTGAAAGTGCAGCAAATTGATTTTACAAATAGTTATTCCAGTCATTGTCCAGACTTTCAGGGTTCTGTTCCAACTCTTATTTCCCCCAAAATTGCTGCCATTCATATAATTGTGCTCTAGAAAATAAGGAAGATAGGTAAGAAAAAATTGCTTTTGGTTACACAACTGATAGCAGTTTCTGACTTGTACAGAAACTGCTACATATCCAGCTTTCTAGATTTTAGAGTTACATATCCAGCTTTCTAGATTTTAGAGATAAATCCCACAATTAAAAGTCATAAATTTCCATCATGTCACTCTCTTCTCAACTCAGTGTCAATTTGAAAGAAAAAAAAAGTTTGATGTATCATGCATTAGCAATTAGTCACTGAAAATAGTTGTATGAAATACGATGCCATGTTCTGGATCTTCATGTTTATGTGCATAAAAGACCTATAGCACACTTGTATTAAGGAAACACATGTATAAGCTTATAGGCTACAATCCTATACCCTGTACACACTTACCTGGGTTTAAGGCCCATCAAACTCATTATGACATACTTCTGAGTAGGCATTGCATTGTTATTCCTCAGAAATATTAGAGGGCATGACTGAAAGAGGTTTTTGTTGCTAAAACCCATACTACAGAGCTGCTGCTAATGGGGCTGATGTTAGAAAGATGGACCACTGACAAATATATGCATCAGAAAGTATCAGTAAAAATATTTTACTGCCACTTACATTTCTGTGATTGCAGAGCTCTCTCCATACATAGAGGCCATAGTTTATGCTCTACTAGCTAGGGTCAGATCAGTGTTCTACCTATATCCCAACAGCCCCCCCCCCCCTTTAACAATGGCCCTGTCAGGGTGATTCAGAGGAAATATGCAGGAAGCAGAGGCATTAAGGAGTGATTCATTTAGCTCCTGTTATTCACTCCCACATTCCAGTATTTTGTGAATTGTAGACAGCAGCGGGAGGCTCCATTAGCTAAAGAGGTATCTCAGGTTAAGAACAGTTTGAGGTTAAGAACGGACCTCCAGAACAAATTAAGTTCTTAACCCGAGGTACCAATGTATACCTATTCAGAAATATGTTTTACAGGTTAAGTGTCCTTAATATACAGTGATATTTTGCTTTTCAAACATAATCCATTCGAGTTCTGAAACGTTCAAAAACCGAAAACTCAATAGCTGACAGCTAGGCCTCAGGATCATGCACTCAGCAGATGCCGCGTGGCATGTTTGACTTCTGAGGCGTATTTGAAAACCGAAGCATTTACTTCCAGGTTTACAGCGTTCAGTGTTTGTCAATGAAGATATACAAAAACCGAGGTACCATTGTATTACTGAGGATGCTTACTTTTCAATCTGTAAGAAATTATTCTGATATGGTGTTCCTTAATTCCAGAATAAGCAAGTAGCACTCATATTTCTTTTTCTCAAGCAATCTTTCCCAAATGTCTTTTCTTTGCTTGGAACTACTTGTATGATGATATTACCTCTTAAAACTGAGGAACTGAACTAATGTTCCTCAGCCATGCTAACAACCTATTTTTTAGGAGCCTGGTCAATCTGTTACCAGACTTCAAAAATACACTCCGCACTGGTGAGTTGGCCAGTGTGGGCTGCTGATCATGATGCTACCATGTTCCATACATGCAGGGCTCTTTTTCAGTTGGAACTCAACTTCAGCACTTCTCAGGTGGGTGGGTGCCATTGCCATTATAAGAGAACATAGACAGACTACAACGATAGTTTGACAACCAGATTTCGTCATTACTTTTAGCACCAATAGTTGCTCTGTAAATGCTTTCTGCTTCGCAAGAAAAATAAGCTTTCAAATATCCTTGCCTTCTTGCCTTGTTGGAGATGGGCAGGCAGGGTGGAGGCTGCGGCTGAGAGTAGTTTATGACGACAAACTTTCATTGTAGTCCACTGTTCATATTTCCACAACACTGTCATACTATTGTTTGAACATTTCAGAGGTTGAGGAGTAAGTTTATCACTGTTCACATCTCCACATCCCAGCAATGCCATTGTTCCTATGCTATGTTTTTGGGGTAGGGATGGTGCTGAAAAAAGGCTACTTACAAGAACCCTGCAATGTGCCTCCACATTTTGATAGTGGTTTGCAACAACTCTGCCACACAGCCACTGTTAATAGCCCCATATTGCTGCTGTTGTTGGCATCCGTCTGTTTCGGGGGTGGGGAATGGAGGAATGTGCCTTCAGTCAGTGCTTTTTTTCTGGGGGGACACAAGGGTACGCATACCCCTAAACATTTTGTGAATCTTTGTACTTTCGTCCATTTATTTATTTTCTCCAATTTGAACTATACAATGGTGCATTTCTTGAGTCAAAATGAGAGTATCCTTAATATATTTTTTTTTAGAAAAAAAAGCACTGGTTACAGTGCCTACTGTGGCTGTAGAGACCAATTTGTCTCCAGGCACTGCCATAATCTTTAAGGGATTCCCGTATTGCAGACAGGAGGACTGAGGGAGCAAGGTAGTGGCTTACAGCAGGCTAAACTTGGCCCTCCAGCTGTTTTGGAACTACAACTCCCATCATCCCTGACCACTGGTCCTGTTAGCTAGGGATGATGGGAGTTGTAGTCCCAAAACAGCTGGAGGGCCAAGTTTGGCCCGCCTGCCTTAGGGGGTATCTCCATATTGCACTTTGAGGTGGGTGTTTTGTATTATGACGATATGCATAATTTTTAAAAAATAAAACAATAATGGTATTTCAAGTGCACTAAATTCAGCCAACGGTGTTGCTATGAATGAGTTACCAACGCTCCGCAGCAGGAATTATCCTGGTTAACTGTCACCGCCACCGCTCCCTCAGCCAAAAGCTGCGGTCAACCAAGTGCAGGCGCGGCTGTGCTCCGCTCGCTTCCACGCAGACGTATTACGCGGCTACCACATTCTAAATGGAACCGGAAGCCAAGGTGTGTGTGTGAAACGTCCCAACTCTATGGTGTTCCTCTAGCCTTTCAGTTTCTATGATTCTCCATTCCACGAAGGAGCAATGGTTGTGGGCGGGGTCTAGCTCATGCCCCGCCTTTCCCACCAGCCCATTCTGAAGTCGAAAGTCTTCTACTCCTCCTCCTCCACCTCCTCCCTCCGCTAATTGATACTCCGTGTAAGGCGCCCGCCTTCGCGGCTTCTGAAAAACTCCCTGGCTCGGGTGCGTTTTTTGTGGCGAGTGTGAGAAGGGATGCCTTTATCCTCAATTTTTATTTCGGCGAATGGCGGTGGGTTATCTCTCATTTCGTTTCTCTAGAAGGAGAAGCAGCGGAGGAACTTTCGAGTCGCCGGTTGAACTTGTGCGCCTCATTCCCCGCCCGCGCGAAGGACGAGCAGTCCCTGAGAGGACGAGAACCGCGAAGCCAGCCCCGTCCCTGCGAGCGAACGAGTGAGCGAGAGGCAGCGGGCGGGCCGAAGAAAGTCCGGAGACTTTGGCCGGTAACTTCTAACCCAGCAAGTATCCCGCCCGCTCCCCAGCCGAAGGAGGAGGAGGAGAACGAGGGAAAGGACGAGCGGACTCCCTCCGCCTGTGGAGGATGAAGCAGCCGCCGCCTGCGCCGCGCGCCCGTCGGGCAGCCGCGGGAGAAGCCTGGAGGAGCCCCGGGCGGGCACCGCGCCGCTGAGGGGAGGAAGGGAGCGAACGGGGACCCAGCCCGGGACCCCGCGGCCGGACGACGTGCCTGCGCGCCCCACGGAGAGCGGTTTGTGTCGCTTCAACGCCCTCAACGAACACTTTAACCCCCCCCCCCTTTGCCCCGCTGACACGGGAGTTCCTTGCTCCGCGTGACAGAATTGCACACACACACACACACACACACACACACACACACACACACGGGTCAGTCAGGCAGCGTCTCTCCTCCCCGCCCCACATCTTTTTTTTTCTTCTCTCTCTCACTTTCTCTCCCCCCCCCCATTTCACTCTCCGCCCCAAATTAGCAAGTCTCAGCGAAGCTTCCGTTTGTACGAGCGGAGTCCCAGCCACAACCCCCTTTCCCCTCCTCCCATTCCTTCTCCTAAAATTTCACCATCGGATTTAACACCCCCCCTCACCCCCGCCCTCCATATTTCTGGAATCCGTTGGCTCGCCTTGCCCGCTCCGTCCCTCCCTCTTCCCCATGGCTGAGCCACCCCCTCCCCTCCCAACACCTGGATTCGGCCCCATTGACCCTCTCGCCAGGTTTCCCGAGCCCTCCATGTGCTTGATCTGACCCTCTCCCCCCCCCCCCCGGCGACTCTCCCTTGGCGCGGATTCTGGAGGAGAATTTGGCCACCCGACTTCCAAACATTTTTTCCTTCCAGAAACCACAAACACTCCCCTCTTTCTCTTTTCCAAAACATTTTCCTCCTTTGAACCTTGTGGCGTTATGAGGTCTTTTCTTGGATCCCGCTCCCAAGATCCCTGCTGGAAGAGAAGAAGCGGTGTGGCTACTGTTTTCATTCCTTGATCGTGCTGTAAAAAGTTTCTAAACCTTGGAAGGAGATGAAACTCTGTATGTTTTCTTCCCTGCTGGACCTCTCTGGGGATGCGGATTATGTATTGGAGGTGCTGAGATCTTCGTGAAACCTTTCAGTTCCTCAGATTTGCCCGTTGTCTGGAATTACTTTAAAAAAACCCACCACAACCTCTTCAGACCATCATTGTTGTAACAAGGGGGTTTGGCTGGACTTGGGGGAAAAAAACCTTTTGTGAACTAAGACAACTGGATAACAAGAGTAATAGGATGACATCTCTTGTGGATCCCAGGATTAAACAAGCACTGCGGAAAAAGCCATCAGAAAGAACTCAAGAGGTATGTTATTCCGTAAACTTTTCACTTGGTTTCTTTATGCCTAAATGTTGGAGCTGCTTCACATAAGCATTCTTTTGCTACCCTCTAGGACTGCTCAAGGAATTTGGGATTGTATCATCACACGTGACAAAGCACACATGTTTGTTTTGCAGTGTGGGATAGACTGGTAGAAATGCCTCTTGGTTGTTCTTTCATGATTGTGACATAAGTATGGGTGAAATATATTTCTATATGTACATTCCTAAGAAGTGACAAACAACATATTTCTTCCACAGGAATACAGTTCATGTAGGAAATAGTTTTGTGTGAAATCATTATACACACAAATGCAGTGACACACTTTGGGTAATTTTGCAAGAGTTGTAGAAAGGAGAGTTGAATACCCTCCTTTTCACTTTAAAGTCCTTCTGTAACCTTTCGTGAACTTTAAAGAGCTACAGTGCTTAAGACCATAATTTATTAGTCTCAGGAACACAGTAACTTAGGCTGCATGATGTTGATGTGTCTCAGTAAAAGTTGAATGATACCTATTTTTCAAACATAGTTCTTCAAGATTAAAATGGGTATCTAGACACCTAGTTTAAAATATTTTTTGTATCCCCATATAAATTGTTCACAAAGCATGTGTGTAGAAATTTCCAAATTTAATGTGTAGTTGTACACATGTCTGCTCATAAGTGACCCATTGAGTTTAATGGGACTTATTCCTAGGGTAGTGGATATTGGGTTGCAGTGTAGTTATGCTTAGCACTGATGTGGTAATTAAAACTCTTAACCTGTAACCAGTAATACTTGGGGTTTAATGTAAATTATGCAAGGCCATTGTTGTTAGGCTGTTGTATTTTATTCTCAGCCTGGGAATGTTTTTGTTAAAAGTTCTGAATGGAGTCTTTTGAATCATACTTGCTGTGATTATATGTGGTTGAGAGAGGGGGGAAGATAACCATGCTACAGTTGGCGCTTTTTGAGACAGGGAAGCATCTGTTCTCTGTTGCTACTTCGGTTAGCAAAGAATCCTGGAACAAGAGCCTTCTAGAAAATGTGTTGAAATAGGACATAGAAAATAGTCATTGCCAGTAATCTTAATCAATCTCATGTGCATTTCTCACTATTTTGTCTTTCTATAATATTTTGACATTCAGATCTAAGAAACTAGGCTTCACATTACTTCATTTTATGTTTCCTGAACTGGCTTTTTTGGAGACCATACTTGGAAGAATCATTGATTGTAGGGTAGACTGGTTGTTGTTTTTTAAATTGTTCTGGTTTTTAATGTTGTCCTTATCCCTGGTTTGCCATCCTTCAGTTGTATCCACTTCCTGATAAATGCACTTTGATCCCAGTGGATATTTAACTAATTGATGGGAGATCCTTCCTTCCCAATTCAGTTGAAGGATAGTCAGGATTAAGAATAATCATCTTTAATTTCTATCCAGTATGTGTATATGAGGTTCTGAGCACGTTTCTTTACCTGTTTCTTGTTACCTTTTAAAGGGATGAGATGGAAATTGAGCTAACCATATTTGGATAGTAGCAACAGATGCAACTGGATTCTTATTAATCCAGTACTTCTCATCCTAGTGTTGTTTAGTTTCTTGCTGATTATTTGAGCATTCAGCAGTCAAGTTACAGAGATTGCCATTCAACCCCCCTTTTTTTTAAAAAAAGAAAGTTTATAACCAAAACAGAAAACCGAAAGGCTATCTGTCTAAAATGGTGTTAACTAACTGAAGAGACCCGCTAGAAATAAAGAAGCTTGAACTGTTCCATAAAAAACAAGCAAAAGATGTTTGCAGATATTGTGGGGTGTGTGAATATGAACCTTGGGGTC
Source organism: Podarcis gaigeae (assembly GCF_964106915.1). NCBI lineage: Eukaryota > Metazoa > Chordata > Lepidosauria > Squamata > Lacertidae > Podarcis > Podarcis gaigeae. The sequence continues at coordinate 57,801,579 of NC_139679.1, forward strand.
ACTAACTACTTTTGGGTATTTTGTGGAACATATGCATTGTTAAATCAAAACTTAGATCACTAAAACTCTGTATTTAGGTAAGTGGTAACTTGAAGCTAGAAACAGTTCAGGTACTTAAGTGCTAAAATGTAGTGGTGGTATAAAATGATAAATCTATATATTCTTCCGTTCAGGTCTGTGTTGGAATAATTAAAATAATTCCAATGCAAAGTGGTAACTTCACATATGTAAACTTGTTGGTGATAATCAAAATTCAGGCTTGACCATTTTTCAGTCATTTCTTCCTCTGTGCTGATTGACCTGAAAGGAATTTCAGGCTTGGTTTTACGTAGGTTGATAACAAGAACTGTTGTATTTTCTGCTTTTAGACAAATAAAACCAATGGTGTACTGCCAGATGTAGTCAAAAGATTTAATAAATAAAAGTTCCTTCAGCATCTTCTGTTCAAGTTTCCTTATTCGATATCTCCCTCAACTAGGCAATAAGCTACCACATACCTGTGGAAATGAAAATATGCTACATATATAGTACAGTGGTACCTCGGGTTAAGTACTTAATTCGTTCTGGAGGTCTGTACTTAACCTGAAACTGTTCTTAACCTGAAGCACCACTTTAGCTAATGGGGCCTCCCGCTGCTGCTGCGCCGCTGCCGCACAATTTCTGTTCTCATCCTGAAGCACTATTTTTGGGTTAGTGGAGTCTGTAACCTGAAGCGTATGTAACCCAAGGTACCACTGTAGTGACTCTTCTCTTATAGAGCTTTCCTTTTGTGAATATAGAAATACACCAGTGGGGTGAGTATCAAAATAGTGAATATCTAAATAGAAACTAACATCTGACAGAGAGAAATACTTGGTCTCTTATCTCTTCCAAAATGGTGCCATCCAGATGTTGTGGGCTACAATTTGGCCCCAGCAAGTAGACACAAGATGATGGGATTGTAGTTGAACAATATCTGGAGGACATAATATTGGCTCATGCTGGTTTAGGGGAACAAGCCAGGATTGTAAACCATGACTTGAAGTTGGATTGCTCTATTATTGTTAATATTTTGTGTGTGTGTGTGTGTGTGTGTGTGTGTGTGTGTAAATACAGCATGGTTTAGGTTAGGCATACCCAAACTTGGCCCTCCAGCTGTTTTGGGACTGCAGTTCCCACTGATCCTGTTAGCTAGGGATGATGGGAGTTGTAGTCCCAAAACAGCTGGAGGGCCGAGTTTGGGGATGCCTGGTTTAGGGTGTTTATAGTTTCTCCAGGTTCCGTCATAATAATTAACTTTCTTAAAATAGAAGCAAAAGTTTTCTACCTCATATTGCAGCAGCAATTAAAAAAGCTACCGGTACTTTTAAAAGAAAGTGGAAGTAAAATCTTCTGAACTCCTCCAAGTTGAGTGGGAAGGGTCTGGGGAATGTGTGAGCCCAAAGCTCACTGCAACTCCTTCTATCTTGTTTGTGTTGCATTTGGCTTAGTGTGATGTGGAAATGATTTAGTGTTGGATGAATGAGCCTCTGGCTTATGGATTATATCACTTTTCTTCTCTGTTATGACTGCAATGATGCAATGGGCAGCTTTTACTTCCATTTTAAACTTCTTGCAGTTACTTGTTATATCTAAACCCCAACAAGCCATAGTTGGTCTTAACCATGGCTTATTCAAACCAAACAACTTTAAACTGTGTTCTATGATTCTGGTTGTTTCTGTAAACCATAGTTAAATATTAGCCACAGATACAGCAATAAACCACAGTTAATTGAAGACTGCAGCTACACTGAGGGAAGAGAAGGAAAACATACGTATTTAATGTTATACAAAGGCCCATAAGCTTTTATTATATGGGCTATATATGAGTGGCTTAGATCCAAATGAACATATAGGCAGTTTTCTACTCCTAAGAAGGTTTGGGCTTGTGTTTCTCAAATAGAAGTCCTCATGGAAAACTTCTTTTGAAACTGATAAAAAAAGGAAATGGGACTCTGCCATTCAAATAAAAAAAGGAAGATTCTTTGGGGTGTGCTCAGTTCCTTAGTTTGAAGTTTGGTCTTTGAATCTTGGCCAGTACACAGACCTTAGTGCTATCATGCAAAACGGAAGCAAATCATTTCTTTAACAAGAAAATGCTTAGAAAATAAGCATTCTTACATTAAGCATTCTTAGCAATAAAAATTTGATATTTAGTTAAAACTGTGACCTCTTTGATGGTATATTGTAATTCTGTGTATAGTTTGCCTGGAGTAAGAGAACTGAATGCTTCTGAGGTCAAACTAACATTAATATTTGAAAGATGGTTAGCTGGCCTTCAGCTGTTACATTTAACAAGATGAGTATGGCACTGCGCTTGGACACATAACAAGCCTTTCTCCCAACTTTGAAGCTGTAAAGGTGGGTAAGGATTGTCTTGACAGCTTTGTTTTGATCTGTGTCCCTTCACCAGCTCTGAGGTTGGGGGGAAGAGTGTGTTGATTTGGCAGCTATTTGGTCACTGGCTTGGCCCAGCAGGGCTCTTCTCATGTTTCTCTTATGATTGGAGTTGTAGTCCAGCAACTTTGGGAGGACACTATGTGAGCTACCTCTGTCCTTCAGCATTATGTGGTTGATAGGTGGGAAACTGGCACATTAAAAAACAAACAAGCCAGATAAATAGGTAAATACCTTGGCCAGTTTTACCACTGTTTAAACTTCAAATAATAACAGATTGTGTAATAATAGGAATAATATATGTGGCATTTCAGTTATCCCTTTTGTAATTATGTAGTTAGGAATTTTATTTGTAATAACTGTCATAAAATCTATTGGGTAAATTAAACACATTCATGCATAGGTCTCTACCCAAATTAAAGTGATAATTATCAGTGATAGATGCATTACTATTAGAAGCACTGCTGTTGGTATAAGTTAACCTTGCTTTAGCCTATTAAAATAGAAACTATTATGATTGTTTAGTCTACTTTAGGGTTTAATGTGTGATACTAAAATTCATCTAGGTGTTACATATTATTATTTTTTCTTCAGGAGTAAGTTCTTGTTTTTCTGGTAGAGTTCCAATTCTTAACTGTGCAATATGCAAAACATATATGCTAACATGTTGGCTCATGTTTAAAGAGATGGAAAACTTCATGAATGTGTGTGAAATTACCACGAGAGTGATATTTATCTTTAAAATATCATTGGAGCATTTTTGGGGGGATGGGGGTAATAGTAGATAAGTTCCTAAACTAATGAAGGCCTATATGTCCCTATATTGAAGTGCTTTGAAGTGCCTACTTTGTAATCTCGGCAAATTTTTGGGCTACTTAAGACAATGTTTTATTGCTTGAGGCCAATTTTGTAGGAAATCTTTTGAAATATTTTAAATCATAAAGTACACAGGCAGCATGGAAAGCAGGGCCTGAAATTACCTGCAACTTCGCTGTATTTCACTAAAATATGAAGTTTAATGGCAGGTAACATTTGGGCTATTTTTGGCTCAGTTTTATTCAAATAATACACAGTTTAATATAATGATTGATAACATATTTTTTACAATACAAATATATTAACAGTATTCAAAATGGTGTAGGAAGATTTATTTATTCTGTGAGGGCAGAGGATCAGGTTTTGATCCTCTACACACTTACCCTGGAATAAGTCCTATTGAACTTAATATGGCTTATATCTGTGGATGTATAGACTTGTGCTGTAAGAGACATGGACAGAAATCCTAACTCTGCTTATTAGGGAGTGAGTTCTGTATACCTCTGAGTAAATATGGCTAGTATTGCACTGTTTGATTCCTCTGTCTGCAGGGTACACCAAATGTAGATGTAGAGGAGAGGCTCTTTCATTAGTGTTGACATTGATAATGCTGATCATGTAATACTAACTGTGAGGAAGAACTAGAATCTAGACCCCCTCCATACACACATTGTGCATTTTACACTTTTTCATTAATTTGTATTACAGTAGAGTAGCTTCTATCCTTGTTGACAAGATATGTGCTACTACTTGAGCATGGTGAAGTTGTAAAAGTAGTACGTAATTTGGCACTGGGACTGATTGAATGAAAATTAACAAAAAATGCATGCAGATTTACAATTAACTTTGGTGTATTATGACTAATGTTTATCAAGAAGGTGTCCAGAAAAAAATCCTTATTTTCCTTTGCAACAGAAAAGCATCAGTGGGTACTCACTTCTTCAATTTTGTAGTGATGAGTTCCGAGGTTTGGATTTTCTGATACAGAACTCTGGAAAAGTATTGGGATTCATTTCTCTTTATTTACAACAAACCAAATTGAAAACAAACACGGGGCTGTATTCAGCTAAACAGTTGTGCCAGCAGGAGCCAGTGCAACAAATCCTGCTAGTGCAATGAGGCTTTCTCCTGTGTGTTCCCCACACTTCCCAAATCAGATCTGAGGGGTCGGGACAGCCCCCCCCCCCCAAATAACACGCAGGGGGAGGAGAGGGGAGATGGAGAGGAGATGGAAACGAGAATTCTTCCCACTGTTTGCTACTTTCTTCTAAAAATATGTAATTTTATTTTACTATTTCAAATAATACTGTATACAGTAGATGATAATGGGGAACATAAATGCATGTCAGCTAGGCTTTCTCTTTTGGAGCTCACTGCGTTTGAAATTACTTTTCTGTTGCAAAATAGCAGAGTTACAGCTTTTCTGATTTTTTGAAATTATTTTGTCACATCCTGTTAAAATACCTTTTTGGTGGATTATTGCATGGTTCTTTCTTTTGAAGGACTAATCCCTCTTTCTCCCATTATTTAAAATCATGGAAGACTACTAACAAAGTTGCTCTGGTTGCAACTGTTGTTTTCTGTTTATGCCATTATTATGAATTCTCCTTTAATATACAAAGTGTACCACGCACCCAGATTCCCTAGTGATGAACACTGTAAAAAAGGCTGTAATAAAATTCTTGCTGACAGCATAACAAAAGGCCTGTTGTGCTGTTGCACAGCTGAGCGAAACAGAGGAAAACATCTGCTTCTTGTTTCCAGAAATAACTGGTATTTTGAAGTAGAGGTTTTTTTTCATGGGTCCAATAACTTCCATGCTTAAATCTTTTAGGTGCACTAAGGAGTTAGTCTTAGCTAATTGTTTCCCTCCATGACCTATATTAATTAAGCAACTTTTTATAATTTACTTTTAAAATAAATCATCTGTTGTTTCCAGAAAAACCTATCTCCCCAAATAGTTTTGAGCATTTACAAATGTGTGGTTAAAAATCAACATGGAAATGTGTTCAGTTGAATTTTGGCTTCCTTTAATATAAAAGTTTTTTCTTCTGAAGTGTGAGGTAGGGATAATGGCATATTTTATCACTTGTATCCTGTTTTGTTTATGACAAATCCTGTGTTAGGGCTTCCCGTTCTAGAGGTCATAAAAGTCAGCTGGCAAATTTGAGCCAATGAGTCAGGATGTCCTGAATTATAGGGCACATCCCTTGGAAGACTTTCCATTGCATAACTGCATGACGGATGTTTTGGGTTCTATATGTATTTGTACACTTCAGTAGCTATTGTGAACCTATTTTCTATATGAACCTATTTTCTATATGGAATATATGCTTATAATGGAGCTTTGCTATCCTTCATCCCATATGTCATGAAAAAGAAAGCTTTAAAATTAAAGATGCTTTAATGATTACACTTCCCTGTGTTATGAAGGTAATAGTCTTGATGGAGCTATTTGATACCTGTCTACATAGTTAAAGCAATCTTTAGGATGCATCATTGCTCAGTAGGTCAGCCAATGACTAATGGGGAGTGAGGTGTTGACCAGTTATAGCATAGCTTAGTGACAAACATTGTCATCGTGGCCCAGGGAGAGAGGGAAAAATAGTGGAAGTGAACAGCTGGCTTCGCAATGGTGTAAACAGGAACGGTTTGGATTCTTAGATCACGGACTGCAGTTTCTTGAAGATGGACTTCTGGCAAGCGATGGGCTGCACCTCACAACGGTTGGGAGGAATGTTTTTGCCAAAAATCTCAGAAACCTCATCAGGAAGGCTTTAAACTGACTAATGTGGGGGAGGGAGACAGTGCTCCTGAAGGTAGGAGTCTATCAATTGATGAAGATGATCATCCAAATGTCATAGACCGAATGGAGCAAACAGCACGCAGACCTAGTGGTGGGAGGAAAAAATCCTAAAATAAGAGACACGGGGAATGATTAATGGACTTCAATGTCTGTACACAAATGCGCAAAGCATGGGAAATAAACAAGATGAGCTTGAGCTCTTGGTACAGCAAACTAAATATGACATAATAGGCATCACTAAAACCTGGTGGGATAAGTCCCATGATTGGAATGAAATAATGGAGGGATACAATCTATTTCAGAGAAACAGACCAGACAAGAAAGGAGGAGGAGTGGTGTTATATGTCAGGGATGTGTATACCTGTGAAGAGATCCAAGATTTAGAACCTCAAAGCCAAAGTGAGAGCATTTGGGTCAAAATTAAGGGAGAGAAGAATAACAGAGACCTCATTGTGGGAGTTTACTATAGATCCACAAGCCAAACAGAGGACATAGATGATGCCTTCCTGGAACAGATGGCCAAGCATGCAAAAGGAAGGGAGATAGTAGTAATGGGGGACTTCAATTACCCGGATATTTGTTGGATGTCAAACTCAGCCAAGAGCATAAGGTCAAACAGATTCCTCACTGGCCTTGCAGACAACTTCATTGTCCAGAAAGTGGGAGAAGCAGCAAGAGGAACAGCCACTTTAGATCTGGTCCTAACCAATGTTGATGACCTGGTTAATGGGGTAGAAGTGGAAGGATCATTTGGTGAAGGTTAGGTGGTTTTTAATAAACAATATTCCACTTTTATATGTAGGGAACACAACACAGTAATACAACTGATAATTGGAGCTGGGCTCATTTTACGTATACATCCTTGTACCTAAAAACTAGTCACTTTTTGCAAGAACCAGCTTGTTAGGCTGGTTAGACCCATCAGCACTTATGAAAAAGTCATGAGAGAATTCTTATTACAGTGAAACAGCATTACCAGTTTAGAAAAAGAAATAATAGATTTTGGTGGTCTGTAGAAAATCACATATAAACTGGGATAGAATTTAGTCCTTTTATGAGGGAATCTGGATTTATTAACACTATGCCAGTTCTGTGCTAGCCAGCTGCCTAAATCTAAGGTGGTACTGGGGAAGCACTTGTGAGCTGCCCTGACAAAGCTGTTTTTTCCTTGTTAAAGTGAAAGTAGTAGTAGGCTGTTGAGAGTGGAAATAGTTTAGGGCATGGGTAGGCAAACTAAGGCCCGGGGGCTGGATCTGGCCCAATCGCCTTCTAAATCCAGCCCGCGGATGGTCCGGGAATCAGTGTGTTTTTACATGAGTAGAATGTGTCCTTTTATTTAAAATGCATCTCTGGGTTATTTGTGGGGCATAGGAATTCGTTCATTTTTCTTCTTCAAAATGTAGTCCGGCCCCCCACAAGGTTTGAGGGACAGTGGACCGGCCCCCTGCTGAAAAAGTTTGCTGAACCCTGGTTTAGGGCTTCATACTACGGAACAGACTGGATTAAGACCAGAATCTCAGCCAAAAAGTACACATGTGCCTCTCATCATAGGTTTCAGTTTAAAATTCTCTGGATGGTGTTCTGAACAAAATGCTTTCTTCCAATTAAGGTGATCAATTTAAAGCACTAAATCTGCTTAAGACATGCAAAATACTTGGAACTTCTGTAGTACATAACATATAATTAGTAAACGATTTAGCTTGTTTCAGACCTTTTCGGAAATCAAGAACAGTCTGTATGAAAAAACTGCCACCAGTGCCCCACTTTAAACAGTTGTTGCCAAGTGGTTCTTCTGTTTGTTCTCAGTGTTTGCATTGTAAAAATATTGTTTTTTATTGTTGTTACTATGGTTTGGTTAGATACCATAATTTTTGGTCCAAAGGTCCCAAAGAGATTCAGACCTCTTGTAGATTGCCATGTCAACATGACAAACTACACACACGTTACAGACGTCATGTAGAAAATGTCACATTTGGTAATGGCCCGAACTCATATTGAGAAATTGGAGGCATTATGTTATGCCAAATTGATTAAAACAGAATTGGTAATATGATGGATGGGCGAGGCCCACCTGGTTGTTCTGCATCAAGAGGTATTACTGTGATAACCAGTGAGACTGCTTACTCTGCAGTGGCACCTTGCCTATGGAACACCCCCCCCCCCGGGATATATGAATGACATTGACTCAGAGTTCGGCATCTGTTGAAAACTCTTAGTCCAGCAGGCTTTTATTGGGACTTAATCACAGTAGTTTTTTTTTTAATATAAAAGCATTACTGACGTGGTTTGACTCTATGTGGCCCTTACCCGCATCCTGCATCCTGACTCTAAAAGATGGATGCAACTGCAGTAGATAAGGCCTAGTGCAATCCCAAGCTTATTGCTTAAAGGAAGCAAGTTTTCAGCATGTCTTTAGGGTTCTATTTCTTGTTATCAATTACTGGGTTTTTTAAAAGCAAAATTAAAGCAGAATTTTTATATTCCTTAATGAATTGCTTGTCTAAATCTGATTTCTAAGTGAAAAACATTTTGCAGGTTTCTCTGGATGACTTTAATCTATGTAATCAATGAATACTAAATATTTTGTACATCCAAGGGGCTTACTAGGAGCCCTTTGTAACTATGCAGAACTTGTGGTTGTACAAGAAGAGCAGTTTGCTTTCTTAGAGTAGTTATGACCAGGGTCCTGAAGTGCTGAAGTAAACTTATTTTCGTAGCCTTCAATGTGGTTACTACATTTCCAGCAAAAAAAAATTAAGAACTATTTTTAGAAGTGGGCCTCAGCAGGAAGTAAAGGAAATCAGATAGGTTCCAGCCTCTGCAAATTAAGCAAAGGGGAAGTAAACACTTAAAAACATTATATTCTTTCTGATTTTCCATACAGTCCTAAAATATTTTTTGCCTCTAAATCGTGTTGAATTGTTTTGGAATGTGCATGCTCTTTTATCTAGTTGAAATGATACATCAACATCATTTAGATTGCTAATAGATTAGAGCCACACACCCCGCCTTCTATAACCAGAAATTCCCTCTTCCTCCACCTGAGAACTGTAGTGCTGGCATCCTCTCAGTCTTGCTGATGCCAGTGTGCTAGTAAACATTGGAAACAGATGTCCTTCCACTTTTAACACCTGCAAATGCTCTTGGCAAGCAGCCTCTCCCTTCAAATCCTCTTCCTCTGGTTTACCTTTAGTTGAAGGTTTCCCACAGCTGCCTGGCTTGAGTGGAAGTTACCTCCAAAATGGGTTGAATGCCCTTTTGGAATTTTGTTTCCTTTCATTGTCTGTAGCCTAAGAGTATTTTGATAAAGGTTGCTTTTGGATATAACCTGGATATACAGCATCTTCAAATTTTCTGAAGAACAGACTGGGTAAGTTATGTCCGTTTTTGAGACTATATAATGACCAGGGGCAATCAAAGCAGGGTCTTTAAGCCATATCAACCCTCCCAAGGCTTTTATTCTCGAAAAACCTTATCCTGGGCTTCTGTTCTTAAAAAATTATGCTAGGTAAATTCCCACACAGCAGCATAGGCTGAAGGCCATGGACTAAACCTAGGGCTGGATATGCCCTATATTTTACACCTAGTATATAGTAGCAACAGCATGTAATTATATTGTACAGTATCTGTAAAACCTGCTAGTGGGAGATGCCAAAGGCTATACAGTACCGTGTTTCTGTAGGCATGTTTAGAATTAAATACTGTAAGATCTTAACAATTACTATTTTACAGTATATTTAAATGTTCAGTAGTTTGCTGAGAAGTTTTCTGTCATTAAGTTTTAGCTAAGACTCAAATCATCCTGTCAGAATAAGGGCTGCAATTAGTGAAAAGAGCAAGAATCTTCTCTCTGTGATGATTCAGATGCAGTATCAAATCATGGTGTGCAGTGTAAAGTACGTGAACAAGAAGTGAGAAACATCTGATCTTTCCCTCTACCCTCCATTCCATATGATCTTGGTTGAGAAAAGACAACATTTTGTCATTTTGTCAAACCATGGTTTGCATACAACCAGAACAATTGCAAATGATAGAAGTAAATACTCAAAGGACTGCTTGGCGTTCTTCAGAAAGAAGCTGGGCAGTCAGTTTTTGTGGATATGCTAGCTCTGGATTTCCTGCATTGAAAGTGTCATTGCTTCCTCAGTCTTCATGCTTCTGCGAAAGGGGAGGAATTGTGGGTGAAAGAAATGAGGAAACATTTTAGCCTGAGGTTCCTCACTAGTGATATGAAGAATTATCTGCATATGTTTATGTTTAATATGTGTGAATGCATTTTTATTGTATACTACAATGTGCTTTCATATGTTAAAACTAGTCATAGAAGTTGGCACTTACATATAGCTGAGATCCAAATGTGGAGATGCTCAGCAACTTGGAGGCTTTTGATTAATATTTATGTAAGAATCCATGAGTTTAATTTGTGTATAGTGAATTAACTAATTTATTCATTTTACCTTTTTGACTTTTCCCGTTCCCCCGATCTCTTGGCTCAGGCAAAGTTCAGCATCCCTCATTAGTACATAATAAAGATGTACTAATGTGGAGCCTTATTTCTTTTAAAAGGTTCAGCAGACCATATTTAATTTCAGAGTGGGATATCTCACAACCCTTACAAAGCAATATAGAAGATTTGTCACCTATGAACTTGGAGGGTAAGGTGGAAGGAGCTGTTGAAGCTTATCTTTGCAAGATAAGAATGGGATGCATTATTACTATTAATAAAGTGTCATCAATGTGCATGATAAAAGTTTATCAATATATCTGGCAAAAAAATCAGGAATATAGGCAGGGCATGGAATATAGTGGCAAGCGTGCCTCCTGTAATAAATTGAAGCTGAATCCCAAGAAGGTGGAAGTTCAGTAGGTTGGTGGTTCTAGGGTGTGATAATTAAGCAGATGCCGTGTTGAGGATGGGGTTATACTTCCATTGAAAGAGCAGGTTCCTAAAATATATTATTGCAGAGGAAAACATCCCAGGCAATAAACTAGGAAGTACAGAATCCTCCTGCGATAAATCTCAAAGGAAATAAAGGAAAAACTCAATCTGCAGGACGGTGTAATACTATAAAGACTTCTAGTTATCTAGAACATATGAAATATCTCAAGAACTAATAGAAATGCTTGCTGCTAACTGTCAAAAATGTGGATATGATGCAACAAAGAGATAAGGATGCAGTTGAGAATTTTGCCACACAGACTGTACTAAAACATTCTGGAGGCTTGCAGATGTACACCATAGCATGCAAAGGGAGAGCTGTGTCAGACGCCAGCAGTAGGAAAAATATGCATGAATTGCCACAAAGTAAATCAATTTTCATGAACTTGCTGTCTAATTTGACAAAGGAGCAGAGGAAGTACAGTGAACATATGCAAGTCAACCAAAAAATAAAATAAAAAATTCACAATAATGATACAAGAATGTTCTCAGTCTTCAATTCATGGGAAAGAATGGGGGCCTGTGTTACATAGGGACTTAAGGAAACACCAATAAAATTCATGATTGCCATTGAAGCACAACTGCATCCATGGGAGAGAATATAGGAGTTACAGCTTAGGGCACAAACTGATATGTGAATCTACAAAAACTAGTACAGTAGAATGAAAGTGGGGGTGGGGATATCACCCTCTTTGGAGTGCAGTGTTTAGTGCTGATAACAATGAAAAATGGCAAAATCCAGTTTTTAACGTGGTAAAGTTCCAACAGTCACTAAACCTAATAATAACCACAATGACTGTACAATCTACAGGAACTCAAAAGGGAATCTTCAGCTAACTTGAGGGCATGGGATGTACACCAGGATGCTACAGGGTCAAGCTAGTTGCAAATACAGTGCTCGTTGTGAATGTCACATACAACTGGTACCAAGCCAAAAGTCAGTATGAGCTTCTGTGTATGGAGATGGTTGAAGAATCTTCAGAATGAGTTTGTTTTGTGGTTGCAGTAGACCCTGCACCCTGCAGTACAAAATAGAAATCTTGAGATCTGAACAAAAAGGATTTTCTTTGCCTTTACTTCTCAATGGGTTGGATTCAGAGCTTGCTCTTGCTGGCAGTAGCATTCCTTTAGTGAAGTTCCAGTTAGCATGCCCCATTGACAGAAAGGTGGCAGGGTAGGTGATTTTATGCCAACTTTCCTATGCCTCTGAAACACCTGGAGGAGGGTGTTATAAGAAACTGCAGTGGAGGAGGGAAGACAAAACAGGAATCTTCTGCTGGATTATAAGGGGTCCTTCTGTTCATGTAAGGCAGAGTCTGGATCCAGTCCTATGCCAGTGGAAGCTTCAAAAGAAGTTGAAAGCTGTGTTGTAGGGAATGAGCTTTGTCCCTTCCATCTTTTTGTTGCCTTCTAATACATTCCCCCCATTTCCCCCTCTGGCTCTTAACCCTTGTACTGAGAGCAGAACTAAGTATGGTTAGCCTGGATATGGTTGCCCTAATAAAGTACCTCAGAGCTACCCTCAGCAGCTTGAATCACTTAATTTTCTTTTCTTTTTATTGCTTTACTTTTTTTCAGTATGGCTTTGAGATTAATGGGTGGTTCATGCAATATTCCCTCCTTCAGTATCATGTGACAGCTCCTGCACTGCTGTGGAAAAAACAAAACGTAAAAATGGCAATTTATTATTTTGTTTTGTTTGTCATAGTTTGTATCCAGCATTTTCTGCAAGGAGCTCAGGGTGTTGTATATAGTATTATCTTAAACCCCATGAGGATTGTTAGACTGAGACCAAAAAATAGTGGTATGGTTCATATGAAGCGGGCCACAAAAGTACTATGATACGGAACTCATGGGCCGCACATTACCTTGTTGTGTGTGTGCGTGGGGGGGGGGGGAAGCAAGGCCAAAATTTAATGCCCCCTTAGCCTCTGCTTCCTACCCAAAGCTGGCTAAGAAAGGGTTCTAGAGCCTCCCTCATTTCCTTTTCAAAGCTGGGAAAGTACTAACTAGGCTTTGGGAAGGAGGCAGAAGTACTATAGGGTTCTGTCAGAGCCCTCATGCCTCCTTCCCATAGCACTGGACTTTGGAAAGGCGGCTGGGAAGCATGTCAAATGCTGAGGGCTGCCAAAAAAAGGCATTGTGGGCTGCTTGTGGCTTTCAGGCCATGTGTTGGACCACCCTGGTTTAGACACTTAGTGTATGGCTGTGTTCTTTGCCACAATTGTATGTATGACCTGAACGGAACCTAGCAGAAAAGCATTCAGTGATACTTACTCCAAAGTATGCATGCATAGGATTGCAGTCTCAGCAAGACTTGCCCAAGACACAGAAAGCTTCATGGCCTGAGCGGCCATTTGAACAGATATAATTTCCTGTGATTTGACCAAACTGCGGGAGGCAGTGGAAGACAGGAGTGCCTGGCGTGCTCTGGTCCATGGGGTCATGAAGAGTCGGACACGACTAAACGACTAAACAACAACAACAACAATAATTTCCTGTGATCCACAATGGTGGACTGATAGGACTGAATGGTGACCAGCGTGGACGGAGAGAAGGATTTATCAAAGGGGGGAAATCTGCACTGTATATTGTATGTGTTGATGCTCTTTTTTCAGTCGTTTTTATCCAACTCTCTCACAGTTCTTATTCCCAAGCATAACTGATTGACCCCATTCTAATATGTTTAATGGAGGCATTCTCTTAAAAAAGTGCTCTTTAAGGATTTCATTTTGTCAAGAGTCAATGTTGAATGAAGTTGCTTGGTCTTCCCACTAGGTGGCTCACACAAGCTACAATTCATATTGTACTTCAAATGTATAGAATTGTCATATTTTAGAACTAGTTTTTAAAACAATCTGAGAAATTATGGGCAACAGTCATCAGATCCTAAAGTGATGTAGAACAATACGGTGGTAATAAGCAGATGCTGCTTAAATAGCACAAAATTTAAAATTTGTTTGAAGCAGTACATTAATGTCTAATAAACTTGTGTATGGAGTACGAACAGCAGTTGCTGACCATGGCTTGTTAAGGAGAAGCAAGCTATGATCCAGGTACAGATGTAATGCCAAACAAAGCTTTGTGGCTTATTTATTGCTTCTGCTTGCAGTGATTAGAAGCAAAAAGCAACTGACTGGGCAGAGTGCCTGAGTCATCTGTTCATTCATTGGAAGCAACTAACTAACGATGACTTAGCATGATCTATAAACTAGAACAGAGGTTTGATTCAAAGCATAGCTCAGTTTCTTAGCTGCTTTGCAACATCAACTCTTGTAGCATAACTATTTGCAGTCCAGTTCCAGTGCATATAATTTGGTGCCCTGGAATAGGGAACACTTTTTTGGGCTGATCCTAACACGTTTAACTAGAATAGAATTCTTCTGAAACCAGTGATACTTGTTTGTATGTATATGAATTTGTTTTAGGTATAATATGCATTAACTAGGAAAGATGTTAGGAAATAACAGGTGTTAGGCGATCCCTCCCTCTTAGGCCTGGGTGGAAGTGCCTGCTGCTGAGCCACTGCCACCTGATTGGCTGAGCCTAGGCAGGTCAGTGTGTGACTGATTCTTCCTTCTCAAACTCTGGTCTTTCTTCTCTTTGTGCCCCATCCTATTCAGGCTTCCTTCTCTCAGTAGCATTGGTGGGAGGGTCTGAAGACTTTATTCCCTACCCCACCATAACCAAGTAAAGGAAGCCTGTGGGTTTGTCTGTGCCTCCCCTCCTCACCACTGGCACTGAGAGAAGGAAGCCCATTCTCTTAGTGATGTCTAGGGGCATGAAGTGGGGCAAGACTTCTGGGTGGTGATGGCGCAGATGATGGTGAAGGGGAGAAAGCATTTCTGTCCTGCCCATACCTGTGGCAGCAGCAACAGGGGAAGTGTGGAGATGAAGAGGGTTATCTCAAGCTACGGGGCAGGGAGGTTGGGTGAGATCTGCCATCATGCTTTTCTCCTCTCTTCCATGCTGCACCCCTGCTTGCCACCCCCAATCTGCTGCTCAGGGCATGTGCCCTGTTAGATGCAGGGCTGCAGCAGACTGCAGAAGAGGAATGTGAGGTGAGGAGGGAAGGTTGAGCAAGAGGAAAAGGGCAGAGAGCATAGGGAGATGAGACTAGATTTTAACCACAGCATGGGCCTGGGAGCTTGCAGACACAGATTTTTCAGTTCTTAAGATGAGAAAGCTCTATAACAGGGGTCAGAACCTTTTTCAGCCATGGGCCGGTCTACCATCCCTCAGACCTTGGGGGTGGTGGTGGACTATATTTTGAAGAAAAAAAATGAGCAAATTCCTTTGCCCCACAAATAACCCAGAGATGCATTTTAAATAAAAGCACACATTGTACTCATGTCAAAACACCAGGCAGGCCCCACAAATAACCCAGAGATGCATTTTAAAGAAAAGGACACATTCTACTCTTGTAAAAACACGCTGATTCCCGGACCGTCCGCGGGCTGGATTGAGAAGGCAATTGGGCCGCATCTGGCCCCTGGGCCTTAGGTTGTCTACCCCTGCTCTATAAGCTGTGTTTTGGGGTGAGGGAAATAATGCAGTATGGATATAGGTAACGAGAAAAAAAGTGTTGAAAGGAAGTGGGACCCACTGAGTGGTTTGAAAAGATGAGAAAAGTAGTAGATGCAGTGAAAGGCATACAAAGCGAAAGTTAGACTGGGTCCAAACTGCACACAGGACTTGCTGAGACAGTTAAGTCAGTGCATTGTTGGCAGGAGGAAGTGGCCAGGCAGTCTGGGGTTTCTGTATCTACAAAGCAGACAGTTCCAGGATTTTTGCAAGTTGTGGCTTCTGCTGTCACTGCAGTGTTGCTTCCTGGCAATGCTAAGAGGATTGTGGTAGAATGAATTTCACTTTCAAATTTTGAATTAAGCATCCAGTACTTTGTCTGAGAAATTCTAGCATGGAAGATGTAACTAAGAAAAATGTCATTTAGAACATCAGTCCCAAATGAAAAAATAATAATTATTTTTTGCATATTTATATACTGTGAGCTTGTGGCACTGACAGTGGCACTCCTATGGGGGGAAAATGTTTCTGTTTACTGAAGTCAAATTTTATACCACATTTTCCACAAAAAGCATCCACAAAAAGTGACTAATCATCAATATTTTGAAAGACAAAACCAACAGATTGTCGGTCCATCAGACAGAGGCAGGTTGGTAGATTATAATCAGAAATTTATACCAGGTAAATTAGAAGTTAAACAGCTAAATGAAATACTTGTTAGAATGAAAAAGCATTGAGGAGTCCACAAAAATGTAATACGGAGGGCAGGCAGATCTATCGGGACAGTGAATTCAACAAACTGGGCCAAGCCATCTCTTGCATGCTGTTGCTAAATGTACCTCAGATTTGGGGTGTCAATAGAGCTACCCTGGTAAATCTTAAAAGACAGACACATCGTATGGCAGGAGACAGTCCTTGGATATCCTGGCCCTAAATTGCTGCCTGTCTCTTGGAGCTGGCCATATAAATTTTCATAGCTTCTATGACAGGGCATGGATGCTTACAATTTTGCTAGATTTGAAGTCCCAGGTTCCCATTAAAAGTGCAACAAATTATCTTCATGCACTAGTTGCAGAGAAGACTTGCTAATTGCAGTATATTTAAAAACATAAGTGAGTAAATCTTTCTATGACAGCAGTATTTCTAGGTAGGAAAAACAAGTTGACAAAGAGATTCTGAAAAGGACTAACCTGTGAGATTTAGGTGTTTATCCATTCACCACTGGAGCTCTAAATCACATTTTGACTAATAAGCTCCCTGACAAGTTGCTAACACCAACAGAAGATAAATGGCATTTTAAGCAGTAACTTTTCCTTGGTGATCTGAGCATGACTTTGTTTTATGAGTGGTGAAGCATTCTTGTGTTTGTTACATCCTTTGTATTCCTGTCTGCCATGTAACTAAAAGTTATTAAGCCAATGTTGATGCCACTGAATACATTTTTAAATTTTAAAAAATGAATTATATCCTTTAGAAAAAATTATTATAAGGTGGTTTACAATAATATGTAAATTAAACAAATTTCTGATGATATACCATTATGGCTTATCTGTGGCACACCCTGCCCACATTTTAATCACCTTTTTCCATCACTTGTAAACTTATCTTTCCCTTCATTCCTATAAACAGAGCCCTGTAGTGGAAGAGACCTTCTGGTACACAAAAACACTAAAAAATTTAGTCCAATATGTTTTGAACAGAAGTCTTTCTCAAAGGCACTCTTGAACAACCAGTTTCAATCTGGTGTCTGCATACTGTTGATAAAATTTTAGGTTTTCCTTCCCTCTTTATCCCTAGACTGACACCCTGTCCATTACACTGTTCTAACTAATGTACTACTCAAAATTCTGTTGCTGAATATAACATTTTATTTTATTCTTTTCAGGAATTAAATACTATCTACTACTATCTTCATGGAATGGACATACTGTCTCATCTCAGGGAGCATCAGTTAAGGTAAGAGCAGCTGGGCTAATGCAAAAGTGATTTTGGCTATGCTGGTGAGAGCATTCTTTGCATTCAGGCTTGCAATACTTGACTGTTTTGAGGTAAGATTAATCTTTCTGATTTTGTAAGTAAGAAAGCATGTATGCTCTGTTTTCTGCATGGAACCTTTTGTATGATGCATTATGAAATATAGTCTGACATGTTGTTAAAGTAAAAGACTACAAATCGTAATGTGAAAATGATAATCACAATTTGTCTAGGGGTTCTAAATATTGTACTCATTCTTGGGGGATCTGGGTTTAAATCTCAGCACACCGAATTCTCTTAGCTTTAATTCCTCAATGATAAAGCAGGAATATTAATTTATTACCTCCTTGAGCACTGGTATTGCATAGAGGAGAACTGTATACAATTAATAGTGCACAATTATCCAAAATATGATAAGCATGCTTCATAATGATACTGAATTTCTTTTTCTCAGAATTATGACATCCAGTGCACGTTACAAAAGGTACGATGGAAATCAAGTTTTGTTTTGGTAAGTGCACTTCACCATTACCTAAACTGAAAATTTAATACATCTAGGACAGTTCAACATTTATTTAATTTCCTTAACACAGCTCATAAAACACATTCTTGTGCAATAGTCCCATATTTTTGCTGTGTACTCTATATGGTTTTGGCGTAAGTCATATGAAAACATTTCACTACATCACATGTGCAGAGTTAGGGCATGAGATTTCAAGAGATTGCAATTGGCTCAATGGAGCCCTGTCTTTTCCTCCATTTATCTCTGATCATGGATGTGTACACAGACAAAGCCATTAAAGGAAAAAGGAGGTGTGAGAGCACCTTGCGTTTCCACTCCACTCCTTTCTGCTTCATGCTTAGATAAAAGCAAGGTGGGTAGAAAGCTGTCTAGGGCTATGCTTCCTAGTAACACATACTTGCTAATAACACATATGTTCCCTTCTGCTGCTGCTGCTGGTGGTGGGGGTGGGATGTGGTAGGGAAAAACAGGAGTGTACTGAGATTATGGAATTCTTCACACAGATGCTGTGCCTTCAGTCGACTGGACCATTTCCTAATTGATAGTCATTTAGTAAATTATAAATAGTAATACTCAACATTTATGTAGCACTTTCAAGTTTACATATACAGTGGTACAGTTGGCCTTGGTGAAGATTTGACGTTTTCATCCCCCAAAAGTTTTTGATTTGAGTTTCCACTGAAATGAGGCTGCATTTTAATGTTGTACTTTAATCTTGTTTCTAAGTTGTATTTTAATGAATTGTTTTTATACTTTTTGTTAGCCGCCCTGAGCCCGGTCTTGGCTGGGGAGGGCAGGGTATAAATAAAATTTATTATTATTATTACTATTATTATTATTACTATTATTACCTCAGGTTACAGACACTTCAGGTTACAAACTCTGCTAACCCATAAATTGTACCTTGAGTTAAGAACTTTGCTTCAGGATGAGAACAGAAATCGCGCGGCAATGGTGTGGCAGCAGCGGGAGGCCCCATTAGCTAAAGTGGTGCTTCAGGTTAAGAACAGTTTCAGGTTAAGAACGGACCTCCAGAACGAATTAAGTTCTTAACCTGAGGTACCACTGTACTTTCAATGCATTATAATCCTTACAGCAAACCTGTAAGCTAAATCAGAAGTGTTATCCCCCATATTTCAAATTCTGAGGCCTAGAGGCTTAGAGGGAGTGGCTTGTCTAATGCTGCCTATTGGTTTAATAGCAGATACAACATCTGAAGCAGACACTTCTGATTCATACTTGGTTTTGTAGCCACTTTGCTACACCACCTTTCTACCCTTTCTTTAAGAGCTGCCCGGAAGACCCAACTGTTACCTTAGCTGTCACCAGAAGGTTCAGAACCAAATCCTTTTTATTTGTATACTGTTTCTTTGGCTCAAGCAAGTTACGAATTCAAATGAATTACACTACTCTCAAAATTATTTACCTTCTGTGACTTGTCCCCAAAAAGAAACTGACACCTTGGGACAGAGCTCCCATGTTTAAAGAGCTTCACCACTTGTTATATATTTGAGAGGCTCTCCTTTTCATGTTTGAAATTTGCCCTGATAGGGCAGTGAATGGCGAAATACATGCTTTTAAAGCTTTGATTATATGTTTTAGATATATAGTGCACTTCACACTGATAGGATGTAGCTAATACTTGTTCCTTTTCTTTAGCTCAGACACTATTGCAAGATGCTGGTATATTCTTCTTTCTGGATCTGTGCTTATGAAGGACTCCATGTTTTTGCCACCTTGCAGGTATGTAAGAAGTTAGCATCTTCTTTAGTACAGGGGGAAAACCCATAAGACTGGATGCCTAGTTAAATACATACTTTATAACACTAGATTTTCAAGTATGTAGTACCTAATTTTGATAAGCTATATGGTAAATCTTTCCTTCTCCTGTTCAGATATTGTTTCTGAACTTGGATAATTGGCATAAACTCTACATTTTCCTCCGGTTTCTCTTCCTGCTTGGTCCATCCATCTTTAAATTTTCCCCAAGGATAACTGCCAAGAGTACTCATTGTTAACTCCTTTTCTGCCTTTAAAGTCAGACATGGGGAGTCTGAATGGGAGCTAGTGTTTGTTACCAGCAAGCTCTGTGCATGGCTCCCTGTTTCCTTTGTGTTAAAGGTAAGCATAAATCCCTTGCATAGTTTGACATGTTAGCCACCATTCATGCCTTTTTCTCTTGAGCAGTGTGTATGGCACTTACTCTGCCTGAGTAGAAAATGTAAAGCAGGGCTCCTAGTTTATAGCCCACCCACCCCCCAGTCCTATAATGTCTTAGACAAGATGAATGAATACACATTCAAAATAATTGATTTAGGTTTCCTTGATAGCATTAATCTTTGGAAGTGATAATTGTGTTTGCTTATGAACATTGAAGTAAATTATTATTAAAGGTAAAGGTAAAGGTACCCATGCCCGTACGGGCCAGTCGTGTCCGACTCTGGGGTTGCGTGCCCATCTCGCTTAAGAGGCCGGGGGCCAGCGCTGTCCGAAGACACTTCCGGGTCACGTGGCCAGTGTGACAAGCTGCATCTGGCGAGCTAGTGCAGCACACAGAAACACCGTTTACCTTCCCGCTAGTAAGCGGTCCCTATTTATCTACTTGCACCCGGGGGTGCTTTCGAACTGCTAGGTTGGCAGGTGCTGGGACCGAGCAACGGGAGTGCACCCCGCCGCGGGGATTCGAACCGCTGACCTGACAATCGGCAAGTCCTAGGCGCTGAGGTTTTACCCACAGCGCCACCCGCGTCCTAAATGATTATTAGCTTCTGCCTATTAGGGAATATGAATTTATCTTGTCTATATAGCATGAATTGCACCACATTTTTATCCTTTATCACAAGGCAGATAGTAGTAGAGCTGTTCTGATGCAGTAGCTCCCAGGCTGTGTTGAACTGTCCACAAGAGTTTTTCAGGTAGCTGCTTTTTGTAGCAATTAAATTATTGCATAAAAATTCATTGAGTCAGCAAACTAGGTTTCATCATCTTAAAATTATAAATAGAGTGAACTAAAACACAGTATAGCATGTGCCTCAAACTGGGTTATACCTCCCGGCCACCTTTCTGCTCCCCAGCTGTTCTAGATGGGGCATTACAAAAAGAGGTGCTCTATCAGGTAACAGTTTCCCAAGCTCTTTAAGGCTTTATATTAAACTAACACATTGAAATTTGGCTCAGTGATGTACTGACAGATCTTTAAAAGCTAGTGGCACATGATTGTGTGTACAAAAGCCTATCGACACTCTGGTTGCTGCATTTTGTCCCTGGGGCACTTTTTAAACAGTCTTCAAGAGCAGACCCAGGCAGAGTGAATTGCAGTAGTCTAGCCATGAGATTATTAGAGCACGGATAACCATGACTTGGCTTGGTCCAGGAATGGTGGTGGATAGCAAACCATCTGTTGCTGAAAAAAGGCTCTCCACATCATCCATGCCACTTTGGCCTTAAGTGACAGTAGAATACCACATTCTGTATACTTTGACCCACTGTCTCTCAGAAACTAGCCCTGTAGATAGGAGTGAAACCACCAAAATCACGCCCTCATCCCCTAAACCACAGGGCCTGCCCATATCATAGCTGATGAAATGAAAAGCTGCCAAGGAAGCATGGATAAGCAAAAGGATTGCACATAGGTAAATGAAAGCAATTACAGTACTAAAATAAGGCCTGAAGCCCAATTGATACGGGTCAAGATAATCAGCTTCCACCAAGCAGTGGCGTAGCGTGGGGGTGCAGGGCGGGCGCAACATCTGGGGGTTAGGGTTAGGGGGCACAAATCCACGGGTTTGGGGGTGCAAATTACTTGCTTAGCCCCGGGTGCTGACAACCCACACTACACCACTGCCACCAAGCACTCTTAATTGCATGGCCACCACTCTCTGAAGTTCTCTGCAATTATTATTCTCTGTAATAATGGCCAGTCTTCTGGGTCCAGCATGTCCTTCAATGTAGCTGATACCACTTCCTCCCACAGTGAAGAATTAACTCTCCCTGGACTCACCCAGTCAGTCTTCTGCTAGATGCACAAACCAAGAAGGGCAAGGGGTTGAGATCACAGGTGAACGCTTTCAGGCATTTTGTCTACATTTTGGTGCCTCTGCTCACTCAAAAGAGGCCAGATAAGAACATAAGAACAGTCTGCTGGATCAGGCCAGTGGCTCATCCAGTTCAGCATCCTGTTCTCACAGTGGCCAACCCTCCAGACTGAGCAGGATTCAATGCAGCATTCAGAGCTGCGGTTGGAAAGGAAAATGAGAAAAACTCACTGTACCGTAAGTTATTTCCAGTTTTATATAGGGCTCTTTGGATCCTGGCATTTGCTTCTGTAGCAAATAATAGATATTGCTGCTCCTAGACCTAGAGTGAAACTTGCCTTACATTTAATGGGTGACTGTACTGAGGAAGGTTATTCTTTGAAGAAACCCAATAAAGATACCTAACAGATGGTTCTTGGAATTGCGGTGTGAAAAGGAAGTGGGTCGGTTCATTTTCAACCAGACTGTACTTGAACATAATAGTTTTAAGGAGCTATCGTGGCAAGGGCAGCACTGTATACCCGAACAAAGGTTGTTCATTGATACCTAAAATTCTTAGTATCCTGGATTTGTTGAATTTGTTCTGTGGTGTTTGTATTGTTCTTTCTTTTGACACATCTATCTGAACATAAAATAAGTGTGTTCATACAAACCTAGCTTGTGGTGGAATAGTGTTTACTTTTA
This sequence comes from Podarcis gaigeae, assembly GCF_964106915.1. Classification (NCBI taxonomy): domain Eukaryota; kingdom Metazoa; phylum Chordata; class Lepidosauria; order Squamata; family Lacertidae; genus Podarcis; species Podarcis gaigeae. Next base: position 57,824,294 of record NC_139679.1, read on the forward strand.
ACACTTCAGTATACTGTGTGGCAAGCATTGAAGAATTTATTCATAGTATGTTCATGTAAGCACATTTTCTACTTTATTATGCTAAATAGCCAACACTACTAAATGAGATGCTGCTGTTGCCATTTGTTGCCAGCATGACAGCTTCACCCATAATTGTGGGAGCATTTCAGATATATCCTATGTATTCTTTTCTGCACTAGTTCTTTTCCTGTAAAAGAGTTGCATAAGTATCATCCCACTTTATCTGGAAGCTTTTAGTGAAGCATAATTTCCCCCCACGTGTGTAGGTGTTCACTTTCAGGCAAATGTACCTTAGAGCCTGGATTTTTGCTAAAGTGGAGGATACCCATTTTCTTGTGTTCTTTTCTTTAATAGCACTTTCCCCCATTTCATTTTGAACACTGTTTACAGACTTTCTAGTTCTGTAAATAATGTGATGCTTTTATCTCACTGATTGCCACTAAATGTGGAGAAATAAAAGTTTTTATATTTCACTCCAGGGACACCGCATGTGAAGTATGCCGCTAACCTATGGATTATGTGGTTCTGATATCCCTTTATAATTCCACTATCACTATAAAACTTAAATAAAACTTTTCTCTTGGTGTTCTAGTAGAGTAGCAGGGCAGGATATTGGGCTTCAGGCATTGGATAAACAGGCAGATCCATATTTAAAAGATAAAAAACAAATTTATTAATATTAGATTCGATATATGGCTATGTTCCAACAGTTAGTTTACATTAAATGTGTACTGTAACTTTAAGGATGTTAGGTCCATAACTAAGAGTGCAGTCCAAAACCTTGGCCAGCAATGATGGCATTTGCAGCAAACAGGGTGTGGGGTGCAGAGGAAAAAAATTGGTCTTTGCTGTAGGCAGGGACAGAGTTCTCTGCAATATTCACTGGACAGCTTAGAAGATTTCAGACAGGTTTAGTCCAGTGCCATAGCATGGGGGGGCTTGGGGAGCCATGGCCCATGGCACATATTTTTGAGGGGGTGTGATCAGGTGCCCCCACAATGGGCTCACTCATCAGAGCCTGGTCCTGGCGTACAAAGGAGTTGCAGGGACAATTTCCTCATGCAACAGTCCAACGTCACCAGCTGCAGCTCCACTCCCAGGTCAAGCCTGACCCAGGGGCAGACAGAGGCTGCGGAGCACGAGGCATCTGGCTGTGGCAGGCCCCATCCTTCTCGAGGGTGTGCCCCATGCACCTGCCTTGGGCACCGTTAGCTTACTCCCTGACACGGTTCAGACTCGAGGAAGGCTTGGCAATTCCCTAAGGAGGATTTGGAGCACCTTTCCTCCCCAATGCTGTCCCTAGCTATTTTAGTTAAGGTCACTCGTGAGTGGTGCAACACCCTCCTCCAGTGAATCAGAGCCTACCCCCGAGTTGGGAGCTCTGTTATTTGATCCTCGGATCTGCATTTTTTTAACCAGGATAAAATAGTGCTTAGAACTGATGCATCATTCTTGCTCAAGGTAAACTTGGTTTTTTGCAAAAGGAGGTAGGTGTGCACAAATGGAGGGCACTCCATAGTTTTATTTGGATAGGGTTGTGTCTGTAAGGAGTTTGGATGCCTGCTTTATATGATTTTGGGAGAAGATCTTTCGTGAGAAGGTGACAGCATCCACACTGTCTTAGTGGCTGAGGAGGTATGTAGTTCTTGTGTATCAGTCTCTTGAAAATATCCTTGGGCCCATTTGGGGGTAGCATTGGTTTTTATATACAAAGGTCTTGGAATGTTCTCTGGGAGCCACAGGAAAAAGGGATGTTCCAATCGGCAGGTGTGAAAAAGCCATTGCACACAGTTGCTTTTCAACTTCAATTTCTCTCTGTCTTATAATGAGTTTCCTTATTGGTCCAAAAATTCTGAGGTAGTAATTCTTTCCATGTGTGTTTGTTCTTCAAATAGAACAGAGATGCTTGGGTTTTTTTTCTTGTGAATCTCTCTTTCAGTAGTAAATTAAATATTTAGTATTTCATATTTACTATAAATAGTCACGTCTTCGTCTTCTTCTTCTTTTTTTTTACACACCCAGCCACATCACAAATGGTAATTGTTGAAATGAGGGAGCAAGGAATTATTTGTTGGAAATGTCTGGTTTGCTTGAAGAGTGTGTTTTCATTTTTTGAGGAAAGTTATGATATCTAATGTGTATTTTGTGGATTTCACATTTTCATATGGGAGTGCAGGCATTAGTCTGGGAGTTAGGAAATCATATGCAGGAATGCTTCCTTGTGGCATTCACAGTTCTAATGAAAATACTGCACCCAGCAGAATCACATTCATAAGGGAAAGCTGAATGTGGGAAAATGTAGGATTAGCAGTCTGAGACCTGCCAAAGGTGCTTATCAGTTTTATTTCCCAGTCCATTAATCACCTTAGTTAGAATGCTGTGTTCTGAATTTATTTGCGTATTCCAGTTTATACGGTTTGTGAAATTGGCTGGGAATTGTTTCTATTGTATATTGTTTTACTATTGGAGTAGCAGATTATAAATGAAAAATGATGTGGTTTTATTAAATTATGTAGTTCAGAAGGACTTCCTGATCGTTTTCTATTGTAGCTTGACATTTTTTTTTTAAAAAAAAACCTTGAGTTTTGTAATTCTGGCATGAGTACCTGTATTCTGGGATATACAAATATAGAAGGAATAGCTGTTGCATAACAATGCATGGCAGGAACTGGAGTTTTAGTGAGAAGATGGATGTAATCTGAGTAATAAACATTTTGTGAATTCCTTCTCAGTGATTTAACTGCATGTGGTGGATTCAATTGTTCTCTGGTGCTTTTTTCTTGTTTTTATCTGTTATTTAAAGCAAATTTAATGTTGTTTAATTGAAATAAATTACAGCTTTTATTATTTTGTTCCGGGCAACCGCTAAGTCAAAAGATAAAACTGCAGTTCTTAATAGAATTGCTGAGCATTACTCTGTGCTCGTAGCTTAGAGGTCCACAGAACTCCCAACCTGCTGTTTGAGACCTTCTAAGTTCACAAAGATTGTGATGAAGCACAGACTAGTTTTTCCCTTTAAAAATGAGTCCTACAGACAAAAGTTTCTTTTTATATACTGTACTGGTTTGAATTGTCCGGCCATGCCATTGGATTCAGGTATCTTGTAGTATTTTAAGAGTCCAAAATAATCCTTCTGTGCTGGTTGTGACAAGAAATACGCTTTTGAAAACCAATCTTGTCAAAAGAACTGGAGTGCCTCTTTTGTTTGTTAATATTATTTATACTGTATAGCAACAACAAAAAATCGATTGGCTCTCTAAGTAAAAGTAAACAAAATTAAAAACATACAAACAACAAAAACTGCCATAAGATGAAATGCATCATTAAAACAGAATAATATAAGATCAGGAATGAACAGAGAATCTAAAATTAAGAATTGATGAAACTAAAGCAGTTATGTTTCGCAATATTTTAAGGGCTGCTTCAGACTGTTCAGTCTCTGTAGAGCCTCACCACATGTTTGATGCTCCACACTCAACTTGTAGCTGCTTGACTTCATGGAGGCTCACTGAGAGTGGACTGCTTCAGCTAAGTTCCTTCCCTTGCCTCTTTTACCCTGTCATTGAGATACATTGTCATTTTTTGCCACCATTTACCACACTTCCTAAGACTACCTTCCTGTGAAAGGTAGTTCAGGCACAGAAAGCTGCCTTATATAGTGAAGACAGATGCAAATAATTCATTTTCTGCAATCTCGTTTTGACTTCCTTGCCAGTGGTCCTGTTGACTCTCTTAGTTGATTTCCCAAACCTAGATCTACATGGAAATGTAGGATGTGATCTACTAAGTGCTGATTTTATGGAACTTCCTTATGGGCATTACTTGTAGATCTCCTATAGTTGTCACTTATGTGAAGCCTAAGCCTTTTGAAGGGGTAAATAATGGAATATGGAGGCTTTTGTCTTTTGCTTCTTGTGGGAACAGTAAAATGTTTGCGCTATAGATACTGCAGTTTTTCTTCAAGGTCATAAAAATTATAATAACTCTCAGGTATGAAACCTTTTCTGCAATCTAATAATGAAAGGCCTAAAAAAGAGAGAGATTTCTTAAGATGTATGTAGCACCACAGAGACTGGGGATAAGAAACAGATTTCCTCAAGCACAAGAAAAGGAACTTTTAAGTTGGCAGGGCATGGAGGGCAGCAGGAAAGAAAAAAATGTTTAAGCTTAACAAATACATCCTGCTTAGTGTGTCAGCATGCATGCAATATTTTTTCTTCCACATACATATGTGTGAGCATTTCTCTTGAAGTAGAAGAAAGGTTAAAGCGTCAGGGGAACAGAGCACAATAATGCACTGAAGCAAGAGCATGTACTAATTGAAAAAGGTTCTATGATAATAGAAAGCTTTGCTCATGTTAGTATAGTAACTTTTTGATGACTTAGCAGATTGCTCCCAATGATCATTTTTTTAATTGCAAACACCAGACTGAGCTGTAATATTCAAACAAGAAGGCACTGATATTTTTTTGAAGGTTGAAGTTGTTCAGCAGAGCTGAGGATGCTATTTCTGGGTCAGTATTGTTTACACTGACTGACAGGGACCTTCAGTGGGTTCAGTTGAGGTTTTTGTCATCCATACTGCAGTTAGATGATTGTTGGAGTATTTCCAATGAAATTAATGGACTCAAGTTACTTGTCCACTGATGTCATTGGGTCTACTCAGAGTATGACTGTCATTGAACATTCTATATGTACCAGCCCTCGTTGCAACACTTTAAATGCAAACCCCTCACAAATAGATGATAAAACGTTTTAATAACCGTTAATGTCATATATATTACTATTTCTGATAATTTCAGAAAATATGCTTCTAGAATATATATCCTATTATTTGATTCATTCAATCAATCTGTATGTCATCCAATTTGAAACATATTTCTTGTTTAGTCCAGTATGAGACAAAGCTTTAACAAGGCTGCCTTTTCAGTGGTAGTCCCTGAGCTATGGCACTCCCCCCCCCCCCCGCAATATTATATAGGTTTTAACAGCAAGTCAAGACTATTTGCACTGGTTTTTGGTGAGCTGGGGCATTTTTACTTATCCCACTTGTTGCTGCTTATGTGTGCTGCTGCTTTGCTATATTTTACTGTGGTTTTTAAGTATTGCATTTTATATACTGCAAAATTTTTGCAAACCTGAATTGTTCAGTAGAAGCTTGTTAATGGAAGGTTTGCAATACATGTTTCGTTAGAAGTAAGTTTCAGAGTTCAGAGTAGCTGGATCCCAAGAATTGCCAGGTGGGGGATGCTGAACTTTTTCCATTCTTGCCTGCTCCGTTCTGTAACCCTTGCCTTGGCAACAAGAGTAGTGTATGGTACAGTATAACCTGGGTACTGCCTACTTGCCTCTGTAATGCACATCCTTGCCACCCAAGCTGGTTTTCTACTTCTATCTCCTAGCCAGACGCCAACACGAGAAGAAATCTGGAAAAACTGGGTGAAGTTATCCTTCTGCAGAGATTAATTTGTGTTTGTAAAAAGGATTAAGTACACTACTGCCCCTGCATATGAGTAATCCAGAAGGCATTGAGTTTTGCTAGTATAAAATGTAGTTCTGTGTCCTGTCACCATTTCAACTTTTGGAGATCCCCACTCTGACCCGCTTATTTCAATATAAATCTCACTTCCTGTGCTTTATTACAAAGAGGTCATTTAGTCATATTTATAAGTTTCGTACAGTTAACACATCTGAGGGCTCTGTGTTCTGTGATAGATTATTAAAAAGAGATTTGACAGTTCTAATTACAATGCTCCTGCCTCCTACTGATCATGATCATAATTCTTTATCACTATGACTCTTAGTATTAAAACTTATCATTTTGAAAGAACTGAGGCATTCTTAGAATAACTTCAGGAAACATCTGTTCTTGATGAATCACATCTGTATTTTCTGGCAATTTTTTTAAATAAAAAATTATTCTGGAGTTTAAACTGTTTCCCTGCATGGAGACTTGATCACACCCATTTTCATACTGAGTATATATGTTGTGTGTTGGCTACACAACACTATTTTAAAGAAAAAAGGCCTGAATAAGAGATCTTAGTTGAACTTGAAATATTTAGGAACTAATAAGATTTTCTTAATGACTCACAAAGTTCTGTAATACGCATAATAATCAAGCAATTATGCATTCTTACTACCCTGATATTGAAACGTCAAATGATTAATTGGGTATTTTCAATTAAATAAATAATGAAAATTTCAAGAAAAGGAAGGGAATTACAGCAAACAAAATATTTAAATCTTCGCTGTTTAACTTAGGTCTTTGACGCTTACCTGGTTTCCTTGTGCTGTATTACACACATTTTTGGAGATGTGGTTAAATGTTTGGTCTCAATTTCATCATCAATAAGGAGACCAAATCTAGTTCCATATGATTCAAGCGATCACACACAGCAAGCTGTTGATTGTGGTATTTTGATTATTGTAGATGAAAACCAGTTTGACAAATCCATGCAAATAATTACTTGTGTTTTATGAGAAGAAAATAAACACTGTATCAGCAGGGATCATAAAGAGAAACATAATATGCCAGGAAACCTTCACACATTCAAATGTAGCTTTAAGTCTTTCACACCTCCCTCAGCTGGGGGATAACTAACAAAATTTCCTAAGGACACTTCTGTTTTTTCTGTCCAACTAGAGAATTTCCCCTTGCTCTAAGATGTTCTGCTGTGTTTAGTAGTGACCACAGTGTTTATCATACCATATAGGCAGTTATTCCAGTTCTTTGGCTCCTTGCATGTACTGGAGCTGTACTCCATAAACAGCTTGCTGTTGTTGTTGTTGTTGTTGTTGTTGTTGTTGTTGTTGTTGTCACAGTTGTGTCGTGTCTTGTGTGGGTGTTAGGTTCTAGTGGTGGTGATGATGGGGAGCAGTTAGTGCATAAAGCCAAAATTGTGTCAAAAACCACTCCAAGGAACAGCTACTGTGCGAACAATCTTTTTGGCACAAGAGTTTCCCAGAACAGTAAGCAAGGCAGAGAGCTAAAAAGTGTTTTCCGTTGTAGGAAACCTGGTGTGCAAAGAACTGTTTAGCTCTCTGCCTTGCGTTTGTGCCACCAAGCGCAGAAAGCTGTGACCCTACAAGTTAAATGCACAGCAGCTGCGATCTTACTGTGTTTCCATGTACAGTGGTACCTCGGGTTAAGTACTTAATTTGTTCCAGAGGTCCGTTCTTAACCTGAGACTGTTCTTAACCCAAAGCACCACTTTAGCTAATGGGGCCCCCTCTGCTGCTGCGCTAAGCAAAGTTCTTAACCCGAGGTACTATTTCTGGGTTAGCGGAGTCTGTAACCTGAAGCGTATGTAACCTGAAGTATATGTAACCCGAGGTACCACAGTATGGACCACTTGATAGCTCTTGAAGTGGGTTACAGTACCTACACTTGCATAATATATACCCACAATAAGAGCAATAAAAACAATGTAAAATTATTTACATTAAAAATACATGAACAGTATCCATAATAACCATATCAGGAAAGTGGCAAAGCATTACAAGGCAGAAAAATGTAGACTCCCTAACCAACATAAAACACACTGTTCATGTAACCACTCATCCAACCACACTCTCACTATCTGTTCCCATAACCACTACGATCATTCACTCCTTCATATGGTACCTCTAGCAAGCAGCCACTCATGGGCAAACCACTCACTCTCAACATAATTACAACCCACATACCAAGGATTGCTGCCAAGCATATACATATAAGAGTGTCTTTCCGTCACTGAAGAACTAATGGACTTATGCCCCACAGGATCATCAATACTCTTCTCACATCTTTCACTTGGGAGTGGCTCAGTTCTATGCCACAACAATCTCTGATGGTTGAACAAGCTGCATAATGTGATGGTGCATCAAAAACACATATTGCCCCTTTAATAGGCAAGTGAAACACAATCAAAGGTATTGTTTCACAGTGTGCTGTTACTAGTATTCCTATAATTCATCCCTACTCTGTTTGATTTTGTTGCTTACTATTAATGTGTAATAATACTTTCCTTCTTTTTTCTTCTCAGCTTTGGCAAGCAGTCTGGAGGAAAACGAGGTTGCGAGTGTATTGTACTGGAGCCTTCTGAAATGATTGTGGTAAGGATAGACTTTTAAAAACCAGTGTGCATAGTCCCCCTTGAAATAGTCATGTTTGCTTTGGCTGCGGTTCTAGAGAATTCTATCACAAATCTTGCCATGGCTACCATCAATGAGTAGTGTGCTAGTGCATATTGCTGAAGCACTCCTGTCTTGCTCTGCATTTTCCGGAAACAGGAGCAACAAACCCATGAGTCTTGACTCACTCTTTGGGGTGTTCCTCTCCTGACTATGGTAATAAACCAAGTTTTGTTCTTGGCCTACTGGTGGCAGCTTGTTTGGCAGAAAGAAATTAGGAGTGCTAGTTTGTTGCTGCCAGCACCAGGAAGGAGAAAGTGAAATGGGAGTAATTTAATAGTGTGCACTTAGCACAGTGCTCATTCATGGTAACCCAAGATTTATGGCTTACTGTGACGTATGAACAGAGTGACTGTTATCTTCTTAATGAATGCTTCCCTATCATTATGGATACCATGCTCAATATGTCTCAGCTAAACTGTTTGTGTGTTTGCTGCAATATGGCACTACCGGCCCACAATCCTGTTATGTTCTACAGGTATTCTGATATCTTTTCTCCTTTCTCTAAACCATGGGTAGGCAAACTAAGGCCCAGGGGCCGGATCAGGCCCAAGCGCCTTCTAAATCCAGGCCGCAGACAGTTCGGGAATCAGCATGTTTTTTCATTAGAATGTGTCCTTTTATTTAAAATGCATCTCTGGGTTATTTGTGGGGCCTGCCTGGTGTTTTTACATGAATAGAATGTATGCTTTTATTTAAAATGCGTCTCTGGGTTATTTGTGCGGCCATAGGAATTTGTTCAATTTCCCATCCCCCAAATATAGTCCGGCCCCCCAAAAGGTCTGTGGGACAGTGGACTGGCCCCCGGCTGAAAAAGTTTGCTGACCCCTGTGAGTCTAAACAGATAACTAATGTTCCTCTGCTTTACCTAACTTCTGATGTTATTTGATTTTATTCTGTTTTTGTTATTCATTAGTACATGTATGTCAGCCGCACCTCAAGGTCAAGGGTACCAGGCTGGTGGAGGCTGACACACCTAGCACTTCATAACTTCTATTTGCTTTGGAACTTGTAAAATGTCATATATCTTTGTGTAGGCTGAGAGATGTGTGTGCACATGTATGCATGTGTACACTTAACTTGGGAATTGAAGCAAGACATCTTGACCACTTTGAAATATTTAAAAAGATACTGAAATGGAATTCTACAGCACATTCACTGAGTGTGAGCAGGAACTTCCCATCTGCAGTACTATATAGAAAAATGGATTAAGCTGCTAAACTGTAAGAGCAGTTCAGAAATAAAATGCCCTCCTTTCTCTGGATCTTAATCTCTATCTTATAAAGAGCTTTGCTTTAAAAAAAGCCTTTCATTTTTAAAAACCTAAGATATGGCTTATGAAACCTGAGCTTTTGAAGTTGTTTTAATGCTTACTGCCCAGTGCTGATGCTTTGATATATACCTATGACCTATTATTTCCTTTTTTTGCCTCTTTTTGTGTATTGCCAGAAAGTTTAGGTTAAAGCTGGATCATGTAAGATATTACTGAAAATATCAACCGCCTTATTTTTTCTGTGGCTGTATTGTTAGCGACATTTACATGGAATATTGCCTTTGTATGGTTCACTTTAAGCCATTGCTTCCTTGAACTCAAATCTGTTACAGCAGTCACCATATTTTTTTGGTCATTTGTGGGGTTTTTTTGGTATTACTCTTTGATCCAGCCTTTTGATTCTTGGATGTATTTCTTGTCTGTAACGGAGAGTAATGAGCCCATAAATTTTGATGTTGTCTCTTGGAAATGTGCTCCTTTTTGTTCTGAGAGTAATTGTGCACAGTGGGAAGATAGGATGCATTTCTTATATTGTGTTTTTATTTCTATCACTTTTTAATACCAACATATAAAAAGTCATGGTGGCTTTCCTTTGGCAACCTGGTGTTCTGATTACTCCTCACAGATAGCTTCTGCTACCGTCATACGCAAACACTTCTTTGTTTCTTTTGGGGAGCAACTTGTAGTTGCTCTGCTTGCAGCACTGAAGGATGCAAAATGCAGACTGCTATCCTCCTGACCCCCCAGCCCTCAGAAGGCAGGGAAAGTAGCACAGAAGGTTACCCTAACTGTTGTGCTCAGGGAACAGTATTAATGTCTTGGTTTAATTGATTGTATTGCAAGCCACTCTGAGAGCCTTTTTTGGCTGAAGTGTGGGGTACAAAGGCACCAAATAAATAAAATATTTCTTTTGCTCTCTGTATGCATTCTGGCCTTAAAAGTAAGAGGAATGGGAAATAATACTGGGTGACACATTGGGCTCACTACTGTCCTATCAGACTGAATGCATGGCTCTTTCAGACTTTGATTCAAGCAGGGTGGGGTTGGAGAGGGGAACTATTTTCTCTCAAGGACTGCATTTAGGCTGGGTGGCAGGGTTCCATGCCAGTGGTGAAGAAGAAGAAGAAGAAGAAGAAGAAGAAGAAGAAGAAGAAGAGGAGTTTGGATTTGATATCCCGCCTTTCACTCCCTTTAAGGAGTCTCAAAGCGGCTAACATTCTCCTTTCCCTTCCTCCCCCACAACAAACACTCTGTGAGGTGAGTGGGGCTGAGAGACTTCAAGGAAGTATGACTGGCCCAAGGTCACCCAGCAGCTGCATGTGGAGGAGCGGAGACGCGAACCCGGTTACCTAGGATTACGAGACTACCACTCTTAACCACTACACCACACTGGCTCTCAGTGGTGGGCAGGGCCCAAGCCAGGTTGTTTTCTTTTCTCCCTGCCACCTCTCCCCTCCTTTTTTTTTCACTTGCTTGTCACCTGCATGAAATTAGACCTAGCGCCACAGGTTGCCCACCCTTGGCTTAGACAATGGAGCTTTGCCATCTAGGCATACAACTTTGCATAGCACATTTTGCCACCTGGATGCCTATTGAGGCAACTAGTGCAATTGAATACATTTATCCTTGAATTTGGTTGCCATTGCTAATGGCCCATTTTTAGAATTCTTGGGCTACTGCTATGTCCTTTGCTGTCTTTGTTTTTAGAAATGTTATAGGTAAAGGTAAAGGTACCCCTGCCCGTACGGGCCAGTCTTGACAGACTCTGGGGTTGTGCGCCCATCTCACTCAAGAGGCCAGGGGCCAGCGCTGTCCGGAGACACTTCCGGGTCACGTGGCCAGCGTGACATCGCTGCCCTGGCGAGCCAGAGCCGCACACGGAAACGCCGTTTACCTTCCCGCTGGTAAGCGGTCCCTATTTATCTACTTGCACCCGGAGGTGCTTTCGAACTGCTAGGTTGGCAGGCGCTGGGACTGAGCAGCGGGAGCGCACCCCGCCGCAGGGATTCGAACCGCCGACCTTTCGATCGGCAAGTCCTAGGCGCTGAGGCTTTAACCCACAGCGCCACCTGCGTCCCTTAGAAATGTTATACTGTTACTTTATTCTGCTGTATGATTTCAGCTTTCTTGTATGGAATGTTTTATTGGTTAGTTTTTGTTAAATTTGTAAGTTACTTTGCCTAAGAAGCATTGGAAATCTACAGTGCCCAAGAAGCAGTGTAGTATAGAAAGCAAGAGAAATTGTCAACAAAAGCTGTTTGTTATAGAGATTTCTCAGTTCCTTTGACTGTATTTTTCAACTTAATAGTATAGTACTGGCAATATCTGAAGGAAGCAGGTGGGCGTAGTTACTATAGTTCCTGCTAGCAGTTCATTGTATTTGCCTTTCTGGTAACAAACATACTTAACCTTTTGCTTTCATAGTATTCAGCCTGTGTTGTGTATAAAAAAAACCTTGTTTCAACTGGAAGACTGCTTTGCATAGGTCCATAATTTCCTAAAAAACTATGATATATTTTCACTTGTGAACAGAATAATAGTGCTTGATTGTGAAGGTACTGAGAGTCCACAGTTCTTACTGAAAAACCTATGAGCTTAAGATATTTTTAGTCTTTCAAAGGGTTTGGAGTAAATGGCAATGACATTTCCTATTCAGATAGTAAAGTACTAGAAGTGGTTTGGGGGATTCTAGATTTGGTGAACTACAGAGTGAACTTGGAGAAAATGTTTTGATATATTTGTGGTTGCCAAGCTTTCTGGCTGTCAGGGACATATGCAAATAAGAGACGCTGTCTTGGGCACCCCCACCCCCAAATAATCTACTACACACCACAGCCTGTTATTTTAGCTACAATAGAATTCTTCTTTCATGCCTATTTTCAGCAGGGGATTAAGAACCTGCAGGTGCCAGGGAAGGCCTCTGTGGCACCTCTACTATATACAAATAATGAACTCATTTCACAAGTGCCAGTCTTTGTGCCTTATATCGCATCATAAGCACAAAAAAGGAACATACCAGCAGACTTGAATAATAATAGACTTGAAAAAGTGTGTGTGTTGTAATGTGTATTGTGTATGATCCATGAAGTGTAGTAACCTGTACTTTGTAATCTCTTACATGCTTTTTAAAAAACTTTGTACTCAGTCATCACTTCCAGAACAGCTTCTGGCATGAGATAATGACATCATCATACTGCGCAAAATCACAGCTAAAGTATTTGTAAATATGAAGACAGTCAAGTGCCTTTGCTTGCTGGGTGCACAAATGGCTGAAAAAAGATAAGAATTAGAAGAAAACAAATAAGAATCATGCCAGTGACTAGGAATGAATATAATTTTTATAATCATTTTCTACATTCCATGTAGAAATATTCTCATAACTACATAAACACATCTAAAACACAATAATTTTATTATTTATACCCCACCCATCTGGCTGGGTTTCCCTAGCCACTCTGGGCGGCTACATTTCTTCAGATATATTGTTCCTCAAATAACTATTATAAATATTTTTTGGTACAGCCTACCCATACCTTAAGGTCCATTGATTTCAGTGAGAGAAATTTAAGTAGCTGCTTTAATCTCCTTTGAAATCCATTGAAATTTAATGTGCACAACCTTGATAGGCTTCTACACTTGCTGAATGATCTACCATATTTTTTGTCCCATAGGGCGCTCCGGCCCATACGACGCATCTAGTTTTTTGGGGGGGAAATAAAGGACATTTCCCCCCCCTTTATTTTCCCCCCCAAAACCAGGTCGGGGAACAGCGGGATGGCCCCGCTGTCCCCCGAGCTTGTGGGGCTGGCGCTGGGGAGAAGCGCGCTTCTCCCCAGTGCCAGCCTCCAAACCAGGTCGGGGAACAGTGGGAAGGCGCGCTGCGCCTCCCTGATGTCCCCCGAGCTTGTGGGCTGCAGGCTGCTGCCCGCAAGCCTTGCGAGCCCGCGGGAACACCCGCCGGGCTCGCAAGGCTTGCGGATAGCTTCCTGAAGCCTGGAGAGTGAGAGGGGTTGGTGTGCACCGACCCCTCTCGCTCTCTAGGCTTCAGCGAAAGCCTGCATTCGCCCCATAGGATGCACACACATTTCCCCTTCATTTTTGGAGGGGGAAAAGTGCGTCCTATAGGGCGAAAATACGGTAATTCTTTCAAATATTGATACCTGTATGAGTTGTGTGTTTTTCAGTGCAGTGGATCACTTGCATTGGTAGACGAGGATCGTAAGACCTTTTTCCAGTTTGAAAATGAACCTTCTATAAGTGTTTTAAGTGCAAATGTTCCTCGCTATTTTCTCAGTTCTTTTTACATGCCAGCCAGTTGCAGTGATAAACTAATTCCTTCCCTTGGTACACACTTACATGTAATATACAGTTGAAATACTGAATAGACACCGTTGGCACTTGTTTCTTATATACTGTATTTTTTGCACCATAACACTCACTTTTTTCCTCCTAGAAAGTAAGGGGAAATGTCTGTGTGTGTTATGGAGGAAATACCTACGGGTGGCATGCTCACGGATTTTCCTCCTCTAAAAACTACGTGCGTGTTATGGTTGGGTGCATGTTATAGAGCGAAAAATACGGTATATGTGTCTGTCTGTGTTGTTTCCTGCTGAGATTTCGAACGGAAATGTGAAGATAGGACTTGCTTTTTATAGAATAAATGATCATGAAGGGCAGTAAGCTTTCAGCCTGAACTACTGTAATATGGTTCAAAATGTCGTTTCAAAAAGTTAGCCTTGTCACATTATAGCTGCAGCTAAGGTTTTAACAATCTGATGTATGGAGCATCAGGACTTTTTTAAAAAAAGTGTTTTACTGCATGTTTTTGAGGTACTGGAACATTGGTGAGTGGAAGAGAGCAAATTGTGTATGTTGATGTTGTAGTTTAATATATAGCTATCAAACTGACAACTTTTACCCCGTGACTATGCAACTGTTTTAATTTTAAACAGTCTGAGTTCAATGAATAGTTTTTTTTATTGCTGGTAAGGTAGTCTTGCTTAGTTTGGGGGGTGGGGGAACGCTCTTTCCGGGAAGGAAATTGTGGCCTTCCAACTCATTGTAATAACACTGTTGAAGACGTGTAGCTCTAGTTTCAGGATCTTGCAATAGGCTGCCTTCAGATAAACTTCCCCAGACGTTACTAGCTCACGTTGAGCTTTTTCTCATGAGTTTTTTAAGATTACACAGACTTTCAATGATATGGAAGAATTGGATGTTTAATCAGGATCCTGAACATGTGTTCCAGGTGGATAACTCGAAAGAGAATGAAGACAACATCCTGCAAAGGGAAGTGCCCCTCCGACAATCTCGACGGAGGTTTAGGAAGATTAACCAGAGGGGAGAACGTCAGACCATCACAGATAACGTGGATGTTAGCAGCTATCTTTCGGTGAGTGTACTTATTTCCATGTTCCAACCTGTTTGGCTGAGGCTTGCTCTTTCTGTGGGAAATATTGATGAAGTCAGAGATGAAGAAGTGGATAAAATTTACAAAGGTGATTTTGTTGGACTTAGAGTTGTAGATGGCTATTTAGGAGTTGACTGTAATGCAACTGTAGCCTTTAAAGAATCATGCTAATGTACTACCCGTTGGTGAAAACTACTCCAGAACAAATCACTCTGTGGTCACATTTAGTAAGTTTAGACTGAGACTGATCAAGTGGAATTGTGTTCAGATGCATTTTCTGGTAGACCCAGTTGCTACCAAAACTCCAGATATTTAGTATGATTAATTATTTGTTGGACTCTATTATGCATCATCTCATTTTTTTCTAGGTTTTTAGCAATCTCCATTACAAAAGGTTTATGGCTGCTAACCAAAGCACACACATGCACAAACTTTGATTTAAAGTATAATTTGATTAGGTTCTCATCCACTTTTTGTCAGCCTAACTCTGAATACCAAAAGATTGATCACAGACAACTGTTCAGAAAGTTTAAGCTTCAATTTTGGATTTATTTATTTTTTAAAAGAAGACATGGACATATTTGCATCCTCTTCCCTATTTTGTTCAGGCTGTAAATGAAGGGGATCTGTAGGAAACAAGCCTCAGGCTGCTGCTTGGTGTGCCTATAGGGTAGAATCAGCCCAAATCAGGAAGAGCTGTCTTGTGCGAGTGGATGCCTCCCTTGGGGATTCCTTGCCTCACACTGTAGCCTCACTGTTACAGAGCAATCCTAAACTCTGGACAGTGTTTTGGGGCTGAGTACAGGACAGAGAAGGGAGAGAACAATATTGGTTGATACCATTTGCTTGAAATCGCAGGAGGGGAGAGTTCTCCTGACCAAGGGACCTGCTTGCAAGCTTACCACAGGCATTTGGTTGGCCACTGTGAGAACAGGATGCTGGATCCTTAGATGGTCCATTTGCCTGATCCAGCAGGCTCTTCTTATATTCATGTGCTGTGTTCTGCTCAGACAACCATGGGAAAAAGGCATGCTCACACACATTAATTGATCCCACCTTTAGGCAGAGTTTTATCTTTGTTACAGTTGTGATAACGGTAAGATAAAAAATGTTCTCTGAGTGCAATCCTATTCTTTCTGGGAGTAAGTTCCATGGAACTCTTTTGAGTAGACATATAGAGATTTACTCCATACTTGCATGCTGACATAAAATTATTTGATATCAGTGGTAAAAATTATTACAATAAGTAATTGTAATTATTAAAGTAAGTAACTCGGATGGTAACATAATAAATTGTGACTGGTAGGGAGAATTTGTTGCTTGTTTTGAGAGTTCTAGGGCAAGACTTTTTTGTTTAAAATGTATAATCCTTGAAAAAGATTGGTGTAGTGAATACAGTACTGTGGTAATTTTAACTGAATTGAAGTGCATATTTCAGGCATATTTTCACTGAAAAAGGAAAGAAAATAGGTTTTCATATTTGCCTTTAATATAAAATATATAGTAATTAACTTCAGAATATTGGCCGTATGCTCTGGTACAAGAGTTACTGTAAAAGCAGGAAAAGATGATAATTTCACAATTAGGAATTGTCTGTGATACTTGCATGATTTTTGATAGTGAATGTATGAATATCCTTAAACACATCATTCAATCAGATTGACATGTTCTTGCACTTGGGATGTATTTAATGTTTACAGGCTGTGTATTCATTTTCCCAATATGTAAAGTAATAGCTGTTTCAGATCTTTTCCCTCTTTTATTTATCAGTCAGTCTTGTATTGTATCTTTCTATCAAGGGGCACAGGATAATTTACCTGTTTGTTTTAAAAAATGTCAGCATAAGAAGTCAGTGAAGCATAAGGCTATGGGAATTTGAATTTTGGATTAATGTAATCAAGGCAGAAAGATGAGATTTCCCTTTTTGCAGTAATTGAGGGAATCTTGCAGTTTTGGTTGAGTTGAGGCCCTTCTGTATAATCCACCTGAGATTGTTCCATTTTATGTTGGGCAGTTATTTAGCCCAGTTGTGATGGGGAACGATTCCCCCTTCCCAGTAAATAGCTCCCCACTGTTGCAGACATCTGAGAGAACAACCAGCAGATGATTCTTTTCCTGTTACTAAGGAACTAACTCTAGTTTTGTGTGGGATGCATTTAACCAGGATGTGAATTTTTCTTTTATTAATTTAAAATTGATTTAGCAAGGACTTGCCATTGGAAAATGCTAATCATTCCATAACAAGGACTTATCTGGTTTCAGTTCCCATATTGCAAATTGTCCTCCTGGGAAGCCAGCAAGATGTCCTTTATGCTCAAGTACTGTTTAGACCAGTAGCTTTTGTATACCAGAATTTTAATTTCTCATAGGTTTACTTTCATCTTTTTAATGCATTCATCTCCTATTAAATTGATATATTATTGTGAGCTTCACCCAACCCTAACAAAAGGTACCCAAGAATAGGATAGGGAATCTCAGACTCAGGGGTCTAATGGCTGGCCCTCAAGCACCAGTCACTGCAATTTTTAGTCTTACATCTCCCATTGACCCCACTCCTCAAATGGTTTGACTTGGCTGGAATGGTACTGTGAAAAAGCCTCTTGCCTGCCTAGATGGTTTCTCTTGCTGAAAGGCAGCCTACAATGCAAAACGTATTTTGCCTCTGGTTGCACCCACTAGTCGAAAGGTTCCCCATGAGGGAATGCAGACCCAATGAAGAAAAAAAAAAAAGGTTTTCCCCACTCCTCCTGTGAACCATACCTTCAAGTAGTTTGTTATGATATCATGACATACTGTAGTAATTCAGTAACTGCTCTCTGATTTTCCCATCCCTGAAGTTTCGGACAGTTTGTTTCAATCTGCCTAGAATGTCTTGCTCTCAGTTTAACCGCTTGAAAAGAGCTGGTATCTCACTTCTCATCTGTGTGAGATGAAGACTTGGGTAAAGCAAAATAGCTCTTTGTCTCCTTTTTAAAAAAATAACGTTTGCTAGCTCTCCAAAGTCCCTTTCATCCATCTTACTCTTTGTTATCTGATGTTCTTTGCTCATGAATGTACCTGGGCTCAAACATGTAATCAGAAAGGACTTCAGTGGATACTGGTTAGTTCAGCAGTCAATCTTCTGTTCTTGTTTTGTTTTTTGGTAGGGGAGCTAAGCAAATATGTCTGACAGTTTGGTCTCTTATTTTGTGGTTTGTATTAATGCTTCAGTCAGATGATTGTTAACCTTGTTAGCAGAAAGAAGCTGTGACTGTGGTGAATTAATTTCCTGAACAGTCTAGATACAAAAGTAAGCTACTTCTGTATGCCATCTATGAACATGTAATTTACTGCTTCATTTGCTACCTTGGTACTTGCAGGAAAAAGATGTTTGTCTGGAGCTTATACAGAGAATTGCAATGTATTGTACAGGAATGCTGCAAATTTCTGTGATGGGGTTTTTTTTTTTTTGGTGTGGGAATTCCTTGAACTTTAGTCAGGCTCATTTAGCAAGATGTGTGGAAGACTGATAGTCATATCTGTCATAGAGTGCTGTTAAGCGATGTTGTCAACTGTTACAGGAAGCTGCTTCTCTGGCTGAATGCCTGGTTAGTAACTCAAAGGGAGCATAACAGGCTTAAGATGGCATCCAAAAGAACAGCATGAAGAACCAGGCAAACTAAACTCCCTGGTGAGGTGACAAGGAATTGTCTCTTCTGATTTCTTGTTCTAGTTTTATATCTAAAGGAAACAAGCATCATCAAATTATTTTGATGCAGCTTTGATTTATTATGACTTAAGCCTTTCATTTCTGTCTCTAAAGTATCGTAGTGCACACCTTTTTCTTTTAGAAACTAACATATTTTCAATTTTAAAATGTAGCTAATGTTACTCAATGTATATTCTTAATTTAGTGGGCCACTTGGCATGAAATGCTAAGCTAGACTATAGCTTAGCATGATCAAACACATGTGGGTTTCTGGAGAGAAGATTATTGTGTTGCTGCTGCTTTGCTCCTCATTGTTTAGCTCAGTGTTGTTTCTGAACACAGCCTTGTGATTTGTCTTCCCCACTCTTGGTTTCAGCTCATGGAATGAGACAAACCATGATCTGAGCTCTGACTAACACTAAGTCAAACCATGGCTTAGCCCAGGTAGTGTGATGCAACAGTACTAAGGGAGTTATGCAGTGGCTGAAATTTTAAATGATTGTTCTGTTGTATATAGTGAACAAAACACTGAACTTTGGGGTATTATGCATATATTTATTGGCTTATCGAAAAATATAGCAACTAAGTTGCTCCCAGGAATAATGTCAGTATATTACACTTTGTACTGTTCTAGCCAGTGCAGTTGAACTTTTAATTGTAATTTTAAAAATGTAGGAATGTAGAAAATGCTCCAGTTATCATGAATATATGGGTTCCTGAAGAGACTATCTCTGTGTTGTCAATGCTAGTTGGGCTTCGTAGAGCATTACTAGTGATGCTGTAATAAATATATTAAATAATTAAAATGTCCTGTGAGACTCTGGATGTGCTTCCTTCCAGTCAGCCTCCTACAAGGGCATCCGATTCTACTGTGTCTTTTCATTTGGGAGTGACTGATCTCCCATGACAGAGAAGTGTCAGAATTCTGTGGCCTCAGAGAACGTCATCTGCTGCATCTGGGCATAAGTGTTAGAGTGAAATGCTTCTTAATTTTTAATTTAGAAAAAAGTATGCGGCTTGGTTATTGGAGACATTGTAAGAGAATGTTAGAATAGGGAAATTATGGCCCTTTTAAAAAAGTATTAAACAGATACTGCTGAAGCCCATCCATTCTATTAAGTGGCTGTGTCTAGTTTTTGCCATCTCTTTTGTTGTTTAGTCTCTACACACTGCTTACATTACTTGTGGAGAAAGGAAGATGGAAGGACCAGTCCATGATTGTCTGCTCCTGAAATGTGATCAATAGTTGCAAATCATTCAACTTCTTAAGAGCAAGCATGCCAGGACTGCATATTGAGTGCAGAGTACTGCTTCTATAACTAATTGGAACAAAAGATTTATTTGATTCCGGCCAAAGTATGTATCACAATTGGAATGCAGCCAGAATTCTTGGTTTAATGTTCATCCATTCTCAGCACAGAAAGAGTTAGCAATATACTTGCTTTTAAAAATATCTTCTTTGGTGATTCTCTTCACAAGCATCTTAATGCTTATAGCCATTTCGCTACCTATTTTGAAAATATTTGTATTAGAAGTTTATATTGTTAACTCTTGACTTTGGGAACACTGTGGTATTCAGTTGCTTTGTAACCCTTATTCAAATGCAGTTGGATCCAAGGTTCCATGAGCACGAGCGGAATATATTGCCATCTGTATATGGTATATGCAAATTTCCCGTTTGGCTGCATTTTTAGCTCTTAAAATTTCAGAAGGCAAGTGCAGTTTGTAGGAAGAAATGCTCATTTATTGTATGACCATTTTGTGCATCCAGCTGCTCCTGGAAACCAGCAGGTTTGTAGCTCTCATAAGTGTTGAGATGAGCCTATAAGAATGGAGTCAATGGAAATTGTGGCTGGACAGGTAAAGATGCAGGTACTGGCTGATGGATGTCAGCATCATGGCTTTGATTGTATGAGACCCCTGATTAAGAGCCTTGATGTAAGAATCTGCTCTTAGCATCACTGTTCAGGGGCCAGGAGCAAGGCTGAACAACTGAAAAAGTGATTCCTATGAAAAAGTGATTGACTATACAAAAGCCTTTGACTGTGTCGACCACAGCAAACTATGGCAAGTTCTTAAAGAAATGGGAGTGCCTGATCACCTCATCTGTCTCCTGAGAAATCTCTATGTGGGACAAGAAGCTACAGTTAGAACTGGATATGGAACAACTGATTGGTTCAAAATTGGGAAAGGCTGTATATATATATATATATATATATATATATGCAGGTTTTGGTGTCCTCGGGTGTCTTCCCGTGTAAAAGTTGGGGTGTCTAGGCGACGTTTCGACGAGGTCTCACTCGTCATCTTCAGGCTGGTGCTTTCGGCTTCTTGTTACTGGAACAGAGCGGGATCTCAATGTTTGAGTTCCTATAAATACTGTAGAGGGGGTGTGGTGTCTAGCCTCCAATGTTCTGGGCAGAGAGGAAGTTCCCAGGCTAGTGTGCCTTTTCTTCTTTTGTTCCTTAATTACTTGAGAGATACCTTGAGTGATTTCTTGAGTGATATCCTGAGTACCACTTAGGTGGGTCATTAGGTGTGGATTAGTTGCTAAAGTCTTTGTGTCTTGACCTCTTGAACTTTGTGAAGAGTTTTCCTGAGAAGATGGCTGTATTGCACTTAGTTGTGCTTTGGCTTGGCTTCGTGTATAGGGGCGAGCTGTGGTTTTGTGGCTTGTGTCAGCCAGATCTGTGTAGGGATTGCAGGGGGGTGCAGCATCCGGAGGTGCCACCATGGATTGGCTACTGGATGGTGTCAGTAATTCATCTGTGGAGAGGGTCTGGGTTTGGGTCTGGTGTGGTTGATTGGTGTTGGCGTTCTGTGTGCCTCTGGATCTGGTGTCAGTTTTTGTGGGGAGGGCTAATTTCCAGATGTCTGGCAAGCGGGATGTGTCGTCACGCTTGTTCATGTTGTGAGGGTGTTTCTCTATCTCGATGGCTTCCATGATTATTCTCTTGTGGTGATGTTCCGTGTTAAAGAGCAATTTGGAATCTGCAAAATTAATTTCGTGTCCTGTTTCTTTCATGTGTTGGAAAAGAGAGGAAGTTTTTTCTTCTTTTTTGACGGCATTCTTGTGTTCTGCGATACGTGCATTTATTCGTCTGTTTGTTTGTCCAATGTACGTGGCTGGGCAGACTTTGCAGGGTATTTCATAGATCCCTTGGTTTTCCAACTGGATTTTATCCTTGGGGTTTCTGAGGATATTGGCTATTTTTTGGTTGGTGCAAAAGGCTGTTTTGATATTGTGTTTATGGAGGATTTTGCTAATTTTATCTGTAGTGCCCTTGATATAAGGAAGGAGGGCCATGCCATTGTTTTCTTCTGTGTCTTGGTTTTTGGGGGGTGTTTCCTTTTGGGGGGTGTTTCCTTTTTCCCCCCAAAAACCAAGACACAGAAGAAAACAATGGCATGGCCCTCCTTCCTTATATCAAGGGCACTACAGATAAAATTAGCAAAATCCTCCATAAACACAATATCAAAACAGCCTTTTGCACCAACCAAAAAATAGCCAATATCCTCAGAAACCCCAAGGATAAAATCCAGTTGGAAAACCAAGGGATCTATGAAATACCCTGCAAAGTCTGCCCAGCCACGTACATTGGACAAACAAACAGACGAATAAATGCACGTATCGCAGAACACAAGAATGCCGTCAAAAAAGAAGAAAAAACTTCCTCTCTTTTCCAACACATGAAAGAAACAGGACACGAAATTAATTTTGCAGATTCCAAATTGCTCTTTAACACGGAACATCACCACAAGAGAATAATCATGGAAGCCATCGAGATAGAGAAACACCCTCACAACATGAACAAGCGTGACGACACATCCCGCTTGCCAGACATCTGGAAATTAGCCCTCCCCACAAAAACTGACACCAGATCCAGAGGCACACAGAACGCCAACACCAATCAACCACACCAGACCCAAACCCAGACCCTCTCCACAGATGAATTACTGACACCATCCAGTAGCCAATCCATGGTGGCACCTCCGGATGCTGCACCCCCCTGCAATCCCTACACAGATCTGGCTGACACAAGCCACAAAACCACAGCTCGCCCCTATACACGAAGCCAAGCCAAAGCACAACTAAGTGCAATACAGCCATCTTCTCAGGAAAACTCTTCACAAAGTTCAAGAGGTCAAGACACAAAGACTTTAGCAACTAATCCACACCTAATGACCCACCTAAGTGGTACTCAGGATATCACTCAAGAAATCACTCAAGGTATCTCTCAAGTAATTAAGGAACAAAAGAAGAAAAGGCACACTAGCCTGGGAACTTCCTCTCTGCCCAGAACATTGGAGGCTAGACACCACACCCCCTCTACAGTATTTATAGGAACTCAAACATTGAGATCCCGCTCTGTTCCAGTAACAAGAAGCCGAAAGCACCAGCCTGAAGATGACGAGTGAGACCTCGTCGAAACGTCGCCTAGACACCCCAACTTTTACACGGGAAGACACCCGAGGACACCAAAACCTGCATTCCTGTACCCGTGAAAATCTACGAAAGCAAATATATATATATATATATATATAAAATACATTTTTATTCAAGTTATATAAAGACAGGTAAAAATAAACAAATACAACAAAAAAGTATATACAACAGTAGAGCCCAACAGAATATGATTTTTTTTATTATGGTTTTTTACGTTGTATAATTTAAGGAAGAGAACACTGGGAAAGGCTGTATATTGTCTCCCTGCTTATTTAACTTATATGCAGAATTCATCATGCGAAAGGCTGGGCTGGATGAATCCCAAGCCGGAATTAAGTTTGCCGGAAGAAATATCAACAACCTCAGATATGCAGATGACACAACCTTGATGGCAGAAAGTGAGGTGGAATTAAAGAACCTTTTAATGAGGGTGAAAGAGGAGAGTGCAAAATATGGTCTGAAGCTCAACATCAAAAAAACAAAGATCATGGCCACTGGGCCCATCACCACCTGGCAAATAGAAGGGGAAGAAATGGAGGCAGTGAGAGATTTTACTTTCTTGGGCTCCATGATCACTGCAGATGGTGACAGCAGTCACGAAATTAAAAGACGCCTGCTCCTTGGGAGAAAGGCGATGGCAAACCTAGACAGCATCTTAAAAAGCAGAGACATCACCTTGCCAACAAAGGTCCGTATAGTTAAAGCCATGGTTTTCCCAGTAGTGATGTATGGAAGTGAGAGCTGGACCATCAAGAAGGCTGATCGCCGAAGAATTGATGCTTTCGAATTATGGTGCTGGAGGAGACTCTTGAGAGTCCCATGGACTGCAAGAAGATCAAACGTATCCATTCTTAAGGAAATCAGCCCTGGGTGCTCACTGGAAGGACAGATCCTGAAGCTGAGGCTCCAATACTTTGGCCACCTCATGAGAAGATAAGACTCCCTGGAAAAGACCCTGATGTTGGGAAAGATGGAGGGCACAAGGAGAAGGGGACGACAGAGGACGAGATGGTTGGACAGTGTTCTTGAAGCTACCAGCATGAGTCTGACCAAACTGCGGGAGGCAGTGGAAGACAGTAGTGCCTGGCGTGCTCTGTTTCATGGGGTCACGAAGAGTCGGGCACGACTAAACGACTAAACAACAACAACAACAAAAGGTTATTACATAAGGTCCAGGAAGCCAGGTGCTAGTTGTCTCTTGGTCTATTTTTCTCAGATTGTCTTCTGTCAAGTGTTCCCACTGGGCAATGTTTTTAAATCAACAGTACTTGTATCAACTTACAATCATATATTGGTTTAATAAGTTGAGATAGGAACAAGTGTTTCAGCCATGTGTGCAGCCCCTTTGCTGCTCCTTTCCTGGCAGAAGCAAACAAGCTAGGGCATCTTCCAATACACTGTCTTCTTCTGAACTGGGAAATTCTGGTTAGCAGCTTTGGAAAAACCAGGATACAGTGTATAAGTCAGCTTCAAACAATGGCTTAGCAGCTTCAGAACATGCTTGAATATTAACTGTGCTTGCCTGGTTGGGACAAACTGGGAAAGTAATGTTAATAGAAGACTTCCTTGTTTGCTTGCACAAAGGAAAGCATGAGTGGGTTTTGTGCACAGCCAACTTCTCCATTAATCTTGGCTTATGACTGCTGTGAAGTTCCACCAACTGAAATGCTCTTGCCTTAGGGGTTTGAAACAGTATGCTGATTGGTTCACTTACTTGAGCCATTTCTAAAATGATTTACTGAATAATTTTATCAAGGTACTTTTGGTGTAATTTATTCTTGAACCTTTTAAAGAGATTTATCACAGGCATGAAATTCAACAAAGATTCTTCATGTTAGGAAAAGCTTCCTCTACTGAATTTGTGTCATGAAAGTCTTTCCATCTCCATAAGATCCACTTTTACAAGACAGGCCAGGAAAGCTTTTTGTTCCCTATATATAGAATATAGAAACTGTCGTTCAGATCTCTCTATCATCTATCTATATCTATCTATCTATCTATCTATCTATCTATCTATCTATCTATCTATCTATCTATCTATCATCTATCTATCTATCATCTCTCTCTCTCTCTATCTATCTATCATCTATCTATCTATCTATCTATCTATCTATCTATCTATCTATCTATCTATATCTATCTATCATCACAGATGAAACAGAATACTTTGTCTCAAATAAACACATCTCAGTTTAACTAGCAGAGATGTAAATGGACCTTTTGCCCACACATGTGAGCTGTTATTAAAGCAGGAAATCTCTAATAAACCATAGTGTTCTGTTTCATCCAAACTGGGAATCCATGGTTATTGGCAATGGAAAAAGTCAGAATCTTAAACCCTCTTCAAACTGTAGCTTAAGATCGTGACTTGTATGCAACCTGGTAACCATAGTTTTCTGGTTCTGATGAAATGGAAAACTGTGATTAATTGGAGACTGTCTGGTTTAATCACTGCTTGTATGAAGGGAAAAGTGAAAGCACTGCTAATGCAGGAAACATTTGTTGTTGTTGTTTAGTCGTGCCCGACTCTTCGTGACCCCATGAAACAGAGCACGCAAGGCACTCCTGTCTTCCACTGCCTCCCGCAGTTTGGTCAAACTCATGCTGGTAGCTTCGAGAACACTGTCCAACCATCTTATCCTCTGACGTCCCCTTCTCCTTGTGCCCTCAATCTTTCCCAACATCAGGGTCTTTTCCAGGGAGTCTTCTCTTCTCATGAGGTGGCCAAAGTACTGGAGCCTCAGCTTCACGATCTGTCCTTCCAGTGAGCACTCAGGGCTGATTTCCTTCAGAATGGATAGGATGCAGGAAACATACTTATTAATATTTTGGCTTGTTAAACAAAGATACGATTGTCCGAACTTTAAATATCTGTTTTTAAGCTGATATTGTTTTCTGAAGCTGATAGAATAAGATCTGAAAAGTAGGACATGTTGAGACCAGTCATCCTGTGAACTCCCTGTGTGTAACAGGTTAAGGTCTTCCATATTGATGCTTCACACACTCCTGGTGTTCAGGGAAGCCAGCATTTCATAGGGACCTATGTTTGGTGGAAATTTTTACTCCAATCTCTAATGTTGTGGTGCTCCAGTATGTATGCAGAAGTTAGCATTAGCAAAAAAATGTGGTGCAATAAATGTGGACGCCTATGTTTTTGCAGAGCTCTGTTTGTGTGCATGCCTGGACACCTGCATCATCAGAGTAGCTGTGCTTTGATGGATTGCATTTGGTCATACTAGTCTAGCTGCTCCAGCATCCTTACAGAATTTCTTAATATAGGTGTACAATCCTTTTAAGAAAAATGAATTGTCTTTCTCTAGCAGTATTATGTTTGCTGTGTGATTTGAGAAAACCTATTCCTCCTAATAGCAGCAGTTGTAACAACCATGTTTGAAGAGAACTGTTTATGCAGGCACATGAAGTTTCTGTATGCCAGTCTAGTCAGTGTGACTGCCTAAGGATGCACCAAAAGGCATTGGCTGATCTATATGTAACCTTTATCATGCAGAGACTGCTTGAATTAACTTCTGCATATGTCTGCTTCCCATCATCAGTATAACAGTATGGCTGATTACCGTATTTTTCGCTCTATAGGACGCACTTTTTCCCCTTCAAAAATGAATGTGCGTCCTATGGAGCGAAGACGCCATAGCCGCGCGTCACCTCTCCAGCCGGGAGAGCGCGCGCGGGGGGCTAAAGCAGCTGGAGAGGTGACGCGCGGCTATGGCAGGAGCCTCTATAGCCGTGCGCCACCTCTCCAGCCAGGAGAGCACGCGTGGGGCTAAAGAAGCCCGGCTTACTCTCTCCCGGCTGGAGAGGTGACGCGCGGCTATGGCAGGAGCCTCTAAAGAAGCCATAGCCCCGCGATCCTCTCCCAGCTGGAGAAGTGACGCGTGACTATGGCAGCAGCCTCTCCGCTGCGCCTTTCCGCTGCTCCCTGACCTGCTCTTTGGGGCTGGTGGTGGGCTTCCCCCCGCCAGCCCCAGAGAGCACGTTGAAAGGAACCTGAAGCCTGGAGAGCGAGAGGGGTTGGTGCGCACCAACCCCTCTCGCTCTCCAGGCTTCCAAGGTAGCCGCCTGAACGGCAGCTTGTTTTAGAGCGGGAAAACTGAAGGGGCGCTGGGCAGAGAGTGGAAGAATTTTTTTCCCTTGTTCTCCCCCCTCTAAAATAAGGTGCGTCCTATTGTCCGGTGCGTCCTATGGTGCGAAAAATATGGTATGTCAGTTTTCCATATCACATGGACAGGTAGCTGCCGAAATGGAAAGCAGTACAATAGAAACTCTACACTTGAAGGTAGTAGCATGGTGAAGACATCACAAGGAGGCAGTTTGAAATGACATTACAAATACACATTACAAAATAATTATGTCTGCCTGTAGATTCACTTGTGGTTTGTTTCCTAAGCCAAACATTTGAGACAGCATCTCTGATTTTGTGAAAGAGATAGAGCTTTGGATTGAGAAAATGTGATTTGGGTCTATGCTATCAGTCACCCCTCTACCAATTCCCTAAATAATAACTGATTCTCTTTATGCAGTGCACACACCATGCCTAATAGTTCTCTTGCTTGCGTTGCATTCTGTTGAGGCAGTCCTTCCACACTGAGATTTAATATTTTAACATTAATTAACAGATTGATTGTAATCGTCAATGAAACTCTAAATACAAATATGTGTGTTGTCTTTGCAGAGTTACACAGGGATGGACTTTTCATGTTGATCATGTATACACATGGGTACAGTTAACATTTGAAATAGACATGAAACAACAATTAAGCCATTCATATAAATTTCATATTAGTTTTATTAAAAATATAAATGTCAAAGCTCTAAATGGGAGATGACCTTTTCATGTATATCACATTATCTTAGAGAAGAAAAGTAGCTACAAAGCCTATAGGGAAATTGAATCTGTGGTGCCTTTTTATTGTTCCCTCTGTATCGCTGATTCTAATTTTAGAAGCTTACATCATTTTAGTTCTAGTGACAGCCTCTCTCTTACATTCACTCCCCCTCCCCTCCCCTCTCCTCTGCTCTCCCCCCTCCCTCCTAGGATGGCTTACATTTTCATACGGCTGTTGAATCTTTCTGTGCCTTTTGATAGGATTTTAGCTGCAATGAAAACTATTGTACACTTGCTGTTTAATGTCAGAGCATAATGTCACTATGGAAGAGGAAATGAGGGGAGTTCATAGGGGCTGTTTTTAATGTCTCACCTGTGCAAAGACTGAAGAATAAAATCATCTTTAAAAATCAAAGTATAGATCTAACCTTGCTTGAAAATATTTATGGAAGATATTTAAGTGCAATGTGTGTGTGTGTGTGTGTGTGTGTGTGTGTGTGTGTGATCTGCCAGCAGTATGAAGTCACTCAAGGCTTGCCAGTGCAGCATGAAGATTCTCTCAGATTCCTTTCCATCTGCCAATATTCATTTCCATCATTGGTCCTTTCTGTTTTGGAATACATTTCAAACACTTTTGTATGTAACTTTAAACTCTTGAAACTCTTCTGTTGAAACACTAAAATGTTAGGGGGACCCATCACTATTCATTCATATTCTCTCCCTCCCTCTTTCTCCATGTATAATATGTATTAAAATACTGCTGATTAACATTGCCTTTTGCTGCCTATTACCAAGGTATTTTCAAGTTATCAACTCCCGAGTACAGTGGGTTACCGAAGCCACGCTACTACTTTACACTGCATTGGAAGTAACCTGCTAGCTACTGTACTGGCATTTCCCCTATCACTTGCTTTTTCATGTAGTAGTGCACAGGGGAATTAATTCAAACATTCATCTTCAGGCCACAAATAATGAATTAGGAGAGTTGACATTTTTTGGACATCTGGAATGAAAAGTAGCTGCTTGGCTAGAAGTCCTGTGATGGGCATACCATTCTCTTGATGGTGGGTTTGCATAATTATTGATTAAAGTATATCTTCTAAAAAAAGAACAGGCCTCTAGTCCTGTTGAAAAAATGTCAAAAAATAAAACTCCAAACAGTATTCAGATTACAAAAATACAGTGTTTCCATCATATTCACATCACCCTGTTGGTTTTCTCTCCTACTTCAGTATGTAGATGGATTATTTTAAAGTGTTTAATAAAAGAAAAAAGTCACTTTATTTCATTTATAGCCTTTTTTTAAAAAAATGAAATAAATAATTTACAGACAAATACATATTTAATATAGCCTTAGCTCTGATTGCATTCATTTTAAAATCCTACTTGGTTATTTTCCTCTGTTGCAGATAATGAATTTTGATCATTTGACATTTGTCTTCAACAGATAATTTATTAAGGAATTTATGTAAGAGTGGCATAAAGACAATTTGCTTTTTAAAAGGGTGCCAGCGTAGAATTAGGTCAGTTTTTCACCCTGCACATAGCTGTTAGGCTGGCAGGATTGCATGTAGGGGCTGAGATACATTCCCCAGGGTGTTGCAGTAGCTGCAGTCTGATTCGTAGGAAAAGGAAAAGGATGATGTCATCTTCACTTAAAGGGGAAACTAGAAAGGAAGGGGAGAAAATCCCCTTATTAAGCTTATGTTTACAGTAGTTGTGAAATATTGCATTCACTTAAAAATCTTTGGTGGAGTAAATTCATGCACAATGCAGCAATTTCAAAACTAACACACACAGTTCAACTGTACATCAGGCATCTTTTCTTAAAATAAAAATAAACTGCATGTCTCTTAATATGATACAGCCTGTTTTAGTGTAGTTACATTGCATCACTGAACAATTATTTTTAAGTTGAACTCTTTGGAAAACCTAGTTTCTTACTTGGGGTTTATACCTGTTCACTTTTGAGCAGTGTTAACATGAATCATTTAAAAAGATGTAGGTACAGTAGTGGGACTGCTCATCTGCTGCCTTATTGTAATAAAAAAAAATAGTTTAAATGCTGAATACTTTCTCATTTTTCAAGCAGTACTGAATATATTTTAAAAATAAATAAGGAAAATTATTTAAATAAAGCATATTCTAGGTACACATCAGTTTTATCCAGTGCTGCTCTTCTGTTCATGGAAAGCTCTTTGAGACCCAGAGGAGGCTTTGGAGAGCAAAAGGAAGGCAATTTCCTCTTTCTCCTCCCGTGCCCTTATTCCACGCTGTGCTGGTGGGTTCCCTAATACTCTGGATTAAATCTGGGAGCCAGTTAAAGGGGCTACAGAGGGCAAGGTGATTAGTGAAAAATCACCTCCTCCCATATAGGGAAGCCTCCACTGGATCAAACAGGGTCTCCTGTGAATGGAAGGATGCTGATGGATACAACCCTATGTTTTAAAAGTTATTTTCATGTTGCTGCCTTCGAATATAGAACCCAGTTTCTACACAAGATCTCAATTGCATGTATATCTTTGTTTCTCCATTTCTGGCCAGTTCAAGCTTTGATGAGTTCTGCTCTTAACTAATATATTTTGGGAAGATAGAAATCGAATGTAACTTGCAGGTTGATGTAAACTTGTGGGTGAATGACACCCATTTTCAACCACAAAGTGTTTCGCTTTGGTCATAAAAGCAAATTTGGTCTGCCTTTTGTAGTATACCTACTGTAAGATGGTCACCCTGACTAGTGATTAAAATTATCTTTCAACATTACTGGAGAAAGTTTAGTCTCTTCAATAAAATTCCTTGCTATGAGAGGGTGTGGATAGGCAGAATCTGTAGGGAGATAATAAGTAGCAGGTCATAATGAAGGAATTGTCAGTGCCAAATTTTATCACAATGATAAGAAATATGCTTTGTCCATAATAATACTTAGAAAAAAATGTGAGCTGATACACACATTTCAAGAGTAAGTGCTAAAAAAAACAACACCCAAAGGAATTGTGTGCACAGTCAGATCAGCAGAGTGATATGAAATGTAACATAGAGTATGTTTTGCTGAATTGTTGTTGTACAGAGGTGTGTTTATACTAGGTCAATAAAGATGCTCTGGCTGCATCTGCAGATACAGTAGCCAATTGATCTAATGCAGTTTCTAAAGGCTTTCTATACAGGTGATGTCATCCTTTTAGCTCCATTCCCCTCCCACTCTCTCCCCTCCTTATTAGATATTTCATCTTGCTGCGGAGCATCCAATCGATGAGAGCTTCTCCTGAGGGAGCTGCTGAGAAACGAGCAAAGATAGTAGGAATTAGGACTCGAGCGTTCAGTCTTGCTGTGGATGTTGCCTTTTGCAATGTATTAGAAATGTTTTAATTGGTAAATGCTGGGTTTGGATTAACCATGTATCTGGCTGTGCATTAGAATTCTAAGCTATACTGCAGCATTTTTAAACTCTGCATTGGAGGGGGTTGGGAGGGAAATGGCTTTGATCGCAGAGGCTTTGAGCAATTCTGTAGTGCAAACCTGTTAAGAGTACTGTATATATTTATATATCTTGAAGATGCTAGCTGAGAATGGATTTACTCTTGTCATGGTGGGCAAGAGTATAAAGAAGGAACTTTAATATGAAGGATTCCACAGTCATCCAAGATCTGCTTTAACAAGAATCTTTGCAAAACTATACCTGCATTATAAAATGTGAAGATGAGGAAATGGGACTCGAAGACTAACCAGCTTTAACCTGTGCCTTGCAATGGGAAAATACTTAAAAGGAATTCAGCTTTCAGCTTTCCAGAGACTGTTGCATTTAACTTGTAAACCTTTCTAGAATTTATTCTAGCTGTTTCAGGTATATTTCCTGCCTGGGAAAATCTATTGACCTTTGTATTTGAATAAGAAGCAGCACTGAAAATTTTGAATGTGCAGTTATATACTTGTCGAAATTGGACTCTTTTTGCAGTAATTTTTGCAACACTGAAAGCCACTGAGATACAGTAGGAATTTAATTTTTAATTAATCACTGTGAAATTAAAGTCTACTTGATTTTGTGCCTGAAAATCCATTTCTTTGGCGTATGGTTTCTAAACTTCTAAGGATCTTAATTTCTTGTTGGTGAGTGGAAACTTTCCCTTCAACCCAGGAAATGGCTTTTCTTGTTCGTTGTTACGCCAACTGCCTGCAGCCTTGGGCCTCTAAAGTAAGTAAGAATTCATATGTAGGTTTTTTCTCAAGCTGAACATAACTTGAAAATAGCTATTACTTAAGAACTTATTAAAGTTTAAACATACAATCAGTTTGTTTTCTAGTTTTGAAACTCTCTAATACTATTGTGGTAATCTTAGGATGTTTCAGTTTGGTGTAAGAGAAATCTTTAAATCTAACAAGATATATATTAATGCTTGAGCTCTTTGGCCTCCTTAACAGTCACCTAAAGTCGCAGAAAGCTGTGGTTATGGTTTCCTCATTTTGCTTGTAATTAGGAAATGATCGTGTCTTCAAAGTAACACCATTATGTATGTGAAGATAGTCAGTTTGTAAAACAACTGTTAATGGCTGTATTTCTTGCTACATATATGACATTGCAAGAGGAAACAATTATCTGTAAAGCTACATATTTTGGATATGCTTACACTTTCTTTTTAAACAAAAGTTATACCTCCATGAAAGTTTCACTGCTTCTTCACAACAGCAAACTTTCGTGTCCTAGAAGCTATTTTCTGGTTGTTAAGGCTGAAGTGAAGTAATTGACTTGTGGGTGGAAAGTTCATAGAGCTCCTGAGCTTGAAAGTTCGTCTAGTATTCTCCCTCTTAATATTATTATGATAATGTAACATAGTAATAATAAATATGTACAGTACACAAAATTTGTTGATGTTTTGAAAATGAAGAACTAAAAATCAACTAAAAATTGTGTCACCCCCATTTGTCTCTACAATTTCAACGTGCTGTGTGCTAGGAATAGGTAGCATCCCTCTTTAGTATTGTTCTTGGCAAGGATTTAAGATAGCAAATGTTTGTTTAAAAGTTGGTGGCTGTTTCATGTGACCAGCAGCTTTTATATTCAGGGCATCTTTATTTATCTCTTCATCGTTTTGAGGTCAGATTTTCGAACCTATTTTTCTTACCAGCCCTGCAAATAAGTGATTTGAAAAGCTGAATATCCACTTTGGTCTTGTATTGTTGTCAGGCTGGATGCTCTGCTCTTAGAATTCTCCTGTATCCATCTTCTGTTTCCTGTCTTTCCCCCTACCCTGAATAACTATCACAACACTGTATTTCTTCAGCTAGGAAAGGCAGCTGTGCTGTGGCAGTTCCCAATATCAACCTACATGCTCAGGTGTGCACCACCCCCACCCCCAATATGAGACTGAAAAAGGAGAGAAGACATATAGCCAGCATAGTGAAATTGACACCCATGACAGTAACTAGTTTCTTTTCTAATATGCTTGCTTAGGAAAACATTTCTGCCCCTGCTCTTTGTTTCCTGGGATTCAAAGTTCAGTGACCCTGTGACACTAGAAGACTTGAGTGCTGCTTTCTTAGCACTATGTGTTTTCTAGCTTAGAGAAGTAATGTAGCATACTAAATCCTGACAAGATGGAGTCTCTGTGTGTAGGTGGCTATTATGGTGGAGAAGTGGGGATATGACCAGTTCTGGATAGGGTTGTGCTGTTTCAGAAGGATCTTGTGGGTGTTTGTTGATCCATCATTGCCCTGGAGGCCTAGATGGCTGAAGTGGCTAAGTTTCAGTTCCAGCAGATTTGCAAGCTATGGCTTTACTTGGAGTGATCAGTGACTGATTTGGGACAATTTTTAAAAAAGAGTGTTTCTTTTCACTGGGTATGTGTCATGGACTGGCTGGATGCAGAGGAGTGGGAGGGGCACCAGCTGGGGAACCCCCAAGGGAAGGAGACTCAGAGCCAGGGGGTTGGTGGTTGGACGATGATGAGTTCTCAAAGGAAGAAGAGGGAGCAGACTGGGAGGGGAGGTGTTTGAAGCTGAAGGGTTAACAGAGTTTAGTGAGCAGGAAGAGGCTGTGACAGGGAACAGTTCAGAATCGGAGGCAAAAGAGGAGGCTAGTGAGGAGGGGGGGGGGCCCAAGAAGCAGAGTGGAAGCAGGCTGCTGAAGAAGGCAGGGAGTCTTCCTGTCCTGCTGTGACCAGCTCCCC
The DNA here is from genome assembly GCF_964106915.1 of Podarcis gaigeae. Classification (NCBI taxonomy): domain Eukaryota; kingdom Metazoa; phylum Chordata; class Lepidosauria; order Squamata; family Lacertidae; genus Podarcis; species Podarcis gaigeae. The sequence continues at coordinate 57,858,312 of NC_139679.1, forward strand.
TCCTCCCTGGTCTCCCAGAACATGAAGAGGAATGAAAAGGGTGGAGCAAAGAGAGACAAGACGAAGGAGCCTCAGTTTCCTGGGGAAGGACCAAGGGGAGGAGCAGCCTTAGAGAGTGGTGGGAAGGCAGGACCCTTCAGTCCTCACAACTGCCTCATTGGGGCAAGACCTACTGGAAGACTTGCTGTGATCACTAGGCCTGAGCTATCTTGTTTCTTTGAATAAAGAGTTAACTTCACGGATACCTTGTGAGTTATTGCTGACTTGCTCCCAACTCCTGCCTTGATAGTATGTTGGGGATCACGTGGGCAGTCACATTTCACTATTTTGTTCACAGTTCTGTCACTTTACTTTAAAAAATGATATTTTAGACTGGGAAAGATGAAAAAAAGAAGGAAAAGGGCAACCAAAGGGAGCCAAGGGCTGGAACAACTCCACAATGAGGAAAGATTACAACTTGGGAATTTTTAATTTAGAAGAAAGGTGAACAAGGGGAATGATAGACCATAGTGTGATGAAAGTGAATAGAGAAGCCCCCCCTTGAAATAATAGAACTTGTGCCTTCCTGTAAAGCTGAATGTTAGAAGATTCAGAACAAGACAAAAGGAAGTACTTCTACACACAGCGGACAGTTAGAAATATAGAATTTGTTCGTTCAAGATGTAGTGGCGGCCACCAATATGGCTTTAAAAGAGAATTAGATGGATTCGTGGATTCAGGGCTATGTTTTACCTTTACTGTCAGAGACAAAATGTGGCACTGAATACCAGTTGCTGGGAATCATAAGTGGGGTGAGTGCTCTTGCACTCTGGTCCTGCTTGGCCACTGTAAGGAGATAATGCTGGACTAGGTGGACCATTGGCCTGATCCAATAGGATCTTCCTTATGTTCTTACATAATGATGATGTGAAGGAGTCAGAATGGTGGCAATACATCCTGTCCTCACTCTTGAGTGGACAGATACTTTTGCCACATTGTACAGCACCCCATCACCAAAATGTTTTACAGAGTGGTCAAAGATTTTTGTGAAACACTTCAAACCTATTCCCATTTTTGCCCCAGGCCTACTAGATGCTGCTTTATTCAAGGTAAAGGTAAAGGCACCCCTGACAGTTAAGTCCATCCGCGAACAACTCTGGGGTTGTGGCGCTCATTTTGCTTTACAAGCAAGAATAAAAGTTTGTGTTAATTAGGAATCTTAAACTATGTGTTGTAGTTCATTACTTTTTTTGGTTGTGCGGTTTTCTCCTTTCTTCACGTAGTCAAGCTTTTCTAAATGTATCATGTAGTAAATCTGAGTTTGACTGGCCATTTCCCATCATACATTCTAAAATACTTTCAGGTTCATTCTTGGGTTGTTTGTGTACGGTATTCAAAATTCCTTATCACCTCTTACCAATGTACCACTGTTAAGAAATATTACTGCTTACATGATCAGTTTTTTATTGGCATGTAGGATTTTATTTAATTTAAGAAATTTTGCTTTTCAGACAGACCTCACAAAGCAGTTTAAATAAGTTGTGACTGATGGACCACCAAAGATTTTTTTTACCTATATTTCAAGCCATTTAAAGTTTGTTTCATTCCCGGAATGTTAAACCTCCCCCCATAAGTTTGAAATAGGAATGGGTTGTCCCAACTTAAATAATCTATTAACTATACATTACCTTCCAAAGCCTTGACCGTGTGAAGCAAATTATAGTATATAATGTTTAAATATTCAATTATGCTTCTTACTTGGAAACTGAATCTTTTCTAAGGGCTTAGACCTAATTGAGATAATGTAAATACAACTTGTAAGGGTATCTTGATCTCTGCAGAAGTGTTGATGGAATGAATAGTGCAGGTATTATAATAATGTAAGTACAATGAGTACAGCACTGCTGTTATGTTTTTAATCTGTTAAAATCAAATGTTTCACGTGTTACTGAACCATTACTGTGAGACATTGAAGGGATTTGATCTGTCTGAAACAATTTATCCCAGGATAAAACTCTTTAAGTCATAAAACATTTTGGGTCCATGAGCATACTTACAAACTGAGAAACTGCCATGTGTGCACAAGGAACTCTGGTGGCATGAAGGTAGCACTCTATAGGCACTTGTGACCCTATGGATGTCATATTGGAGACCCCTGAGTTATGTCAACTAGTCCATCCTTGCAAGGGTGTAATTTCTTGACCTGGTCGTGATGGGATCTACTTTCCTATATAATTTTAAGAATACCAATAAGAAATAACATTGATGTGGGAACATAAATCTACATAAATAAAAGTTTATTTTAAAAAGAAAAATAAGAACCCTTTGCTTTTTATAATACCATTTGCAGTAAGTCTCTTTTTAGAAAGAACTTACTTGAAGACGAACCTTTAATTTAATGCAGAGATCTTAATAATGTAATCATGACATCCTAGCAAGCTGATTGAGTTAAAAGATCTACTTCTTGTACATGGGAAAGCAATTGTGAAGTAAGATATTTGACTCTTGAGGTTAAATATTATAAATAATACATTAGGCCTGACTCATACCTAATAGTCAATCTGTTGTTGGTTTTCTATTGGACAAGTGTACTCTCTTCTCCTGATCTCTTCCTCCTTCCATCCCTGTTTGGGGCAAACCGTAGTTTTCATTTCTGATCAAAATGGGCAAAAAGCAACTTGCCTCCAAACTTAAATGAAAAACCCATTTCAAGCTCTAATTTCTAGGCAAATTGTGGTTTGTGCAAATCAGTCGCAGCCAAGATTGTGCGCTCCAGATGTTGTTGGATTCCAACTGATTCAATTTGAATCAAATTAGGTGGAGCCATAGTTCAGTGGTAAAATCAATGTTTTATACACAGGAGGTCCCAGTTTCAACCCCTGGCACCTCCGGGTAGAAAAGGCTCTTGACTCAGATCCTGGAGAGCCACTTCTAGTCAGTGTAGACAATGTTGTTCTAAATGGACCAATGGTCTGACTTGTGTGTAAAGCATATCATCCTATGGTTAAAAAGCAGCCTCTGTCATAAAAATTACATTTAGAATGCTTACATTCAGAATTGTTACTAATTAATAGTATTTGAAATCGACTTCTTGTGATATTACTACGTTAAAATATTATTTGGTCACATAGATAATGTACACGTTGCCTATTTAAATCTGACTGCTATAGATAAAAGTGCAATCCTCTGCATGTCTACCTAGAAAAAAGTTGTATTAATTTCAGGGGACCATACTCCCTGGTGAGTGTAATGGTGGTTGCAAAACTCCCACCCTCCTGGACCACTTGAACATAGCTGAGGATCTTGGTGAACCACTTCTTGATTTTCCCAGACAGTTATAGCAATTTTAATGTACTGTGCTAGATGCTGTATGATTTTTAATTGTATTCTTATTGCTGCTTTTATTTCTTACGTATTATTGTATCACAATCTGAATTCCATAAAATTCAAATTTGTAATACAATAAGATACAATGTAAGAAATAGAATATAAGAAGCAGCAACATTACAATTAAAAATCAATGTATATTTTTAATACAATGGGTGTGCTGTCTTCACCCATAAATCCACAGACATAACAAGAGACCGCCTGAATGGTTTGCAGGCCACAGTTTGGGAATCCCTTGGGTATAGGATTACAATCTTAATCTATACTGCTTCAGTTGATTCTCTGTTGGGATTCTTAATGGAAGCACCCCACCTTCCAAGACAACCATGTACCTTCTACTTGTCTGTTGTTGATTTTGCTTTCCTTCTGTTAACACACTGTATAACATTCAGAAAGATGATTTGTTGCCCACCGACCATTGATGTCACCAGTTTTAGTTGAATACAAATTTCATTTCCTTGTTTAAAACAAGAGTTCCTAGTAACTTGAAATAAATCACTCTGTTTTCATTGCTTTTGATTTTCTTTGCATTGTTTAAAGTGGTTTAAAATAGGTAAAAATGCTTGGGCACTTACTGGAACAAATTTTCACAGCTCTTACCGTAAGGTTGCTATAATCAAAGACAGATGTAGAAAATTATGTAGCATAAATGCTTTTATATTCTCTGGCATTTTCGCTCTTCTTAATTCTGAAATGGTACATTGCATTTTTGTCCTTCAAGGCTTAATAATAGGAACTTAGCCAGCTTGATCAGATAACTAATTTTATCCTTCTGTAGTTTTTAAGGAAAAAATATTGGTAATGTTTTTATTGCTTGTGAATGTTTAACTTCTGTTTTCTTTTATATGTTGCTCATTGTCAGACGTGTGTGTTGATTTATATAAAATGCTTTGTACCATGAAAGGCTTTGAAGGCTTCTTTGTGACAGGGGATACAGTCGTACTTTGGTTTTCAAACAGCTTAGTTCTCGAACATTTTGACTCCCGAACGCCGCAAACCTGGAAGTGACTGTTCTGCAAACTATTTTTGGAATCTGAACGTCTGACCGGACTTCCTTGGCTTCCGATTGGCTGCAAGAGCTTCCTGCAGCCAATCAGAAGTCGTGCTTTGTTTCCGAACACCCGAGGTACTACTGTATTAAAAGTGTCAGCATTATTGTAGAGCTTGTTGCACACAAACTAATAATACTTCTACAAATTTGTAAAACATAAGTGAAAGCCCAAGTTCATAGATGCTTGGTATATTTAAAGAGGGATGGAGTTCCAATGAACCAGTGCTACCAAATTGAAGGACCTGTTTCATGTACAGACAATCCAAGCAACTAAAACACAAGGTACTGTTCAACAGAGCCTCTTCAGCACACCATAGTGGTTGGACAGGATTGTAGGGGGCAGAGATGTTCTTGCAGGTAGCCTAGTTCTGAGCTATATAGGGCCTTATGTACCAACTTTAAAACCTTGAGCGTGGCTAAGTAGCATACTGGCAACCAGTACAATTCCTTAGGTCTGCTTCACACACAAGTCTAGCTGTGGTTTTTGGTCCCAACTTAAAGACATCTCCACATAAGCAGCACTGAAATAATTCATTTATGAAGTTAACATCATAAGCACAACATTATCTTTGTTAATTTTCAATAGGTTGGCCGTCATATTAGTGGATAGCCTATTATCACCTAGGGAATTCACAGCTGAGATGGCATGTCAATTGAAGGCTTGCGGCTCACACTCCCAACCATCACTCTCAAACTGTGTGAAAATACTTTTCTTTTAAAAATTAGCAACAAATGTTTATTGGAGACTACATTGACAACAATGATTTATGTCAACAACAAATTTAAAACAAATTTGACCTGAAAATTTTCAGAATTTATTACATCATATTTGCAGGAGGTGTATAAGGGGTGAGATGATATTTCAGGTCTCTTTCAAGTTATGCAAGTCTTAATGTGACAATAATCAGTGATTGTCCAATGTCCAAGTGTCCAATCTAGTCATATGTATAAACACAAAGTTAGAGATTTATCAAGTGATTGTTTTCATGAGAACAGCATGAGAACAGAAATCATGCTCCGGTGGTGCGGCGGCAGTGGGAGGCCCCATTAGCTAAAGTGGTGCTTCAGGTTAAGAACAGTTTCAGGTTAAAAATGGAAGTCCGGAATGAATTAAGTACTTAACCCGAGGTACCACTGTAATACATATTGCATTCTCATTAAAACCAGATGTTTCAATGTTAAGTGGTGTTCATCTAGCATTTTCCTGACATGGTTACAACAAAACTGAAGTTCTTCTTTTTGGTGTGTAAATATAGACGGAGAAAATAGGTGGAGTCAGCAAGCAGAGAGCTAAATCAAATTGCAGTGTTCACCTTTGGGGCTGTGGAGGTGGCAGGGATAATCACTCTGTGGTTCTTGTGTTGGTAGGAAGCTTGAGGTTGCCAGAGCCTGGCTTATCTCTTTCAATGCCATGTGTGGCATGTAACCTTGCAACTGTATTATCAAGGTATGACAATCATATTGGTAGTATAATAACTATCAACTATGACACTAAGAGCCAGTTACAGTGGTACCTCAGGTTACATACACCCAGAAATTGTGTGGCGGCGGCGCGGCAGCAGCAGCAGCAGCAAGAGGCCCCATTAGCTAAAGTGGTCTTTATGTTAAGAACAGTTTCAGGTTAAGAACGGACCTCTAGAACGAATTAAGTACTTAACCCAAGGTACCACTGTATTAGGAGTAATGATTATAGCATCAAAATAGTTATTTTGTGGCTGTTATATTGAAGAAATTCAAGTTTCAAGTTGCAGTTCACTACCAACAATAACATTAGATAAATGATATTAGTTGTCCTCCTCTTCTGTTTAAATGGTATGAAACGTTCCTTTTAAATCACGCAGTGCAACATACTAAATATTGAAATTTTCGAAAGGAGAAACTACCTGTTTAATTATCTCCCAAAGAGCAATTTAGTAAAGCTAATCATGAAAGTTAGGAAACCGATATATAACAATCTGTCAAAACTAATAAGCATTCGGTGTATTCACAATTTATTTTTTAAAAAATGCAAGTTGCCTTCATGAGGGTAATCTCGGTATTAAAATTTATTGCTCATTTGAAAACAACGAAAGCCATTCTATACATATATGTATAACTTGTCCCTCTTTCATCAGTAGGTAACAAGGAACATTGCAGTTACATTTCCTTTCAAAAATTGAAAGCTGGCTTAATTAGCAGTCAGCTACTTAATGTTCATTTCCCAGCTGAATGGGTGCACACTCATGGGTGTAGCTTCTTATTCATGATCAGGGATATTTATGTAAATAAGTTTACAGTGCCCATATTAAGAAACATCTTTCATATAAGTAAATAGTACAATACTGTTTCTAGCTACTGAAATATGAATGCTAAGCAAGTGGACCCATACACAAAATTCATTTATTAATAGTGACCATAAAGATACAGAACTAATAAGCACCATAGAAAAATAATAATAAACATGTAATTCTTATGATACTCTCTGAAAGGTTAAAAAATCTATATACAAAATGGAATTTATTGAAAACTTTATAACTGAACCTTTTTTTTAATGGATGCTAACTACTGGCTAGAGTGCTGAAAAGAAAGGAGCAAAGCCATATGGGTGCTGCCCCCATTGCTTTTGCTGCTTCCCAGGGAAAGAGTGAGGGTGTTTTGGAGAGGTGGTGGCAGCAGGAGGACTGGTGGTGAGGTAGGGTAGCTTACTTTTACTTTGAGGTGGGCTTTCATGAGCCTCCCAAGTTCTTTCTTAAGTATAAGCTCCAATAGGTTTGTGGAATCCCTAGTTTTATGTCAGCAACCTATGAGAGCAAACTTTTGGAATATACTTGCATTTGTAGCAACTTTGAAAAATTACGACAATTTGCATATACAGTACAGAGAAGTAATTGAATGAATGAAGCTAGTTTGCTACCAAGTTATAGATAGACATGAGCCTGCCCTTACTATTTTTATAGCCAATTGGCAGCTGCTCTCTAGCAATTTGGGAGAAGAGGGGGGTGTACCCATACAAGCACCTAACAAGAGGGGATCGGACAAGTCTATTACCATGAGGGGGTAGAGTTTAGTTGTGCCTCTTTCTTGCTTTAGTTTGTGTCTCTGGAGTAGAATGGTACCCAGAAAAAGCTTTGATTGGCTCAGAGGTCCTGATACTGAAAAAGAGTTCATGCATCTTTTCTGTAAATGGTGTTATATCCTGAGCACCCATTCAGAATGCTAGGCTTTTGACTCACAAAATGTACACATTAGGACTGCTGCCCAATTTTAAAGAGATCTTAATTGATTAATGCAAGTGGGTAAAATATAAAGCAAGAAGCATACTTGCTTGGTTTTTATGTTGAAAATGTAAGATGAGCTCTGCTGGGCCAGGCTAAAGGCCCACCTAGAAGAGCAGCATCATGGTTTCACAGTTGCCATTGTGAAGCCCACAAGCAAGAGTAGAGTGCAACAGCACTGTCCTCTCCTTGGCACTTGTGAGCAACTGGTATTCAGAGGGATACTGCCTCAGACACTGAAGGTAGAGCATAGCTATTGTGATCAGCAGCAATGGATAGCCTTATTCACCATGAATTGGTCTCATTGTCTTGTAATCCATCAAAATTAGTGGCCATTATTTCATCTTGTGGGAGTAAATTTCATAGTTTATTTTGAAGAAGTATATTATATGTGCATGTCATGTAGCAGGCAGCTTGGAAAGTGGTGTTTCCTTCTTTCAAAGAGAAAAGGGAAAATGTCTCTTTTAAGATAGTGTTTGCAACTTTTACAAATGCTATTGTTGATATGCTGTCAAAAATATGGAATTTGTCACTATATTCTGCATCTGCATCTTTACTGAACATTGGTCAATGTAGTAGCAAGATAGATAGATAGATAGATAGATAGATAGATAGATAGATAGATAGATGGAGTTGGAAAGAGGACCCAGGAAATTACAGACTCATCAGTTTTAAATTCTGTCCTACATAAAGTGGTGGTAAACTGCTATGGAAAGTTTTCTGACCCTCTTGAGCCAGTGGGGCGGCAGAAGTTATGGTAATGTGCCATTTTTACTGCATGTTAAAGGCACTTTTTCAGAAGTCCACACTGAAGAATGCTGCCCAATATGCAATGCAAATTCTTCTGCAAAGTATGCAGCTTTAGTCTTTGAAAGCGAAATGCATCTGTTTTGGGATTGTGATGTCAGTGTTTGTAAAAGGGAAAAAAAAGAGTTCTCCCTTTGTCTCCTCAGCCTGGTCCTCAGACCCTTGTCGGCATAAAAGAGTCCACGAGAAAAGTATCCTTGCAGAGCTTTATTCTTAAAAGTCTTTCTGCAAAAGCAACTGACACACAACAACACTACCAACTTTCACTAACCAACCAACCAACCCAACAACAAACTAACATTTCTTACTCTAGTTACAGATAGGTAGCCGTGTTGGTCTGCCATAGTCAAAACAAAAAAATTCCTTCCAGTAGCACCTTAAAGACCAACTAAGTTAGTTCTTGGTATGAGCTTTCGTGTGTGCATGCACACGAAAGCTCATACCAAGAACTAACTTAGTTGGTCTTTAAGGTGCTACTGGAAGGAATTTTTTTATTTCTTACTCTATATATACAACCCGGTGCAGGCCGCTGACTCATGCTGACCCAGCTTTTTTAAGCATTAAAGAAACAGCGGCCATTTTTGCCGTGACATATGACCCCATATCAGAAAGCTAACTGCTTGAGTTATTGAAGCTTTCATTTAATCAGTTATTCACTGAATTGTTCAAATGAGGGGTAGCGAAATTGTGGCTTCCAGATGTTTCTGAGCTACAGTGCTCATCATTCCTGATAATTGGAAATGTTGATTGGGGTTGATGGTAGTTGGGGTACAACAACTTATGGAGAGCCATAGGTTAGCTGCTCTAGTGGAGAAGTTTTGTTGTTGTTATTCATTAACATCTGGTATTAAGATATTTTAGAATTGTATATTAAGAACAGCCTATGTTAGTAACAATTCTGTAACAGATAGTTTTGAAAAAGTAAATTTGTATAGAGGAAAGAGCTAGGTGAAAATATATCCCATAAGCTTGAATTGTTTGGGATTTGTACATAAGGGAAACTAGTTTTAAATTGTAATTTTGGGGTAGAATATAAACATTTAAGCTACTGAAAACATGTCTTGAAAAGAGTTATTCTCATAACAAATCCTTAGTATGAAGTAGGTTACTTGTGGGGCTTCAAAAAGGCCTCCTTGTTCTTGGTCACATAGGTGGCATAATGCATTCAGTGTATTAAATGTTAAGAAAAACATGCTGAAAACATGGAACAAAGAAATACAACATAAATTATAATGATAGGTATATTTTAAATGGTCATGTTTTGTCATGTTTCTTGGCTAATAAAAAATAAGGAAGCTTCAAAATGGTGAAAGATAGAAAATCAAGTGGGGATTACAGTCTCTCCAATCAATTCCTTAAAGCAGGCTGCCTCAAACTTGGCCCTCTAGATGTTTTTGGCCTACAACTCCGATGATCCCTAGCTAGCAGGACCAGTGGTCAGGAATGATGGGAACTGTAGTCTCAAAACATCTGGAGGGCTGAGTTTGATGAAGCCTGCCTTAAAGAGAGATTGGTGAAGCAGCCCGTGTTTTGTGGGGGAAGGGGCATAGTCCAGTGGTAAAAGAAATTGGTTTGCATGCAGTAGGTCCCAGTTTCAATCCCAGCGTCTCTTGGTAGGCCCAGGATAGATTCCTGTCTGAAACCCTAGAGAGTAGTTGCAGAGACAGTACTGAGCTAGCTAGATGGTACCAGTGGTTAAACAATGGAATTATTCCAACTCCCATCTGTCCTAGCCAGCCTGGCCCAGTAGTCAGGGATGATGGGAACTGTACATCAATAAAATCTGGAAGATCTCAGATTCCTTATATCTGATCTAAATATTTCATTCAACTACCAGAACATATAATCCTCACCATCATCATCATCATGATCATCCAGGTTGAATTACTGAAATATGTTTTACAAGGGACTGTGTTTGAAAACAGCCGAGAAGCTTCAATTACAGTGGCACCTCGGGTTAAGAACTTAATTTATTCTGGAGGTCCATTCTTAACCTGAAACTGTTCTTAACCTGAGACACCACTTTAGCTAATGGGGCCTCCCGTTGCCACCACCACACGATTTCTGTTCTCATCCTGAAGCAAAGTTGTTAACCTGAGGTACTATTTCTGGGTTAGCAGAGTCTGTAACCTGAAGCGTCTGTAACCCGAGATACCACTGTAGTGCAGAATGTGATTGCCAGACTGTTGACTGTTGAAGGTTGAAGGCAAACTGATCTTCTAACACCCATTCTGTTCCATCTGCACTGGCTTCTGAGGTCACTTCAAGTGACTGATTTTGACCCTTAGATATTTATTCCCTTGTTGAAACTTTTCATAAGTTAAATCAGTCTATACAATTTTATCATTTGAATCACATATGTTTGCTTTTTTACCATTCAGAAATGAATTATAATTCATGTTCTCTGCTTGTCTCTTTTCCCAGTTTCCCTACCCCATGCCTCAGCTGTCAACCTAGAACATGGGCTACAATGACAGCTTTCCTATCCTAAGGGCCATGTGTGCCACCCTTAGAAAAACAAATTTCCAGACTGCTGTCAGACAGCTAATATTCTAGGTCTGTGTCACAAACCAAAGGTCCTGTGCCATCAGGACAGACTTTCTAAGAATAGATGTATTTTTAGCTAGCACATATGGATAAATAGCTTGCACATATAGCTTGCTGATATTCTATCATAGGTTAGTTAATGAAGTATTTGTGTGTGATAGGAAACGCTATCTAGGCTAGAGAATATAAATAGGTGGCTGTGGGAGCAACGTCATTGAATGCCTTGACTCTTAATGCATTCAGGCACTCAGCACATTAGCACACTTTCATGGTCTCTTGCATTTTAATTTCCTCTTGTTAAAAAGGTCAGTAGTGGTGATTCAAGGCTGAAATGAAATGAAAGAATGTGGTTTTTGTATGTGAAACCTGTCACCTTAACACTGTCAGTTGTCTGATTCTAATCTGCCTTTTCATTAAATAAACAGTCCATATTTTTGTATGACTATTTTATTAGTTACATGGATATAAGCCTGCCATCTTCCAGATCAATTCACACAGTTGACAAAGTAGGATAGTCGGTGAATGTCCATGTGCAATAAGAATGGTTATTTATTAATCATCTTCCACATATGTCCCAAAGAATACACAAAATATAACAAAAACAGTTGCAAAACAAAACAAAAAACAACAGATTAGTTATGAACAATATCTATGTAAGCAATCTATTCACCCAGCTGAGAAGGCTTAAATATAAATAGCTGGATGGGAGAATACTGTATTTTTCCATGTATAAAATGATGCTTTTTGCTAAAAAAAATTAGGAAAAATTTGAGTGTCATCTTACAATACATGGATAATGAATGCAGAGGGGGGATGTGCAATTAATGGCAGCAACAAGCAGGAGATTGGCAGCGGTGATTGGGTGGGTGATTGGTGGCTGCGGCAAGGCCTGCTGGCAATTGGCTGTGGCTGCGGCAATTGGACAGGCGTTTGGCGGCTATGGCAAGGCAAGCAGGCGATTGGCGGCTGCGGCAAGTGGGTGGGTGGGCTGTTGGTGGCGGTGAGCAGGCAGACAATTGGTGGCTGTGGCAAGTTGTGCGAGCGGCAGTGGCAGGCAAGCGGGTGAGTGATTGGCGGAAGTGACCTCCCCACCCCCAAAGAAGCTAAACAACTTAGTTTCTTAATTTTGGGTTAAAAGAAATAGAGGTCATCTTATACATGGGGGCATCTTATACACAGAAAAATATGGTATCTAGGAAGCATATGCATTACAGACTTTGTTGTTGTTTAGTCGTTTAGTTGTGTCCGACTCTTTGTGACCCCATGAAACAGAGCACGCCAGGCACTTCTGTCTTCCATTGCCTCCTGCAGTTTGGTCAGACTCATGCTGGTAGCTTCGAGAACACTGCCCAACCATCTCGTCCTCTGTTGTCCCCTTCTCCTTGTGCCCTCCATCTTTCCCAACATCAGGGTGTTTTCCAGGGAGTCTTCTCTTCTCATGAGGTGGCCAAAGTATTGGAGTCTCAACTTCAGGATCTGTCCTTCCAGTGAGCACTCAGGGCTGATTTCCTTCAGAATGGGTAGGTTTGATCTTCTTGCAGTTCGTGGGACTCTCAAGAGTCTCCTCCAGCACCATAATTCGAAAGCATCAATTCTTCGGCAATCAGCCTTCTTTATGGTCCAGCTCTCACTTCCATACATCACTACTGGGAAAACCATAGCTTTAACTATATGGACCTTTGTTGGCAAGGTGGTGTCTCTGCTTTTTAAGATGCTGTCTAGGTTTGTCATTGCTTTTCTCCCAAGAAGCAGGCATCTTTTAATTTCATGACTGCTGTCACCATCTGCAGTGATCATGGAGCCCAAGAAAGTAAAATCTCTCACTGCCTCCATTTCTTCCCCTTCTATTTTCCAGGAGGTGATGGGCCCAGTGGCCACGATCTTTGGTTTTTTTTTTTATGTTGAGCTTCAGACCATATTTTGCGCTCTCCTCTTTCACCCTCATTAAAAGGTTCCTTAATTCCTCCTCACTTTCTGCCATCAAGGTAGTGTCATCTGCATATCTGAGGTTGTTGATATTTCTTCCGGCAAACTTAATTCTGGCTTTGGATTCATCCAGCCCAGCCTTTCGCATGATGAATTCTGCATATAAGTTAAATAAGCAGGGAGACAATATACAGCCTTGTCGTACTCCTTTCCCAATTTTGAACCAATCAGTTGTTCCATATCCAGTTCTAACTGTAGCTTCTTATCCCACATAGAGATTTCACAGGAGACAGATGAGGTGATCAGGCACTCCCATTTCTTTAAGACCTTGCCATAGTTTGCTGTGATTGATACAGTCAAAGGCTTTTGCATAGTCAATGAAGCAGAAGTAGATGTCTTTCTGGAACTCTCTAGCTTTCTCCATAATCCAGCGCATGTTTGCAATTTGGTCTCTGGTTCCTCTGCCCCTTCGAAATCCAGCTTGCACTTCTGGGAGTTCTCGGTCCACATACTGCTTAAGTCTGCCTTGTAGAATTTTGAGCATAACCTTGCTAGTGTGTGAAATGAGTGCAATTGTGCGGTAGTTGGAGCATTATTTGGCACTGCCCTTCTTTGGGATTGGGATCTAGACTGATCTTCTCCAATCCTCTGGCCACTGCTGAGTTTTCCAAACTTGCTGGCATATTGAGTGTAGCACCTTAACAGCATCATCTTTTAAATTTTAAATAGTTCAGCTGGAATACCATCACTTCCACTGGCCTTGTTATTTGCAGTGCTTTCTAAGGCCCATTTGACTTCACTCTCCAGGATGTCTGGCTCAAGGTCGGCAACCACACTACCTGGGGTGTACGAGACATCCATATCTTTCTAGTATAATTCCTCTGTGTATTCTTACCACCTCTTCTTGATGTCTTCTGCTTCTGTTAGGTCCTTTCCACTTTTGTCCTTTATTATGGTAATCTTTGTACGAAATGATCCTTTCATATCTCCAATTTTCTTGAAGAGATCTCTGGTTTTCCCTATTCCCTTGATTTCCTGTTTCTTTGCATTGCTCATTTAAGAAGGCCCTCTTGTCTCTCCTTGCTATTTTTCGGAAATCTGCATTCAATTTCCTGGCTTGAATAACTCAGAGAAGCTATGAGCTATGCCGTGCAGGGCCACCCAAGACGGACAGGTCATAGTGGAGAGTTTTGACCAAACGTGATCCACCTGGATTAGGAACCAGCAAGCCACTCCAGTATCCCTGCCAAGAAAACTCCATGGACAAAGACAACAGGCATTACAGAATAGTGAGAACTTAATATAGTGGTACCTCGGTTTACAAACTTAATCCGTTCCAGAAGTCCGTTCGTAAACTGAAGCTGTTCTTAAACTGAGGCGTGCTTTCGCTAATGAGGCCTCACGCTGCCGGTGCCCTTCCACTGTTCAGATTCCGTTCTTAGACCAAGGTAATGTTCGGAAACCGGGACACTCCTTCCGCTTTTGCAGAGTTCGTAAACAGGACTGTACTTAAACCGAGGTACCACTGTAGTTTTATTTTAGTATTTTTTCATTTCCATTAGTGCATAATAGTATTAGGCAATACGTATCAACTTTATTTGCATGATGAGCGTGTGAGCTAGGGCAATTATACAGTAGGGAGCAAAGGCTGAAGTAGGGGTTGCCTAGCATCACCTGGAGAGTTAATGGGACTTGAACTGTCACTGAATGTAGCTCTGTCACTGTTCACTGGGCTACATTGACATTGGCAGCAAGATGTGTGGGAACTACCTATTTGTGTTTTGGTCCTGTCCCCTGTTAAGTATACTTGGTATCTATGGAGCAATTGTCCCCATGTAAACCCACAGTTATAAGGTGCAAATAAATATTCTTGAAAAGATTAGTCTGTTTGATGCAGGAAGTCTGGAGCCAATAAAACAAAAAGTGACTGTATTCCAAAGAAATGTGGTTGGCAAGTAGCCCAGTGGAGAGCTAATTTAGTGATCTAAGAGTTGGCTTGGTATTCTTGAGTAATTTCAGGATTTGTTTCTTATACTGATCAGGGCAGGAAAGCTAGAGGAAAATAGGTAGGGGAGACAGTCTTTCAGACTGAGCAACAAGTAGTAGAGATATAGGCAACATGAGAAGTTGTTTAAATGAGGTCCATTTGGATGTGCCATAGAACCAAGAAGATTAGAGTAGCCAGAATGAGTTGAGTAGCCAGAATATATACAGAAAATCACTAATCCTCGAGTTGTAACTTTCTTCTATGCATGCAGTATTAGGAAAAAGAAGTACTTTTCCTGCAATAAATACAGCTTTAGGGAAGGCAATGGACAGTAGGATCTGCAGGTTTCTAGTGGTAGGGATGGCAGTAGAACAATATTTTGTTGTTCAGGCAGCTGAACAAATAATTGTATGTTTGCAGCATTATTATAAGAATTCTTGATGCAGGTAATGATCTGGCTGGAGAGGGCAAATTGCTCCTGGAAAACATGTCTTTGGTTTACACAATCTCTCATTTGAAACATTCACAGTTGAATAAATATGTTATATTATACTGAGTAAACATGGCTCAAACCTTATCCTACATTTCATTTTCACAACTGCTACCATCATGTTACAAATTCATCATATCAGTGCGGTTCAACATAGTGAGGTATGTAAGGCAGCTCAATATGTGTGGATAATAAATGTGATGTATATAAAATAGAGGCAGAGATTTATGTTAAAAATGGCAGGCAGTACAAAGGTTGCTTGTCTCAAATAGGTACTTTGTGCATTCATGCACCTCATTTCAGCTTTGGAGATTTATTAGTCTGTTTTCTTAAAAATAATTCACATTAGCTCATTCAGTCTCTTTCACCCACTATACAAATTCTGTTTGGTACCACACGTTTCAGCATGGATGTTGCCAACTACTGATTTATAAAGAGGAAGGACAATATGCTTCTAGCAGAATCTATTACAATCTGAATTCTTTTAGTTTATAAAGAGAAGAGGAGTAATTTTGGATTCACTTGTCAACTGAACATAAAATACTGATTCTATCTTGAGGGAAATGTAGCTCTGCTTACAGTGATAACTACTCATTCGCTCAGTCAGAAATATAAAGCCAACTTTTAAAAATGATATTCAGTAAATGTATACTGCATCTGAATTTTATTTTCTTTAAAGTAGCAAATATTTCTAGATTCACTGTAATAGCATCCAGAGAGATGGTGCTGGTGTTAGGATGTGGTATAGTTGACCATGCAAATGAGATTCAGCCACTTCTTAAATGAATTTGCACTCCACTGAAGAATCCAGTCCACTACTTTAACTTTTAACTTTTAATAAAGCCTTGCTAATGGATGCCCAAATAACATCCATGGCAACTTTCACCAACTTCAGTAGGTACTGCAGCTTTAGCCCTTTTCGAAGAAACATGATCTTGCTTTGGTGAATCATGCCATGATAACATTTTACATGGGTTGTCTTTGGAAACTGGCAGCTGGTTGAAAATATAGTTGCTACCATATTTATCTGGTGATTTAAGCATCTGTACTGTTTTTAGGTTTTTTCACAGGTGGCGCTGTGGGTAAAACCTCAGCGCCTAGGGCTTGTTGATCGCATGGTCGGCGGTTTGAATCCCCGTGGCGGGGTGAGCTCCCGTCTTTTGGTCCCAGCTCCTGCCCACCTAGCAGTTCGAAAGCACCCCTAAGTGCAAGTAGATAAATAGGTACCGCTTTATAGCGGGAAGGTAAACGGCGTTTCCGTGTGCTGCGCTGGTGCTGGCTCGCCAGAGCAGCTTCGTCACCCTGGCCACGTGACCCGGAAGTGTCTCCGGACAGCGCTGGCCCCCGGCCTCTTAAGTGAGATGGGCGCACAACCCTAGAGTCGGACACAACTGGCCCGTACGGGCAGGGGTACCTTTACCTTTATGTACATAATGAAATCCCTAAATCAGGGATGAGAAACCAGCCCTCCAAACATTGCTGAACTCCCAACTCTCATCAGTCCCAGCCAGCGTGGACAGTGGTCAGGGATGATAGGAGTTGTAGTCCAACAGTATCTGGAAGACCGCAGGTTTCTCACTGCTGCCCTAAATGGTCTGGGATATTGGTACCATCTGCTTCCAATGAACCTCCAAACAGTTAGGATCTTTGGAGCCTCTGCTTTGAACATCACTGCCTTCAAAGATAAAGGGCGTGGCTATCTAGGACAATGCTTTCTCTGGGTGGTGCCCTAACTGTGAAACCCCCTCCCCAAAATAATTGGCCATGCATTCATGGACTAGATTAAAAGTTTGTGTCCCCCCCCTTAATAACTTAAGTTTTTTTGCATCTCGGTTAATGGCCACTGCATAATTGTTGACGTGATATTTGATTTAATGTTTTATTTTGTAACTTGTTATGGAAATCTTACAGGCAGAATATAAGATAAAATACACGCAGATATGTCATGGATGTATTTATTTAAAAATAAGTCATCTATGTGATGATGTTGGCTAATGGGCATTTATGTCTGCTCACCTTCAATGTTCTAGAATGGCAGAAATGCAGGTGCTACTGAATTTAGTATTCCCCCTCCACATACACACACCAAATAGAATACCTAGGACTTAGTAAATGTAGGTTGTCTTGCTTCAGAGCTGCCTTTGTGATTACATAAAGAGGTCATGCAAGTATATGCCAGGATCTCATCTAATGTGCTGACAGAAAGCCAATTAATTCTCAGCCAGGGGATTTATTCCGCCCACCCTTTGCTTGCTTTCTTTAATATAAGCAGCCTGACATTCGGGCCAATCTGTTAGCTGGCTTTTGAAACTACTATTCAAATCTGGAAACTTCCTAATGTCCTTGGAACATGTTCACTATTTCGCATCTGCTGTTCTTTAGCAGGTGTTCAGAAAAATACTACTTGCAGATTCTCAATCTGAGCACATTGCTTCTGTTCACAGTTATGATTTTCTCTTTTAAAAAAGAAATACAGTTTTAAGCAGGTTGTTTTGAAATGTGCTAAAATTGAGTTAACTCAAGGTGTGCTTTAAGTCTTTCCACTAAAGAGTCTCTTCCTATTTTTAGGAACAGTATTACAACATTTGGAGCACAGGCTCAAATGAACATGACGTCTTAATAGTTGTCATTCTGCTTCTGAACTAAATATTTTATTTTTGTAATTAAATTACAGATAATCATTTCAGGCAGTCATTCCTCCCTTATATTTATTGTGTTAACACTTTTGTATTATGCCAAACACACTGTACTAATAATTGTTGCATAATATGATAGTAACAGATGTTTGCAGAATGTATTTGCAAAGAAGCATGTGGCAGCAGAGGCTACTGAAGTATTATTGTTTCCCAGCACTGGAAAATGGAGGTGCTTAGGTTAGAATGTGGAACCACTTGCAAAGAAAGCATTTATTATTTGATCCAATTTATGAAACACTTTCCCATAAAACATCTTAAAGCAATTTCACAGTAAAAACATAGCCAATGAAAACAATTCCATTATATAAAAACAATTAAGCAATTTCATATGTAAAATTCATTACCTATTCAATACAGGTATAGCCTAGGATATTGATCTCCTTTTGAAAGGCTTGTTTTAAAAAGGAAGGTATTTAATTGGCACCAAAAAAGGCAATAGAGACTGTGCCTGTTTGACGTATAACAGGAACGAGTTTCAAAGGTTAGGTGCCACCACATTGAAGAACAGATCTCTATATCTTATGGAACAGATCTCTTGATGTGCAGGAAACCTTTATCTGTAGAAAGCAGTGACCAATTGGGTATGTAGAGGGTAGGATGCTCTTTTAGCTTTTGTGGTCGCAAGAGGTGTAGGACTTTGTACACGAGAGCCAACACCTTGAACTTAGCAAATTGGCAGCCAATGCAATTTTTACATGCACATGTTTTCCCTGTAAGTTGTTTTCCTAAACTCAACAAGGCTTAATATGTAGTTGGCAACTGACAATATTTCAACCAAATAAAAAATAAAACCAATGTATTTTCTCATTTTCTCAGTCAGCATTAAATTATATCAAGTTAAACATAGCATGAATTGCTTGAAATTGAAAGCCTATTTAACTTCCCTTACATTGCACTTTGCTTCCAGCTTCCTGCAGACCTGACCAAGATGCATCTCACAGATGGTCAACATCCACAGGTGACACATGTCCCCTCAAGTCAGTCTGGTTGCAGCATTGCTAGTGATTCTGGGAGTAGCAGTTTATCTGACATCTACCAAGTAAGTCCAAAATTTGTTTTAACATTCTGTTTTCATAAAAAGAGGGAGGACTTAAATGGTTGAATCCCTGTATGCTAGCAGAAGCATAAGATTGCTATCATATACTTTTAAAATTTGACAGCACAATGAACAAAATACAGTGGTAACTCAAGTTAAGTACTTAATTCGTTCCGAGGTCCGTACTTGAAACTGTTCTTAACCTGAAGCACCACTTTAGCTAATGGGGCCTCCTGCTGCTGCCATGCTGCCGGAGCACAATTTCTGTTCTCATCCTGAAGCAAAGTTCTTAACCCGAGATACTATTTCTGGGTTAGCGGAGTCTGTAACCTGAAGCATATGTAACCTGAAGCGTATGTAACCCGAGGTACCACTGTAATATGTTGGGTTCAGTAAGACCAGAGGAATATTAAGTTTTGATTTGGAAGATAATGATGTAATTTGTTTCAAGTTAAAATCTTACTGAAATAATACTAAAATCAGTGTTTGTGATAATATGTAGTTATTCAGGTGATACCTGGCTATTGTAACCAATGGAGGTTTCCCCCCCATGATGCCTAAAGAAGCAGTGTATCAACTGAGATTTAGGATACAATCAGAAGTGTTTTGGTGTCCTGAGTCCCCAGCCACTGAACACTCACTAGGCTCAGCAGCAACTGAAAAGGAGGGCAGTGCTCTTAATGATATGTGTGTGTTGAAGTCAACTTAAGCAAATGACAGATTAGAGTGAGTTTGGCTTAATTAATTAATTAATTGATTGATTAATTAATTAATTAATTGTGAATTGATTGACAATAATAGATTGGGTAAAAGCTGGGTTGCTTCCAACATTAGGCCTATTCAGAGTAGACTCACTGGAATAAATTAAAACGGCTAACTTAAATGATCTAGGTTCAATTCTTCTACACTAACTTTGTTGGATACAACTTTTTATATTTTACACTAGTCTCATTAAATGTGCATATAGAGCTCTTTGCACTATAGGAAGGAAACAGTGCTTAAACAATATAAATAGACTTAAGTATGTGTTTCTAGTTTGATGTAGGCACACTGTGTATCATTGCGTTATTGAGAGTTTTTTATACAGAGCTTCAGGCTTCTGCATTGCTAGGGGAACCAGTGGCGTAGCGTGGGTTGTCAGCACCCGGGGCAAGGCAAGTAATTTGTGCCCCCTAACCCGTGGATTTGTGCCCCCTAACCCTAACCCCCAGATGTTGCGCCCGGTGCGGCCGGCCCCCCCTGCACCCCCCACGCTACGCCACTGAGGGGAACAAATGACATGAACCCTACTAAACTCTTCAGCCTCCTTTTCTTCTTCTTTCAGTTGGCCAGGGGTGGTGGTGGCTTTTGGCTATTTGAACCCATGTGTTTTTATTCAACTTAGGGGGGAGTCTTGACACGCAACTTAAGGCTGCCTTATAATGAAACTTGTGTCTCACTAAAGAGCTTGTAGTACAAAAAAAATGTGAAAGATTTGGATCAAAATTGCTATGACTACAGGGAAGATTATTTGAATTCAAGAATCAGACAACAATATATAGTAGGAGAGCTATATTTCAGTGGTAGAGCAATTGCTTTGTATGACAAAAGCCCCAGATTCAACCTACCGCATCTCCAAGTTCATCTGGAAAACATCCCTGTTTTAAACCCTGGAAAGCTGCTGCCGGTCAGTGCAGACAGTGCTGAGCCGGATAGACTAGCGGTTTTACTCTGTGTAAGGCAGATATTTTCCTATATCTGTTCCTGCTTAATTCGCTCTGTGGATTCAGACAACTGCTTAAAAGTGAACTATGTGGTGGCTCCAAATATATAGAAAGCCAGACATCTACACCTTACGGCCATTCAGTAAGCCCAGAATAATTTCCTACCCGGACTATCAGCTTCTAGACATTCATGGTGGGAAAGACTGTATGTGAGCTTTAAAATGCACAGCTGGGTTAAACATGTCAAATTCATGCATTTCTAAGTCATGGAATAGCTTGGGATATGCCCTGGAATATTTCCAGTCCCATGTTTCAAGCCACATTCATGTAGTGGTGGATAGAAAATGGCCAGAGTTTCCAACCAGAGTTTTCACAAGGCCAGCTGATGAGCAACAAATTGCCTACCATTTGTGTTTCCCCTGAGGCCTTTTGGATGTGCTGTATTATTATTATTTTTATATAATAAAGTAGTTGTCAAAGTTAAGAGGCTTGATTAAGGCTGAAGTCCTATGCATACTTATCTAGCAGCAAGTCTACTATAATTGGTTAGATTTAAACAAGCATAGAACTAGGTGCTAAGACAATATCCAGCAGATCACAAGTCTTTCATAAATTACAGGGTAATTTCTCTATTAGTCTGAACACAATCTAGCCAAGGTTTAAGGAAAATTGGTGGGCAGGGAAAGCAATAGATTTGGGAAAGATATGTTATTCCTCCTTGCTACTTCTTGGTCCTAATCACTTGTTCCTGTTTGGTTCTTGTTATGCACATGTGCATTTAACATTTAGCTCCACCCTTCTTCCAAATTAATATTGTGGAGTAAGTCACACAACTTCTTTGATATATGCTGGATTCTATAAAAAGCAACTTAATTATTTCACTTCTGTTTAGTCTGTATCTAAATACATCTTGGAGGTTATATTCATCATTGATCCACTATAGGTTAATAATTAATGTTCCCTAAAGTACATTAAGTGACAGTGGATGACCTTGGCATAATTGATATGCTTTAATTGTTTTGTCATCTACTACTTCTACTGTAGATTTTTCCTAAGCAGTGCACAATGATAAGACCGAGTTTTAAAAAGTAATGTTAAATGAGGCTTATTCCATCCAAAGGTGCATAAAATCAATTAACAGAGTGTTACAGAATATCAAGAAGTCCATCTATAGTCTCTAAAGATTGTGTGCTAACATTCCAAAGTCTACATATGCAGGATGCATACATTCACATTGATTATTATAACTTTTATCTGATATCCTTGATAATGTATGTATTGAAGTTGACACTTTATGTAATCTGTGTGGTTGGGGGATCAGCTGTTAAAGGTATGGGTTCTGTCACCTTACACGAGCTGCTATTAAGGCTGACTGTGAAAAGAAGTCCGTGAATGTAACCACATATCTCTCTTTTGTTCTGACTTACTTTCTGCTGCAGACAGCACCAGCTTTATGGTCCTGAAAATCTGTTAATTTCTGTGTTCGTTATTGATGGAATTTAACATTTGGATTTCACAAATACCTATGCAAGTGAATATTCTAGCCATGCTCTACTGATTATCCCCAATCCCACTCCCCCCCCAAAAATCACAAAGGTCTATTAGTGACGAGTATAACTTGTTTGCCCACAGGGCAGCTGGAGGCTATTCACAGAGCTCTTCCAAGCTGTTCATTTGGCCAGTAGTTGATATTACCAGAACTAAGTGGATTTGTGTCAAAATTTATGTGCTTAATTTTCAGCAGCTTAAATAACTTGTATTGATTTTATGTACAGGCTACAGAAAGTGAGATGGGAGATGTAGATCTAACTGGTCTCCCAGAAGCACCAGTTGATTCTGAAGACGATGAAGAAGAAGATGAAGACATTGACAGAACTTCAGATCCACTGCTGGGGAGAGATGTTGTACGGGAATGCCTTGAAAAGGAACCTGCTGACAAAACAGATGATGACATTGGTGAGACGTAAAAAGAAAGAAAGAAAGTTCTTCTACATAGTTTCAACAGATTATCCCTAATAATCTAGTAATTTGAAAGTTAATGACAAACTGACATAGTAGCGTATTTTACAGAAACACACAGAGTGCCAATCCTTATGTAGCCAAAGTAGCACCATTGACATATATGAGAGAGATACTAGCAGGCTTGGGAGAACCCTAAGGTTTGCAGAAGTATATTTAAAAACAAAGCAAAAGAATGACCCCCTCGTACAAAAGAGCCCCAGCCATTTTGGTTGACATTTGGAGAGGGAGAGAATGGAACTGAGAATCCTTGAAGAGAGCGTGTCTGGCTAAAACTCTGAACTGAAGCAGTTCACATTGCAACATTTTGTTGCAGGCCTCACCTATCTACACACATTCCCTATATCTTTATCTGTAGCTAACCTCATATATTGCATAAAATATATAGATTGTGTGTGAATGTATGGGCAGGGGAAGCAACCAACCACTAAATGTTATCAATTCCTATGCATATAGGACCCAAGCTTCTTGCTGCACTTCCAAGTGTGCAGATTGGGCCATTCTAACATCAGACTGCTATTTCTTACTCACTTTCCTCCTTGTGTACTATGAACATGGGGTTGGATACAAATAACTATGAATAATAGAACAATAGTTGCTGGCATAGTTTTGCAAAGTCTTTCACAAGAGTTTGCATAGTGCTAAAATAGCTTTATAGCAGTTCTCATGCTTCTGCTTTCATAATAGGTTTCACTTTTTCTCATTCAAAAGTCCCAATTTTGAGTAGAAGATGCCTTTGCATGCTGAAAGTACTCTTTGATGCCAACTCATTGTAACCGCTCTTATTAACTAACTTAAATTGATGAGTGACACAAATACAGATTGAAATCCATTTTTGATATATTAAATAATACCAACCTGCATGATAGTGAAACTTAACTAAATGTTGCCTTGCTTTGTTTCTAACATATATTTATTTTTGTTCTTATAGAACAATTACTGGAATTCATGCACCAGCTTCCAGCATTTGCAAACATGACTATGTCTGTAAGGAGAGAACTCTGCTCAGTGATGATATTTGAAGTTGTAGAACAAGCAGGAGCCATCATTCTTAATGATGGGCAAGAAGTAAGTATTGAATAATGCATGCCATGATCATGTTGCTATGTGATCATCAAACACCTATAACATATATTTTTTTACCATGCAGATAAGGGTGAAATGTTTGCAGTTTTACAGCATATGTAGCAGTTCATAACTCCCCAGTGTCATTGCATATTATCAAAAGCTCCAAAAACATTTCACAGGGGGTTTTTATGACCTACTGCTAGCTTATTTCAAATGTCAAACCATGTTTCTATCCCTTAGATTTAGGCCTGGTTTGTACATCATGGTAACACAAGCTATGGCTTAGTGAAACTGTGCAAATGTGGGCTCCCAGAGAGGTGATTGCAGCTGTTTTGTTCCTCCCTGGTCTTTTTTATTCCTGGATCACAATGATTTGGATCTGGGCTCATGGTTAAGTTTTCTTCTCACTAGCCATGAGTTTGTAACTAAGATGCGCCATACGAACCAAGCCATAGTTTTTCAAATGCACCTGATGAATGTTTTGAACTCAAGCAACAATACCACATTCTGAATCTTACATTAGAATTTCTGTCCGAATATCTCATTCATCTCTGTGTTTCTTCCTGATCTGGTCATGGAAGATGGGTACCGGTTGTTAACATTACTACTAAATTAATCATTTTTATTGTTACCCCAATGGTTATATTGCTGTTGCAGAGGCATACTAAGCAACCAGTGAGCCTTCTGTTTAGCTTATTGTTCATACAGTTGGATGCTTAAGATAATTGAAATGCTTTTATTGGGTTTTCTTTCTAGCTTGATTCTTGGTATGTTATTTTAAATGGCACTGTGGAAATCAGCCATCGAGATGGGAAAACGGAAAGTCTCTGTATGGGAAATAGTTTTGGAATTACTCCCTCTCTGGAAAAGCAATATATGAATGGTGTAGTTCGAACCAAAGTAGATGACTGCCAGGTAAGATAACTTCATAGTAAAACATTCTTCCATTTTCTCATTAAAAATTATATTTAATTAATCATTCCAGAAATAAAATAGTGCAATTTTGGCAAATGGTAACCACTTACAGCTTTCTTGGTCATAGCATAGGTTATTCAGCAAACAGGAACCATTGCTTTCCCTACTTATATATCAAAGTCTGCTGAAACAGGCTCAGGACAATTTTACTTTTTGAATTCAAGTTCTCATCTAGACTTCTTATCTACATGTATCAGTTGTAGTAATCTCTGAAGGTATTACAAAAATAAATAAATTATGAGGTTGAACGAGATGGAAACAGATTGATTTCTAATTACATTTTGCCATAATTATGTTAAATGTGTCTAGGCTTGACTAATGGATTTTAAAAAAACAAAACGGTTTGCTTGTGTATTTATACCCCTCTGTTATTTTGGATAGTTTGTATGTATAGCCCAGCAGGATTATTGGAGGATTCTGAACCATGTTGAAAAAAATACACACAAGGTTGAAGAAGAAGGAGAAATTGTTATGGTGAAAGAACACAGAGAGCTGGACCGCAGTGGAACCAGGAAAGGACACATTGTCATTAAGGTGATCAAAAACATAACCTGACAAAGAAGTTGTTTTATTATATAGCATTTTTCGGTTTCATAACAAAGTGATCTAGTTTCTCATCTTCAAAGAAGTTCTCTTGTTATGCAGTCAAATGGCTATATATTGTGGAAATAATATGCCTCTGGGCAATTAGACATCACTCAACAATATAGTCTTTACAGACATAGATCTGAGTTGTGATGCTGTATTGGTATGCAGGAAGTATTATGAAAATAAATGTGTGTTTAGGATGAAAGTTAGGAATTGGATTTATGAATATGGCTTGGTGATAGTACAAAATGGTATGTTGTTTTTGTGGAATTATTCTATTAACTGTCATCTATTGTTTTTAAGGCAACACCTGAACGCCTGATTACACATTTAATCGAAGAACATTCTATTGTGGATCCAACATACATTGAAGACTTTCTCTTAACATACAGAACATTTTTGGCAAGCCCCCTGGAAGTTGGGGATAAACTATTGGAATGGTTTCAGGTAGACAGTCTCAGGGACAAGGTTAGTTTCTGGATGAGAGATAACCAAACCCTGATTGGTAATTTTCTTGTACTGGAAAATAGGTCGGTGGCCTATCCAGGCCAGCATCAAGTTCTCACAGTGGCCAACTGGATGCTTGTGTGAAGCCCACACAACTGGCGTTCAGATGCAGAGCACAGCTCTTATGGCTAGAATCCATTGATAGCCTCCTCCTCCTTGAATTTGTCCAGTCCTCTTTAAAGCCCCCAAGTTGGTGGGTATTACTGCCTCACCCCCGTAGGGGTGAGTTCCATATTTTAACTATGTTCAATGCCCTGAATCTTTCAACATTCGGGTTCAGGTGTTATGGCAGAGGGAGAAAAGCTTCTCTATCCACTTTCTTCATGCTGTGCATGATTTTATAAGCATATATTGTATTACCTCTTGCTTGCTTTTTTCTGTTTTAAGAAGTCCCAAATGCTGTAACCATAAGGGAGCTGTCTCATCTCCTTGATCATTTTGGTTAACTTTTTCTGAACTCCCCCCCCCCCTAACTGTACAATATCCTTTTTGAGGTGAGGCAGCCAGAACTGTACCTAGTATTCCAAATGTGGTCTCAACATAGATTAGTGTAATGGCATCGTGACATTGACAGTTTTATTTTTGGTTCCTTTCCTAAGGATCCATGTCATAGAATTTACCTTCTTCACAGCTGCCTCACAGTGGGTCACTCTTTATGAAGTCTTATCTGAACTTCTTGGTTGTGGTGACTTACAGTACCTGTGAAACACAGAGAACTTAGAAATCATCTGAAAAATAATGTAGTGACTATATAAAAATGGTAGTAATAATAAAGCATGTACAATGTTTTAAATTCAGAGAATGCTGAGAACAGGCAATATTCCTAAATATTTTTAGGCTGGCACTATCAGCTTGCAGTTGGTAAAAGGTTCTGTTGCCTAATAAAAGTCTCTGCCATCATATACCAGAGCTGGAGGATGGGGAAAACATGCGAGAATGATTCAGATATTTCCACTGTATTTTGAACTTTTATTTTTGCTTCATCTTTATGCCTATGTATTTCAGTTAACACCCATGAACCAGTCACTGTTTTAATTTTCAGCTAAGAGATATCCCAAGTCAAATGATTATCGCTAAAAAAGAATTAGTTATAATTAGTATGACCTCATATGTATATCATTATACGTTTACACATATAAAGGCATTGCCCTCAGAACAGGAAGTAACATTTTATGCTGTTAGAGAACATGGATAGATCTCTTTGAAAAAACATTTTTGTTTTAAACTGACAAGGTATCTGACAGACTGCCAGTTGTGCAGTAATTTTATAGCCCAATTGGCTCTTCTTTCAAAAAAATGAAGATGGAAATTCTAGCTTTATTAGTGTAAGTTTCATAGAAGCAGCCATTGCAAATGACAAATAGTTTGCAAGGGCAGCAACTTTGAAATACTGATTCATAAGAAAACCATGGAAGAGAGATAGTACTCCAGGTGTTGAGTTGTAGGCCTGTTCTCTATAGCAACAAAGATGTATAAAAGCATAGACAAATGTATAAAAGCATAGACAAATTGGCTCATAGAGTGGAAAGGTATATAGTTGGTACAAAAGCTACTTGACTGGTTGTTAGCGTCAAAACTATATTAAGAATAGCAACCTAATTTCCTCTTACAAATAAAACTTGCATTAACTTCACATATGTACTTGTTCTTAGGTTACCCGAGTTGTACTGTTGTGGGTGAACAACCATTTTAATGATTTTGAGGGAGATCCAGCCATGACACGTTTTTTGGAAGAATTTGAAAAAAACTTGGAAAATGCGGTATGTACCTAAATAAATTGAGTTTTATGCTGCATCATGCATTTTTAAAAGAAGCTCTTACTATAGCAAAAACATTTGTAGAAGGTTTTTTAAATATTTATTTATTTATTAGATTTTTATTGAAACAGCAAGAAAAGAAAAAAGAGTAAACACAAATACCAAATTACACACAGGAATAACAATAACAATAAACACCAAATTTCCTTAACAAACAATAAAACATAAATTGGTCTTAACACTAAAGACCTGAGTTCCCATTTATTCCCTATTTCAATTTCCTATTACTTATTGCCAATACACACTCTTATCATAATTTAACTTTTTCTTAATATATCTTAATTCTTATATCTACCTTGCAACTATTACTGAAGTTCCTAAAATGCTGCAACCATTTGTAGAAGGTTTTAACTGAGTACTGCAAATTTCTTTCAAAGGACTTTTTATTATAGAGATAATGCAGACAATGCTGTTTAATGGCACAGTTATGGCAAATAATGGGTTGAATGTGATTAGGTGGTGAGGTAGTTCTGTGTAGTTTTACCATTACGTGATTTGGTGTCACCTAATTATAGATGGGAGATATTCATGTGTTTGACAATTTACAGAAAATGAAGGGGCACCTCAGATTACTAAACATCGCCTGTGCAGCCAAGGCAAAATGGAGACAAATCACATTGCAGAAGCCTTCTAGAGACTCCCCACTTTTCTTCAGCCTCCTTGGCGGAAGTGAAAAATGTTTTGGTATTTTTGTGGAGACAGTAGAACCAGGAAGCAAAGCAGCAGAAGCTGGGCTTAAACGTGGTGATCAGGTAAAGTAAAACCCGGTGTCTCATTTACAATCGTATATCTGCCTTGGTTAAGTGAAGTATATTCAACCAAAGAAATAGACCAGATATTTGTTGTGTTGGGCTGGTTTAGAGATCTCGGCTAAAACCATACTTTTCATACCACATCCCTCTCATCTTCCTTGGTTTGTTTAATGATGGTTTCACCTGTTTTCTAAATTAATAGTTTTGCCTCCATAACGTGACGATAAATTTATATTGTGAAAAAACAAATTATTCTCAGGATTGGTTATGGTAGTCAAATGGAAATGTAACATTAATGTGAAAGACAAACATATGTAAACAGTCTAAGCAGGGGAGCAATTCTTTCTGCCATAATGTTTTGTAAAAATGCTGCTTTTGTAACTTCTGAGGCATTAAATAAGGCTGGTTTCAAAACATATTTTTAGAACTGAGCTGAATTTCAAAAAAAGGGGATTAAGATTCCATGTTGGTAATACTCCATCTTTCTTGATAACAAAATTCTCTTTTCCCTCATTATTTTAAAGGTAATGGAAGTAAATGGGCAAAACTTTGAGAATATTACATTTGCAAAAGCCACTGAAATCTTGAGAAACAATACTCATCTTTCCATCACTGTAAAAACAAATATTTTTGGTGAGTACCGTTGTATAAGCCATATAAATGAGATCGCTTAGAGACATTGGCCAAAGAACTACTTTGAAGGTTTTAGTGAGTTCATGAGGTTTTTGCAAGTTATTTCCTTTAAAATTTAAGAACTGCATGCATAGGCACCCATTACATTCCCAAGCTGCTTTTGAAGCTCCCACCCACCCAGTTTTAAATTTTCTTTATATACCAAAGGGATGGTGGAGGAAGGTGCTGGTTAAGAAATACAGTAAGCCTGCCACTTACATGCATTTAACTTGTGTGCATTCAGCTTTAGGCATGTGGCAAAAAAAGAAGGAAAAGAAAGGAAAAGAAAGAAAAGGAAAAGCAAGAAAAGGGGGGCAGGGCTCTGCAAAAAACAGCTTTAGCAGCCCCATTTGCCATTGAAACTAACGTGCTTTGGCTGTACTCAATTTTGGCTTTATGTGCGACCCCCACAACATAACTCTTGCATAAATTGCAGGCTTACTGTATGCTCAAATCACTCTTGGTGCACAGGACTAGTTACAGTTTTAGGACACTGTCCTTATCTTAAAGGTCTATACAAAATCCTGAATTTTGTCTACTGTGGCACTTCAAAAGTGATGACCTACATCTAGAGGTGACAGGCCATACAGTAAAGCTTCACATTTTAGTCCAACAGAAAATTTCCTAAGGGTGTTTGAACTTCTCTCTATAGGTGGTAACTATTACTTCTGCTTCTTTTGGACCTGATTCTTCCTCCTTTCCCCTTCTATTTTGTCACAATCTTTATCCAAGTACAGTGATACCTCGGGTTAAGAACTTAATTCGTTCTGGAGGTCCATTCTTAACCTGAAACTGTTCTTAACCCGAGGTACCAGTTTAGCTAATGGGGCCTCCCACTGCCGCCGTGCCACCAGCATGCGATTTTTATTCTCATCCTGAGGTAAAGTTCTTAACCTGAGGTACTATTTCTGGGTTAGCGGAGTCTGTAACCTGAAGAGTCTGTAACCTGAAGCGTATGTAACTCGGGGTACCACTGTATGCTTTTCATATGTTTGATATCAACATAGAAGTCAAAATGTGTCACATGTGCAAGCCACCTTCAAGGGAAAAAATTGTAATAGCAAAATATAGTTGACGTGATCATTGTGTCTTTCCTGCCCCCTCTGTTGCAGCCTTTGGAAAACCTACTCCTGTAAGGCAGGGTTTCCTTCGCAGTAGCATGGGATATGGTGCTGGAAATTGCTCTGGGAAGGACTATTCAGGGAAATATTGACACCCCCTGAATGAGTAGAAACAATAGTGAGATGAGATATATGAGATGTTTTTACAAAATGAGTTGGTCTAAGTTTATTTATCAATTGTGCGGCTATGTAGATAGACAGATCCATCTATCGATGGATTCCAAGTTTCTTTTGTCAGATGTAACGGCTTCAAGGTGCTTGCCTTGTTTGTTGCTCATGAAAATTCATGAATGTCTGCTGAAGTCCTTGGCAGGAGTTTTATTTGCTGATTTAATGGATTTGTGTTTAACTCTTTCCCCCATATTCTATATTATCCAAAGCACCACCCAGACCCTACTGCTATATTTTAATCTGTTATTCAAATGTACACATATGTCATATAGCACAACTTGATTTTACATAACCTGAGCTGTCCAAGAAGCAAAAACATGAACAATCAATACTTAATTGCTTGTAGCATTTGCAGCAGGCAAAAAGCACTTGATCTATAAATTATATGGCGAATGTAGTCTTAACTCTGCAACCTCAGATGCACAATAGAGGGAGCCTCTTAGATAAGTTAAGCCACATCTTTCATATTATTTTAGTGTGCTCTTACTCTGGTTTTTGCACTAAAATCATTTTTAGGAGATAATGGCTGGGATCCAAGGGATCTTTTGCATCACATTCTCGCACACTCTTTGAAACATTATCCCTGAAGGTTGAGGATATTCTAGAGCCGCATTCTGTGAGGTGCAAGAGACTACAAATCAGAATGGAATGTTCAGCCTTTGCTTTTTTCTCAAACCTCTTTGGATCCTGGCCAGTATTTGATTACTAGTTATAAGTAATATATTTGAAGAAAGATATTGGATTAGGACTGTATTGAATAGTCTTTTAGGATAAAATGAAGTTGTCATGTATGAGGATTCATTGTGAAAACTATGTTGAAGCAACCAAAACCAGCAACAAACCTTGCTACTTAAGTCGGGGGAATAGACAAGGAAGGGCGAAGAGCAGAGGAGCTAAGGTCAGATTCTGTCTAAATATGATAGGCTGCCTTAGTGGTCAACAGAATTACAAACAGGTTTACCTGGGGATATTTGCTCTTCTTCAGATTGGCCTTGATTTTAGCATGGCACCACATGCAGACTGGCTCCCAGGTGGTTCAGCTTAGAGAGGGCTATTCATTGATTTGTTACACATCATACATACCTCAAACTGACATTGACCCATCTACGTCTAAAAGCTTTTAGACGTAGATTGTGTATGGAGAAATATAATGATATCAGGAATGCATTTATAAAAATTATAAAACTTGTTAATAATTTTATACTTGTTAGAATAACCATACTGCTTACATACCCATATGATGTATTGTACCACAGTTTCAAGCACATTTTTCTTTTCTTTTGACTTTTCTCCACCTTTTCTCCACTTCATTTTTCTACTAAAATAATATTTCTCTATTGAAAATTTATTTTAAAAAAACCTGACTTTGACCCATACCAAAGCTTCTATAGAGTTTTGAATCTTTTTTCATTTTTGTGCATCTTAAGCTGTGCTCTCTCAAGGTAATATATATGCTGCAGGATTTTGGCCATTTGCTGCAGATTTGGATCATTAAAAGCAAAATTATGATAAAATGGAACACATTTTTAAATGTTCCTTTTTAGGATTTAGCATAATCCTAATAATTAAAAAAAATAATACTGGGTGAATGAATGTGTAACATTTTGACTTTCTTTTCTACAGTGTTCAAAGAGCTGCTTAGCAGGATAGGGCAGGAGAAGAATGGAGTTCCTCATATTCCAAAAATTGCAGAAAAGAAAAATAATCGCTATTCCATCCCAGATATTCCTGGAGATGTGGAACAGATGTTTCCACGCGAGAAAGGAAACAAAAAAATAAAAGCAAACACTGTGTCTGGTGGAAGAAACAGAATAAAGAAAATTTTAGACAAGACGCGATTCAGCATCTTACCTCCAAAATTGTTCAGGTATGATAAAATATTTTCTCATAAACTAGGATTTTTCTACAACCCTTTCTATAACTAGACAAGAAAAGGCTATATTAGCTCTCTGTTGGTGGAAATGCAGTTTCCTTCCTTTAAAGCTGCAGGCTGTGACAATTCCTCTCTTTTACTTGTGGTGCACTAGGGAAGGCAAGTGGTATATGCCTTGATCTATGCTGCCTAATCCAAAGCTCCACAACTAAAAGTCTTTTCTGTTCATTTCAGCACCAAAAGCACTTCGGCACAAGGGCTGTTTCCTTCTCTATGCCCTATTCCTAGGCTAAGCTTTTGAGTACATCCCAGTAGCCTTTTGCAGGAAGGCTCTTGCACTATTAGTGAATGGAGAATATCTGTTGGCTGGATTCAAGTATATTTATAATTTTAAAACTGCCCCAGAGCTTCCAATTCCTTCTCACTCTCTGATTTCAAGCCACTCTCCTTTATGAAAAGCAAAAGCAAAGTAGTCATTGTTTATTTCTCTCTTGTTGTTTAATCTCCCTTTATTTGCATACAGTCTTTTTTTTTTTGCTAACTATAAATTGTATAAATTTGCTATTCATCTTGATAATCACTGCTCAACAGTAGTCACCAGCCATCTAGCAGGCATGATCCTCCACCCTCGCTACATTCTTTTCCTCCTTAGAAACAAACTTATGTCCATTATTTGGCCTCTTTGGCTGTGCTTCCAAGGGGTGTGTGCACAGCAAATCAAACCTAGTGTTTCTTCATCTAAAGTGACCGATGGCTTAGTCAGCTGACCTGTCCTCTAGCACGCCCAGGAATAGTTGGAGTTTAGTTTGCCAGACATGTTGAAATCCCACTAACAATAATATTAAGAAGATTGCTGACTTGTGAACTAGATTGTGCATCCCTTCATCGACATCCCTTTTGTCTTTCTTGTCTAGGAAAATTTCCAACTATCTAAATTTTATTACTTGCATTATTCCTTGTTATTTTTTTGTTAGTATCTGGAACATTCTGTAAACCAAGTTAAATAAGCATTCTCTGTTTCAAAAGAAGTAGTCTATTACTAGAGGGTCAGATAGAGCTTCTAGAGAAAGCTCCATCAGTTATAGACAGTACTAAGACCTACAGTTTTTCTAATAGCAGTCATTCTCTATAGCTTTTTGCACATCAGTCTGTGAATAGTTACTCTCTGTGGCTTGGTGTTTTTTGACCTCAGTTATTTTCCATTGCTCTATTAATGGATTGTGACTGACAGAATAATAATAATAATAAAAAAACACAGGCAGAAATAGGATGAAAGACTCACTTGTCCCTACTGGAAACATACTTTTATTACCTGGTAGCGCATCCCATGTATTGACCTTGGTTTTGGCACCTTTTTGAACCAAAAAAAGTAAGTCTAAAACCACAGTTGTATTATTGTGAAGTTTAATTATGAGATAGTTTTCTCTCTTGTGTCTCTGTGTAGTCACACGTATGGGAATATGCATATACTTCCCCTTATGCAGAGCCATATTGACTTTTGTTAAGGTCTTTCAGTTTTTATTTATTTAATTAATTTAGTCAATATATGTCACATTCTTCCTCCCAAAGGAGCCCAGGTCACCAAACACATTACTTACAATATCATTAAAAACATCTTAGCTGAAACTGGACCTTTCAGAATATGATTATTGGGACTAACCTGTGCTGAACACAGCTTATCTTTTACTTTTGTACTCACTGCTCTTATGTTGCTACTGTTACCGTATTGTTATTATGGTTCATTGTTTTTTAATTTACAAAAACTAAAGATAAAACTTAAAAATAGTGAAACTAATAATGAGGGGGACAGATGCACCTCATCAGAGAGGGCATTCTGCAAATGGGGGAAAACCACTGCGGAGGCCTTGCCATGGGTCAGTGCCAACTGAGCAGTCCCCAATGGCAGCACCAACAAAGTCTCACCTGCTGATGGTACAGTCTGAGGTGGGTGATATAGGGGAAGATGCTCTTTTAGGAACTTGGGTTCTAATCCACTTAGGGTTTTGTATGCTAATACTTATACATTGAATTAGCCCCAGTAGCTCACTGGCAGCCAGCAGCTTCAGAACTCAAGACCTATGGTCCCATCAGGCTGTTCCACTTACCAGCTTAGCAATTTCATTCTGTACTAGTTGCAGCCTCTGAACCATCTTCAAGGATAGCCCCATTATAGTAATACAGAAGGCAGACCACCAGATCATGGAAACTATATCAGTCCAAGGATGGTCATAGCTGGTAAATCAGCCTAAGCTCAGCATAAGCAATCCTAACCAAAGAAACAACTTGAGACTCTAGTGAGATCTCTAATGAGTCCAGGAGTATTTCTAGGTTATGAATCTGTTTTGAGAGTGCAGTCCCTCTCAGAACAGGCCTTGCATCTTATTCAAAGACACGGGAACCACTCACTCAGCACTTCCATCTTATCAGGATTCAGCCTCAGTTTATTGTTCCCCATTCAGT
Source organism: Podarcis gaigeae (assembly GCF_964106915.1). Classification (NCBI taxonomy): domain Eukaryota; kingdom Metazoa; phylum Chordata; class Lepidosauria; order Squamata; family Lacertidae; genus Podarcis; species Podarcis gaigeae. Next base: position 57,893,198 of record NC_139679.1, read on the forward strand.
CCATCACTGAGGAAGGCTAAAGTAAGCCAGTCTCTCAGCAGAGCTGGTGGAATAGGCACCATCTGACATTCACTCTGAAGCCTATTGATTCTTCAGAGCCTTGTGAAGGCAGTAAAGAACTTACGAGAGAATGTGTCCTCCATCAGTGAATTTCCTTATTATGGAAATGAGCCAAATAAAACACAGTGGGCCAAAAGGCACCCTCCCCTTTTACAAGGAGTTCCTTCTGAGATGACAGGACTTCAGATATTATTCACTTCCTGAGGAAGCAAAACAGGAGGCTAGTGAAGGACAGACCAAGGCCCTGAAGCTCATCAGCCTGCATAGGAGAAACACAAACCAACAGTATAGCCATCTTCTTGACCTTCATGGGGTAATATGCATCAGATAATCAGATGCTGCAGAGAAAGGGAAGTGTTAGCAGGCTAAAAAGAGCACTAGTACAAGTGCTGTAACTGCTTCCAAGATACAGAACCTTCTGCATTAGCAGCCCTGCACTCTTCAATCTATGGATGTGCAGTGCATACTCTGAAAGGAGGTTTCGGTAAGCAGTTCAGTTTTACCTTGAGCCTTACAGACACAGCAGCCTGTAAACAACAAGAAGAGCAGGTTATTATTTAAGATCTCATGCTTCCATTGTTAGTGAAAATTATACCTTGTTTTGCTTCATTTGTGTAGAATAACTATGCTTTTGTTTCATTTAAACACTGACACCTTCTAAAACTTCCTTGCAGTGATGGTAGTGTAAGCCAGTCACAGGACGACAGCATTGTGGGGACAAGGCAATGCAGACACAGTTTGGCAATTATGCCTATTCCTGGCACGCTCTCGTCCAGCAGTCCTGATCTCTTGCAGCCTACAACCAGCATGTTGGATTTTTCTAACCCTTCAGGTAAAAAGACCCTCAGTTGTTATCCGCTACTTTTCCCACCATGTTTTTGTAAATCAGCATTGACAATCCAGTACGTGGTTGGCTACTTATGGAGGCAGGTTAAATGCAGTTGCCAGAATTTGTGACTCTGATGCACACCTCAGGAGCTGCTGGGTTAGTATTTTGGAGGCAGCCTTTTAAAAGCTGTGTTGCTGCTGCTGCTTACCAGTATGGGTTGGGGCGGAACAGCAGTAAGGGCGGGGCAGCTGGGAAGGTTCTGTGGGTGCACAAAATCCAGCATTTCCATCTAAACACCTACGCAGCCCCAACCTCATCACTACCCTTCCCCTCCTCTACACTGTTCCTGTAAGCAGCAGCAGCAGCAACAACAATGCCACTGTCGGGACGATGGCTCCACCACACAGCCCTGCTATGCCATCTGACACATCTATACAATTTAGGTTTGCCAGATTATTCTAGATACAGTGGTGCCTCGCAAGACAAAATTAATCCATTCCGTGAGGCTCTTCGTATAGCGGTTTTTTCGTCTTGCGAAGCAAGCCCATTGACAGCTTAGCGGATTAGCGCTATTAGCGGTTTAGCGGCTTTTAGCGATCAGCTGTTAAGCGGCTGATCAGCTGATAAGCGGCTTAGCGGCTTAGGAAAAGGGGGGGGAGGGAAAAAACCCCGCAGGAACTCGCAAGACATTTTCGTCTTGCGAAGCAAGCCCATAGGGAAATTCGTTTTGCGAAGCGCCTCCAAAATGGAAAACCCTTTTGTCTAGCGGGTTTCCCGTCTTGCGAGGCGTTCATCTTGCGGGGCACCACTGTACATGTCAAGCAGTGTTAAAAGAATAAGTGAAAAGAACAAAGAAGAAAACAATGGGTTTCTATATTCACTGAGGCTTCCTGTACTCATTAGTGCTTTACACAGTACAGATTTGTTTCTAATGGGGCAAGTTAATGCATTTATCATCATGCTTTCATAGCTACTACATTTTTAACCATATACCTTATGAAGTGCTTTAAGAAATTTGAAGACTACGCCCCCAAACCTTTTATGCTTCCAGCAAGTATATCATCCCAGAGGTACCTTTCCTGACACAAATGAGGTGCTATTGAGGAAGTCACCAAATTTACCTTTTGTAATTTTTTGCTTACAATTAAGCAAGTCCACAAACTGGATTATGGGAGCTGTGTGCTTCCCAAAAAATTTGTCCTGCCTTCAACTACCAGGGGGAGATGTTGCCCAGCCTGATGACCTTGCAGTGCCAGTGGGAAACCGCTCTTCATATAGGTACCAATAGTACTTTCTATCAGTGGAGAAATATCGACTGGATTCCACCTATCAAAGTTAATTAATTGGCCATGTGCGTATCCAGATGCTATTGATCCATGATCATTGCTGACCTAAACACCTCTTCGTTCTTTACTGTGTCAATCTATTTACAAAACTTAGTGTGCGTCTTCTACCGTCACATCTTTTCACTGCAGTAATCTAAATCACACCTAGGCCTCTCAGAAACAAAACAAGAAAAACTCTTGTTTGTTTTTATACCCAGATCACATTTTTAGCTTAATTATGCACTCTGACAACACATTGTGGCATAACTTTATGTTTATGTAACAGTTTATGTAGCAACTTGTGTTTACACTTGAAGAGATTTCAATTATGTTAGCTGTGATTAGCTAATATTTCTCAGATGTAACAAGGAATCAGATTATTGGTATACAGTTTTTAATAAGAGGAAAATCAAAGTAACTTGTTTTCATATCCACACATATACAGTGTGTGACTAATGATGTCAGTGTAAAGTCTGGATCCTGACTTTCCCCCCTTCTTTTTATCCTGCAGCGGTTGGTTTTTACTGTAAGTATTCCAATCACTGGCAACCTGATGATTTTATAATGTGTTGTTTTTTTTTTAAAAAATGTATTTTTGAAATTCTACTTTAAATAGTAACATTGAAGCCATTTTTCAGAAGTATAGCTGAACCTGTTTTGTTTCAGTGTCTATAATCTTTCAGTGTCTAATCTTTCAACATATGTGTGAGTCAGACTATGTAATAATTCTTTGATCGCTCTGCAAGTATTAGCTTGCAACATACTCTAAATTATTGCTCCTTTGAGGGTTAGAGATGGCTGACTTTTGTTCCTAAAGTTTCTCATAAATATAATGGCACTTTCCTATAAAATACCTACCTTGTCATGACAATCAGGTTTTGAGAAATGCATCTATGCAGGACAGAGATTAATTCAGTGGAGCACCAAAAGTACATGAAGTACGTGGCCTACATGGAGGTGCAAAAATTGTGTGGAGGAAGGGTGACTGTTGCAGATTTTTTGAAATAAGGTCTCCATGCCTGTCCATGCTATCTTTGCTGTTAGGATTGATAGAAATACTGTAACTCCATTAGAGCCATTGTGGCTTAGTGTTTAGGATTGCTGAACTAGGACCGAGGAGACCCAAAATTACACCTTCTAAGGTATCTTTGGAATGAAGAAGGTGTAGGAGTTATACTCCTGTTCTTCAGCCTTGGTGTTTTGTTTTGATTTGTTGTTTTGGAGGGGGCAGTTGCAAAAGGTTACAGGACTTGCTATCTTATAGTAAGGTAGTTTTAGGGTGGTGAAAGTACAATTATAGCACAATCCTATACACAATTCTATTGGATGTAAGTACTACTGAGTTCAAATCATTAGAATGATTCAGAAATACTGCTTTTGTTGAACACTTCAAACAGGAGAGAGAAAGAGGATGAATTTATAGGGCTTGTGCTTTTATAGCAAATTTGAATGCTAGCTGTTGGGAATTAATTACTTGTGTAACTGATGTCTGATTCAGATATGCAGCCAAAACATGTGGTTAAGTCTTTCCCATACTGTATCATTTCAGATTGCAGGTGGAAGATAGCAGATTTCAGTGTTGCCCTATGCCAACCTTTGCCAGCCTGTTGTCCTCCAAATTTTGTGGATTATAACTCCTATCATCCCCAGTTGATAGGAGTTGTAGTCTAAAACATTTGAAGGGTACCAAGTTGACGACAGCTTGTCCTATGTAATAATAATAATAATAATAATAATAATAATAATAATAATAATAATAATAATAATAAAAAACAACAACAACAACAACAACTTTTTTGCCCTTGGAAAGAGAAGAGAGTTGTCCTTGTCTTCTCTTGCTATGCTAGTTTTGTTTTTCCAAGAACAGGGATTCTACACATGTGGTTCTCTGCCACCACCTGCACCACGAGCCATGTTTTATCTGCATGTCAAAATCAGATCTGTCTGACATTGAGTCACATCTGGCTCTGTTCTGAAAAGCCCATTTTATAAATTTGTTAATTGACTTTGGTGATACAGGGCAACATGAAGAAAAGAAGCACGTGGTCATTTAAATTATATAACACTCTGCACCCTATCAGCTGAATTTTCCAAACCAATTCAGCTTCACAAAGAGTAAATTGTCTACAAGAAAAATGAATCAATAAACTAAACTTGAAGCTTAGAGCCTCATTGATTTATGATACACTTACTACTTGTCATAATCTACATCAATCGTCAAGTGCAGTTATTTTCTAAATTATGTTAGCATTATGTAACGCTGAAGGTCCAGAACAAAGAGCTACCTATTTGGTCAGTGGGCACAGGGAGAATCAAAACCTTAAAAATAAATTTGTGGCTATAGAAAGAAATAATATATATATTTTAAAGATAACATACATGCAATGTAAATTTTCATTGCTTTTGCTGAGCAAACAATAGTACACATATGCTTACATGAAACAGCTATTTATTGTGACAGAAAACAAAGCTATATAATTTTTAAAAAAACTTAACATCATTTTAAGGGAATAACTGTATACTTCTATTTTTTTTTTAACCTAGACATTCCAGATCAGGTTATAAGAGTTTTCAAAGCCGATCAACAGAGCTGTTACATTATCATAAGCAAAGACACTACAGCAAAAGAAGTCGTAAGCCATGCAGTCCACGAATTCAATTTGACAGGAGGCTCAGAGACCTATTCTCTCTGTGAGGTTTCTGTGAGTCCCGAAGGAGTTATCAAACAGAGAAGGCTTCCTGATCAGTTCTCAAAGTTAGCCGATCGGATTCAGCTGAATGGAAGGTAGGTATGCTTGCATCTTTAAGTAAAGCACAGAAGTAAGAAAATGGTAGAAAAATAAAATAAAAAGAGGAATCTCTTCCAGTGAGCATAACACTACATTTACTTTCTCTAACGTTAGAAGAGCCTGTGGAGTATAGTGGTTGGATTAGTGTTGAGAGACCAGGGTTTTAATCCCTGCTAAGGCTGTGTGATAAATCACCATATTGTTGAATACCGGTATTGAAATAACATTGTGATAAGTGTTTCAACAAGGCAATATACCGGTGAACAAAAGATGGAACTTAACAGCTTCCCAGGGGGTAGCCCAGCTGAACCAGTACTTTACAGATAAAAGGTAAAGGGACCCCTGACCATTAGGTCCAGTCGTGACCGACTCTGGGGTTGCGGTGCTCATCTCGCTTTATTGGCTGAGGGAGCCGGTGTACAATTTCCGGGTAATGAGGCCAGCATGACTAAGCCGCTTCTGGCAAACCAGAGCAGCGCACGGAAATGCCATTTACCTTCCCGCCAGAGTGGTACCTATTTATCTACTTGCACTTTGAAGTGCTTTCGAACTGCTAGGTTGGCAGGAGCAGGGACCAAGCAACGGGAGCTCACCCCGTTGCGGGGATTTGAACCGCCGACCTTCTGATTGGCAAGTCCTAGGCTCTGTGGTTTAACCCACAGTGCCACCCGCGTCCCGTACAGATAGTTTTCAGATAAATTGCAGGCAGCTTGTCTCCTTTGTTTGTTCTCTCCCTCCTCCCTCCTAACCAATAAGAAATGACAATAAGCCCTCACACAAACCAGCAAACTCTTTAAGTGGAAATATATTGGTGAAACTGAAAGAGTTTGCTGGTTTGTGTGAAGGCTTATTGTCTTCTTACCAGTTCAGTTACTTATGTAGAGCCTACTAACAATTCAGGATGAACCTCACACAGCCTCAAAGATCCAGCGGCAAAGTAAACAAAGAACACAAACAAAGAAATAGAAAGCCCTTCTTTCTTCACTCACCCTCATCCCTGCCAGGGAAAAAAATGGGGGAAAGAGTTTTTATTTTTATTTTCTGGTGGTGTTTATGTTTGTTGGCTTCCCCTAAATAGCTTTCATCCATATTAAAAAGGAAGGTTTTTTATTATTATTTCAAGGAGACTATCTCTTTGATAAAAAGGGAACGATTGCTAGGATGAGGGCTTTTGGGGGGCCCTTCTCTCTGTGTATGTGTGTGTGGGGGTAATGGAGGGGAGAAGATTTAGCTGGCTACCTTTATGCTGAAATGGGAGTTTGGGTACTATGTGGGAACGATGGGGAGGGTGTTTTTTGGTAAGCAGTGCAAGTGAATGCGTGTCTACTCACAAGCAAGCCCTACTGAATTCCTTATATTTTAAGGCCCTCCACCGCCGCGGGGAGCCTTGTCAAGGCCCTTTGCTGCTGCGGGGAAGCGTGGCACACCCTCCACCATGGCGGAGAGGTAGGGTGGCACACTCTGTTGTCGCAGGGAGGTGCAAGAAGGCCCTCTGCTACTGCAGGGAAGCTATGTTTAGCTATGTTGCTCCTTTTCTGAATTTGTATTAAAAGACATTTAATGTTTGTTTCTCTAACAATGCTTTTTAGGTATTACTTGAAAAATAATATGGAAACTGAGACTCTATGCTCAGATGAAGATGCTCAAGAATTGCTTAGAGAGAGCCAGATTTCCCTTTTACAGCTGAGCACCATTGAGGTAGCTACCCAGCTATCAATGAGAGACTTTGAGTTATTTCGGAACATTGAACCTACTGAATATATTGATGAACTATATAAACTTGAATCTAAAACGGGGAATGCTAATCTAAAGCAGTTTGAGGATGTTATGAATCAAGAGACATTTTGGGTTGCCACAGAAATTTTATCAGAGCCAAACCAGCTTAAAAGGATGAAGATCGTAAAACATTTCATAAAAATTGCTCTCCATTGTCGAGAGTGCAAGAATTTCAACTCTATGTTTGCTGTTATAAGGTAGGTTATTCTCTTTTGATAGATAGCAGAGAAGTAGAAAACTAGAATTAAAATGAAGTGCCTGATCATAGCCTTAATATCAGAACTTGAATAGTTATTGGCAGATCTGGGATGTGCTTGGTAACTTAATAGGTATGTCATAACATACTGATAGAAGTTTACTGAAAAAGAATGTACTTATGACTCTTTGGGGTTATTAGGTGGAAATGTGTTGTTTATAGACATGGACTCTTCATACATTTTAGTTAAATGTACAATAACATCTTTAATTGCAGGAATATAATATTATTGATAAAATTTATTAACCAGGTTCCAGATAATCAGGCAACTAATTTTTCATGTGGACAAGCTAGCATACTTTGTACCCATCCTCATGGAAACCTTCACTTCAGAAAGCATTCTTTTATCCACACTATTTCACTTGTACCTCAATATTTTTGTTTATGGTTTGGAGGAGGCTCCCTTCTATAGCCTGGGATATTAATGTGGGTCAGGAGCACCCTCTTTTGAATAGGGTGTATGAATTTGTTTTTATTTGATAACTGGTAATGTGAGAGTTATTTCTTGCAGTGGTCTTAATCTGGCACCAGTAGCCCGACTTAGGGGTACATGGGAAAAGTTACCAAGCAAGTATGAAAAGCACCTACGAGATCTTCAAGACCTTTTTGATCCATCTAGAAACATGGCAAAGTATCGCAACATCCTTAGCAGTCAGAGCATGCAGCCTCCAATTATTCCACTTTTTCCTGTTGTCAAGAAGGATATTACATTTATGCATGAAGGTAATGCCACAGAGAAGTAATGAGCCAGCTTATTAAATTGCATATTAATACTTCATTGGTTTGCGCCAAGGGATCTGAGGTTTGCTGCCAAAGAGGACATGATTAGGGCTAAGATTAAATATACTATGGTGCACATAGAAAACTGTAAGCAGAGGGAGAGCATTTCACAAATGGGGAACCACTGCAGAAAAGTCCCATTCTCATGTTGCCACCCCTGGACTTCTCTTGGAGGAGGCAAATGAAGAAGGGCCTCAGATGATGATCTTGATGATCTCAGAGTCTAGGTAGGTTTATTATTATAGAGCCTCATGAGACACAATGCCCGCAATTCCTTATTTTTTATTGGCTTATAATGCTGATTATTTCTAGTAGCAAGCATCCAACAGAATCTGTCCTCTAGGAGTCACTGAAATCTTGGCCAAGTGAACATAACACCGATTGACAGCATGTTATTAATGTGAGAGATGTCAGGTTCTTGGTCATGACAATTTAAAACCAGATGGTAGCAAAAGTAAATACAGAGAATGGTGGTTGGTAGATGCGTTTGATTGAATTCAGGGATGGGAAACCTTCAGTTTGTGGGTCAATATTTGCCCATAATGCCCTTTTGCTTAAACCATGCCCAGGTGTCAAACAGCTGACATCACTCAGTGATGTCAGCTGGTGAGCAGCAAGTTCAGTCCTGCTGGGTCCTTTGCGACGGCGCAATGCCCCTTCCGATCGTCAGGAGGAGGGGGGGGTTGCGGGATCACGACCCCGCCCACACCCGCTCCCGCGAGGCTGGCGTCAGCCTCGTGGGAGGCAAGGATTCCCCTCAATTAGCATCCCCTGTGGCGCCAGCCAATCGGCTGGCGGCAGGGGCGGACCTTGGTAAGGCCACTTAAGGTCGGGGCAGCCCTTGGCTCGCCCCTTTTCCCTTCGGAGACGACGCGGTTCCCACCCACCCGCCCTTTAGGTTTGCCCCTGACCTTGCTACGGGCTTCGGCTGGTCGCCGCAAGGGGCCTGGTAGGAGTTTTTCCATTTGGCTAATTGGCTGGTTTAGGGAGCCACTTGGTTTTTTCGCCTACCTCGTAGCAAATCGTCACAACTCATTCGGTTTTTGGCGGTAGGCATTGGCCGAGGGTATTGTCACGCAGAAGAGGTTGGGGGGGAGGAACGCCATCACCTCCCCCAATGCTTGAAGGGTAGTTCGTTAAAGGACTCCGAGGGGCGACGCCTCGTCCGAAACCTACGGAGGCTAGGGCCTAAAGTGCGCCCCCGAGCGGTAACCCCTCGGGGAGCGCCTAGGGATACGCATCTCGGGTGGCTCCCCCTGTTGGTGTTTAACCCTTCCCGGTTAGACCGGATAGTCGGTTAGGGGCCAATGCCTAAAGCCAATACCTTTCTTTCCTGTAATCAATAAAGTTGTGGCCATATTCGCCCATTAACCAAAACTCTGCTGTGTCGGCTGTCTTCATTTATTCCACCTGTGGGGGGGAGGGAATAGCCACGCAATGGCACTTCCCCCTCCTGGTGCTGTTGGGCCTGCCCTCACTTAAATATAATGCACCCACCTCACAGAACACTAATTCCACCAATTCCTACAAACTACCCCAGATCATCTTGTGGGGGACTTGTGTGAGGAAAAAATTAATAATTTGGAGTGTCAGACAGGATTTGATTAAATAAACAAGAGAGCTTTTGTTTAACAAAGGAAATTTATGACACAAAATGGGTAAAACATAGGATACTTCAGATTATAATGATATTTCACTCAGTTCTTTCTCAGTTGTTGCACAGCTGTTGCCGCTTAATACTTTGGTTCTTAAACAAGGTGGTGTTTTCTGTCATTTACACACCCCTTTGACAACCCTACTCCTGAGGTACTCCAAGTAACAGACCCAAAGGATCACCACACCCCTCTTAACTGGTTTGGGAATATTCTCTTTTTGTAGAAGAATCTCTCCCCTCCTGACTGGAATGAGTCCTAAGTAGACTGTATTCTCACGGCTTCTACTTCTTCTGGCTCAGCCTCCCAGTTAATTCCTGGCCTAATTACTCTTACAGGACACCATACACTGTCCTTCACACTAAGCTCAGAGACTCCTTTCTCTAGCTTTTGATATATTCCTTAGAGTGGATGTTTCTACCCAGAACCAACTTTCTGTCCTGTCACTCCCTCTCTCCCACCCTATTCTCCCAACCTCTATCCCAACCTACCAAACTGTCCAGCAAACCTTTCCGTCACATCCTGCTTCACCAGCACATTCTGTGTGGGAAACACATTAGCAAACTGGATCCCTCCCTCACCCACATATTAACCTTGACAGTCACCTGATGTCATTATAACATCAGATGTTTGACTATTAATCGCTGCAGTGAAGAAGGAAATTCAGCAGGTACAACATCACCCCGATCAACAAGCTACACATGTCAAAATCCCCACTTTATATCCCCACTTTATATAGCTATTGCAGTATAGGGGCCCTGCCTCCCTACATCTGCCACCCTAACTCTCAAAAAAGCTGAGAAAAATGAAAATTAACAGTAAAAAATTAACAGTATATACCCATATTTGGCTTAGCATTGGCTCCTGTGTCTGAAAGAACTGAAAACTGTTGAAGATGAATTCTTTCCACCCTAAATTAAGAGGTAGAACCAATTTTTAAAGGGCAATAACCTTGTTGCTATCAGTTTCCCGACCCTTTTATCATTGGAAAATCAAAGCGAACACAGTCCAATTGTAACATTTTCTTTCTGCTGACAGCTGCCACTATAAAAACAACTGAGTGAGGGTAAAGTTAGCATTTTGACTGGCATCCATACTCTACCTTACATCTTCTTGTGGTTTTAACGACACTTGAATTGGAGACCTTTGACATCTGATGGTGGCTTGTGATATATGAAATAACATGTCAGTCTCTGAAGTGTTGTGAACCCTCTAAAGGTTTTCTTGCACATATTTTAATTGTATAGGAAATGATTCAAGGGTGGATGGCTTGGTAAATTTCGAGAAGCTCAGAATGATTGCCAAAGAGATTCGTCAAGTCATCAGAATGACTTCTGCTAATATGGATCCTGCAGTAATGTTCAGACAAAGGTATGGCATTTAAAATGGAAATTTGGGTGCAGGGAGGTGTTCTTGTGTGGAGGAAACAATATGTGTACGTTCACATGTTTGTTTTTTGTTTAATTTCATTGTTTGTTAACATTTATCATGGGAAAGTGAATATGAAACAAATGTAGATTAATGCTGATTGCAATGCTTAAGTGAAGGTTTACAAAAGTTTTTAAATAACATTTGGCGTACAGTATTTCAATATATGAAGTTTTTAGCTTAGGGCTCTTTCCATCTCACCCAGGATAAAGTATCATAATAGGAAAAACACAGGAATATCTTAAGTCAAAGAGGTTAGGCAATTCAGAGTAATCATTGGCATTGAAAATGTAACCCAGTAAAATGGAACTTCTTATTAAAAATTCAGTTGTAATATGATCAGTGCCAGGATACAATAGATCATTAATTTGTACTGTCCTTGAGATCAGGTTGTAGGTTCGAAAGGGAGTGAGTGATGTGTGAAAAACAGCACATGCCAACCTAAGTGGAGGTTTCCTTCAAAATTCATGGTCTTTTAAACTCCCAACCCTTTGGTTCTCTGTGCTTGTGTATTCACTGCACATAGTAACAAATTCTGTCTCTATTCCACTGAAAAATGTGTGTCTGAAATGTGTGTCTCTATTCCACTGAAAAATTTTGAGAATTGTTTTACTTAATTGAAATTTTCATTTCTCTCTTTTCCTGTCTACATCCTCTTCCTTTCTGACTCTCAACTGTGATTTTCCCCCTTTGCTTTTCTTTTTAAATACATGCTTCATTGTATATGGCTCTTGCTTACAGGAAGAAGAGGTGGAGGAGTTTGGGGTAAGTGTAGAGATTAATGCAACTAAGACTCAAAAAAAGTTATGCCAATTTTAACATGCTGCATCCTCATTAATGCATGCATCTGAACAATAGCATGCATTTTATTAACTCTGCAACAGTTGTTTCTAACTATTCCCAAAATTAAGGAAAAACAGGCCCATGACAATAACATGGATTCTTAACAAACCTGAATGCACTCATGGGTGGGGAGGGCTTTTCTATTGTTCTTACAAAACAAAATCATAGTGAGCTTATCCTTTTCACTTGAGGTTAACATAACTTTAAAATTTTGACATTAAAGGATGTCCAACTTCCCCTGCCTCTACCATGGAGGCATTCCATGGTTCTAAATCATATATTTACTTAGAAAATCCAGCTATTTGCTTGAAAATGTCACTACCTTGGGCTGTAAAAGAAGGAGAAACAGCTTGATAGCCACTTGTATGAAGGATCCTGGAAGCCACAGAGTTCTGTCATCAGCACCTAGAGACATCCATGCAGTCTGCATACTAGGAATGGATCTCCAGCTAAGAGTCTTTTGTCAGAGGGCTCAGTCCCCAAAACTCTGGACACAATCTCTCTGGAAGTTGTGTATCCTGTTATTACTCAGTGCTCATTGGCACTAGAGACCTCTGTGTCAGAAAGGAGTGGCTAACTTGAGTTCCTCCAGATATTGCTGGACTCCAACTTCTATCAGCTCCAACAGGTATGACCAAAGGTTAGCGGTCATGGTAGCTGTTGTCTGTTAATATCTGGAGGGCCACAGTTTAACCACCCCAATGTAGGCTGAATTGCCAACCAGTCCAGCCATTACAACTGCAGAAGAGGACCTGCTGACACCCACAGGAATTCCAACGTCTTCCGGAAGTTCTGTTCTAAATTCATATGACTAGAACACAGCAGCCAAATCCCCATTTTGATGGAACAATCTTACAAACACCAAATCCTTGTGATGAGTAATCCACTTAATGGTCTCTCCTTTCTACTTCTTGTCTGCATGGATTTGGTTATAAACAGAAGAGCTTCAGTTTGTTTCTGTCTTTTCAATAAGTAACACAGCTTACTTGCTATATCCCCACATGTTTACTGTATCCAATTGGACCCTAAATCCATGCTTTGGCAATCTCAAATCTTGATTACTGCAATGCTTTCTATGTGGGGCTACCCTTGGGTCTGATCCACAGGTTCCAGCTATTCTAGGATACTGTGGCTAGACTGATAATGATGCCACCAGGCCACGTTCAAGGTTCTTGTATTAATGTACAAGGCCCTTAGCAATTTGAGACTTGGAAGCCTCAGGGTCTGCTGGACCCCTTCCATGTCTGCTGGAGGTCTTTGTGGGAGTCACTGTTACTGGTTTCCCGTGGCTCACATTGCATGGCTCAGATCCCCAAGAAGTATGCATTCAGTACTGTGGGCCCAATTTCATAAAACCCTCTGCTAGTTGAGGTCAGACAAGTCCACTACCTACCTATTGAACTTCTGGCACCCACAAAAGACTGTTTAAAAAAATCCAAGCATACTTTTTAATTGAATTCTGATTTTATAGTTTTAACTCATTTTTAGTCTTACTGTATTGGGTCTCCTGTACACCACTTAGAGATGACTGTGATTAAGTGGTTTTCAAATTGTTGGAATAAAATAAATAATATAGAGTATATTATGGCCTGCTTGCTACCTTAACACAATAGTGTTCTCTTGCGTCTTGGCAACACATGGCTCCAATTCTGGATGGAGAACCTTGAATCATTGTCTCCTTATTAAGGCAAAATTTAAAAGCCACTGCTTCAGAATTACAGCGTCTTTTCTTTTCATATTTTATTAGAAGTGCTAGTCATTCCTTGAATGTATGCAAGGGACCAAGATGATCACTATAATGCAGCCTAAAATTTCAGCCAACATGTATAAGCTACTTAGGTGTGCACACATGCATAGGGTCATACTATTGGGCAGTTAGACCTAATTGCTCCAGTCCAAAGTTTTGCATGCATTTTGATATTGGGGTTTCATGGGGTCCATGTTAATTTAAATCCAGAGGATCAATCTATTCACACAGAGTATCACACATTTAATGACTGCTTCTGTTTAAATGAATATGAAGTCATTCCAAGTAGTTAAGCTATATATGGGTATATTGGCACTTCTGTGCCCAGACCATAGCACTGGATCAGAGTGATTATGTGTGTATGGTTTTCTATGCTGTCTTGGTAGTAATTTTGCATTGTCTTATTACTAAACAGGGGGAAACTTAACAGTAACTAAATGAGATCATATTCCTGAGATATGGAATCTGCAGAGAAGAACTTGAAATTATTTCCCTTAATAGATTATTTCACCATTTTATAACATTCCAAAAACTCAGTTTTGATTTCTGGAATGGACAAGATTGAGATTTCAGTTGTTAATAATGGGGGAAGGGCAAAGAATAGATGTTTCTTCTAGATCAGTGGTGGGAAACCTCTGACCCTCCAGGTATTGTTGGACTTCAGCTCCCATCAGCCGTAGCCAATACTGTCTATAGTCAGGGATTATGGGAGTTGTAGTTCTACAGCAGTAGCTGGTAGGCCAAAGTTTAGCCAACACTCTTCTTGATTTTCCATATTCAGATGACAGTAAAGAAAAAAAATACATTTCCTTCTTGTATAGTTTGCATTTAAACTTTTACTTGGGAAAATTAAAGGAACATGAGTTAATATGATACTTTAATAAAAAGGATACTTAAATGTTTAAGTTAGTAAGATTAAAAAAACACCAAAAACATGGTGTATAACAAACCAAAGTCACCAGGTTACATAACTTGTATTTCCATCTTGTGGTTTGTGAATGTTTATAGTTACGAAACTTTCCCATGTTAAATCTGTACAACATTCTGAGCCTGTTGCTGCTCTGATGTCAACAAATCAGTGATCAGTCTTCATTCTGTTGTGAATATGTGTTATCTAAACCTGTTGTTCCTTTATATGTATTATTTGACTCAGTGTGTCCCTTGTTCTTTCAATATCATTTCTACTTCTCAGAACTCACATTCTAATGTTTATTGCTGTTTGAAATCTTGCTGCTTCTGTTGTTAAGCTTATGTATTTCAAAGCATTTTCTGTTTGGCTGTGTCCCCTGTTGAAATATTGAGCTAATTTGTTTAACAGTTTAAAATTTCTTTCATAAAAAATAGGTGGTCCACTTTGTTTTGCTATAGCAGTACTTTTGTACCAAATACCATTCAGTCAGAATAAATATATACAATTAGCCTGCAGTTCAAAGTACTTTTTGAGACATATACTGGAATTAGATCATCCTTGAAATTGAAACATACTCTCAAAGTTATTAAAACTGCAAAATCCCTGACAGGGAAGAAGCCTGAATATACATGGAATTTTTAGTAGCTTTCATTGGAAAAACAGGTTCTTTCTTACTTGATATACTAGATTATACTTGTCAGAAGCTTTCCCAAGATAAAACC
Organism: Podarcis gaigeae; assembly: GCF_964106915.1. Classification (NCBI taxonomy): domain Eukaryota; kingdom Metazoa; phylum Chordata; class Lepidosauria; order Squamata; family Lacertidae; genus Podarcis; species Podarcis gaigeae. Next base: position 57,908,315 of record NC_139679.1, read on the forward strand.
AGAAATTTCACAAGTTCTTTCCCTCACATCGATTTCCTTATTCTCTTTACAGCTTCTCCCTGCTTTGTTTACTAGAAATCTTCCATCACTTCCTTTCCTCTTCCTGTTCCTGTTGCGGTTTGAGACAGAGGCCTTAAATCTTTCTCCTTTTCTATTACTCAGTATAGGGATCTCTGGAAATTTACCCAAACACTCACTTAAGTTCTCTCATTTTCCAGTTTCTTCTCCCAGTTTTTGCTTTACTGACTCAACAGTAAAGCCAAAGAACGTCAGATGTGCGTATCTTCCTCAGAAGATCTCTGGGTCTCACGAATATGGAGTTTTTATATCTGTGTCAGCTTGAAAATATGTCTTTACTTTCTTTCTAATTACTTCCTATTTGGTATTATAGAACATGCTGCTTTTATCGACACATAATTTTTAAAATTCAGACTCTTTCATGACAATAATTAAAAAACAACAGCAGCTCCCTCCAGCTGAGTTTTCTTACTTGCCTCTTCCCCAGCAGCAATAGTTCTCTGTACTGAATTGGGAGGTATTTGTCTAGTTCTCCAGATCATTGCGACTGCTTGTTAGATGGCTCAGGGACAGAATATGGAAGGAATCGGAGCTCCCACAGTTTAAGTGCATAATGCCTGGAATTGTTTAAATGGCCACAAACAAATTATCATTTCTGTCTCACAATAAAACAGGAGAAAATTTCAAGTTTGAAAGGCGCACACTTTTAAAGACAATCAGTCTTATTTTCCATTTAACTATTAAGGCACTTTGTTCAATGAGAGTAAAGCTTGTTTCTGTCCAAAGGTAGTAATTTTGTTACAGGTGTGATGAGAAGGATTTTATAATAGTTGTTGTTGTTGAAGGCTAAATGTCTTCACGGGAGATAATCATCTTTAGAATCCCAGGTTCCAATTCTCCAAGCGCTGATCCCTATTCAAAGAGTCCACCTTATGCATGCAGCTGGGTGACATTGTTTCCACATCCTGTCCAGCAGTTCTCCCCCCCCCCCCCCACTGAACTGCTGTGCTTCAAAATGCAGCTTGCTATTCAGAGAGTGACTGCTGGAATAAAAACATAAAGAAAAACATCTAGCAGTGTGCCTTTGTCTTCCACACACAAATCTCTTGATCACAGCCGTCGTCGTTGCTCCCATTTCAGAAGCAGAATAGTAAATTATAGCAGCTCCCAGCAAAGTCTTACATTAATCTCTCTTGGCAGACTCACCTTGTTTATCAGAGAACACATTGCTGTCTTCTGATAAGTACAAGATGATATTCCAGTTTTTGGAATATGGTAAAAATAATGAAGCTCACCTACCCCTATGCAAAGTACTGCTACCAGAAGTTATTAATACAATGGAATTATGATTTTTGTTTTACTGCAAACATTTCCCCTCCAATTTTGCAAGCTTTTGAACAGCTCAGAGAGAGAAGAAAGGGCTATTTCAACCATCATTTTGCTCATGCTCTAATCTTCTGAGACCAAATTGCGTTAACACCGAATTCAGAACTGTTAAGAAATTTATCTTCTGTCCCAAACACAGTATTGGGGCTTTTGGTGTAAGTCTGAAGAGCCTTAGTTACATCTGTTAGGAGGAGCTTTCGTAGAAATTTTCCTGGCTCCTGATCATTGCACACTTTTTGTTTTATAATTCTCTTCTGGACATATTAACTCAGTAGTCTTGCAATTTGCTTTAGAACAAATGTTGTGTTAACACTATTCATCTCCTTTTTTAAAACTTGACATCAGCATGCGCTTTTAATGGAAGAGTATTTGTGCTTTGGTGTCTGTTGCTTTGGTTCCTCACTACTAAAGCGGCTGCAGCTTAACTACCTGATGTCTTCTCTTGCAGATCACTAAGTCAGGGCAGCACAAACTCAAACATGTTGGACGTTCAAGGAGGCGCACACAAAAAACGTGCCCGGCGCAGCTCCCTTCTAAATGCAAAAAAATTGTATGAGGACGCTCAGATGGCCAGGAAAGTCAAACAATATCTCTCCAATCTGAATGTGGAAACGGATGAAGAAAAGTTCCAGATAATGTCACTTCAGTGTGAACCTGCGTATAGCACTTGTAAGTAAAGCAAACTTTTAGGAAGGCAATTGAGCTTGAACAGCCTGTGGTGTTAGTTAGGAAGAATGTTTGTGTCATTCTTTAGACTTAATTTTCTATGGTTACATAATTATGTGCATTTCTATGGGCTTTCTCTTAAGCATAGTTTTAATGCAGGCTAAATATATATTTAAAAGCAGATACTGCAAAAGCACAACAACCTCAAAACCCTTGATGAATATTTGGCATCTTGTCAATTTGAGTTTTGACTGAGTTTGCACAAATTTGAAGTTATAGGTCTTACCATTGACCTTCAGTTGTTAATCTATGCACCTATCACTAGCCTGCCAAAAAATCCCATACTATGTTGCATTTTTTTTTTTTTGCCAAGTTAGCACTTTTCAGAATTAAGAAATGGCATTGGTATGCCTAGTGTAAGCAATAAGAAAATGAAAGGATAAAATATTATCACAGACAAATAGTTAGAAAGACATAAGTAAAGAAATTATTTCATTGGGAAATGAGAAAATAGTAGAGAGGAGAGTGATATACCATGATGGTCTGACACTTTTTGAATGCCTTGACTATTAACAGAGGTTGTTGCAGAGGAAGAGTTTATAAACAGACCTCTGACCTGTGCTATTCAGGAAATAACGAACGTCTTAAGACAGACTCCAAAATATAATGCACTATTAAGGTTATCTAAATTTTGGCAAGCAATCGTAATTAATAGTCAACATCTGGAGGGCACCAGGTTGGGGAAGACTGTTGTAAACAATCCTCAGCCTGTTTGCATTATTTTTGTGTCTGGGTGTTTGTGTGCCTTTTTGTCCTTACCATTTGGGAAGACTTTTGTTTTCTGAAAGGCGCCTTCTTGCACCTGATCATGCTCATTAACCACACTAACGTTCTCATGAAATTTGCTGGCATCTTTTGTGATCTGCAGTAAATATACCTAAGCTTCTATTATTGTGGTTTTTAATAAGCTCCAAGTTTTCTGGAGATATTTGACTCTTCTGACATTCCCTCGCCACTTCCTTTTCGCTAGGCTTTCCAGTTTGGAAAAGTTCCCTAGGTGACCTTGGGCAAGTTTCTCTTCATCAGCCTTGGCCCCAAATTGTCAGTAAGAGGGATGACAAACTGTTCTGCCTGGCCCAGTGGTTATAAAAATTACAGCTGCCTTTGGTAGTTTGTCGGGTGGTAACCAGGAAAGTCCTTTTTCAGTGATGGCACACTGTTTATGGAATTCTCCTAGTACTGAATGTTACATTTTCTAACATCACAAGACCTTGTTTTTTCTAGTACTTTTAGTTCCTTCCTAGACTCTGCTGCTTTTTCAATTATTAGTTGTTCAATTGTTTTATTTTTTTAACTGTAAGCAGTCCTGGAAGTTTCAGTATTTTGTAGTAATCTTCATCATCACTGTAACTAAACTTATTTGTGCTGATGTTCTTCCGCCCTTCTTCACCCCCAACATACACAAAACCCAGTAAGCTGAACCCTAGCCAGCCCCAGATATATCCCTGAAGATTTCATGAGCTGCCATGCATCAACCACCAGTAGTGCTGCAAGTGGCTCGAGTATTCACAGCAGCTCCCAAGTGCATACTACAAACATGCAGTACTGGACCAGGAGCTATTGTGACTGTTCACAGGTGTGCCAGGGATTTACCAGATCTGAGAGAGCTAAAAGTGCAGCAGAGTTGTGGACAGTGTCCTTGGGAGAGCAAGTGGGTCCTGCCAACGTTGGTTCCCAACCCTTTCTCTCTACCTCCTAATTTTTGCTGGGATTTAGCTTACTGAATTAAAGTTTCTTAGTGCCAGGATTTTGCCTTCTTGGCTGTTGAGAGTTTTCTGATCTGGAGTGCTCTGAATTTTTGGATGGCTAGTCTGAGATATAGGTATACAAATGCTTCATCTCAAAATGTTGTATCCTCTCCGACAGTAAATTAACAGAAATGCAAAGATAAAGTTTGAATGCGCTGTTTGATTTTTAACTTCAGAGGTGGTTTAATTGTGCACAGAGGGTAAAAGGCAAGCACCATGAAGTTATTTCCCAATAGAGGTTTTCAGCTGTATATCTTGTCGGAGAGTACCAAATGCACATATTTCATTGAACTTAACGGAAGCATGTTTCCCTCATTGAAACAGAAGCTTACTTTCCTTATGAAATCAGGAACAGGGTTTAGAAAATCTGCCCTCTGGAAATGCATAACAGAATGGAAATGCATAACACTTAGCTACCAAAAACATTTAGTGCTGATTCATAAAGCAGATTCTCTCCATTTTTTAGGGCTTTTTTTGGGGGGGGGGAATAGTCACAAATCCTGCATGATTTCACCTTGCAAAACAGGTCAGAGCTGTAATGTGTTGCACCATTTTTGTGCTGGGTGCAGGAGTAGCAGCAGATGAGGCTACAACATAGATGAGCATCTTCAGGTAATGAAATTGAAGTAGTATAGCTTATTCTATGAGTTAAGTGTGCCACCTAGTGGAACACTGGGGGTACCTTTCTAAAGAACAAGTGGATAAGAATCCTTACAGATATTGCTATGGATACAAAAATACCAGCTTGCCATCTAGTGTTTCAGTACACATTCCATTTTAATTGTGGTTTTTATTAACATTGCAACAGATTATAGAAAAAAAATATTGACTTCTCCTTTTCACCATGTCAGTGACAAAAAATCTAAGTGAAAGGCGAGGTGGAAAAGCTGTAGAAATGTCTCCCATGCCACTGAGATCTGTTGGCCAAACTACAAAAGTTCATCTACATCAGCAAAACAGAATGAGTCAAGTCCTTCAGGTTCCAGCTGTTAACTTGTATCCCATTAGGAAAAAAGCACCAGCAAAGGACCATGTGACTTTTAGTGAGTATCTACAAGATTCACTTCTTAAATCAAATTACTATATAAAATGGGCAGATAGAAGGTTTTGCAAGGCTAATGTTAAGCTATACTTGTCTGTTTCATTTCCATTTTGATATAGTCATATCCTAGCATATATTTCACTATACTAGATTATAAAACCATACAGTTTCAGCAGCAGATTGGACATGTTTAAATTTTTCAAACAAAATCCTTAATTTTAGCCTGATTTTGATGTTACATTATCCAGGACTAGTATTACTAAGTTTTGAAATATTGTTAAGATATATTTTTATGGTTTTAAAATGTATTTTATTGTATGCTTGATAAGTAGTTTGTATATTCCTTTGAGAATATTACTTCATGAAAAATGCAAATATATTAAATAACATTTGTATAGAGATTTGAGAAGTCAAATTTTCCATAAAGACAAATTAAGCCATACCAAATGTTTCCAAATCTCCTACATTTCATGGAAAGGGACACTGAGAATGTGAATTGTTTCTGCTAAATGTCTTGCAACTTCTATCAAATTCATGTAAACAAGAAAGGGCTGATTCAAAATTCTGTTTTGAGGTTTGGGGATAGTATGAGTCAGTGTGTTACACACACACACACACACACACACACACACACCCCTCCCAACATAACTTGAGGCCCTGCTGAATATGGCTGGCTTTTAAAAGTTGTCTTCCAACAAAGTAATCTTCACAAAGGAGTCCAGGAATAATTTTGGTCATAGTTCAGTTGCCTTTGGACCATAAAAGATGCTTTTGTAGGAACTCTTCAGTTTGAATTGTGTGTATAAGCATTTGTCTTGTTTTGTGATTGCTCTCATAGGTGCAGGTTCTCCTCAGAAGTCAATGAGTTTGTCTGAGGAAACAAATAGTAAAAAACAAGCAGAAGACAGTATATCTATGGCATCTTCTTTGCATTCCAGTCCTCCTGCTTCTCCTCAGGACTCCCCACGCAAAGGTAGGAGTAGACACAAGTTTAGTCTTAACATGTCTCAGCTTAACTATATTTTAGTTTTCTTCTCAGGATCTGTCTTTCCTTTCCTCAGTAAACTCAAAAGATGTACTTTGGGTATTCACAAAAGGCATAACTTATTCACTGGGGAAAAGAAAAGAAACTTCATGTGTTCATGGAAAAGACCATTGTGCCTGAAACCTTTCAAGAAGGTTTTTAACATTGGATATTATTATATTTTATTTATTGAAAGGCATTTATAAACCACTTGCCGTAATATTTTACAAATCTCTTAATTGGTATAAAATATAAAAATAATGTAATTATAAATGCAACCTAAAACAAGTAGAACAGCTGTATGAAAACATGTAAAAGTGTATAAAATAATTTAAACAAAAATTCAGGGGATCATGGACATAAAGGTCTGATCTTATGGATCAGGAAAAGCTCTGGCGGGGTGTGGGGGAGATATGTAACCACTATAAGTAGGACAATGTGTTTTTATGTGTGTTGATTTAATACACTATTTCAAAGGCCATAGAGTGATTCGCCAAAGGCCTGTAGGAAGAGGAATATTTCTGCCTGGTGCCTAAAGATATGTAACAAAGGCGCCAGGTGAGCCTCCCTGGGGAGAGCATTCCACAAGCAGGGAGCCACCACAGAAAAGGCCCATTTTCAGTGTCGCCACCCTCCACACCTCTTGTGGAGGGGGGCAAACAAAGAGGGGCCTCAGATGATGATCACAAGGCCCAGGTCTGGGTTGCAGGGTCCAGGCTGGTTCATATACAGTAATTTAAAGAACCATGTGTGTCATTTTATATTCTTATTTTTGGATAGTTGACTATTCTTGTTGGATTGCCAGAAGTTACTCCTGCTAGAATTCTTCTACATAAGCATGCGACTTTCATTAACTTCCATGTGACTCCATGAGGATTGCTTTGTCTCCTTTGATTTCAGTTGTTGGATACGCATTCAGGGGTTGTTGTTTTCTTTAAAAACAATCTTGTTTTGATAAAAGTGGCCTCTGCCCCGTTTTGTATTTGTTAACATCTCATTGCAGAACTAAAATTAGATTACTTGTTCTCTAACTAATTAAACAGGCACATCATTGCCCCCTCTTTACTTAACTGCAGCTTACGTTTCCTTTTGTGCCGCATCCAAGTGTAACATTACGTAGATTAATAAACAAGAAGAGTGTTTCTTTTACTGCCAGTGTATTATTTACTTTGCGTGTTCCTTTCTTTGTAGCTGGTAATCCCCAGAGGTCCGATCACTGCAGCCAGATCAACCTCTCTGGCTCGTCCTCATCTCTTGCAAGCGAAGCAAGCAACAAGAACAGTGGACAGCGCAGCTACGGAATAGGTGGGGCTTATTTGCAAAAGAAAATCCAGCAGATGACTAGCAGGACAGCAGAAATATCAGTCAGTGCTGAAAAGAGGCAAAGTGAGGATGCCAGAGACAAGGCAGAGCTTCAGTATAAGCCCAGGAAAAGAATGGTCTCTCCCTTTGCAAGATTCAGGGAAAGGAGTATCTCCAGGGAAAGATCAGCTGTCGCCCGTGACATGGACGCAAAGTGCATGCAGGAGAAAAGGGATAGAGCTGAGAAACAAAAAGACATAGACAGTAATGTGTTGCATACAGCCAGTAGCCATGGAAACAGTAGCTCTCTAATGTGGTTATGTCCACAGCTGAGGCACAAGAGAAGGAAGACTATGTGACATGCCGTTCTGCCTGTGTCAGGCTTAAATCTGTATTTATACTGTAAATATTTATTCAGATATGTTAAGTATGTGTGACACCGTTTTGAGTTTTTTCAGACATGGAAGCCGATATTAGCAAGAGATTCATTTTTACTTGTACATTTTCAGTATTAAAGCTGGAAGGATCACACTCCCTTTAGGAGCTTCATAGAAGACCACCCAACCTCTTCTGTTGGTGATGGTTGAGAAATGACTAGAAATAGACTTGTATTTCAGCTTAATAGTGGATTAAGCCTTGTTCTGCAGGCTTTGTACAGAGGAATGTGAATACAGTGAGTGACTATTGGGTCATGCTTTCTGGAGAAAAATACTTTTTAAAATATGCTTTATTATCTTGCTTTCTAGACCCCTGCCACATACATGGCGACATGCGATTTCCAGTTGGGCTGCTGCATGATATGCAGTTACATACATGTCAAGCAAATTGTGTGAAGCAGCTCTGTGTGCACTTCCTACTATTCATACAGTTCATATAGTGGTGTGGATGAGATAAACAGAACCGTAGTGGAGTAATTGCTTCACACATGATTTGCATATAGGAATCAGCCCTTGTAGCTTGACCTATACATAAGGACCATGGCACTTATTTCAAGAAAGTGTGCATAAGCTTGTATGTACCTTTTTCATTTTTCTTTTGGAGAGACCTCAGCCTGTTTGAAATATACAACAGTTCTCAGTATTTGTCCTCTTGTAGGGATAGCCTTTGAACTGTGTAGCCACAATCTACAATTATCATTCATATCACATCAGTGTGCACTACTATTCAGTTATGTGTAATTTGTACCCTTTTGGGATTTACAGTTTCATTTTACTTTAAAAATAATAATACAGGTATGAGTGTTTTATGTAATCAAAGGTTTTAACTTAACTTCCCAACTGCTTTCATGATAAAGAGGTTTCTGCTTTTACTATATACTTAAAATGTTTCACAGATTTTCCCTAACATGTTGTGAGTAGATGCATTTTGAATTGTTATTTTTAGGCAAAATGTATCTGTTTACATTTAAGCTATTAGATCTATCATCTCATAAAATATCACACATGGTTACTTCCCGCTAATGAAAATATTTATAAATTTGTGCATACCTCAAAGTTTCTGGATTTTATATCCCAAAATGCCAGCTTGCTTATTAATTGGGATTATTTCCATGTGTTTTGTATAAATTCATAGAGGTAAACACAGTTTTTTTTCATGGGAAGCAGTTCAAAGAGTGTCTCCTTTTAAAATAAATGCATTAATAAATCTTGGCCATGTATCACAGAGGCATATGCATAGCCTATATGCACATACACAAGGACTGTTTCTTTCTCTTAGTAGCAGCTTATAATGGACTCCCAAACTGTTACTCAAACTCTCTTCCCCCAATTTAAAAAGGGCACAGATAACATACATATTATTCTGGGAATTTCCCTTTCAAATAAGCAAAACAGCAAGCTAGTTTTTAAATTTGGGTGTTCTATATATGACCAGCTACAGCAAGAGAAGCTCGGCGTTTATTTTTCCTGGATCATAAGCAATGTATTGAGACCAATTTCCTACTTTCTTTTTACCAGTAAATTACTTTAAAAGCCCATATCCGATGAAGATAAGGGAGAAAAATAGAAACATGAAAAGTGCTAAGGCATTGCAGGAACATACTTAAAAAAAAGAAAAGACCTGTCAAGGATTGGGAGCAGTGAGAAACCATGTTACCATGTGTTCTGAACCATTGAATAAGTGATGGTGGTTTTGTCTAGAGTCGCCTGCAGACAAGTTTGCTTGCTTTTTTTTTTGTTGACAAATGGAAAATTGCATGTCTGATTGGCCCATCAGATTCTACAGCTTCACTCTGGAAGTCTCCTGGTTTACTTAATGGAGGCATTTTCAGAACTGCCAGTACTTACTAACAATTAGCTGAAGCAAACGAAATGTGATAGATAGATAGATGCCCTTAAAGTTCTTTTCTGCAGTGTTTTGACTTGTCACTATTTTTGATATACTTACTGAGTGCCATAGCGCTTAAGTTGTGGACCAGGGCTTACGGTTTCAGTAAGAGTTGAACATCAGCATGATATTACACAGCCTAGGAAGTTCACAAGCATGAAATGTGTATCGGTTTTTGTTTTGCTGGCATCCATCTGTCTCAGGAGACAGTGGAGGACTGCACCTTTGGGGTTGAGGTCAAGTTGTTGGACAGTTGTAGCTCCTGCTGTGGCTATAGAGACAGATGCAGAAAAGACATGTTTTGCTGCAGCTGGGGCAGCTCCACCATGGTGTTTTTTCTCTCTACGCTCCTCCCATTGGTCATTTCTCCTCTGGTCACAGCTGTGAATTCTTGACAGCTTGTCTCCAGGCACTGTGGTCATCTGCAAGGGATTCCCACGTGGCAGGGTTAATGTTGCCAGCCTTTATGTTACATTTGCAGACATCTTTGTACTGAAGCTCGTGTTATCTCGTATTACGTTAAATCTGAATCTTATTTTTAAAAAATCCATTTGAAATGTAATGCTCATTAAACTGAACATACGGGACTGGACAGTGCAGCCCAGTAAGGCTTAGCAAGAATATTGGTAGAAAAATTCTACTTGAAGCTAAGGATTTGCCACAGTTGCCTGCGGTGAATGAGGTTTTAGTGATCCTAGCCAGCTTACTCTCAACTGCAGTCCTAGAAAAGCAGTTCTTTCCACACTGGGAAAACCCTGCGCAAAGAGAGCTTTTAAGCTCTCTGCCTTCCATGCTTATAATTTGTGTGATTTCAACCAGCTGGCCTTCAAGTGTGTAAAGTTGAAATCTCACATGTTAAGCAGCTGGAGAGAGAAATCAAGCTGTACCATATGATGGCCACTTTCAAATACCTGTCACATGGAAGATGGGGCCAGCTTGTTTTCTGCTGCTCTGGAGGGGACAACCTCAACTGATGGGTTCAAGTTGCAAGGAAGGAGAGTCTGACTAAACATCAGAAAGAGCTTTCTGGTAGTAAGAGCTGTTTGATGGTAGAATAGGCTCCCTTAGAAGGTGGTGGACTCTCCTTCATTGGAAGTTTTTAATCAGAGGTTGGATGGCCATCTGTCAGGGGTGCTTTAGCTGTCCTTCCTGCATTCCATGGCCCTTTGGTGCACCTTCCAACTTCACAATTCTGTTAGTTACCTGTATCAATTTTTTTTCAAAACAGCAGGTAGAACAAAAATCGGAACTGTCATTCTAATGAATACTTTTCCTACGTAACCTAACTGAAGTAAATTAAAGCCAAACTGTCAACACAGTATCTATAGCCTATTTCAATCTAGATTTATGAACAGCTTAGATTTCATTAATGGCAGTGGGAAATGTTAGTGCAAATGAACATAAAATTACTTTAAACTGTTTGCGGGTGTATCTTGGGTGAAATCGTTGTAGGTTCTTGATCGCTATTGACCGGCAAATTACTTTTCCTATGTATAGCTTCAGAATCAGAAGAATCTTTATTTGCACCAGCTACTAGCCATAAAATAAAATACAATGTACTGAAGAGAGAGGTAAAAACTTAACTGTACAAAATACATTCTGGTTTATGCTTAGCTTTCAAAGAAACCTTATCTGCAAATCCCATGTGTTGTTTCTGTTGCTCTGTTTTCATTGTATATTATAGCCATTTGAAGGAAAGCATGCAAATTGTATCCTTGTGACAAAGGTCCAAGGTAATTAGTGAAGCGTTGCTCCACTCTACAGTTGATTTTTTATTCTCTTCTTTTGAATGAAAAGGAAGCTCAGTAACGTAAAATGAACAATTAAAAAGCCATACAAGGGAGAAGAGAGAAGTGGTAGAAAGCATCCTTGTCTTTAAAATACCATAGCAGTGTCATAGATTAGCTGTCTGAACTCTTTAAAAAAGTTGAATCCTTTCTTCCTCTGTCCTCCTTAGGCTATGCCCTGATACCATCTGCAAAATCGGAGAATTTTTCAGATTCCAGCCACAGCGAGATCTCTTCACGGTCCAGCATTGTGAGCAACTGCTCTGCTGACTCCATGTCTGCAGCCCTTCAGGATGAAAGATGTCTGGCTCAGGCTGTCGTAGTTGTGGATTCAGTAGGAGCAGTTGAAAGGAAGGAGCACCCTCATCCGTCCTCTGAATACAGCCAGCCTTGCCCTGGGTAAGAAGTGATTGACACGTGAGAGAGTAGCGAAAGGATTTTCTGTTCAAGCCATTTACTGCCTATGCTGTAATCATGCTTACAGGTGCTATTAGCCTGCTGAAAACCACTTTTAGAAAGAGCAAAGTATGCTCCCTGCTCGGGAAATCTCAAGTTAGAATTTTAAACAGGCTATGATTTTCCCTATATTGGTAGGCCTTTAAATTGGTGTATTAATGTACATCCTAGAAAATGCATTAAAGCTGCAGGATTTAAATAAATTGCCTCTGGTATAGCACCAGGCACTGAATGTTCAAAGATGTTATCCTGGAAAGCCCTGAAAAGATTTGCCATTTAAAATGCGTTCGTGTTCAAATGTACAGCGTGACCATGGTGTTTCGTGACAGTGCTTTAACAGCTCTGCTAAGCAAGTGGGAAATGTGCTTCCAGGCTTATGCCTAAGGCATAATGGTCAGAAACCTGGTTGCCGCTCTCAGAAGAGAAGATGGATTCTGCCAGTGGAAGGCTGGACAATACCAATTATAACGAAGGCCTCCAGGGTCTGTAGAACTTTTACCAACATGTATTTCTTTTGTAAAAAAAATAAAATCTTCCCATGTAGATTCAATTAATGTTCACTAATCAATATTCAGTTAATCACTGATTCATTTAATAAATGTTTCTTGAAATGCAATAGCACTTGGTGCTCAGTACATGATTTGCCACGTCAGCATAGGTTAAAAGAAATTGCATAAAGATTGAAAATATAAGATGTTGAAATTATCATTTCCTACAAGCAGGTAAAATTGTAGCATTTAGATGTGTAATGGCCTGATGCTTGTCTTGAAGAAAAGAAAGAAGGGAGATCATAGGGTTGTATTTAACTAACCTTCCTCATAGTAGACACACTAATAGTAATGATCATGACTAACTTAGGTACGTTAATTTCAATTAGTTGACTACCACCCATAGAAATCAACATTTGCGGTTGGCAGAGCCTGTTGGCTAATGGAAAGACATTGTAATGCAGTTGTAGACAATGTGGTGCCCTACAAATGTTATTAGACTATAGTTCCCATCATCCTTGCCCAGTACCTATATTGGCTGGGGCTGTTGGGAGTTGGGAGTCCAACAATATTTGTAAGGCACCACATTGGATAACCCTACCATAGCATTGTATTAGATATAAGAAGACATAAGTAAGTCTTCAGTACAGTAGTATCTTGGTTCTCAAACAGAATGTGTTCCGAGAGTAGGTTTGACTCCCGGAACCATTTGAAAACCAAGGCACGGCTTCTGATTGTCTTGAAAGCCACGTTGGACATTTGGCTTCCGAAATAGTTCAAAAACCGGAACACTCACTTCCAGGTTTTGATCATTCAGGAGCCAAGGCATTTGAGATCCAAGGTACAACTGTATAGACACAACCAATGGTTAAGGCAAAAGCAGTCATATTTTGAACCAACTGGACTCTAAACTTAATTTCATACCTTGAAAATTTCCAAGAGTTCTGCTCAACGTGCTCAGATGCAAAGAGGTGAGCAAGCATTTTACAGACTGTCTTCAACCCTGGATGTTGTCGCCGTTTGTCGCCATTGAATTGCTTGCATGCTGCCTTTATAATGCTGTGGTCTTCGATTTCAGTTGGCCACTGTCCAGACCTCCCGTGATCCGAGGCCTGCCTGTCCCATCTTCCATGAGCACGGAGGAGATTTCCCACGAACACATCACAATAGAAGCAGCAGATAGTGGTCGTGGGAGCTGGACCTCCTGCTCCAGTAGTTCTCATGATAACTTCCAAAATATCCAGAACCAGAAAGGCTGGGACCTCTTAAACTCTTACCGCCACGCTCACTTAGAAAGGGCCATTGCTGAAGTAGAACCATCAAGCAGCTGCCCTGAAGAGATTCACTTGCAGCCCCACGCCCACTCAAACAGCAGCAGGCAATCCAAAACGGGCATGGACTTTGACCAATCCCGGCAGAGCTGGGCTTCATCGAGTTCTCTGTCAGACGCATATGAAGCAAACTGTGGGACAGTGAAGCGGCGAGGACTTGACAGCTTAGCAGTAGAGCAAGCTGAAGTTTTGGACTCCAAAGCAGGTGGCGATACAACATACAAAACTGTCACTTCCAGTACCGAGAGAGGCCTCATAGGTAAGCCGCCCAAAGGCTGTGGAAGCTCCCACAGCTGCACTGTATTATGTTATTAAGCTGTTAAGAAATGACATCAGCAGATTGCATGTTAAAATCCAGTTTGTACACATGTTTTCAATCAAATAAATCCACGGCCCAAAGTGTTTCCAGACCTCCTTGGGAGCAGGGGTGGAATTTAAAGTAACAGAACAGCAAACTATTTAATGCCTTACAGGGAAGGGAGCAGGCTTATGCAACAAGCAGAGGAAATTGTCCCTGTGACCTTTTCCAAAAAAACCTTTCTGAGATTTCTTTTTGCAGTTTTCCACTAAGAATTTGGGCTTTCCTTTCTTGAGCCCTCTCATGCATTACACGGGAGATGACCAAGTTGGTTCAGAAATTGTCCAAGTTGCGATACTTTTTCCAGCTATTGAGCCCTGCCTACCTGCTCCACTTTCCCTTAAGGCAGAAAGAAAATACCGTATTTTTAGCCCTAAAGGACGCACCGGCCCATAGGATGCACCAAGTTTTTTTGGGGGGGGGGATAAAGAAAAAAAAATATTCCCCCCCCCCAGGAGCTTGTGGGGCCGGCAGCAGGGAGAAGCGCTCTCCTCCCCGCTGCCCGCCTGCAGACCAGGTCTGGGGACAGCGGGAAGACGCGCTGCGCCTCCCCGCTGTCCCCGGAGCTAGCGGGGCTGGCGGCGGGGAGAAGCACGCGTCTCCCCGCCATCAGCCTTCAAACCATATCGGGAGACAGCGGGATGGCGGCGTTCTGCCTCCCCACTGTCCCCCGACCTTGTGGGGCTGGCGCTGCGGCTCTCCTGAAGCCTGGAGAGCGAGAGGGGTCGGTGCACACCGACCCCTCTCGCTCTCCAGGCTTCAGGAAGCTTTCCGCAAGCCATGGGAGAGCTGCGCGACTTCGCACCCTCAGCACGCCTCAGGCTCAGCACGCCCCAGGCTTTGGGCTTCGGGCAGCTCTCCGCTAGCTGTGGAAGAGCTGCGCGAAGACGTGCAGCTCTCCCACGGCTTGCGGATAGCAACCTGTTCTGGGGGCTGGGATTTTTTTTCTCTTTACCCCCCCCCCCCAAAAAAAAAAACTAGGTGCGCCCTATGGGGCGAAAAATACGGTAATTGTACACAGATTGTAAACCAGTTAAGGGAATACATAAATCGTGGTGATTCTTTTATTGAAAAATATATATATCCCACATTGTCTTAGATATGAAAGCTGCTTCCAGCATTGAAGAAAAGGATATGGATACATTTTCTCAGGGGACTTCTCTCTCTTGCCTGCCCTTTCCAATGTGCAGTGATCTCTGCTCCTAGATGCTATACTTGCCCTATGCCTCTTTCCTCCCTTTAACTCATCCTCAGCTGTACCATGTTACTTCATATCTCACACCCACATCAGTGTCCGCTCCAGGCATCTTGTGAAAGAGGTTGAGAGATGCATCCTCTTCCACCCAATAGATTGCCTTACATGCTCAGCTGCTGGTAGCAGTGCACATTCACGTACAGCTACCAGTACCTTCCTACTAATGTCCTCAGTCAGGTATGAAATACAGGACCATACGGGAAGAAAGTTGTGTTTTATGACATTGGCTATTTTGGCGTGGTGTTGGCTGCATGTCTGGAATATGCTTTTTGGAATCCTTAGCTGACTGTTTTTTAAATAATATTTGAAAGCCCTGCAAGGGAAGTTGTTGTAGTGGGTTTGAGGGTATTGTTGCAGTTTTTACTTTTGTGCAACCACTGTGCACTGATCAGCTGTTTGTGATATTTGGGGATAAAGTGGGGGCATCCTGGCTTGGACCCTTGGTTGCTCTTCTGTTAATGTGAGGGACTCCAATCCAACAGAGGCTTCTACTGGTGGAAGGAAGGAAATTTTTGCCAATTCCTCTTTCCCTATACAGCTCCCAGTGACACCTCCAAAGGGTATCCTAATCACTTGGAGTATATTATCTTAGGGCACTGGTGAATAATAATAATAATAATAATAATAATAATAATAATAATAATAATAATAATAATAATAATAATAATTTATTTCTACCCTGCCCATTTGGCTGGGCTTCCCCAACCACTCTGGGCAGCTTCCAATAAAAGATTAAAAATATATTAAAACATCTGTCATTTAAAAAATCCCTGAACAGGTGGAATTGTGAAAATTACCTCCCCCTTTCCCCCAGTAGGGGGATCCAAGTCTTTGAACACAGTTTCCTTTTCCTCAAACTGCATTTGAAGCGTATTTCACTGTAGGAACAATTAAAATCATGTCACTAGCAGCTTTTAGCCATTTTGATAAATCAAAATGGAATTAATGTCAACAAGGGGGAGCCGCTGCAAAATATTACAACTGTGCGGAGTGTTGCTGTTCAGTATGCCAACCAGCTGTGCATTCTTTTGGGATTCATAATTTCATTTTTCCACCCAGTCAGTTTCTTATCCACCCCCCCAAAAGAGTCAACATTATGTGGCCTTGTTTTCTTTGTATCTGTCTGTCCGTCTATCCATCCACACACACATTTCTGCAGGACTTGAGGTTCCCATATGGCTGCTAGCACATGGTTAGGCAAACTAAGGCCCAGGGGCTAGATCTGGCCCAATCGCCTTCTAAATTTGGCCTGCGGACGCTCCAGGAATCAGTGTGTTTTTACATGAGTAGAATGTGTGCTTTTATTTACAATGCATCTCTGGGTTATTTGTGGGGCATAGGAATTCGTTCTCCCCCCCCCCCCACCCCAAAAATATAGTCCAGCCCCACACAAGGTCTGAGGGACAGTGGAACGGCCCCCTGCTGAAAAAGTTTGCTGACCCCTGTGCCAGCACCTTCCTCTTGTGTGTGCATCGACCTATTTTGGCTTACATAGGGCTCCACACTCACCTCTGAACATTGGAAACAAAGGGAATGAGACTATCTGTGAAAGGTTTGTGACATGGCGCAAGCTGAAAGAGGAGAAGGAAAGAAAATGGCACGTCTGTAGACCAAAGAAAGGGAATTCACAATTTTCAAATTGAGAACCACCTCTCTAGTAGCTGGCCCATTTTGTCCTTTTGCCCCACGCCATTACAGTTTTAATTCACATTCTTATTAGTGCCAGTGTAAACAGGATTTCCACAGTTCAGAATTAAAGGAAAACTAACAAGATCAAAGCAGGAATAAGCAGTTTTGCAAAGAGGAATTGTCAGGAAGTTATATGCCAGTGAAATCTAATTAATAAACCTTTTCCTAAGGGCATAGCTTTTTCATCAGAAGGTAATTGCGTCTCCTCAGATCACCCCCCAAAATTTGGGCTTGCATTACGTTTCATCCTCTGCCTAGCTCTAAGGCAAAACCAACATTGCCGAATGAATGTTTGGGTGGGGCAGGGGTTACACACCCAGGCTATGTAAGCTCAGCATTCTCTACTCTGAGGAACGTCCTCTCATTGTTCCTGTCTGTTCTTGCCACCTTGAGCAGTCTTAGCATTTTGCCAGCTGTCTGCTTTTCCACAGACCTGCTTTTCCACAGACCCTGACATGCAAACACCGCAGAATCACAGAATTATAGGGCTGGAAGGGATCCTGGGGATCATCTAGTCCAACCCCCTGCAATACAGGAATTTCTTGCCCAACATGAGGCTCCAACTCACAACCCTAAGATTAAGAGTCTCATGCTCTACCAACTGAGCTATTCAGCTTAGACCATTTTTATTTTTTATCAACGGATATCCCCAAAGCCTCTCCTTGTTTGATTTTGCCATTTATTTGTTAGCAACTAAAAGGGCATCACAACAATTGTCTGTAAATGATATTAGTTTATCAGTATATAATCTAGTTTTCACTATTGCACTTGATTTATAGAAGCCAGCTGTTTTGGAATAGAAACTTAGAAAAAGAAAAAAACCTGTTGCAAGTTGTGTTCCTTGGCACTGAAAATAAACTTAATGTTGAAATTTGGCATAGTTTAGAAGTGTCAGATGAGACTGGAAATGCATGACTTCAGCTGCCCTTTTTTGTTCCTTTTCAGTGCTTACATTGCCACTACTTCAAGGTTTCACACTAGCAAGTGGTAGGACTATAGCTCTGTACCAATCTGTTGATGAAGAGTAGTAAGCTAACCATTTAATAATAATAATAAGTAACTTATTTGGATAACATTGGCATTCCAGTATTAACACCATTTGTCTGGCTTAGACTACCTTGGTTACCTACTTTAGGATTACGAAAAGTCATATTTGAAGATGAGAATGAGGTAGTCTTAAGGCAAGAGACAAAAGCTTCACAAACTAAACTTAAATAATTCTAGTAAAGGCAAGTGTCAAGGTGAATTGTAGGTATTTTAATTACATTTATTGCCAAAAATGCTGACAGTATGACATATACCTATACAGTAATTGAAATTAATGCTGTAGGATTCTCTTATATACCGTATCTGTTGGAGCCGGAATATAAAAGGTTTTGAAAGTTACTGATCAAGAAATTTCACTCACATAGGAACAGTGAAGTAACTTCTCAGGTTTGGAAATGTCAAGATATTTGTATTACAGATAAGTTGTGTGTGTGTGTGTGTGTGTGTGTGTAAAGTGCTTTGTCTAGTACAGTGGTACCTCAGTTTCTGAACATAATCCGTTCCGGAAGACAGTTCAACTTCCGAAATGTTTGAAAACTGAGGTACCAAGGGCTGGCTGCAATTGCAATGGAGAAAATTGGCGGGGGGGGGGGAACACCTCAGCGGAAGCCGTTCAACTTCCGAGACGCATTCGAAAACGGAAGCATTTCCTTCCAGGTTTTTGGCATTCGGCTTCTGAAACATTCAACTTCTGAGACATTCGAAAACCGAGATACCGCAGATTTCAGATTGTTGTAATACTAGCCTAGGATTACAAAAAATAAATAAAATAAATACCCTGTCTAATTCAGTAGTGGACCATGAATTTCAGGTGTCAAAAGATTGGGGTTTGGGGTTTTTTTGGTTCTTTACTAAAAGATCTGCATTTTTAAATATTCTGCACAGTTCATAATTAGTTACATTTTTATAAGTGAATAATTATGTGTATTTAGAACACTTGTATACTTCTACACCAACAACTATTGGGCCAAGAACCAAGGCAACCTTTGTTTCCTGAAGCCAATATAGCAGCCCTGTTAATGGATCCTATTATTACAAAGAATGCATTTAGGAATGTGATGCCTAAATAAAGAGGTTATACTCTGATCTTAATTGCTAGGAGTGTAATATAAACCTTTTTGAAAGAGGATTGGGCAGTATCCAACTAACTTGTTCCATCAGCACAAGGAATTTTGCTTTTGTAACAGATCTCCCTCCCTCCCCACTTTCCTCTCCCCTCTAAATCTGTTCTGGGTTTTTCTCTCCAGAGCGGATTTGGGGAGGATGTGGGAGTATTAGAGAGGGTAAGTTTTGTTGCATAAGGAAAAATCCTAGTACCGATAGAAGAAGCTTGTTGGATACTGCCCATTGTCTCCAAACCAGATTTTCACAACTGAAATAAATTATTCCACCTAATATAAATAGAATTAAGAATGGCACCAGAGCTCATGAATAGCATAGGTGTAAGGTCACGCAGGGGTCAGCAAAAATTTTCAGCAGGTGGCCGGTCCACTGTCCCCCAAACCTTGTGGGGGGCTGGACTATATTTTGAAGAAGAAGAAGAAAGAACAAATTACTCTTCCCCACAAATAACCCAGAGATGCATTTTCAATAAAAGGGCACATTCTACTCATGTGAAAACATGCTGATTCCCACACCACCCAGGGGCCGGATTGAGAAGGCGATTGGGCCGGCTCCGGCTCCTGGGCCTTAGTTTGCCTACCCATGGGTTAGGACATTTTTAAAGACTAGCCCCAATGCAAAGGGTTTGGTGGATGGCACCTTGCCATTATTTTAGAGGAACATTTCCAAGGATATAGCTGGGGGAAAAAATCAGGAACGTGAGAGTCTTCCAAATAAATTTTACATGTTTTAGCTAGAGAGTTGGTCCAACTGCTGTCAAAAAATGTTCTAGCAAAGTAGATTTGGAAAGCTGGGGACATTGTATACGGCATGGCTATGGTCAAAGAAGGCAAATTAATCACATGGCTGTTAGAGATAACTTCCAGAAGCAACTAAACAGATTTATTTCGTGCAAACATCTTATCAAAACCTCTATTTTCACATATCACTGTATATGAATGCTTTGCTGGTCCTGCTAAAATTCTTTGGACTTGGTTTTTTCTATTTTCTTTCTGTTTTCAAAATGCAGCTATTCCCCGCCCCCTCCACCTCATTTTAGGGATATTTGATTTTCGCACTTGAGTTTGTGGAGGCTACAAGATAAAATTTATTAATTGAAGTGCAGGTTTATAACAGTGCCTATTGCTGTCTGCCTGTTTGCCAACCGTTGAGATCAGGGAGCCTTTAAGGACCGCTTCAGCTGCTTGAATCTAGGAATCTTGCCTCTCTATACTGTGACTTTTTCAGTACGTAATGTTTAAAATCCTGCCAGTGGCCTTTTATAACAAGCAATTCTTTCATTTACTTTTTTTGTTATCAATTTTCAGTTTAGCCATTGTAACATTTCACTGTTTTTTTTTAAAGAAATGCTTTTCCCCTTCTCATTTGTTTTCTCCATTAACATTTCCATTGCTTATTTCTTGTGCCAGTGTACTGTGTCACCTCACCTAAGGAAGACAATAGGTATAGGGAGCCACCGCCCACCCCGCCAGGATATATGGGGATTTCCTTAGCGGACTTAAAGGAAGGATCACCTCACCACCCACACCTAAAACCTCCAGACTATAGTGTGGCGGTGCAGAGGTCAAAGATGCTGCATAGCAAGCTCTCTAGGCTCTCCTCCACTCCTCTGAGTAGCGAACCAGTGGCTTGTTTTCCAAAGAAGATGCCTCAGTTGCATGGCCGACAGCCGTCCCATCCTAAGCTAGCAGATATGACTGACGCAAATAGTGAAGAGGATGGTATGTTGAAGATCTAATTTGACAGCTATTTAGTAAATTGGTGTGTGATTTGTAAGTGTGGCCAATGCACGAATTGTCTGACCTCACCAGGATCACCTTGAGTGTGCTTCAGTGATTTCCCCCCTCCGCTTCTAAATCAATTGCACACGCTTTACAAGTGCATACTGTGAAATGAACGACCCTTTAAAAAATCCAGCACATTAATCACTGTGTTCATGATTAACCAGCATGTGTCCAACAAATGCAAGTATAAAGCCAGGTGCACAGAGTGGTCCACAGTTCTTGTCCCTGAAAGGCAGATGAAACTCTCCCAAAGAGCCCATAATATATTTTTTTTGTATGTAACAGAAAGATGTTTCAGAATGAAATAAACCAAACTAGGTCTACAAAACTGCTAGTGCATACAGGCAACTTCTGTCTTGGTTGGGGGGGAAACAGATGGGCCCCTGCCACATGGTGGCCATCTGTAAGCTCCTGTCATGTAGTAAGCTGGGCATTTCCTCCTGTACAGCTCTGTGGGGCTATAAGGCTCAGTGTCCCAGATATCCAGAATCAAGATATTACTGGCTGCCCAGGCAGCTGAAGCTGCAACAAAGTGCAGTTTAAAGCCGTGGCTGCACATTAAATGGCCATTAGTTTCCACCCTTACGTTTTTGAAGGGGATGCTATCAGACTGAAAACAGCTGAGACTTTAAATTGTAGTTTCAATTATTTACAAGCAAGAGTTGCAAGCCTCACGAAATTGCTTAGTGGGCACAATCGAGCCCAGAGGGACCCACTAATTGGACCACACTGGTACTTTGCACTTGACCCCTTTCCCAACCTTTTTACACCTCAACAATCATCTCCTAAAGGGCTTAATTCCCCAAATCATGAAGATTTAAAAGGGGTCTAAAGTGAAGGTTTTGCTTGCTTCCCCTCCCCCCCCACTTTACCTAATGAAAACAAGCAACTTTGATTTTGCAATTTATTCCATTTGTTGTCCACTTTCTGTTGTCCACCACTCTTGGTTGTTTGGCACAACCCCCTCCCCCATTTTTAATTGAATGCATGAATTGAAATTCCTCTTTGAGTGTGCTTTTACAAAATTAGAAATTTGGCACAAATTTGGTCTGACATGCTCCCTTGACTTGAGAAAGCTCTTAGTTGTGCTATACACACAGTGCTGTGTTTCAAAAGAAGGGGAATGATGGTGGGTGAAAGGAAGGAAATGTATGTGTATATACAGTGGTGCCTCGCAAGACGAAATTAATTCGTTCCGCAAGTCTTTTCGTCTTGCGAGTTTTTCGTCTTGCGAAGCACGGTTTCCCATAGGAATGCATTGAAAATCAATCAGTGCGTTCCTATGGAAACCGCCTTCAGACCAGGTCCGGGGACAGTCTGTCCCCCGACCTCTTCTGAAGGCCGGTGGGGGGCGAAAGTCTTTGCTTCCCCCCCTCCCGTCTGCCTTCCCGGGACAGCAGAGACTTCTCCGCTGTCCCGGGCGATCTTAAAATGCTGGCGGGCGGCAGCGCTGCCGCCCGCCAGCATTTTAAAATTGCCCCGGGACAGCGGAGGAATTCTCCGCTGTCCCGGGGCGATTTAAAAACCACCGGGAAGGCAGGCAGGGGGGACAAAGACCTTTGCCCCCCGCCCGCCTTCAGAAGAGGTCCAGGACCTCTTCTGAAGGCGGGCGGGGGGCAAAAGTCTTTGCTCCCCCCCGTCTGCCTTCAAAAGCCGTCCGGGATAGCGGGAAGCGCTTCCCTGCGATCCCGGACTGCTTTTAAAATGCTGGCGGTGGGGAGCAAAGCCTTTCGGCCCCCGCCGGCCTTCCTGGACCTCTTCTGAAGGCCGGAGGGGGGGGGGAAAGGCTTTGCTCCCCACCGCCAGCATTTAAAAGAGGTCCCCAGAGATTTCCCTATGGGCTTTCTTCTTGCGAAGCAAGCCCATAGGGAAATTCGTTTTGCGAAGCGCCTCCAAAACGGAAAACCCTTTCGTCTAGCGGGTTTTTCGTCTTGCGAGGCGTTCGTCTTGCGGGGCAGCACTGTACATAGCAATGTAGGATCATGTTCCTAATCTCTCAGATACTAAAGCGCTCTAAAAATAGCACATTAGGATGCATTCCCTGGCTTCAAATTCAAAATAATCCATTATTTTATTTTTGTATTTTAATTTTATCCCGCCCGTATAGTTCTTTCCCCATCCAGGTGAGCCAGGTGAGGCTCAGAGTGCATCAGTGACTGATGGGAAATTTGGATCCAGTCATCACTGCACCATGCAGTGCCTCATTAAATGAGTCCCAGTCAACTGACTCCTTCCAAACTATGGCTGAGATCAAAATACCTATGTTAGATGTACCCATGACTTGGGCATACACAATGGGATTTTTAACTTTATGTTGAAACTCCCCATATTGGTCATTGTTTCCCCCATATGAAGTGCCCAGTCTCCAGACGTCTTTTGAATTTGTATTATGATTGAAAGCATCCCATGCACACATTCTGTTGCTTGAGCACACACACAAAGAAGAGTTTTGTGTGTGTGCTCAAGCAGTAGCATGTGTGCCTTGTAGCTTATCTGAAGAGTATATAGTAAAGGAAGCTACTGGGGGGAAGAAGGCCGATAAGCTGTGATGTTTCCATAGGTCTAGCATACGCAGCTTCCCAAATCCTTTTAGAAAAAGAAAAAGAAATCACTGCATGACAGAAAGGACATGTAATATTTTGCTTAAGCTGACAGCATGTTTCTTTTCATTTTTGTCCACATGATCAAAAGCATTAAGGATGGCTGCAAGGGAGGATTTTGAATGCTTTGAAAATGCATGCCACTCATTTGATTTTGAGTCGGGGAAACCCGGTGGGGAGCAGCTTTCACGTTCAGAGTGGGTGTGGTTAGTGTATTGAGTAAATGTGTTGCATGTTTATGGAACAGATGGTTTACTGTGTTTCTCTTGCTTCACAGAAGATGAACAAGTTTCAGCAGTCTAGCCTTTGCGCTTCCTGTGAAAATTGCCCCAAGTCACAGTAACATTGGAAGAAGGAATTGTACAATATTGTTAGCTGTAGCTGACAGCTTGCTGCTATTGACTTCAAATGTTGCATTTGCTTGTCTTCTGAATAATATGACGGACCTAATCTGGATCCTAATTTTGAACTTCTTTTGCTTCACTGCAATCAGCTTCACAGCCTAAGAAAACTATTTATATCTTGAGAGAGACAGACAACAATTTCTAAGGAATACTGACCCTGAATTGCAGAAAGCAGAATCCAGAAGGACCTCCCTTTTAACGAAGTGGGGCCAACTTGGAAACATTCTTCTGCAGGAAATCTGTAGACGCTTTTAGTAGACTTTGCTCAGATATTTTCTTTGTGACCATTACGGCTCTTAATTGAAGAATGTTATTTTACGTGCTTACGGAACTGCAACACTTCAGAGAAACCAAGGATACATCTGCAGCAATCTGAAGAGTAATTTATTAATTTGGAGTTTATAATAAGGCTTTGGTTTGTTTGTTTGTTTATATGTGTATTAGAATGCTCTGGTTGGCTAATGTGAATGCTTTTACAAAGAAAATAAGGTAACAAATTATCTTGGTGTTAATGACATGTTTTATGCTAGCAAAACACCGTGGATTTCTGAGGAACTGGATGTCATGAGTGCAGCTAGAGGTTTACACACATTGCCACATAAACCTCTCTTGTAAAATGCCAAGCCCTGACGTGTGTATTGAGTGTGCTTTAACGTGCATAGTGTAGTGGAACACTGCCATCTGTTGGTCCTGTATTTTAAAACCGGTGAAGTACATGTGACCGCCGTCCTTTCAGCTATCAAATGAACAAGGAAGTACCTGCAGTTCTGTTCTTTCCCGCATTCCATTTCTTGCCCTTCCGTCAAATGGAATCATGCTGTGTGTGTTACGTTATATTTACAGCGCAATCTCCTGTGAACCCGTCCAGTGCAAGTTCCTTTGCCAACAAATGGAAGAAGCTGCCAGGTCCTGAACTTTTGAGCTGCATCCAGTTTGCACTGGAGAAGTGCCCATCAAGTGATGCTCAGCTTGAGGTGTTCAAAACTTAGAAGGAGAACCTTGGAAATTGGAACGGAACGTTGGGTTTTTGTTCTTCTCTTTAAAAAAACAAAGCTATATATGCACAATGCTGTGCTTGATTCTCAGGCCTCAGATTTACCTGGAAGCATTTCCCCCCCTGGATGCAGTTACTTGCTCTGTAGCTGCTGTGACACACTCGCCACTAGACTGAACTCATATGATCCTGGCTGAGCCTTCATATCTGGAAACGACTTTGAGGCTAAACCCCAGTGAGGCTTGCCTCCGGTTAAGATCTGCGCTTGAACTGTCAGCTTCCTTGCAACCACAATGTCTTAGAGAAAAACACAAAAGAGGGAAGGTGTTTAGAATTTCAGTCTTCAGGAACGAAAACTCATCACAAAATGTGTGGCCATCAATAACTTTGAATATTTGCACTACAGACTACTGTATGCTTATCTTTCTGTCTTTGTGGATGGACTAAATTTAGTATGTTTCAGCGTCCAGATTATTCCATATTCTACATCCTCACCCCCCCAAACCATTTTGAATACTTGAGGTATAGGGTCTTTACAAACGAGATAACCCACTCTTAGAGTGAACCTGTAAAGTGTAGCCTGTAATTTATTACCATCCATGGGAGTCCATAAATACTGCTCACTAATCTCCAATACTAAGCACATTTGTGGTTAGTTTAGAATGAGAAACAGCTGGGGACTCGTGCCTTCAGTTGCTCTGGGATATGGAGGCACTTGGAAGCAGCCAGACTCTTTAACTCTCTCTCAAGTGTCTCAGAAACCTACTGTGACTGCAGGATCAAGCCCTTCCCCTTGTCCAAGGCTTTGGTGCAGGGTTACAAAGATGCTCAGTGACTTTGAAGCACTTCTGAAACCCAGGGCAACTGCAGGCACATCATCCCATCCTTTTACGGACCCTGAAAGTAGTTCTATTGTTGTGCTTTGGAGGTGCTCTGATGACCCAAGTTAGGGGAGGGGCAGGGTTGTTTGCGACCAAATCTTTGGAATTGTTATCAAAGCACCATCCTCCAAAACATGCGGACATCTGGCCGTATTAAATATAGTCTGCATGTGTGTGTGTAGAAAGATATATATATCTATCTAAGTACATGCATATATAGAACACACACACAAGCTAAGGAACAAAGTAAGTCACTGTTTACAGTTAGGCTAAGCTGAGGTTGCAGCTTTGCTTTACTTAGCCAACCAGAGTACATGGAGAAGAACTGGAGTTCCCTGCATTTATTTTCTTCCTCTAGCAATTACCCAGTCAAACATTATAAATGGATGTATATTTCAGGTTTACCTGTAAATCCTAGTACCTTAAATGTTTACAATCTAAGCTAGAAGGAAGATGTTTGTCAATTTTAAAGGTGCCTCAGAGTAACTTATTTTTTTACTGTTCAAGTTGTACTGAGCTTTCACGTTTTCTTTTGAGTCTGTGGCAGATGCAGAATCCAAACACATGTACCAAAAAACAAAATGTAACTCCCTAAGCCTTCTATATGCATGATCCATATTGACTTAGGGCAGTGCTAGTGAACCGGAGGGTGTTTGGACAAGCGTATACCATTTCTGGCAGCCCGCTGAGGTATTCCGTTGATGCCTTGTAACATGGAATTACAAACCAGAAAATAATAGAAGGAGATGGAGAGGCTCTCTGATTCATCATTTAGTTGGATAATCACATGTTAATACTCTAGCCTTAAGTATCTGAGAAAAGTAGCTGCGCAATCAGTCTGCTCTCTTTTCTTTGCCTCCAGGGCCTTAATGGGAGCGATCAACTTGTATGGGCCTTAATGAAATAATATCAAAACCTGACTCAAGTTGGCAGCCGTGATTTCTGCATATACGGCCATGTTGACGCAGGCACAGACCAACCCACAGTGACATTTTCTAGCACAAACCCCACTAGGAATTCCACATTATTGCAACATCATCTGTTGAGTGAGACTTGTTTAAGATATAGTCTTGGTGGAAAGTGTACATAGGCCACAATCCATGAGTGCCATAGCAGAGGCGGGGAATAAGCACCTGCGCAGCTAGATAACGGCGCTGGATCCAGATTAAGTCATTCTTTAGTCCTGCGGTGGGGAGCCTTATAGCTCTCCTGATAATGAACTGCAGTTCCCACCAACCTCAGTCATCATGGCTTGTGGCCATAGGAGTTGCATTCTAGTGACCTTGGGAGGACCATAGCTTTCCCCAAGCCTGCTTAAGTCCCCTTAGGCATGATTAACTTAGTCTGGATCCAACCCACGGTGAAGTTTTTACGGCGAGTTTCACCCCCTAGAATGAGCAAGCTGCTATTCTGTTTAACTCTTCTGGTTTCCTGTTCAGCCAGCTGACTGCAGTCAAGAACCTCAATGCCTCTAGCTCTGCATAACATGCATAAAGTGCTAAGGATGCAACTATACTTGCCATTAAAAAGTTTGCAAACCTCAAGCCTTAGCTTCAGTTTTCATCTTAAGTATCAAGTGGTGCATAAGTCCTAACATAACTGCAAACGTAATAGGGAATACTGATGTTTTGGGGCCAATAATATAATTTCTCAGTATCCTTAAATACTGTTTTAGCTTGCCGGAACAAAACTAAAGGATTAAGGCCTTCTCGCTTGAGGGTAATCCTTCTCCATTTGATAATCCTGATACTCCTTTCATTTACATTATTGACAAATCTCAAGGTCTGCTCACCTTGTCTGAAGATCATCGAACCAGCCATTTGATAACAATCACCCTCTTAAATTTGGTTTTTCCATATCTACAGCATCAGTAATACCCTTTTTTTAAAAAAGTACATTGGTGTTCATGCCACTGCACATCTTGTTAATCATGTTGTCCTATAGAGCCCATATAGTGTAAATATGCTCTGGGTAAATGAACTCTTTTGACTGCTTCCGATTTGCACAGTGTGAATTGCCTCAGTCTGTCCTTGCTCTGATCTTCATTTGTTTGTTTGCTTCCCACCCCCCTTTTAATCAGCTGGTCACATTGATCAGGGACACTAGCCAAAATGGGTGGATACAAAAGCCAAAATGGGTGGATACAAAGAGACAGAATCACCTTTTTTTAACCAGTTCACATGAAAACTTTTCTTAATCCTATTCTATGCTGTTTACATGACTTTAATTCTTAATGTTTATGAGTACATTGTTGGCATGTTCTGTGCTTTTGTCCCTTGCTATATAATTTCTAAGATCATGTGTTTGAAATGGCTGCCTCTTCTCTGCACATAACCTTTATTATTATTATTTTTACAATATATTGTGAGGAAACGTGTCTCAAACCAAACAGGATATGTCCTTTAAAGCAGGAAAGTTTGGAAATCTGAAACATGGAACCAATATCAACTTTTGCCTCCATGTTGTGACATGGGTAAGAAGGAGGGGGAAAGTCCTCCTCACGTGTAAGTAGACCAGTGAACTGTACATCATTTTAAGCTTGCCCGTTGAGTGCTATTTGATGCTGGGCTTATAATGTTGATGAACTGCATTGTGGAAATGTGCATAATATTGGGGTAGAAAAAGTGTACTAGATGTACTGATGTTTTCCAATTTTGTAATTTTGAAGGTGCCCATGTGTTTATATGCACTCTGCCTACCCTGAGACACAGTGTCAACCTAAGGTAAACTAAAACATTGTGTTCTCACCTGAAGAGTCATTCTTTCTATGCTAAAGATGAGAGGACTTTGCACAGACACTAGTAGAGGTGCTGTTTACTTAGGCTTTTGAAATCACTTTTTAGGGCCTGATCCTACTGTGATTTGAAGTAAGAGGTGAGCTGCTCCTCTTTATTAGCTTCTCTGAGGAGGTAAAACCAGGACAAAAAGAAACCTGGCCCATTCAGCCATTCACTTATCAGCAACAGCACAGTTATAAGTCCCATATAATTGGCATTAATTAAATATAATTTTAAAAAGGATATTACTTGCCTTCAAAGCTGATCGGGAAAATAGGGGTGATCCCTTGTTGACGAAAGCTTTTTAAATGCCAACAGTTTAAAAATCGAGTAGGAAACAAATTTGGCTCTGGTTCACCTCTCTTTTTTGTCATTGTCTTGTCTTTTAATTTTATATATATATATACATGGAATGCAGTTTAGCTTGGTATTAATGACTTTTTGCATATGTGAGCATATGGGCAAAAACTGCACAGTTGTAATGGTATTCTGATAGCAATTGTAAAACTGCACAAGTCAGTGATTGTAAAGTATTCTGTAACAAGCAATGTTTGTCTTCTATTTTTTGATACCTCTTACACTTATGTCTTTTAGAAAGACAGTGCCTCTGTATGCTTTTTTTGTATTTTTACCGAGTGATTGTAAATATTTGTTATATTTTTGGTTAAGAGAATGTTTAAAAGTACTGTTTAATATCCAATCTACTAATGTTGTTGGAATCAATAAACGACTTACTTAATATGGATTATTGTGAATGGTTTCCTTCTATCCTCATATTCGCTCCCACCCCAGGACTTATCCACTCACTCACGAAACCATGTCCAGCCTACCTCTGATACTGATTATCAATGCTGGGGTGTTTATAGAGGAAATCTCTCTTTTTGTTGTTTTTGCAGGCACTTAATACAGCGGGTGGAGGACTTTCAGATGTTGCTGCAGTACAGTTCCAACTTGACCATTGGCCAAACTGGCTGGGGCTGATGGGATTTGGAGTCTGTCAACATCTGGAGGGCCATGGGTTCCCTACCCTTAATATGTGCAATTGCTTCCTCTAGTCCACATGGTCTTGGGCATATTTAACTTCATTGCAAGCGATAACTTCGGTGCAAAGGTAGCGGAAAACACTATGTACAGAAGGGCTATCTTTTTCTTTCCCTAGCAGAGGTGTGCCACATGAGAAAAGTGACCCTGGATCTAGAGAAGGCTTTTCACAAGCTCCTTATTCAAAACCTTTTCGTAGTCCATTTGAGCTTGTATTCTACAGCTTTTCTTTTCTGGCATGTTTCTCAAACTGTATCACAACCCCCCACCCCAATATCATGCAGCAGTAGGAGAAGTATTCTGGGTAGTGCTTGGGCAAGAGTTCACAGAACAGCACTAATATATTTTCCCCTTCCACCCTGTTGGTTTGGACCAGAGCAGTGAGTTTTAAACTGGTGCACCTGTGTCAAATTGTGATTATAGAGAGCAACCCTGTGCATCTTTGCTGGCACTGAAGTCCCACTGCATTCAGTAGAGCGTAGTCAGGTAAGTGTGTTGAATCACAGCCTTCTTTAAATGGGCCTACTTTAATATTAGCAAACAAGGATATTTTGATCATTCAGCGCCATCAGCCTGAAGCAATTACTTTAATCACAAGTAGTCACTTATCTGTGCAATATTTACTTCAATCTATTGTTTTGGGTGCTTGTGGACTCATTAATTTTTTATTATTATTTTTATAAAATGTTTCTATAATTTTGTTTGTAACCTGAAGTTTCCAGATTTGGCATGTTGAAATGGAAGATTTGGGCTAGAAAACATTTACTACAACCTTCTGTGGTTAAAACCGATAACAAAGAGCACACAATGTGTGCCAATTTATAAAATCTAAGATACAAAATTATTTGCTGCTGCAATATTTATACGCCACCAGAGGGCAGCATGGCATGTCGTTTTCTCCACTTACTAATCAAGGCTGTAGCAAGAATGGAAGTAGCATGAACGGTTAATATGTTTTAGACAAGTACTTGTCAAAACATAACCTTATCCCTGAACTAGCTACAAGAATACACTGCAGCCTTCTGTATCTGACAAGATTCTTAGCCTTAGCCCCTGATTCAATAGGCGAGAATTTGGAGCATCTGTTGTACATAACAAAACACGGAATAGGCCTGAGCTAAAATGGCCCCACATTTTGCCACTCTATTAGCGGGTGGAGATTTTGACAGGGTTCAGGGCGTGGCGAGGGAACTTATTCCTGGCAGTGGAAGAGCTGCTTTTAGCAATCAGTGGGCAGCTGGCATTTCATTAAAATTACCTCCATAGCAGCTGCCATTTCTGTCCCAGATGCCCTGGATTAATTCTATGTCTGAGCCTAAAGTAGAGAACTCAAGGCCCTGCAGATGTTGCTGGACTATAACTCCCATCACCACTGACCATTCTGTTTGGGGCTGATGGGAGTTGGAGTCTAACTCTTATCACCATCTAGAGGGCTGCAGACCCCCCAGCCATATACTTTGGGATTCTCACAAGCAGAGCGCAAATGCTACAGCCATTCCCAGTTTGTCTCCAGCACCTGGAGTTCTAAAGTATCTTGCCATGTACCTAGGGGATTTGTTATCAGATAGCTGCCTAAGACGGTGCCAAGCTAGTAGCCGCTTGAGCCCAAATGTTGCGATTGAACCTTTGGGATAATGTGTCTTGCTCTCACAATGTGAGTTTGCGCTGGCCAAAGAAAAATGTCCTGGAGGTGTAATTTGATGCTGAAATGTGCACTGTATTTGGCAAACCAAAAGCATAGTCCTATCAGCCCAGGGAATGGACCATTGTCCTCATGTCCTGCTCTGGGCTTCCCAGAGGCATTTATTTGGCCACTGTGGGAAGGAGGTTGTTAGACTAGGTAGGTTCTTGTCCTGACCCCGCAGAACTCTACTTATGAGAGCCAGCGTGGTGTAGTGGTTAAGAGCGGTGGACTCGTAATCTGGGGAACCGGGTTCGCGTCTCTGCTCCTCCACATGCAGCTGCTGGGTGACCTTGGGCTAGCCACACTTCTTTGAAGTCTCTCAGCCCCACTCACCTCACAGAGTGTTTGTTGTGGGGGAGGAAGGGAAAGGAGAGTGTTAGCCGCTTTGAGACTCCTTCGGGTAGTGATAAAGCGGGATATCAAATCCAAACTCTTCTTCTTCTTCTTATGTTAAAGTACTAACATCTATGTACATTTCTCTATATCGTGATTTGCTAATCCCATGTTAAGAGAGAATCTTCCACTAAGTACTTTTGTGTCTTGTAGGGCTCAAAGAAAAGAGGGGGAACTTTTGGCGGAATTTGTTCAGAAGTACCAGAAAGCACACACACCCCTTTGCTTTTTGTTTTCATGTATTTATAGCTCCAGTGACGGGACATCTGCATTTGCTCAATACCGATTCAGGATGTGTTCTCTCTCCTTCAACTGCCCTTCTGCTGTGAAATGTTGTTAATACATAGTTAGCAGGTGGTGCTTATGGGACTAGACCCAGAGGGCAATTTGCATGGAAGCAGCAGCTCTGAGGTGAAACATCCTCCTAATTTAGGATTGTTCTGGAACCAGTTTGGGCTCCTTTCGCTGAAAACCAAAGTATTAAATATTGGCTTGTATGTTGGTGCAGTGTTCCATTAGCGCAAGGTCGTCTTCCCTGTAACAGGCCTTTTCTCTGCCTCCCATCTCATGCCCCACTCCCTAAATTGGTTCTGGCAGTTGCCCACCCCTACAGAGCACATCTGTGGGGACTCTCATGGAGAAGAGAGAGAGGAAGTCTCATTGTGCATGTGGAAGTCCTATGTGCTAATAAGATGGTACAACTTATGTTGAATCTGGCCCATTTGTTGAACTCCGGCGTAGCTTTCAGTGGTGGACAGGCCTAATACGAGTGCAGATCTGCACTTTTAGTTCTTCAACAGAGCCAGATTGGGCAGCTGCTCAGAGTTTCCTAAATCATTCTCTTTCCGACCGATTCAATATGCAGATGGACTGTTGCTAAAGTAGCTGCCATTTAGTCAATAACCTCAAGCGTTGTATAACAGTTTTTCCTCTCTACAGTTCACAGGGAAGGAACAATTTAATGGCTCATTGGGATTACTTTGTCAACTAATGGCTCAGGCAGCATCTTTCATGTCCTGATTTTGGCTAATGGTGAACTAATTCGCTGAACTTCTCTTGATCTAAAAAGTCTAATCAACCAAGGCGGGGCGTAAATTCTCTTTTCATCTTGTTTGGCCTCATAGTGCTTCCTCGCCCCCTCCCTTTGAAAGCAGAGATGTTGTCTTACATGAAAGTCTGTGTGTTTATATGCCCTGAATATTCAGCCTGAGAACGAAATACATTCTCTGGAGTGGAGCGGTGGAGAAAGTGGCAATTGAGATGATCAAGGGGCTGGAGTAACTCCTCTGTGAGAAACAATTGGGGCTTCGGCCTAGTTTAGAACAGGGGTCAGCAAAAAATTTTAAGCAGGGGGCCGGTCCACTGTCCGTCAGACCTTGGGGGGCGGACGCGGACTATATTTTGGAAAAAAATATTTGCCCCACAAATAACCCAGATATGCATTTAAAATAAAAGGACAGATTCTACTCATGTAAAAACACCAGGCAGGCCCCACAAATAAATAAAATAATTTGTATGCTACTGTTTTAGGCATACCCACCCAGAGTGGATCACAGCACCATAAAAGAGTATATTTATATAGTGCAGGGGGACGCATACCCCTAAACATTTCGTTAATCTTTGTACTTTTGTCCATTTGCTGTATTTATTTTCCCCACTTTTAACTATAAAAAGGCGTTTTTCTTGAGTCAAAATGAGAGTACCCCTAAACACACACACACACACACACACACACGAGATACAACATATATATGAGATATAACATAAGAACAACAACAGCAGTTTAAGCAATATTTTAAAAACTTGGGCCAGGTAACCCAGTTTTTATAAATGTCAATATAAATTACCACCCATCCAACCAAACCATCTGTACTAAAATAACCAATTCAGAGAGAATAACCATTAAGAGAAAATGTCCAAATGAGACACGTTTTAAGGCCAGCTTAAACACTGACCCTGTTGGACCATATGCACCTCTGTGGGAGGAAGTTCTGGGGGCCACCAAAGTAAAGACCCTGTCTCTCATGCCTGCTAAGTGAATTCACCTGCAGCTTATAGTCAGTGAAAAGCAATTATAAAAAAAGATAAAACACCCTGCTAGACACATATAATGAGGTACTATCAATTGGGAAGTTATTCTGAACCAATGCTTTTGCAGTGTGTGGCAGCTCACTGAACCCACTGCCTTTGTCTGCTTGGGTAGAGACATCCAAGTCAAAAATGCACATCTTTTTTATTGGTTGTGAACCATGCTTATATATATAGCTGCCTTAAGTAGAAAAATACATGAATGGGAAAGGACTTCTGTTTATTTTGCCAAGAAAACCGATTTAAACATGTGTGCGTTGCACTGCGTGCGATCAGCAGGTCCATTTATATTCTACTGGAAGGTGTGCATTAATGAGCATTTTATTGAACAAAATCAAATTAACAAGGAACAATTTCATTAGAAGAGATTTCTGCTTAATGAGTTGTTTTGGTACTAGCATCTTCTTCCATTGTTGTTTTTTAAAAGTTTGAAGAGCCCTAGCTTATTTAACCAATGCTGCTTTGAGTGGATAATTGGGATAAAACATATTTTTAAAGTGAAATATTGTAGCAAAAAAATGGCTTCAAAATGTTGGCACACTGTACTTGAAACCCCAAAGGTTCTCCCCTTCTTGCCTTCTTTAAAAGCTTCATATAAATGCGACAAAATGGGGCAATTTACCTTCCCAAGCTATCCCCCTCATTGATGAATTCTCATTATACGTATCATCTTTTTTCCACAAATCTCATTATTTCTATTTTATTGCTATGCACTTGCCCCTGAAGCACTGGCTTATTAAACTCAGGTTGCAGGCAACAGTTATTTATGCTATTAAATCACAGCCATAACATTTTAAAGCCCTCCCATTGTTTAGATTTACCCCCCCTTTTAAAAAATAAAAAAATTGTTCTCACTTTTGTAAATGGGGGAAAATGGATACTCCTACCAGATCAACCAAATCCATACATTTCTCTTTGTAGACATTCTCCAGGAGGTGGGCATGAGGACCACCCAAATGGAAGCAGAAGCAAAGGCAGGTGTTGTCAGTAGCAGTGGTGTGCGATGAAATTTTTCATATGGGAACAGTTGGGGCCAGAGGCGCCAGCTTGCGAGACCAATTGCAGGGGTGGTGAGGACATATCACAATGTCCTGATGTTGTGTGTGTAAGCATTGTGCCTCCCTCCCTAAACTGGGCAGAAGCTTCCTGGGGTTTTGGAAGGAGGCCTCAGGCCTCTGACAGGATGCTGGAGCCCTTCCACCTCTTTCCCATAGCTGTGAGAGATTGGGAAGGTGGCAGAGGGGCTCTTGGACCCGTCGGAGCATCAAGCAGAAGCTAGGCCCTGGGAGAGAGGGGTCCAGTATGAAGAGAACATGGTGGAAGTTTTCTCCAGTCACACCTGTGTAGAACTTAATGAGGTTGCAGAAGTTTCCTTTGATAGCAAGACAGAGTTCTGTAGTAACATTGGCATTTTTTGACATGGTCGTCTGTCGGTCATTTTACTTCTCTACCACCATCAGTCTCCTAAATTTACTTTGACTTTTTCACTAGAATTTGGGGTAATATTTGTCTCCGATACAAGTTCTGCCCTCAGGTGGTTTTCACCATATACCATAGGGAGTGAACAGCTCACACACAATCCATCATGGTCGCCATGACAGAATCACACGGTCAAGCAGAACAGAAAGTCAACGCACTCCATTATGCATTTCGCACGAAGCGGTCTCCCCCTCCCCTGCTATGTCCTATTTTCCTTACACCTTTGGGGAGCTCGTTCAATTTGCTGTCAGCCAGTAATTTATTTATCGTCATGCATAGCTTTAGGTTACCCCTTAGAGTGGAGAAGGGGCTAGGAAAAGAATTCAGTTACATGGAGGATGTGTGTTTTATGTAATAGATACCTGTGGGGATTTTGTTTGTTTGCTTGTTTGTCCTAAGGAGAGGACTTTTCTTCTTTGTGAAAATGGGTTTTTCATACATGAATGTGCGAGGCAAGATCTGAAGTCTTGTAACGAACCGCTCTATTTTATTTTCATTTTCTTGAGATGCAGCTAACTACTCGTCCTGCACTTGGTATCTGAGTTGCATTTGTGGAGCTTCAAGACTGCACCAAGAAAATAAGTTGCTCACGTCAAATTTTAAAATGGACATTTTTTAATGAATTGGCAGCTAAACCAGGTTTCGCTTCATTTTCTTGATGGAGCAGATTCTTTAGTAGTGTGGTGGCTAATTGTTCCCTAAAATACTTGTCCCTCAGTTGTTGTTTTTATCAAAAGAAAACAATGATTTCAGCTGATTGAATGTTGCCAGATGTATGGGGGTGCCTGGGTTGGGTTGGGAGTGAGGAATCCATATATTGCCTTTGCACAGGGATGGAGGATGCTGCGACTGGGGCTGCAACACAGGAGGCTGCCTCAGTCTTGTTCATACCAGTCTTGTTCATACCAGCCTTGTTCATACCAGGCAGTCAGTCTTGTTCATACCAGCTGGGAGCAGCTCCCCAGAGTTCCTGGTAGGGGCTCTCTCCAAGCCTCACCTAAAGATGCCAAGGGTTAGTCCTGGGATCTTCTGCATGCAAAGCCCTCTCTCTACCACTGAGCTTCCAGCCCTTCCTCGGGAAAATGCAGGTCAGGATAAATGTTAAGGTTGAGACTTGTAACAGACTTCAGACACCATCCCTATAGTTGTGCACTTGTACTGTGTACAATACTCCTTAATATGGTTGCTGCAATGGATGGGGGAAGGTGGCTCCAAAACCCTGTTCAGCTTTGCAGCTCAATAAGTGTTATTTTGGGCCAGTCACAATCTTTCAGGCTAATAGCAGTGCCAAATATATTTAATGGTGATTTTTTAAAAAACAAAACAAATATACAGCATCTTAGGATCACAAACACATGGACATTAAAATCTACTCATTCATATAAAGGGTGATGTAGTCTCATCTCCCTTCGCTTCTAAAAATCTAATGTTCTGATCAGCTGAAGTCCCCAAAGCTTGACAACAGTGTATAATTATTCACTGAAACTTGAGAAGAACTGGAGGGTTACCAAACCAGCTGGATTTGCAGGTGGCTGGAGTCCTGTTGTACAGTTTTGCAAGCAAATTACTTGCAAGGCAGCATCCCGCATCGCCCTCTGCTGGTACATCTTCTACGCTAGAGAAAGGTAGAGTGCACAAATGCATCACAAATTCACCTGTCCATCTCTCCTGGCATTAAAGGGGACAGTACACCTTTGGCATGGAGGGGAGGGCACATTGAGTGATGTGTGCAGCCTCCATGGCCCACATCAGTGGCTAGCACAGACAGCAAGGCCCTTGAGCTGGCACACATCGTGAATGTAGAGACACTTAAGCTGGGCGCCCACTAGACCAAACAAGGCTACAAATGAGTCACTGTGTATGTGTGGTACATACATGGTCACTGAGCAGCCACTAAGATGTATGTGGCTATGCACCCACTCATCTAATATTAAAAGTCTAATGTTTATTAAACAATTGAGAGCAGAGAGAAAGGATGTCCTATTCTCGGTCTCTGTGCTGTATTATGCACCGTGCAGTGGTAGCACAACTGCATGCATAGCTTTACCACTGGAGCATAGGATGACCAGTTTAGAGTCTTTTATTTAAAGGTATTCTCATGTTCTGTCCAAATATAAAGAATGGTAAGAAGAAAGGCTTCAAAGTTGTCTATCAATATTTATTCAATTAACACACACAAACATACAAACTTTCGGTTTAATACATTATATTAAGGGCTTTTTCTGTCCACTCAAGCTCCAAAATGCTGGGAAATTGAAGCTGTTACAGGCCATGCCACGTCCTTAACAGATGCATCATTCAGGGGCAGCTTGTCACTTGAGTGCTTGCTCAGGAGTATTTGCTGCTTGCCTCCAAAGAGTGCCAAACTGCAAGGTTGTTCATCTGTTTAGGGCTGTGCATGGCTCCACGGATCTGGTTCAGGGCCCATTTCCATACAGCTGAGAGTCTCTGCCTGCATCTCCTTCTCCCCACAACTATAACTGATGAAACATATGATTTCCTGACCATTTCCTTTTCAGCAACTCCAGATTGCTCCAGGTAGACCCAACTCAGAATAATCCAGGGCTGCCTCAACTCACTCTGGGCAAAACCTGAATCAGACTGTCTAGGTCTGGGATTTGTCTAAAAGCTGCAGAAAAGCTCTCCTTCTAGTGATTGTTCTGGGCTGTGGATTCTTTCTTCTTGCTGTTTCTGTTCCCAATGTGTTGCAAAAGTCAAAACATTTCATCTTCCCAGAAGTAATCTGGAGCCATTCAGGCCTTTTCTCCTGGAGCTATTTTCCCTGTCTGGTTCTAAACTTGGAATTGATTGCTTTTCCTTAGCTGTTTTGAGCAAAGGGTACTTTGTTAATTGCATGGCTGCTGTTTTATCTTGCACAGTTGCCCCCCCCCCCAAGTTCCTGACAAACATCAACAGTACAAATGGGCTGTTAGCCTAAGCTTCAGTTTCATTCACTGGAAGCAGTCAACCAAAATATTTTCTAATTTTCAACAGGGAAGTGAGCTTCAATCAATTTTCTTTCTTTCTTTATTTCTGTTTAGTAGGAAGAATTAGCAACCACTTATGCACTGGAAGAATATGATGGTTTTATGTGATCCCAGAAAAGTTGAGAATTACCTCTCCAGAAGTAAATCCGGGATGGGAGATCATCCCCTTTTTAAGCCACAAAATAAATTTAGCAGATGTTGGCAGCTGGAGGAGTCTATTACTTGGCAAAGAGGATGAGATATTAAGAAAATCTCCAGTGGGTCACTCATTACAAATTCCCTTTCTAGGTGTCCATTCTTTTGTGCAATTTATCAAGCGGGGACTGTGCAACGTGTATTGCTTCCAAGAAATCAAACTGGTGGTGGGGGTGAGAAGCAGTCCAATTCATAATCACACTTCCAAGGGTGAGTCTATCATCCGTTTATTATTATATTGCTTTCCTGCTTTCCCACAAGATTCTGCCCAATGTTTACATGAAATGATCAGCAATACAATTCAGAATGGAACACAATAAAAATCATTACAAAAAGCAATCATAGTGCCTTTGTCTGCACGTCACCCTAAACCATGGTTTGTGTGAGTCATGGTTTGTTTTACAAACCGTAAACAAAAGATGGGCTGTTCCAAAGATGATGAAACAAATTGTGTCTTGTTTTGTTAAAAATTGGGGATTGTTTCTCTCCCCCCCACACACTTATGTTGTTGCCTGCCAAATTTCCCAACCCCCTTTGCAGCTTTTTTGCTGCTAGCAACCTGCAGAAATGGGTCAGGGAGATCTCCTCAGAGCTCTTCAGCCAATCTCTGCAGCAGACAAGAGGTACCAGCTTCCCACACTTTCCCATTAAACAAACACAGAATGTTCTCTGGAGTCATGAAGCTCCTTCTTTGCACTGCTCTGTTGCAAAAAGTCATTGTTTTTGTCTCAGGACTTAAGTCTCCATTCCATAACACTACCCTGCAACTTTGGGTTAAGAAAAACAAAGAGCAGAGTTTTACAAGGCACCAATAAACACCCCAAACATGCACCTAGCCTAAGTGGGGCTGGTTCTTTAAAATTAATATTTTTAGTAGTAAATCAAGTGTTTGTACAGGAGCTGCTAATTAACTTTTTACCACAAGTTGCAGGCAACAGTCTTTTCCTATGGGTGGTATTGTGTTAATTGATTTCCCTCCTAGGATTGCATTGCTTTACCATAAACAGTTGGATTTTGTTTAAATTTGCCAGGTTTATCTATGTGAATGCTCACTTTAAAAGCACCCATCCACACTACAGTTTGTGCATATATAATGTTTTTCAAACATTCACATATAAATAGCCACTACAATGTAATAAGGTTAACTGGAATTTTGTTGTATAATGTTCATTTAACCGTGGTGCTTTCCTATCCATCTCAGTTTACGCTATTGAGCGGGAGTTTGTAGGATAAAACGAATCATGTTAAGCTAAACAAACCATGGCTTAGCATGATGTGCAAACCAGGCCAGTGTTGACTAAAGCAACCGTACTATAAGATAACTATGGCGTCAACTTTCAAAACTCTGTTACACACAACCTCTCTCAGCCAGCTCTTAACCCATCCTCTCTCAGCCAGCTACACCTTCCAACATTGTTTTCAAGGCAACAGCATCAGTACCAGCTTTTATCAGGCTTCAGAGCAGGTTGGGAGAGGAGAAAATGGCTGCCTGTGGATGTCATTCTTCCCATCACACATCCCTTCCAACAATGTGGGCATTTTGATTTTCTTCAACTTAAATTGTATACAATCTAAGAAGGATCAAAGTCTGAACTAAGGTTGCTAAGAGCCTTGGGCAAGATTAATTTTGAAAATTATCCCTGCCTCCCACCGCCTGCCCAAAGGCTTGATGTATCGCACAATACCCTGGATTAAAGGAGCTTCATTGCCTTCTTTTGCTTTCCTGTCAAATGTGCATTAGTGTGAAGTGGAGAGCACTGACATACCTTGAAGTGTGGTTAATGCTTTAACTACAAGCAGGTGGAGGTAATTCTTTTGTTAATTCTGCGGTATAGAACACATTCACAAATAAACTGACAACCTTGGGTTGTGTGGTTTGAAAAAAGTGATCAGACACTGATTTTTTAAAGTGTTACAGTATTTTTGTTTTGCACACTGCTGTGATATTTAGGTATTCCCCCCCCCCAAAAAAATGTAGAGTATAGTTTCATCAATAGGTATTTGTTAGAGGTGTACGTAAGCCCTGTGAGTACCCCAAATAATGAGGGAATATGGGTAGTTTGTGGTTGTCTTTTATGTTATTGAGTCAGTTCACACTGTTAATAAGGTTTTGTTAATGTGGGTCAGGGAGCACCCAACCTTCTGAGTGGACTTATTGCCTTGTCTTTTCCATAAAGTATAACCACCACCATGCACCCCCCTTTTCTGTTCTGAGGTACAAACCAAGCTGGTTGAGGAAATGGACAGAACTCAAGTTTCCAACAATTCTATCATTTGGTTGAATGTGTCTTTATATCACCAGACTTGTAGCTATAACTACATTCACCACAAATCTGTGCACCCTACTTTTGTAGACATTGCTGAGGCCTGGTGAATGTATGAGCTTTGAGACATTGAGGAGCAATCCCACAAGCATGGGGTTGGCCCATGCATGAGGCAATGTGAGGCAACTGCCTCAGGTGGCAGGATCCACAGGATCAGCAGATCCGGCCTACAAGGAAGGCATCGTCCTCTGCTGTTGCCATGGTGACAGTGACAGCTGTGGCACGTTCCTTGGAGGCTGAATCTGCCACCTCCTCAGCAGCAGCATCCTCCATGACTAGGAGGCACTACTGGGTAGAATCTAGACACATATTTAAAAAAAAGTTGTGAAAATGCTTTTTAAAAAACATTTTGAAAAATATATTGAATTTGCCATAGCTCACATCACCATCTAGTGTCACATTTGTATAATGCACTTTACAACACGCTTAAAACATTTTATTTGCAGATGTATAGCTGAGTCCCTGGTCTCTTTCTACCTTCATTCCCATTGTAGATCTTTATTCCTCCCTCATTCCTGATCTTCACTTACCCTTTCTTCCTTAGTGACGGGTTTCCTTTGTGGTTTGCCTCAGGTGTCAAAATAACTTGTGCTGGCCCTGCCCACAACTACTATGTAAGGATCCATTTGCAAGAATCTACCCAGGCTACAGTTCTCACGTCTTTCTGTTAAAGTACCTCTTTATGTAAGTATATTTCTTTCCAATGATTCACAGTTCTGCATTCCTCTCTTGCCAACCAAACTGTTGTCTTGTTAGGCAATTGCAGAGGCATTTTTTTGGGTCATGCTTGTATTTTGTCATACATGTATACAGACATACAAACAGTACCTGTACACACATACACATATGGTTACACATGCCAGCACTCATGTAGGTTGCATGCTAATTTCTGTAGAGCAAATGCCTTCTGGGCAGAATTGTCACAACCTGTGAAATAACCATTAATGATGAGAAGAAGATATAGCAGCATCTGTTATTAGGTAGAATTGGGGTGCCCCCAAAACTTTCAGACAGTTTGAGGAAAGTACTTTGTGCTTCCGACAATTGGCCATTCCTTCCTGAGGGATATTTGCCTCACATTTTGAGAATAATTGCTGATAGCATATTTATTTATGCCTCTTTCCCCCCCTAATTTTTCCTCAGACTGCAGATGCAGATATTTTCTGTTTCCTTGGTTGCCATAGTCTGTGATATAGGTCTCCCACCCCCACTCCTGCTGCCACCCACCTTGGTCTAAGAGGAATGTTAATCAGGTTTAACAAATGTTTCTGTTCATATCTGTATATTCATCAGGGGAGTAATTACCAGGATGACAACTTCATAAGTCCATTTGGGCTTCAGCGATACGAGAATAAATGAGAATAAATGAATTTCAAACGTAGACCGAGTTGCATTTAACATTTATGAGCAGCAGTAAAAGTGAAGGCTGTAATTGTATCTGCAGTTTGCAACTACAGGACATACTTTTACATACTGAAGCATCTGTCTTTGGATCGTTGTCGAGTGTGTGAGATAATTGACTTATCAGTTAGGCGTCATCAAGTTTATTATATATTCAAGCTCGTTTATTAGAAAGCAATGCTTGTGTTGAGCAATGGTGCCATGTGGCAAGCTTGGAAACTGTGCAAAGGCATTCACATCAAGACAGTGGAGGCATGTTTGTAATAGGATATCCAAGGCAGAATGAAATCTACATTTGTACATTGGCAGAGCTGGGGGGTGGGGAAGAAGGGGGAATGTAAAGCATAAGGCTGGAAGCCAAAACGTATGAGGAATGGCTGAGGGAGTTGGGTAGGTTTAGCCTAGAAAAGAGGAGACTGAAAGGAGAGAGGATAGCCATCTTCAAATATCTAAAGGGTTGTCACATGCAAGATGACTCTCAGGGTCCTTTCCAACTCTGCAGTTCTAGGATTCTACAATACTATGGACTGCCTGATTATATAGGGTCAATCCAGGTCTTGTGATACCAAAAGGTCTAGGCAGAGGCTACAACAGTGGCTGACCATCTGGAGCAGCCACACAGAGACCCTGATGGTTGGGTCCATATCCCTTTCAGCCATAGAGGCTCCTGAGTGACCTTGGGCAAGTAAATGTCTATCAGCTTAACCGACCTCCCAGGACTGACTGAGAGCCTTAGGGTGAGGTGAAAAATGCACCCAATCAATTTACTCCCTTTCCCACAGTACCATAGCATCCACCAGGATTGGGGAGGCTGTGGCTCTCTCAATGGAGGACTGAGTACTGACCATGCCAACTGGGGCTGATGGGAACTGAAGTCCAATGACACCTGGAAGCTTCCAGGCTCCACGTTCCTTCTTCCACAGTCCCTGCTGCTCTTCTGTGTCCCTCATCTCCTTCCCTGTTTCCTTCAATGCCTCCCCCCTCCCTCTCCTACTCCCGGTGTTTATTCAACAGCACTTTTGTCCTTCACCTTTGGTACTGTCAGTGGAAGAAACTAATTAAATGTAGTTACGCGTCCCAAACAATTTACAGCAGCCGCAAAACATAATTACATGTAATTGGAAGAAGTAGCTTCTAAACAAGGATGCATGTTATTGAAGGAACTTCTTTAAAAAAAAGAAGAAGAAGAGGGCACAAACAATTAACTGACAACATGGCAGGGAGAGGGGATGAAAGGGATGGAAGGTATCATTTTGGCTTCCCTCCTTTGTCCTTGATTTCTTGCCGTCGTCCCCCCACCCCCACCCCATTGCTGGATACCTTTGGTCTAACTGGCAAAAAGGAAAAATTACAACAGCGGCATGCTGCAAAAGTAGGAGAATCTGTGGATATGAGCATAAATCAGCTGTGCTGTAGACAATGGCAAAGCCAGAAGCTGAGA
This sequence comes from Podarcis gaigeae, assembly GCF_964106915.1. Lineage (NCBI taxonomy): Eukaryota > Metazoa > Chordata > Lepidosauria > Squamata > Lacertidae > Podarcis > Podarcis gaigeae. The sequence continues at coordinate 57,951,892 of NC_139679.1, forward strand.
AATTGGAAGTAGGAGGGCTTCTATTTCCCCACTTCTGCCCCTCCCTTCCAAAGCAGAATATTTCACTGCAGTTGGCTATGTAAAAAAATGCCTTGACAAGTAATTCTTTTAGATTGTAGACAAGGGATAATGTTGCTGCTCTTTCTGGGCTACTGTGAAAAAGCCATAACGATGGAGCCATGGGTTTGGGGCCCTGCTCCTTCCCTGCCCCATCATAACTTGGGGACCAACTACTGTACAGCGATTAAATCTGACAACTGGCTTTTTTGTTTTTGAATCTCCCTGTGTATTATGTAGCTGGAAAAGCTGGTCAGTTAGAAATTAGCCAATTCAAATGATTAACAATGGTACCATCTTCTGTCTTTAAATTAAAAATACTCCCCAGACCTAGGAAACAGCATTCTGGAATTGCCACTCAGCCTAATAATGTGCTTTCCCATGATGCAGAAATGATAATTGATGCTCAAGAGAAGCAGGTATCTTCTACAATGAAAGAAAAAGGAGCTTCCCCTGCCTTGAAATAGCTGTAGATAATGAACAGGAAGGATAGCTACTATGCCCAATACACATTTCTGAGGCATTTGCACCAGAATTGTAGAATTCAACCAGTATATCTCCTGGGCCTCTCCCTTGGTAGTGTGGGCACAAAGTCACGGGGAGGTCAGTTGCCATGTCACTGCGGAGGGCCATGGTTGGTTTTTTTTTTGGGGGGGGGGTATTTCTACCACTCCCTTAATTTGAACAGCCCTAGTGAAAAGGGTACAAAAGGACACACTCCTTTTGCCAGATTTCTGGTTGAGAATATTATTTTCAGGGGTTGTTACACTTGTAGTTGATGTTTGTGTTGTTTTGCTATTATGATACTGGTTTGTCTTTAAATAGCTTTTTTTAAAAAAATTAAAAAATCAGTCTTTAAATTACAAACTGGTGAGTTGTGAACTGATATTTTCATCTCTTTTTAAATGTCTGATGGATGGACTCTCCCTTTTGTGTTGAATTTGGATGCTTTTTCCGTGTTCTTAGCTGGTTTGTTTGAAAAAATGGGATACAGGTCCCATCGGCAGAATACATTTAAAACAATATCACACCACTTTAAGTAGTCACGGCTTTCCCCCAAGAATCCTTGGGACTCTAGTTTGTTAAGGGTGCTGAGAGCTGCTTGTTGTTGTTTAGTCGTTTAGTTGTGTCCGACTCTTCGTGACCCCATGGACCAGAGCACGCCAGGCACTCCTGTCTTCCACTGCCTCCCACAGTTTGGTCAAACTCATGCTGGTAGCTTCGAGAACACTGCCCAACCATCTCGTCCCTGCCGTCCCCTTCTCCTTGTGCCCTCAATCTTTCCCAACATCAGGGTCTTTTCCAGGGACTGAGAGCTGCTAGGAGACTACAATTCCCAGACTTCCCTGGGAAGATGGCTCAATTGGTAAGCAACTCTGAGAGTTGTAGCTCTGTTAAGGGCAAGGAGTCTCATAACAGCTCTCAGCATTCTTAACAAGCTACCATTCCTAGGATTCTTGGGGGGGAAGCCATTACTGTTTAAAGTTGCCTGAAACTTAAACATATAGACGTAGGGAGCAGTGGGAGGGGAACTTTAGGAGGCTGAGGCAGGCAAGGAACCACAACACAGCTCCCTAGCTGGCCAGGTGGGGCTCACTAGCTCTGATTCCTTAGCTGGAGTAGACTTGCAACAGGTGAGGGTTAGATGCTTCATCAAGCCCAGATGCTGCAATCAGCATGAAGAGTACACAAGGGCAGCAGAGCTGAGGTGCTGCTCAACTGCCCATGTTGAGTGATCTCCTCATGGAAGCTGCAGGATCTTTACAGGATTGCTTCAGTTTGGACACATGGATTAACCCTGGACTGGGGACTCGACATGTTGTCTTGCTAACAGGTAGGCCAGGGGTTCATGTCACTCATATTTTGATTGTTCTCACAGCTTAGACTCAAGTAATGCATGGAAGTTACAGTGAAATTAGATAAATAGGTACTGCTATGGCAGGAAGGTAAATGGTGTTTCCATGTGCTCTGGCTTCCGTCATGGTGTTCCGTTGTGCCAGAAGCAGTTTAGTCATGCTAGCCACATGACCCAGAAAGCTGTCTGTGGACAAATGCCAGCTCCCTCAGCCTGAAGTGAGATGAGCGCTGCTCCCCATAGTTTACTTAACCATCCAGGGGTCCTTTACCTTTTTACCTTTACAAAAGACAAATGACAGCAGAAATAAGAGTTGAGTAAAAGTAAAATTGAGTAAGTTTGGCTTCCTTTTGGAAAGTTTATGAGCGCCCCTTACTGCCACTACTACACACCACACAAACACACATACACCATCCTTTGAATAGCAGAGTTGGCAAGCCTATGGTAGTTGCTTTTGGTTTGGGGCTGCTTGTTCTTTTTAGCAAGCAATATAGACCACCCTGCCATACAGCTTTGTAGTCCACTATTAAACCAAGAGCGTGACTGAGCAGTTGAGACAACTACCATGGATACCATCCCTCCATATGCAGGCTGCTGCTCAACAGCCATTCACTTTGCTATTTGTACACACCATTTCTCCTGCTGTGTGTGCTCATCAAGATTGTGTGCCAAGTTGGCACACAGATGCAAGCATATGCCAGTTGGATTGCTGATAAACATTCTGGAGAAGGTCTTGCTTTGGAAAGAGAAAAATGTATCTCTGCAGGTTGTTGCAGAATAATTCAGCAGTGACACAAGGGTGTTCTGACAGTTAGACCTTCAGGTTTGTGCTTTGAGCTTGGTGAGCACAGTCTTAATGCTGAATGCAAATAGACTTTCACGTTTTGTTTGTTAGTCTGGTTTGAAGTTGGTTTAAGATCCTGGCTTGTTCTGAAAGGGGCAGCCATAGTTTCCTGGTTTTGAAAGGGTTTTTCATTATGATTGATTGATTAATTTGTATCCCACACACATTCCAAGGAACTCAGAGCTGTGGCCAGCAAGAGGTGATTCAGAGTATCATGTTGTTCAGGTTTTCAGAGTGGCTCCTTCACCCTAGTGCCAGAGGAACGTTATACTCAAGGAAGAGAAGGACAAAACAACTGTTTAGCTCATTGTGCATAGGATAGGATCTTAGCTGCCTCAGTACAGGATGCTATGAGGTCTTCAAACACCCACCTCATCCCTTTAGGAAATATGTAGGTCACACTTGCAGGTAACCACATCCCCATCGGCTGCATGTTTGGTAGAACTGCAAAGGGGCCCTGAGCGCAAACTGATATAGCTGTCAGCGTTCCCATTTGTGTACACGCTGCCTATGTATTCACATCTAGGTATGTGGCCACTTCCACTGACTGCATGGCCAGTGGGGTGTGTGACAAAAAAGCGTGAGAGTTATTTGAAATTCTGTATGTCTTTCATGCGAGGGATGGGTGAGCAGCCACTTGCTCAATCCAAAAACCAGTCGGGCGGCTTGCATGTTTGACTTGAATACTCAATCAGTCAATTTCCCCTTTGTGCAAGTCTCCACTGACCCCACATCACCCCTCCTATCCCCCTTAAAAAAAAAGATACATTGGAGAAGCAGCGGGAGAAGTAAGAGGCAGCAGCTTGCACATGTTCTTTGTAGAACCACTCTTGTGGCAAGAGGGAGTTTGGAGTTTTTATCCCCCTGCTTCAAATACTTGTCCCAAACTTGTTATTGTTCCATGGTGTTCTCAGAGTGTTCTAAAACAGCAAATCTTGCAGTACATTTCTCCATACCAATCAAGCCTCCTCCTTTCTTTTAAATGTATTTAAAATACATAATAGAATATGTATATTATAAATATTTATAATATACATGAAGTCTTCATCACTTGACTTATTTTACACAATTTTACAGAATTCATGTTTAAGCAGCTTTTGATCAGAATTCCATCAGGGAGGTTCAGATGCCCCTGCCAATGTATTTTACAAAACACACACACAAGGGGACCTGAGAGGCCACGCAGATGAGCCCCACATATGTCCTGATGCATGCGAAGGTCATGCCCTTTGGCAGGTGAGTGAAGGGGTTTTTGCTAGATCAGTGAACCTAAGTTATGTCTATTAACTTCAATGGGTCTACTCTAAGGAGGATTAGCACTGAATACCACCCATTTATACAAGAATGCATGTGCCTTGGTCACGACATTTTAACTGTTCCTGCTTATTTCTCTATTTTCTGTAATGCTGTTTTACTGTTTTTATTATAGTGTTTTAATAATCTTATTTTTGTATATCTCTTGGAGATTTTAAAATATTGAGTGACTTAGAAATGGTTTTAAATAAATGAATGAATGAAAAAATACCCGTGACATGGCAAGCAGCATGCAATATGCAAAAAAAGAACTCAGAGTCCAGCAAAAGAATTGTACTCAGCCCCTTAGGGAGCCTGGTGTAATCTTTCACTGTAGCCTACAGGGTAAGAAGCAGCTATGGATGGGTAGGGCTAGCATTAGATATCTCCATGTCTGCTTCCTCTTCTGGGCACCCTTGTACAGGGACACCTGACACCATCTGTGCCCTCATTCTGCCCCAGAGTGTGGGAGGGGCAAATCCATCCCCACCAAAATACTGGAGGGACAATACTGTGTTGTAAAAAAGGGAATGCAGCCATGCTTTGCACCATACTGAAATGAAACTTCATTCCCTTTGTGCATTTTCCGTCTGCAACATACCACACCCTTTCTTTTCCTAGGGAGAGTACCTGCATCCTTTAGTAAAGCTGTCTGTGCTGACTAATCAAGAAGCGGCTTTGTCTCATTCCTGTAGCTGGAGGGTATATCTGCAGTGTTGCAGGGACTGTTCCTTTGTACTTTGTCATCCGGTCAGATGCTTTGCTGAGATTTAATGTGCCAGTGCAATGTCAAATACATATTGCCTACAGGAGCAGTTAATAGACTTCCCGATGTCAAATCTAAAGTCAATAATTCAGCTTCTTAATTGTCTGGGATGCTCTATCACCTATGATTTGTTCTAGGTGATAAACAACTCATCATGCTTTTTGGAACCAAGCTTTAAGCTTTTTGGAAAGGTTCTGCAAGGCAATCATTAAAAGTCACTGCCTGCATTCTCTGATGAGCTAGAAAGAAACTGTGAACAGCTGAAATGAATGGCAATAGTCCTAGTAGGGATGTGAAAGAGGCATGGGCATGTTAGCAGATTTCTGGACTGTCAACAGACACACATCAGTGGAGCAGGACATGGGTTGGGGTCTAGAGGCTTATGAGCCTACTAAACAGCATTTTGTCATTATTGCTTTGCATGGGAGGCTAGGGAAGGTAGCTCAAGTCTATCTTGTGATTCTTTCACCATTCCAGAATCTCTACCACAAAGAAAGACACCCTTGTTTCCTGCAAGTGCTCTGTGTTAAGTATAACTGATTTAATTCACACAGAAATGAAAAATGTATGTGTATTAATGAAGGTTTAAAATGGAAAATGGCTAAATGTGTATTGCTGAAGGGTTGCTGTCATTGGGGTTTTTCCAGTTTTCTTTTCTAAAGGAGAACACTCTTGAGCTCTTGCTAAGTTGATGACTAAATAACTGATTGTTATTCTGTGGTAGCTAACACCTGAGTGTTGTAACCTTAGATCATGTGATGATTGGTTAGGGTTGCAGATCTCCATTTTCAAGGGAGTTGCCTTTGAGTCTTTCCCCCCCAAATTCCAAGAAGTAAAGATGTAAATGAAGCTCTTCTGAAGGGACAGTAAATAGCCTAAGGCCAATGGAGGTGGGAATGCAGGCTGTTGAAGAAAGAGAAAGAGACCTTTGCTTATAGGTCTGCTTGGATTATTTCATATTTTCTAAGATGCTGAGCCTGTGCTGGACAGCACAATACATTGTATGGACATTTAGGTTGTATCTTTGATTATTCTGTGTTGAAGAGTTCTGCCAGTAAAAGTTTGAATGATACTTTTATGGGCCTGGACAATGATATCTTCCAAAAGAAGTAATTTCTTAATGCTTCCAGTCACTTCAAACTGTGCAGTATTAATAATCGCAACACTCTTGTTCTGTGCAAAGGACTCTGGGAAAGGACAGTTTGTGTTATGGTTGATAGATCCAGCTCTGAACCGTCCAGCCTAGTGAGAAGTTTGTCTATCTGTCTGCCTGTCTGTTTCTTTAGAGCACTTTAAACCTGCTCTTCTGCTGAAGAGGCTCCCAAAACCCCTGCCAAGATTTATAGGTTAAAAGATGTGACACAAAAGGCAAAAGGGATTGGTAGGGAAGCAGAGTTGATCACCAGTTTTGAAGAAAAGTAGGGGATCTTATAATTATCAGCTGATGTGGAAGCAATTGAGAGATGGGAGCAGCCCATTAGAGTTGGTCTTTCAGCAGAGCTGATGGAATGGCGTTGCTACTGAACTCTCCCAGTCAGGCAGCCTGCTGTAATGGCTGTTACCAGATGACAGAAAACTCAGGTCCAGGATCCAAACCCAATTTACACTGGGCTTCAATAGCTCCTTGGAGTGCAGGAAGACCAGCTCTAGCAACGAGAGCTTGTGTATCTATTTTTTTTAAAAAAAATTTTTTACTGTTAACTTTGATCATGCTTTTATAATTGCTTTGTATTGGTTAAGTGTGATTGTATCTTTTCTTTATAATTGACTTTACGCTACGGTGTGTTTATTGACTTTGCCTTATTTGAATTTGTCGATTTGTAATGCATTCTTTTTCAATATTTTTCTGAATTTTGATGCTTATTGTGAGCTGCTTTGGGGATGGTTTGCTGTAGAAAAGAAACATATCACTCGGTTCAATGTACCTCTCGATATGGTGCATGTTTCTGCAAAATGCAGAATGTACTTTAAATGTGCTTTAGCCAAATACATGGTCTGCTAATACAACAATTTCAGGGGATCACTGCAGTCTTGGTGATATTATGAATGGGCCCTGACTTTTGGCAGTTTCTCATTGGGGAACAAAGTCTGCATGGAGTGTGTAATGGTTCTAGGGGTTGCTCGTGCGTAAGTTGCCGCCACTCCTGGCTAGGTTACCTGGTTGAACCCTTTTTGTCTGGACAGCCTCTCACCCGTGGCTGTCTCAATCGCTGGCAGAATCCGTCAGTGGGCATTTCTTGAACTTCTTCCAGCAAAGAAGTTCTTTGACGCCAAGTCTCCTCCTACTCTCCCTGCGCGGAAGTCTTCTGCACAGGGAGGGTGTGGGCAGCGGAGTACCCGTGCTCTCCCCACTGGTTTCCGGTGAAGAGTCCTGGAGCCTCCTCTCCGATTCCCCCATCTGCCCCCCTTTTCCACTGGTGTTACGCTGATTTCCTTCCCCAGCAGATGGGCTGCCTCTCTCCCTACTGGGACCCTCTCTGGCATCCCTCTGGAGCCTTCCCTCCACCTCTGGCTCCGATGGCAGTTCCCTGACAGAGTGGGTTGATAGTCGGATATTGTCATGGTGCAAGACCAAGACTCCTCAGACGCAGAGCCCTCCTGCAACAGTAGCCCTAAGAAGGATACAGCTCCACTTTGCAGTCCTTTCAATGTTGATTTGCTGGCACTTCTGGTCGCCTTTCTCTCTAGTTTGACCTTTGTTAAAATGAAGGCAACTTTAGTTTATGATCTTTCCTACTGCATTTAACATTTGATCTACCTGTGAATTCTTAATGGAACATTCTAGCCAAGATAGTTTCATTCAGTTTTGTGTTTGCTGACGCTTTCACACTAATTTCAACACAAGGATTTATTTAGGATGTTCATTCTGTTTTCTTCAGCAGCACAGCAAGGTTAAATAAAAAAGAAAAGGTGAAGCGAAATGACAAAGCAAGAATTGATCCAAAACACATAGGAGTATAAAGCATAGACACAGGAATGCATTTAAAGTGGAGGGATGACACCTTATTGATCTTAATATTAAAGAAGTGAGGGACTTGGCCTAAATAATAATAAAAAAGAAATAAAACCACAAGCGTTTCGCTGACAAGGCAGTAATGTTTTTTTCTAGTTTCATTTTTACCTTGATAAAAATGCTTAGACTTTCTGAGATAAGAGGAAATGAATGCCTGCCTTTGTACATAAGAAGCGCTTTGGTGCCTTAGGCTGCAGTTCTGGACTCTGGGAGTAAGCCTCATTGCATTCAATGGGTCTTACCTCTGCATATAGGATTGCACTGCAAAGATGTGTGCTGAACCCCAGGGTCTACGTGCAAGAAGGTTGTCCAGGAACATGCACAACAAAAGCCTGGTGGTTTAAGAAAATGCAGCTTTGCAAGGGGGAATTGAAGCAGAAAAGCAGCAAGGGGTTGCTTAACTCTTCTTCTTGCAGCTGCTTCTTTGCTCCTAATCCCATTCTGCAAGGTGCGTCCCTCCCTGCCCCCAATTCCAAACACATTTAGTCCTCTAGACATGAGGTTTGAGCTGCAATGTGGAGCAGTGAAGCAGCATACGAGAAAAACAAAATCAACACTCTCCCACTGTGTTTCCACTCAAAAATTCTCCTCCCAAGCTTACGTTTTTCTTAAGCAAAGCATCTGTTACACTTGTTTGCATGTTTTTAAAATATATTCTCTAGTCTCCTTTGGGTGGCCATATGATTGCCCATTGTTGACATTTTGGACAACCTTTCCCCTTTTAATATTTGCATTAAATGGAACTTATTTTTTAGCTATCCTCTTAATAGTTTAAGGAATAGCCAAATGGATTGCCAGGGATTTAATTTGGACCCCTTTTTCCTTTCAGAAACAGGGGAGCCAGGGCTCCCCCCCCCAACTGGAACTCACTGGAGCTCAGTTCCAGCCCCTCTGAGGTGGGCCCCATTGCCATTATAAGAGAACAAGGGAAGCGTTCATAGTGAGTTCCATCACCACTTTTCCTAAAAAAAATTGCACTGAGTGGAACCATTGAATGTTAGCTTTTCAACACACCCTGTCTGCATGCAGTCCCAACTCTTGGACTGGATCTGCAGCATAAACTGGCTTGGGCATACAATTCCTCATCCCCACCCTAGGGGATGCGCAGATGCTGGATTCCATGGTTCTAGTACCTACTTGCATTTGGGGCAGCCGCCTTTTCAATGTAGCAGCTTCTCATCTGTTGTAGTTCCGGTCAGGGAATATCAGCTTCTGTTACAGCAAGTGAGAGACTACTGGTGTAGGAATTCCACTGTGGTGGCTGAGCAGGTTGGACAGGTCAGTGTGCGCAAACAGTGGCTCCTCCTCCTGCCCCTTTCATCTTTTACTTCTCTGAAATCATGGGGGATAAGGCAATAATATGGTGCCCTTTGGGCATTACAGCAGCAACATGGAAATGCTGTGCTGTGCGTTCATCCCACACCACTTCTTGCAGTTTAAATGCAGCATGTGGACTGGGGTGATTGTGCCGTTGTTTGGTTTGCATTTGGGTGATCCATGCGATCCATGATAGGCGGCCTTGAAACATTAAAGCAAAGAAATAAATAAACACAACAGGTCCAATGCTACAGCCACCACATATCTTCTGTGCCTGCTGATGGTCTTGTCCGCTGGTGGAAGGAAGCTTCTTCCCTTTCACAGAGCTCTAAAGAAGTAGTGAAAGAGGTCCAATCCCCAAGACTCATAAATCTAGTTTTGGTGGGTAATACTAAAAGTGGCTTTGTATCCCCTCTCCACTAAAATGCAATAGCTGCTATTTTTGCCCTTTGGACTGGTCTCTGACAACTTTTCAGAGCTGCTATACATGAAAGCATATTATAGTGTTGGCATATGTTAAGATACCTTCAGTTTTTTGGGGGGTGAGGTGTGTAGCAGCCACCACATTGCGTACAACTGAAGATGTGCAAAACTGCCTTAATTCCACAGCCGTTTGTTTGCAGCAAGAGAGAAAGCAATTAATTGTTCCTATCCAGCTATGCACAGCTTAAAATCCTCTTGTTAGGCCAAAAGATGGCACTGTGTTTCTATTCCTCTCTCAGCATGAGCCCTCTCTCTCTCACAATCTTCTTTTATGTTGACTATTGAGCATCTCTCAATTTGTTGTTTTCTCAAGGCTTTTCATAAAGTAAACTCCATTATTAGCAAAGACCAAATGACTTCTTCTGCTTGTACCCCTTTTGACTAAGAAAAGAAAGTATATATAGCTACAAAATAACAACATCACTTTCTTGAAAAATAGCACACAAAAGAAATAGTCCTCACTAATTAATGGCTGGTGGTTTGAGTACATTTAGTTGACAGGCTTCAGGCTGCCTAGAGCGCATCTGCAATCCGCTTTATAAAGCAAAGTTCAGATACATTCATATAGATATTAAAGTTATTATTAATAGAAAAAATCATCCCCCCCTTCATATACAAAGCTATATTCCCATTGTCTTCTCCCCTCCTTCTCTTTTCAAGAAATGTCTCTCTGTTCTGAGAATTACCACCAGATCAGTGGTTGTCAAACTCCACACCCCCTCTGAACCACTTGAAAATGGCTGAGGGTCTTATTCCCATTCATTGTGATCAGTCTTGACGCAGCTGCATTTCCCCTTGCCCATAGCTCATTAGAAGGTCCACATATTCAAAACAGTGGAATGTTCTGACATTCGTGTGTCAGTGGTTGCTAATGCAAAATGTTACATTTGCAAAAGCATATGAAAGGTCAGCCGCTTGCTGGAGTGGCTGAAAACTAGCAAACCTGTGTAGCTTTCTTGAAACCAGCTGCTGTGATATTCCAGAGTTCCTCAGTAATAACCAGGCTGGTCTTTAGGAGATGTAACACATTCTTTCTCCGGGGAGCTCAATAGGATAGTGGATGGCAATAATTCAGTCTCAATATAATGTCTGTGAGTGTAACTGCCTGTGGCGTTCTTAAGAAATGAAAATTTAAACCTACAGTATTTTTTTTTTAAAGGCAAGCCAAGTGATCTATTCCCCCTGGTGAATTTATTGCTTAATTAAAGGTGATAATGGAAGTTTTCCTTTCCTTTTTTTTTTCTTTTTAACCTGGCAACTTTCTATATTATTTCTTAGGGAGCTTCCCTTGACAGCACTAAGCAACAGTCAAGCCTCCTTCCAAAGAAGAAATAAAAATATAAGACAAGCAGGCTAATGGCCCATCTAGTAGAGCATCCTGCTCTCACAGTGCCAACCAGATGCCCAGTCTGTTTTTCAGCTGGAAATCGCCAGAACTCAGTTCTGGCACCTTTCAGGTGGGCGCCATTGCCATTCTAAGAGAATGATGGTTCATGGTAACTTCTGGAATCTCTTTTTCTAGAAAAATAGCACTGCAGATGCCCATGGGGAAATGGCAACCAGGACCCGAGCACAAGAATTCTCTTCCCTATTGTGGCTTCCAGGAATTGGTTATTCAGAAGCACTCCTGCCTCTGAACATGGAGGTGGAGCATATAGCCATCATGGCAAGTAGCTATTGATAGCATTATCCTCCTTGAATTAACCCAGTCCTCTTTTGAAGCCTTCCAAGCTGATGGCCATTGGTGTAGTGAGGATTTGATTAAAATGTTGTTTCACTGAGGCCAGATCGACAGATGTAGAGGCCCTATGTTCGCTGTACTTGGCATTTGCAAATCTCTGACCCAAAACTTATTTCAGGAAACACGCATGCAGGTGTGTTACATTTCCCTGCTATGTGATAATGCAGTCTGAGACATGGCGTACTTTAAAGTGGCTTAATACAAACAGCAGCGAAAGTATCTGCCAGCCTTTGAAAAAGGCAGCGAAAGGATTTTACCATAAAGTCTTCACCCACTACCTGACCCGTAATCAATCCAGCCTGGATATCTCGGCATCTGCCCTTGTAATGTGTCAAACACAGAAGCAATATGAGGCTTTGGTACTGCTATAATTTAAGATCAAATCCCAGCCTTCTTCAGGCTTTGTACAGCAGTCTCTGTTGATCTCAGCAGCTCAGGTTTTACAAGCCTTATTTTGATTAGCTGACAGAGGAGCTGCTGTCTTTCTAAGTGCTTCACTTTTACCTAGCAAGCTTTGCTTGCGGGGATCCTACCTTCATTTCCATTGCTTAGCGCCTGAAGGGTGAAACTGACTGGAAGAAGATCCAAGTGATGGATCAGATTCCGAAGCTAGATGGAGGGAGACCAGCCTTCAAATTCTGTGCTGAGGTAGAGAGCTGGGCAAGGCTACCAGACCAGATTCAATGTTCTTGTCTTGTAAGAATTTGAGTCAAGGACTGCCTAGTCCCTTATACCCCTGCCTGTCCACTGAAGTCTTTGGGGGAGTCACTGTCGATGGTCCCCCATGGCCCAGATGCATGGCTCATGCCCACCAGGAACTGTAAATAAATTTCGGAGTTCCTGGAGAATTACATCAGAGTAGCCAGCCCAGTTTGACAATAGCTTCATCCAAAAATTAAAATTGTACATCTACCCACATGTCCAGTTAAAAGGCAAGAGCACTGTGGATCATGGTGTATGGCTTCCATTATGCACAATATGTGTGATAATTCTAACTTGTAAACCCAAGCCTGTGCAATTAGGGCCAACCCTAATGCAGCACACTAGACATATATTATGACCTGCTAGGTGCCTTACAATCCCCTACTTTTTGCAGGCTTAGGTATGTAGAAGACATCATTGGTTTATTACGTCCGCTGGCTGGTGGGCTGACTTCAGCTTGAAACATGCTAAAAACATAGCAGAAAAGGAAGTCTGGATGAGCCCTAACTTTGGTTCATTTATATCAAAGGTTCTACTCTGAATTTAGCTGGATATAACCCACCGGGTTTCCATTCTTCTGTCTTTATTTAAAGGCAAGAGCTGCACACTGAACTTCCAAAGCATGTTGTCAGGGGCTCAGGAGCAGAGGCACAGGAGAGGGAGGAAATGGAGAGTGAGGGGGAGGAATCCGAGGGGAGCGTAGGCGGTGACAGTGGTCAGAGGGATTCCATGAGCCTCTCCAGCGAATCGGAAGATTCACAGAAGGGAGCGCCGATGGCCAGGGCAAGGGGGGTGCCAAGGGGGAAACCCCAGAAGGAAGGGGCCAGTGGGGACTCCCAGAGCAGCAGTTGGAAATCAGGACCAGCTTCCCCACCAGAGCGCAGTGGGGGGGGGGAGGAGTCCCAGGCATCGGGACCAGTGTTCTCACCACCAGCGAGAGGAGATGAGTCAGGATTGCCCACGCCTCCATCGGAGAGCGGGGAAACGGTCAAGAGGAAAGTTACCGGCTGGGCGCGCGCGCCAAGTTCAAATGTACAGGCGAGCGGCACATCAGGTAGCCCGGATAGGGAGCCAGGTCCTAAAACCCGCCGGAAGGAGGGGCAAGACTCAGGGGGGTCAGCGTCAGAAGAGTCCAGAAAGGAGGAAACCCCAGGGGGCAGAAGGACCCAGAGGAGGAAAGAACAACGGAAGAGGTGGAGTAAGGCTAGAGTCTTAAACTGGTGTCTAGGAGGCGGAGACTCAGATGGAGCTTCGCCGGTCTAGGTTCTAAGACGTAGAGTTGCACGCTGCGGTTTGGAAATGGAAACTAATCTTCAATAAAGACTTTTATACGTTATTACTGACTAGCGTTGGTCCTCTGTGAGCTGGGACCTAGAGGCAACTCTGACACATGTATTTTTGTTGACAGTATTGCAGATAACGGGTGACTTTTTTAAAGTCCTAATTTGCAGTGGTACCTCATGCATCACTTAGAAGTATGCACACATATTGATTTTATTAATGAAAATTAAGCATGTTGAAATCTGCCTCAGCAGAGGATGTAGGCTACAAAAGTAGAAAACTAATCACATTTAGCATTTGTCGTTTCCGCCTTCAGAATTCTTTACGACTCCTCTGTGTCAGTCCTCTGATTAGGACACTGGAGTTCCCTGCTGCCAGCCAGTGCTTGGCTTATGCCTGCTGACGGTGACATGCACACCCTGAGCAAAAAAAAAAAAATGTTAAGTGTCAGAAATAATAAATAACATAAATAAAATAAATAATAACATAAATAATAAATAACATAAATAAAATGTTAAGTGTCAGAAATAATGTGCTGAAAGCTGTCTTAGAATTTCCACCTGCGTTTTAAGTGGACTGGTACAGGCTGAAAATATATATAGCTAGAGAAATACTGGGGTTGGTGCAAGTTTAAATTTTTAGCCATGCCTGCCTTCCTCTGCCAGGATAAAAGCTAATTGCCAAAGTTGGTGCTCATTTGCCTTGGGATGCAAACCTCTCCAGCCTGCAGCGCTCACATGCGTTGCAAGCTGAGCATCCTTTATCCCAAATGCCCTTCTTGAATTCAGATCATAATACGGGCTGGTGCACTTCTTCCCTTCGCAGGAGCCCTGACAAATGTTATTTTGTCAAGGAGCCTTAGTCCTTAGTATGGATGTCAGCTGTCCTGGAAAAAACCATGTCCCACAGCAACTTGTTCCTGGGATGCTGTCAGAATTTAGATGACCAGTTTCTTCGGGGAAACAACCTGCATGTTTCTGCTTCTATTATTCTGCAAATCGCCATGTTCCTGGATGGAGCTATATATAATAAATAAAATGTGCAAACAAGGATGAGCCTGTAATATGTACACAAGGAAGGAATCCAGTATGTAGCGTGGAGACCTAATTGGCTACAGCAGCAGCAGGCGGCCTTCAGATTTCACTAAAAAGCAAAACATTACACCGGGTAATGTGTATATACAATTGGATGGGAAGTGGAGGCTACACAGAGTATGACCAAACAGTGGCGTAGCGTGGGTTGTCAGCACCAGGGGCAAGGCAAGTAATTTGCGCCCCCTAACCCGTGGGTTTTAGCACTCGAGTGCGAGCGCGCCCCTCCCCCAAGATGTTGTGCCCGGCCCCCCTGCACCCCACGCTACGCCACTGCTTCAGGCCCCCCAATAAAACATTTGAGGGGGCCAGTCCCCCAGTTGATGGGCATTGCCAATGTGGTAAACAATGTAGGGCGGGGCTTACCTGCCTCCCCCCCCCAAATATCATACTGTATTCACGTTGGCACCCCTGATGAACTCAGCGGGGCTAACTTCTGCCCCGCAAGCCTTTGCACCTCCGCGTCTCCTTTCCGCTCTATATGTAAGAGAGTGAAGGTCAGGCTGGCAGCGCGAATAAGGGCCCCGCTGCTGAAGGCCTCGCCCGCCATGACCTCCTGGTCCACAGGCAGGGCAAGAAAGTGCCTTTTCCTTGGGGGGGGGGAGTCTTAAATTTCAAACCATTATTATTATTATTATTATTATTATTATTATTATTATTATTATGAATATCAAATGTGTGTGGTTTCTCCACCGACGACTCGCCACGTGCGAGGAGGAAGGTGGGCTCCCTTCACCTCCCCGTCTCCTTAAGGGAAAGGGAAAACGATGTGAGGAAAAGCGACGCGGGACAGCGAGCGAGGTTCTCCTCAGAGCCTTTTCCCGCCGCCCCCTCGCAAGACAGCCCTGAAACCGAGTGCAGAGTGAGGGGCGGGGCCCCCGGCGGAGTCTCGCTGCCCCCCAACGCCTCTCGAGGGGGCATGAGGGGTGCCATGTCAAGGGCGCCCGCGGGCGCAACGGCGGCTCCTGTCAGGGCACGAGGCGGGCGGGTGTCCCTCGCGCAGCGGCAGCCGCCGCCGGCTGGCCCCGCCTCACCCGGCGCCTCTCCCCCACTCACCTCGTCCGCCCACCCATATCCCGCTCAGGAGGGGCCAGTGGGCTGCCGAGCGCCTCACTGCAGCAGCACCAGAGAGGGAAAGAAATCCGCCTCCTGCCGCCGCCGCCTCTTCATCCCCAGCAGCAACTTCCTTGCCCAGCTCCCCGCCACCGCCTCCTTCTTTCCCTGCTTTGCAGTAGCAGCAGCCGCCGCCGCTCCTCCTCTCCTCCCGGGGACGATGCTCTGGCTCCTCAGCGGCAGCTCCCGAGCCGTGTCCCCGTGGCACCTCCGCTCCCCCGGGCTCCCCTTCGCCGCCTGGCTCCTGCTGCACCACCTGGGGGCAGCGCCCATGGCTGGGGCTTCCTCCTTCCCGAGACATGTGGCTCCGCTACAGCCTGCGCTGTAGCGACTCCGGAGGCGGCGACTCCGGAGGCGGCGAGTGCGCCCCCCCAGATGTTGCGCCCGGTGCGGCCGGCACCCCCTGCACCCCCCACGCTACGCCACTGTGACCAAATTCAACATTCAACACATTTCATATAGCCTAGGTTTTTGCCTCTAGATCTGTCAACATTATAATCATCCCTGATAGTTGATAGAACCTGCAACAAAATGTTGCAGTTTACCTTCCTCTGTTTAGGGTTCCAAACACCCACCCACACTTTCCTTCAGGATACTGTAGGTTGTTAGGCAGGGTTAGATAAAGGCATGCTGAGGCCTTAGGCCTCAAAACGTCTGGATGGCATCAGGTTGGGGAAGGCCATATAACCCAGAAAGAACTGCAATTTCCATTGATTACCGTATTTCTCCTGTGCTCTGCATTGTCCTCAGAGGTTTGTTTCCAGACCTGAAAACGCCCCATGGACGGAGTTACCTCAAGATGCCTTCTCTTGAGAGGTAACTGAAGCTCATGAAGCTGCCCAGTGAGTGAGTGCCTGAGATGAGTGTGGTCACTGATTTTGTTTTCAGTGGAAGTGCTTCCTTTTGCAGTGTTTCCACATTGATTTCTTTGACTTCACTGAAAAAAATCCCCAACCAATGAACAGTGCACCCAGCAGGCAGTCTCCTCACCTTTCAATGTTTACATAAAAGTCCAGATGAGGGTGTTGTGCGGTTGTTTTGTTTTTTGTTTGGAAATGTAGGCAGCCAGGTATCCTGCAGAGTGTAGACCATGGGAAGGATCATTTGTAGAATGAAAGCAGAGATCCAAGCAAACACACCTTGGCCACCTTGAAAGTAAGGCAAGAAACAGCAAACACTCTGTATCCTGCCCATGAGAATTTCACTGGCATTTACTCCCTCAGTCCAAATTTTTTGAACATAAGCTATTTTCTTATAAATCGATGGAGAACGGTTGAGGAAAGAAACAAAGCAGGAGACGTTCATGGCACAGCACTCCCCAACTGTTTTTAGCTCACTCTGTCTGAATTTTGATGTATTTATTTGTTTAATTGAGTTGGTCCTTGTAATTTATTTTGTGTTTTATCCTGTCCTGGTATCGATGAACAATGGGCTATAAATCTTTTAAATAAACAAACACAAATATCACAATAGAGCTTGTTGCAAGGAAGCTAGAGATTGTTGGGAAGTTCAGTTGAGCTCAAGGAAGCCCAGTGTCTGAAGGGCACCATCAGGAGCTGCCACAAGCCACTAGGCTACTGTAAGACACAGATGGGACAACGTGAGAACCAAGTGAGGAAATGTTTGCACCCAATGTTCTTGAATCAGAAGGTGGGGAAACCAGTTCCCATAGATCTGCTGATCTTACACTTTTGCCTTTTTCATTTGCAATGAAGTGAGAACTCAGAGGGGTTTGCTTGAGCAACAATACATGGGAATAGCCTGGATTAGACTGTCCCATAGTTTCTTATCAAACGAGATCTATCTATTATCTATCTATCTATCTATCTATCATCTATCTATCTATCTATCTATCTATCTATCTATCTATCATCATCTATCTATCTATCTATCTATCTATCTATCTATCATCTATCATCTATCTATCATCATCATCATTATCTATCTATCTATATCTATCATCTATCTATCATCTATCTATCTATCATCTATCTATCATCTATCTATCTATCTATCATCTATCTATCTATCTATCTATCTATCTATCTATCTATCTATCTATCTATCTATCATCTATCATCTATCTATCATCATCATCATTATCTATCTATCTATCTATCTATCTATCTATCTATCTATCTATCTATCATCTATCTATCTATCTATCTATCTATCTATCTATCTATCTATCCTATCTATTTATCATCTCTATCATCTATCTATCTATCTATCATCTATCTATCTATCTATCTATCTATCTATCTATCTATCTATCATCTATCTATCATCATCATCATTATCTATCTATCTATCTATCTATCATCTATCTATCTATCTATCTATCTATCTATCTATCCTATTTATCATCTCTATCATCTATCTATCTATCTATCTCTATCATCTATCTATCTATCTATCTATCTATCTATCTATCTATCTATCTATCTATCATCTATCTATCTATCTATCATCTATCTATCTATCTGTCTATCATCTATATCTATCTATCTATCTATCTATCTATCTATCTATCTATCTATCTATCTATCATCTATCTATCATCTATCATCTCTATCTATCATCTAGCTAGCTAGCTACTATCTATCATCTATCTATCTATCTAATCTATCATCTATCTATCTATCTATCTATCTATCACTTGATAAGGCTTTTACTCCGTGTATTGGTTTTAGTGGTGATTTGCTGTTCTGTTACATAAAGGCATCTGTGTCTGAGGAAGAAAACTTCTATTGAGAGAAAGTGGAGAGGGTTTATGCAATCCTGCATATAAATGACTTATTTATTTTGGTAAGATTTTCCCCCTCTGTTGAATTCCCGAAAGAATGAAGTTTCAGATACGGAGAGTGGTGAAATTCCTATGAACATGAAATAATGGACATGCAGATGTTCTGATGATCAACACCTGGATAGGGGAGGGGAGATAATCCACCTGGCACCAGTCCATTGATCACACCTTCCGCACAGAGACCCATGTGCGTGAGCCAGAACCATACAGTCTGTACATTGCGATATTGGATCAAATACATCATGCAACTCCACACTACATGTGTTCAGATGGACATACATGTGTCCGGTAACTGTTGGCGTAATGATGCACTTGCATTCTCCTGACCTCCTTCCACTGGCATTGCTGCAGCTTCCTGGGTGGGAGAGGGGAAGGTGGTGGTGAGGTCACAACACTGCAAATGCACCAGTGAGAGCACTGATCACATAGATGCTGACACCCTGCCACTTCATTTGTACCTAGGCAGACATTGTGATCAATGTAGAAATCTCATGGAGTTGGAAGGGACTCTGGGGATCATATAGTTCAACCCCCCTGCAATGCAGGAATATGCAGTTGTCCCATATAGAGATCGAATCTGTGACCTTGGTATTATCAGCACCATGCTCTAGCTAACTGAGCTATGTGCATGTGTGGGTGTCAGATGCACTGAGGAGGCAAAGGAAATATTTGAATGATATACTTACTCCCATGTAAATGTGCCCAGGATTGCAACCTCTGTCTTTACCCTACTGAAACTACGTACATACAAAGGGCATTTGCTCATATATAAATTCCCTTTTTGCCTGTCTCCCCACCCCTTTTGCTACTTATTCTTCCTCGTCTGCTGCAATGGTGAGATTTAGACTGCAGTTTCCGTGGGGCAAGAGTTTCTGCCATCATCACATACAGGGATGTCAGTACATCCATAACTATGGCGATGCATGTGTGCTTCAAATTGCTTCCATGTAAGGAGAAAAATGAAATAGATCACTATTGAGAACAGTAAGATAGTTGAAGTAGTCATGTTATGCAATGCTGCACCATAGGCATTACTTCAGATTATTCTCAGTCAGCTTGCATTAGTGACCTAGGAATAATGGGGAAAGAGTAATTTATGATCATATATTGACTTAGAACTTACTGTGTGATGCTCTAAGGAGTAAAAATGTCAGTCTGAAAAGTGCAGACAAGTGTATAAAACTTTAATAACAGGCTCGACAGCACAATCCCATACATACCTTCTCAGGTGTGAGACTCATTGAGCTCAGTGAGGTTTGCTCCTAGATGGGTGGAGATAGGATTGCATTTTAAGGGTGAAACCCTGTCCACAACTGTCTGGGACTAAGCCCCATTCAGCACAATAATAAAGACTAAAAACGACTAACCAATAATCTCCCTTCACCACCACCTCCCACAAACACATTTAAAAGAGTGTAAATCAGCCAAAGGCCAGGTTGAAAAGGGACGTTTTCTCCTGGAAAGGTGCATATGCCTAAAGGTGCATAATGAAGGTGCCAGCCAAATCTTCATTGGGAGAGCATTCCACAAACGGGGGGCCACTGCAGAAAAGGCCTGTTCTCATGTTGCCACCCTCTGAACCTCTCATGGAGGAGGCGCACAAGAATGTGGCATAAGCCAACTTTGAAAAGAGCTTAATATCTCAGGCTCACAACATCATTTCCCCCAGAAAGCCTATTAAGAATGTGGCAGCATATAATTTCTGCAGTTAAGAGGATTCAAATACCTAAGGTGGTCTCATTTATTGGGCCCCATCTAAAATGCATAGCAAGCTGCAACCCAGCACAAACTATCTGAAAGGCATCCTAGTCTCCTGAGTCATCGTGGCTGCAAGAGGTGCAATGTTAACACAGAGTGATATGTGTAGGGAGAGTTAAAGGTTGCATCTCTGTGTTGTACTCTGAAGATTTCTTTTTTAATAAAAAATAATAATGGTTTAAAAGGGTAATTTTAAAAAAATGTTTAAAAAGGAGCAGTCCCGATTTAGCTCAGTAGCACTTGCTCTGATAAGTGTGTCTCTGTGTGCGCGCGTATATATATGTTTATTTAATCCAAACTTACAGTGCATTCCTATAGAAGTTAATTGAGAACGAAGTCCTGCTGAGTTCAGTGGGGATTGCTTCATTGTGACTGCAGCCTTACTCCTGTTGCATTAAAATGGGACTTTCTCATAGGACAGAACTGTATAAATGGCTGATAATGTTATATTTCTGGACTTGCAGTTCTGTTGCAGAACGCGGGAACCCAGTGGAACGATCTGCTCTTTGGTGTTTAATTGAGCGCCACTTGCAGGCTGCATCTCCTATTCTGTGAACCAGCAAGATCAATGGCCACACTGAAAAAGAATTAAACTTGGAAATGAAGCATCATTTCCTCTCCCGTTGCGTGCAATGGAAAGAGTATTTGATTGCCATGGGCAAACTGTTTACTGCTCTGTTTTGTTTTCATCTTAGGATAATGCTGTTTGCACATTTGTTGCTGGTACATATAGGATGTCTTTGTGAGTGTGTGCCTTAAATGGGCTGTTTTAGGCTCTTGTCAGCTCTGTGCTGTGCAATCAAGAAGCCATTACCCAAGATTCAAAACTGCATTGCTGCAGTCATTACAAATCTCGTGGTTTTGCTTCCACGTACTGCAACGGTAGGGTTTAAGAAGCTGTCTGCAGTAGGTATCTCATGCTCATGGAAAGATCTTGATTTATTTCCCAGCTTGTAAACACTTTCTATCAAATTACAAAAAAACCCCTGCATTCTTGGGCAGGAGAATGGGAACGAAGTTAGCGCTGATTTGAAGAAATTAATATGCCAGCAATGATCTGGAAAGCTTTGTGGTCAAACTCTGCTGTTGCATAGCTGTCAACTTTTGTAGTGTCCTGAAGTGCATTTTTAATGTCAGGATGTGAGGATGGAGAAACTCAGGCTGGAAAGGGGGATAATGTAGCTTCCCAAGCTTCTCTGCTCAGCCCCCTGGACTATATCCAGACCACAACCCCTCTCCCCCGGCATCTCCTCTCATTAGTCCTAGCTCTATACCTGCCACCTTGGAAACACCATAATTTCTGAACACATTGATTTCAACTGGAAAGTACATCACTGAGGTTTGAAAATGCTTCATTTTGGTTGGATTGTTCCCATTCAGCAGTAAACAATCTCAGTTAAACATATTCTATGAAGGTGCAATAAATGTAGCATAGATGCACAATTTTGTATAGAAGAAAGGACAGACTTGGTATATGGTAAAGTTTTGCTTGAGTAGAACCGTTGAAAGGGAAGGCTGTAACTTAACCATGGCCATTAAGTTCAGTGGGTCTACTCTGAGTAAAACTTAGTTGACAAGCACCCTTGGATCCTAGTTCCCACTAGTGGGACTTGTGGCAAAATGTTGCCATGTGGAATTCTTCTGTTCATGGTTCCAGCCAGGTTCCATTTCTTCCATACTGCATTCCACCCATCATTCCACCCAGACAGACAGACAGACAGCATTCCATGTCTCCTGAGCATGTCCAGCCTTTATGTGGCTATTTTTTGGGGGATGATTTGTCTCCAAACAATTTCTCTTAAGTTTTTTTTTTTTAAAAAAAACATTTACAGACCTTGCTGCTTTCCCAGCCATGCTGATATTTATCCGTTTTGGATTTGTAAGTTTTGACAGAGTGAGTTAATAAACAGGACAACTGCTGAGTAATTTCCTAAATACTTCTGTTGGTGGGTGTCTATACGTTTCTGTGTAAGGTGGCCATGGAAAAAGGAAGAGATTTAGCACTGATCGCTGACCTCTTTAATAGCTACAGATTGAGGTCAGACCACAGTGACTCTGCTGCTGCATGTATCTGCAGCTTTAAGACGAGTCACCTGCAGTGACTGCTGGCTTAGCATGCAGAATTTGGAGGAGAGGACTATATAGTGGCAAACAGCTGCTGTTTATTCTTTAAGGCTTTCCCCGTGCGAAATTTCCGGCTCCGTGAAAGCCCTTTCCTTATATGTTGCTCCAAACAATGCAGTATAATGTTGTGACTTTCAGTGACACCTGATTTCTCCCCTTACTCTAAGCCTCTCCACCCTCACAAAGAGAGAAGAGACACATTCTGCATGCCTTAGCTTAAATCTTTGACTACCTTCTCCATAGAAAGCGCCTTGTTACCTAAGATGTGTAGTCACATTTCTGTAGCAATAGGGTGATCTCTTCTTAAAGACCAGCTCTATCAGTAATCATCTTGCTGTGCTTTTCCAAGAGATTATACCAGATCTTCTTTTCAATAAAGCAGCAAATCATTATAGCAGCTTATTTGTAAGTTCGGCATTAAAACTGCATGACAATTATCCTTTGCTCTTCAGAGTGTCAAGGCAAATCAAACTTTAGGTTGTACAATAGCGCGGCGTTCTGACTCCAGCACTCCCCTTTGTCATGCAAAGACTGTCTTTTGATTTCTAATCTCTGAATACTTAGCAGCTGAAATTATTTTTGCTCAGTTATTGTTTTGATGGGTCGCAGAGACAACAGCACAGGGCTTAGTGATTTCTATGCCGGCAGTGTAGCTCCTGGCAACTGCGTGCAAACTGTCATTTTTGTGCCAAACCATGACTGCGGGAAACTTCAGAAAAGGAGCACAAAGGAAACACTACTGTGTGAAAGTCTTTTTTGCCAAACCAGCTGTCTATAAACCTACATCTAGGTGAAATCACAGCATACAGCAGGGCACATATTTGCATGGATGCTATGCAACCTTTCTTTCAGCTTCCAAATAAGGGAGAAATGTGCTAAGAGGAAGGCATGTTTGGCAAACCCTCACCATGATCAGCTCCCACCCGGAAACCTATGTCCCCACTGTGGAAGGATGTATGGATCCAGAACTGGCCTCCACAGTCACCTACAGACACACCTCTAAGACCGTGTTCATGGAAGACAATCTTACTCAACTATGGGTAATCCCCATAGAAAAATAATAATAATAATGGTGATTTACAGTCAGCCACACACTCAGTGTGTTTGTGTACAATAGACAAACCATGGACTTATTGTATAGGCTTAAGGGTTTGTTTATCTGCCACAGGCTTCCTGTCTTCTTCTTTCTATCCTTTCTCTAGACTCTGGAAGCAGTCTTTGAAAAAAATCTAGGGATTGGCTCTTAAAAACATAGAACCATAAAGTTTTAGAGATGGAAGGGACCCCGAGGGTCATCTAGTCCAACCCCTGAAATCAGGAATCTCAACTAAAACATTCATTACAGATGATCATCCAACCTCTGCCTAAAGTCCTACAAGGAAGGAGAGTCCACAGCCTCCTGAAGGCAGTCTCTTCCACTGTTGAGCTGTTCTTGTTGTCAGAAAGTTCTTCCTTCTGTTTTGTCGGATTCTCCTTTCTGGTAACTTGAATCCTTTGGTTCAAGTCCTACCCTCCAGAGCATGAGGCAACAAGCTTGCTCCATCTTCCAGGTGACAGCCCTTAAGATATATGAAGATGTATAATACTTCCTCTCAGTCTCCTATTTTCCAGGCTAAACAGACCCAGATCCCTCAACCTTTCCTCATACTGCTTGGTTTCCAGATCCTTGGTCATTTTGGTTGCCCTCTTATACAATGTAGCTCACTTTAGAATTTAATCATTGCAGTACTGTTAGGTACTGAGTTGAATAGGATCCAAAAGGCAGCACTCTGATTGGTCCTAGAACAATAGGATCCAAAATGCAGCAGTCTGATTGGTCCTAGAACAATAGGATTCAGAATGCAGCAGTCTGATTGGTCCTAGAACAATGCAGCAGTATGATTGGTCTGCAGGAGCCACCCAATCCAGCTCCAGGTGGAAGTGAATCCGCAACCTGATTGGCCTACAGGAGAACCCCGGAATTAGCCAACCACATGCGGCCCATTATGTAAATAATATGTATATAAAGCAGATATTTTGGGGAAACTTTCATTTCTCCTCACCACTATGAGCTGAATAAAGAGCATGAAATCCACTCTCGACTCTGAGTATATTTCAAGTACATAACCCATGGGATGCAGTGGGTAAGTTGCTGGCTCTGTCTGTCTTTAGGGCTTTGTCTACTGTGTTTGGCCTCTTGATCTGTAGGAAGACTCAGCTGAATTTGGAGAATTGTTTTTCCCTCTGTATGGTGCTGCAGTTGCTTTGTGGTAGTAATCGGGCAGAATTGAGGCAGCACACTTCTATTGATATTATAATGTGGAGGGGTGGTGGTGGTGGTAAACATGTCTTCATGGTTAGACATTACTAATACCCGAAGAGGTCTTATTGTGGTCAGGTTTCTTTGAAGAGATCCAGTATTAATCTTAGATATTGTTCTCTGCTGTTGCCTTGGGTCAACAATATTATATCCATAACACCTCTCTCAGTAGAAGATGGACAGGGGCCAGGCCACCCTAACCCTGGTTGGGGAGCAACTGTTGCATCCAGAACCATGGTGGCTTGTGCTGGCCAGGGCAGAAGATGGGGGATGGTTTCCTCGCTGTTTAACTGTGCTGGTTCTAGGATCTTCAGGGGCTTTGAATTGAAAGCCGCTAGTGCCCTTTCCACAGCTGATGACAGGCCTGCTTAGGTGGGTGTGGGGGGAGAAGAAGATCCAGAGCAGTGGACAGACACACACACACACACCCCTGTCAGTAGAGGGTCACCACCAACATTTTAACCCTCTCCAGCAGCAAAGACTCAGGGGCTTGAGAGTGCATCATTGCCACAATTTCTGTGAGGAAAATACAGTGTAAAATATTAATGCTATTACATGTCTCATATTTCTTCTCAGTGAGAATAGGCCTTTCTTGTTTCACTTAGAATAAAATTGGATGAGTTCCCATTTTCATTATTTACTTATTCTCCAGCTTAAACACTGATATTTAGATAGAAATCTGCCTTAATGATGGCATGCCTATTTACTAGCTGAGGTTCTAATCTGTTCTTTGTGTTTTTTCCTGTGGTAGGAAATGTGAAACCATTTATATTAGGCACTGCATAATAAAGCTCGAGTCCTAAACAGATCTCATTAACTTCAATGGAATGTACTCTTGAGGAAGTGTTTTGAAGAGGGTAACCAATTTCTCTCACTAAAATTACACCAATAGTTTCTACAAATGTACTTTAAGGTTATTTTTTAAACAAATATATATCATTATTAATACCTGGGACCTGTAGAATAAGGATGTAGTGCTCTTATGTTAATCAGCTGCACTGATAATGAGTTCTTGAGGAGTAGAAATCTGTAATGATTCACTCCTAAAATTATCATGCTCCATTAATGTTTTACATTATTTAAGGATGGTGATTGTTCTGCTAGGGTTCACTCTCTAAATAAATTGCAGGTGCCAAGATAATAACTAAGCTGTACACATAGGACCCAGAATGGTTCAGATGACACAATTTTTATGTTAATGGGTCAAGCCAGTAGGCTTTCAAGCAGCACAAAAGCCTTCAGGCAGGAATGGCAAGGTGGTGGTGGGGATAAACTGGCAGTACACACTGCCACAAAGAAGCAGGGAAGGCAAGTGGAAAAGGAGACAGGGATATTGCGCATTTAACAGTTGGGATAGCTTGTCATGAAAACCCCACCCACTGAAATTCCCCCTTTGGCCCTCCTTATAAAGAAAGGAAGTCACTAGAACTGGAGCTAGATCTACACTGATCTGGAAAACACTATTAAAACATAGCTCCCAATGCAATTTTCCTTTGGCGATAGATTGCTGCTCTACAGGGCCCTCTTGGTGTCACATTTTTATAACACATTTCTAACGTTACAACTCACCAGTGTAGATTAGTCCTCTGGATGGAGAGGCCGACTGTTGTCCTCCAGGCCTCCTGACCCTTGGGAATCCTGCCTTCATTTCCTCTCTCCTGACCATGTTCCTTACTGGAAGTGCTTCACACTCTCCTTGAGTGTTTTCACCTGGCTGGAAGGGTCCTTGAACTCTGATAATGCTTCTTCCTTGCTTGGATAGAGGGTGGAGAGGGAGATGGGGGTAGAAACTAGCCTATTGTACAAGGGTTAATTTTAATTGCTCTGTCCACTTTTGCCTTGGCTTCACCTACCCACTGGCATATGGCCCCTAGAAGGGTTTCCAGAAGGAAATGTGGCCCTTGATCTGAAAAAGCTTCTCCACTCCTACACTAGGCTCTCGAACTATTACAGGTGAAGTGAAATCCCAAACAAAATAAGAGAGGACAGGGGCATCACAGGAGGGGAGGAGAAGAGTCATTTCCCCAGCATGCTGCTTGTCATGCAATAATTCCTCAGGATTATCTCTGTCTCTCTGGCTATTTTGAGATATAAAAGTAGCCATAACAAATGCTCTTAAAATAAGCTGCATTTTACAGTTTAATGTTTAATATACCCATGAGCAATGTAAGTTTCCTTCTACCAAAACCTGAAAGAGTTCCCCCCAGAAGTGGCTACATGGCAGAATCAGTAGCAGCAGTGTCGGAACTAAGCAGGGGATACAATGATGTTTCTTATTATGTGGGATTGGGGGGCATGTACAAAATCATAAGAACATAAAGCCGTTGGATCAGGCCAAGGACACATCTAGTTCAGTATCCAGATGTCTGTGGGAAACCTGCAAGCAGGACCTGAGCACAACAACACACTCAGGTCATTCAGCACCAAAAAAGCCTGAGTTGGAAGTCCCAAGGCATTAACACTGTAGCACAGGCATACGCAAACTCCTTGGCCCTCCAGATGTTTTGGGACTACAGTTCTCATCATCCCTGACCAATGGTCCTGTTAGCTAGGGATGATGGGAGTTGTAGTCACATAACCTCTGGAAGGCTGAGTTTGCCTATGCCTGCTGTAGCATCAACATTGTTCCAACTACAATGAAGCCCAGAACGTGGCTTAACGAGGATAGTTACATATCACTGGCTTCTTATTCTACTCAGTCATTGCCCTTCCACTGTAAGTTATGACTGATTTTGGTGGGTAGAATGCTTTTGTGTGCACACCTCCCACTATGTTCTGTGCCCATTAGTGGGCACAATGTACAGGGCTGGCACAAGCCATTCTGCTGAGGCAGAGCTGCTGCCACTCCACGTACCACCTGTATACACCAACCTTCTGCCTCCTCATGTTTTCTTCCACATCAGCAATGGCAGTGTGAGCTCTCCAGGGTCTTCCTCCTCACAATGGACCGCCAAGGCAGTCTTCTTCAGCCTGGGCCCTCCAGATGGTGTCAGAATACGGCTCCCATTGTCCCTGTCCATCTCAAGACTGAAGAACACTGTCTAAGGGAATGAAGGGTCACCGTCTAAGGGAATGAAGTGGTGGCCTCAAAGAGCAGCTGCACAAATACTGTTCAAAATGTTATTTATCAGTGGCATCTTATCTTATATTTATTATTTTGAGCTTTCTGTTTTACCACTGTTTTATCATTTTAATTTGTAAACTGCCTTGAGATGGACTGTTATATATGTTATATGAGTACTTTTATATGAGGTTTAAGAGTAGGAAACTGTTGAACTTTCAACAGTTTTCTGCTTTCAATAATATTTAAAGCTTTTAATAATATTGATTTACTGTAGCAAAAGGCTGGAAAGCCACTAGAAAGCCCTGCAAGAGCACTGCTGTAGTGGCAAAGTAGTGACAGTCCCACAAGAGCATTAAATGATGGTGGGTGGGTGGTTGAGACCACACAAATCTGCTTCTCCTTTCTTTTGCACAGCCTGCATACAATAATGTTGTATTGCTTATAGGATTTGCACCGGCTGCCAATCTGCTACCTGGCCAATTTCAGTGTGTTGGTACTAACATATAAAGCTCTAAACAGTTCAGGACTAGGTTACTTTAGAGATTGTCTTATCCCTTATATACTCAAAAGATAATTCCAGTCGGCCGGAGAGTTATGCCGGCTAGTTGCAAAGATCTTAGGAGCCTGCTCTGCAGTAACTTGGAGCAGGGCTTTCGGTGTGGTTGCCCCTCTTCTGTGGAACAGCATCCCTGTTGAGATATGACAGGCACTCACTATCTGCACTTTGTGGTAGCAGTTTTGTTTTGAATACCTTTTTGTTCTGATAAGCGTTCTCAGCTACATGAGCAGGTCTCTGCCATGGGTGTCCCTTTTGCTTTTTGCCTTTTTTTGAAACTCCTCTTCTGAGGTTGTGTGTGTGTGTACTGTTGTATAATTAGTTCTTAAGCTATTTTTGTTACGTTTTCTACATCACCTTGGAATATAGGTTGGAGGCTATAATTGCTATCTACATATATCCCAAGGCAATATACAAAATATATTAAAACATTTTTTTTTAAAGACAAAAAGGCTTTTTAGTAGAAATTTAAAAACATGTAATACACTGCTAAATGGTGCCGAGGAGAAAGGTAATAGTGCAGATGTACTGGAGTGGAGAGGACTCAATTGCCTGATACATCGCTGCACATGCTAAATCTATACTTATTGCTAAGGTGATTTGCACCTGCAAATATTGCATTACCATACTGCTCTTTCTTGGGGGGAAAAAAGCTGGATTTTTTGTGAACTCTCAAAAGAACAGAGAATGACCAAGAGGAAAAACAACTTGAATATGAATCAGGAGCAGCTGGCTGGCTGGCTTGGCACTGCAGAGCCAGTGCCCTAAACCAGCCTTCATTCAGCCCTCTCTGGTTCCTGGCACAAAACCCCATAGCTTGGTTAGCCATTCTACAATCCAGTCCTTTATAAGTGATCAGAAATGGATGCTGCTGTTCCCACTGCAGATGAGTGATGGGGACATGGCAATTGATTGCCTGCTGCTACAAGAGAAGATAAGGTTGGCACAAGAAGATGGGTGGTTGTTCCACAGCCAGTGTTCTGTGTGGGGTGGGAAGAAGTGGTGAGCGGCTAGATCAGTAAGGTGCACATCTGTGAAGGTTGTTGGTGAAGCAGTGCAGCTAGGCCCAGAAAAAGAGAACACAAGGAAAGCCTTGTTACACCAGGCCAAAGGCCCATCATGCCCAGCATCCTGTTCTCATAGTGACCAACCAGATCATAAAATCATAGCATTGTAGAGTTGGAAGGGGTCATCTAGACCAAGCCCCTGCAATGCAGCATTTGAATCTGCTTGTGGGCTAGCCCACCTGGGACTCCCGGCAACTGATATTCAGAGGCATTATCACTCTGACAGCTGAGGCAGAACAGAGCCGTTGTGGCTGGTAGGCACTGATCACGGAAGGGTCTCTCTGGGTGTGAAATCATGGCGAGGGGCTCTTCTCATTATGGGATGCCAGGGGCACAGTTGTGGCAGGAAGTACAAATGACTGGTTGCATGTAAAGCTGTGTGAAGTAGTCTTCCATTTGCAGTCTTTATCATGCCATCAAAACTGTTCCTAAAACAGCACCCACTGATTTTCTTAATCAGATTTCTCTCTAGTGCATATAGATCCCCTCTCTGTAACAGCACTTTGCTCCAAGTTTAAATTAATCGCTACTGGAAGTTTTAAAACACACACACACACATACACACACACACACACACACACACACACACACACACACACCCAACATGTACCCAACATCTGCCCTCCACCTGTGTACTATTTAATACTGGCCCAAAAACTTGCCTTTTGAGTGGAAGTGCCTAGAAAAGTGTTTGTGTTTGTGTGTGTTTGTGTTTGTTTGTGTGTGAGTGTGTGTGAGAGAGAGGAGGGCATTAATTGCTCAGAATTATGAATGCATTGCCCTATTGCTGTTTGGAATTCCCTTTCCCCAACTCCCTCAGAAGGTCTGGTAGACTCTCCCTCATTGTAGGTTTTTAAGCAGAGGCTGGATGGTCATGAGTGCCTTAGTTTTGATTTCTGCATTGCGGGCTGCTGGATTTGATCACCCTTGGGGTTCCTTCCAGCTCTACAGTTCTGTGATTCAACAAGCTGCTTCTAAAACAAATAGTTCAATGGTCTCTCCTTCCAGATTGCTCAGCGACATAGTTCCGCCAGCCTTTATTCTCACAACAACCGTGTTAAGATTGGTTAGCTGAGCTGAAGAACACCTAGTAAGCTTTATGGCTGAGCAGGAATTTGAAAGTGTAGGGCCAGATTTACATTAAGTCACACAGACTCTTCCAGGTACCTTCAGAGAAAACCTTGCTTAAGTCTTAATTCACTGATCAGATTTGCAGAATTAGGTTAATAGGATTTTCCCTAAAGTGTTTGAAAAGCAGACCAGCACTACACTTCATTCTTGAGGGAGCTGTTTGAAGATTCATTGTTAGAAGTAAGATCAAATTTTGTTTGCGAGGAGGGAACTGTTTCAGGACATGACAAGGAGCTAATAGACTTCTTTTGCTAATGTCAAGATAGTTGTCTTTCTTCTAGTTGTACCCACGTTGTGTTTCATGCATCAGTTCCTTAGGGAACAAGAGGAATTCCCATGCACCGCAGGTTTGTGCATAAGGAATTGGTTACCAGCAGGGGTGTTGTCGCAGTCTTCTGCTCCAACCACTCCCTGTGGTTAAGAAAATATATTTCTGAGGAGTTAACAGAAAATGCAGTCAAAACTGCAAAAGGCTATTACATCTTTCAAAATAAGTCCGCACACTTATTTTACTGTATGCATACACAAGTGTGGAGCGAATCAAGGCAGTGAAATTTTTTCAACTAAATCATTTATCACATAGTAATGTTGTTATACTTTTTCCTGTCAACATCATCTTGTTGCCAATCACAGTTCAATGTGGGGGAAGGGAACTTTTCAGTCACTTCATCCAAATAAGCTGATCAGAGGTTTCAGAGTCCAAAGCTATTCTTAGCTAATGGGTATCATTCATCAGTACATATATATGCTATGTTTGGATTATTTGCTATCAACTTCCTCCGAGAACGATGCAAGAAAACATTCTGGCTGAAAAACAAGTGGAAAATGTGAGCAAGAAAATGGACCTTTTGAATTTGATTTCTTTTGAATCAGACCTTTCCCTTCCTGAACACCAACTTTTATAACTTTCTGCATGATGATCTTAATTCTGTTTCACATCATTATGCAAATGCAATAATTTGCAATAAAATCAATTAATGTGCCATCAAGCCTCATAAAAATATGTAATCACCACCTTACTGCTGAGACAGTACTTTTGTTATGCTTGTGGTTGGAGAAGAACTGTGGGCGGTATATCTGCTGAATTAACATGGAGGAAAGGGTTGTTTGTGGCTTTTTCTCATTTGCTGTGTGGCTATAACATGACCCAGAATTTCCAGCTACTCATAAAGTTAAGCCCTTAAAGTGAAGTGGTGGACTTGCAGAAGCATGATTATTAGTTTTTTTTGCTAATTCCAAGGGATTCTTCAGCAGCTTCTTCATCTTTTACCACAGCCCCACATCTTAGAGACCATTTAATTTTTTTTTGTTTGTAAAACTACAGAGGCGAAAAATACAGTGAATGAGTTGGTTGGTTTCTAGTACTGAGAGGCCATAGGAATATGCTGAGTTTCAAAATGGCTGTTACATGGATGGCTTGCCACATATTGTTGGACTCAAAGTCCCATCAAGCCAAGTCAGTATGACCAATGGTCAATGTTATGGATTCTAAGGGGTTGCTCGTGCACAAGCAGGCAACTATTTCCCTGGCTGGGTGCAAACACCTGGCTGGGTGGCCAAAGTAAACTTTATCTGTCCGAACGCCACTCGCCTGTGGCTGACTCAGTCGCTGGCAGAATCCATGAGTGGGTGTTTCTTGAACTTCTTCCAGCACAGAAGCTCTTTGACGCCTAGTCTCCTCCTACCCTCTCTGCGCGAAAGCCTTCTGCACAAGGAGGGTGTGGGCATCGGAGGACCCCTACCCTCCATGCTGGTACCAGGCAAGGAGTCATGGGACCGCCTCGCCGCTTCCCCCATCTGCCCCCCTTCTCCACTGGTGCTACGCTGATTCTCTTCCCCAGAAGATGGGCTGCTTCTCCCGATCCCTGGACGCTCTCTGGAATCCCTCTGGCTTTTGCTCTCTCCCTCCGGCACTGATGGCAGTTCTCTGACAGTCAAGAATAATAGGAATGGTGGTCCAGCAACAGTTTGAGAGCCAAGCCTTCATACCTCCCTAGTGCCACAGAAAACATGTCTGTGATCAAAAGGAATGCTTTTATGCTTTCCTTCCAATAGGGCTGAAGGCATTGTTTGGAACCCAAGGGCAGAAAAAAATGCACACCCAGATATTTAAAACATAGCCGAAATTGGAGCCCACCAGGAGGGGCTGAATTTCAGGGGGAAGCATATCTTTCCTTGGGAGTCAGGATATGATTTTTGTTAAATAGACTAAACATTAATTATGTGCCCTGGCACATTGCTAATTCTCATGTTAGGATGCTTCTTTCATTTGAAGTGTAAGTAAAGGGAAGGGGGTGCTTTGTGAGATGGGATAGGGATTGGAGGACTTTTAGAGACTAGCAGGGAACTATAGGGAGAAGCCAGGAGTTCTTCTCTGATTCAGATTTTAATCCAAGATGGAGAAAAATGTCAGGTCTTTCAAATCTAGCCCTTCCTTTAAGGTGAGTTTTGATGAGAGCCAAAAACTAGTTTTCCAAGGCTGACCTCAGAGACTTCACAGCCATTCCTAATTTCTAATATATAAAAAAATAAAAAAATTGTCCAGTAGCACCTTAGAGACCAACTAAGTTTGTTCTTGGTATAAGTTTTCGTGTGCATGTACAGTTTTTCAGATACACAGAAGAAGAAGAAGAGAAGAGTTTGGATTTGATATCCCGCCTTTCACTCCCTTTAAGGAGTCTCAAAGCGGCTAACATTCTCCTTTCCCTTCCTCCCCCACAACAAACACTCTGTGGGGTGAGTGGGGCTGAGAGACTTCAAAGAAGTGTGACTGGCCCAAGGTCACCCAGCAGCTGCATGTGGAGGAGCGGAGATGCAAACCCGGGTCCCCAGATAACGAGACTACCGCTCTTAACCACTACACCACACTGGCTCTCATACACACAGAAGTGTGTATGCACACGGACGTTTATACCAAGAACAAACTTAGTTGGTCTGGACATTTTTAATTTTTTAAAATATATTTCAACTGCGTCAGACCAACACGGCTACCTACCTGATTCCTAATTTCTGTACATTTCACCTGCAAATCGTGATTGATTCGAAGATAGTTCATACAGCATTGGACCATGGCATGCCAGCTGCTTCAGCTCTCTACGCCTTTGTCCCTCCCTGCTCCCAGATTCCTTCCTTCAGAAGGCTACATAACTATAAATGCCATTCATTTCCCCAAAACTCAAATTACTGTGCTGCTCAGCATGACTCTGACAGTAGCCTGTCATAGGAGATCCATGCGAAGCCATAGAGAGGTCTGGCTGCTGTAAATGTTTCTTAAGTATCTCCATTAATACATACATCTTTGACCTTAGAGAAGTTACTGGAAATGACCAATACCTGACCTGACTTAAGGCACTTCAGGGGAAAGTGCAATGGGCCAATAAAAAAATTCACCTCATTGCCAGGGCTACCTTTCAGTGTAGCCCTTTAATACGCCATAAACTCAAATGTACCATGCTATTTCACACTGTTTCAAATGGCTCTCACAGGGACTGGAAATGGAATAGCAGCAACAGACCATATGCTGTGGAGACCAAGGTGGAGGTGAAATCACTCTGGAGGCAACATGAGCAGAAGCGTGTGGAATCCGCCCCCCTCTGCTTTTTAAAAGGCTGTAAAGCTTACATAGTAAAATATAGCTCATTTCCCATCAGTGGATTTATTATGTGTGTGTCCAGAAAGCTTTAATGTGGCAGATCAAATTTAGGAGGCCTTGCATTCTTTGGGCATTTGAGCTTAGCATTCTTACCATCAGAATAGCCTTTGGGGGCCTATGAACTTGCTTGGCAGTCTTTTTCAGGGTTTTTTTTGGTTGTTGTTCAGAAAACCCAGGGCATACAATAAGTCACTCAGGGTCTGAGGAGGAATAGGCTGTCTGCAGCTGTAATCCTAAACTTAGAGAGTAATCCCCATGGAATACAGTGGGATAAACTTCCTTGTAAAATATGCATAGGGTTGCCTCTCATATGGTTTTTTTTGCTTGTTTGCTTGCTAGCCAATACTAAGGATATTTATTTTTTGAAAATATTGAAAACTTAGTGAAAAAAATTACTGTATTTTTCTGTCTATAAGACACCCCCTATTTTTGGAGATTCCAATTTAAGAAAATGGGGAGAGATCTATCCATGGATAAGACTCCCCCAAATTTTGGACATTATTTTTTAGGGGGGAAAACTAGTCTTTTACACTGAAAAATACGGTAAATCTCACTACATCAGGATGCTTCCAACAATCTAAACTTATGGTAAAAACATATGGTAAAAATATGAAAGTCACAACAAAATTCCTGTAGGAATTTCCCCTGAATGGTTGTGTTAAAACTTACTGGAACATCCACCATTATGTGGTGTGTGTTTTTACCTCAGATATGATTGTATTTTCACTCCTGTTGCCGGGCAAATTCTTTTTTGTTTTCCCAGTCTACTAATCACAGATATGCTTTTTATTTCTGTTGTACCTTTATAATGCTTCATTTCATTGTTGTTTCATGGTTTATTCCATTTTTTGGGTAATTTTGTTGTAAACCATCCTGAAAATCTTTAATTGAAGGGTAGCATTCTATGATAGCATCAAAGCATTCTGAATTAATTAATTAATTAATTCCTGCCCTTCACCCTAAGATCACAGGGTACATCACAACAATAAAACACAACATTAGAAACAGTTTAAAACAACTTACAGACTTAAAAACAAGGTGGGTCCTAAAAATATACACCTCAGGTGTCAAAAGCTGGGTTAAAGGTATGTCTTCAGCATTCTCCAGAAGCTGTATAATGAGAGTGCCAGACACATCTCTGTGACAAGGGGGTTCCACAGCTTGGAGCTGCCATAGGGAATGCCCTCTTCCAGGTCTCCAGCCCCCTGAGCCTCTGCAGGTGGAGAAGGTACCATGATGGTCCTCCTGCCAATCTTAGCACTTGAGAGGGGGGCCTGTCAGTAAGGAGGCAGACTTTCACAATAATTGTTTATTTCTTGCTTAATTTTGTTTTTTGAAAGAGTACATTATTCTCAGGAATTACATAGCAGTTTTTGGTGCAATGTACAGTGTAATCCAATACTTGTCTGTTCAGAATTAAGGCCCCCATTGCTTTCAATGGAGCTTACTCCCAGGTTAGTATGTATAGGATTGCAGCCTTAAAAGTTTCAGAGTAATCAAGACAGTTGCTACCAAGAATTGACCAAACAGTGAAGCATTCCACCGATCTATTACACTAATGAAGCAGTGATTTTTTTTTTTAAGAATCCTTTTACAAGCCATCACCAGTAGCCTAAAAATGTAACACCTGCCATTACTCAGTATTACCTGGGATCTGAACATGGTAATGTTTTATGTATTAGTTTTATCATTTCCCCATCCATGCAGGTTTTAATTTTGTGCTCCACAGACTTCCGTGGAAATGCTCTGCTTTGTCCTGCTTGTTGGCCACCTACAAAAGTCATCTCAAACTATTCCAACTATGTCTCTGTTATAAAACATGCAGTGTTTTAAGGCTATTGTCCCAACTAGCACAAGAGAAATCCCCCAGTCTGCATTGTACATAGTCCTCCATTAAGCAGAACAAAATTGGCCCATTTATAATTCATTTTAGGATCTCTAAATCTCTGGATGATGTTGAAATGGCTATAGCTACCTGGAAGGCAGCCAGGATTTGTTCTCTCCTTTTCTTTTTCTTATGAAGGAAATTTATTTTCAGCACAAAAATTCAATTAGGACAGCAAAAGTGAACTTGGCACCACAGGGAGCTCAAGCCTTTTCCGGGCCATGACCTCCTTTCAAGAGCTCTTCAAACAAAAGGTGAGTTTGGGTTCTGGCATGTCGGACTTTGCTGACAAATGGATACTTCAATGCCGGGTGTCCCGTGACACGGTGCCACCTGAGCCCATTACACCATGCCCTTCATTTGTTTAGTTTTGATAAAGTTTCTTTCCCTGCCTGCTGGAGTGATTGATGAACACCAAAAATAGTGTCCACTCTGACAAATTTCCAGATTAAGGCTTCCCTCCAACAACTAGGACTATTTAGGGTAATCACAATTCTACCTGCAGGTATTTGTTAGCGAATGTTTATAGCTCCTTTAGGCCATGCAAGTTTGGAACATCTATGTTACAGTATTTTTAAATTGCTGAAAAATTAGCCCGTCTATAGAAAAAAGACCTCTTTTGGAGTCTGCTAACTATTTAAAGTCTACAATTATGTTTGACAGAATTATAACAGTGTTGCACACCACCCCAATCCCTGAGCGGTGTGAAATTCCTGGTGTTCCAGGAGTTTATCCAGGTTTCATGTTTCCTTTTGGAATGAGGCACAGCGGAGATTTTGGTGTCTTTATGATTTATGGTTTGTTTACACAACCTGAGCCTATGATGGAGGGGTTCACAGCATTAACACCCCAAAAGGGTCTTGTTTCTCCCATAGCTGCAGAAATCAAACATTGCTCTCAAACATTGCTCTGGCTCTCTCCAGCTTGCTGCTTTACTTCAGGGTCACATCACTCTGAAACTTTACTGCAAAGTCTGGCTCTGTCTGTTAAGGGTGCCCCCCCCCCATTTGCCATCTCACACTGAGCCCCTTAATTCCCCATCACCTCACCAGGAAGTTATTTTGGCTATTCCAGGTATTAGAAGGCTCGATTAGCTTTTAACACTTGCTGGATCCAGGGATTAGAGGGGTCTGGCATATTAACACCCCAAACTCATATCAATAGTTTTATCCTATCAAAGAAGGAAAAGGTCAATCTCTGTGGAAACAGTAAATTGCAAGGAATTAGGGGGGGGGGAGGCACCTGAAGGGCTCAGTTTACATGTAACACTAAAATAGACCATGGCTTAAAGCAAATGCATGTGGGCTCTGGGAGACAACATCATGGCAATTTTGACCTTCCTTTGGTCTTTTTGTTGTTGTTTTAGCATGTTTGACCTAGCTCAACTCTGTGTGGCAGCAGGACTGGAGTAGGAGCAAAATAGGCACAATCTTGTCTTTGGAAACCCATGTATAGTAAACCCAATGGTTTGGCTTAGTATTATACCTTAACTGGGTCAGTGACAAATAAATTTCTTCAGACACCTCATAGAATTACTTTGCCTGCATTTGACAACAATTTCAATGATGGAGATAATAGGTTCTCATGAATGTCAATACAGCAGAAGGGCAACTGCTTGGGATACATAGCAAATTCCCAGCTGCTTGAATTAAACATTTTAATATCTCTACATCAGCTTTTTTTATCATTTGCAGGAGAGACATTGCCAGATGTAGCTGATACACAAATTGATGCCAGCCTGGTCTGGAGATAGCTATTTATCTAAAGGAACAAAGTTGGCAGGGTGAACTTGCTGAGCAAAGCAGAAATTGGGATATTAGTTTGTTCAGAAATCCTGCCTTTCACAGTTTCTTACTTCTGTCAACAAAAGAAAATAAAAGGGCTTATTTTGTAGTGGCAAACAGATTGTGTCTGTCAAGGCCTGCATTTCCTCAGAGGTAGCCTATGGGAAGCCACATGCTGGTACATTGGAAGACAAGTGGGCAGGATCACCCCTTTTCTCTCTCTGCCCCCTTCCCAGCTTAGCAGGCTGTTGAATCACTTTCACCAGGGTCAAAACTGATTGCTACATTTTCAAAGAGCTATTGAAATTAGGCTGAGAGGGGTGGTCTCATGTGGCTCTATGGCTGCAAGTCCTCCTGTGTGTTAAGCACCCCAGTTCAGCAAACCCTTTACTCCTTTAAAAATTTAAACTACCAAGGTTAAACAGGAATAAATGAATATGGATCTAACAGTGCAATCTTCTATTTATTTACTTAGGAACATAACTCCTATTGACTTCAATGAAATTTGCTCCCTGATAAGTGCATACAGGATTGCAACCTCAGTTGCAAATATTATCTTTGTATCTTCTATTGCATGATTTCTTCCTTTCTAGGTGGCCACTGCAAAGTGTGTGTGTGTGTGTGTGTGTACAACAAAAAATAAAACACAGATTTTCTGATTTCTGAAATCAGGTAACAAAATATTTCTAAACTAGGAGCAATGAAAAAGTCTTCTTTCTTGCCTGCATAATTACAGTCCATCTCTAGTAATGTCACCTTGATCTCAAGTTTTTAAGAAGCATACTCACATTTCTCATTCATTGTACACATCTAGCTTAGTAGTGCTTGGGATGACGGGAGAGAAAAGAAAGAATTTTGCTGAACTCTGGGCACCCTTGATCAGCATAGTATGAAAAGACTGTGAAAATTATTTATCATAACACTCTTTTTCATTGCTTGGAGGATATACCATTTAGTAAGCATTTGTGGCAGCTGAGTTTGACAGGCAAGTTAATAACCAAGAAGTTAGCAAACAATTGGTTACAATAACCTGCAGAAGACATTGCAAAAGCCAGCAGCACAACAATTTCAGCCTTTTGGTAACAACGCACAGGTCACAGTCTGGAGCGAGTCCTAAATGATTCTGTGACAATTTTACTGCCTGATAAATATGATTCCTACGGGAGAGCTTAGAATCAAATAGGACTCCAAGGTTGTGGGCCATGGGCATAGGATAAATACGATTATCATCAAGGGAAACAAACAGGAAGGTCTGATAAATGTTTTTTATTCCCTTTCCCCATCTATATATTATTCCTCTCATTGTCGTCTCTTTAGATGCCTCCATCATTTCACATGATTTCTTGTTCTTTATTTATGAGAAGTTCTGCTTATTATTTATCTTAATGTTTTTGCTGGCCTTATTTACAGTTTCCACTTTTACTCATCTTATCTTTTATTGCACTCCCTGAACTTCATTTGTCCTTTGTGGGTGATGTTTCACAGCTCACACATCTGTCATTAAAGCCTGTATTCCTTTCAGAAAACATTTTTACCTTTACTTGTTTCCTTCTGTTAGCCTTGATGTTGTAATGGAAGCTGGAGCTGAGGGCACATTTGAGACAGGTTGCAAATAAAGCTGAAGCTGTCAGCCTTGCATTCTGATACCAATTTTGGCCATTACACTTTTATCTTTGGTTGCTTCCAGAGAGGCTGATCCTAGTGC
Organism: Podarcis gaigeae; assembly: GCF_964106915.1. NCBI lineage: Eukaryota > Metazoa > Chordata > Lepidosauria > Squamata > Lacertidae > Podarcis > Podarcis gaigeae. Next base: position 57,991,279 of record NC_139679.1, read on the forward strand.
TCCCCAATCATGGCTCCTCTCTTGTAACCTACAAGTAGAATTGCAATAGACTTTCCACACTAGCAAGAATATTGCACTTTTTCTGTGTGTACAACCTGCTTTGTTCCATCCACGTCAGTTGGTGTGTGGCACACCTGCTGTGGATGGAGAAGTTCACCTGAGTGGCATCCACTATAACTTTCATGGTGGGTGGCATTTTTATCACCATCTTTTAATTGGAGGAAAAATGCATTTACACACACACACGTAGTGAACTGCTATAATATTACTTTTACACAAGGGAGAAACTATCTGAAATCATAGCTGCTGCCACTCAGTGTAGTGAGTACTGAGGACTGAGTTTTAAGAACCAATGGTCTGATTAAATATAAGGCAGGTTCTAATACACTGACTACAGTATTTCTTCAGGAGAAAAGGAAAACTTTTATAATCCTTCTGTGCTATACAAGCTCCAGCTAGCTTCCAGTTATTTTTTTGTTGATATGAATTGCAATTGTAGTCACTTTAATGTTGACGCTTGCTATAAAATATACCAGAAGAAACAATTCTTTTGGTATTAGTTTTGTTTAGTAAATTACAATGTAGTTATTAGGTTTCTGTATTCAGGGTTATTTCTTCCTCTCAGTTGGGTAATATAATCAATATGATTGACTGCATCCTTCTCTTTTAAGAGGATGTGGATAAATAAACTCCCTGATTTGTTATTATAATGAATTTCCCTAAATGTGGACTTTCATTCTCATGCCCTTCCTCTCCCCTCACTAAACAAATATGTATTATTCCTACCAGCAGAAGCATATTGATGTTCCTGGTCCCTTATCATAATGTTTCACAAGTAGGAATAATTGACCTTAACTCAAGACTAGCCTATCATCAAGCGCTGGCTGACAGTCACCCTTTTATGCAGTATCCTATGGACCTATTGGTCACAGAAAGTCAATTAATTCCTAAGCAGAAAAAAGTCTGAGTTGGAACAGGCCCAAGTTCTTCCTCACCTTCAGAAGTCGTATTGCTACAGTATCTGTGAAATCAAAGGCAGTCCCTTTTGCTGCCACAGCTAATACAAGCTATGCAAATTCTCAAAGGGGTGAAAGTTGAGGAGTGACACTTGGGTCCCCATGAGGAATTCATGAATTTATAAAACCCAGCTTCTGGGGAACCTACAATGAATTCTTTGGGTGTGGAATAACTTTGGAATCTTCTTGACCATCTGTTCAATGGAGTCCGATGGATGAGGGGACTCCATAGAGGCCAGTGATACACTGTCAGAAGCCCTCAGGAGACAATGAAAGCCTCACCATAGTTGCCCAGAGATTCCTTAGATTAAGTGCTTGTTTTGCTTGAGCCAAGGTGATAATCCTTTTATCCCAGGGCTTGTGCCTGCCTGCACTCCATCTTCTTTCTCTTCTGCTGTTTTCTAGTAGCACGCTGGAAGAGGCCATTGTCAACCCTTGTTTGAGGGATGGGTTTAAAAAAACCTCCTGGTTTTTTTAAGCAATAGTAGGAAGTCTCTTCCATTAGAAGGGACCCCCTCCTACATCGTCTGACATTTCCAGTGAATAATACAGTTAATAATAGCACCCATGATACCACAAATGGCACCAATATTGGTAATCACCTGGTTCAATATATGAACTTGCACAGCCTCATAATACTTGGCTGCATTATAAAACAAACACTCGCCACCGCGACCAAAGTTCTTCCCCGGCTTGGAATGTTACTTAGATCTGTGTATGAACTAGCAATGTTGAGTGGATCAGACAGCCAAAGCCAATCACATTGTGGATGTATGAACTGAAGATATTCAACATGAATCCTTTTTGATGAAACTCTTGTCAAGGGAATGAACTATGTGCCCAGACTATACTAACAAGTGTAACTTAGTAGCAGGGCAGGGTGGCTATGGTTGATATTACAATAGCTCTAGAACTGGTGGGTAGATGTCAGACAGGAAAAAACCAGACTACAGTCCCAGGGCATATGCGTAGCACCATCAACCAATGATGCAAACCTGGAGAGAACTCTCAGAAAGCAGACAAGGCTTTTCTGAACACACAACAAAAGTCTTATAAATCCTGAGCCAGTTCTGAATTGAGCTAAAGGGAGATCCCTTATCACAAATGAATAATGGAGAACCTTCAGAAACAAGAAAACCATACTATACACACTCCTTATCTACTATCTGGAAGCCAAAAGGTAGCTTATCTCCCCCCCCCCCTTGAGGAAAAGTATGAAAATACACAACTGAATAAAAGAGGGACTTTTTTAAAAAATTGGCTGGACGAAGAGTTAAGGTGTAGCTTGATGCTATAAATTCTGTCAGCATGAAGCAAGAGCAGGAGAGTCAATGATACAGAATCTTACTCTATCAGAAGAACTAATTGTTGTGAATTTAGAAACAAAGGACATGAAATGTTCCAAGGTCAGATCGCCAAGAAAGCAACTATGTATTGCATGAGACAGCTTCTCCTTTTCCTGAATTCGGATCTTACATCTGAGAAATCCATACCGATTGATACATTAATTGAGCTGGCAGTGAGAGAAGTAAAAAAAATAATGATCCTGGGTGCAGAAAACCCAGTTCAAGTTGTGGCTCTGCTGCACAGAGGATACTTCAAGGGGGAAAGTAAATAAAGAGTCTCTCCCCTCCCCACATCCTTTCAGGCAGCCAGGTAATGATTTACACAAGGTGATCATCCCCTCAAACACTGAGAGAAATGCAGAGCTGTTCCGTTTTGGGGGAAACAGTCTGAAGACAACTATGTATCACATTTTTCCTCATTGTGAAGAAGTACAGCACTTAAGAGAGTTGTGTTTTTCCATGCCAGCCAGCCTTTAAAAGATTTCTTACTATGAACACTTGGGCTTACATGATGATCCTGGCATCACACACTAACAAGGCTCTGTTTATTGCCCCAGATAAACATTAATATCTTTTATTATTAGCATAGAAAGGAAGACAAATGGGAGAACCCTTTCAAGGGAGAAAAAAGAATTCATAATAGGAAACTCTAGTCTATTCAATCAATGCAAACTTATCTTTTTTTGGCAGCATTAAAGACAGAGAGTCTTCTCATTAACTGGGAAAGAGATTTTAATTGATAATGGAATGATATTCTTCTCCAGCACATCAGGGTGAATTAAATTAGAACCTATCCTTTATTACCATATTTCATTTTTCTCTTTTTAGATTTATTTACACCCCATCTTCAAAAGCAGGCATCTATGTCTCCTCACACAAGAAGGCATGATGGGGTGTCGTTTTGTCAGTTTCCCTTGTGTAGCGGCAACCACTGCAAAGAAAACTACAACCAAAAACCCTCCTATGAGTGAGTTCAGTGTGTGTGAAGAGCGTAGGAATGATCACTTTTCACAGTTTCGCTAAAATTTCACTGGCCTTATCATGGTCTCAGATCCTTGAGACCATGGAGACAACTCTGATGAAGATAAGGATCAGATCTCTTTCTCAAAGGCGAGAACCACCAGTACCCTATTCAGGGCATTCTTGGGTAGAGGACAAAGGCACAACCTTTTAACAACCCACTACTGTGGTTATCACACTGCAGGTCTTGTTAGCGTACGTAAGGCTTAAATTGGTTTCAGTTTCCTTCTGGCAAACAGCTTTCTTGGTAGGATAGCACTTTAATCAGCAGGGCTCAAATGGAGCTATCCAAGATCCTGTTTGGTCTGCCTTCTGTGTAAAAAAGAAAGTATACCCTTTGGCCATACTTTTCTTGATCTCACTTTACCTGCTGTGACTTGACTTCCCCTTCCTTACCCAGCCTTAATCTGCCTGTTTTTCTGGTGAACCATTAAGCAGCCATTAAGCAGGGTAGGCATTGTAGCAGATGCTAAAAGCCTGCAGCAGTTTAAACAAAGCCTCTACTTCTATTATTTTTAAAAAAGATTCTACCCACCTTTATACAAAATGCTTCTAGCTCTCATTATCTCATGTTAAACACTTACCTTTTTAACATACACATACACCAAAGATGAAACCTTTTTTTTAATTTTAAGAATTTTAGAACTAAAACAGACAAATGACAATTTTATACTGAAATGAAAGCAATATGAATGACAGAGTCTCTATTGTGGTATGCACACTCATCCCAACATTAACATTGTTTGCAAGGCTTTGTGGCACTTCTCTTTGATCACAGATGACATGAAATTAGTGTACTTACTACAGAAAATGATGCCCTCGTACCACACTCCCTCACTTCTTAGATCTGTATGATCCCCAGAGCTGGCAGTTAATTATTACTTCTATTTTCTGTTTTCCCCCCACTAGAAAATTGGAGGCCCGAGTTTGTTGTCAAAATCTGGAGCCCGTCATGTACAAAGGTATATTTGAAATTTGGAATATTGTGATCTCCTTGCCAAAATTACAACACAGAAGGTTCATTTGCATGATGCTAAAGCATAGTTTATGGGATGTGGGTGGTGCTGTGGTCTAAACCACTGAGCCTAGGGCTTGCTGATAGGAAGGTCGGCGGTTTGAATCCCCGCGACGGGGTGAGCTCCCGTTGCTCGGTCCCTGCTCCTGCCAACCTAGCAGTTTGAAAGTACGTCAGAGTGCAAGTAGATAAGTAGCGGGAAGGTAAACAGCGTTTCCGTGCGCTGCTCTGGTTCGCCAGAAGCGGCTTAGTCATGCTGACCACATTACCTGGAAAAACTGTCTGCGGACAAACGTCGGCTCCCTCAGCTAGTAAAGCAAGATGAGCATCACAACCCCAGAGTTGTTCATGACTGGACTTAACTGTTAGGGGTCCTTTACCTTTAAAGCATAGTTTAGCATTGTGCTCAAACAAGGTCACCGAGTAGCAAGAGACAATGACCGTTGTCAGGTCTTCTCTGCAGGGAAGCCTTCTTAGTTTCTGAATAAGCATCCATGTAAATTTATCATAATTATGTAAGCTTTTCCCTTCTCCATTAATTGATTATTTTAAAAAAGAAATAATATATAAAATAATGTAAACGCTACAGATGAGCAATAAGATTTAATGTTAATTCTCAAAATGTTTTCTATGGGCATTTTTTCACCTGGCTGTATGCATCTTTGGACATGTCCATCAAGTTTTAAAGTCCCCTCTCTCTGTTTCATCACATCAAGTGAAGGAGAATGAAAATGTCCCTTTCTAATGCTTGCTTATACAGCCTTTCCTTGACTTTGGCTCAGTTTGCCATAAAAATCTTGCTAAGGTACATGTGACCAACAAGAGAATCCCTCTGGCCAAAGGGCAATATTGTTAGATTACATGCAACTCACTTTGAAGGAATCAGTAAAAGGGATGCCTACACTTAGTACTGGGCCAGCTCTTTCAATGATCATCATGCCACTGGTCACAATTTTTACTTGAATGACATTATCTTTTAAAGTAGGATCAGAATGTGAATTTGTAATGGCAAGTCCATCTTCAAAGCTGCAAAGCATTTAGCACCCTCCTTGCCTTTTGCTTACTATCCCTGTAACTGAATCTCGTTTGATTCTTCTGACTGCTCAGATACATAAAATGGCTTCTTTGAACTTTTTGCCTTTTTTCATTTTCAAATCCTTCTTGACTGTAACTAAGTTCACAGCAATTCTTCATCAAGGGAATTAATTATATCTGGGTGAGTCATTGAGGAGGGTGCCTGCTCCTGGTCATTTCAATAGAAGTTTCATGTCTGAGTTATTCTTCAGTATAATATAGTAGGCCATTCAGCTTGCTAATGACAATTTCCCCACTTTTTATCTTTAAAGATGCTCAGAGTATCTGATAGCTTGGCTAGGGAGAGGCCCAGCATGGTTGTCTCAGGAATCTGGAAATTAAGATGTAGTCAAGAGAGCAGAACTCAAATTATTTGATCAGGTCAGAATTTTGTTTGCAAAAAAACCACCCTGGAGACTATCAGTGATATCATCTAGAAAAGAATGGATAGAAAAAATGTCAGCGTTTGCTTCAGTGGCTCAGTTAACACAGTATATCCGTTCCAAAGAAATACGATGACAAAAGAGATTCATAATAAGCTGGATCACTTTTATTGAATACAATAAGAACTCGATGTTACTTAATATCTGCAACTGTTTAACAATGTTAACCATTGAACTTTTGGCCCTTTCTCATTATTTATATTGTTCTGTTTATAGGTTTATAAATTAACCCTCGCTGTAAGGGCAGGTTACAACAATGTAATATAGAATTATAAAACCAGATAAAACCATTACAATTATAAAACACATAAAACCATTCCAAATGCCACAGAACACTATAAATAATGAGAAAGGTCCCAAAGTTCAATGGTTTCAAATCATTGTTAAACAATTACATATATTAGGTAACATAAACTAACTAGCTAACCATTGAAATTTGTTTTACAGTGGTACCTTGGTTTAAGAACAGCTTAGTTTATGAACAACTTGGATTAAGAATGCTGCAAACCCGGAAGTAGGTGGTTTGGTTTGTGAACTTTGCCTTGGAATAAGAACATGTTTCACTTCCTGTTGAGTGTGTTCCATTTGTAAATTGAGTCCCCCGCTGCTATAGGAAAGCACACCTTGGTTTAAGAACGCTTTGGTATAAGAACGGACTTCTGGAATGGATTAAGTTCATAAACCAAGGTACCACTGTATTAGTTAGACACTTGTAGAACTTAAATCACTCCACCTCATTTATTACTCAAGGCATTCTACAATGATATACCTCTGGATATTTGCAAGACTATGGCTGCCCACCCTAGCATAATCCTCTTGAAACAAATTTCAGTTTGCACTGAAGCTATGAAGTTACATGACTTAGAAGAGGAGGGGTTGGCACATGGCACAATCACTGATTGCCTGTTTGGTGTGGCTCTTACCTGGCTTGCCCCTCCCCCTCCCCTGTACCTTCCCTTGACCAGAACCACTGCAATTGGGGTCATTTTTATAAATGAAGCACATTTTTACAATAGATGCACAAATAAGAGCAAAATTAAATTATAATGAATTCGAAAATGCATCTAAGTGTTCAGCTTCCAGATATTGTTGGACTTCAACTCCCATCAGCCTCAGCCCACAGGAGTAATGGTCCAGAATGATAGGAGCTGTAGTCCAGCAACATATGGGGGGGGGGCACTAGTTCTCCACCTGAGCCTTAAAGAAACACAGAGCCAGAGCTTTCTGATCTTTGTTTGCATTGTGGTGTAGCCTCCTCGCTTTTCCCAGCACTTTAACACCACCCTATCAGCCAGCTTTACTGATATTTGTGTTTTTAGGTTTGCTCCCCCTCCCAAATATTGGCTGTTCATAAGGGCAAGAGAGTTTATTTTTATGTCTACATTTCCCCTCATTTCTTTGGTTTCATTTCCTGCTTTAGTCTCCAGAGGAACATCAAATCTTTAGTGTCAGTTCTTTGACTGAACTTTTGAACTTCCTAGTCAGAACAGCTGTGCAGTAAAAAAAGAAAGGAGTAGGGGCTAAGGTAATCCCTTTCTACCAACTATAAGCTTACGTGGGGCGGTAGTGAGAAGCAGGAGTAGTGGTGGAGCAATTCGGTTGGGGAGGAACAGAGGCTGAAAATCGACTTCTGCAGCTATAGCAGCGACCAGAGGAGGAATGACCACTGGGAGGAGCACAGAGAGAAGAAACACCATGATCAGCAGCAGAACCGGTTGCCTTTATTTGCCCCAGCTGCAACAAGACCTGTCTCTCCACAGCAGGCGTTGCAACCTTCCAACAGTTTGCCCCGCCAAAGGCATACTCCTCCATTGTCTCCTGTGACAGAAGAATGCCAGCCAACAATAAAATGGGTTGATCAGCTTAAAGTGCTCAAAAGGATGCCCCACTAGTTCACTGGGGCTTCTTCCCTAGCAAGTGGGTTTAGGATTGCTACTGTAGTATAACTTGAGAGGTTAATAATCTTTTTGCAATTGCAGCAGAGTGGATGACAGAATATATATAGTATATTCCAGGGGAAATGGGGTGCTTTCGGATAGATTCTGCTCAGAAATGCATAAGCTTTCAATTCCTATGGCGCCTTTGACCGCTTTCGGCCTTTTCTTAATTCTTTCATAATCTTTTCATTAGTTTTTGCCAAATAGCTCTGATTGCTATAGCAACTGTAATGAAATCACTTTCCTTAAATAGCCACCCCTATTTCACTAGGTCAAAATCTGCCTTTTCCATCTAAGTCTCTACCTTTTGTGGGATTCCCACCCCCTTCTCTTCTCCAAGTAGAAAATGTGCTACAATGGATATACCAGAATCATTAATCCGTTTCCCCTTTGCCTTTGTCTTAAACAGTATTTTACCATCAGTGAATTAAACCGTACATATGCAGGGGAAATTTTAAACACCCTCTTGAGATGTAATCATCCAGTTTCATGGCATGCTATCATTGGCAGCACTGTATATATTTCACAATGAAATAAATGAAAAATTCATCATAACAAGCACACAAAATGATATAGTGGAGACACTTTAAAATAAAGCTATGCAGAGATTTCTTCTCTCTATAAAGTATAGATAAGAATGACTCTGTGGACACAACAAGCTTCCTGTTGGTAGTTGATGAAAAATGAAACTCCTGTGATGAATACAAAAAGCTAACGTCCAGATGTACACTAGTGTCTATTAATCAAATTGCAAGGCAGCAGGCATGCTAAGTGGGTAGAATGAAGTGGCTGCCTCAGGCAGCTAGTTTTGGGTGTCATGAAAAGGCATTTGACCTGCAGGCTGGAGACTACCCATCCCTGCCCTAGTAGTACTGGTAGTAATAGTACCCATCCCCCCAGTACTAACCAGTTCATAGTCTGAGACTGGCCAGGGAGGGCCTGCTGATTATTCGGCTAATAGGCTTGCAGTGCAGTGACTTGGGACAGGACCTTCTTAGGGGCAGCACCCCCAGTGTGGAATTTTTTTCTTGGGGAACTACCATCATGGCACTTTGCTCCACCAAGAGATTATAAAATATGGGGCTGCCTACTCCAGTTGTGGCCTTATTGACAGGAGTATCAATAAATGAACTTAAACATGTGCCTACTGATGAGAAGATTCTTCACCTTGAAACAGAGAGGGGCTCACCAGGTCGCTCTGAATACAAGAGACATGCTGGAGCTATAAAAGCACTGGGGACCTACAAGGAAGGAAGGCAGGAATCCTTGTTTAGCTCCCAACAACAGTAGCAGGACTCATGGAGGAGCAAAGCAGCAGCGATCTCTCTGGGAGCCTGAACCATGCTAAGCCATGGTTTGTCATTGTGTTACATGTGAAGAGGGTCCATGAGTAAATGCTACCAGAAAAAGGTGGAAGAAAATAGTGGTAGCCCCATGCCTGCCTGGATATTGTCTAGCTCCCTCTCCTGACTGCTGAAAGGAAAATTACATCTGGGAACGCATCTCCCTTGGGAATTCAATAGTGGATTAATTCTTGAAATGAATGGAATTATTGCTCACAAACCAGTTTTATGATCAATCTGGCCATCTTTAATTTTCTTTTTGGGAATGTGCTGGATATATTTTCTGTTGTACCGATACACACAGGCATACGCACAGAGAGCTCTCTAAGGATTGGACTAAAACTCAATAAATCATTAAACCCAAGTGGCTGAATCATCATTCCTATTTTTTGATACTTGTATTTGAAACTGTCAAACATGCATATAACATTAGCAGCCATCTCAAGGCATGCATTCGTCTTTTTATTTCAAACCTGGAAACAGAATGTTTCCTCTTGAAGATAAGTGGGGTCTCTGTGTGTGGGTGATAGAATGTTTTGCCATTTTGGCTTCAAGAATTAAATCTTTTGAGTCAAAGAGAAATCCCCTACTAGCACCTTCTGTTGAAAGACTTTGCAGACTGGGTACTTTCTTTTAAAACTTTTAATTTTCTGGGATGTAAGGCATACGATGAAAGTAAGAGATCAGGGCTACATAATTCTACATTTGGATTGGCTGACTGCACAGGAGTAATTTATAAATTCCATAAATGTACAAGACTGAACTGTTCCTGAAACTAAATTATTCTCTTCTGCCTGACAAATGATTTTTTTTTTTTTGGCCAAATGAATAGCCTTAGTTGGGCCTATAAATGACAGTGCTCTAATCATAAAAAAGCCACATTTCACAGGTTATAACCAATAGTCAAAGGAAACTTGAAGCAGAGAAAGTCTAGCTAATGTGTACTAGGATGCTATGAAAGGGGCATTGTGAAACTTCCATTATATCCTCTTACATTTTACATGAAATAAATCTTTGTTGCCGAATCCTCTTGTGTTCTTCTTCCATCCTTGGGAGCCATGTACAGTATTTCCCCCCAGGCTATAGACTTTGGGTAGGTACCGTAAATAGTCTGGCAGCTTATAGGTCTCAAATAAAAGGCTTGCTTTATCAGCATACTACCATGTAGCTAGATTTAAATTAACCCTATTGCCCTCACTTTTATTCATGATGACTAAAATACTAACAGCCAGAATGTGGGTTTCATTAGCCTTTGGGTTCTCGAAAGTGCCAAAGAAAGTTAGATACTCAGAATGTTTTAGGCACCCAATTCGATTAAACTCATATGGAAATGTTAGTAATTAAGTCAAAGGGTCCTAGGTATCTCAGTTAATTTGCAACGTTTACCATTTTAAGATATAGACTTATACACCTAATGATATCCGCACGTTCACTTTCATAGTAGGGTGTTTTACTTCCATCCTAGCAAAAGAAAAAGGGAAAGACAGGCATCACGCTACCATCCAAAATCCTGTAGAAGTTTTCTGGACATTGCTAGGTGTTCCTAGGCTTTCTTATTTATATGCCATATATGTTGAACCAGAAATGACTTACTGAAGTCATGATGAAGCCAGATGTGGGAGGTCTGTGCAATTTCCCAACTTGCAGAAATGGAATGTGAATTCCTAAATATACAGAACTAGAGCAGGAGCAGGGAATTTTAGGTCTGGCAGGTAAACACAGCTCTCTGTGCCCCATCCCTGATTCTTGGGACTCTTCCCAGGCTAACTTCAGGCCACATTCTTCTTGAGTGTTTTTTGTCTTGTCAGAATTTGTCCCTGAGTTGAGATAATGCTTCCTTCTTGCCTGGATGGAGAGCTGAATGTGTATGTATGCGTGTAGAATCTTTTGACTCTAGTGGAACTTGAATGTACAAAGGCTTGACACACACACACCCTGCCATTTTGCCTCTGGCCACATCCATCACTGGAGCTTAGAATGTGGCTCTTGGACTGAAAAAGATTCCCCACCTCTCATCGAGAGCCATAACTACAGGGTGAGTCCTTTAAAAGAGGCCCCGTGGATACAGAGTACACATGTTCCATGGGGCCTCTTTTAAAAGACTCACCCTGTATTAAAATATAAGCAGAAGGAAGTTGTTCTACACTCAGATTTAGCTCCCATGGCCTATCCTGGAATCTTTTGTATGCAAGGCAGGGCCAGAGTAAAAAGCCACTTCAGAGAAGTCAAATCAGCACCTTTAAAGGAGATGCTTCCATAGGATGTCCAAGCAATTTGATTTGAGGCTTTCAGATAGTATTGTGAGACTTGGCAATGGACACAGTGAAGCAGGCATTTATAAAATGATAAATCTGTTCTTTATGACATTAGTATCTATCCAGCAGCTGTCTTCCATAATTTAGACTTTGAAATTACATTTCAGCATTGTGTACCCATATGTGTCCCATATTTCAATGCCTACCCTAAAATGGAAGTAGTGTCCTCATTGACAGTTGTGCTAAAATGTGTCTCCTATATAGGGAGTGAGTGCATCTTTGGGACTTTTTAAAAAATATCACAATAAAGCTGGTATTCAATAACCTAGGTACATAATTTAGGTACATAATCTTGGTTGGGCTGATTTTTTTGTCTGTCTCCTTGATTCAAAATGGTGCCTGGCACCCAAACATTGACATAGTTTCCCATTCCCACCTCTGAAATCCCCATGCCAAATTTGGTGATGATATCTCAAGAGGCGTCCAAACGTATAGAGAACAAACAGACAAACAAGCCACTTTTCAAAATATATAGTAGATTTATTTAAGTACCACTAAAAGCAACAGTTGTTGAAGTGTTTTCCCCCAGTCAGTTTTTCTTCCAAAATAGATTTATGAATTCCATTTATATAAGCCAACATTGAAAATCGTTTTATTAAATGGTTCTGAAATTTTCCTCTGTCACTAAGTGCAATCTTTTAACATGATACCAACGTTTAACTTATTAGGTTATACTAAATTTTTCAAAACTTTTATTGACATTCTTGCTTTCTGTGCTGTCCATGAGTGGATTGCACACAGTATAAATGTTAATATGACTTTTTAAAGAGTTAAATTATTCCGAATTAGCATATCATTCTTTTATGTTGGCTAGCTGTTGCTAATCATGTCTAAAACTAGCATAAATGAACTTGCAATCATATGCACATTAACCTGGGAGTAATCCCCACTGAACTCAAGAGAACTTGTTTCTGAGTAAGCATGCACAGGCTTTAATTTCAGTTTGCACTACATGTACAGAAATCTCATCAAATTAGTCTGTGATACTCTGGAAAAACAGATTAAGGCCAAAATTCATTCCTCATTAACCAAATGAAGACTGAACATTCTACTTAGAGTGCACTTCCATATTTAGTAACCTTTCTTTGTGGGGATTCACATACTTGGCAGTGTGGTGCAGAAAAGTAATTAATTCTATTATTCTCAGAAAGACAGACCTGTTAGTTTGTTGCAGTGGAAACAACAAAGAATCTTGTGGCACCTGAAAGACTAACACAATTATTGTGGTAAAAGCATTTGTGAACTACCATCTACTTCATGAATGATTAGCCTGTATCACCAATGCACATCATTTGGGGTGGGGAGTTTGTAAACAATAAGGTCAGAGAGAAATGAAATGCAAAAATTATAGTGACAGGGATATTTGCCTGATTAACAATTGTTGATAAAAGCAGTCAATACATTAATAGTGTGATACTGTCTTAGTTCAGTTGTGCCATTGGACACCAGCAGTTTATAATTGCAGAGTTGCTTTGAAATGCCTTTGTTCCAGCATGGCCACCTTAAGGTAAATTACAGAGTGCCCTCAGAGGCTGAAATATTCCCTCACTGGGTATATATATATATATGCCATTTCTGAAAACATTCTTTGGTGTAGAGGTGAGCATGTTTATCCTATGTAGAATGCAGAATGACACTGTTGGAAGATTAAGTCCTGTATCACCTTGGAAGATGTGCTGGTGAATTAATTCTGGATGTTGCAGATGACATTATTAGGCCCTGTAATAGCTCCAGCATTTATTTTTGTCTCCTACAAACATGTTGTTTGCAATACCATACTGGCGGTGCAAATTCTGTATCATTTCTTTACCTTTGCCTTAAATAAATCCCACATTCAAGATGTTAGGCCATTTTGCACATTATGCAAAGGCAAACATGGGCTTGTTATTAACTCTACAAGGAGTTTCAGGAAATCATATGCTCCTGATAAGTTATCCAACTGAATAACACTCAGAACAGACCCTCTACTCTGAATGTGACTAACACTGGATGTCACCTAATGCAACAGGGTACACAGTCAGGCTCACTTAAATTCATGAGAGCAATGGGTTTAGGTGCACTTAATTCTACACAGGTTTGGACTGAAAATGTACAGTGAATCAGAGAAACAGCACAATCTTATGCATGCCTGGGGCTTACGTCCAGATAAGTATGTATAGAACTGCAGCCCAGATCTGTCCTGTGGGGATTTTACTACCTCCTCCCTTCCTCATTTTGCATTAAAATATAACAACTATAAGAGTAAGTCAAGCATTGCTATCGGTATAGTTTTACACTGAAATTAATGCATTGTTTTCCAAGAGCATCTCAACAGGGCTTTCATTTCAGCTCTCAGGTCTAATTTATATGGAAAGCTCACATTACAGTGAGGTAGATAGTGATTTTATATATATATATATATATATATATATGCTTTCGTAGATTTTCACGGGTACAGGAATGCATCTGAAGATGACGAGTGAGACCTCGTCGAAACGTCGCCTAGACACCCCAACTTTTACACGGGAAGACACCCGAGGACACCAAAACCTGCATATATATATATATATATATATATATGTATATAAAAGGGACGCAGGTGGCGCTGTGGGTTAAAGCCTCAGCGCCTAGGACTTGCCAATTGAAAGGTCGGCGGTTCGAATCCCTGTGGCGGGGTGCGCTCCCGCTGCTCGGTCCCAGCGCCTGCCAACCTAGCAGTTCGAAAGCACCTCTGGGTGCAAGTAGATAAATAGGAACCGCTTACCAGCGGGAAGGTAAACGGCGTTTCCGTGTGCGGCTCTGGCTCGCCAGAGCAGCGATGTCACGCTGGCCACGTGACCCGGAAGTGTCTCCGGACAGCGCTGGCCCCCGGCCTCTTAAGTGAGATGGGCGCACAACCCCAGAGTCTGGCAAGACTGGCCCGTACGGGCAGGGGTACCTTTACCTTTACCTTTACATATATATATATATAATCACTATAATCACTGCAAAAAAACCAAAAGGATTCAGTGAAATTTTTACTCCCTGCTGTCTTTACTTCAAGCTAGGGGCACGCTCCTTTCTGCCCACCTAGTACCTTATGCCCAGTCTTTCAGGATACTTCTGTTTAGTGTCTTCTAAAAAAAGAAAAGAAAAAAAGAATTAACTGATCACAGATGTCTGAACTGGTAGTAATTAGGAACCCAATTAACCTTGATAATGAATGCATTCTCTTTTGTGAATTGACAGATTATTCTGATCATAAACTCTGTAGCCACTCAACCCTATCAAATGCCCTTACAACACTGCTATGGGAATGCAGGTAGGATAGTGAAAAAGTATTTAATATCTATCCATCAACACAAACAGAATTTAGCTAATCTAATCTAATCTAATCTAATAATCTAATCTACTCATTCTATGTTTAAGAGCAGCTGTGCAAAATTCCAACAGCCCTGTTACCTCTGTTGATTGTTTAATGAGGTATGGCAACTATGGAAAGGACAAAGTTTCTTTGTTCCCTAAGGCATACTGAAGAAACACCATTCTCCAGTGGTTAACAGCAGAAGTTATATTTAAATTTATTATATTTATTTGTTGCTTGTGATACACGCAAAAGTGCCCCAAAGTGACTTATGGCATAAGACATAAAGACTCCTTATAAAACAACCATAAAACACAATACTTAAACGTGTTCACCAAGGAATATTTATAACCCCCCCGCAAAAGATGAGAACTAAAAGGCCAGAAAATGTAAGTCACTACCCTCCCAATAAAAGTCCTGGGTAACAGAAATGTTTTAGCTTGATACTGAAAAGCAAAAACTGATGGTGCCAGGTGTACTTCCCTGGGTAAAACATTCTATAAATAAAGCCTGTTATTGTTTTGCCAGTTTCTTCACCTCCATCAGAGACATTTTGAGCAGATAGATCCATGGCACTGGAAGAGAGGACATATAAGTTTTTCCCAATGAGATGTTTTTCTGGTCTAATCCCCAGTAGCTGTACCCCCTTGATTTCCAGCTGCACATTTACCTCAGGTAATAAATCTGGGCTCCCACAGTGAAAATCTATCATGTGTACTCAGAAGTAACATTGATTTCAATCAGAAAGGCTATTCCACCCTTTTGAAGCTTAGAGCAGTATAGACTATAATTAAATCATCACCATAATATAAATAAAACCAATGACATAGAATTAAATTTCTAACATCAACTAAAATCAAGAAACATCCTTATAACACCAGAGTCCCATTCGTCCCTATAAACAACTGCAGTGCTTGATTGCACAGAAATGAGGAGGGCCTTTATGCTGGATGGATGGAAAGTGGAGTATAGTTTTGTTCTATTAAGTTCTTTTCCCCATAGCAAACTAGATTTTCCCCGCTTACCTGTTATCCCTCCCGTGACCTTCCAAATCTCCTGGCAAGCACAGTTTCTAGACAAAAAAGCAACCATTCTGAAAGTGAAAACACATACACACACAAAATAGCTTTTGTTACATTTTCTGTATCACAAGGAATGAAAGATTATTGTGACCTCCAACGGTGACAACATGGTTATCATTCTCAGGATTGAATTTATCAAGAAAAATAGTGATAGCAAATCAAAATCAAATACTGACTATTGATAGTTAAGGGTGGTTTTTTTAGCATTTTTTTTGAGGTTTAGGGGAAAGTGCACAAAACATTCAATTAATTTTAAGGCATTCTGACTTATAAACCTGTACACAGTTACTTGGGAGTAAATTCTACTAGATAAATGGGAAATTACGTCTCAGTGTGTATGCACAGAATTGCAGCCTCAACCTATTTGCTTAAATGGGAGTATTTTTGTCCCTGTCCAGCCACTCGGCTTTGTGGATCCCAGCCTTCTTCAATTGTCAACAAACAACTTTTTGTTTTTGATTTTAAATAGTGCTTCAATGAAAGCAAAATAAAGGTGATGCTCTTTCACTGGTTTGATTAAAATACAAGAAGTGCAAGTTACAAAGGAAACTATTTTCTACATCTACTATTGGAAGGGAATGCAATGTCTACAGGTGTACAAGTGTACATTCCCAAATGGTTGGCTATAAACCCTGATCTGCAGCATAGCGAAAAAGCCATTGATTTACATATATTTCAGATGTTGGATTTAAGCAGCAACCCTAGCCACACTTACTTGAAAATAAATCTCATCAAATTCAATAGAATTTACTTCGGAGCAGACATACATTGGATTGCACTATTAGTTTATATTTTTGGTTGTTTACTGTAGATACACTCACACCAATTTAACCTCATGAGCAACAGCACTGCCATTCAACACAAACATAAGCATACTTGAGCACTGAAATAAATAGGGGTGTCTTGCATGTTACATTCAATGAGTGTGTAATCTCTGTACTGTACATAAATAATTGAGCTGTACACTTGCACAGTTATTCACATATAACTTTCAATAGGTGTCCAGTCTGTTTACACATTAGTTGAGCTGTACAAATCAGCATGCATACAAAACAGCCGAACACACACAGGAGCAGCATAATGTGGGAACATTGGACTGAATTTTGAATTTTGGGCCACATTGTAAAGCCACGGGAATATAAAAGTGCGATATAATGTTCAGGTCTTTTCCAACGTCTTTTAATCACCTTATATGGTATGTGTGGAAAGGGATTTGCAGTAATCTGACAGGCTTTTGAACCACTGGCTGCCCATTGAAAAGCAGCTCAAACTTAACACCTGTCAGATTACGGGAAGGGACTTCTGCTCTTTCATTTGTGTTGCTGAAGATTCTCTCCTATCATATCTTTTTCATATTGAATGTGAATACTGTTTTCATTTCGTCTTTGGCTAGATCACATAAGGGATGATCTAGGTAGCACAAATGTATGCATCGTTCTTGGAGAATGGAAAAAAAAGCAGGAATTTCTGCTAGGGGAAAAAAGCCATGCCCCCAGATCCTCCATGCAGGCTTTCTTAGAAGCCTTCTGAACTACTTCAGATCATATAATAAATAATAATAAATTTTATTTATACCCCACCCTCTCCAGCCAAGACCGGGCTCAGGGCGGCTGACACCAGGTATAAAAACAATTGATTGAAATACAACTTTAAAACAAGCTTAAAATACAACATCAAAACATTAAAATGCAGCCTCATTTCAGTAGGAACTCAAATCAAAAACTTTTTTGGGGATGAAAACGTCAAGTCTTCACCAAGGCCAACTATCCAGACTGGTCCTACATGGGCCAGAAAAAAGCCAGGGAAATCCCCAAATAGGAGTTCCATCACAGAAGGAGAAAGGAAAAAGGAAAGAGGGGAGGGGATGAATGATGAATAACTTGAAGAGAATCCTGCTGCATCAGCCCAAGGGCCTATCTAGTCCACCATCCTGTTTTCAAAGTGGCCAACCAAGTAAAAACAAAGGAAGAGCTTGCTGGATCAGTCCAATGGCCCATCTAGTCCAACATCCTGTTCTGACAGTGGCCAAGCAGATGCCTATGGAAAGCCAGCAAGCAGGATCTGATCACAACAGCCCTCTTCCCACTCGATTCCTAGCAAATGGTGTTCAGAGGTTAACAGCCACCAACAGTGGAGGCAGAATATAGCCGGCATGACTAGAAGCCATTGACAGCCTTGCCCCTCCATGTTCCACAGTAACAGTTATTTAGAGAGATGTACTGGAAAAAACCACCATCAAGTGTTAAGTGCCTAACTAAAATAATTAATCTTTGCCCCCCCCCTCTAGCACAATCCTTATTTCTTTAAATCATGAGCCCCTTGGAGACAGATTTGAGAAACTGCTGTAAACTGCTCTGAACCCACAAGATAAAACAGGACATTATATAATTAAACTAGCTTCAAATTTGTTATTGTCCAAGATACAACACACACAGAGAGATTTCTGCAGTAGACCTGCACAGCAGCACAGACAAGTATCCTTCAAAATCATCCCATCATCTTGCAAGAACAGACCATTTAAACAAGGTACTTCTGAGAAAATTAACATACAAAAATCAGTTGAAAGGTATTTCCTTACTGACTACTTTACCTTCATTAAGAACCAAAAGTTATCTGAGAAACTGTGTTGTCAAGCAAAATGTGTCATGTGAATGGTGAACTGGCAAGTTTCAGCTTAATTAGTCATAAGCCTATGGTGCCTATTCAATTAACTATTGCTGCTTAGGGATTTGAGTCTAATAGTCCTCTTAGCCTAGGATTTATGAAACACACATATAATTTATGTTTCATCTTTTTGGAAATAATGTAGAATATCACACCCTCTAATTATACCTCAGGATGTCTCTAGGTGAGAGCCAACTTAGAATTTCTATAATACAGTTTGAATTAGAACATGACTTCTCTTCCTGCACATGGGAAGCTTACTGCTTGTGATTTAGTGGAATGGTTTGCACATAATAAAAAAAGTATTGTTTATCACTGGGATTTGGAATCTGTGGCTCTCCAGATGTGAAACTACCACTCCCTTCTCAAACTGTAATAATACTCAAAAGGTACTTAAAAGTGAGATACTCTCTCTCTCAGCTCTTTTACTCATTCTTCACTGTGGGGCAATATTAACCTATGGCACAGGATTTGCTTCAGGATTACAAAACAAGCCCAAACTCAGTGTTAAAATATCATACCATATTCCTATTTCCGAATAATGCATCTGTTATGCACATGGTCATTAAAAGCTGCAATTTTCCAGCATTTTGGAGCTTGAGTGAATATAGAAAGCCCTTGAAGCAACATGTTAACCTAAGATGTTGATTGTTAATTGAATACCGGTATATACCTCTCACAGAGTTTACTGCTTCTGTTGAAGAGGAATCTTGCTTATGGAACCACAAAGCATTTTGAAATCCGAATAAGCACATACTGATGGGAGGTGAGGTGGCTGGGATCCTTTCGGTTTTCAATATCTAATGTATATTTTAAAATTAAGGCATTTATATAAGGGGAGAGTATAGCACAGGATCAAATGTGTTTTTTATGGTAGCAGTGAAGGTGAGGAAATCTTTCATTCTTTCATTAGAGTTATGGAGACAGGAAGTCTGGAACATAACAATTTTGGAGAAGCTGTCAGAGGAAGTAGAAAAGGCCTAAAGGATAAGCAAACACTGAAGAATTTGAAGAGACTTGGTATAACTTTATTACGTTTGTAACAGAGAACAGAGCAGTTGGAATCCTCCAGAGACCTATGGATTGTTGTGGCAGGACGCATTTTGAGACTGCAGGCAGGTCATGCAACAAAGTGTATATGTAGGAGGGAAGGAACAATTTTCATCTGTTGGAGCAAAAAAAAAAAGAGAGAGGAAAGTATGCTAAAGTATTTCATGTCAATATTGCTTTCTGTGCATTTGATGGTATGTTTACTTTGCATTTGAAAACTCAATTAAAATGATTCATTTTTTAAAAAAAGAAGCTAAGAGTGTACAGTTAACAAAGATCTTAATTATAGTTGGCACAGCGTTCAGATATTTCCTGAACTGAAAATATATCAATTTCTGACTTCAAGTGAGTCTTGGCAGTTAAAATCATTAACAGGTGGAGAGTAGTCCATTTATAAGCCAGTGTGCTAATTCCGGCATTCATTTATTTTAGCATCTTGCCCACAGTGTATGTAAAGATACTTGAGTCAGGGGATTAGATTATAACAACTGCTGATTCTGTGGGGACTAAGTAGACAGAGTGTATGGATAAGAGACTACAGAACAAAGGTGACGTAGTTTGCTGCGTTGAGTTCATCATGGTAGACTTCCCAGAAAATTGCAGTGATTTTGTAGTGGGATTTAAAAAACATTGCTGTTAACTACATTATGACAGTAATTTAGTTTGTTCTGGCTGTAAGATAGATCTTCTGGGAATAGTGTCACTTATTAATTGCAATGTTTATTTAAAAATCATTTCCCAGAGTTCCCTGTGATGAGGGCTTGTTCGTTAAACCACTCTGGAAATTGTAGCTCTGTGAGGGAAATAGGGGACTTCTAATAACAACTCTCAGCATCTTTAACAAGCTAAAGCTCCCATGACTGTTCAGAGTAGCATAATAGTCCTTTAAATGTGTGGTGTGAATGTGACTCTAGTGAGGGAGGGTAAGCATGTAGAAATCAGTGTATCTGGATTTGAATGGGGATTTTCATATGGGTTTGGACCTGTATGTTTCTTCAGCCTTGTTCAGCTGAAGAATACAGTTCCAATACAGCTCCACCTGGCAACCAGTGACACTGCTGATCTGTTGTTTTGAGAGAGCTGTGTGCACCAGGCTTGGATTCTTCCCCTTGCCCTTCTCTTTCCAAGCAGGATGACTGGTGCAATTGCTTCTTATCTGACAGGACGTCAGAGCACAGTAGGATGGATGGATAAATAAATAAATAAATAAATAGGTATTTTATTTATTTAATTTTGGGAATGAATAAGAAAATCACTTATATTAAAAGAAATACTTTGATTAATGTGCCTGGCTTCCTTAGACTTCTATAAGGACAGAATTTCTTCAAACAATAAGTAATTACGGAGTGATGAGCCTCTTTGTGTTTGTTGTCATGGTTTATAATTATAAGCTCTGATCACAGCTTGTTTGGTTGCTCACAGTTCCTGTAACCTTATGCCTCACCAACACCTACTGCAGTCTTATTTCAACTTATGCATTTGATAGAAAGGAATATTTGGTCATAACAGAAAAAAAATTACATGTTCATCCAGGGTTGAGCATGTAAAATGCATGGTGAGGTTGATTGGCCCTGTCTATCTAATCATAACATCCACAGCCAAATATTTTTTCTCTCAGTTATAGGTTTTTTTAAAAAACGCTTTGCCATTTGTATAATCAACAGTTCAGACAGGTCTCAGAAAAGTTGAAGCAAAATAATAGAGATCTTAAAAACAATAGCAAACACTGGAATTCTATATGAAACACATTTTGGGTGCTCCAAACATTTTTGACATTACCTCAGTGATCTTTACAACACCACTCTGCAGTAGGCTCATGTTATTATCTTCATAAACAAATTATACAAATCCAAATACATGGGGTGGAATTCAACATTAAGTGGATGGAATGAGGTCTCCTCATGCAACAAGACTTTTGGCCCTCTCCCCCTGTGCGCACTCTAAAGCTGTTATGGGGGTTCCCCAATCCTCCAGAGAAGATTTAGGGTGCATGGGAGGAGAGAAGGAAATCCTGTTGCGTGAGCAGACCTCGTTCTGTGCACGCAACAACTTAGTTGAATCATCCCATGGCCAAGATGTGATAGAAAATTCCCTGTTTCCCCTCTCTCTTCCACCTCCTTGTTTGCCAAATCCCTTGCACTGTTCCTCATGCTATGCAGTGGCTGTCAGTGAACAGTCATGCAGCAGTGCCACTCAGAGCAGCTGACCTGCATTTTGGAGAAAAGGAATAAGTTTTTTCTTTGCAGAGCTGTGCATCACCATTGCATCTCTTCTTTCCCTCTCTGCAGCTGTATGATGAGCAGAGGTTCATTCAGTTACAGCACTCTTAGTTCATGTATCCTTTTAGCAAGGAAACATTATGGATACTTGACTAATAGCTTTTTCCATGTAACCAGCAGCTGTGCTTGTTCATTAGTGTCCCCACCCCTCTCTCCAAATCTGCAGTTCTACAGCATGTAAAGGAAGTTTTCATTAGATGGATGTTGCTATGCTAACATTCGCTGTCTGTTTTACAATGCCAGAATTTAAGATGAATTCATAAGCATACACATACCTGTCAGTGAACAGCATGGGGTAGAATGCTTCGATATGATCAAGACTATGTCCCCAAAGTGAAGCTGTACTTACTGAAAAGTGTTGTGGAAATGGAAGATTGTCTTACATTTCCCTTAAGGAGAAATACATTCAGTATATCTTTTTGAAGTCCTGTTTGTTCACAGTGACATTATACCATCAATATGCTACCACCTACTGATATTCTAACAGAAAAACAGACAAGTTGCTGAGTATTGTACAAATACCCAAATATTTTTATATAAAATCTTTGGATTATTTGTAGCATGCTGGGCACCTCAACGTCGAATGTAACAGGAAAAAACTTAACATCAGAGGTATATAACACATTTCTCACTAAATAAATACATATCTATATGATACCTTTCTCCTTGCCAGTCTTGTAAGACTAACAAATGTACTTGTAAGTTGTTCCACTGAATGTAATGGGGCTGATCTAATATTGATGAACATGCATGGTAAAAGGGAACTTGTTGTAAACATAGATACTTGGCTGCCAGAGAACTCTGCAACTGTTAAACTACTTGAATTCTCTTACATTCCATAGTTCATAAAACTAAGCTTGCACATCCATCTATTGGGTGTATTTTAACCGATGTGGTTTGTACCACTGAGACCTGGATAGGGGAACTAGACACTAGTTTACATTGGACTTTCCCCTTGTAATTGTTTCATTATTTAGAAGAGCATAATCTGCTTGATCAACGAACTCTTCAAGCTGCATACAAATAAAATGATAAAATCCACAAACCAGTTAAAAACTCCAGCTATGTGCAGAACCATCACTATTACAACACAGATAAAATAAACCCTTAAAAAACATAGCTAGCTAAATTATAGGTCTGACTGAAGCTGATGGCAGATGGAATGATTTTTATTGTTCTTCAGTTCATCAAAGTTCTGACAAACGTCACCGTTTTAAATAATAGCTTGTTGTTCCTAGCATATTTCTTAGAGGTCCAGCTGTTGTCTTTGCTTCTGACTCCCCGAGCCAGCTTTGCAAAGGTTTGAACTCTGGCTCATCGAGCCTTTATAACCTGCTTCGCTATAAAAATTCATGGGGGACAATGCATTATCAAGTTGGATCAATTTGCTGCTCTTAGCGCATTATCACCTATGGGAAAGGAATAAGGCTGCATTTGAAAAGGGCAGGGAAACGATAAGATCCCAATTTTATAATAGTACAAGGTGAGCAAACAATAATGGTGCAGCCAGTCTGACTAAAATCAATGAGACAGACAGGAAGAGAATAATGGCGCTCCAAGATCTGCTGCTAAAATGGATATTTACCCACTCATAACAGGCATTTAGAGCCAAAGGGAAGCTGTGTAACACTGGAGTGGCAGCAGAGCTAAGGTGTTTTGCTCAGGAGCAACTCTGTGGGCATCAGGGAAAGGTGGGTGTGGGTGGGGAAGAAGCCTTCATTTTATACTTATCAGACTTTCCACAATGTAGCCTGAGAAGAATAAGCACCTAGCAGTATCTTTCAGTATTCTTAACTCTGAATAGCAACTGGAGGTAGTAAAAGGCATTGATAATTTGAGCAGGGGTTGCAGGGAGTTAAGGACTTGAAGACAATATGGGAAGTCTCTGTATCTAAGTCAGCTAAAATCCAGTAATGCAGTTACTCCAGTTGGCATTTGCTTATATATTTAGATAAGCAATCCTATATTTTCATTTTGCTGGGCCTGGAGATCTACTGGTTGTGTGCCAGCAAATCTGGTGTATGCTCAGCCCAGGAAGGGAAGGGAATAGCACATAACAAGAAAATTCAAATCCACCAGGGAAACAACAGGCACACCCACAGCATTCCTGGGAATGTCACCCATACCCACCGATAAGGGTCTATGAATTTTGGATTCTAAGGCAGTAATATTGGTCTGCAATCGTCTACTGATTAATACATCCTGCCATTTGAAATTGGCTTTGATGCCTTTGCACCATGAATAGAAACACTTCACATTTTAGTTTCCTTCTGCTGGAAGTCAGGGTAGGGGAAAGGAAGAAGCGTTTTTGATGTACGCTTTGGTATAAGTACAGTGGTACCTCTGGATATGAACGGGATCTGTTCCAGATCCCCGTTCGTATCCTGAAGCGAACATAACCTGCACCTGTGCGGGTCGCGATTCGCCGCTTCTGTGCATGCGCGTGACGTCATTTTGACTGTCTGTGCATGCACGAGCAGCAAAACCCAGAAGTAATGCGTTCTGTTACTTCTGGGTCGCCGCGGGGCGTAACCTGAAAGTGTTCAACCTGAAGCATATTTAACCCGAGCTTTGACTGTACACCAATACCTTAATCCTGCTAAAGTCAAGAACTCTTTGAGGCCCATTAAAACTGTAAGTTAGTAATGACTAACCTGTCACTTTGGGACTTCAGGGCAAATATTTTTCTCAGGATTAGTGCCAGAAGCTATATCTTAGGGTGATGAAGCTCAATATTATGGAGGTTTTGCCCATATATGTACTTCTAAGCAAATCAGTGCTGATTTCAGCTTTGAGGAGGGGGCTTGAGCAAGATGTCCCTTGAGGGGGCACCTTTCCCTAAATGGGTCTACCTCCTGGTAATTCACTTGCCCTCTGCCTCTGGGCCTAATTTGCATCATCTCCCAGTGGAACCAGACAAGGAAGGGAGAGGAGAAAAGCTGTAGCTCAGTGGCAGATCATCTGTGAAAGTTCCCAAGTTCAATCCTCAGCATCTCTATGTAGGACTAGGAGAGAACACTGTCTGAAATTTTTGGAGAGCCACCACCAGATAATGTAAATACTGAGCTAGATGGACCAACAGTGTGACTCAGTATAAGGCAACTTCCTGTGAGGCTACTTCTCATTGCTTGCATGCTCAGAGTGGCCAGTCAACAGGGCCATGGTAGCAAGGAAGAGAAGCAAGAGAAATAAGGTTCCAGGAGTTGGTGTTGCACCCCTGTTGAGTGAAGATAGGTAGGCACCCAGCGATGCTGAGCCCTGATGCCATCCCCAATGTAAGGTAAAAGATAGAGATTCAGAGTGCAAAATTTCTCATGCTGCTCTGAATTTGCTCTAAGGCATCTAGGCAAATAAAATCATAGTTTTGTTGAGAAGCCAATGGTCCTTTTGGAATCTCAGACTAAGTGCTGGGAAAGGAAAAGGTCAGAGAAGCAGGAATCAGAATGCTTACCAATGAAGCAATCACTTTTTTAAAAAGCTTCTCTGGTTCCTCTTTACAGCCGTGAGATGAACAAAATCCCAAAGCTATCCCTTCCCAAACAAAGCATGTTTAATTCAGTCACTCTGTAGCCTTGACTTGTATAGATTTGAAATGCAGCAGTTGAGGAGCACTTGGCAGGGAAACCGCCACTCATGGAGCCCATTTGCAAAGGAGCCAGACAGACTGACAGGAGGGGAAGTCTGAGTCATAGAAGAGGATGATACAGAAATAAGTCAGTGCGATTAGAATTAGTAGTTCAGCAGGTCTCTTAGGAGGAAGAGAGGGTGTTGAGACACTGCATACAAATAAACAAAATGCTTTGCTCTGTGGAGATAAAGACTAGTGAATGAGAAGACAAAAGCAATAATATAAGAAACCATAATAAGAGTGACTCTTCAACATTTGCTGTTCTGGTGCATTCCTCTTCTACTCCCAACATGTTTCATGAGGGAGCTGTATTGTTCCCCAGTTAGCCCCAGTTTCCTAGTCTTGGGTGGGAAGAGATGTGCAAGCCCTGAGCTAGGACTAGCAGTGGTCAAATCTGTCATTTTCGGTTCCTTGCAGTGTCTCTGGTCTCATCATCGATTCTCCACAGTTCTGCATCAGTTAGCTTTTAAAAATGAAGTGTATGTATTGTGGTATATGTTGGTGTTAGCCTAGTGAATATAATTCTGCTAAATGAATGTCTTCTGTGGTGAACTTAACTGCTTGACTGAGCTTCCGTGGCACGTACACCCAACACATCAACATATATACACCCCCATAAATAAAGAAAAATAATAAAACTTGGATTAGGCTAGAATCTTATATTCATAGGATACAGGGAACCTCCTGTTCTGCAGGAAGAGAGGAAGGTCTGCCTTCAAGTGCCTCCTCAGCATGGTGGCAGAAAGCTCTGCCACCATCATACCAATGTCATCAGCATTCTGATGATGGTTCAAACCTACAACAGAGGCATTCTGGGAATGTGTCGGGGTAAATCAGGAGAGGTGTTGATTCTGCCAGATCCAAAGCCCGCACCCGCATCTCTGGACACTCAGTGTAAGTTTCAGGCCTGTTTGGTTTGTTGCTTTTGATTGGTATATTCTTTGGTCCCTTTAGACGTCCTTTTTTTTTTGGAGGAAAAATGAGGTACAAACACAAAATGAAATGTCTCTAGATCAGGGAACAGGGGCCTTCTTGTGTTTGGCTGAGATAATATACACTGAAGCTGCATGGTAGACAGACTTTATATCTTTCTACTTGCACCTATTATTCAACAGCGGGGATGGAAGCGCATTGTGCAAATATATCAGAAAAGGTAGTACAGCAGAGGGGGAAGACTAAAGCTTATTTGTGTGAAATGAAGCTCCTGTATTGGGGTGCATACTATTAAAATTGAGCACTGATGTGATTTGCCATATTTGCAATTAGTTTTATGTTAGAAAATATTTCTCAAAATACCTTTTTTAAAATAAAAAGGAGAATGCTGTGGTATTCATTTTGTTTCAGTTTTGCTGAGTTTGGAATCTGTAGCATTCATTATCCAAATGTTATATTTGCTTTTTAGAGAAAACAAGCCATTAAAGAAAGTTATTATATGGAAGTAGCCAGGCTCTTTATCTTAAAACGCATGCACGCATGCAAACCCCCCTGAGCCTCTGAGGACCATCTGCTGTATATAATGGATGAGGAAATGTTACAATGTGAACTGCATTCTCTTTGATTTAAAGCTTTTGTGCTGGCAAGCAAATACATTTGATATATATTTTTAATATTGTATTTGAACGTAAGCTACCAAAGGAAGGAGTGAATTAACGTATGGTTTAGGGTGTCTCCACTCCAAAATGTTCATCTTGCACAAGAACCACAGAAGCCCAAAGATAATTTTATTTATTCCCACCCATACTGCGACTTGACATGGTTGCAAGGCAATTAAGAGCAATTTTCATATCTAGTCAATTCAATGGAATATGACACTGGAACATAATACTGCCTCCCCTGACTAGTGGCAACTCTACGGTGTCTAAGAAAGGAATTATTCCCAACCTTACATGGATGAACCTGGGACCTTCTGCATGCAAAGCATATTTTCTACCATCAAGCTTTGGCCTTCCCCCTATTAATCATATGCTCAGGGTGACATCTGGTTCATTTGTGAGATCAGAGAGGTTGAATGGATTTAATATAACTTAATGTGTGGTCAAAATAAATGCCTCTCAGCTTGTTACCTAAGTCCAGTAGGACGTTGCTTTCTGTAAATAGCTCCATACCATGTAGTCAGCATATAGTCGCTGGTGGCTCTGGTGTTGTGAAATTCCATCCTTGCTGATGTACCAGAGACCCCTTCTATACTGATGTTCCACAGCTTTTGAAGACATGCCTATATCCATAGGCATTCTCTTGATTTCTTGAGCTGGATCTCCTCTTTTACCCATTGTGTTATTTTAATGGGATTGTTTTACTGTGCATTTTAAGCATGGTGTATTTTTATTGCATGTTTAACAATGCTGTGTAATAGATTTTTATATTTCGTTAACTGTTAGGAAGCTGATTTTGACAGTTAGTGGTATAGAAATTTAGCAGCATCAACAATGCACTCTTACTTATCTCTACTGAAGTCCAGAAACCTAAAACTACAAGCAACCCCCTAGATATTTTGTAAGGGTGGGTGCTTATAGTCTAGTTCTGGTTATTGGTAAATTACATGTTTGGACATCTAGGCATTAGGTGGCAATGTGCAAATGCACAGCTTCTGACATATCAGGATCTGATGTAGCATTCTGTTACACTGACACTTCAAAATCTCTTCTAGTGAAATGACCGCATTGCTAAAATTGTGTTCTGTGGAAGGCGCATGATGTAGCAACTTTGGGTCTGGGTCAGATCAGTGCTTGGACTGGGGTGAGTGGACCACTTAGGAACTCTGATCATACTACCTTGGGTTCCGTCATGGAAGAAAGGTGGAATATAAAGGCAATACAATGAATAGAATCTAAGCCTTTGTTTGTTTGTTTGTTTGTTTGTTTTGTTCCGTCAGTTATCTGTAGGAAATGATGCGTCCTAGTGTTGAATAAACCAGAAGAATTGTGTTGCATTCCTTGACAATGCCCTAAAGTTCAGGGTAGCCATAACTGACTGACTGCCCTGATGTTGTTGTTTTTGATGTTGGTGAGGGACTTGTGAGAAAACCTGATAGAACCTGCCTAATAAGCAAACTTTCTTATGTTACAAGCTACTCTAGAATGTGACTAGGTGGGTGCATCTAGTTGATTAATGGACTTTGAGAAATTGCTGCTTTCTCTATTTTGCTCTCATTCCCATCTCTAATTATACCACTAATATATCACTGACTCTTGTCCCCTACCCAAACATGCACTCAGCATAAAATGATCCCTCTCCAACTCAGGTTTACCATAGTGACAAATTTTAGGAACAAGCCTGCATGGAAAAACAAACTCCTCCAATGTGGTAAACTCTGGTTTGGATGGGCCAGCATGTAGCGACCGAGTGTTGCAGCACTAATAACACCATTTACGTGACTCCATTTCATTGTTTGCTGAAAACTCCCTTCTCACCAAATGTACTTAAAATAGATGTTGCAACATATCTTACATTCAAAGGCAAAGGGTTATGCAGAATGTTTTCCATAATAAGAAAAAGTCCTCTTGGGACTAATAAGGGTCATGCTGGATTTATACCAGATGCAAGAAAGGTACTTGTTATAATGCAATTGGGAGGGGCAGACAGTCTTCAAAACCTTCAGATGCCCTAATCGCTGCGTAATGTTTAGGCACTGAAATATGATGGGGTCTTGCTTTATAAGTCCTGAGGATGGCATTTTTGTGTGTGTAGTCAGATTGTTGCACTTGACTTTCTGCTTTCAGGCTAGGCTCCCTGTTTTGCATGAAGCTGCTTGGGCTTGTGAGATGAGAGGGAGATGTTGGGAAGGGGTCTGGCAGTGGAGCCACCTGCCTACCACATAGCAGACCCTGTGTTTCTCTCTTTAGCTAAATGACCTATTACTAGTTAGCTGTGGAGGGAGCAGGGCTTGGAGTTGACTAGAGCGAAGGCTTCCTCCATCTGGGCTGTTTATTGGGTCTTTGCCCAGCCTCATTGGAAATTGACATGGTCAACGGCGGTGGGAGGGAATGGTAGGCAGACCCAGCTGACATAGGTGCCCTTTAGAATGCAAGCAAAGGATGCCAGCAGAAGAGAGCAGGTGGCCTCAGTGGCCTACTCTCTTGCTGTTCACAGGAACCAGGAGGAATGGTTTCTGCCAACAGTAACCAAAGGCTGGAGAAGCCTGGACACTGAGGCATGCTTGGTGTAGGTACAGTGGTACCTCAGGTTAAGAACTTAATTCGTTCTGGAGGTCTGTTCTTAACCTGAAACTGTTTTTAACCTGAAATACCACTTTAGCTAATGGGGCCTCCCGCTGCCACTCAATTTCTGTTCTAATCCTGAAGCAAAGTTCTTAACCCGAGGTACTATTTCTGGGTTAGTGGAGTCTGTAACCTGAAATGTCTGTAACCTGAAGCGTCTATAACCCGAGGTACCAGTGTATTTTATTTTCAGGATAAACAGGACTCTGTTTTTGCACCCACCCACCATTTTTTATTGTTCTCTAAGGTGTGGAGGGAAGGATAAACTGGGACATTCTGGGATCAAATCGAAAACTGGAACAGCTTCTGTAATTCCGGGACTGTCCCTGGAAAATAGGGACACTTGGAGGGTATGGCAGGATGGTGTTTCTCTTAACTCTCTGTGTGGTGCTTGTTTGAGATTTTAGCAATCCTAACTCTGCCCCCCCCCCAGCTTAATGGCCGCTTGAGGGCATTCCACTGGTTATCTACCAGCAGTACTTCTGTCTGCACATTAGTGGGGAGGAAGGAGGAGCTCCACACCAGTTGAGTGATGCTGGCATTACTCTGCAGTTAGTAGCCAGTGAGAGACTGGCAGGGCTGAGCAGAGGGATGTCTCTATTCAGTTCAGCACAAGGCTTTTGGATTGTTCTCTTAGTCATCTCTAGCCAGCTTTTCAACAGCTGTATCAGATAGGGATGCAGGAAAAAAAATTCCTTCCACTTTTAAAGCAAACAGACCTAATGTGCTGGCCCTCAACTTAGTTGCATTCCCATCTACGTAAATCAATCAGATTATGCACTTCAGTAAATTTTGCAATGCAGCAATATCACTTTAACAAGAGAGAGCATTTTACATGAAAAAAATACACCAGTAATGTTGCCTGCATACACAGCTGCCAGAATGGATGATATATTTATAATTGTTTCATGGTTTCATGGTGCTTGATTGCCCTTTTAAAATATAA
The DNA here is from genome assembly GCF_964106915.1 of Podarcis gaigeae. Lineage (NCBI taxonomy): Eukaryota > Metazoa > Chordata > Lepidosauria > Squamata > Lacertidae > Podarcis > Podarcis gaigeae. The sequence continues at coordinate 58,021,976 of NC_139679.1, forward strand.
TTTTATATTGTACACCTGTTTTGATATTTTAAAAAAGATATAAAATGGGATATAAGTATTACTAAATAAAATTAATCATTACAAATATATGTATATTTTAGAGCAGAATGCTTTGAAAAGCATACAAAATGCAAATTTTAGGAGAAGAATGCATATAAAATGTGCACAATTTAAATGCAAATTTTCTGTACTTTTTTTTTTTTTTACAAAACATGGGATGGAACAGACTTGAGTACATGCAAAATGGACAAAGAAGGAGAACGGGATGATGCATCTGTCCTTAGTCTCAGAGGATGGGGCTGCCTTAGCACAAGGAACAGCATTGCCTTCCAGTCACAAAGAAGTAGAGAGGCATATTTGGTAGAATATTCAAGTACGCTTATTATGACCCAGTACATGATTTACATGCACTACAGAGGGAATATATTGGAGTTTAGACACCCGCAGGTCACTGGAGCCAGAACAACCCCTATGAGATGAATAATTCTCTTGGCTTTTTCTGTAAGATTTGCAAGCACTCTTGTCAAACAGGCAGAACTGGCAATGAACTGGGGCTAGCAATGGGATGCTCTGTCTAGGTGGATATACAAGTGACCTTTTTCTTGATACAGTTGGCCTGAAACCACCTGTACCATCCACACACACATGGGGAGAATGTGCCACTTCTATGCTTCCCTATATAGCTCATGAGGTGCAGGTTTGTGGTAAAAATGGTCTCGATGCCTGAATTTACAGTGGAGATTATCTGTTCCCTCCTTGCTAATAGACTCACATTCATGTTTTGGATTGACTTCTGGAAGCAGATGACATTTAAATCAAGGACTAAACGATTGCTGTGCTTCCCAGTATATGAAAAAAAAATCCTGTAATCAGCATTTTCCTCACCCTTAATGCTGGAAACACTCTCCTCTACTAGGTATATAAAAACTTCTTATTCTGTCAAACATTTAATAGATGGATATTTGTTATCTTTACACTCCAGTGTAATGATCACTGCTAAAGCTGAGAGGGTTACTGGCTACTGACAAAAGGTAAGAGGATAAGACACTGACAAACAGAAAGTGTTGCTTAAGCTTGATGGCTCTCAGTCTCTTCAGCTCAGCTGTAAATTTGCTTTCAAAGAGAACAAGCACAAACAGAGATACCCTGGATAAAGAAGCCAGGCTCGGTAAGAGGCTTTTGAAAATTGGTGCAGATGCTTACATGAAACACGTGACATCCAGTTGTTTGCGGTTCTTTGAGGGAAGAGAAGAAAAATGTTGAATAGGCTCATGGGCGTAGCCAAGCGGGGGGGCAGGGGGCAGCTCCCCCCAAATCAAGTAAAACAATAGAAATAACTAACTAACCAATTACATCAGTTCTGCCCCCCTAACAAAAGCCCTGCCCCCCTTAACCCAAGTCCTGCCCCTCCTAATAAAAATCCTGGCTATGCCCATGAAGAGATTGCAAGAAGAAGAAAGGGTTATAGTGGCAAACCTCATTATGTCTCTGCTGAAACTTCATTGCCAAGTCAACATACGATGTATGAACAAGTGTTTCAAGGTGTGCAGATTATAACAGGGCCACACATGCTTTTCTGCAGACAAGGTTAAAATCTGCTTGTCTTTTTCTTGTTTCTGATGAATTGCATTCTTTCAAGATAGCCACTGCTCCCTTCTTCTCTCTCCATTCTGTATCAGCCAGCCCTAGGCCTAAAGGGAGTGGTGTGCAATGGGTGGAGCTGTGACCTATAAAACACAAGAAAACAATTATTTAGTGCATGGACCTTTTCCTACAAGGAGCACAGGGCAGCATCACAGGTTAATTCTGTGTCCAGGGCAGCTGTTTATCAGCTCCATCTGGTATGCAGGCTGAGACCCTACCTGCCTGCGGACTGTCTTGCCAGAGTGGTGCATGCTCTAGTTATCTCCCGCTTGGACTACTGCAATGCGCTCTACGTGGGGCTACCTTTGAAGGTGACCCGGAAACTACAACTAATCTAGAATGCGGCAGCTAGACTGGTGACGGGAGTAGCTGCCGAGACCATATAACACCGGTCTTGAAAGACCTACACTGGCTCCCAGTACGTTTCCAAGCACAATTCAAAGTGTTGGTGCTGACCTTTAAAGCCCTAAATGGCCTCGGTCCTGTATACCTGAAGGAGCGTCTCCACCCCCATCGTTCAGCCCCGACACTGAGATCCAGCGCTGAGGGCCTTCTGGCAGTTCCCTCATTGCGAGAAGTGAGGTTACAGGGAACCAGACAGAGGGCCTTCTCGGTAGTGGCGCCCACCCTGTGGAACGCCCTCCCTTCAGATGTGAAGAAAATAAGAAGCTATCTTCTTTTTAAAGACATCTGAAGGCAGCCCTGTTTAGGGAAGTTTTTAATATTTAATGCTGAATTGTTTTTAACACTTGATTGGAAGCTGCCCAGAGTGGCTGGCGAAACTCAGCCAGATGGGCGGGGTATAAATAATAATAATAATAATAATAATAATAATAATAATTATCCATGGTTCTCTACTTTATTTAATCCCCACATCAATCCTGCAAGGTAAGTTAGGCTGAGAGGCAGTGCCTGGCCCAGGGTTCAAGTCCCCTTTTGGCCATTTCAAATTACAAATTTATGTCAGAAGCAAGGAATTATTTGGTTAATCAAGGTGGTGTTCTGCTATTGCATCCAGTCGGTGCAATGACGACTTCTTGTGCAACGAGACTTTCCCCCCTCTCCCGCCTTGCCCTTTCCAAATCTGTTCCAGAGACAAAGGTGGTGCATGAGGAGAGGGGAGAACATTCTGCTACACCAGGAGAAGTTATTGCACTGATGGAGCAAGAGACTTAGCACTGCTTTGAATCCCACCCATAATCTTGGGTATTTTCAAATAAATATAAAATTTTATTCACAAATGAATCTAAAGAAGGTACGCTACACACTGGGACATGAACAGTGTACAGTATGCATCATTTCATTGCAATATTTATGGGTTGTTTCCCCCCACTTCTATTCATCCATGTTAGGTGGTTCCTCGTAACTCTTACACACCAACAACGAGGAATAGCAATAATTCCGAAGAATCATCAAACTGCATTTGTACATACGTCTACCTAGTGATGTTAAATTCTCAAGAATAATCTTTTGGATATTGAAAACACCAAACTTGGAAACCTGAAGGAGCGTCTCCACCCCCATCGTTCTGCCCGGACGCTGAGGTCCAGCGCCGAGGGCCTTCTGGCGGTTCCCTCATTGCGAGAAGCAAAACTACAGGGAACCAGGCAGAGGGCCTTCTCGGTAGTGGCGCCCACCCTGTGGAACGCCCTTCCAGCAGATGTCAAAGCAATAAACAACTACCTGACATTCAGAAGACATCTTAAGGCAGCCCTGTTCAGGGAAGTTTTTAACGTGTGATATTTTACTGTATTTTTGGTTTCTATGGAAGCCGCCCAGAGTGGCTGGGGAGGCCCAGCCAGATGGGCGGGGTATAAATAATAAATTATTATTATTATTATTATTAGTAGTATTATTAGTATTATTATTATTATGTTTAACCATTTTAAACCATTTTAAAGTTAAAAGGTGATGGCACCAGTAATTGTCTTGTTAAGGTTTGGTATAAGGAAACTCAGTAGTTAAATCATATTTTATTCTTCCATTAGAATATGTACATGTTATAGGACAAGTCAAAAAATACAATTGGCATGTTAAGGTTTGATACAAGTAAATTCAGTAATAGGCTATCTTGTGCTTCTAATAGCTCTAACACTTAATAACTGTTTTAGTGACTAAAACACAGCTTGATAAACAAAACTATATGGATGCATATAAAAAAGAAGCCATTAACATTAAATATACCTGTACTATCATTGTATGATAATGTATTTCACTATGTCAGTCTCTGGTGAATGGCACCTTGTACCATTGAATGGCACTGCAAAAACTAGTTACTGGCACTAAATAAAAATATAGAAACAACTGTTTAAATTAAGGCCACCTCACATGCTGTTACACATAATTGTTTAGGCCTAGGTACTTTATAAAGCATTAAAGCTACTTTCTGTAAAAAATAAATAAATCACACTGTATGGCCAAGGGTGTAGAATTGCTAAGAATAAGGCCACAGCAAAATAGAAAAAAGGCTATTACATATAGTTGAAATACATACGAATTCAAATGTTCATCAAATTAAATGAATAGCATATTTAAAACAAAAAATAAAAAACAACAAAAATAAAAAATAAAAAATAAATGTTTTCTGTAGCTCACATTTCAGAACTGCCAATGGTGAATGACACAATGCCCAGTAATGTAACTGGATCAAAAAACCCCCAAACATTATTCATTACTTACACTGGCAATATCACAGCTTGACTTATTATTTACTAGATTTTTAAAATGTGGATTGTAAAACTGGTTCTTACATTAGCGTGTACAGTTTGTGGAGAATATTCTCTGGAGAATTTTCTAGCAGAGAATATTGTCAAGAATATTCTCATTCTCAAGAATATTCTCACCTCACCTCACTACGTCTAGCCTTGAAACAGCTATACTACTGCTTCTTCTTTTTTTCAGGTGTAGTACTGGAGAATGGTTTTTTTATTTTATATTAAGAAAATCACTTTGCTACACAAACCTAATTGCTTCCCATAAGGATAGGAAATGAGCACTTGTGTGAGATGAGCTCCTTCTGTAGAGGGATGAAGTTAAATCTGTGCATTCCTAAATGGCAACCATTGGCTGTTCTGCTTTTCTGCTCCAGCAAAGCCTAAAGGGTCACATTTCTCCAAGACGTAAAAGCCAAAATACGTGGGGTTTGTTTGCATCAAACTAAGAGGATTGAAGGCAAGCCTGTCACTCCAAACAGAATACTAAATAGTAGTGCATACCAATGCCAAGTTCAGGGGGAAGAGCAGAGATGAAAACTACATTCTAGACTGCAGTTTTCATACAGTTTGCAGTTTCCATACATTAAAAAATCCTTCTTTTCCTTTTTCCTTTTTCTACTGACCACTCCAGTGAAGGTGAACTAAGGACTAAGAACCTTCTTATTCCTTTTCCTTTTTTATTGACCAACATTAATCAATGACTGGTATTGATCATTCCAGTGAAGGTGACAGGTCCACACTAGTTCAATGAAGTTTGCTTGTAAGGCTAGATTGCAAATGACTGAACTATAGAGTATCATGAGATGTTGTCTTTCTTTCTTTCTTTCTTTCTTTCTTTCTTTCTTTCTTTCTTTCTTTCTTTCACTAATGCACATGGTTAACTGGCAGCAATGGCATCAGTGTTAGATCTTGATTTCCAATTCTAGAGAAAGTAACAGATGCTAGGTATATAAAGGCTTCTGACCCCAAAGAACGAACACTTTCAATTAAGGAATCTGCATGTTTTGCTTACTGAAACAACAAAATGCTATTTGGGCTACAATCATTTCCTCAAACCATGGTCACTAAGTCTTTGTTCATAATATATATGAATATTAACACAAGCTGTATCAGGGCACCTCATGTTTCCGCTTGCCTGCATATTAAAATAATATGCATTCTGTCTTTAGGAGAAGTATACTTTATATGCACAAAATAGGGCAGGATATCGCAAATGTGTTCCCCTGTTGTTGAAGGAATTGCACTGGCTACCAATTAGCTGCTGGGCTAAGTTCAAGGTGCTGTTTTTGGTGCATTAAAACCCTATGCAGCCTATATGACTCCCTATATACCCAGCTGATTACTGCACTCTGCAGGTGAGGTCCTCCTGCAGATGCAATCTTATCAAGAGGTCGGTTCCACACAGTGTAGGACTTGGGCCTTTAGTGTGGTGACACCTCCCCTTTGGAACTCTCTTTCCGTTCTTTGCTGTCAGTCGCTGGAACTTCCCTCTTCACTTCTGTGTCAGAGAGGGCTCTGTGAAGATCAAAATAATGGTGGTAGAAGCAACCACATGTAGTGCTCTTTCAGGGACAATTTGAATGGGAAACATTCTCTCAGGTTACAGGCTGGGTAGGATGCAAGCTGGCCCATGGGCAGAAACCTGCAGTCCTTCATGTGTTACTGGACTACAACTCCTGTCATCCTTCATTGGCTGGTGGGAATTGGATTCCAGCAATGCCTGTGGAGCCAGAGGTTCCCTGTTCCTGCCTTAGGAGCTACAGTGTGATGGCAGAACATGAAAGGCCTATACTGAGCCACATACACTCAGACTAGCATGCTTGCTGCAGCCTTTCAGCAGCCTTTGTAGATGAAAATGCTCTGAGAACGTATTTTTCTTCAAACAAGATTATCCCAATGTCGTATCCTTTGAAATACGTTTCCATTTCACCAATTTGCGTCCATAAACAATAAATATGTAGAAGCAGCCACCATCTGTCTGACAACATTATCTTAGGTTATTGGTTTGGGGCCTGAATGCATTTTGTGTTCAGAAGATCAGACAAGCTGTCAATTTAATTGGACTTTTTATCAAACCTGTTTCTTTCCTTTCTCTCCCCTCTCTCTCTCTCTCTCTTGGCAATAGCATGACTGAAAAGCCCAGTTTTATGACTCCCCTCTGTGGAGTTCTTCACCACAATGGTTTGTGCACATGGTGATTCATGGCTGTGTTATTGTTAATATTGATCTTTTTTTCTTTCCCTTCTGAAGTGATTTGTTGAAAGTGTAGGAGGACTGAAAGACACCTGGGCAGGATGCTTTCTTGCTTTTTATTAGAAGCACAATAGGGGAGGGGAAACAATTGTGTTTGGGGGCAAATGGGATGCACTTTCATAACAAGCACAGATATTATGCATAGCAAGTTAAATACTTCTCCTTTTTTGGTGATCACTCGTACCTGAGTAAGATTGTCTTCCATGACACGGTCCTAACAGTGAGTCCGTAAGTGACTGTCGAGGCCAATTCTGGATCTACATGTCCTTCCACAGTGGGGACATAGGTTTCCGGGTGGGAGTTGATCACAGTGAGGGTTTGCTAAATGTGCCTTCCTCTTTGCACGTTTCTCCCTTTCGTCCTGAGTTTGAGCGTCTTCAAAGTCCATGAGACCTTTGGTAAAGGCTGTTCTCCAATTAGAGTGCTCTCAGCCCATTGTTTCCCAATTGTCTATGCTTATACACTACATTTTTAAAGATTTGCCTTGAGAGAGTCTTTAAACCTCTTTTGTTGACCACCAGCATTACGCTTTCCATTTTGAAATTTGAAATAGAGTAGTTGCTTTAGTAGATGATAATCAGGCATCCGAACAACATGACCAGTCCAATGAAGCTGATGTTGAAGAATAATTGCTTTAACACTGCTTCTTTCAGTACACTGGCATTAGTTCACCTGTCTTCCCAAGTGATGTGTAAATTTTTTTGGAGACACCGTTGTTGGAGATGGTGTTTATTAGTGGTCCATGTTTCACAAGCATACAGTAAGGTTGGTAGGGGGAATAGCTTTGTAAACAAGCATTTGAGTTTCCCTGCAAATGTCCCAGTCCTCAAACACTTTGCACTTCAGTCGGGAGAAAGCTACACTCACAGAGCTCAGGCGATGCTGGATTTTGGCATCAATGGTGGCCCTTGTGGAAAGATAACTGCCCAGGTAGGAGAAGTGACCAACACTTTCCAATGTTACACCATTGAGTTGGATTTGTGGCACTGCAGAGGGGTTGTTTTGTGCTTGTTGGTGCAGCACTTTAGTTTTTTGGATGTTGAGCAATATGCCAAGCTTCTGTGAAGATATTTAGGATGGTTTGGAGGTCATCCTCTGAGTGTGCACACACTACATTGTCATCAGCATACTGAAGCTCTATGATGCAAGATATGGTAACCTTACTCTTTGCTTTCCACCTATGCAGATTAAAGAGCTTTCCATTTGTTTGATATATAATTTCTCCTCCGGTGGGGAGTTTCTCTTCGATAAAATGTAGGATCATGGCAATGAAAATAATAAATAGAGTTGGGGTGGTAACATAATCCTGTTTAACATTTGATCCCACTGTGAATGGCTGATTTTGAGAGCCATTGTTATCTGTGACTGTTGCTGTCATATTATCCTGGAGAAGCCGAAAGATGTTCACAAATTTATCTGGGCATCTGATTTTATGATTTACAGTGTCAAAGGCCTTAGTCAGTTCAATAAACGCCATATGCAAGGGTTGGTTGTGCTCTCTGCATTTTTCTTGAAGCTGTCGAATGGTGAAAATCATGTCGAAAGTTAAATAACACAGTGATTAACATATTAAAATGCACATCAGAAAATGTGAATAGGATACAGAGGAGAATGGAGCTGAATTTCCCTGACCATGCAGACTGAGGCCATTAGAGAGAGAGTATCAGGTAGTAAATGCTGTGGGGCAGCAGTGTCAGTCTTCTCTCTTTCTCTTTTTCTTTCTCTCAGTGCCTTCTTCTCCATGGCTGCTCCTTTTCCACCCATCCTTATCTCCAAGCTTTCCCTGCTTTCCCTCTTATTCACCACCTTCCTCTTCTATCCACTTGGTTGTTATAGTTTGTGTTCAGCTTCTCAAGAGCTGATTTGAGCTGTGAAGTGAAAGAAGAAATGGAAAACAGCTCTCCCAGCCTGCCCTCCCATTTGCCATATTCCATATAAAGCCATAAACAACTCTGGACTAGGTTACCTGAAAATCTCTCTCTCCCCCCACTGCCCTGTGTTAAGATCAGCAAACGGAACCTACTTCATTTTGCTAGGACCTGATGATGATCAGTTTGTGGTAACACAGAGGTGGGATTCTTCACTGAAGGCACCAGTGTTGTGGAATACCCTTATTGCTAAAATCAGAGATGTGTCAGTGGTACTGACATCCTGCCAGCTCCTGAAGATGTACCCATTTAAGCAAGCTTTCCTCTGAACTTGAACTTCCTCGGCCTGATGCCACCTCTCTGCCTCCTCATTTACAACCAGAGCAGGGGAGGCCACTGACAGTCAGCTTCCTTCTCCTCCTTAGTTTCAGTTCTGCCTTTGTAGATCTCAGCAGGGAGAGTGATGGGGACCTGACTTCCCTGACTTCTGCCCTACCAGTCCCAATGAGGACCCACCTCCACCAGTTCCAGGGAAAGTCCTCAAGGGAGCCACTGTGTGATGGGCACCACATTTGTGACCCCAAGGTTAAGTCATATTTGTTTATGTTGCACTAGCAATTGAAAACTTCCCCTTTAAACCGTTGCAGTTGCTTAACATATTGATTGCTGGTGCTGCTGTTTTTAGATTGATAAATTGTGTCTTAATGGTTGAATCATTGTTGATTTTATGCTTGTTCCTTATTTGTAAGTGGCTTTGAACTGAGGAAAGCATGGTGGAATTTTCAACAAACAGTTATATGTAGGGTGATTTCTTTGGCTTTAATTTGTTCTGTGGAAGTGGGGTAATGCTGTAGAAATTCTTCCCTTGGGTCAGGGGATGGAATGGGTGACTCTTTGATCCACTTCTATTTTTATAATTGATACATTGTAAGCTGCCCAATTTCTGCTGTCCTTCTAGTCTCAGCATATTCCGCAAACCAGAATGGAAGTCCCATGTCTTCACTTTGATGCTGTATTTCCATGTAATTAGAAGGGGAAGTGTTTCTCTGATGTGTATGTATTGGCCTTTTTTATTTTATTGATTCAGACAAGCTAAAATAGAATTGACAAAGCCTCTCTTCTCAGGAGTTGTTCTAAAAGGAGAGTAGCTGGTTCAGTAACCTGTTGTGACATTCTTACTTCAAACTACAGCCTTTCAATTTAACAGGAATTTATCAGGCCTCTGGAAACTATAAAGCTAAAAGACATATTTCTGCTGAGCTAAAGGTCAGAATTAGGGCTAAAGGTATAAGCTCTGCAAAATTAATGGTAAGTGAATGTAGTACTAAGAGCAGAGGGAACTGAATCATTTCATAAAAAGGAGGTTGGATAAAACACTGTCAGAACACTAAAGGAGCAAAGACATGGAATACACAGACTCTTATCTTAGATAAATGTAAAGCCATGCTTCTGAGTCACAGTAACATAGACACATGCACTCATATAGGGATGGGTAAGTCAATTTTAATTTCTCTCAGGTTATATTTTTTCTTGTCTTACGTTTTATTCTCTGCATCTCCATCACCCTTCATCTGAGGATCACAGGGCTCTTTACAATATAAAAACACAAGAAAGCATACCATAGCAACAAACAAACAATAGTAATACCCTCCCAGTTTAAAAGGTTATAGATTGTTTGAGAGCCAGTGTGGTGTAGTGGTTAAGAGCGGTAGTCTCGTAATCCTGGGGAACCGGATTCGCGTCTCCGCTCCTCCACATGCAGCTGCTGGGTGACCTTGGGCCAGTCACACTTCCTTGAAGTCTCTCAGCCCCACTCACCTCACAGAGTGTTTGTTGTGGGGGAGGAAGGGAAAGGAGAATGTTAGCCGCTTTGAGACTCCTTAAAGGGAGTGAAAGGCGGGATATCAAATCCAAACTCTTCTTCTTCTTCTTCTTCTTCTTCTACTTAGCCAAAGGCCTTGGAGAAGAGGAATGTTTTTTGCCGGGCACCTAAAGATATGTAATGAAGATGTCAGGCAAGCCTCCCTGAGGAGAGCATTACACAATTGGGGAGACAGCACAGAAAAAGCCTGTTCTTTTGTTGCCACCCTCCAGGCCTCTCATGGAGGAGGCACGTAAAGAAGGGCCTTGGGTGATGATTGCAGAGGCCGGGTCAGGTCATGAAAATTTCTTAGTCTTTTTGTGCACATTTTTCCTGATATACACATCTGCATGCAATGTTACCTAATATAAACACATTTTTTGCAAAGCAATCCCCCCTAATATATGTATGCACACTTTACCCTACAATATGCAATTTTGTATACATTACTTGGCTGGAGAACAACACTGCCAAATTTAGATAAATGCAAATCTTGAAGGATAGCTGTGATTCAGTATGCATATTGTTTCAGAAAGTGCAAATTAGATAAATTCATCTGTAAACGCAAACTGAATTGGGAGCCTGAATCTAGCATAATCAGCCAGGAATATATGATCCTATTGTTTGTCTTAAAATTTGCTTGGAAATTACAATGAACCCTGAATCCACTTCAAAATGTTCTCTTTCTCTTCTAATTTGTTCTGTTCTATATTATTTTGTGTCTGTGTATTTTCTTACGGCTGCTTAGCAATTGGGGTGGGGAAAGGCAGTTTCCCAGGCAACCAAACAGGGCATTCTTAGTGGCTGCACCAATATCATGGAACAACTTACCCCATGAAAAACAGATGACCCCCTCCCCTTCACTTGTCTTTTACCAATCACTAAAGACATTTTTTATTTTGGCAGTCTCTTTGCCTGCTCTGTATCTGCTATTAAGGCCATATTTTATTTGTGGACTCTGCTTTTCTTGTTTATTTAATGTTATTTTATGACATTGTAATCTTAAATTGCTGTAATCTGCCCTGAGTGAAGCACAGGCACTGCAAGGGCATGGGAGAAGTCCTAAATAAATAAGTAGTAGTGGGATTTGCAAGCATACGCACAATATTACTTTTGCTTTCTTCCAGTTGCACCTTAGAGACCAACTAAGTTTGTTATTGGTATGAGCTTTCATGTGAATGCACACTTCTTCAGATACCTACACAAAAGCTAATACCAATAACAAAATTAGTTGGTCTCTAAGGTGCTACTGGAAGAAATTTTTAAATTTTATTTTGACTATGGCAGACCAACACTGCTACCTACCTGTAACAAGAACTTTTGCTTTCGTATGACTGCTTGCCTGCTTGCCAGTTTGCCAGCTTGCCAGCTGACAATGGTGTTTGACTTTCAACAACAGAAATCACTACCTCCATCCTACCTCTCAATTTGAAATAATTCAGCCACTGAAGAAAGGCATGCACAACATGTGTCAGACTGAAACCACACAATATCCAGTAGCTGAGGAAAATGCACCCACAATGGATGGGAAAGGATGTAACATTCATGAAATGTTCAGGAGTTAATTTTTGTTATTGTTTCCAAAGAGTCTGGAAACAAGTACAAAACGCCTTTCATGCATTTCTGAACCATCTGCATTTGCTTTTGTGAAGGTTGCCCCATTAACATGGCACAGATGCATGCCACCACTTTGGGACATCATGGCTTCCTCAGGCTTCCATGTGGTGGAAGAAACTGGGCCAAGAGTTGCCTTGCCTGATGAATGCCAGCCACAACAGTATCAAAAGCAGGAAATTGACTCCAGACTCCAGTTTAAGTAATTCTGGGCATTTAATCATTTAAATGTGTTTTATGCTATAAATGCAGAACACTTGGGGAGGAAATAACACAATGGGGACAATCACGAGCTTCTCCTGATTTTTCTGCAGCTCTGGAAAGCCCCTTACCTGAGTCCTTGTGGCGATGAGCCCCATTAATGCATTTAATATTCATTTCTCTCCTCTCCTCTATTCCTCATTAATTTCAACATTATTCACTTTGGTCCTGTATCAGATCAGGAGCGTCTCACTGTAAGCTGGTTTTATTGGAAAAGAGTGAAACTCTTCAGCAGGAAAGATATAGGTAATGCTTCATATTCCTTTCTCTGATTGCTTAGCAACAGTGGTTGAGTGTCCTTGGCAACATTGCTGCCTACTAAAGCCTCAGAGCAGCATCTCCACATTTAGCTTTCTAACTTTCCTTATCAATGTTAGACTGACTTACCGTACCTTTTTTTTTGAGAAAAACAATAATGAAAGCTAAGAGTCTGGGTGTCCTATTGACCTGGGGCCCAGTACAAGTATATCCTCCTGTCAAGCCTGACAGGGAATGCAGGAAAAACCAGGAAGTGAGCAGCAACTTCTTAAGCACCTCCAGCGAGAGAGAGAGAGCTGGTTGGGGAGATATGACTGCTATTGACATTGATGAGATTTTGGTGGCAGTTAAAGAACTAGATTTTGGCTCAGGCCTTCACTGGAGCTTATTGACAAATTTCCACTACTCTGCCTCCAGCACCTTAGGCTGCCACACTCTGCTTAAATCTTGGCCTGACCTGGTCTTTCCCCCTCCTATCAAGTTCTCTGGCATGGCAATGTGGTGCTCCCTGATTCTCCCTTACTCTAGATTAGGCTTCCTCAAACTCGGCACTTCCGATGTTTTGAGACTACAATTCCCATCATCCCTGACCAATGGTCCTGCTAGCTAGGGATCATGGGAAGTGTAGGCCAAAAACATCTGGAGGGCCGAGGTTGAGGAAGCCTGCTCTAGATCTTCAACTTGTGTCCTTTTGATATACATTTCAGGATAAAGGGGACTTCTAAAGCTAATTTTAAGGGAAGGCAGAAGGGATGTAGCTCAGTGATTTTACATGCAAATAGTCCTAGGTTCAATTTCTTACAACTCTAGCTGGGAAAGATGTCTGTCTGAAGCTTTTGAGAGCTGCAGCCAGTCAGTTAGTTAAAGCAGTTGTCTTAACAGATTATAAGGAAGCCTCATATGTACTATCTGTAGCAATGGATACCAATGAATAGATAGTCTAAGAAAAGTGTGTGATCCCCCCCTCGAAAAGGGCTGCACAAACATCTGGAGAGAACGTTTAATCCTACTTGAGGGTGGGCGTTTGAAATATAAAGTTCTTGTGATCCTTGACATTTCTGTGATCTCCAGGCTTCACAAATGAATGCAGTTTATTTTGCTTCACTTTTCCAGAAAGCAGATCAGAGTCACCAAAATTGTTATCTTTTACAAATAGGATAATTGTCTTGAATGAAGTTCCCAGTGGCTTACTGCTTTTGATCACACAACTCTGTCTAATACTTAGGTGTCTTGAGGGAGTAATCTTGCCCTCTGGTAATTTGTATGCATCACTGCATAACTTTGTTAATTAATTATTGTGTGTCTAGCTGCTGCTCCCCCACCCCGGCGTGTGGGGAAATGGAAACACCAAAAGAGAGATATAATAAATAGGGATCTGGATGGGACCTTAGAAAAGTTATTTGTAGAACATGATTAGTATACCTTTTTTCTTCTTAGACTGCATGGAATTTATCAAGATAAAATCTAACAGTGATACCTAATTGTGCTCATCCACTATCAGATCAAAGGTGAGGAAGGAAAAAGAATCCACTTGTAGAATGTTAGACCTCATCCTAAATATATTCACACTGTGCATGGGGACTCAAAAGTCATATTAGGACATGATACAAGCCCTGCCCCTGCATTGCTCCAGTGTTCAGCAGGTAAGCTGCAGTAGGAATGGTGGTGCTGGGAGGACAGCTCCACAACCTTGTCTGACAATCCCAGCCACTACAGTGGTACCTTGGGTTAAAGACGCTTCAGGTTACAGACACTTCAGGTTACAGACTCTGCTAACCCAGAAGCAGTACCTCGGGTTAAGAACTTTGCTTCAGGATGAGAACAGAAATCACGTGGCGGTGGTGTGGCGGAAGTGGGAGGCCCCATTAGCTAAAGTGGTACTTCAGGTTAAGAACAGCTTCAGGTTAAGAATGGACCTCCAGAACGAATTAAGTTCTTAACCCAAGGTACCACTGTACTGCCATGGAGTCTCCAGCAATGCTCTCCAGAGATAAGTTACATAAATTGGAATGGATTTAGGAAGTCACAACCAACAGCAACCTTAAGATGAACAGAATTGGTTTTTTTCCTCCAGCATTTTGCTCTGCTTGCTTGATTTAAGGAGTTTGAAGGCTGGCTCCAAGTGTATTAGAACCTTGAAACTTTTAATTGAAGTGAGAATGGAGGCAAAACAGGATAGTATCACAGGGTCTCTGAAGCTAATAGTTATCCTTGAGTTCAGATAAGGACACAGCATTCCCATGGTTGGGACGAACACAGGATGTCTTGCATGCCTTATTTCAAAAGGGTGTGTGTTTGTGTGCTAGAGAGAAATAATGCTAGGATAATACAACGCTGCAGGCAAACAGAAGGATAATGTATTTTCTTGGCAAAAGTCTGCTGTAAAAACTGGGGATGGACAAACCTCAATTTCTGCAGTCTCTGTGGTGCCTCTTAACTCACTGAATGTCCTCTCTGCCTTCCATGACCGCTTTGCATTTAGATTTAGAAATGCCCTTCAAACTTTCACTGTATGCTATCCATCTTTCAGCAACTTGGACTACCCCTCGTGGACCAATAGCAGGAAGCAAAAGAAGGCAATAGGTTTGATTGTCCTGTTTCTCCATCCCTTCAAAAGGAAGTTTTTATATACCCCTCTTTTTTTGAAAGGAGGGGGGAAATTGTTAGTAATAGCAACTAAAAGCTATGGCTCCAATATCAAGAGAGCTGGCTAGATCAGCATGGCCGTTATCACAAGTACTTGTTGATCACCTGTGTGCCAATCCCAGCTACTGCCCTTCTGTAGGACAGCTCGGAAGCATGTGCACTGCCATTTGCATAATCAGTTATGTGGGCAGTGCTGAGAAACCAATAGCAGGTCACATGGGGAGATCACATGGGGGAGTGTAAGACTCTGCCCCTGCATTACTTGTTGGCTTGCTCTCCAGCCTATCTGTGACTCAGGGGCTTGTCAGTAAAGGGGAGGTCTGCAGGGCATGCATGTATGTGTGGAACTGCCTACTGCTCCTGGTTGATCTGAACATGAACAAACATCAAAATACAATTAGTATTCCCCACCCCACAATGTTTCACAATCAAATTCTGAATTTATCTCACAAGAACAGCATTCCTTCTATGTTGTGACTTGGTTGAATATTCATTGCCGGCTTTTATTTTTATTACTTACAGAGATAGCGATAGAGCTAGAGATAGACAGAGAGAGGGAGAGAGAGAGATAGAGGAGAAAACACTAATTCAAATGTCTAAAGTGGCAGCTAACATGACTGACCTGCTTTAGTTTTCAAATGGGGTGCTGTACTCCATCACAAAATATACTACCTTTGACAGAAGTCAAGTTTTCAAGCTCCCCCCATCCCCACGCCAGTAAGTTTTGATAACAGGTTGTGACTATCATAAACTATTGTTATTATTAGATAATGTATTGTATATAAATGGTAAAATGAATATGATAAATAATAACATTTTATTTTATTCCATTCATGAATTGCTTCTTTCCTATAAAAAACATAGAAGCAATTTAAGAGTAAAAGCACTCATAATATAAACCTATATAAAACTAGTTCATTGTAAAACTGTTCCAGATCCAACACAGATTTTTGACTTCTTAAGTTATTTATTACATGAGGTATTCATTAAGAGCAAGTTTGAGACCTGAGGTAGTTCAGACATAGGAGAGAGAGAGAGAGAGAGAGAGAGAGAGAGAGAGAGAGAGAGAGAGATGTTAACGACTAAAGCTTATAAGCATTTGAATTACTCCTTAGTTTAAATGGGTGAAATTGAAGGTGGAGATGCATCTAGCAAGGGGGTAGACTTTCTATTTGCATTTTCTTCCCTTCCAGTTGTCTTCCTACATGAGTGGAGTGGGGCTAGGATAGATTATGTAGCTGGATGAGTGATGCACATAATCAACAAGGACACAACCTTATTGATCAAAATGTTTCTGTCTAGCCAAGCACAAAAGATTTACTCTTTGTGATTTTAAACTCATCTGTCTATAGACTTGAGCGAATCATTCCCCACCCCCCTTGCGTGTTATCAAGCAGGAGATGCCATCCTTTCATGTTGAAACTAATGAGTGGAGTTTCTGCTTTAGAAAATTAACACTCTAAGTTGTGATGAAGGTTTTGTTTAATCACGCTGCTCATTTAAATGAGCTTTTGGTGGTGGTGGGGGGTTTGGTCATAAGGCTGAATTTCATGAGAACATGTATTTAATGTGCATGATAATTGTGTTTTGGTTACAAGGCAACATGATGAAAAGCCATATTTTTTCATAATGATCATCTCTGGAGCAGGTATTAATTAGAAAAAGACTTTGGGAAAAACAAGCTACACTAGTGGGATGGGGGAGAGGTGTAATACTTGACAATAATCACCAGGATCCTTTTCAACAGGGTCATTGTTACTTGGCTGGAGAAGTATATAGAAAAAAATAGAAACATCTGGATTTCAAAGGATGATTGCATTTCAGTTCAAGTATTGTTTCAGAAAGTGCAAATTAGGCAGAGTTTCCTTAAAATGTGAACTAAACGGAATTTCTCTTCCATCCCTACTGTTGAATTACTGAAGCTGTTGAGACCAAGAGGAACCTATGCCAATGTTTCATAAGTTACTTTGCCATTACAGAAAAAAAATGCAAATAACATGGTAAGCGAGTGATCTTGCTTTCTCTTTATCATTCCTGCATATATTTCCCATTCAAATTTTAGTGTTTATGAAATACTAAAGAAACCCAGCTTGTGCCATTAACTGCAAAGGAAAAAATCAACTGGGTGGCCTGAGAGAAATGTTGGGACAGCCTCTCTGAGGTTACTTGCATAGGCATCCACAATATTATTATTTTGAGGGGGGGCAGTAAATACTCCATATCAAATCTACAAATCAATATATATGCATACATATACTAGGAATTGTGAAAAGGTATAAGATTTTGAATACATCAGGTAAATGAGCAGTGAGGAGGCCTCGTTGGTGCAATATATATATAGAGAGAGAGAGAGAAAGAAAGAGACAGAGGGGGGAGAATTCTTGGGTGCCTGGGTGTGATGGCAATATGCCATTTGTTTGATTTTGCATTTAAAAATTTTTAAATCATGATGGCTGCCTTGGTAGTGTGCAGATGTATCAGATGGATACATACCACTTTAAACATCAAATCACAATGTTTTAAAAGTTACTAATAAAATGCCATCTCATGTAAACTCAAGCAGTGTGGATAAATGGTCTCCAGATGGGTCTGCAGATCCAAAGACAATACCTAAAGAGTTGGTAGTTTATAGACAGACAGAAAGATAGATAGATAGATAGATAGATGATAGATAGATAGATAGATAGATAGATAGATAGATAGATAGATGATAGATAGATAGATAGATAGATAGATAGATAGATATAGTTATATAATTTTTATTAAATTTTCTGCTTTACATTTTTGAATATTCATTTAAAGGTAAAGGGTAAAGGGACCCCTGACCATTAAGTCCAGTCGTGTCCGACTCTGGGTTGTGGCGCTCATCTTGCTTTATTGTCTGAGGGATCCGGCGTACAGCTTCCGGGTCATGTGGCCAGCATGACTAAGCCACTTCTGGCAAACCAGAGCAGCGCACGGAAACACCATTTACCTTCCCACCAGAGTGGTACCTATTTATCTACTTGTACTTTGACGTGCTTTTGAACTGCAAGGTTGGCAGGAGCAGGGACCGAGCGTTGGGAGCTCACACCATCGCAGGGATTCAAACCAGCAACCTTCTGATTGGCAAGTCCTAGGCTCTGTGGTTTAACCCACAGAGCCACACGTGTCCTGAATATTCATTTAGACAACCTTAAAATACCAATGACTTCCCTTCTTCTCTTTCCATGGTTCATTTTGCATGTAAAATCCCCGCATATTTTACATAAACTAAACCAATTAGTATTCCATTAT
The DNA here is from genome assembly GCF_964106915.1 of Podarcis gaigeae. Taxonomy (NCBI): domain Eukaryota; kingdom Metazoa; phylum Chordata; class Lepidosauria; order Squamata; family Lacertidae; genus Podarcis; species Podarcis gaigeae. The sequence continues at coordinate 58,040,371 of NC_139679.1, forward strand.
TACGTCCATCAAAACTTATTTACACTGTTGAATTTATCTTAATGCTGCCAATGTTTTCAGGTGTACACAATCCCCCCCATATATTCAGTAAATATTTTCCAATCTTCTTTAAACATATGTTCTTATTGTTCTCTTATTCTATATGTTAGGTCCACAAGCTGTGCATATTCCATCAGTTTAAGTTGTCATTCTTCTTTAGTTGGGACCTCACTCATTTTCCATTTTTGGGCTAACAAAACACGGGGCGAGGTAGTGGCATACATAGATAACTTTTTTTTGACACCTGGGAATTTCCGTGTGAATCATCCCTAACAAAAAGGACTCTGGTTTGTTTTGTTTTTTTGAAAAGTACTTTTAAACATTTATTTCAATTCATTATGAATTATTTCCCAGTGCTCTTTTACCCTTTTATAGGTCCACCACATATGAAAGAACGTACCCTCAAGAGCTGATAGTTCCTGGTATAGAGTTTCTTGGACATAGAACAATAAGAATTTCCAGGCTGGGGTGGGGAAATCTTTAATGCAAAGTTCCTTCTCTCCTCCGTCCTCTGCCTGCGTATGGACTTGCACAAATAGTTTCAAGTCTCTGTGGGCTGCAGTTGAAGCGGCAGTACATAATTCTGTGGGTCTATGCAGGATTGGAATGGGGAAAGGACACAATTAACAGGGCTAATTAAGAGTCTTGATTTATACCTGACAATTAGAAGCGAATTTTGCCCCCGCCCCCCAGTGGGAGAGTAGTTGAGGGAGAAAGGCCTTATGGTGATTTGCAGTAATATTAAATATGGGACAAAATATTGAGCCTTGGCTGGGCCAATGTACAAATTGTTTATTTCCAGCTGAGTCTGATAATTTCTCCAAGGATCCAGAATAATTAAAACATACTTGTACCATGAATGAGATGACAAGACCATCAGTTTGCGCTTCACAGCACTTTCCTATCCTCTTGTCCCAATTCAGGGTCTGAACATATTTCAGAATAACAATGTTTACATACAAACTAGGGGAGAGAGGGCTTTGGCATCGGCAGCAGCAGCGGGGACCCACTCCATTTCCTCACTGCATGGCGTGTGCACAGCATTTCAGTATTATTTTCCTTTCTCCAAAGTGATCATATTTTCCACACTGGTGTATTGGACTTTAAATTCCCATACAGCAAAGGGGGCAATTCACAGAAACCATTGTGTGGAAGTGGTGGGTGATTGTATTTGTGATGAATGGTGTATCTGCAGAAAATCAGTTTTCTATTTGCTTAGCCACCACCACGGAAAGCAGGTCACCATACCAATGATAAATGTGCTTTGGGCAGTTTTGCAGTGGTGCAGTGACCTGCTTTGTGTGCTCATGTGCATGTGGCAAAACAACCAACCACAGATCCAGGCAGGGTTCAGTAAACAAAGTAACCCACAACATTGCACTGCGGAGAGGAAAAACTCAGGGAGTGTGGGATATGGCTGAATTTCAATCTTGAAATTATTGCATGAATAATCTCAAGAAGTGAAGCTTTTGGAGGAATAACAGCACTTGGTAAATTCTATACAAAACACCATATTAACTAAGACTATTTGACACCATATTAACTAAGACTACAGTGGTGCCTCGCAAGACGAAATTAATCCATTCCGCGAGTCTCTTCGTCTTGCGGTTTTTTCGTCTTGCGAAGCACGGCTATTAGCGGTTTAGCGGCTTAGCGGCTATTAACGGCTTAGCGGCTATTAACGGCTTAGCGGCTTTAAGAAAAAGGAAAAAAACTCGCAAGAACTCGCAAGACATTTCGTCTTGCGAAGCAAGCCCATAGGGAAATTCATCTAGCGAAGCGACACAAAAACCGAAAAACCCTTTCGTCTTGCGCGTTTTTCGTTTTGCGAGGCATTCGTCTTGCGGGGCACCACTGTATTTGAAAATAGCAACTTATTAAGACTCACAGTATTCATTGTAGATATCGCCAAGCTTGCCTATGCTCACCTTGGGCTGATTCTGGAGAAAGCTGAATTTTTTCCAAAATGAATTGGGGATAGCTTAGTCTATCTCCCAAGTCAGTTTGGGGTTTCTGAAAATAAACATTCTGTGGAACCTGTAAACCTAAGTTTTCCCCACGGAGATGAGTGAGTTTTTAGCCCCACACTAAAATTCTCAAAATGGTTCTTCAAAATGGCCCCATCTGCATTTGAATGTCCAATACAAGACACATTCTGATGTGCATTATTAGATTTAGAGCCACAATCTTTGATTATGCAAGAGGTATGCACACGAAAAGCTACTTCCATGCATGGATCTCTTTAGCCAAATGGGGCCACTAATGCCACATGCTTGATCTAATCAGTGCTCTGAAAGTTCACTGGCATCACTAAGTTTCATTTGCAATACATTCTTACACCACTATGTGCAGACTTGCATTCCATCCCAAAAGTAGGGTGGCCTTTCGGATGATTTGTGAGATTTCCAAGCAGTACTGTAGTGTCTGGATGGTTCTGTTTTGGTGGGTACCTTGAGGCACATGAGTCCACCGCCATGTCCTGAAGCTCACAGGGTGATAATTGATGTCAATTCTTCAATAATATCAGGGACATTGTTGACTGGAACCCTGTGAAATCTATTATTCTGATTTTTATTACTATATTTATCTATACTCCACCTTTTCCCCTGATGGGACTCTAGGCAGCTTCCAGATAAAAACACCTTGGGCATGTATGTGTGTGATTCATTGCAGTCTTTTAAAGCTTCAAAGAATGGAAATAATTTGTGGTGATTCACCATATGAGTGCTGCTGAGTATCCCTTTTAAGGGAAGTGGGTGGCGCTGTGGTCTAAACTACTGAGCCTTGGGCTTGCAATCAAAGGGTCGGCGGTTCAAATCCCCACGACGGGGTGAGCTCCCGTTGCTCGGTCCCAGCTCCTGCCAACCTAGCAGTTCGAAAGCATGCCAAAAGTGCAAGTAGATTAATAGGTACCGCTCCGGCGGGGAGGTAAACAGCGTTTATGTGTGCTGCTCTGGTGTCAGTGTTCCGTTGTGCCAGAAGCGGCTTAGTCATGCTGGCCACATGACCCAGAAAAACTGTCTGCGGACAAATGGCAGCTCCCTCAGCCTGTAAAGCGAGATGAGCGCCACAACCCCAGAGTCGTTCGTGACTGGATTTAACTGTCAGGGGTCCCTTTGCCTTTTACATGGGTCCTTCTGAAGGCATCAGTGCCAGGGCACAGTCCAGTGCAATCAGCCTTGCCCATGCAGTTGGGTTATTTAGATGCAGCTCCCTAAACATGATCATAAATAAGCACATTTAAAAGAAACCTTTGGGTGAATTTACTCATGGAGGAGGTGATATATCTGGGTTTGGAATCAGAGGCTTGGATGCAGAGAAGGTTTGACATGACTAAAGTCCCATTGATTTCAATGGAATTATGGCACAACTGGTGGGTTTCCTGTTTTTATGCTGACTAGCAACAAAATATGCCCTCATTGAAGAAGCATCTATTTCGCTTCAAAAACACTCACTCCTTCCACCCCCTTCCTACGGTGTGTGAGAGCGGGAGGAGAGGCAAACCATTCCCTGGGAGAGGAGGAGAATGAATATATTTTACACAGCCAAGCAGCCACAAGTGAGAACAGCACAGCCCCATTGGTGAACAGTGCCAGAATAACAATTACTCGATATGAATAAGAAAAGATTTCACATCCACTAGGCTTCTTTCATTACTAACAGCCAAAATTCTAGACAGAATAAAAGTTACTTATAGTAAATGCAAAATGCATTACATTTTACAGTTAGGAAGATGAACCCCATGTTCACAGTGGGGGGTTTTTAAAACAGGCTTTAAGAAAACTTTTATGTAGTTGGTTTCTTTGAACAGCACCTCTAAACTCCTGTCAGAGAAGCTTGAATGAGAGGAAATACCCCTCTTTGGAATGGCTTGTTTTCTAAGCTATCTTTTTGTGTATGTGAAGCCCAAGAGATCCAATTTCTTCTTTCTGTCTATTCCTATATGGCTTTTCTTTATCTGATGCACATAAAAATCTACTTCTGGTAAAAAAGGGGAAAAAAGTACTGCAACATCCTGATGTCAATAATGTTAGACACCAGGAGCCTGAGCTAACTTTCAGACAAAGCTTTCCCATTTGTAAAAAAAAAGCTTTGGCAGTGTGAATCACAGTTGGTTTTCATGGAAATCAAGCTTTTCGGGAGGATTTGCAAGTGTGCTTCAAAGAGGTATCCCTCCTTCTTTTTGTCCCAACAGGCTTTTCTGATGCTGTTTTTGGGTTTGCCCAGAAGTGTTGAAAATGCATCTGGCAGCACTGAGTGACTATAAAAGTGCATCTTATTAATATCAGAGAGCGATGCCTGGTGGCATCTCTTTTGTTCAGTCTAGTAGCCTACAGGATATTTGCTAATATGAAATTGCCTTGCGAATGAGGCAAACCTAATAAAAATAGTGCCTGATCGCTCAAGTTCAACAGATGCCACTAAATAATTGAGATGGAATATTGACCAATTGCCAGCTTACGTATGTACTTATCGGTACAAGCTTCCTTCTCTGTGTAGTCATATGTTTGCACCTTGCCTACAATACAGTGGTCCCTCGGGTTACATACACTTCAGGTTACATACGCTTCAGGTTACAGACTCCGCTAACCCAGAGATAGTACCTTAGCTTAAGAACTTTGCTTCAGGATGAGAACAGAAATCGCATGGCAGTAGCGCGGCAGCGGCAGGAGGCCCCATTAGCTACAGTGGTGCTTCAGGTTAAGAGGCAGTTTCAGGTTAAGAACGGACCTCCAGAACGAATTAAGTACATAACCAGAGGTGCCACTGTACAACATGTGGTGAAGGCAATATTCATGGCTATATATACACCTTTACTGCTCCCTTTTTCAGTGGGGTTGATCTTGCAAATTATTCACATGGCAGGCCCTTGACACCAGTTAGCTTGTAAGCACGGCCTGGGCAGATGGAGTGTTCATATAATCCAAAATATGTGTGAAAGCTACCAAGTACCATGGCGGCAGGGGGCGGGGGAGGAATGCAATTTCACTAAGTGTGACTTAGCCACAGGTGTGGCTTAGCCACAGATATGGCCAAATTTGCACCATGCATTTAACACACTGTTATACCACTTTAACAGTCATAGCTTTCCCCACCCCATAGAACCATCTATTTTGGTGACTTGCTACAGATCTGCTCATGAAATGACCCACCCTGTGCCCACAGGTGCACAACATATAAGTATCTGAAGATCAAATACTGTACTGATTGATTCAAGCAAGTGAGCCAAGCCAAGCTCCACACAGGAAGCAACAGACCCAAGAAATTTGAGAGGAGATAGTATCACTTCACACTGCTAACTAAACTGCACTAAAGAACAATCTCTTCCAGCAAACTGAATTTTGCACTTACAAACCTGAATGACATGACCCACATATTTTTGCAAAATGAGCAGAAGTGCATGGTTTCTCTAATTTTACATGATCAATGGCTCAATTCCTTTAAATATTTTGCATAATTTATCCCCCCCCCCCCGTAACAATGGCAAGAATCTATGCGAGCCATAGAATGCCCTCCCACCTTTCTGGCTTCTGAGATTTCAACACGTATTGATTTACAAGCATCTCTTCAAAGCCACAAGGACTAGAAATTTGTTTTTGTTCTTAATGAAAGCAGAGAGTTTGCAGAATTCTGCCTCTGTTATAGGATTATATATGTCTCCACAGAGAATCACAGCAAATCACAGTTCTCCCAATACTGTTTGCCTAGTTTTTGCAACTTCCAGAAAGGTAACCATGATGGTTTATCAGTTAAGCACAGCAAAAGACTTAATGGGGTCAGATAGCAGTATTAATACAAGCAGTGACATGCATGTGACAATTCAATGTGGCAAAACAAATAAATGAAGGAAGGAAGGTACCAATAAGAGAAAGAGGGCAGGAGGAGGTGAAATCTCAAGGGTGCATGCAAAAAAGCTGCTATTGGCTCAGCGTATTTCGAAGAACATTTATTCAAGTGCACTACAAATAGGAAATAACATATATAATACTTAAAAAAAAATCTACAGTATAGGAAGGTGAAGCAATTGTTTAAACTGCCAATGAAAAAGGAGAACAAGATCTATTTAAAACTTTGATAATAGGAAAAATAATATCCACATTAGTATGATGGGCTGATCTGTCAGTCTTGGTTCTTCTCTGTTTCTCATTTTCCCAATCTTAGCTTCCGTTCTCCTATCTTAAATTCAGTGCTTACAAGGGTGATGTTCATGTGAGAAGGAAAACTTGACCAATGTAGACTGTGAGGTCAAGAATGAATATAGGAATCATTCTGGTCTGTCACTAGTATGTACTTCACACATTGCATAATTAAACTATGGAAAAGACAAATTCATGGATGGTCAATCTATCAATGGCTATTAACCCCGATGTTTATGTTCTGCCTTGATTGCTGGAGGCATTATGTCTCTGAATACCACAGGAATCACAGGTGGGGAAAGTGTTAATGCACTCAGGTCCTGTTGTGGGGCTTCCTATGGGCATCTGGTTGTCCACTGTGAGAACAGAGTGCTGGACTAGATGGGCAGATGGGTTCTTCTAATGTTCCTGTCTGATATTTTAGTCCATTTACACCATCCATTACACAATATGAAAAGGTTTTGCCTCATATCTATATACTTTCTGTATGTGGTCCTCTGCAAGGACTACCCGACATGATGAAAAGTCCAAAGACAGATATGGCTACTGTGTGCAGTTTCCCCCCCTGAAGGAGAATGTTGCTGTCCTAATGCTGAACCTTCATTTTTGCCGATTCTATAAAATGAGCTGAGACTATAGAATCCTTTGGATACCCTCTGGCAAGAAAATGCTTTTGTAGCCACGACACCTCTAATTTATAATTCTATATATCAGAACAATCATGTCTGAAAATTGCTTGAGAGTCGAATTCTGTCCTTTATGACAACAATAAATTAAATAGGTGTTCATATCTGTGATTTCTAAATACATTTGTTCAAAAATGATATTATTATTTGATTATCTATACATACAAACATATGGAGTTAGCCTATATAAAAAAACCCAATACTTTAATGGATCTGTAGCTCCTTGCCATATAATAATAATGATTTTAAAACGTCAATGCAGTAGCACCATCAACAAAGCAGCTATAGTAGAAATGAACTGACTGAGGAAAGGAGATGTTGAGACTCAGAATCCCCCATATAGAGGTTGACTCCTTGTTGATACCAGTGTTATGTTCTGTGATCAGACTATTGTCCTATTTCTGCACGATGCTCAGTTCAAGAGGTATGTCAGTGAGCCTATTTTGTCTTTCAATATATTGCAGCCACCAAATATTAACACAGGGCAATTCAGGGACATTTTTCCCCTCTTTCCATTTGCAGGTAGTTTGGTGCATAAGGTTGAATGACTTTGTTAGGGTCACATTATCAGAGGTTGTCAAGAATCAAAATGAATCATAAGTGAAAGACTGAGTGGAAAAATTGTCACACTCCAGAGAGGATGACTATTGAAAGCACTTTTGTATGCATTTAAAGAGGTGCTTTCTAATGGTTAAATTGTCATTTCCCCAAAATGCAAAGAAAAATAGAGCCTGCTAAAATATCCTAGTGTGTTCAGCGTAGGAAGATTTGATGGACCATAATTTCGGCTTCCACCCCATACCACATCCCAATGTGCCAAGTTTAAATATAATCATCAACTGATAAATGAAAGCACTTTTGTTTAGAGTTATATTAGACACAGTGCACATTATGCCATTGCAAAACCAGAAAGCATCATGCAATGCTGCTTACTTAAATCGGTGCCAGTCCTGACAGAGTAAGAAGCTTGCAAAAACAATACTTCTGCTGAGATGAATGCCCACCATTCTCCCTGGGTTATGTATAACACATTCTCAGATCCTCTGCAATGAGTGTTTCAGGAGAGAATAAGCACACAAAATAGCTTTACGTGTCAAACAGTGGCATATGGTAATTGCTAGGTGATGTTTATGGCTAAATCTTAACAGGAGAAGAATTTGGTGCATCAGTCAGTCATTTTGCTACTTCCCTTGATGCTACTTCCCTTTTTGAGGTGACTTGAAACAGGAACAGAAAAGCACACCTGATTTTATATGGATTGCAACCAAATCACAAACAAGTTCAATGACAAATGACTTCATTTCAAGTGAAGGCAAGTCCTCCGCAGATATTCAAAAGAGGAGATAATGAGTGCATGGAGGTCTATATATGGCATCCTTATGACTGTAGCTCAGTGGTCAAGCATCTACTTTGCATACAGAAGGTTCTAGTTTCCCAGACAGGGCTGGGAATGTCACCTGATTGAACCCCTGGAGAGCTGTGTCAATCAATGTAGACATTACTGTGCTAGATAGACCAATGTGGCACTCCACTTTGGGTTTTTTTTATTTTATTCAAAATTAAAACAAAACATATTATCCAGAAACATATCGTCCTTATTCTCCCCCCATTTTTCCTCCCTCCCTCCACCCTCCCACACAACCCCCCACCCCCGACTTTCCTCAGTTCCATTCTTTGATTTCTCTGAGAATGCTGATTTCTGCATGTTACAAAGTTGTATAGATCCTCAAACTATTTAGCTGATTATTATCAATAAAAAGTTTGTGAATGTTTATTCAAAGCCACCCAAGCAGTCCAGTTCGCTTTGTTGCGTCTTCAAATACTTTGACTCCTCAGCTAGCACCTCTAGCTGGTGTCTAGGTTCTTTTCCTCCACTCCAAAAATGTAATAGGTTCATCCTGCCTGACAAACCCCCTAAGCACACCTAAGAAGAAGAAGAAGAAGAGTTTGGATTTGATATCCCGCCTTTCACTCCCTTTAAGGAGTCTCAAAGCGGCTAACATTCTCCTTTCCCTTCCTCCCCCACAACAAACACTCTGTGAGGTGAGTGGGGCTGAGAGACTTCAAGGAAGTGTGACTGGCCCAAGGTCACCCAGCAGCTGCATGTGGAGGAGCGGAGACGCGAACCCGGTTCACCAGATTATGAGACTACCGCTCTTAACCACTACACCACACTGGCTCTCCTAGCTATTTTTTTAGCCAGACCCTCTCTGCCAGTTAAACTGCCAAATTCCCTTTACTGTCTCACTCTCTCCCAATTAGCAGTCGTCGTCGTCCCCCCCCCCCCATGATTAGCTAAGGATCTCCATGGTGAAGACCCAATGGTCTGTCCATCACAAGGAGAAGGTAACCTGGTACTCACAATATTATATGAAGATGCAAACACTGTCCCTTTAAAATAACACACACACACACACTTGCAGCTGAGAAACAGAAGTAGATAGACAGTGCTAAGGAGTCATGCAAAATATCCTCTGTGTAAGAAACCAAGACGGAGCTTAGAGCTAAGATCTATGCAATGAGGTGTGCTTATTGCTTGTCTGGCAGCCTGCCTGCACAATGTGCACCTTAGTCATTTCAGCAACCCCTGGTTTTCATGATAACCAAATTAGCATATTTTTCAAGAGGAACAAATGGAACAAAATGTCTAGGAAAATACCAAAGCAGGGCATTAATTCAATTCCCATCTGTTTGTAATCTTTAGATAGCACATGTTTCCATTAGTGAATAGTGATAGGCCCAAGTACACCTGACTTTGCTGGTGGAAAGGGCCCTATTCTAGTCCCAGTTGTTTTTGCTACAGCCTTATTTTAACTGTCACACATTTAGAAAATTCCAGATTCCCTCTTCCTCCTCCCCTTTCTCTGGTTCTGTTTCAGAACATCATTTTGCTGACAAGAAAAAACCTATTATTCATTGTGAGTGAGTGGTTTGTAATTGCTTTATATTTATTTTCAGTTCCTTAAATAAGGGGGAGAAACACTCTCATTTGCTGGTAGGAGCAGATGTTAAAAGCAGGGTTCTTGTCAAGTTGTTGGTGATACACACAGCATTTTAAAATTAGAAGGCTGGCTGAATTTTAAATACACTGATCCCAGAGGCTGGATCCAGAATTACTGACATGGCAAACAGTGCCTGCAAGAAGGAGGATTATATAATGGATGGCTTCTCTTTTTTAAAAGCCATGAATCCATTAGGAAGGGCTTTTTATGTTTAATTAGCTGTTTTTTTAAAAAAAAATGGAATGTGTATCCTGCCCTATCTTGAATGCTCATGTTTAAATCCAGATTAAGAAATAAATCCAGATTAAGAAATAAAATTGGGAGATCTCACAGCAATAACTAGAAATTTGCTCTAGTGCCTGCTTAGCTGCCATGACCACCTTCTTCCCCTACTAGCCACCGTGTGCAATGATTAAAATATTGCTCAGATAATATCTCCACATGTACTAAAGAGACATCTATCACAGCCCAGCCCAGAATTAGATGCTCTCATCCCACGGTACCCAAGAGGTGACCAGTTAATGACAAAACAGTTCGCAATGTGATAAACACATTTGGTGGAATACAACCCAGTGCTAAATTGGGTGGGAGTGTTGTTGTTTTACAAGGTGCTAGATGTGGGAACCTATTCCCAGTCAGCTCAGCTCCCTACAGGAACAGAGATGTCATAGATCTGTACCACTGACTATGTTTGTTTGCCCTGCCTTTTAAGAGCACAGCTGCTTCCAAGGAAGTGGTGCCCCTAGAAGGTCCCATCTGCTCTTCTGAGCAGGCTGACCATGTTATCAGAAGCGGGTGTTAGGTAGGCTTCCTATAACAACTCTGCTTCTACTGCTCGCGTATAGCTTCTATTCTCTTCCCACTGCATTCTGAGTGTACTTTTCAATCAGTCCAGTCATTCCGTAACGTAACAGGCAATTTACTTTGGAATGCTTTGTACCTCAGGGAAGCTTTGTGGAAAGCAAAGATCTATGTAAATCCAAATGCTCATGCCAGAGATCTTTCTATTGGAATTGCCAGTGAAAAATGAGGTTTTCCCTATGGAAGGACAAAACAGCACCTATTAGTCCAAGTTTTGTTTTGTTTGTTTGTTTATAATAATAATAATAATAATAATAATTTATTATTTATACCCCGCCCATCTGGCTGAGTTTTCCCCAGCCACTCTGGGCGGCTCCCAATCAGTGTTAAAAACCGTACAGCATTACATATTAAAAACTTCCCTGAACAGGGCTGCCTTAAGATGTCTTCTGAACGTCAGGTAATTCTTTATCTCTTTGACATCTGCTGGAAGGGCGTTCCACAGGGCGGGCACCGCTACTGAGAAGGCCCTCTGTCTGGTTCCCTGTGGCCTCACTTCTCGCAATGAGGGAACCGCCAGAAGGCCCTCGGCGCTGGATCTCAGTGTCCGGGCTGAACGATGGGGGTGGAGACGCTCCTTCAGGTATACAGGACTGAGGCCGTTTAGGGCTTTAAAGGTCAGCACCAACACTCTGAATCGTGCTCGGAAACGTACTGGGAGCCAATGCAGATCTCTCAGAACCGGTGTTATGTGGTCCCGGCGGCCACTCCCAGTCACCAGTCTAGCTGCCGCATTCTGGATTAATTGCAGTTTCCGGGTCACCTTCAAAGGTAGCCCCACGTAGAGTGCGTTGCAGTAGTCCAAGCGTGAGATAACTAGAGCATGCACCACTCTGGCGAGACAATCTGCGGGGAGGTAGGGTCTTAGCCTGCGTACCAGGTGGAGCTGGTAGACAGCTGCCCTGGACACAGAGTTAATCTGCGCCTCCATGGACAGCTGTGAGTCCAAAATGACTCCCAGGCTGCGCACCTGGTCCTTCAGGGGCACAGTTACCCCATTCAGGACCAGGGAATCCTCCACACCTGCCCGCCTCCTGTCCCCCCAAAAACAATGTATTCCAAAGAAAATATCTAAGCAGTTTACAAAAATTATACATAAACAACTTAATTTATTTTAGGTCTTAACATACCTAAAAGGAAAGAAAAAAGGGTTTTCTATTTACAGCTCTAGGGACGTGGGTGGCGCTGTGGGTAAACCACAGAGCCTAGGACTTGCCAATCAGAAGGTTGGTGGTTTGAATCCCCGTGACGGGGTGAGCTCCCGTTGCTCGGTCCCTGCTCCTGCCAACCTAGCAGTTTGAAAGCATGTCAAAGTGCAAATAGACAAATAGGTACCGCTCCGGCAGGAAGATAAACGGCGTTTCGTGCACTGCTCTGGTTCGCTAGAAGCGGCTTAGTCATGCTGGCCACATGACCCGGAAGCTGTACGCCGGCTCCCTCGGCCAGTAAAGCGAGATGAGCGACGCAACCCCAGAGTCGGTCATGATTTGACCTAACGGTCAGCGGTCCCTTTACCTTTACTTACAGCTCTATCTCTTTAACTACAAATCATCAAACCCACAACACATTTTATTATATTGTGGTCACCAGACCTTGTTAACAAAAATGCAAATCATTTGAAAACATAAGAAATCAATGTTTTCCACAGAGTTCTTTTGGTATTTCCTTCCATCAGGATGTATGCTACCTAATGCACATGCAAGCATGCACACAAGCGTGCACACGCGCACACGCACACACACACACACACAAACAAACAAACACAAAAGCCATGATGGACAAATCAGTTTTTATATGAATGGCTTTTTTTAAAAAAATAAAAGCTCCAGGTGCGAAAATTTTGTTTTCTGATCTTTTCCCTTTCCTTTCCTCTTTCAAAAGTAAATTAAATATGTTGTGCTTGGTTAAAGTCACATTAAGAATGGCCTTAATTAAATTACAGACCTCTGAGGCCACAGTAATCCCAGCAAAGTCTTTAGTTGACGCCAGAAGGTCAGCTGTGTACCAGGGGGTTAAAGAGCGTTATTGGATGTGCAGCATGAAGACTGCTTGAGTGCTATAATGACACAGATTGCTGCTGCAGGATTTCACAGGAGCCTGTTGGTGCTACCAGCATGTGATTGGTGCCAATCAATTTCTTTTGGAGTTTGCGAAAATGAACATAAGAAGTGTTGGAAGTTGTCCTAAGTGTGATGAAAGCCAGAGGTGTTAGATTCTATACATCCATTGAGTCAACTAAATGCAATCAAAAAGCTTCCTTTTGTAGAAAAGATGACCAGCTACAGTTATTCTGTCTCAACAACAACAATCATTGCTTTGTTTTATTTTGAAATTCCAGGCCATAAACCAGATGCATTGTATCTGAGCCTTTGTTTTAGAAGTGACTGTTTCTCACGATGCTGAGGTGCCATAAGTCGCTAGCATTTTTACACAAAGAAATACTGGTAGCAAAATCCAGACACAATAAATAACCCTAAATAAATAAAAATAAACAGATAGTGGCATTCTGGGAGGGGACATAAAAAAGGAAGACCTGAACTAAGGACAAGGTTGAGGTCAGGGCTGTAATTTCAGTGGTCTAAAACTTTAAATCCAGGCTTTGGGGTAGTGTCTTGTGGTTTATTACTTTGCAATCTAATGTTGAAATGTATATTACAATAAAGTATCTGCAGATATATTTGAGTTTAGGGTGGCAGAGAATAAGTTACAGTTTTGAATATTTAAATAAGTGTGTGTGTTTTAAAAATTAGGACATAAATTAAATTATTCATTTTAACAATATATACATGAGCCCTTAGGTTTTGAAATCCATCCTTCTACTTGCTTTGCCCCAGTGGGGAAGTTTGTTATATGCTATATTGCTCCATAGTCTCTAGACTTCGAACTGGCTTAATTCTCCCTTGGTTGATCTATTGGTGACGATTCAAGCCTCAATATCTATTATCATGCATTGACTGGTTGTTCCTATGTAGAATAGCTAATCTTCTTCTGAATATCTGATCCTTGTTCTCTGCCCCTCTGAGTTGTAGCCTGGAGGGCCTGGCCTTGCATCTTTCCTTCTGAACCACACCAGCCCTTTTATCCCAGTCAGTTTCAACCATCCATTGATCCTTCTCCTACAGCTATTCGGCCATTAGACTTTACAAATTGTTGGCCATTCGAGATGCATTCAAGTTACTAATAAATAATAATAATAATAATAATAAATTTTATTTATACCCCGCCCTCCCCAGCCGAAGCCGGGCTCAGGGCGGCTAACAACACTAAAACAGTACAACATTATAAAACATTATAAAAATGAATTAAAATCAAAATTGATGGCAACCATAAACTAAAGTTTTGTAATGATTGCCAAAGGAGGGAGTCAGGCTGCGCCCTGACCAAAGGCCAGGTGGAACAGCTCTGTCTTGCAGGCCCTGCGGAAAGATGTCAAGTCCTGCAGGGCCCTTGTCTCTTGTGACAGAGCGTTCCACCAGGTTGGAGCCGCAGCCGAAAAAGCCCTGGCTCTAGTTGAGGCCAGCCTAACCTCTCTGTGGCTTGGGACCTTCAAGGTGTTTTTATTTGAAGATCGTAAGTTCCTCTGTGGGGCATACCAGGAGAGGCGGTCCCGTAGGTACGAGGGCCCTAGGCCGTATAGGGCTTTGAAGGTTAAAACCAGCACCTTAAACCTGATCCTGTACTCCACCGGGAGCCAGTGCAGCTGATATAGCACCGGATGAATGTGATCTCTAAGCGAAGACCCCGTAAGGAGTCTCGCTGCGGCATTTTGCACCCGCTGGAGTTTCTGGGTCAGTCTCAAGGGCAGCCCCATGTAGAGCGAGTTACAATAATCCAGTCTGGAGGTGACCGTCGCGTGGATCACAGTGGCTAGGTCAGGGCGAGAGAGGTAAGGAGCCAACTGCTTAGCTTGGCGGAGATGAAAAAATGCCGCCTTTGTTATAGCTGCAATCTGCGCCTCCATGGAGAGGGAGGTATCGAAGATTACACCCAAACTCTTAACGGACGGTGCTGGCACTAATTGCACCCCCGCAAGAGATGGGAGTTGCCCCCTCAGTCCCATGTCGTCCCGTCCCAGCCAGAGGACCTCTGTCTTCGAAGGATTTAACTTCAACCGGCTCCCACGTAACCATCCAGCCACAGCCTCCAAGCATCTGATCAATGTGTCTGGGGCCGAGTCCGGGTGGCCGTCCATCAACAGATAGAGTTGGGTGTCATCAGCATACTGATGGCAGCCCAGCCCAAAACTCCGGACAAGCTGGGCGAGGGGGCGCATAAAGATGTTAAAAAGCATCGGGGAGAGTATTGCACCCTGGGGCACACCACACACCAAGGAGTGGCGGGATGACAATTCCCCCCCAAGCGTCACCCTCTGTCCCCGACCAGAGAGAAACGAGCGCAGCCATTGAAGGACTGTGCCCTGGATCCCCACGTGCAGATTGTTTTACAGTACATGCAAGTGTGACTTGGATGTGATTTTAGCTAACATTCTAACATGGGTTGAGGTCAGAATAATTCTTCTAGGTAATAAGTAATTTAATTTTTGCTTTATATACTCATCACGTGCATAATTCTCTGTGAAAAGGTAAAGGTAAAGGGACCCCTGACCATTAGGTCCAGTCGTGGCCGACTCTGGGGTTTCTACATGAAGTAGAATAAGAAAGAGTGGACAGCCTTATTTAGGCAAACACTCTAGAATTGCTGAATGCATGACTGAGACTGTACTGCCCTTGATACACAGAGAAGTATATCAGCTCAGTTTCTTAACTGGTGGGTTCTGAGCCTGTGAAGTTGGCAGATTATGGGATTTTTTAAAGTGTTTGAATTACTGGCAAACTGAAAGTCTCGTTTTTATTTGAAATTAAGGTGAAATTGCCTGGGTAAGAGCTTCATCATATTCTCTGTCACTTTTATGGTAAAAGATTAGTCTCACATTTATACTGTATTATTTTTAGAATAATAGAGTACGCGACAGTTACTGGTGGCGAGGGAATAAAAGTTGGGACAGGAACACAGGCAGGGCATTTAGAAAGCAATGAAAGGAGCTCCTGTGCCCCCAGAAATGCCCTCCTGATTCATTCAATTGATTTAGTTAACTCTAAAGCAAGCTGCATGCCCAAGGTTCAAAGGTTTTAGTGTTATTAGTTTTATCCTGAAATAGGATAAAGAGGAAAGCGGAAATAGATACCTCTTCTCAAGGGGATTCCAATCCCAGGCCTGATTCAAATGTGATAGCAGGGATGTCCAACAGGTCAATTGCGACCTACTAGTACATCCCCGTGAGGTTTTGGTAGACCAAGGTCAATCTCTGGCTCCCTTTCCTTAGCGTTGCTAAAACTGACTCCTGCCCCACCTCCTCACATTGTCCTCCATTCTTGTTTGATCTCTGGAAGGGAAGACAGAACCTTCTCTGTGCTGCTGTTTTCATCCATAGAGATCTTTTCATGAGTGACTTCAGCTCTTTGTCCCTTGCCTTTGTCTTTATGCCTTTAACCCTCCCCCCAAAAAAACAGAACATTACTTCCCCATTCTTAAAAAAGGTCAACAACTTTGAGCTGACCCCCCCTCCCAAAAAACTGGCGTAGATCACTGCCAGTCTTTAATTCTGAAAGTAGATCGCAGTCTCTTGAGAGTTGGCCACCCCTGTGATAGTGTATTGAAACACTACTATGCAGGTGGCACTTTGTGTAACATTTGTAAAGGTGAACCACAGGGCTCACAGTGCATAAAGGTGACACCAAAGAGTGGAGGGGTAGCTAATGCAGCAGAAGGCTGAATTGGGATTCAAGATTACCTTAACAGATTGGCGAACTGGGTCCAAACTAACAAAATTAATTTCAGTAATGTAAAGTTCCATACTTCGGCAAGAAGAACCAGCTGTACAAATGTAAGACAGGAGTCATGTGATAAGGATGTAGGGGTCTTAATAGACCACAAACAAAGCATGAGTCAATAGCAGCAGCAAAAAAAGCTAATGCTATTCTAGGCTGCATCAATAGAAGAGAAGTCCTAGTGCTACTCTATTCTGCCTACATACCTGGAGTACTATGTCCAGTTCTGGGCACCACAATTTAAGAAGGATATTGACAAGCTGGAGTGTGTGCAGAGGAGGGGCAACTAAGGTGATGACAGGTCTGGAAACCAAGTCTTATGAGGAAAGTATATTGGGTATATTTATCCTGGAAAAGAGGAGATAGGAAAGCCACTTTCAAATACCTAAAGGGCTGTCACATGGAAGAGGGAACAAGCTTGTTTTCTCCTGCTCTGGAGAGTAGGACTCAAACCAATGACTTCAAGTTACAAGAAAGGAGATTCTGACTAAATGTCAGGAAGAACTTTCTGACAGTAAGGGTTGTATGACAGTGGAATGGTCTCCCTTGGGAGACTGTGGGCTCTCCTTCTTTGGAGGTTTTTAAGCAGAAGCTAGATGGCCATCTGTCATGGATGCTTTAGTTAAGATTCCTGCATTGCAGTGGGTTGGACTAGATGACCCTCAGAATTCCAACGCTACAATTCTATGATTCTTGTAATGTATGAGATTTGGTAGTTTCAAAGCAAGTGTTGTTACAGTTTATGTCACTAGTTGGCGCTGGTGATAACAGAGTGATATAAGATGTTGGAAACAAAGTAAAGCGTTCTTTGTTACAGTGGTGCCTCTGGTTGTGAATGGGATCCGTTCCGGAGCCCCTTTCGCAACATGAGCAGAACGCAACCCATGTCTGTGCGTCTGCGTGTGCACGGGTTGCAATTTGCCGCTTCTGTGCATGCGCGTGACATCATTTTGAGCATCTGCGCATGCGCGAGTGGCAAAACCCAGAAGTAACCCTTTCTGGTACTTCCAGGTCACCGCAGGATACAACCTTAAAAGACGTAACCTGAACCGAACGTAGCAAGAAGTATGACTGTATTTAGCAGTCTCAGAGGGTGACTGTCAACCACAACAGAACATTACAGCTCTCTTTTGTCACATGAAATGCCTTGTGCTTGCAGCAGCACCCTGGTGTAAATGCAGCTCCAGCGCAGGAGTGTTAAAGCCTGCCAAAACATTGAATTCATTGTTTCTAAATCTGGCACACGGCCCCATCCAAGCCGAGTAGCTTTTCAGTGGGTACCACACTGCTAATATAGGTAATCAACCCTAGTTTAGCATCAAGTGGCACATTGCTGAGAATAGAGACCAATAAAGCTCTTGTAGTCAAGCAACATAATATTGCTTAGTTCACCTATTTATCTATCACATTATTGTCTCACTGTTCCTCTAGGGCGGTCAAGGTAGTTTTGTTCTCCCTCCCCCAATACATCCTCACAACAATCCTGGAAGGTAGGTCAGGCTCAGAAATTTACCTAATTTCCCCCAGTGGCCATCACAGTACAAGAAGGCAACGCTCATGTGCCTGTGGCCATTTTTAAACAGCTAAACCACGCCCCCCCGCCAGCCAGATTGGCTGGCTAGGGTGCATGACGCAGTCACAGGACTCCAGTGATGCAGGGGCCTGGCCACGCCCCCCTGTGAGCGCAGGAAGCAATTCCTGCTTACAACACCTCCCCTTGGGGAAGAGGAGAGGCTCTAGATGATGATTTGAGACTTTGCCTCCTCAGTCCTATTCTAGCTCTCTACAAACTGCTGCACCACTCTCTTTTAAAATACATTCTGAGAAGAGTATTTTGCTCAACGACTCCAGCTAATCTTTAATGATAATAGTTCTTGTAATTTCCCGTGGCACTTTTTTATTAGATTCTAAAACGCTAAATTCATGTCTCCTTTTATCCTAGCAACCTTGTGAAGCAGATAAACATTTGGCCAGGGTGACTTGTCTTGCACATCCAAGCCAAACACTGTTGCTTTTGCCACTAGCTTTGTTAACCTAAAGCTTCCTTAACAGGAAACAAAACAAAACCATCTAGACATTTGAAAACAAAAGCAGAACTTTCTGTTAGTTGCCAGAATTTTGTGTTACAAAGCCAGCCTTTTTGACCATAGGCAATAATTTTATTTAATACCCTTTACAATTAAGATTTAAAATGGACAACAACATTATAAATCATAATACAACATAACACTAAGCAGGATAAAGAAAAACAAAATGGCAGCAGACACTGGAATGGCCACAAATAAAACCAAGTACAAAACAGAGAGGGAGGCATAAGGCAATACATGAAAAAGAGAAATATCCTTGTGCTAACCAGGGTTGAGTGAAACAGGGCATGATTCAGACCAATTAGTCAAACAAAATAATATCATAGGTATTGCCAAATGAAGTCATCCTTCATTGGGATAAGTGGCTTCACATGTTTGTTCATGTGCT
Organism: Podarcis gaigeae; assembly: GCF_964106915.1. Classification (NCBI taxonomy): domain Eukaryota; kingdom Metazoa; phylum Chordata; class Lepidosauria; order Squamata; family Lacertidae; genus Podarcis; species Podarcis gaigeae. The sequence continues at coordinate 58,059,399 of NC_139679.1, forward strand.
TCACAAAAGTCCTCCAAGTGGCAGCAAAGTCCATTGTTTTGGCAGTCCCCTTCAAAAGCTTAAGATGATGGGTTAATTTTTCTGAGATAGCTAAGAACAAAGATTTCTTCTCTCAGCAGTTCACATGAACAGCAGAAACAGACTTCCATCCTTGTGTCACAACAAGTCTAGCTGCAACTAAAAGGAAAATTACCAAAAGGTTTTAAAGGGAGGTGAACATTAATTCTGATAAAATAGAAAGATGACACCATTTGGGGTCTGGGACTGGTCTAGGACTGGTGAACAACTCATGATGATTCTGATTTCCTTAAGAATTCGTGTCCATTCGTGGATTTCATTTAGTGCACTTGCTGCAGCAGTGGAGCACATTCACAAAAGAGACGTGTTGTTGAGCTGGGCCCGCAAAGGGATGCTTGAGGAATTCATTACAATCTCTGATCTAATATGCAGCTTACCCACAACTAATATATACATATTCAGAGCAAAACAATTTAACAACGTGCATTTTGAGAAGTGGACTTCCGGCTTCTTTGTTTACAAAAGAGCATACGCTTTTCTCCATTTAAAAAGTAAAACGAACAAAGGAGAATGGTGTGCATCAATTTCTTCTTTTAATACCATGTAAGCATTCCTTAAATGAAAGTAACAATGCTTTCAAATTGCCTTTTTCGTTTAGCGCATTTTCAACCTCGTGTCCATCTATGTGTGCTTGGTTAATACACCACTAATGGTTTTGAACTTCCCCCAAAGTTTTGTTTCTGTTATTTCCCCTATAAACCTGCTGCTGTGACCAGGCCAGTGGGCCTGTTTATCCTATTCCCACCAGCACATCTCTCCCAGTCTTTACCAGAGGTAAAGAGTGTAGAACTGGTGAAAGAAACCCATTCCTGTGCAAATCTACTTCACAGAAACCAGATGAAACTGGTGCTGAGATGGCAGAGAAAGAGATGTGTCTAGAGGCGGAAGAGGCTTATATAATCCTGCTGACTCCACACCCCCCGGCCAGCACTGCTTGGTATTGTATGTATATGCACACCGACTTCTCCCACCACCACCAAGGGCCAGATGCTATGCAATCCCACCCCAAAAAATGTTTTTGGTAAAAACACTACAAAATTGTTGTTTAGAAAGAACTAAGTTGTTATTGCATTGCTTTATATTAAAAACCCCCTCATCAGCTATTACTTAACTTTGCACTGGAAAACAATATATAAATTAAGCAGCAAATGCAATTTAACTGCCATCAGCATTCATGCAGATAATGATTTTTATGAGCATCATACAGCGTTGAGGCAGGGTAGAACTCTTGCTATTTCCCCCTTGTTTTTGCTTGTTACTTTTATTATTGCTTAGAAAATTTAACCTCTCTGGGCTAATGCAGAGACTTCATGTAGATTTTGAGATGAAAGGAGAAGTTGGGGTGCATTTTCTGAACCCCGACCCCACCTTTGCCTCTTTTTTCCTGCTCTCTGTAACAATCCATAGCATTTGTTTCTGCTGCTACTTTGCATTCATTCCCCCCCACTGGCCCTGAGTGATCCTAGTTAATCAGGCAGCTCTCATAGGCTGTACAATGGTGCAAGAATGGAGACTAACCCAGGCCTGTTTTTTAGCACAAGCACTAATGAGGAATTTCCAAAGGGCCTGCATTTCTGCCTGCCCCCCATTCCTTGTCAATCTTTTCTTGTTGATATGTCCTCCATAGTAAGGTAAAGTAAAGTAAAGGGACCCCTGACCATTAGGTCCAGTTGTGACCGACTCTTTTTTTTAATAAGTTTTTATTAGTTTTCAATACAATATACATATGATACCATACCAAAGGTTTATCACAAATTATATATTATGGACTTCCTTCAGCTTATCTGCCAATCCTCCATAGTTAAATTTTAGTTACGCATTTCCTAAATTTAATACTGCCTGTTCATATACCTTCCCAATCTTATTTTCTTTTTTACAATACTCCTCAACCTTTCACAGAGCTTCTTGAAATCCCACGAACATTGTCTGTTCATCACATATATTTTTCAAATACTCTACAAATTTTCCCCAGTCCTCGATGAATTTATGGTCTCGTTGATATCTAATCTTCCCAGTTAATTTGTCCAGTTCTGCATAGTCCATCATTTTCGTTCTCCATTCTTCCAGGGTCTGTACTTCCTCCTGTTTCCATCTTTGGGCCATTAATATTCTCGCCGCTGTAACTGCATATTGGAAAAGTTTACAGTCCTTTCTATTTATTTCATTTCCTACTATTCCTAACAGAGGAGCTTCTAGTTTCTTTACAAATGTATATTTCAACATCTTTTTCAGTTCATTATATATCATCTCCCAGAAACCCTTCACCTTCTTACATTCCCACCACATATGGTAGAATGTCCCTTCTTTTTCTTTACATTTCCAACACTTATTACAGGTTTTATACATTTTCGCTAATTTGACTGGTGTAATATACCATCTATATATCATTTTCATAACATTTTCCTTTAACGCAGTACATGCTGTAAATTTTATATTTTCCTTCCATACTTTTACCCAATCATCTAGTTTTATATTATATCCAAAATCTCTAGCCCAATGTATCATAACCGACTTGACTTCCTTGTCCTTCGTATGCCATTCCAACATTTTATACGTTTTTGATAAAATTTTACAATCATTATTTATTATTTCTATTTGAAATTTTGAGTCTTTTTCAACATATCCATTCTCTTTTTAAATATTTCATTTACTTGAAAATAATGCAACCAATCATATACATACTTTTTTATTTGTTCATATGGTTTCATTTTCCATTTTCCTCCTTCTTTCACTATCAACTCACCATATGTAATCCAACTCCCTCTCATATTGATTTTCTTTACACTCATAACCTCTAACGGAGATAACCAGTGTGGGACTCTTGGTTCTAATAGGTTTTTATACCTATCCCATATTTCAGTTAAAGATCTCCGGAAGATGTGGTTCTCAAAACCTTTATGATTTTTCTTCTTCTCACACTATAAATATGCGTGCCATCCAAATCTGTTATCAAATCCTTCCAAATCTAACAATTCTATGTTTTCTAATTTTATCCACTCTTTCAACCAACAAAGACATGATGCTTCATAATATAATTTCAAGTCTGGCAGAGCGAAGCCTCCTCTTTCTTTCGCATCTGTTAATAACATAAATTGAATTCTCGGCTTCCTGCCCTGCCAGATATATCTTGAAATTATTCTTTGACACTCTTTAAAGATCGCTACCCCCTTAATAATTGGGATAGTCTGAAATAAAAATAACATCTTTGAAAGCACACTGATCTTAATCGTTGAAATTCTACCCCAGAAAGACACCTCCAGGTCTTTTTTTATTCCATTCCACACCGGTATATAATTATTTTGAAACAAATCAATATTTTTGAGAGTGACCGACTCTGGGGTTGCGGCGCTCATCTCGCTTTATTGGCCAAGGGAGCCGGTGTACAGCTTCTGGATCATGTGGCCAGCATGACTAAGCCGCTTCTGGCGAACCAGAGCAGTGCACAGAAACGCCGTTTAGTTTCCTGCCAGAGCAGTACCTATTTATCTACTTGCACTTTGATGTGCTTTTGAACTGCTAGGTTGGCAGGAGCAGGGACCGAGCAATGGGAGCTCACCCCGTTGCGGGGATTTGAACCACCGACCTTCTGATTGGCAAGTCTTAGGCTCTGTGGTTTAACCCACAGTGCCACCCACATCCCATGCGCCACCCACATCCCACATGTCCTCCATACCAAATGCAATACATGCACCAGCTGCTGGTATCCTAAAGCCATGTGCAGAACCCTTTTGCAAACACTGACTGTACTGAAATGGGTAGTCTGTGATGAGCCACCATTTTTCTCAGTTTTTCAGTTTTCCAATTTTAAGTTGAGTTCTCCACATTTCCACATCAGTTTAGGGATTTCTTTTTTTAAAAAAAAGGTCTCATGAAACTTCATCAGAACTTTAGTGTGAAGTTTTGTCTAACATGCACAGTTTCACAAAACAGTTTCGCTGCATATAATTTTTTTTTGGTGTTATTTTCACCTATATACGTATTTCAAGGCACATCTTATCCTTGTGCAGGCATTTTTGTTCCCATTACTTGACTGGGGATCTGCATTGCAAAATTCAGAGAAGTTGAATCTTCAATGCTATCTGCATTTTGGTTCCCATGTTGTTTCAGAAAGTGTGGACGCAGTTTGCCTTTAAATGTTACCAGAACTGAAGTTCTTCCTCATCCCTAGGCTCTCTATAGACCAATTCTTTAGCTCTGCTGGATATGACATGGGTGGGAAATAACTGGACACATTATACATCACAATGCATTAAGGGTCAGCCAGATCCAAGTCCAGTTCAGGCTCAAGAGGTATTGAAGACTTAAGGGACTTGAAATTTGGTCACATAGCTCCAAAGGTAAATTCCTGTTGGTGGCCCTGGATGAAATCATACCTCCATGAGAGGAATTGCATGTTAGCTTTGACTCTAAAGAGCTGAAGAGATAGAAAAATTCCTTGAATTTCTTTACATTGCAATCATCAACCTTAGAGTGAATTGCAGTGCTGATAAATAATTTGTTTAAGCTTGTTTTGGGCTGAGTTGTAATAACTATTTGCTTATGCTAGTGCGTATTATTTCCTACGTAGACCTTTGAGTTCCCAAGTCAGCATGTAGCAGGTTGCAAATGGCATTTGGAAAGGGAATTTGCAGCATTTTATAGGTAGAATCTTGAAAAAGGGAGTGTGGGTCACAGGCAGAAATCAAATTGCAGCACAAATTTCCTGCTGAATGTTTCTTACCCAGCCAACAGATGGGAAAATTGGCACCAAAGCTGAGGTTTCCTCAAGGGGCAATCAAGGCCACTAACATAAAAGGATTCTATCGAAAGAGGGGTCTTAAATTAAAAATAAAAATAGTAGTAGTTGTTTTGGTAGTGATTCATTGCTGCCATATAAGTAGGCCTGAGAAAGGGAACCTGCAATGCTGATCTCCTTTACAGTTGATTATTTTGTGTGAATACACGTTTGGACCAAGGTGCCCAAAGATTTATTTATTCCTTACCTCAAAGCGGTTTACAAGAAGATAAAACAATAAAATCTATTATAAAATTACAATCATAGTTTAAAGCAAGCAAGTTAAAATACTAAAACAAATTAAGATTTCCTCAACTTCCTAAGGATCTGGTGAGGCTTGTTGGAACAGAAATGTTTTTAGCAGGCACTGAAGGTGCCTGGTTAATATCCAAAGGCAGGGAGTTCCAAAGTGTAAGGGCTGCCACACTAAACAACCGAGTCCTTACAAATGCAGAATGGGTATTATGTGGCACCTGCAGTAGTGTCAATTCCACCAATCGAAGTGGTTCAATGCGAACATGTGGGGTAAGGAGATACCATAGGTAAACTGGTCCCAAGCTGTTAAGGGATTTACATACTAATTAGACCATATTCTGTTACTCTGAATGGTTAAATTTTCCTCTGAAGAATTAATTTATAGTCAGTGATCTATAGTGATATGCATGTGCTAGATGCAAAAATGCTGTTTAATAATCCATTTTGGTTTTTAATGCTGCTACAAATAGTGCGTTGTGTGCATCTATTAAAAAATGCTGCTTGAATTTGGCTTCTAAAGTACAGCTGCGGAGGCTCCCCCCCCATATGTTCTTCACAGTGGTAACTGCTTAATGGTTTAATCCATAGATTCCAATGACTTCATTTAAAAGGCTCCTTTTCCGAGGAGGAGTAGAGAGCACGATGATAAATTAAGCAAGGTAAAAGAAAAGAACATTTTTGGATTAATCTAAACACCTTATTTATCTGGATTACCAATGAGCTAAAGAAATCCAGGTTGCTAAAGATGAGAGTGTTGTAAATCCTATTTATATCTACTAAAATTTCCTTATTTTTCCTAACTCCTTCATCTGTGCTCATACATCAAGTCAATGTAGTGTGACTTGCTCTACTAAAGTGGAACCAAAGGTCAAGGTTTTCAATCTCATTGTACTCATGGGGACACCTTTTTTGTGTAACACCTGACTGATTCAAAAATGGAATTCTGGTTACTGAATCCATCAAGACATGGACCAGCCTAATGCTTAGCCTTGGGGGTGGGAAAGGGGGTGAAGCAGTATTGTAGAAGTGGAAAATAAACACATATAGAGTTATATCACAGGTGAATTTGCAGCAGTGTGGTTGTTTTCATTTGTATTTATCACCTTCTGACACTTAATAACGAATGAATACTGAAAGCACTTGCAGTAGAATGGTAGTTATTTATAGTGTAATGCTATACATGTCTGCTCAGATATAAACTCCATTGAGTTCCATGGGATTTACTTCTAGGTAAATAGGAGTGCTTCCAGATCAGAACTGTATATCACAAGTAGGCCATTCAGATTTTTTCAGTGTACACATTTGTTACATTAGCTTCCACACATCTCCATTTTTTTTTACTTATAGTATTCATTGCTGTTCTGTTGCTTGTGGCCCATACCAGTGGGCAGACCGTGCTGGAATGTATCTGGGCTGTGTTTCTATGACCACATTCAGACCATAGATACCAGTTTAAAACAGTCATGGATTCCCCTAAAGAATTCCAGGAGCTGTAATTTGTTAAGGGCACTGAGAGTTGTTAAGAGATCCCTACCCCGCCCCCCACAGAGCTACAATTTCCAGAGTGGATTAACAATCAATTCCTCTTCACAAGGAGTGCTGAGTCAATCATCTGGACAACATAATTATAAAAATGCATTCTTGGTGTATATATAGTTACAGTACATCTTGTCACAGTCATCTGTTAGATGGGCTAATATATATGAGAGATATGACCTGATACGATTCATTTTGGAAGATATGATCTGACATAATCTATGTATTAAGCAGATTTGAATAATTTGTGCCTTCTCTTAGTTTATCCACTCACTCATTCAAAACAAAGCTTGAGATGATGTGCTTTATGAAGATGTCCTTCATTCTTCCTTGAATTTTTTTTATTTCTTTAAGATATTTAAGATAATTACCTTTTGGCATCCATCTGTCTTGGGAGACAATGGAGGAGTGAGTCTTTGGGGATGAAGTCAAACTGTTGGAAGGTTGAAATGACATGCTATGCTACAAAAAGTGACAGCAACAACATAAAGCAGAAGGGATCGATAAACCAAGATGCGTTCATAAAATCCAGCAGGCATTAAAAACAGGGGATGGGAAACCTGTGGCTATCCAGGTGTTGTAGCATACAGACTTCTATCAGCCCCAGCTAGTATGGTCCAGCATGTTGAGAGTTGTAGTCCAGCAACAGCTGGAGGGGCACAGTTTTAAAACAGTGTATCCCTTCCTCAACTACAACTCGCTACAACCACAGCAAGCATGGCCAAAGGCAAGGGATGACTGGAGTTGTAGTCCAAAACATCAGGAAGGCACCAGGTTGAGGAAGGATGCTTTATACACAAGTATACAAAGTCCTATCCAGGAACAATAGTCTTTGTCAGTTAATACTGACAAAATATTAACTAGAATTGCCCACACTAGAAATAGTGGAAATTGCCTAGTATGCAGCTCACCATCACCAGAACTGGGTGGCTCTCTATCCTGCTCTCCTGCTGCCCTCAGACTGCTGTTTTACTGAAGGTATATTCTGCAATATGTACTTGACACAATAATAGTTCATTGGTGGTAGATTTATTCTGTTTTATTGTAGTTATGTGATGTTCCCCCAGTGCTGCCACATTATTGCTGCCCAGGAGGGACAAAAACCATAGCCATAACCATCCCAAAACATTTGCAAATAGTAATGAAAGCAGGACTGTGCATAATTGCCCCGATGGCCTCATGAGCACAAATCACCATAAATGTGCAATAAAAAAGGAAGTCTGGAGAGGCCAGAGAGATTCAGACAGGGATATAACCCAACCCTACCTGCAGATTCTTGGGAACTGAACCTGAGTCCTTTGCATGCAAACAAAACTCTGGAGTGACGATTTGTTTTTACTCCTTAGTAGGTTTCCATGATCCAACACAGTGAAATGCGCTCAAGTCCACCGAAATCAATAGATTTAACTGTGTGTAACAGCCCTATGAATTAAATAGACAGAGGCAGTTTCTATTGACTGTTTGACCACTATTCATAAGTTTTGGGCAACCATTTTGACAATACATTTTCTTTTACAGTTGCTAGCTGTCACTCGGTCACCTTTCAAATGAACCAAGTTCAGGCACCCAAATGTCAGATGACAAAACCAATTCTGCTCACAGCCCTGATATCAAAGGGTCAGCAGTTCAGTCAGCCTATTTTCCCACAGCAAACAAAAGAACAAATGATCCCCTTTTCCTGCAAAGCAATCGCTTTTCTTCCTTCTGAGCTCCACAGGCGGGGAGTTGGGTATACCTATGATTGGTCCAGAGAAAACCCACCAGAAAGGATCTGAAAGGTAAAGAAGCTGGAGGGGGATCACACTTGACAAATCAACTAAAATAATGTATTTCTCCCTTCCTGTTTTTTCTTCGCAGTAGCTGAGGATAAATGGTGCATGCATTCCTGCTCCTGGTGTGCTGCCTCCCACAGATGTAGTTGTGTTTGAGCTGATGTATTACATTTGCCTGAGTGCCTGGCAATGAAGGTTCCTGAAGAACAGTGTCGAGAGAAACTTAACTTGGCAGACGTGTAGAAAAGCAGAGAAAAATAAGCTTCCACTGGATGTAGCTGAAGGTAAAATATTGGACACAATGTGTGTTGTTGAACAAAAGCTTTCCCTCCCCATCTTTGGATGTGATTTTAAAGGAAAATATTCTATTTATACTGTGTCATTATCGTTCAATAGGTTTCACACCATGAGAGAAAATGCCAGCCAGATACGATTGGGCTACAAAGATAAGAGGTATGGAGAAGGGGGAAACCTCTCTGCTGTACAATAGCGAGCTTAAAAATTCACAAAACCTGAGTTCCATATCCAAATCTCAGCCATCAATCATTTATAATTATCTGAATTCATACCCAGTACAACACTCAAAGTGTTTCAGGCAAACTGACTAACACATAAATGTTGCATTGCTGGATGAGAGACAGGGGTGTCCTTGCAAGACTCACCCCAATATCCCCATGCACATCATCCCACACACTCAGTGCCTGTCCTATTTCACATGTGTTTCTATGTACTATTGTTATAATAATATATTGTGTTCTTATTTCAATCTATTACATTCCTTACCTCTTACGCTGTTTATGGGCCCTATTAAATTGGTCTGTGGATTACTGGTATCCTTACCCTTTATGGATTCTCCTTTAAAGTCATTCAAGTTGGTGGTCATCACTATATCTTGTAAGAGTGAGTTCCATAGTTTAAACACACAGTTTAAGTGTGCACATCAATGTCTCTAACTCTCTCTCTGCATTACCAACTTGCACATGTGCACAGCTAAAGCACCAGAAAAGGGAATCTTGATGCATCTATTATAGTTGTATCAAGACTATTTAGGGGGTTGTGTTTTACCAATGAACAGGAGTACATTTACATATCGATAAAACACAATATATCAGTGGCACAGAGTATGTACACCCCATTCCAGAATTAATTTAAGAAATAAATTTAATTTAATTTGTTAAAACCAAAATTCAAGAGGGATGGTACACAGGGTGGGGGCAAATCTTCAGAGAGTCGTGGGAAAATCCACTCACTGTCACATGGCTCATATCTTCTACCTGTTTTGGTACATTGCCATAGCATGTACAGTTGGTTTTCTAAATGCCAATTAAGCACTCATTCTTTCTGCCCTCCTAGGGCAATTGGTAGACTGCAAAATAACCAGGGTTTTAATTTAAACAAATATGACATTTTTTTGGTCTTCCTAAACATGAGAGTTGCAGAGCACTTTGGGTTTCTTAACAGTATGTTCAATATAGTCTAATAGTGTGATTGTGCTATAGTTCATAGTCAGGGATGATCCAGGGATTTGTTTGGTTGATGGAAAGTGGCGTCATCAGGAGATTTGCTATTGCTTCTGCTATCCAATGGTTAGGAGGCTACCAACCCATCCTTACATTCATAATTTCACTGTTGGCAATTCATCAATATCCTCTGCTGTTGTATCATCTACACAAGCTCCTGGCCATAGTGTGGGTGTAAAAACAAACAAACAAGCCTTTTAGTGTATTTTATTGGATGACTGGATGCAATGTGTTGTCATGCAGACAAAATATAAAGGTAAAAGGTAAAGGTACCCCTGCCCGTACGGGCCAGTCTTGACAGACTCTGGGGTTGTGCGCCCATCTCACTTAAGAGGCCAGGGGCCAGCGCTGTCCGGAGACACTTCCGGGTCACGTGGCCAGCGTGACAAAGCTGCATCTGGCGAGCCAGAGCCGCACACGGAAACGCCGTTTACCTTCCCGCTGGTAAGCGGTCCCTAATTATCTACTTGCACCCGGAGGTGCTTTCGAACTGCTAGGTTGGCAGGCGCTGGGACCGAGCAGCGGGAGCGCACCCCGCCGCAGGGATTCGAACCGCCGACCTTTCGATCGGCAAGTCCTAGGCGCTGAGGCTTTAACCCACAGCGCCACCTGCGTCCCTAGACAAAATATACTTTTCATATATGTTCTGGGTCCCCATTTATTGAGTCACTCTTTTTGTGCCTGTTGTGGTGGTGGCTTGCTGAGCTGTGTGCCACCCAGCTGTGCTCAGGCCTTACTCAGGGAGCCAATCAACTGTGCCAGCTAGCTTCTTGGGGCGGGGCTTTGCGGGAGGGAGAAACTTCTTCCTCTGGTCCACTTCTGGGCATAAACTGGAGGATGATTCAGTGGCTTCAATGTTGTCATCTTTCCAAAGCATGTGACCATCAGAAATGTTGGCTCCAGAACTGGTGGATATGAATTGACATTCCATTTTCCTCCAGAAAATTAGTTTTATATGCTGTCCAGGGCCCCATTAGATTATGAGTAGTTTCCCTTTTAATGCAGTTACTCATGAGAGTTACTGCTAATTGCAATAACCTGCTTAAATTAATAATGAATGAGAAAGTATCTCATCTTAGTAGTTGAGTTGTGACTAATGCTGGCAAAAGGCTGAATCACTTTTGAAATGGCAGATATGTCTTCTGCATGTTCACCAGTGCCATTGTCACAAATGGAACAGACAATACAAGAATGAATCTCTGACTTCTTGGACTGGTAGAAAAGGAAAAGGTTGAATGTATCACATTTTAAAAATTTATCTTGACCCAGGTACTCCCAAAAGGAGATATGTTCCCACTCATTTAAAATATATGTGAAATGTAGGAACGTGTATGACTTGGGCTACTAAACATAAGGAAATCTGACTTCTTACAGAATCGAATAGATCCTGCCAGAAATTCTGATTCCTGAGTAAGACCTACTTCTCAAGTGGTTGGCAGTGAATCTGGTAAAGGTTTCCTCTAACCCTTCTACTTTCAACTGGCAACACAGAGTATTGATACCTGAGCTTCTTATTGTCCTATCTGAACTTTTCTTTTTTTTAAGGATAAGTATGCAATAGCTAATATCTTCCAGTCATTATCTTCAACCTGCCTTCCAGGAGTATCATGATACTTATTCCAGGATCCATCTGATCCCTTAATTATGCAATGAGAACAACATATGTACACAAGTCCATAGCTGAATGCACTTAGAAGCCTTCCCACAACCTCCATTATCAGGATTCCTTATCACGTGGAAGGTAAAATCCACCTTTGGACCTTCCTACTCAAAGTGGGCCAAGGACATTTGGGGCAGGGCAGTGTGCAAAGTTTGCACACGTGTTTGTTTGTTTGTTTGTGTGTGTGTGTGTGTGTGTGTGTGTATGTGTATAAAACCAAACTCTGATCTCTACGACCGGAATGAAAATTGACTATGCTTTACACCGATATTTTTTGACATCATTCATTACAGCCTGAACACATTGACTCAATGCATTATTTCCTCTTGAATGGCTTTACCACCGTATGGGAGACAGTGAATACTGAACCATCTGCTTCTACCAGCCTGTCCTTTGACTGTTTCCCTCAAGCTTGCTTGTATGCATATTAGAGAAAGCAGCACAGAGGAAGAGGAGCTCTAAATGACCAGAGCTGAGGTTAATGAGGCTACTATAGGCATGATTTACATGGTCCAAAAAATGCTGTAATTAAGACATTAGGCACATACATTTTTAAAATACTGACAATAGATGCATAAGAACAGCCATTGCAAGACAGCATAACTAGAGCAAAAGGCCCTATTGAGCACCTAATTTTGTGTTGTGTTGTGGCTAGGAATTTTGGAATCCACCCAGTTTAACTGATTCAAGTGGCCCAAATCCAGACACATAGTGCTTTCTACTTTGGCAGTTTAAGCAAAGAGACTTATTTAGGCATCTCTCAAACAAAGCAGACCAAACAAAATCAGAGGAAATGCTAAGATGAAACGTACTATTATTTTTGAGAATAAGGCATTAGGTAGCAGGAGCAAAATAAAACCTTTGGCTGCAGTCCAGCACACTAATTTCTGTGGGCTCAAGGATGCCTAACTCTGTACTGAGTTGTGCCACTTGACTATAGTGAAACCAAAGTCACCCGCATTCAAGTACCTGGTGCAGGGATAAGGAACCTTTCACTCTCCCAATGTTTTGGAGCTACAGCTTCCACCATCTTGTTTTATGTACGATTTTAATGCCTTTTACACTGTAAAATGCTTTGGGACCTTTCTCTCGGTGTGAAAAGGAAAAAATATATAAATAAAAATTAGGAAAAAATATTTTTTAGATCATCCCTGACCATCCCCTTTGGCCATTTTCGCTGGTGCTGATGACAGTTGGACTTCAAGAGCAGGATACTGAGTAAGTCTGCAGGCTTCAACAGGCTGATGCAATACTCTGTGAAGTGCTGGGTCAGAGTGGCTCAGCAGGAGTGTGATTAATATGATTGGCTATCACCTGTTTTAAAAAGGAAAGCCTGCTCAACAGTGGTTGTGGTGGTTGTGCTGTGGTGGAGAGTATTCGTTTGCCTTAAGGAGCAGGCACTCTGTATGGACTGTTTTTGTAAATACCTGTATATAGCTCACATTAAAAAGACTGCACTGGAAAAACCTGGGACTCTGAGCGTTTCTGCTAAAAGCGCTGCGAGGAATTTGTGACACACTTGGAGGGCATCAAGTCCCTCATTTTGTGGTCAAATAATTTGTAGGTTGGGCTGTGCACCTCAGGAACTGAGGAGCAAACAATCTGAGGAGCAAAACAATATTAGCTAAAACCAGTACTATTTTTCTAGAAAAAGAGGTGCTGGAACTTACCATGAACACCTCTTAGAATGGCGGTGGCACTCACCTGAGAGACACTGGAACTCTTAGAGTTCTGGCTGAAAAAAGCCCTGGCTAAAATCCGAAGGTGTTCACCAGCCTACTTAACCTGTTCCGTTGTGTTGAAAGAAAAGGAATGTGGATATAGCTTCTTTGGATCTCTGCTGCCTGTTCTGATTACAAGTAGACCCTCCAGACGTCTGCTGCAACAATAGCAATATTGACTTCCATCTACAAACTTGGATATACATAATGAAAGTCAACAAAGTTAGAAGGATACACTGGGTACTTAAGAAATTCCTCAAAGGCTTCCTGTCCTTTACTATTAAGAGCTGTTGCAAAGCACAACCCTCAGCAATATTTGTAACAGTTAATTCGGTAGACAAGCCAGGAAGTCTTTCGCTGCAGCCTTCGTGTCTTAATTAAGTGGAATTTGTTTCAGCAACTAATGCTTGTCACAAGTGCTTTTTTGCCTTAGGATGACTTCAAAGATGTTATTACACATTTAGATCATCAGCCATCTGTGTCTTAGAATTATACCAGCTTCCTGAAGAAGAAAACCCCCGGCCAGACTAATTTTCCCCAGACTGAAGGAATGAAGTTAAAGAACTTATGGAAATGACTCTGTTATTTCCTAAAAAGATCTCTTCTCCCACTGCCTAACTCCCAATATTTGGGGTATTTTCTTTCTGCTTTGGAACCATTAGGATGTCAAATAAACCTCCCAGTAGTGAGTAGGGATTAATGTACAAACAAAGGCTTGTGGCAACAGAAGGCATTCACTCTTTATTCTGTTTTTGTAGCTAACATTTAATGTGATAATCTAGCTCCCCTTATCACCCTTTATTGTGGTGTAGAAGGAGATAAGGACACAAACATTACCTGACTGATTGATTGATTGATTGAATGAATGGATATTTCACCCCTCAGGTATGTCAGTAACAACAATCTTCTACCTAGATTTTCAGCAGTATTTCTTGAACGCATGATCTTTGGTCTGTTGTGCTTTGACTACCTTTCTTCTTTGTACATGCCACCTTTGAGATCCATTTCCTGACTATTTGTATTGTCCCCTGAAGTTCTTGCTTAGACTTCAAGTTTAGGGCATTCCCCCAAATCTGCTCAGAAGGGTCAGGAGAACACCCATGAACAGGGGGTGGGGGTGGCGAGAGGGGTGATTGACAGAATTATCACCTTGGCATGCTGTTGAATTCCACTGTTAGGGCTGTTGCTGTTTTTTTCTTAAAGAAAGAACTCACCCTTCAGTCAATTGCTTTCAGGGCAGTTTTGGATATTTAAGTCCTCTGATAAAGGAGGTACTAACTGAAATGATGGTCATGTTTGGGGGTTTGGGGTCCTCCTCAGTCTGGATTATGTCTGCAGTAGTGGTTTTCCCCACGGGGGATTGGCTTCTGTTGACTTAGCAGAGTGTTATGATCTGACAGGACTACGGGGAGGAGGAAGAGGATCCTGGTGAGGGGTGTAGCTGGCACTGGGAGACACCGGGGCAAGCTGCAGAGTGGGGAAAGAGGTTGGTGCAGGAAGTACTCACAGGGTGGCAGAGGATGATGAGGGGATAGGGCTCAGTGCATAAGAACCAGAGCAGCAGGACCCATCACCAGAGCCAGAGGGGGACATGTCTCCACAAACTAGGCATAGGGAGTAGCTAGAGGGGCACTCTAGGAGGCTGAGGCAGTCAAGGCCCTCTGGCCAGGTGGGGCTTGCTAGCTCTGAGAGGAGGCGTGTGATTCCTTAGCTGGAGTAGGCTCAGAACAGGTGAGGCTCACTTGCCTCATCAAGCCCAGATGCTGCAATCAGCATGCAGAGTACACGAGGGCAGCAGAGCCCATGTTGAGGGACCTCAGTTTGGATTCTCCAGGATCTCTGTGGGACTGTGCCTTGGACTTTGGACATGTGGATCGACCCTGGACTGGGGCCTTGACATACTGACTTGCCACCAGGTAGGCCAAGGGTTCAAGCTACAGAATTCCTGCTATAATCATGTGCTGCCTCTCTTTTTGGGCTGCTTGCTACACTGGGTCACTGCTATGCTGTCATGCAGCTTACTTTCACCCTGTTTTCCGATACAGTTCTGCTCCCCCTTTCTCAGATTTCTGCCTTATTATTGATAACTGCTTATACCTGAGAATAATTGGCTGGCAACAGAGCAGCTGGGTGGCACTCAATTTAGAGCAGCCTGTAAGAAGTGGAAGGCTACTTTTGACTAGGTTGCTGAGTTCTGCCATAAATTCCTAGGTTAAGTGTCTGTGAAGCTTCCCTTCATTGTGTCATCCCTGACCACTGGTCCTGCTAGCTAGGGATCATGGGAGTTGTAGGCCAAAAACATCTGGAGGGCCAAGGTTGAGGAAGCCTGGTATATAGCCTTCCTGATCCCCTCCCCTTGCCTCCACCCCCCCGTTTGCTGGGCTGAGAGCAACTGACAGTTTGCCACATCCGTATAATGAGCTTTCAGGTTGTGGAACGGCATCTTTCATTCATATTACATGATCCAGATGCCTTATGTAGGCTGGACCATAAGAGTAAATTAATAAATATTCATGGCAGTATATAATTTAACAGTCAAACAAGCAAAAGATCTAGCCATTTGGTAAGCTGCATGCACACACACACACACACACACACACACACACACACGAGACTGTGGGAGCTGGAGAGTAAAATAAGTATTTTCCAGCTGAGTTGGTGAGTAAAATTAGAAGACATACAATTTCATTTTAGGTTTTTTTTAATGCAGAGGAGCACATTACAGGTCACACACTCACCACCAGCAGAATAAGGGCAAATCTACTTCACCAAGGACTCTGTCCTCATTTCAACTCACAGATTGTGAAGGAATTATAAACAGCTCCCTTTGCAGCCAAGCAGAAGTTATGTTTTGTGTCCAGTGCCACTTCTCACATTTTCTCATTACATGGTGTGCTATTTACTGACTCTAAGATGATTTCATTGTGGGGAGTCTGCTTGATTTGAAAACCCGGGGGGCTTCTGAAAGCCTGAGTGCAGATATCTTGTGAGCATAAGGCAGTTTTGTCTAGAAATGTTGATGCCATGAAATATCTGGGGCAGGGAATAAGTTTTATATGCTAAGCTTCTCAGAGTTGGATAATATAAGTGAATGAAAGACCTCTGCCTTAGCAATTAAGGCTGGTGATTATATGGGATAGGGATTAGGGGAGATGCCAAAAGGACTATGGATTGCTGTGAGAAGTCTGGAAAAATGGTAAGGTGAAACTTATAGAATAAAATTTAGTGAAAGATGATGCTTATACAGTAACCTGTTGTTCCCGTTGAGGGAATGCCTCAATGGAAGCCATCCTTTGTAGTCCATTATGCACTGAAAACCTCTTTACTTACTTCCTATGAGGCACATTTCAAGTGCATTTCCTGCCTGGTAAACAAACTGTGCCCTGTTCTTGTCAATATTCCTTTAGACAAAAAATATTGCAAAAAATCCTGCAAATATTGTTTTATGTTTTACTATTTAAACTGCTAGTGCCAAATAGCTACCCCGTCAAAGGAAAGAAACGATGTGTTCAGCCTCTGCTTCATTGTTTTCCTCATTCTTTGACTTCCATTATGCTAATGCGTCACAAATAAACTTGAAAGCCTTACTCGACTTTCCAGAGCAAGGAAGATCTGTCAGTTATCCTGGCACTCTGGCTCTCGCACTGAAAGAAGTTCCAAATCTGCTCTCTCTTGTGCTCCACCTCCACTCTATACCACCATCTATTAGAGCAATGCAAAGTCTGTTTGGCTGGAGAATCCCTCTGAGATATTTTTAAGGGGAAGAGGTGCTGCGGAATGCAAGCTGACCACTGTGACCTCTGAGAAAGATGCGGATGCCAGTGTGGTATAAGGGAGCTAGCCTGGTGTAGTGGTTAAGATTGTTGGACTAGGACCTGTTAGACCAGGGTTCGAGGCCCCACTTACTGGGTGGTTTTGGTTCGGTGACTGCTTCACAGCCAAATTTACCTCACAGGGTTGTTGCAGGGATTAACTGTGCAGTGGGAGAACCATGGACACCACTTTGAGTTCCTTGGAGCAAAAAGTGGGATGGAAAAGCAAGAAATATAAATGAATGAATGAATGTAATTTGTTTCCTCAGCTATATCTGAATATCCTGCCTGATGTCTACTATTAAAAGAGTGAAAATATGAGGGATATTGTGATGGTTGAAAGAAGTTGCAGTTTGCTTTCTTTGCAGAGGTGGAAGGCTACTGTTTGGCAGTAGAATTCTGAAATTCCACTGAAGGATGGATGGAGAAACAAAATGCCCCAATCACTTTCTTGTCATTTATGAAATACCCCTGAAGTAACACAATTGCTAAGGGTTGTTTCCTTATTCTTTTACTGTATGCAATGTACAGTTTTAATTCTAATTGAGCAGTACATAAATGTTTAGATATTATTATTATTTTTAATGTATTTAAACCCAGGCTGTCTGAGCCTTTCAAACCACATCAGAGGACCCAGAGAAAGCTTCTAGAATGACTTAAGGAAACAGTCATCAATGCCCAAAGAAAGATGCATAGGAAACAACTGTACTCCTGAAGGGCAGGTTGAGTCACATACATCAATGACAAAGGAAAATTGTGGAGGCTGATTTATATTCCACACAGCCCTACCAACTGCAATATAGGTTTGGTTTCAGTGGCTTCAGTGACCAAGGGGCTAATAACAAATGTCTCAAGGATCTTCAAGTTTTGATCTTCACAAGAAATTCACATCTAGAGCCTCTCTCACAGTTCTTTGGAATGCCTTCCATAGCATACTTATTTGCACAACTTATCACTGAAAGAGAATGGAACAGGCACACACTTATGCATATCTTTTAGTTACTGAAATTGAACTTGGGTTTCAGCAATAGCTCTTTGAGTTCACACTGAAGACTAAACCCCATGGCGTACTGAGAAGGAAAGGATATAACTCCCTGAGGGCAGGAAGGAGATTTTGTTCACCTATGACCCTGTCTTGTTGTTTAGTCGTTTAGTCATGTCCGACCCTTCGTGACCCCATGGACCAGAGCACGCCAGGCACTCCTGTCTTCCACTGCCTCGTGCAGTTTGGTCAAACTCATGTTGGTAGCTTCAAGAACACTGTCCAACCATCTCATCCTCTGTCGTCCCTTTTCCAGGGAGTCTTTTCTTCTCATGAGGTGGCCAAAGTATTGGAGCCTCAGCTTCAGGATTTGTCCTTCCAGTGAGCACTCAGGGCTGATTTCCTTCAGAATGGATTGGTTTGATCTTCTTGCAGTCCATGGGACTCTCAAGAGTCTCCTCCAGCACCATAATTCATGACCCTGTCTAGATATAGTTAAAAGCTGTTAGCAAGATTGATCCTGATGGGTATCACTACTGTTTCCCACAAATAATAGAGAACATGTTAGTTAAGAATACATGTGGCATGTTTAAATATGGATTTATCCCTCTTTCGTAATGTTAGAATCCAGTGGCAACCAAAGAAGCTGAATGATAGGAGATTCGGGGCAGACAAGAGAAAATACTTCACACAGTGGATAGTTAAAACTAGGGAATTCATTACCGGAAGATGTGGAGGTGGCCAGCATCCCAGATGACTTTAAAAGGGGATTAGAGAAATGAATGTAAGATAAAGCGGAATACAGTTTTAGGATTGTGAGACTGGTGTGGCAGCACTGGGCACCACACTGCAGGGACACCACAACGATGTTGTAGAATGGAGCATGAGAGACGGGGGTCACCAAATTTCAGCATTGCACAGGGTGCCACTCAAATTTAAGAGCTCAGATTCTGCTACTGATAAAGCTATCAGCGGCTAGTAGTCACGATAGCTATGAAGTGCCTCCAGGATCAGAGGCAGCTTGCCTCTGAATGCCCATTGCTGGGAAACAACTGCAGGAGAGAGCAAGTACTGTAGGCTTCATATGGGCATTTATCTGGCCACTGTGGGTGGTAGTATGTTGGGTCAGGTAGGCCTCTGGTCTAATTCACCTGGACTCTTTCTGTTGTTGTTGCTGCTGTTCCTCCTCCTCCTCCTCCTCCTCCTCCTCCTCCTCCTCCTCCTCCTCCTGGATTTCTGACCTTAAAGGGTGTTTTGAAATCTCTGGCTGGTTTGAAATCACAGTAGCATGTTGGTTTTATTAGACCTTCACAGAAGAGGTATTTCCCAGGGGAGTCATTTCTAGACCAACAACCTAGGCTGTCCATATCCATCTGTTTATGGATAGCTTCCTTAAATGGATACTTCAAAAGTGGGTGTCGAATATTGACACTGAAACATTATTCATATGGCTGAGGTAGTATTTAAATGATCCAACCAAGTCAGTGGGAGATAATGACATGGGTCTACCTGAGCATGGAATCAATCCCTTGCTGGTTTCCTTAGGAGACCCACACAGTTGGCCTCCACAGAAGCAGCTGGACATTTTAATGTTTTCATAGGCATGCAAGAACTACTCACAGAAACAAATTTCAGGTTCATGCACAGCTTGGGCAATGTTTCAAGGACCCCACTCAGTGCATTTTGTCCCATAGTAGGGTGGGCAATGATATTGGATGCAACATTTTAGTGTGTTCATTTCCTTCATGAGGGAAATTCTACGCAAGAACTAAAAATATCACAATGTTATCCTTGGGGTTTTTTTTCCCCTTCTTCCTTCACTCTGATTTACAAATGTCCTTTTGTATTCCGTTTGTGACCCTGTTTTCTATTTTTATGTAGTAGAAAGGGGGGGGGGACAAACATTAATTCTGCCTCTCATCAAATATGGCTTTTGGGGAGCGATTTCTGGTTGTTAGAGGAGAGCCAACCAACTCCTCTGCTTAGATAAGTAATCTATCACTAGCCTTCCTATTCCTCCCTCCCCTGTCGCCTGCTCTTCTGAT
The DNA here is from genome assembly GCF_964106915.1 of Podarcis gaigeae. NCBI lineage: Eukaryota > Metazoa > Chordata > Lepidosauria > Squamata > Lacertidae > Podarcis > Podarcis gaigeae. The sequence continues at coordinate 58,079,554 of NC_139679.1, forward strand.
TCAGGCTCAAGGGCATAATATTTAAAAACAAAGAAATCTGATCTATTGCATCTTGTGAGCCTTTCCCATCTACACTGCATTGCCAGAATTGCTAATAACAATGCATTCAGTGACAAATTGGGCCATTTGAATTATAATGGCTAATAAATATTATTCCGTTGGCTCTTTCATGCAGCATGTGTGGCAAATTCACAGCAGCAGTTTCACTAGCTCTGAAGTGGGACCTCCTGAGGGAGAAAGAATCATAGACAGGTTGTGTTGCCTAGTGGATAGGGTGCCATGGTTAGCCTCAGTCACAGAGCCTGTTATACGGCCTCAGAACATCATCCAGGATTGTTGTAAGGATAAAATGAGTTACTTTAGTGTATGTCATTATGAACGCTTTGAAGAAAAGGTGGGATGTGAGTCTGATTATTACTAATAATTTGTGGGTTTGCATTTAGAATCCAATTACATAAATATAAGACTGTATAGGTCTTATGTAAAAGTCCAGTGCACATTCTGAACATACTTTAGATCAATAGTTATATGTGGATGAAGCAAAAGGGATATGATAAAGAGTGGATCCTATCAATGCAGGTGAATGAGACATTTATCTCATTTAAACTGGACACTGGTACTCACATTAACATTTTATCTGAGAAGTATTATAAGATTCTGTTAATAAGGTCAAAACTGGGACCCACAAAAATAAAAATTACTGATTATTCTGGAACAAATATCCTGGTATTGTGGAGATCTGTGGTTAGTGTCAGGTACAAAATGCCACATATAAACTTTTGTTCCTTGTTGTAGTCAAATGGAAACTAAGCAACAGGCATCTAAGGATGCTTGGCCTGCAGGGGATGTTTTGTTAGCCTGCTTGAAAAATCTCTAAAGTCTGTTCCCCAGTCTTCCGAGGGGTATATTCTCTTTCTCTTTCTCTCCCCCCCCCCCCACAATTCCCTCTCTGCCTCCCTTTTTGCTTTGCTGCTCCCTTGTCAGGAGGTGCTTCAGAAGTGCAGAAATTCATCTGAAAGTAGAAAAGAATTTTCAGCAAACCCTCTGGTTTGACCAGGCAAGAACTTGATCTGTGCTTTCCTATTATCTCTTTCTAAATGTTTGGAGCATAGACAACTGGTTAGGCAAGTGGATGAAATAGAAACCAGAACTAGCAAAATAGTCAACTCCAGAGTTCTGATTCAAGGTTTGCTGGAGGCAGTATGCAGTTCTGAATGCCAGTACTGGGAATCTCAAGTGGGGAGAGTGCTGTTGTGCTCATGTGCTGCTTGCAAGCTTCCCTTAGGCATTTGGTTGGCCAATGAGAACAACTAGATGGGCCTTTAGCATGATCTTTCAGGGCTCTTCTGGGTTTTCTTTATTAAAGGACGCAATAAGATAAAGTGGGTAATTCAAATAGGTAAAGGTAAAGGGTCCCCTGGTCCAGTCATGGATGACTCGGGGGTTGCGGCACCTGTCTCGCTTTATTGGCCGAGGGAGCCAGCGTACAGCTTCCAGGTCATGTGGCCAGCATAACTAAGCTGCTTCTGGTGAACCAGAGCAGTGCACGGAAATGCAGATGGTGCTGTGGGTTAAACCACAGAGCCTAGGGCTTGCTGATCAGCGGTTCGAATCCCCGTGACGGGGTGAGCTCCCATTGCTCTGTCCCAGCTCCTGCCAACCTAGCAGTTTGAAAGCACATCAAAGTGCAAGTAGATAAATAGGTACTGCTCCGGCGGGAAGGTAAAATTCAATTACATTGCATCAAAATAAAAAATAAGAACCAGTTATTTCCTTACACTTGGCATGGCGTCTAAAGTTAGTTCCAGTTACTTACATGCTATAATGTAGCATCCATTCACATGCTGACAGCATGCATTTTCTCCTGGGAAGGAGCAAACAGAGCTATTCTAGGCAAAATGAAGTCATGTTCAAAGCCTCCGTGTTTACGTTTTGTTCTAAGAGGGGCCATAACAGATACAGGGGGAGTAAGGGATGGCTCAGAGAAGATCCTGGTCATTCCAGGTTCCAAATTTACGGCTGGGTGGCAATATGTAGCACATGGTTTAGCTCATGGAAGTAACTTAAAGAGGTATCCTTGAATGACTCCCTTGCCTGCCTGCTAGATGGATTAACCCAGGGAAACTCCTAATTTGTGAATTTAGGCAAGGCTTAGGCTGAGAACATACAAATTATTTATGTAGCCATCCCATAATGTGATTCAGTCACATTTCTGTTATGGAAAGATGGAGTCCCTTGTAGATGAAGTGCTTCTTACCAAATAAAAAGAGGGCGTTAGCTTTGGATTCTGTTCAAAACTCTTGTAAATCATGTCTATCTTTTAATAGCTGGTAAATCTTAGCAGTCATCCGTGAGACTAATAATTGGTGAAGAGGGAAATTATCCTGAAGGCAAGTAATCAGAATGTACCATACTTTGGGGGATTATAGACTAATTTGTGGCAATTTTCCCATACTGACTTTGTAAATATGGAGGTCATACGTTTAACGGAATGCACAGTACCCTGGGGCTTTGAAACTATGACCTATTTGTCACATGTAATTGCAGTAGCAGAAATATTACTTCTTTGAAATGTTTGTGTTAGCATAAGAAGAAATGGGACACTTGCCATTGTTTCACTGCCCAATATTTTAGAATCACAGGCTTCCTAGTTCCTTAAAGTATGATCAAGCTAACTCACAAGGACAACTGGCAAGTCTGTCCTTGAGTTCACCTCACGCACTCTAAATTAAAGTCATGGTCAGGAGGAATCCTTGTCATTACTTTTCATTTTCATAACTCTGTCGACCGCCGCGACTGCAGCCACTTGAATTTCCCATGGGCTTTCCCTCGATGCTATTTCTAGACTTGTGTTTCATGGCTAACTAATGGACACATTCATGCCCGGGATGAAGAGTGAGTCCTCCTGGGCCAATGGCAATAAACCTTCAGGACGTTGCTTTGGCAAGCAGTCAAGTGCAGCCCCATTAAAGTGCAAACGAGAGCTCTCAAATTAACCTGGCATCTGCTATCACAGAGACTGAGCCTCAAGCACTGGATCTTGCAGAAAGGGATACGTGGCAACAGCACAGACCTGGGGCTATAGAATTATGGGGACTCCTGTCTTTAGGTAACACACCACACATATACTCCCGGGCAAGTACTATGCTGTAAACCTGAGCTACTGCCCCGGTTCTTCAGGGTACTTTACAGCATAAGCAAAAAAAGTAATAGTACCTGCCACAGCCTGCCCCCAAGCAGGTTCCAATTTGCAGTTTAACAGTGAGAGAAGTGCTGATTCAAACTGGGGGGTTTCTGAAATGTCTGTGTATCTAGAAAGTTGCTTCCTCACCCATGTTTGGTGCTAGGGAGGCACTTGAAAGTCTCGAACATGTCATTTGGGAGGCACTTGAAAGTCTCGAACATGTCATTTGGGAGTTGCCCAGCAACAGGACTTTAAAAGGCTCTTTTAATGGACTTTCTTACATGGGCATTAAAGGGACCCCTGACCGTTAAGTCCAGTAGCGAACGACTCTGAGGTTGCAGTGCTCATCTCGCTTTACTTGCTGAGGGAGCTGACGTTTGTCCGCAGACAGCGGTCATGTGGCCAGCACGACTAAGCCACTTTTGGCGAACCAGAGCAGTGCACGGAAACACCGTTTACCTTCCTGCCGGAGTGATACCTATTTATCTACTTGCACTTTGACATGCTTTTGAACTGCTAGGTTGGCAGGAGCTGGGACTGAGCAATGGGAGCTCACCCGTCACAGGGATTCAAACCGCTGACCTTCCGATCGGCAAGCTCAGTGGTTTAGACCACCTACATGTGCATTGCTGTCTTTTAATTCTTCAGCTGTTATTAAAGCTAGCCATTTATGCACATTAGTGCATGGGTGTTGTTTTTTTAAAAGAACCTTTTAGTATTCATCAGCACAAGGACTCAACTCACAGCTTGGTGCTGAAAAGAAGAATGTGGACAATGTAAAAAAATGACACCAATGCAGTAATATATCAAGGGAATAATGGTAGCAAACAGGTGCAAGAATGGCAGACTAGCTGAAGGCAGATGTGCTGTGGTGGGTCGCTTTGCACCGTTCATAACAGCAATTTTTTGCACTGAGAATAGAACATTACAAAAATTCAGTCGAGCACTACAAGAACAGAGGGAAGCAATAGATGAATCCAAGCAGTTTTATGTATTTAGACATCATTGAAGAGGAGTCGGCATCTTCAGGAGTTAAGGTATTCATTGTTGAACACATTTTCTTTTGTGGCTAAAACTGGAATGTGCTAGTACAGCTACAATATAGTGATTTATTGAATTAACGTGCACCACAGATTATTCTGTGCTATGTATGCTGCTGAGGGTCAGAAAGCAATGCAATGGTTGGTAGTCGTCATACATAAATTCAGAAGCTGCATTTGAACTGAGCTTAAGCAGGTTTGAAATTGGAAAAGTTGCTCAAGCTTCCTTCCCTGAGTGAAATAATCAAGCATTATCCACACATTGCTATATTTCAGACGTTAAGGGCTAGCTACTTGGATTTATAAAAACAAAACTGAGATTCTTGGGATGCTGAATCATTTATCCAGTATTAATTGCTATACTTGCAGAGTGTAGTTGAGGACTATGCACTGTCTTGTGTGTCAAATAATGCCAGTTAAGCCTTTGGGGATGGAAAAAGGTGCATCTATAGAGGGCAGCACCACTCCTTGCAGTCTATATCCACCTACATTTCCAGCTGGTTCCATTTGTACAGGTATAGTTACCAATTATGTTTGCAGCTTATGCCTGCAGTTATGTACTGATGCCTTGAATAGCACTGAACAAAAGGAGCAGAAATCCAGCTGTTATGCAGATCTTTCACATGACATAACATATTGGAGCACCATAGAATTTCTAAGGATGGGGCATCTCAACAGACAATAGACACAAAACAGGAGATTACTCAGCAATATTATGCCTACATGACAGGCAAATGCCTGATTGCAAGTGCTTTATACTGGATGCCAATCTCACTGCTGCTCCACTGTTGCAATTCAGTTATGCTAATATACCAAGGCACTCAAGAGAATGGTTGGATTTTCATCCCCCAGTGGATGCTTATCCTTTTATACAAGCTAGGGGCCTCGTGCCATAATGTGACTTCGAGTTCCTGGGAAAAAACTTGGAACGCAGGTGCCTTTCGAACAAATCAGGAAGCGTGCCTGTAACAATTCTGGAGAAATTCATTTGACTTGCATTTCTTGAAATGCCAGCGCTCTAAGGGGAAAGGGCTTTTAAATTTGCGCTAACCTTTCAAAGCTCTGGAAGGGCTTGTTTGGCTAAGCCTAAGTGCACTTTGTTTTGCTCACCAAGCACAGGCCAGTTTCCTGACTGTCATTTTGTATTGACTGACTTTATCTGACTGTCTGACAAGTGTCGAAGACACCATGCAATGCAGAGGGCTCTGCGCTGAAGGACTTAATTAAACAAGCCTTGAAGAAAATGCAAGGCTGTTTGAAGGTGATTCTCCACCCCCCTTAGGCTATGTTGGTACCAGCTGTTTCCCCCAAGATATCGCCCAGGGTGTATGGGAAGCAGATGGTTCAGTCAGCACCTTATTCTGTATCATCTCCCTGATTTTTAAGAAGCCACTTCGGGGTGGGTCAGTATCTCAGTAAAGAGATACAGTACTTCTTCCATAAAGCACTGTTCCTTCCTACCCCACCCTTGCCAGGCAGATGTGTAAAAGCAATTCACAGTGTGCAAACAGTGCAACAGGACATTCCTTAAAAAGTGGCATCTGCCTAGGACTTCCTTATCCCTAACCAACATGACATCTCTTGTGTAGTTACTCATGTTTTGGAGCATAACTTTAATCACTCAGAAAGGATGGCCTGAATGTGAGATGCAGGCCTCCCATTCACTGTAATGGCTCATTGCACTGTCTGAATGCCTACCAGAGGTAATGGTGGAACAAAGCTCTATAGAGTTCTGTGGGATCTGTGCAAGGGTGTTGGCCCCCCATAAATTGCACCATAGCATGCTCCATCTTGAGTGCTGCAAAGCCTGCAACATGATAAATGTTTAAATTGAATTCTGGCCTTGCCTTTTCAGTCAATTTATTATTTTAAAAATCACCCATTGTAATATGGATAATTAGTTTGCATTGTCCTTTATTTCATCTAAGCAGTGAGTAAGCATTGCATTGGATCTCAGGGACTTGATCCTTATCTTAAATGGGTTACTTTGTTCATTGATTTCAGTGTCCATCAAATGGAACTCTCAAGTGATACACGGGCATGTTAGGGTAAGTAATTACATGCTAGTTCAATTTAAATTACTTTCACTTAATCACTGTGACTATTAATTTCTGGGCAAAGAAATAAATATGAAGTGGTACTTTGCATGTTGTGTGGCAGACCAAATGAATTACATCAGAAAATGCAACCAAATGAGATTTAATATGTTTGAGGGGAAAAAAAGTTTAAAGGAGACAGACATGTTTTACACCTTTTGTGGTACAGATAAATTTGTGATCTTAGTGTGTATAAGGAAAAATGATACTCAAATGTGCAGCACTTTTTCATATTGGATCAAACATCATTGGAACTGTTCACATGTGATGCATCTATATTAAATATCATCTTCTAAGTAGGACCAAGCCAGTAGGATATTTAGAAAACACATCAACAGACCTTGGGGGCAGAAGAGGAAAGTCAGAGGAGCATCTTTGGAAAGTCAAAGTTTGGAGTTAACTCTAGTCCAATGTGTTAAGATAAACAAAAAACAGTGAAGTCTATTACACATCCTTCACATCTTAATTTCAAGAATATTTACCTGAACAGATATTTACAAGCATTTTTTTAAAATATTTTTTTTATATAAAAGTAACATTTTTGCTATATCTATTCCACAAAGGTCTTCATTTATGGGAAACTTACCATATCCAGAGTAAAATATTCAAGAAATCATACAAAAGGGACAGTAGAGCAGGGCCCCGATCCGGCAAAACACCTTCCAGAAGAGATGCAATGTATGGATACAATTTTGTTTTACCATTAATGACCACTGCATATTTCTAAATGGAGGCTACATCCAATATTAGGTATCTGGGTTCTAACCTCCTATGGCTCATAGGAAAAATTATGTAGGCTTTAGCAAAAAAATATGTATATCTTAGCACTGATCAAATGGAGGAGAAGGGATAGAGGAGACATAGCCCCCACCTACTCCTGTTAAGAGCTCTCACACCTTTCTGTTGTCTATATGTGCTGGAACACTGTACTTTCTCTGCTATTAGGTTAAGCAGTGGGTTTCTGGCTAACGTCAAGAATTCTGTTCTTTTTTACTTCATTTGATCTCGTTCTTCAGCATTCAAAGCAACCAGAATGATTTCACTTAACCTACAGACCTTGGTTGATTGTTAAGCTGTACTAGCTTAAAGCTAAGAGCCAAAGATTCATGAGGCCACTGAGAATTCTTGGTTAGCAATCCCTAGCATTCTCACATACATCTACAGTATCCAAGGTACTTGAGGGAAATTCATGAGCACTAAATGGTCCTCACGTGTAGGGCAGACGCAGTCTTGATTAAAATGTCTGGTAGTAGGCATAGACGTGGAAATCACTTGGGAAAAGAATAACCAAGTAGAAGTGTTTATAGTTCAAAAGCCTAATGTCAAATGAATCCTAATTCATCTTAATTGTAGCCACAGTGGGGTTCAGATGATGCCCCAAATGAGGAATGTGTGATCCTGCCCTTCACTTCCCTTGCTCCTAGTATCCATGCTGTTCTGCCACCCACCTATTCAGCATGTGTGAGAAGGGGCTCTATGTGTATATCAACATATGCACAAAGGTCCCCATTAGAAAGATGGACCTGATTGATCCAGGACTTCCATTTGCATGGGGGACCTCTGTGATTGTATGTAATTGGGTGCATAGGGTCCCGCCTAGTCCTTAGGTACACCAAATGTGTTGCTGGTTGGGCGTGTGGCCACTAGGAATGCTGTAGTGGAGGGGAGGAGGCTAACCCAGGCATGGGCAAACTCTGGCCCTCCAGCTGTTTGGGACTACAATTCCCATCATCCCTGACCACTGGTCCTGTTAGCTAGGGATGATGGGAATTGTAGTCCCAAACATCTGGGGGGCCAGAGTTTGCCTATGCCTGGGCTACCCTGTGTAACCCTACAAGCCTCTTGTGCATTATTTGAATCCCAGCCTCCATATTAAAATGGCTAACTAGTACTCTAAAGATCACCATATGTATTCAGTACAGTAATGCCTTTATAATCCCAGCCAACAAACTCATGCCAAATTCTGATCTCTTTTCTTTTTTCTGTGACACCCCCCTTGAAAATCAACTTGAAAATACCTTTTAAAAATCATTGGATAAGGTTTCATATTTTCACTTCTGATTGCTTGGACTACACTGGGATTGGGTATTATATATCCAATTGCATTTATAACCATCTTCTCTGTTTTCCAACTAAGATTAGTTGCAGTGTCCAATGTTAGCAAGATACATATATTTTACATCTCTATATGGCAAATCTGCTTACAGTTCTCAGTGTCTGCTATTGCATTGTTGGATATAGTTTAATTGGTTTTAGATTGGGGGGGGGGAAGCAGCATAACTGAATGATAATTGACTATAAATGAGAACACCATGAATGGGAGAAGAAAATGAACAGCAGCAGCATTTTTTTAAAAAAATCCTTTTTTGCAGGCATTTGGATGACAGATGTAAATTAAGTGCCTGATTTATATAAAAGCTAAAAGTTTTCTGCACAAAAATAGGCTACTGGAAAGGGTACGTTTCAAGACAAAGCTATTGTTTTCATGAAGAACCCAATTACTTCGAGTAATGGTAAATTTTTAATGAAGGGGAAGAAATTATTTCTGGAAGTGTTTCTCTCTGCACTGGGAACAACACTGCTTATTTTCTTGCCTGCTGAAATAGCAGTTCATCTTGCACACTTAATGATAGCTGCTGCTTAAAAATAAAAACAGATAAAGCTTTCTTTCCTGATTACATAGAAGATATTTGCATATTTGCCCATGTGTTTTCTAGCTTTCAAATCTGCCCCACCTCTTTTATTTAATGTCCTCCGTAGGACTGAAGAGGAGAAACATTCCTCGCCCATATCAATTTTAGGTGCTTGCTGTGAGACAGAGAAATATATACCTGACAGTACAGAATTCCATCATGTTTGGACTCAGAAAGGTGTTGGGTTAGCCTTCCTGAATTATATTTCCCCGTAAAGAAACAATGTATGTTTCTCTCCTATCTTTTTGCATTCTAAATACTACTTTCAGAGACAATATGCTCTCACACCCTCCCCTCAGTCCTTAATTCTAACTTCTTACCTCTTTCCTTTGATGTTAAGGGTGATGTCTTCTGTGGAGGCCTGCAACTATTGGAGGGCATGTAGGGGTATTGCCACCCCATTTGCATTTCGAAGCAACATAAATGAAAATATTGACCAGCTATTTCAACTTACCTTCTTAGTCCGGTTATTTTTAAAGGTGAGTGGATTTTTCTTTACCTGTCTGAATATTTAAATTTCCTGACTTGATAATATGTGTCATACTGAACAGTTATATAAATAACATTTTCATTTTTTAAAAAAAGCTTAAAAAAGGACTTTTTGACTGAGATTGCATTTTCAACAAAGTACATAAACGCCTAAAGTTCTCCAGTGTGCCCATCCATGTGAAAATGTCTAAGCTACAGGCCTGACTTCATGCCACACGGCACACACTACAGGCAATGTTATGTTGGACCAATAGAATGAATACTGATGGAACTTAAGAAGTCATCAGCCTTTCAACGCAAAAGTGTTGTTGTACAGAATCACCAAGGAATGTGGCTTATACAATCTCAGTTTTGAGAAATCATTCCTTTTCCTAGTATATGTTCCATAACTCAAGCTGTCACGTCCGACTTCCACACAAATTCCCAGCGTAACCAATTCCTATTAGCAGAGCATACCTTATATTATAAACCTTGCAAGTAGGCCAGTGTTGCACCATGAAGCTTATACAGTTTTTCCCTCAGTGTAAAAATATACAATGCTACTGCATATATATATTTTTTGCAGTTAAAGGTCCAATCAGTCCATTGTTTTATGGCAGTTCTGTTCCTTTTGACTTTTCATACGTCTCCAACCCAAACCACTGTGTTGCCTCTCTTGATACCCGATACCTCGCAGCGTAATGTGTTTTGTCTCCCATTAATTATAAATAGTGACTCCTTTGCTGGTGTTATAAGGTATTGTCCAAATAATCCACTGTCTTGAATAATTCTGTTGTAGTTACTCCAGGGCCAGTCTTTGGATTTGATAGGGTCCTTTAAATTCTTCAATACATCCATTTTCCCTGTTGACAACTCTACAAAAAGCACATCTGTTTGCAAATGTGAAGTAGCGTATATATAATACTGATTGCCTTCGGTGAAAGAGGACTGAAATGTCAGATCGGATATGTGCATGGTGGTTTGTAAGTCATAAATCAACTTGATTTCCCCTTGGATTGTTATTGCTTGGACTCTGATCCTCCCGCTCTGTTCATCTGCGCTGACCAAATAGCGTCCATCAGGGGAGATGTAGGGAGTACCTGATATGTCGCTGTTGGGGCCAATAACAGAATCTGTAACACTGTCAATTATAAGCTGTGGAGTTATTGGTACTGACATGTTTGTTTTGCACTGGACGAAGAAGTAGCCACCCAGATGTGTATAGGCCATGGCTAGGGGCAAACAGCTGTAGTTCTTGAAGCTGATCGTCTTGATGTGAGCCACAGTTTCCAGATCAATTTTGTGAACGACAGACTTAGACTTGTTAAAGATGAAACCAAATCTGAAATGGGGAAATAAAAGACAAACAATATATAACCAACCAGATGCCACAAGATGTTATGAGAATAACAATTCTTTGTGTCACTTGGCCCAAGAGCAGAAATGTTGTCTTGTTAAGACTTACGCAATCCTAGGAGGTAAGCCACTATTACGCTGTCATCAATATGTATGTATTTATTTGAAATGTTTATTATTTAATAGACAATAACAGAACAAAATGGAGAATGGACACACCTAATACATAAAGGAGTAGAGTATTAGAAGTGACCTTATGAAATTAATGTTCTGGAAATGAAAAGGGTTTCAGAGCTCACCAAAATTTCCGAGGCTAGCTGTAACACTTACTCAAACAACTTACCCAAACAGTATCTGTGGAATGCTTTGTGCACTTTAGGCCAAATAAAATTAAATATTGAGTAAGTCCGTTAGACAGAGACACATTTTGTTGCTTAAGGTCACAAAGCAAGTTCATGGCTAAGCTGAGATTTTAACCAGGGTTTCCCAGCTTATCATATGACTCATGTTAACTACTATACTATAGCACACATAGGTAGACAATATTAAAGACAAGGAGACATATTAAAACTAAAATCCCATGCTGACAGGTGCTGTACCCTAGAAAGAGAGGGTTGGATCCAGGAAAGAGGATCCAATTCTGACACATTGGGGTTTTCTGCATTTCTCTCCCCTGCAGATACCTGCTTCTCCCAAAAGCTGATCCTGGTTGAAGAAGAATCATACGATGGAGCAGAATGAAATGAACAGGGTGGAGCAAAAAGAGACAAGATGAGAGTCTTAGGCTGCTGTAGAAGGAAGTGGGAGAGGAGGCTTGGAGAGCAGTGGGAAGACAGGGACCTTCAACTGCTTCATTGGGGCAAGACTTACTGGTAAGAGTTGTGATCACTAGGCCTGTGCTGCTTTGGTTTCTTTGAATAAATAGTTAACTTCACTGACACTGGCTGTTTTATTGCTGGCCTGCCCCTGACGAGGGGGCTACAATCTAAATATATTACATTAACACCAACCTAAGTCCTCAAGAATATATAGCACAGAATAGTGATATTTCAAGCCATGAAGGAGATGAGAAAGTCATGGAAACAAAATGTTAATGTCCTATAGACATAAAGTGGTACCTTGTTTTGAGTCCAGGATCCGTTCTGGAGCCCCGGATGCTCGATGAAAGGGACGCTCGACAAAGCGCCGCTTTGCGCATGTGCAGTTTTGTGCTTCTACGCATGTGTGAACCATGATTTAGCGCTTCTGCATGAGCACGAGCAGCAAACCTGGAAGTAACCCGTTCTGGTACTTCTGGGTTTGCTGTAGACGTTCCACGAAATGGATGCTAAATGGGGCGGACTCACAACGAGGTACTATTGTACTTGATATGATGTAGCAGGGTTGTTGTTTTTTGCATAGGTTATAGAATTTTCTTGCACCCTATCATGCCTTATAGGAAAGTAGTTAAAAAGAGAGTAAGGTTGGAAAGGAGAGGAAGAAAATATTAAGCCATGTTTGCCCTTGAGTAATTCTCAAAGGGAAAACAATAGAAAATCTGCTCCATTTCACCTGTGTTCCACACACATGTGGCTTATCTGCCTAAAAGACTAGCACATAATGTTTCTTGAGGTCATGCTTTGGAAAAATTGTTACACAACCGAATTGCCAGCATTCCATTGTGTGAAAATCATACTTCAGACCTGTGTTTTCACCTATAAAACACAGCTGTCTCCATATAATAGGCTTATATCCCCCTACCTTATTTTTTTTAGCTGAAAGCATCACTGAGGTGTCCAGCCATGGCAATTTACTCCTGAAGAGTAAGCCTGCATAGTGTATGATCACACATGAACACTCCTGGGATTTAGTGTTTCATTCAGTTGCTATACTTACATCCATCAGAAAGATGCTGTGTGGGGTGGATGAAATACTGGCAGAGAAAATGAAATGGATAGGTGATTGCAGAGTAATAAGGTGACACCTGCAGTTTTTTTTTTTGAATTAAGCCACTTGAAGACTTTAAACAAAACCTTTCAAAAACATTAGATTCTGTACACATTTAACTTGGGAACAGTCCTATTGAACTGAATGGAACTTACTTCTGAGTAGACATATACAGGATTGCACAGCAAATATAGTAAAGCAAACCAGTAGCATGGTATACTTAAAGGGAAAGGGAAAGGACCCCTGACAGCTAAGTCCAGTTGTGAATGACTCTGGGGTTGTGGCGCTCATCTTGCTTTACAGGCTGAAGGAGCTGGCATTTGCCACAGACAGTTTTTCTGGGTCATGTGGTCAGCATGACTAAGCCATCTTTAGCACAATGGAACACTGAAACCAGAGCAGCGCATGGAAACGCCATTTACCTTCCTGCCGGAGCAGTACCTATTTATATACTTGCACTTTGACATACTTTCGAACTGCTAGGTTGGCAGGAGCTGGGACTGAGCAACAGGAGCTCCCTCTGTTGCAGGGATTCGAACCGCCGACCTTCCAATCAGCAAGCCCAAGAGGCTCAGTGGGTTTAGACCACAGCGCCACCCGCGTCCCTATAGCATGGTATACTTACTAATACCCATTTGTGTGTATGAGGACCACTGGTATAATACAAAGGTAAATACATGTGCTATTTAATTAAATAACAGTTAAATGTTTCAAATAAATCATCAAATAAAGAAAGAAATGCTTTTCTGACCGAAACACATAACAATGAATTGCACTGGGCTAACATGATGATGCTCGACAAACCACAGGCATTCCTGGCATCTGGACCCTGCACAACCAACAGGTTGCATAAAAGCTGCAGAGTCACAAAGCTATGTCAGCAGAACATTTGCAAAGGCTCTCAGCTAGGCAGAGAAAAGAGTTGATGCTGAAATTTTGCATAACCCAGAACTTTGTTTATTGAAAAGTTTTCCATACTGCTATTCAATTCAAAATTTGTGGTTTACAGGAAGTAAAGCAAATCTAGCAAAAACACAGAAAGGCTTTGCTAAATATAGTGTCAGAGCTGCCCCAAGGTCCCAGCTCACAGAGGACCAACGCCAGGTCATTGTTATATACAAAAGTCTTTATTGAAGTTCAGTCTCTATTTCAAAGCCGTGGCGCGCAGCTCTACGTCTTAAATCCTAGACCGCCGAAGCTCCGTCTGAATCTCCTCCCCTCTGACACCAGTTTAAGACTCTAGCCCTGCTCTACCTCTTCCTCTGCTCTCTCCTCCTCTGGGTCCTCCTGTCCGCTGGGGCATTCCCCTTTCTGGACTCTTCTGACGCTGAGTCCCCTGACTCCTCCCCCTGCCTCCGGCGAGCTTTAGGACCTGGTTCCCAATCCAGGTTCTCTGCTGTCCCGCGCGCCTGTACATTTGAACTTGGCGCTCGCGCCAACCCAGTGACCTTCCTCCTGACGGTTACACTGCTTCTGTCACTGCTTCCCTCTTCCGGGAGGCTAGCTGGACCTGACCTCCCCTCCGTTCCCTGACTCTCCGATGGAGGCGTGGTCAGCCCTGACTCATCTTCTCTCCCTGCTGGGGGAGACGCTGGCCCCGATATCTGGGACTCTTCCCCCCCACTACGCTCTGGTGGGGAAGTTGGTCCTGATCTCCAACTGCTGCTCTGGGAGTCCCCGCTGGCCCCTTGCTTCTGGAGTGTCCCCCTTGGGACCCCCCTTGCCCTGGCCACCAGCGCCCCCTTCTGTGAATCTTCTGATTCGCTGGAGAGGCTCATGGAATCTCTCGGGCCACTATCATCTTCTCCTACGCTGCCCTCAGATTTTTCCCCTTCGCTCTCCATTTCCTCTCTTCCCTGTGCCTCTGCTCCTGAGCCTCTGACATATAGTTACAGCAGGGAGAAGGGAATATATCCAAAGTTAAAAGCACAGGGGGAAATAAAAAGGGCATTTTTGCTTGGCACCTAATAATCATGCTGGCCATTATTACCCCCATTGCTTCTTTGTGTGCTTCCCATCTTTCTTATTTCATGTGCTGTTTCTTGTCTCTTAGCTAACTTATGGAGCCATTTGGAGCAGGTCTTCATGGTTTATATCTTCTAGTGTGGTGGAGCTTTCAGCGATTGCCATGAAAGCAAAGCAAGAAATTATCATGATTGATAATAATTTCATCAGATTAAAAGTACAAACTACTGGGGCCCAGAGGACTCTTACCTGATGTGATTGATAATGAGGTTTGTATGTGGAATAAAATAATCATCCATCCCGTTCAAATGGGTACGAATGATATGCTGGTTGTCTCCTGTACTTGCTTCTGGTATTACCTACAAGGAATAACCAAAATGCTGAGCAGAAATAGAACAATAGATGAGGCACTGAAATATAAACTCTAGACTACCTAAATCAGGGGTGGGTAACATGTGGCCCTCCAGAAGCTGTTGAACTACAATGCCCATCATCACAGAACATTGGGCTATGCTGGCTGGGGCTGGTGGGAGTTGGAGTCCAAAGCATCTGGAGGGTCATAGCTTATTAACCTCTGACCTATATTCATATGACCCCACCCCCATGTATCCAGCAGCATTCCATAGGGCAAAATGCTTGGTTTCCTGGTTCCTGGAAATAAAGGATGAAATGGCATTTGCGTGTATTATGTGACATTTGCAAGGTAAGAGAACAGTTCTCCATCTGCTTTCAAGCCGTTTATAGCAGAAGACAATGCAATCATGCAGGCGCGGGAAGAATGTCCCAGCTCTAACGCTTCCATAATTTTTCTGCACAGCCTGCTATAAACATTGTTTTCAGGTTCACATATATTAATCTCACTTAAATGCACCATGCTAATTCACTGGCTTGAATGACTGACAGCAAAGTCACAGCAGTTGATTATCTCTTTGAAAAGATATCTACAGTGCCAGGGAGTGGGGGAATATATGGAAAGGGGTAGAGTGAGTATTTCTTGTTTCTGAAAGGGTTATTTCTGAGAAGAATGTAAGCTCTTTGCTATAATGAAAAGCTCACTTTGTTATTTCTCCTGTGACTCCAGCAAAATATGGAGATGAGACTTAAAAAAATAAAAATCAAACCTTAGAATGCTTATATGATGCCTAAGTTCAGTTCATTAGGCGTGTTGACTGTTTCTCTGTGTTAACAGGACATCTTCAGAATTTACAGCTAAGTAGTTCATTACAGAAAGTGCCAGAGCCTTAAAAGATCTGCTGCAATATTTTTGTCAGGCTCTTTTGAGAAACCTGTCATTTCTTGATGAAAGTGCTCTGATGTAATCATGTAGAGTATGGTACATTAGGTTTCCACCATGCCTCTAGTGTTTTCACGATAGTGAGGCTTCTTCATTAATATTTGTTTGAAATAACTCGTCAGGTGTTAGGGGTTTCCAATTGAGGACTTTCCCAACGGGACTCTAGTGATGTTCATTGTGTCATCATGGCAGCTTGCAGATGAGCAATCTGTTGACCTTTGGCACCATCAATGAAGCTAATGCTTCTGCAGGGATCAAAAGTGACAAAAGTGGCCAATAGGACTCCACCTGATCCTATGAAGCTTCTGACTTTGGTCTGGTCCTCAGACTGAGCAACTTGTCAGTTACAAACTGAACCACTCTCCATTTGTACAGCGACCATTTTAAAGGTCTGCCTGTTTTCATGCTGGAGTGTGGTAGTTGTTTGCCACCAGTCCTCACATAGCACTCTATCTATCTTTCTATCTATCTTTCTATCTATCTATCTATCTATCTATCTATCTATCTATCCAATTGCACATCTTCTGTCTGTTGCCTATTGGCAGCAACCACTATATGCAGAAACGGTGTTTCCGTGTGCTGCTCTGGTTTGCCAAAAGCAGCATAGTCATGCTGGCCACATGACCCAGAAGTTGTACGCTGGCTCCCTCGGCCAGTAAAGTGAGATGTGCACCGCAACCCGAGAGTCGGCCACGACTGGACCTAACGATCAGGGGTCCCTTTACCTTTACTATATGCAGATGTTTAGCAGAGAAACCCTTGGCCTAGCATGATATCCATTAATAGGTGCAAGGGTGTTTTGGATATAAGTTCTTAGTCTCACATTTCCCCAAAATAATTGGTGCTGAATCTATGGCAGAATGCATCATCAAAGACCCACACTTCATTGTGGGTGTTCATTGTGGATCATTAACAGCTATACCACCATCTTTTATCTAGTCTGTTGCATCAGTTACCATAAATCTGCCATCTATCAAATAATTTCCCCCTACAAATGTTTTCTCTGTTTATGGCCTACATTGCACTAATGATCTTTGGAATTCTAATTAAACATGTAATTTAATTATCATAGCCCTACTGAAGCATAAGGTAAGCTGGAAGGTAAGCTAGTTCAATCCTTTATACTAAGGCAGGATCTTCTGTTCCCAAAACCATTGTCATTTTTGTATATGTTGTTCTATCTTATTCAAATTACTATGACCATGGAGGAGAGACCTGGAATGAGAAAAGTGTTCATACCAGAAGTCCCCATGAGGCAAGGAATAAGCATAGCAAAATAGCAATGCATTCAAGTTCATGAAGCTTGCTCCATTTCTACCATAAGACACATTTACTCTCCTTAAACCAATTTACCGTATTTTTTGTCCTATAGGGCGCACCGGCCCATAGGACGCACCTCGTTTTTTTGGGGGGAAATGCATAAATAAAAATTATCTCCCCCCCCAGCCGCAGCTGCAGCCCCAAGCCTTGCAAACACCCGTCCGAACCACGGGGAACCCTCCGGAGGGCTCCCTGTGCTTCGGGCTGCAGGCTGCCGCCCCAAGCCTCGCGCACCCGGCGGGAGGTCCTGCCAGGCGTGCAAGGCTTGCGGACACCCGCCCGAAGCACGGGGAACCCTTCGGAGGGCTCACTGTGCTTCGGGCTGTAGGCTGCCACCCCAAGCATCGCACGCCCAGACCTCCCGCCGTGCTTGCAAGGCTTGCGGATAGCTTTCTGAAGCCTGGAGAGCTAGAGGCATTGGTGCGCACCGACCCCTCTCACTCTCCAGGCTTCAGCGAAAGCCTGCATTCACCCCATAGGACACACACACATTTCCACTTCATTTTTGGAGGGGAAAAAGTGTGTCCTATGGGGCGAAAAATACGGTAACAACCATGAGTTCTTTAGAATGCAGGTATTTAATTAATTGGTGTGTTGTAATTCACAACTGAGTTGGGATGGTAGCTATGGCACTACAAATGTGGTTTGGAAAAGAAAAAATGTAGAAGAGAAGCATGGAAGAGGACTGGGAAAGAGGAGAGAAAATGAAAGAGGAGAGAACAAGTAGATAGGTATTAATTATACCTGTAAAATTAATTAAATAATAATAATAATAATAATAATAATAATAATAATAATAATAATAATTTTTATTTTTAAATGAGTTACATGTTTCAGGTCAGATCAGGGATCTGGAAATGGTGAAGGACACTGCTTGAGATAAAATATAATGAAATTAAAATGGTCCTCAGTTCTCACAGTAGCAGATGAAGAATTATTTAGTTTACACTGGGGAGAGGAAACCTGTGGCTGACCAGATAGGAGCAGTTGGTGGTGGCATTGCTCCTGTGCACCAGGATGGTGAGCGGGTGGGGCAGGATAGCAGAGACCTTGGGGCAATGTGGTCATACCGGCAAAAGTACCTGTTATGCAGTGCTACTCCTTTCCACTGGGTGGACATAACTATGGAAGTTTTTGGACTCCTCTTCTCCTTGACCATGGGCCATGCGGCTGGGGTTAATGGGGGTTGGAGTTCAACAATATCTAGAAAGCCTCACGTCCCCCATTTCCGGTTTATAAATTTTCCCATCAGCTCTGTTCTTAACCTTTAAAAAAATCTACACAGTTGATTCAAAAGTTGTCTTTGTGCAGATCTTTGCATTTGCAGAGTGTTTGAAACAGTGTTTGAAACAAAAGAAACAGTGATAAGGATGAGGGAGGGAGACAGAGTTGAGGCTCACATTAATTTAATTAATTGGTGTAATTTAATAAGATTTGGTGTAATTTAATAAAATTTAATAAGATTTCTGGTAGGAAATGTTAGTCCTAAATTTCTGCTGATAAGAATAATGGATCTAAAAGAAGATTGTGATTAATTATTGGATTTGTAAGAGGCTTACCTGCAAAACCGGATGAGACTTCTTCATATCGCCCCAGCTAAGTACCCAAATTTGGTCGTGTGACTTATCATAATGTAATTTTACAGGTAGAGGGTCAGTGTCCAAAGTCTTCAAAGAAACAAAAAAAAGTTGCATTAGCTCTTCCTTATGAAAAAGAATGTAAGTTATGCATTTGATTAGGTCTGTAAGCTATTAAGAAAGCCTTTGTGCACATTTTGCATTTCATGTCCAAGTTAGACACTACACCACTGCATGCCATTGTACGCACACAGTTTAATACGCTGGCATACTGAGACCTGCTTTGTAAGTTGTTGCCAGCAAAGCAGCTGCTGCCATACCAGAGCTGCTTCCACACCAGTCCTGTCATCTATACACAATTTACATCCAGATGTATAGCATAGATGGTGTGGCACACCAGTATGGTACCTGTGTCTTTTGTTTCTCTGCCGTTTGAACCACATAGCTCTTAGGAGCAGTACTGGCAGTGGCGACACTGTTGCTTACTGAAATGGAGAGCGGTGAGATGGTAGGGAGTCTGGCACTGAGCAGGGACACTGGCGGGGAACTAAATGATCTCCACCCACAAAGTGCCAACTTCCCTAGCGCCTCACCTGGCGACATAGCTAGCTGCTTGGGTGCCTGGTGCAGCACACGTGTCCTGCACCCGGGGGCAGGGCGAGCTGCCCATGGGGGGCAGGGCTTGCTGTGTAGAGCCTTTCTGCAGCCTCTCCCTCCGCTGTAGGGCAGCTGAGGGAGCGGAGGTGGGCAGACGCAAGCTTCACACTGCTGTTTCAGGCAGCGCCAAGCCTGCAGGTGCTCAAGCCACCACGCCACTCCCAGGAGAAAAGGATGACTTGGGCATGTTGCAGGCCCCCTGGTAAGTGCTGGCCCCTGCAGTGTGGCACTCAGTGCCAGCTGCTTTTCGTTGCATTTGTTGACTGAACTATAAAGTTTTGTGAGCCCATTTTTTTTTTTATAAACTAGATTTTGTCATTTCGTCACCCCCTTCAGTGATGACACCCGGGGTAGCCTGCACCCACCGCACCCCCTTCCTCCACCACTGGCCTCACCATCTGTCTCCCAGTAAGCAGCAGCAACATCGCTGCCAGGAGATGAGCTGCATTGTGCCACCTCTCCCCTGCCAACCACTCCTTGATTGATTGGTTGGTTGGTTGGTTGGTTGGTTGGCTTTGCTTAAATGCCGCTTTTCCACAATGAGCTGCGCCCAAAGTGGCTTACAGCAAATGTTCAAAACAGAGAACACAGGAAATACAAAATACAGAACATGTTAGTAAATAGCAAAAACCAACAATTTGGCAAACCGATTCAATATTACAAAAACCAACAATGATCTAGATTTAAGAAAAAAGAACAACAAGCAAAAATGAAAGTTAACTGACAATGCAGTTTGTGGTACTGGTCTTGCTACACTCCAAGGAGCTTGGCATAAATGCAGTTTTTTTTTGGGGGGGGGGGTAGATGACAAACAGCTGGCCCTCGCATCTGTCTTCCAGAGGAGGCTGACAGCATCAAGAGACAAATGTCAGCAATGATACTGAGTCTCTTCCTCAGCCTCCTGGAAGTACCAAGAAGAAGAAGAAGAAGAATTTGGATTTGATATCCCACTTTATCACTACCCAAAGGAGTCTCAAAGCGGTTAACATTCTCCTTTCCCTTCCTCCTCCACAAGGCTGAGAGACTTCAAAAAAGTGTGACTAGCCCAAGGTCA
Source organism: Podarcis gaigeae (assembly GCF_964106915.1). NCBI lineage: Eukaryota > Metazoa > Chordata > Lepidosauria > Squamata > Lacertidae > Podarcis > Podarcis gaigeae. Next base: position 58,100,184 of record NC_139679.1, read on the forward strand.
CCCAGCAGCTGCATGTTCACCAGATTACGAGTCTATCACACTTAACCACTACACCACACTGGCTCTCTACCACTACACCCATCAAGGGCTTATGCAGGTCTTCTGAACAGCACTCAGTGAATCCCTTCATCTACACATGCTTCCATTCCATGTGGCCATGTTGTGACAGCCTTTTGAATAAGAAAAAGGTGTTGTGGACATGACAAGGGCCTAACATGCCAGCCATAAACTGACTTTAGTATCTGGGTTGCATATTTATTTGAAAGTGTCACAGAGTTCAGTGCACAGAATTACAACTTCACAGAAACTGCAATCCTGTGTTTGCTTTCTCATAAGTAAGTTTCCACTGTGTTCAGTGGGACCTTACTTTCAGGTACATGTGTAGAGGATTGTGGCCTCAGAATATGACAATACTCTACATATATAGTTATCAGCATTACATATTACAACCTATGTTGTTAACAGAGGATTTCAATTGACAGCCATTATAGTGTCAAAATGTTGTTGGCAAACTATTAGCGACATGATTAGTAACGATCCTCTTTCTAGTAGCCACCTCAGGATGTCAAGCATGAGGTATTACCATACTCCTAACATGCTGCTAACCCAGCTGCAGATCTGTATTTTTACAAATCTACTAACAAAGTCGATAGCTAGAACCTCCTTTGGGAAGAGGCCAATTTTTTGGCAGTATGAAACCTCTTTGTCCCCCATCCAAAAGCATTCAGTTGCCCCTGGGAAGTTACCTGAATGACTTTCTGAGTCTGGATATCAAGGATCATTATTCTATTCCACTTTGGCTGTGTTACATAAATATATTTGTCTCTGACATTGACAGCGGAAGCCCAGAGGCAGGACTGAATGGCTTCACCTTCAACTCTAGGACAGATTTCTGCCTGAAATAAAATAATGAAAGCAGGTTTAATAAGTTTAGGTTCAGTGCTGTGATCCAGGCAGTCTGCTATATATGGCCACAGAGGAAAACGATAGAAGGTAAAACAATGAGACCTTGAAGGTATGGCTTGTGCTGAGAGTAATAGATCTAACCTGTGGTATTGAGCTAGTTCTCTGGCAAACCTTTTGGGGGACCTGTCTTTTGGTCATTTGATGGGGCTGAGGCCAAGTTGAAGAGACCTCCAAAGAGGGAGGTGGAGGTGGTAGTGCTTCAGTGGAATTTTCATTGGCTGGGATTTCTACCTTATTAAATGTGAGGGGGTTTCTCTTGCATTTCAACATTTATAAAGGCCATATGTGTGCTTGCAGTGGCACCAGATTCTCTCTCCCGTATTGCAGGACTCTTTGGAATGCCCACACAATGTCATATAGTCACACACATGTTCCAGGAAACACTGTTGCAGTGGAAACCTGTGCACAGAGAGCCTCACATCACTGCAAGAGCACATGGAACATTTTTTTTTTAAAAAATAAGTGCAGGATGCCCTCAATCTTCAGCTATTAAATTAGTAAAGTAAGAACAACTCCCTGCCCCACAAAACATCTTCAAATTTTTCAAAGTTGTAGAAATTTGTTCCCCAGTTTGCTGTGGGAAGAATGGACATGCTAAACTGAGGTGCAAAGCCAGCTTTATTTTAAGCCAGGCATAGGCAAACTCAGTCCTCCAGATGTTTTGAGACTACAATTCCCACCATCCCTGACCACTGGTCCTGCTAGCTAGGGATTATGGGAGTTCCAAAATATCTGGAGGGCCGAGTTTGCCTACGCCTGCTTTAAGCCATCACAGACTGAAATTTATATTCAAACAATAATATAGCCATTGAATAATTGGGAGAGCCATATTTGAGTTATGGAACTTGTGGTTCACAATACAGGGCCTCAAGTTAGCTAAGGTAGAGTCTACCTCCTGAGGTAAACCATATGTTTTGGCAACAGGAGTTTCTTGATAAATTTTTCAACCTTCAGTTCAATAGAACTTGGGTGGCTAGGAAAATATGCTCCTCACATTGCGGTTTATTTAGATGAATGTATGGACTGAAGGCCTGTGAAACTCCAGTTCTAAACTTTATAAATTTGGCATATGGTAGGGATTCACTTCACAAGTCCCACCAGAAAGGCTTGTGCTGATCGTGTGGTCAACATAGCACAACATTGAATTCCTCTTTACATGTACAATATATAAATTTCACAATTTTGCCACAGCAGGCAGTGAGATAAATAATGTAGTTTTTAACAGAAGCTGAACTGCAGCAGAAAAGCAGTGCTGCCTGCAATGAATACAGGATGGAAAGGAAAACAAGGACTTCTTACATCCCTGATGCAAGACCAAGATTAATTACCCCAAACTTACATAACTTGAGAAAACTTTCTCATTTGGTTTGATGTGTCTCTGGATCTCACAGTCAGTTGGCTGAATTATTGTGATCCCATCATCAGAAAAGACATAGAACATGTTTCCCACACTGAGCCCTTGAAGAGAAAACAAAAAAAGCAAGGGAAAAAACATGTCATAATTTCCTGTCTAAAAACAAAAAAAGTAGGCTAAACCTCAAAAATAAAAATTACTATACAAAACGAAACCAAAAAACCCCTAGAGATTTGGATGCTTTTGGTGCATTCACAAAATTAAAGTTCATGTCACAAGTAGGGCTTCAAGGTGTGAGGAAAGAGGTACAGATAAGCTCAAAAATGTATTGCCTTGGTGGTAACAGTTACAAATGTAAGACAGTATCTTGGGATCATGTGTTTTGCAATCAAATTAATATGCAGGTTTCTTTCCTTTGCATTAGAAGCAGTTTGCTAATACTTTTGCCCTTTCCAGGTAAATGTTTCAAATGCTGGAATGCAACCATGCATTTCACACAATTTGGAATAAGGGGTGTTACTAACTTGTCGAGGGTAATACTTTTTTCCCAGTGGCCTAGAGACATTTAGGGGGTGGGGCAAAATCCTTATAGCCACCAAAGCAAAAACATTTTTGAAATTTTGCAAACTGTAATTCACAAATGTGGAATCTTTTAGCATTGCAATAGCACTCATCTATCAAAACTGGGGCATTCCAGAAGCTTTAGGGGGGAAAATAGCCTGTCAGTGAGATTCTAGTAAAAGAATTGTATTCTACATTTCTGCTTAATCAGAAATGTCCTGAAACGTTGCTAGTATACTTCATTTTCCATTACATGCAAATGCAGTAATGAATACCTTGTATGCTTTTCAATCACTCTCATCAGAAATCCTTTCACTACACATGTATATATATATTCTACAGATACGGTATTGTAATGGCTTCTGTCATCCCAAATAAAGTTGATAGTGTACTTATCTGCCAAACTTCCATAGTTTTACTTCTGTAAACTGTTTTGTACAGAAAATGAAAGCTCAATTTGTCAAAAAAGTTACCTTTGGTGGATGATGGTTGTTTTTAAGCTAATAAACTGTGTATCCTGTTCAGACTTGAAAAGTTACTGGATGACATTAAACGCTTCCAAGATTGGAAATCAAGGAATCACAAAGTGCACAATTCAGTCAAAGTGTAACCATTTTCCATTTATTTAAAGGGAAATAATTAAGCACATGAGAGAACTCTCACTGAAATTGGCTCGATTTAGAAATGCCTAACTTTGGCGAGATTGTGCACTGACAATTTAATAATGAAAATATTGCTTATTTAAAAAATAGGTAACAACCATGCAATATTTGCTTTTCGTTGCTGTTAAATTGATGCAATTCATCATGCTTTTCAGTACATCTGCTCCTGGAGTCACAGATCTTGCAAACAAGTATGCAATAGAAAATGAGTATTTGCAAGATTGAGTCCCCTGGTGTATATTCCATAGCGTCAAAGCACAATGACACTTGCACATTATATAGCTTTTATTATATCCGTTTGGTGTGCTGAGAATTTGATATATGAAGTTTAGCCTTTGAATTATACCACAGAAATACCCCAGTTAAGGCATCAAAGTGGATCTAGGATCAATGATCCTTAAATGTGATGCTGCAGTGAGGGATCATGCATTTTCTGAACACACGGCTAGCAAATTCCTATGTTATCATCACTGCTGAAGAACTAAAATACCTCAGGCATATCTTAGGCTGACATTTTCAACAAATGTGGACCAAAATCCTTTCTTGCCGCATGCACACAGTTCCTCTTCATTTCAATGAGGACTGAATACACACATTAGAAAGCAGGATTTGGCCCTTGATGCAATGAGTGCACATTTCTGCAGATGTTTAAAGTTGGGACAGTTTAAAACAAATGATAACAATCATGCATTAACTTATGGTAAGTGTGAACTGTGCCTATATTCAGATTCATGCACATTAACCACCCTGCTCTTTATGATCGTTTGATAAAATGCATGTTCACATTTCAGCTTTCATTTGCCCTGCCGTTAAAGCAGATATTTATGGTAATGCTATGACTCAATTTCATGTTGCTGAAGCATTAGTGGTTTATTATCATAGCCTTGATGAATTTTCCACGAGGAAAATGCAGTAGTCCATGTTCTAGCCTTCATTAGAACCAGCATTGCATTACTCAAGCTTTCAAAGCCTATGTACACCCTGCCCCAAGTAACCACATTTTAAAGAAGAGAGCCCTTAAAGATAAGACGTTTCCCTTCAGGACCAAGGAAAGAATCCAAGCAGGAAAGGTCCTTATTCCTTGCATGGAAATGTCATAGGTTTCTGGAGCAGGGACAGAGCTCTTGGTCCCTCCTATATTCCAGTTCCAAGCATGCTAGTTAAAAATATCAGGCTACTGACTTTTTAGAGTTTATTTAATTTACGTAATCTATATAAGTCCACAAAAGCTCATAGCCTGAAATTTTCTATACCAGATCTTACAGTTAAACTACCTTTCCCCCATTTACGGCACACTTCTCTTGAACGGGCACACAAGCCTAGAACATCAGAAACAACCACTCTAGTATTTTGTGAAAAAACTGTATTTTGATGGTAGAGCTAAATCCTGCTTCTCTGACTCCAAGGAAAGATTTGATCGATGCAGGATATCATGTTCATGTAAGGTGTGTTCCAGTGCCCTTTCAGCATTGCAGAGGCTTTTTCTAGGAAGAAGAAATAACCCGGTGATCCTATGATACTAAAGGTACTTAATTGGATGGAGTCAACACAGGCCAATTATTTCATCCATTCATGGAACGTTGAGTTCATCTCAGCTGCGATAGATGCCCAGTCACTGAACCACTAGGACATGCCATCTCATGATCAACATGCCAAAATAAGTTAAACAACCAATTGTTTAACTGTCCCTGACCAGCTTTTGCACATGCAAATTAATATGGTAGGTATTCACTTGATGTGAAACTCTGGAAAAATTATATTATTTCCTACTGCCCAGCAAATATTTATACTGGCGATTCATTGTACAATTTCCTGTAGACATATCTCAATACTTAGGGCTCCTACGAGAACTTAAGAGAGTCTTTTTGCAGAATCGTCCCACAGTGCTGCAGTAATGCTCGGAAGGCTAGAATCATGGGGGTGTGGCAACTATCACCTTTCCTTCCTGGTTGGGTAGGAAGAACACTTGGCAATTGGCTCCATCATGTGGTCCAGCTTTTTAATATATCGTCATGGTGACATGAGATAAGGCCAAGGAAAACACATCTTGCTCTGCTGTGGTGATATATGAATCAGACCTCAATAAGTAAATCCATTAAGGTTTTAAGGATTATTTTAACCTGCACAGAGACTAGAAGTGTAGGATTCACTATAAATCTGATCAAGCTGAATAAACAATTGTCACTGGAGTAAGCAGTGTTCTACGTGGTTGAAGGGAAGGAGAGCAACAGCTTTCCTGATATTTATTTAGCAAAAAATATGGAGCTGAAATATGTGGCCTAGAAAATAAACATCTGTTCAAGTGATGTAAATGAACAAAGAACAGCAGGATTTGTTGGTGTAAATTAGAGTACTTACATTCCACTTAAAGTATAGTAAATTGTGACTTTCATTCTGGTGTTTCTGCTGATGATTACATACTTAAGAATCTGTTTTCAAATGTTGTTAACTTTCTGAATGCCTGTTCAGAAAATCTTTATCATAGAAACTTAAGAGTCTTTTAGAAAAGTTGCATCACTAATATTCTACCAGTTATTTGTTGGGTTTGCCTGCGTGCTAAGCTGAGACCTGCTGACATTGCTAAAGTTAGTGGCAAATCAGTGGAGAATGGTCCATTATGGAATTATTAAAGCAGACAAGCACATTATCACTACAACAAGACAATTTTACTGCAGTACCTTCCTCTCGCCACAGTATGTTTGCAACTGCAGCATCAGAGAAATGGGAGAGCCAGAAAATGATCAAGAAAAGGAAAAAAAAAACATTGTCAAAATTTCATTGCAGCAATTAAAGGAATTTAACATTCTGGTTTTTTAAAACTGTTTTTCCTCTGATAGCTTTACAGTATTAATTCAGACACATGATGTCACTTGAGTAAAGATATGACAAAATAAACTTCACCAAATTCAGTTTTTCTGTTGAAGCATCTATTGCCCCTCCCCCACAGCAAACATCAAAGTTTTTATAGAGAGAAAATTCTCATTAAATTAAATATTTTTGATTTTTGCCTAAGTAAATATTACAAAACATGTCTCTTCATGAGCAGACAGTTCTCCTCTTTCCACAATAATGGCCTTTTATCTTGTAGAATCACACAGAAGCTGTAACCACATGAAAGCTTGCTGTAAATGCAATGCATTTTCTAACAGATAATTACAGAAATCATAATGCTAAGCAGACTTTCTTTTCATTAATATTCATTAATGAGCATTTTGATGTTCAAAGTTTTATTTTTTAATTAATTTATTTTTACAGCCTTCTCTGGGCAAAAACAGCCTTGCCATGGAGATTACTATTATTCTTTTCCCTAATATTTATTTACATTTCTTACTTGTGGAACAAATGCCTGGGGCTGATCTTCCATTGTGCGTTGGTGACTGAAGGCACATTTGTTAGGGAGCTGTAGTCAATCCCAGTTGCCTAGGGGTTGTTGTTTTGTGATTATATGCCCATTTGAAAATACATGTTTGTCAAATTCATGCACTAAATTTTTAAATGCAATATCTTGTTGGCGTATCTTAGAAAAGTAATGTGTAAAGTTGGCTGTACACAGTCCTATGCAAAGGTTCCCATGATGCTACAAAGGATTGTGAGACCAATCTTGTTTTGCGTTTTGAAAACAATAGATAGATAGCTTCAAATATTTTTCTTTTGCAGCAGTGCCTTGTTAGCTTTAGGCATCAAGAAAATGAGAGATACAAATTGACTGCAATTTTAATTAGAATGGCAAGGAATGTAATTCTATGACTGTCAATGAAAAATCTTGCATTCTTCCCTGCTATGCAAGCTGAACCTTGTATCATATTGCACATATTTCTTCAAATCAGGAGACATCCTGCAGATATTTTATAAGCAAGACTTCCATGAGGTTTCATTAGTGGTATGGGTCTGATTTGTGAGCACTTTAAACTCCAAAACAGGAGCAAAAGAGTACCCCTAAACTCTACGCCATAACATAGTCCAGCAGATGCCATCAGAAAAAGGCCAGAGCATGGTGGCCTTGGATAATACTGTGACCCCACAGGTATGGATTTTGCTGCCCCAGCATCAATGATCTCATGGAGGACATCATGGGGATATAAAGATAATCGCAGCAAGCTTGAAGGTTTCTAATCCCTGGTGTGTTCTAGATTATGTCATAACAGGGTCTAGAGATTTATCCATAGCCTATAATGCTCCTGACCTGGATGGAACCATCTGCATAATCCCCAGCCTTGAATGGTTTACTAGAAGAAGGAATATGGCAGCAAGTGTTCCAGACAAGCTAAAAGAGGCAGAGTCTGCAGGAAAACCTCCAGGTGCCAATGCATTCTTGCTGCTGTTACACTGTGCTGGATGTTTGCTGAACTAATTGGGGGTGGGGGTTAGGCTTAATTCCAAAAACCACAGAGAAGGTCTACCCATCACTAAATTTCTCACGTTCCATGAAGAATTTCAGGAGTGAAGATCAAATACGTCTTTGCTTCAGACTCATTATATATTAGAGCAGACTACTAAGGAACAATGTGGAAGTTCTTAACCAGAGTTTGTTAGTTTTAAATAACAACAGTGAATGGAATCACAAAGTCCCTTAGAATTGTGTAATTAATTAACTACTGTTGGTGATAAATGGGAAGCAGACAGCTACTTTGAAATTAAGCTTGATCATGTGAATCTTTACTCAGGCAAAACCCAGTTTGATACCATTCAATTAAATCCGCAGTTTTAAAACTCAAACCATAACCTTAGATATAGTAAAGAGCTTAGAAAGTGTGTGTAAAAGTTAAACCTACGAGTCTTTCTAGCGGAATCTTCAATGAAGAGAGAAGAAATATCTTCATCTACTCCCACTTCATTTTTAGCAATGCAAGTATAGGCACCTGTGTCTTCATATCGGACACTACTGATGTGAAGTTCGCTTCCATTTGCTGCAACAAAAAAGATCCACAAAAGCTATAAATTGTAACAAGCTCTGGAAAGTGAGGTTTTTAGGCTGCAGTCTTAAACGCAGTTACTTGACAGAGAGTTCCAGTGAAATCAAATAGGCTCAGAGGGTTTTATCCAAGAAAGTAATTCTGTTAGCATAAGGACTTTTTCCTTTCCTTGCACACCTGCCCATCTGTTCTGGAGGACTGGGAAGAGAGAGAGAGAAGAGGAAAGGAAGTTCTATGGTGCAGGAGGAAGTCCTTGTGTTAACAGTAACAGGGCAACTATGTGGGATACAACACAGGGTTTCAGCCTTACAATTATGTTTTTGAACTCATTATTCCAGAATTGAGATTGCTTACAATTGAAGAAGTCCAGAAATACTGAGGATGAATGATTGGTTACCATGACATTGGAAAGTCACAAAAGTTTACTTATCTTTCCAAGAATAAGAGAATGACAGTAGACAATACATTATCAGATGGCTAAATCTTTGAACTTCTGATAATATTTTCATTTCTTGTATTTATTCACATAGTTCTAGGGCATCTTTAAAAGCAAAGCCTTCACAAAGCAGCAAAACCATCCATAAAATACAATGGCACATTTCGGTAACACCAACCACTTAAAACAACAGTCTAAAACAGTTCACCAGCCAGTAACTTAACATTAAAAATGAAGTAAAACCACATAAAATCATTTCCATTCAGCAGCATTGTAAAATTCTTTGAAAAACATGTGGCCTTCCAGAGGCTGTTTAAAAGCCTGTACATGAATTTTGGGATATTAATTTTGATTATAGCTTTTTTTACAGGCAGTTTGACACGATGAATATAAGATACTAAAAGTGGCAATTATACAAGAATTGAGAAATTTACTGTAAACTGATGAAAAGAATTGAGAGCTGCTTTAGGGCACAGTCCCTCAGCCAGCATTTGGCTCATGGAGGGGCTTTCTGAACCGTGTACATACTGCATAAAGGTGAGAGGCCCACTAGTAGGATGGTACTTGTGCTGCTAGAGCACACACACACACACACACACACACACACACACACACACACACACACACAATATGCCTGCAGAGGACTCCCCAGAAGTAGTTGTTCTGTTAGAGGTGAAGGTTGAAACAGGGTGTTCCAGGAGCACATCCTGGGGTTGTTGCGGCAGTCAAGGATCTACAGGATTCTAGAGCCCCTCATTTCCCCAAAACACCCTTGATGGAGCAAAAAACTCTCCCACCCTGCTATCCAACAGGGCTTTGGATGTGGTGGTTTCTGTTCCATGGAGTCTCCACACACCCCCATGTGCAACAGGCCTGCTCTGTTAATTCCAGTAACACAGAAAATAATGTTCTGTTCATTCCAATAATACGTATATGAAAAGAGATAGTGTACTGGAGGAATCCAGCGTTGTGCTTTGTTTGTCAGCACAGGCATTTCAGATTGTCAGACAGAACGATTCCCGCTCTCCTTACCCCTCACACAGGAGGTATGTGGGATGCATGGGGTGGGGAAAGGGGAGAAAGTCCCATAGTGCCAGCAAAATCCCTTGCACAGGGCATCCACCATTGAGACTCATTTGGTGAATCACGGAGCCAATTATTTTTCATCCCATTTTGTGCATCACAGGGCCAATTATTTTTCATCTCAACCAATACAGCAGCACTTGATCCAGATTTTACCTAAGAAGCCATAGAAAGTATTGACTGATGTTGAATTTGCAAAGAGAAAAAGCAAAAATTCGGTTCCATTTGACGTCAGATAAAGCAAACGTTTCTTACCCCTACCTAATAGCATCAGTTGCTTAGACAATTTGGGCATGATACCAATGCCGTTCTTTAGCCAGGAGATTTTGGGATTTGGGATCCCCTCAGCATGACACTTGAGGCTGGCTGATACCCCAGGTTCTTGTGCCTGGGTTTCAGGATACACACGAATCACTGGTGGCACTGTGGAGAGAGAAAAAACAAAACAATGGGTGGCTTTAAACTAAGCTGTTAGGTGTCAGCTCTTACTCATCAACAACTTACAACACGGTATTGTTGTGGCAGCTAGGAATATAGAGGACCCAAACATTATGGATCCAAACCATACATTATGTGCAATTTCATGTTTCTTTCGTGTGTGTGTGTGTGTGTGTGTGTGTGTGTGTGTGTTTTAAGGGGCTGTAAACTTTTCCTTTCCTATCATTTATCTGCTCAAGACTGCACTCCAAGTACCTTTCTGCAATGCTGGGAAATTATGTGGTAAGCCAGTATCTTTTCCCTGCAGAAAGAAAAGCACCTTTTGGGTGTATGATTTTGAGTTGACAGCTGGCAGGATGAGAAAAAGGTGGCAACCTTCCACTGGCCCTCTTCCGCTTTTGTTTGTGTACTCTAAAGTTGACACACACACACACCACATTACACTGCTGCTGAAAGAGTTGCACTGACTACCAATAAGCTACTGTGCTAGGTTTGAAATGCTGGTACTGGTGTGATGGACTATGCGGAGTTAGCCAAACTGACTGTTAAGATCCAGAACCAGGGCGACCAGAAATTCCAAAGAGAATGGAGTAAATATATTGAGTACTGGAAAGATAATTGCAAAAATGTGAAGACACTACGAGGACTGAAATAAATCTTGTAACATAATGTAAAAATAGTATCTGACCATGGGCAAAAATGGACTTGATATATATATTGAAGGACAGAAACTGGCAGTTAAAATGTGCATACAATTTATTAGAAATTGGAAAACCAATTGAAGGGAAGGAGGGAAGTCACAAGCTCGACGGAGCAAATGTATTTGATATGTATCTGAAAGGCTGTTATATTTTGTGTTTTTTTAAAAAAGAAAAACAACAAAAATTATTTATAAAATAATAATAATGGAATGATGGTACTGGTATGTAAACCCTAGACGGGTTGGGACCAAGATACCCAAAGGACTGTGTCATACCCAACCAATCACTGCATTCTGTGGGAGAAAGTATCCTGGAGATGTCATCCTACCAAGAGGCCCATTCTGAATGCTGTCAAGATCTTTAGTGTGGCAGCCCCTATCTTTTAGAACTCCCTCTTATTATACATCAGATCTCTATTCTCTTTGCCTCTTGCTGTGTCTTCTATGGAGATCTTCATCCCAGTTCATATCTGTATTGGATTTGAATGATTTTATGTACATACTGTTGCGGTTTAAATTGTTTATATGTATTTCAAGAAATGTTTGTATATATATATGCATTTCTTTTAAGTGTGTAAGTGTGTGTGTGTGTGTGTTTGTATAAAGGTTTGTAATGGGAAGCAGTTCGCTAAATGAAATAATAAATAACTAACACATAATTTATTAAAAGAAACACTGGTCTTTACTGAATTCTAACGTGAGAGATTAATAAGTAATTCTTGGGGGGCGGGTTGTGCTGCAAATTTGACTCTAATTGTTTATTTACTCCAAGGGCTTTTAAAAATAACCAACGCATGCATTAGAAACTGCTTAATTTTGCCATCAACAGCTCAATCCTACATAGGTGTCAACAACTCAACATTTTAGTAGTCCAGCCTGTAAAACTATGTTTGGTTTAGTGCTGAGATGAAATGGGCAAAATTAGAATTTCAGATTTACACCATCCCAGATGGGATGTACCGTGCTGGTGGTATTTGAAGAGGTGAATTCTGTGCTTGTGGTGTGTACTAACGCTGAACTTAAATATACCCTCTGTCTTTCCCCACTGTTTTTTTTTCAGGCTGCAAAATTGCTGCTGGAGGGGGGAATTTTATGATTTTATATTTTTGTTTATACCTTATCTTTCCCCCTGACAGGACTCAAGATATTTCAGAGGTTTGGGCAGGCAAAATATGAGAGGTAAAGGTAAAGGTAAAGGTACCCCTGCCCGTACGGGCCAGTCTTGACAGACTCTGGGGTTGTGCGCCCATCTCACTTAAGAGGCCAGGGGCCAGCGCTGTCCAGAGACACTTCCGGGTCACGTGGCCAGCGTGACATCACTGCTCTGGCGAGCCAGAGCCGCACACGGAAACGCCGTTTACCTTCCCGCTGGTAAGCGGTCCCTATTTATCTACTTGCACCCGGAGGTGCTTTCGAACTGCTAGGTTGGCAGGCGCTGGGACCGAGCAGCGGGAGCGCACCCCGCCGCAGGGATTCGAACCGCCGACCTTTCGATCGGCAAGTCCTAGGCGCTGAGGCTTTAACCCACAGCGCCACCTGCGTCCCATAAAATATGAGAAGCTCTCATGAAAACTTAGGATCGGTGGTGAATGCAATCCCAGCACTGATGTGAACCTTTTAAAAAAATGCACAAGTTTCTTGAGAGAGCAAGGAGCAACACCCTCATTCTTCATGTTAAAGGTAGGTGATGAAGTGGAAGTGGCATGAAGGCACGTTAGAATGAGCTCAGTTTTCTGTGTCCTCTCCCTGGTGTCTTGTGAGTAAAAATAAACAAAACTGTAAACACCAGCAACAGGGAGCAATTTGGGCTGAATCTTCTCTGTCATAAAATACAAATTAACACCATTAACATCAGTGAGAGTTATATCTATCCTGAAGGAGCATGTTGAAGACATTGCTTTCCTGTCTGAAGGGCATTTCTGAGATGATCACAGTTTGAACATTTCTGCCACCGGAATAGATGCAATAAAAAGTGTTTGAATTCACTTGTCTCTAAAGGATAGATAGAATAAGGCCCCATTTGAGGAAAATACACATTTATCAAATAGCTAGTTTGATATGCAGCTGTATATAGCAGCATTTTGTATTGAAAAAGTAAACTTCACCACTGTTGAAAGCTCCCTTGATTTTTCTTCTTCTCAGCACCATGATGTGTTTCAGTGAATTTAGGGTAATTTCCTTACGTTACCTCCCTTCCCCTCAGCCAAGCTAGTTTAGTCACATTGTTATGATGTCACTCACATTTGTGTTTGCCATATGTTTTGTATAGGGAAGGTTTTTTCCCTATAGCATTGTAAAATGGAAGGATGGGTTCTTATGTAACTGTATGTATGGATTTTTGAAAATTGCATTTTTGATTTTGTATGCTGCAAAAAAATGGTGATGATGATACTGAGAATGCTCTCTGATCTATGGGCCCCAACCAGCCTCATATATCCAATTTAAAATGGTATTCTGAAATAGTTTTGGTTGGTGTTTAAACAAGAACTGAAGAAAGAAGGGGTTGAATCCTACATTCACTCAGTAGAGTGTGACCCAAATAAGCAAAATCAGTAACAGAGTGGTGTGAAAGTGTATCTTGGCAGCTCTAGTGGAAAAATAATACACAGACACTAAAATTAGACTGAAATTGTATAAGGTTTGGTTCTAATGTGCAAAGATTCAAAAATACTCGTTTCTTGTTTACAATCAGCATGTATCAAATCTTTGTGAAATTCATCTTTTGACATGAAGTTGTCATTTGCGAGTGGAGGAATCCATGAAAAACACTTATCGTTCATTCCCATTATTTCATCTTGGCACTAATCTGCACACATAGTGAGAGCCCTCCAATCTTCCCAGGTTGCATTTTAAACTGGCATTTTTTGCAAGAACTTGACTAGATATTTTTAAAGTGTATCACAGAGGGGCCATATTCACCAAACTGAGCTAGCTCAGTTCATAATATTGCCACAGTGAAGGTACTTTCAAGAGGATGATGTCGGCTGACAAACTTTTGATGCAAGCACAATGTGTGGTTTGTTATTGTTGTTGGGGTTGTTGTTTTTTTGCATTGTAACTCAGTTGGGAACACCAAAACCCAGAATTAAAACTTGCTAGGAACCCTTCTAATTAATATGTTCCCAATGCTATTTTCAGAAAGGAAGAACATCTAGCAATTATATTTATCCACAATATCCCTTTTGAATTATGGTGCTGGAGGAGACTCTTGAGAGTCCCATGGACTGCAAGATCAAACCTATCCATTCTTAAGGAAATCAGCCCTGAGTGCTCACTGGAAGGACAGATCCTGAAGCTGAGACTCCAATACTTTGGCCACCTCATGAGAAGAGAAGACTCCCTGGAAAAGACCCTGATGTTGGGAAAGATGGAGGGCACATGGAGAAGGGGGCGACAGAGGACGAGATGGTTGGATAGTGTTCTCGAAGCTACAAACTTGAGTCTGACCAAACTGCGGGAGGCAGTGGAAGACAGGAGTGCCTGGCGTGCTCTGGTCCATGGGGTCACGAAGAGTTGGACACGACTAAACGACTAAAAAACAACAACAGCACAATATCCCTTGAGCTATTTACTTCTGGTGACTATCAGCAGAAAGATTCCATTATCTTGCAGCTACCTACTGATCCTTAAAATAGTTCTCAAGTCACCAGTTCTGGTGAATACTGTAAATGGTATCAGAAAGGGAAGCATGGTTTCAAGTCTTTGTTTACAAAGATGTAAAAAAAAGACAGCTCAGGTGTACCAGTAACTTGAACTGAAGTGACTGGAGGCAATTGTGGAGAGAGAAGATAGGAACTAACCTTGCTTCCATTTTAAATCAGGCGTTTGGTTTTACCTTATTTTATCCATAAAACCATCAAGGCACACTGTGCTATTAGGATATTTTCTGCCATTCATTACAATAAGCTTCACATACTATAAGAGTCTCTAACCGGGCTGACAGTATGCTTTCTGACTTTGCCAAGCCTACTAATCATGAACTGTCTGGAAGAATGCATGCCAGATTTGTTAGAGTCTCTCTCTGAAGGAAAGAGATTTGTGTACTGAGGCTGCTACAAAAGCCAACTTTCTCTTAGTAAATTAACAAGAATGAAAAGTCCAACATATTAATAGCACTATGCTCCTGAGCAATTCTCATTACAGCCATGGGCAAACTAATTTTAGCACTCATTACATCATATCTTTAAATAGGCATGAGAGTAGCATCCTCATTTAATATAACCTGTTTTCAAAGGATATCTATAAAAGGAAATAGGCAAACTCACTGAGGGTTTTGTTAACATGGGCAGATTGATGATATTTAAACAAATCTGTTAATTAACTAATTTCTTTGTACCTTGAATCTAGGGTAGAACAATGCAAAATTATGTGCAGATGGTAACATACTGAAGTCATATTGCATCTGAGGAAAAAAGCAGGTTGGCTCATTAGGAAAAAATAACAATCAAATTCATAGGAGGTTATGATTCATAGGCAGTTTTGTCTGTATGAAAAGCAAGTAGATGAATGCTGGGCTGTTTTTCTTAAACACTTCTGGTACGAATGCCCATCAATTGTTCTATCCTGACTTTCTTGACTGACTTTCTTTATAGCCTGATTCATCACCAGCCATTTAAGCAAAGAATGTGGCTTGATCCTTGCAAGTGCTTGATAGCATAACGGCAAGAGTATTTCTTTCATTAGTGAATAATGCTAATTAAAGCTAATCAACACAAGCAGAACAAAGATGAAGCTCTATAACTTTACTTAAACAAGCAGTGCTCGAAATGAGCAAAGCAAAAGACCCATTTTTTTAAAAAAGTGAGAGTTTAAAACACCCACCACTTTGATCCTGCTTCAGGTGTTGTTTTTGGAACGAAACTATTGTTCTCCTATGCTGAGAATTGGGCAAGGTAAATATGCCCCTGTTGGACTTCTCAGCAGAATCTTAGCTACTATATGCCTTAGATGGGATTGGGAGGCATCATTTTGAAATGGTTCCAGTTGTTTTTTGGAGTGGGGTAAGACCCTACTCCAGAAGACTCCATTTCTGGTGGAAATGGCATGTGACACTTCAATGGCATATGGTGACCCATAAGGATCAGCTTTGTTTCCTCATTATATTTATCATCTACATGGAATCACTGGGACAGTTTTTGTGGGGGAGGGGGGAGTTTTGCATCCCAGAAGCAAGACAGCAAGCTGGAAAGCTAGAGAGGCAGTGAAATGGTTGATCTCTGCTGGAATCCAAGGCTGTGGCTATGGGAGAAGCAAGACCCTTTGGGGGTGTTAATGCTGTGGACCCCTCTACTGCAAGCTCAGGTTGTATATACGTGTAAATAAATCATATATCATAAAGACACCACCATCTCTGCTGTGCCTCATTCCCAAAAGGAAACAAGAGCCCTGGGTAAGCACTTGGAACCCCTGGAATCTGGCACCATTTGGAGTGGCGTGCAACAATATTATATATCACATATTATTATGATTTCTTACCCCCCCCTTCATCCTAAGCTCCCGGAGCAGTTTACAACAATTAAAACACAGTATCAGAAATGCTTTAATCTACTTCTCCCTGCCTAAGTCTCAAAGCAGCTTACAGTGATAAGAAATATACAATATATAAAATTTAAATATATAAATTCAGCCTCAGAAATTTAAAGCCTCAGAAATTTGAGATCTCAGGAATTTGAACGAATAACATCAGAATATTTTAAAAAGTCATGAAAGCATTCATGACGCAAGGGCCTTTTGAAAAAAGTGCTTTAACCAACTATCTGAAACTTAGCAGGGATGGTGCCTGTCTGACTTCCAGGAAAAGGAGAAGAAGAAGAAGAGTTTGTATTTGATATCCCACTTTATCACTATCCGAAGGAGTCTCAAAGCGGCTAACAATCTCCTTTCCCTTCCTCCCCCACAACAAACACTCTGTGAGGTGAGTGAGGCTAAGAGACTTCAGAGAAGTGTGACTGGCCCAAGGTCACCCAGAAGCTGCGTGTGGAGGAGCCGGGATGCGAACCCGGTTCACCAGATTACGAGACCACCGCTCTTAACCACTACACCACACTGGCTCCCTCCACACAGTAGGAGGGAGTTCCACAGAGATGGCTCCACAACACAGAAGGCATGACTTCTAATACTAATAGTGCTCCCCAGGGCTTTTTTCCAGAGGGAACTCACTGGAACTCAGTTCCAGCATCTCTCAGGTAGGTGCCGTGGCCATTCTAAGAGAAAGAGGGAGGCGTTTATGGTGAGGTCCAGCACCTCTTTTTCTAGAAAAATAGCACTGGTGCTTCCTCAGGTGATCTCAGTGATCAACCTGGAATGTACAGGGTAAGGTGGTCCTTAGGCTGGTGCTCCTGCTTCACCTGTTCCTCAAAACGTAAGACCTGGCCATTGTAATTCATACAGCTTAGTTACATGCAGGTTGGATTATTGTAGCATGTTCAACATGGAGTTGCCTTGAAGGTGACATTGGTAGGGTTGCCATAATTCAAACAGTGAAAATCCAGACAGAAAAGTCGTTAAGCTAGACACTGGGAAACTTTAAAATGTAGCTGCAAGGCTCATGCTCATGGGTGCTTGGCCACGGGGTCGTATGTCACCCATTCTACTACAACTGCACTAGTTGCCGATGTGTTTCCAAGCACAAGCCATTGTGTTGGTGGTTATCTTTAAAACCTTAAACGGCTTGGCTCTAAAATACTCAAGGAACCACTTCCTCCTGCAACAGCCTGCCTAATCTCTACATTCTGGTTTTTGTGTTCTCCTTCCTGCAACCAGCATTATATAAGACCTTATCCTGGGAGGTTTATTTGGCCTCCTCCCTCACTGCTTTCCATCGATTGGTGAAAACATTTCTGTTCCAGCAAGTTTCTGCCTGGCAGGTGGTGTATTATACAGTGCACTCTGTTCGGGGGGTTTGTATGCTGTGCCTGTTTTAATTTTTTATATCAGCTTGTTTTATATTGTTCTTTTATTATGGGAATCAATAGTTAGCATCTGGACAGCATACTGTATTTTAACCATCAGCTGCTCTTAGCAGTGCAAAAGCATTCGAAGGGTGAGGTACACATTTCTAAATAAATAATCCATATTTCCTTTATCAACATCCATGCTCCAGTCTAGAGTCAGAAAACTCTCTCTCTCTCTCTCTCTCTCTCTCTCTCTCTCTCTCTCTCTCACACACACACACACACACACACACGGCTTCTTTTATGCTGAAGGGATTATTCATTCACTTCACTAGAGCAGAAAATGTCCCTCTTGGTCTCCTTACTTTCTCTTCAGTTGAAACGAATGAAGATGTTTCTTCATGCAATCACGTCTTCACTATCATCATCATCATCATTAATGTGCTCATAGAAGTGGTTAGGCTGTGAACAGGGGCTAAGGCTGCAATTCAGGTAAATTCATTTACCTGAGAGCAAGCCCTATGGAACTCAATGAGACTTCCTTCTGAGTAGGCATGTCAAATTTAAACAACAATAATAATTCCCTCTCCATCTTCCCACACAGTGATTTACCAAGTGAGCCTTAAAAGCTTTGCAAAGTAGACATTGTTGTTAGACCTCTATTATTTATTAATTTAACATCCTTTTTTAAAAGAAAGAATGAATGAAACACTTTCCCAAGGCAACTCACAGCATTAAAATAGTGTAACAGCAACATACCAATTAAATATGTTTGTGGCTGCAACAGCATAACTATATATAAAAGAACCATAAAACACACTTGTAGAAAGCCTTATGGGTTGTTTTGAAATTAAGTTCTCAATGGGCATCTAAAGACAGGAAAAGGGGAGGCTTGATGAGTCTCCCTGGGTAGAGAGTTCTATAGCTGTGCAGATACCATTGAAGGTTGTCTTCTTGGGATCTGCCTGTTCAGTTCTAGCTAGTGATGGGCCAGAGAATAGGGCTGCAGAAGGCTTGGATAGGTTTCTATAGGTGCATGCTTTCAAGGTGGTTGTTCCAGTGGCAAAAGTAACAAGACTTCAGTGCCATATGATCAAGACTTGTCAACTGGAATTAATAAAGGCTGAGGTATCGCCTTATTTCTCTGAGGATCCCAAAGAAGTATGGAACAAAGCTTTCCCATATGTTTCAGCAGCAGCCCTGAATGCACACATTTATCCTGTGAAAGGATTGTCACTAGTCACCTGCAGTACTGAATCAAAGTTCTCCATTAAAATTGCCTCAAAGTGAAATTACTATGTCACCATTTCAGAAGGATTAGTGGGCACTGCACATTAGTCTTTCACTTTCCATAGGAGCACTGGAGTTCCAATACACTACTGATTTCACCCAACCTCTTTTAAATATTTCACTTTTATTCCCTTAAATGGAGGATTCAGAGACGACATGAGGGTGATGGCAACTGCCAGTTGTGCACTGGAAGCAAGGAATGAATGTACCAATCTATCTGTGACTGAAACGGAGAATTAATGGGTGAGACATAAGTGAGGAGTTGAACTAGGGCAAAAAATTATTTAAACTAAAACTACAGAGTGGGAACCTAAATTAAGCTCAACCTTGGGTGAGTCAAGCTGCCTATTTCAAAGCGCATGACAAGGCATAGCTCCAAAGCCAGGGCCCCTTCCTGCCCCACCCCATCCAAGGCCCCATAACTCAGGGAAGATGTGGCAGGTGGGTCTCCAGAACAGCCTAAGGGCTTGTCCACACCTGGCCTAGGAAGCATGGGCCAGAGTGGTGTTTTGCTTGTCCTGTGCTATCTAGACACGGGTCCAAGTGGTTTTGCCTTTGCCTTACTGCTTCCCCCCCAGGAAACCTGCTCTGTGGAAAACTCGATTGCCATTTGCTCTGATTCAGCACTAAAGCATGGGTTTTCCAGGGGAAAGAAGTGGGGCAAATGGAAGTGTGGATGAACCCTATGACCTTCACAATCCATAGCAGTGCCTAAGGGTGCTCACCTGTTGCCTTATCTAACCTTAACCTTTCCCACACCTCCTTGCCAGCAATGTGACCGACTTAACCATGAAACCAAACCTATCTATTTAACAGCACTGACCTCTAAACACGAACACCTCCTGAATCCAGTACAGAGTAGGGGAAAATAACCCCCGTTTGCCCAAATGTGCAAGCAGGCAAATTCTACTCAGATTCATATGTAAAGCTCTCAGCTGAAAGAACATTGTGATGTTGCATCAATGATTTACATGGACAGATCGCTCATATGCCATTTGATTGTGATCTAAAACTGGAGGAATTTTTCTACCTTTCTGTTTTTCTTCTAAATGCCAGATTGCCACACATTACATTGTTCCAAATGGCTGTCTATTACTAGGGAGCTCTCTTGGATGATCTCTGAAATTGGATTGAGGAGCCAACCACCTTTGGTAGCCATTTTCATGGAAGACGTTACGATGATTTATGTCAACTTATTCTACGGAGCAGCAACCAAGGAAAATGATTCCTGGCACTCAGGGGTCTTTTGGTTTGCAAACTATCCATTTTCATAGCAGATTACTGTTTTATGAGGCTCTTTATCCCCCAAAAAAGCTTTCTGTTAGAAATGATAAATGGCTTTTCTTTCGCTAAACTTGATGTATAAAATACAAAACTCTAATGTGATATGAGCACATATAAGGGGAGAAAGCATATTACCAGCATACCTACGTTTCTTTATGACCCCTATTAACTATTCACAGGCACAGAGTGCATTGAACCAGATTCATTCCATCTTCTTGAAAGAAATGTTGTGAAAGAGAGCAGAACTTAGAGAAACATCGGTAGTTTTACTTTTCACAAAATGGTGCTGTTTCAAACTATCCTATTCAAAATGCCCCATATTTTACTTCATGCTCCTCTTTCACTCTCTTTCAACAGACTTGGAAGCTCTGTGTCATGTGTCTTTGCCACACAACTTTGGTAATGTCAGAATCCCCTGCTGACATAGAAGATCCCCACACAATGCAGCTTTCCCCCACATTTCTCAGAATTTATCAGTGGTGGCTGGTGCCTATTGGATGAATGGAAGGGTGGGAGACCAACAATAGGTGGAGCCAGAACCAAAGTGAGGCAGATCGAACTAATACTAGTTATTTCCCATCCTTCCCGCTGAGTTCTTTAAGGGGCAACATTGAGACTAAGGAGTAAAAAGCTGACAGACAGTATCACCCCTCGGACTGATTGTAAGAAAGAAGACAGACAGGTGGGGACTGGCTTAGGGCAGACAGAGGTTGGTGGGGCAGTGCCCCATTTGCCCTAATGGACCAGCCTCCACAGGGACTGATCCAGTTCCTGGTAGATTTAAGGCTGACAAGGGAAGGAGTCATTTCTCTGATTCCTCCCATACGTCTTGGGCTTTTTGACTGCTGGAGCAGTCTTGGAAAGACACCTTCTGCATCATCTCCCATGCTGCTCAGATAATGCTAGGTCCACACACTTGTTCTTACAGATTATGTACAGGTTCTAAGGGCAGACATATGAAACTTCTGTGCCTTATGCATATTCCTTAGGATAGTGTCTGCGCTATCCTAGTGTTACAGCTGCTGGATAATCTTCCTTTCGTATGGCAGATGAGTAGCTAATGGGCAAGGATAGCTGTCTGATGCTTTCTCGATGAAAATAATTTTTAAGAAATAGGTAGTGATGTCTCTAGAGAGATTTGAATGGGAGAATGATTGGAGCTAAGAAGGTGAGTGACATTGCCATCTTCTTCAGTTGATATGGGAAGCTGATGTAAGGAGAGAGTGCAAAAAAGAACAAAATATGCTTTACAGGATGAGAGAGAAAAGGAGGGAGGTTGAGCCTCCCCCACCTGCAAAGTGTCAGTCCCCAAACTGGAAGATACATAATGAAAAATAACACACTTCTCTTCAACAATAGAAGGAATGCGAACTGGGCACCATGTTCATGGAATTGGTCACAGGTGTGCTAAATGGGTGCAATATTCAGTGCGAAGTGAAAGTGCACAAACGAACTATTGTTGTTTATCAACATAATCCTTAAGTATTTGTGGGTCACATTTTGTGGTAGGGAAAAAAGAGGTTTGCACTAAGAAAGTCTGTGTACTGGTCCAGTAAACGCTTCCGCTGCGCAACCAGCAACAGTTCTCTTTGCAGAGTATTAATTAAGTCCAGTGCAGAGATTCTTGTTGCAGTACAAGCTTCAGAGTCTCAGTAGCAAAGAAATAACAACACAGGGAAGCCTGTCTTTCCAAAGACAGGTTTATTGCAGACAGATAACAGAAACACCTCCGGAGCTTTCAGACATTTTTGCTTCACGCCCCGCAGGCAGAGAAAACAAACACTCTTTATATACTGAGCAACTTAATAACTTAACGAGCTTGACTACTTAAAGTCACATGACATTGCTAACTTGCCAGCGTCTTAGGTTTCACACCCTAACACCCCCTCTCGCTGGCAATACAAAAAACAAAATTACTTCAGACCCATTTCTTCACAAAAGTTTTCATGCTGCTGAAACCCAAGCGGTTTTGTAAAACCATCAGCTTGATTTTCATGACTGGGACAGTAATTTAATTTAACAATTCCTGCTTTTACCGTTTGACAAACATTTTGAAAGCGGATATCCAAATGTTTTGTACGACCTTTAAACTGCCCATTTTGTGCTAACTTAAGACACGGTTGATTATCACCCCATACAGTGATTGGAGTGATGGTATTTTCATACATCTCTTGTGCCAAGCATTTGTAAAATTCTAGATCTCTACATAACTCAGATAAGGCACAGAACTCAGCTTCTGTTGACGACAAAGCAATCAGGTTCTGTTTCTTGGATCTCCACCCAATCAGAGAGTTACCAAATTTTATTACACAGCCAGACACTGATTTTCTATCCTTTAAATTTGCCCAATCACTATCTGCCCAACAAGTAATCTGTGCTTGTCCTTCAGAAGATAATTCAAGGCAAAAATCTTTGGTGTATTGTAAATATCTTAACACTCTTTGAATTCCTTTCCATGCATTTACACTAGGTTTTGAAGCTTCTCTGCTGAGTAAGTTAACAGCGTAAGCAATATCTGGTCTACTCCATTGCGAAAGATGAAGTAAGCTTCCCAGTGCTGACTGAAAGATTTCAGCACGCTTGAATTCAGCACTATCCTTGAACTCATTGTCTTTTACAAAACCCATTTCCATTGGTGTTCTAACACCTGCACACTCTGTCATGCCAAACTTTTTCAACATTTGCAATATCTTGCCTTTTTGATTCAGTAGAAAACTGCCATTTTTGGTCCTATCTATCTGAACACCAAGATAGACCTTTACATCACCAAGATTCTTAACTTTGAAGTGTTTATTTAACTCTTTGGCTAGTTTTTTTACTTGTTCTTGTGTCTTTGAAGTATAAATCAGGTCATCTACATAAACAAGCAAAGATTCTTGAGCATCTCCTGAACCTCTGAAATATAAGCAATTGTCAGCCTTGCTCCTGCTAAAACCAATGCCTACCAAAACGTCATTCAAACACTCATTCCAATTATGAGCAGATTGCTTGAGTCCATAAATAGATTTATGTAGTTTCCATACCTGATTTGATTTACCAACTTTCAACCCTGGCGGTAGCTCCATATAGAGCTCTTCAGCCAAGTCTGGATGAAGATAAGCTGTAGAGACATCAAATTGATTCACTTTGAACCCTTTCTGAGCAGCAACTGCTAATAGTGCCCGTAGGGTTTCACTCCTTGAAGTGGGTGCATAGACTTCAGAATAATGTAACCCCTCTCTTTGCGTAAAACCTCGAGCTACAAGCCTTGCTTTGTACTCTGGTTTCCCCATCGCTGTTGTCTTTATCCTGTACACCCACCTACAACTTACTGCCTTGGTACCTTCTGGCAGTTTGGTGATGGAAAACACACCCAGTTCTTTCATAGAATTCAACTCTTTTTGCATGGCCTCACGCCACCTACTGGCCTCCTCCTGGGGTAATTGCTCAACCTCCTCAAAACTTTCAGGTTCGCAATTTGCCAAACCAGCCCAAACACTAATAGCTTGGTACCTTTCAGGAGGTATACCTTTGTTGGCACGCTTGGAACGCCTTAACAGTTCCTGTGATGTTCCTTCAGTTTCCCCCTCTGACCCAGAATCACTAGTCGTCACCCGTTTGTCACTAGTAGTTGAAGAACTTTCTGATTCTGACTTTACACTCTCTTGCTGTACAGGTGAACTTTTAGAGCTAGAAGATTCTGACTTTACACATCTCTCTTGCTGTACAGGTGAACTAGAAGAGCTAGAAGATTCTGACTTTACAGACTTGGGTGAACTAAACGATTTCTCACCCTTGTCCTCAGACTCAAATTCCTCAGCCTGTTCTGGAACTAATACCTGCCCTGGGGCCTGAGTTTCATTGTTACTGTTCACCACGTCAAATAGTATGTCAGGATTTCCATGAATTTTATTCCAACCATCCTGTTCACAAAATTCCGCACTTCTGCTGATTGTGATTTTCGTTTGATTGCCTTCTACATTCACAAATCTCCAACCTTTTGTGTTTGCTTGATAACCACAGAAAAGCATTTCTTTAGATCTAGGATCGCCTTTCCTACGTTGTGCCCTAGGCACCAGCACATAAGCACGACATCCAAAAACTCTTAGATGATCAATTTTTGGTTTTTTCCCAAATAGCATGAAGTAAGGAGTGTTGCCTACTGTGCTATTGTACACTCTGTTAAAAGTATAATTCGCATACAGTGCAGCCTCAGCCCAAAATTGCTGTGGAAGTCCAGAATCAAACAGCAAAGCAGCAATGGCTTCCTGTAATGTTCAAAATTTTCTTTCAGCAACTGCATTCTCCTGTGGTGAATAGGGATTGGTAAGTCTATGAACTATACCTTTCCTTTTTAACCACGTCTCCAGCGTGTGGTTCACATATTCCCCACCACGATCTGATTGTATTTTACGCACCCTGGTGTCAAATTTACATTCGACTTCTTCAATCCAATCCATCAGGATGGAAGCTGCTTGCGATTTTTCTTTCAGAAAGAAAACCCAACTAGCCCTTGAAAAATCATCCACCAAAATTTGCATAAATCTCGCACCTCCAAGCGATTTGACTGGCATAGGGCCACACACGTCTGTGTGCACAAGTTCAAAGGGTTTCTTGCTTACTCTGTCAGATCTAGGATAGTTACATGTCTTAACCTTAGCATGTTTACAAGCACAACAATCCAGAAAATTTGGACAGGGTTTAATGTTACACTCCTCAGCTAAATCTGGCATCTTGCTTACATACTTAAAGCATATATGAGCTAACCTTCTGTGTAGTAGATGTGCACAACCTGTATGAGGAGCCTTATTTACACACTTAGCTTGCGCTTCACCTGTTGAACATCTACCTGCTGCTAACTGCTCTTCATCCAAAACAAAAAGCCCATCCTCACAGGGAATTTTAACTAGCTCCTTCCCCTGTTTCGAAATGGTGCACACATCATTTTCAAACTCAACCTTAAAACCACTTTTTACCAGGCATGACACACTCAAAAGTCCATTCTTCATTCCTGGAAGAACAAAAACAGGAAGGTTAGTTTGCAAACAATTAACATAAATTGTGCCTTTAAGGCTCATTTCTCGTTTACTATTGTCTGCTATAGTCACAGTTTTTGCAACTGGTAATGTCTTGCAGTTCTTCAAGCTGCCACTAGATGTCGCTGGAACTAAACTGTGACTGGCTTCACTGTCAATTATCCACTTCAAGGTTTGTTGGCTCCTTTTAGGACTCTGTTGTGCTGCCATTGCAGATAGTCCCTTATCAGCACCTGCTCCCCCTCTGGATCGTTGATTCTTGTAGCTCTCACTTCGTCTTCCCCTGTAGCTCCGGAAACTGACCTTGGACTGTTGAAATTCCTGTTGCTTTTCAGGACACTTTGCTATCAAATGAAACCTGCTGCCACATTGAAAACATGACTTGCTGGCCATAGCAGACACTTGTGAGGCTTCCTTACAGCTCTGCCTGCTAGTTCCCCCACGCTCTATGGTGGCTCTATGGTGAATTCGCCTAAGAGCTTCCCAAATTTCAAATGCAGACCTTAAATTTTCCACATGAGGTAATTGGGAATCGTCTATCGATACCATCAACATGCATCTAGCTTTAGTGTCCATTTTATCATGTTCCCTGTTCTGAGCATGTGCAGCAGCCTCTTGCTCTGCTGTGGCATCTGCTGCAACAGCCACAAACGGCTTTCGCCTCTGGACATAGTCAGCCCACACTTCTTTGGCTTCCAACCAGACTTGAGCCCTCTTAGACCACTGCACGTAATTAGCAGAGTTCAACTTTGTAAAGGGAACCTGGAAATTTTCCACTGCCATTCTTGGGGTCTGCTGCTACTCCCTCTGTGTGCCCTTGCTTCTCTTTCCCCTTGGGATTTGTTTTACTCACTTTTCAGACGCCTCCAGCCTCCTCTGAAGCCTTTTAAACTTTTTTTCCTCCGTCTCTTCACTAGCAACCTACCACCGTCCTCTGTTTTTATTAACAAAACAAAAACAGAACGGGAGGTCAAGCTAGCCTTTTGCAGCTAATGAAACTGTAAATCTTCACTTACGCAGCTCTCTCAACTTTCTGCAGCCTCTCAGTTCCTTTAAGAGCTGGATTTACAACCAAGCCGGTCTTCTCTCATCCGAAAGCTGCTCTCACTTTCTCTGCACACAATACAGCTGTAAACGTAGAAGGAGCCATAACCTAAGAGAGTCTGTGTACTGGTCCAGTAAACGCTTCCGCTGCGCAACCAGCAACAGTTCTCTTTGCAGAGTATTAATTAAGTCCAGTGCAGAGATTCTTGTTGCAGTACAAGCTTCAGAGTCTCAGTAGCAAAGAAATAACAACACAGGGAAGCCTGTCTTTCCAAAGACAGGTTTATTGCAGACAGATAACAGAAACACCTCCGGAGCTTTCAGACATTTTTGCTTCACGCCCCGCAGGCAGAGAAAACAAACACTCTTTATATACTGAGCAACTTAACAACTTAACGAGCTTGACTACTTAAAGTCACATGACATTGCTAACTTGCCAGCGTCTTAGGTTTCACACCCTAACATGCACCAGCATTTACTAAAATCTACAGACTTGCCCCACGGGGTGCCTTTGCTTTGAGATAAGGAAAAGGAATAGGCCTAAATATTTAGTTACTGTTAGCGTATTTGTGTGAACATTGGGAGCATGTATGGCAGAGCTTCTGCTTTGTATGCAGAATATCCTAGGTCCTGTTGCTGGCATCTTAAAGTAGGGCTGGAAATGTCTGAAACCCTGGAAAGCTCCTGTGGGCAGTACTGAGCGAGATGAACCAATGGCCCAATTATAATAAGGCAGCTTCTTACAATCTGAATTACTGGTCCAGGTTCTTTTGTGAAATAGGTATTATGATATGGCTCATAATGGCAGCACCAAACTAGAGCATTATTTTCCCGAATGCTGATTCTCTATGCATTTAAAATATATTATCATATGCTATTATATTATCTGTCATTTTCTGCTAGGTTCACTTCGTTTATATATTAGTCTAATTGCATGTTCCTTGCCTTTGTTAGTATTCTGCCTTTCAGTCCAAGGAAAAGGCTCAGACCTTGTCCTCGGACTGCAAAACTATGAAATGCAAGCAATCCCTGAAGAAGAACCCATCTTGAAATGCTAGCACTGCCTTCTGTAGCTCAAACAGC
Organism: Podarcis gaigeae; assembly: GCF_964106915.1. Taxonomy (NCBI): domain Eukaryota; kingdom Metazoa; phylum Chordata; class Lepidosauria; order Squamata; family Lacertidae; genus Podarcis; species Podarcis gaigeae. The sequence continues at coordinate 58,127,906 of NC_139679.1, forward strand.
ATTGTTTTGCTATCCCTTTTTGATCCACTGCCCCAACATCAGTTGCCGGAAGATGTAATCACTGGAGTGAAAAAGAAGAGTTGTGCAATGGGGGTGAAGTACATTAAGAGCTGCAACAAGGCACTTTGGGGAGAAATCTCAAGAGGTAGCATAAGAACCTTCCACACTGCATCAGACAAATCTTTCTCACAGGCTCTGGCATCACTCTGCAGTCTTGCATAAGACTCCTTCACCACATCAGTGAAACTGATGTCCACACACTTGACATATTTGCTAGCGCTTGGCTGTTTGGACGTATTACAAGGCAAACAAGGAAGAAGATTTGTAATGAGAAGGATGCCCTTTGAGGAGAGGATGCCTCACAGGGTTTTACAGATATATATAAAAGCAAACATGAAACTCACTTCCCTGTGCTTTCATCTACAAAGAACACATACCCCCCCCCTCAACTTGTTGTATCTGAAAAGACAGGTTGGAGGAAGCCTTGGATTTGATCTACTGTCTACAATGTCCCACTCTGTGCAATCATCTTTTGAAGTTTCAAAGCCTTCTGAGGCTTGGATTCTCAGGGATGGCAACAAATCTACATTGCTGCCTGACACCAGTAACATTCCAGAATATCTGAAAAGATACAGAGGAGCAAGCTGTTTGGCTTATGTATTTATTAACATTTTAACCCTGCCCTTCCTCCCAGAGTTGCCTAAGGTGGAAAACAACGAAGAAAATACAAAAAATAAAATATACATTTAAAATGCTACCCCCCCCCCCCATCCAGCATTTATCGGAAATTATCATTAGCAGGCCACTTGGTATCATGGAGCTGCAGCAACAGACACTCCTGGAAAAGGTATTACTGCTGCAGACCAGGAGGGTGTATGTATTTGTGCTGGATTGGCTCTATCTGTGTGCCTGCACAGCCCTGATCTTGCTGCCTCAGACTTCCTGGTAAAAGCAACAATGGCGTTCCTGCCAGCAGGTATTGCTGCTGCTGCTCTGCCCTGCTGGGCAAACCACTCCTCGTTATCACACAAAGAACATTTTAATAAGGGAATTCTTTTCCTCCCTGAAACATGCACAGCCCACCTAGCTGCATATATATGAATGCACACACAAAACGTAAGTCAAACCAATTTGTTGCACCCAGCCACAATGGATTAACCACACACTGTTCCTTTAAGCAGAGCCCATCCTGCAAGCTCATCTCTTCTTTTCTTCAGCTGGCCTAAAAACAACAACCCTGCTTCCGACTTGTGTTTGGAGCCCTGTCTGGAAGCTGCATATAGCCCTATTCATAAAATGGCAGCTAAAATGGCAGTGACCAAGAAAAGAAAAATTTACCCCAAGGAAACAATTGTCGGCCCACGAGATTGATGATAACTGACAAAGGCCTGGGAAACATTCATAACCGCTCTACTGATAAATTGTATTAACTGTAGATCAAGGGTAGGCAGACTTCAGGACTGATGGATCTACTTTGTTTTTGAGAACGCTATGAACCAAGCCAACGGTAAGACACAGGGCCTTATCCAGTACTGTCTATGCAGGAGTGAAATACTCATGCAATTGATTTCACTTTCCTGCGCACCCTCAAAATCTGCTTCCGGTGATATGGGGACCTTCCAGAGCAGATTTCTGGGGTATACATGGGGCTCTATGAAGTGGAGGAGATAAAAGTGAAGGCCTGTTGCACAATCAGAAGGAAAGGTGCCTTTTTGCTGTTGCCATTGGGAGTCAGAAAGCCTTACGACTGCAAATCAGCCAGAGATCTCCCAGTAGCTCCCAATCCACTTTTCACCCATCACTGCTATAGATTAAAAAAAATTAACAAATATTTTGTATATCTCTTCGGTTGATCTCTCTATCGCTGCTTTCTTTTCCCTTGCCGTTTCTCAATGTGTAAATTAACAATATAACAGGTTTCTTTCCCCTTCTGCGGGTAGCAGTGAAAAGATGCGGTATGCTTTTGTTTTGTTGCTTTTGTGAGAACAATATTAACATTCAGCATTGCTCACAGGAACATTTCAGCGAATTGTCACATGTGCCATTTACTAACCATTCACCTGAAGAATGTGGGTCTGATACAGTTCTTCATAGCCATAGGCATGACACGTGTAATTGCCCATGTGAATAGTTGTTACCTTGGTGATGTAGAGAGAATCATCTTCTCCAAAATCCTGTAAGTAACAAAAGACAAGGGAGGGGGAAAGACCTATCATTTAGCAATTTTGTTTTAAATGCTGCAAGTGGCTATGCTAACACTTTGCGTGTTTTGACAGTTGCTCAGCTTTCAATGGGGCTTACATTTTCAACATGGTATTTTTACATACGCAGATTTGTAAGATGGAATGAATAAGAGATAACCTGCCAATACATAAATGGGAGAAACTAAAACTAACTCATCTGAAAAGCTCCCTGGTTTCTAAAATAAAATAAAAGGGGACTCTTATATAAAATGATGATAATCCAGCCTGACAATTGAATACTTGACAAATTACAAGGCAAACTGTTTTTGGGATGTGGTTTTAGTTTATGGATACGGTTAATGAAAGCACTGCCTACTAAATGAAGCTCTGAAACAGGCTTTCAATTATTTGCAAGAGCATTGTGTGTCAATGATTTCTGCTATTGTTCAATAAACCTAGTTACGAGTTAAGAAGAAGAAAGGGCATTTCCTTTTTAAAAATCCTTTTGATTTTTAATTGGCTAAAATGTGCTTTATTTTTTGCTTGAAAAAAAGGAGAAGAACTCTGCTCTGTACTTCTAGTTCTTATGGTGTAATTTAGAATTATAATTATGTTAGAAAAGCTGAAATATTTGCTAGGTTTCAAAATGTGGCTCTGTTGGCCTTGCGTTCTGCTTATCGGTTTACTGCAAATGATGCTTCATAAGCCTATATATCGAGGAATAAACACTGGCTGCAGCTTTTCTTCTGCTTTCATTAGCATGCAGGATTTTGCTGAAGTGCTGATACTTTTATACAAAACCCAAAAGTACACATTTAAAAACCATACTTAATTAAGTTAAAGAATGATTTCCCCCGCCCTTAATTAGCTTAATGTATGACACATGCTAAATAAAACCCTTTACGTGCAGAGCCTTAGTGCCTTATATACCTCCAATTATGCAATAAGGCTAATAAAACATCAGGCAGAAAATAATCATGAATGCGAGGGCAAAGAGTTTAACTCTTCAGACCCAATAAAAGACTTCAGAACTCTGAGAACTGAGACATAACAGGTGGGGAACCTGCAGCCCTCCACATGCTGTTAGGCCACCCCCCCCATCATCCCTTACCATTGGGCATGCTAGCTGGGGCTGATGGAAGATGGAGTCCAAAAGTATCTGGAGGGCCAAGTAGGAAAGTGCTAAATAAGAAAGCAATCAATATGCAGGTCCAGCAGTGGCGAATGAGGAGGAGGAAGGCAGTGCTGTGTTTACTGGGATGGGGCAGGGTGAGATGGCAGTGAGCTTGAGGAAGCTCTGGATATGTAACATGTAGCTCCCTTGACCTCACACTGCCTTGCCCTGCACCATCCATGTCTGGCAAGAGGCAATAGAATCAATGTCAGAAGGTGGTTGTCCTGTCCCTTTGTGTACCACTGCCGCTAAGTATGTAGTCTGCATTTTCAAACATGTGTGGTGTGTTTCCATGGCCCAAGCCACAAGGGCACTCAGTTAGTTCTAGGTTTTAAAAAGCAAACACTGTGTGAAGATTGTGAGTTGTTAACTGTTCTCACACATGTGGTACCTCATATTCGAACCAAAGTTCAAGAGGATATGAGAGCAAGCTTCTGAGCTGCACCAGTTCCGAAAGCAGACTTTGATGGAAGTACTAGTGTTATCAGGCATTGTTATGCTTGAAATATTATAGTCTAGATTGAATTTAAATCAATAAAAACTAGATGGCTACTTTTATGAGATGATTTATAAAAGAGCTGAAGAAAAACAAAGCAATAAAAATCCTCTGTCATTCATGTGTTGCTTCCTAATAGACATCTCTGATTAATGTTATGAACACTTGGTTGGTGCTCTAAAATTGTCTTTTTATGGATGATCTATTTTACTCTGATGCATAGTATGAGCAAATACATTTTTCAAAGATGTAAAGTCCTATTTTATTATTTCATTCCCATATACCAAAGAGAAGCTTTTGCCTAAAGACATAATTTATGATGCTTAAACTCTATTTTTGATTCTTTGCAATTAATGTGGGCTATATATTTGCAGTGCTTATAGTAAATTATGCCTGCAGAATAAATATCCTCTCTTTGATATGTGAGTATTACTGGGAACTTCCAGTGTGGTACCAAAAGAGAAAGGCTCATATCCAGGAGACCCCAGAAAATTAGGTGCCCACTGAAGAAATGTGTGAAGCCCTACAGAGGATTTTTGGAAGAAAACCCTCTTATCTTTTAGACAGCTGTGGTTCTCCTCCAAAATTCCAAAGACTGACATTTCTCCAGACATTATTAAAACACTTTTAAAAGGATGGTAGACCCTCCCTCACACCCTTATCAAATGGACACAAATTTGTTAACCAAAGGGGAGTGAAGGAATCACTCAGAATCCTTGCCTTATTGCTAATAAATTGTATCGCACTTGTTATTGACTTCTGAAGTAAGATATTCAAAATGGCCCCACTGTCCTGTGTTCACCAAGGTGTCCATGCCAGGTCTACAAGGCAGCTCAGGGATCTCCACCTAAGCCAAAGGCTGCAGAAGGTGAATCAAGACTGCTGCCAGTCCCCATAATGCCTCGGACTGCCTGTCTATTAAATTCTTGAATTCCCTTACCGTCTCCAAAGCAGATCAAGTAAGTACATATATCAAGAGCAAATCAAAGGATCCTATAGTGGGTGAAGAAGGAATTCTATGGGTCAATCAGGCACTCCCCTAAAAATTATTACTCAGGCCTAGCAAAAAAAACCTAGAAAGAGTGGATGCTGCAAAATAGAAGATTAAGGGATGGACAGCAGGCTTAAATAGCAGCCTGATCGCTCTCCTCCTGCCCAGGTAATTCCCAAGGAAGAGACCAATTTCCCTCATCTCCCAAGAAGGCATGTGTGGCAAATTCATCCCTGCTAAAAAGCAGGCGTGGCATTGTGAAATTGTTCGTGGCTTTAACCGAATGTTTCCTTTCCATAAGTTCACGCTCCTATATTCTTTTCAGTGACATATACACATAGCAGCAAACTGCTTCTTTCTTGGTCTGCCTCACTTTCCCCACTTTGAAATAAAAGTCTGTATCCTCTAGTGGGTTTCTTTTACATTTTACAAATACCCTTGGGAAAGAATATTGCTTAAATGATCCCAGTACACTTTCAAGCTTTGTTAGTTTAAAAACCAGCATTCTGGATTGATCTCGGCTTGCTTTTATATTCAATAATCCTTTAAAAGCCACAACGGTGCACAGACAATTTAAAAAACAAAACAATGTCTGGCTAACTGTCAAGTTCCTTTTCTGTAACTCCTTTCTAGAACAGCTTCAATGTTTTAGTTTCTTATCAGAATTATTTTCTATTCATTCACCACCCTTTCTTTTACATTTCATTTCATTATTTATTTTTGCAGAGCTGAACTTGCAGAAATTTGGCAGGTGAAACCTCTCCCCATTGCACAATTGTTAATGACACACAGCTCTGGAATCATGGAAACCCTACAGAATGATGTGGAACCAACTGCACGAGTTACTCTTACACAGTAGGTTTTTCTGCCTTTGCTGGAGGTGGACTGCAGCTGCAGGAACCCCTTCTCAGAGGGTTTGTTGTGCTTCATGATAGCGCTGGCAGGTCCTGCTATGGGTGTGGTGGTAGCTGTTTGTGGGGCATGTAACCCACTGGCTCATTTTCCTTTGGCCTCTTCCTTACATCAGCACCAGCACTTTATAAATACCTGCTTAAAGGGTGACATGTGAGGCCTTGTCATATTAGTTTGATGATCAAGTGCTTCTATTGCCAGTAATTACCAACAGCTGTCAAAAGGTGGGTGTCAATCTCCGTTTAATATTGGCTTAGCTTTTTAACCCGTCAAAATTAATGTGATATGAAGTATCTCACACAAACGAAGAAGAACAAGGTAATCAGTTTTGTTGGGTGGCAAGATCTGTGTCACAGATAAGGTGTGATCATTTTCTCGTATTGTCACAGACAATCGTACAGATTATACACTCAGAAAACTGTTCTTTTTTTCTTAAAGCGGGGAGAAGGAAAATGATGCAGAAGGAATAATATTTTAAAGAACACTACCACAAAGGTTAAAATATCACAAAAAACCCATTGAACCCTCCCTCCCAATCTCATTTCATGAACTCAATTAACAGACAATTATACTTAAGACAGAACTTTTGCCAACCTTTCAAATTGGGAAAGAGAGTGAGAAACCTTGTTTTTCAGGTGAGTATCACAACTTAATTATGAACAATGAAAATACTAGCTGTTCCAACTTTTGATAATAGGTCGAAGATAATTGCTAATAAGCTGTGTGCTGGGTGTGAACAGTAATAGAAACTGATTATCCATCAGGAGTCAGAGTCATTCACCCTGGATGCTAATCTTAAAAGAAGAGGTATTGATGGGTGAAATGGAAGCACCAAAGAGAATGGGAGATTCTCCTTCCTCCATCCCAGTTCCCTTAAGGGGTTGGCTTCATTCGTGAAAAGGTTGGTCTTGCAGAAGAATACTCTATATAGGACATGTAGTTGTATAAAGAACAGATTGAAGCACTTTAAGGTATCAGTAGTTCCACCTGAGGAGCCCAGCATGTCTTTTCCATGCAGATATGGAATCCAAAGCAATTCTTTGCCTAAATAGGGACTTATTTAACAGGGAAATCAGAGAGATGGAAAAGATCCAATAGGTAATGCAGTCCCCTTGTCAGCTTACCTTGCTGGATATGGAGTGATAGGTTGTCAGGTCAATGTTTTAATTACCCAAACTATGTTCTGCTTTTCGTCACAAATGCTGCCCCAAAACCCTTATTTTGACTTTAGATGGGCAATAAAAGGGCAGGATGATTCCCCCCCCCCAGAAGCTGCTTCTGGCCCCTAACATTACAACCACTGGCTATAACACTGGACATTCCATATTTCAAAGCATCCCCAAAATACAGCTGGCAAAAGAGTTATGCACAGCCTCATATGATTCCCTTCAGTGCTAGAACTCTGGCTCATATTTATTATTGTTGTTGGTGTGGTGGTGGTAATTGCACTCAACAGAGCACCTGTTTTATTTAATGGAGAAGGACTTATAAATGATAGCTTTTACCAGTTTTGTTCTGAAAATATTGCTTATTCTTCGCAATATCAGAAACATTATTGTACTGATGCTCACAGGATTGTAAAACACAAACCATCCTAGCATCTAATGAGATCTGTCTCTTGCAAAATCTCCAGTGTCTATCACTTTGAAAATTACTTTCTCCATACTAATCAAATTGTCCCTAATCTTAATTCTTACAATAGACTCATGAGTGATTAATGTAAACACAACCAATAAACATCTAAATTAGTTATGGACACCTAAATCATTTTCTTTGGCCCTCTTAATAATTCATTTCCAGAGACAAGCTGGGAATGTACGTTTCATTAGCATTGTTTGCTCTTGGTCTTACTCCGTGCTGATCAATTCTGTAATTTAAGGAAAGCAAATATGTAGATTTCTTCCCCTCAGGTGAAATTTCCAAATAGTTTCTAGGAAAAACATAAGAGGCATGGAACTTCTCAGGGAGATATCTATTCTGGGAGGGTTTGCACTCCCTCTGAATGAATGAGCTATAAAGCTAAATCATGCGTGGGGTGGCCTAGCCATCACTCAGCAGATTTTTTTATTCCTGGCTCCTTTGGGTTCAAGGTGACATCCCCACACTGTATCTAGCCTGCATCGTGAGGTCTCTGCACCATATCCAGTCTGTTGTTTTGGGCCTATCCTATCTGTTTTCATGAAACAATATGGATGTTCCCCTTTGCTTTTTGTATGTGAGGTACAATTTTGGGTAAACTCGAGTTGAGGAAGCTACTGAGATTCTTTGGTTTTCAAACTTTAAAATTTCAGGGAAGTTTTTCCACATTGACTCTTCTGCCAGCAAGAAGCAGAGGTCTTTGAAGTTATTTAAGATGGGTGCCAAGCCAGGCCTCTTCAACTTCACTGCTGCCCTGAAGGAACAAAGAGTGTGCCCTACAACAAACCCCAGTAGGTGATTGCAGTAGTAGTGAGCAAGGTGCCTTTTAGGGAAGCTTGTCTGCTATTACTATTAATTCTACTGAGAAATTCCAGATAAGTTTCAAAGGAATCCCAGGATTCTGGAGAGTACAAATTGTTAATCATTTTCTACTTTCTATTTTAACATTTATTAAGCATTTAACTTTAAAAGGTTGCATATTTGACATCAGATTCTTGGCCTAGGCAGTAAAGCCCTGCAGTGTTAACGTCCACTGTTAGCATCTTGGATCTGGCAGAGAGAACACCCTTTGCACGCTTGACATATCAAACTGCTTAACACTCTATGAAGCAATGGCAGTTGCTGCGGTGTTCCCCACAGTGAAAATCTTGAAGGTGAAGGGTAGATGCACATTCCTAAAAGGTCAGGGAAGACCAGCAGATGTCCACTCTATGTTTCTGCAAGTGCCCTTCACAATTCACATGAGAAAACACCAGGATAACTGTGGCAAATGAATTTATGTGTGAAGTATCTTCTATGTTTGACATTTACTAGGTTTTTTTTTTAAAAAAATATTCTCTTTGATCCTTATCAGAACTCCATGAAGTAGGTTAGGTTAAGAAAGAGAATTGCCCAAAGCCAGTCAGCTTCATGGCTGGGCATGCCTCCTTTACGTCCCTCAGGCTGGGTCTCCTGTCCCAAGTCCAACACTATTCTGGCACCCTGAGCCACTGATTTTTCTGCTTTAACTTTTAACATGTATTCCTTACAAGTACCTCCAGCCATACTGTATCTGTCACAGGTAGTGGTACACACAAGCAACGGTAATAAACAAATTGCATGCTGCAGTTTGTTAACTCCTGGGAGCATGGCATTGTAGGGGAACTATTGATTTTTCATCAAAGGTGTGGGAAGATAAGCTATAAACTAGTTTCTAAGAACATTTGCCTCCCTGCATTAAATTCCCTGATGTGTCCTATGCAAACCCCCCCTCCCCCAAAGGCAATTGCTTCCTTGCAGATGACTTTAAATCAAATCTCGAGACAGGAAATAACTTTCAGTATCTGTGAGAACAGTGGGGGAGAATGATAGGTGATGAAAACTATATTTTGGGAGTAATGACTAAATGTGGATTTGTGGTAATGAGGCATCTAATCATAAGCCTGCATTTTTTATCAGAGCTTCTATATATTTTATCAAGGCTTGTATTTAAAAATGAGCTTAAAAAAGGATTTTCAAATGTTTCATGCCAGGCAGAAAGAACCTTGGCAAGAGGTTTTTCTCCTAAGACAAGGGGGCCCCATTGATTTATAGTAGAAAAACAATTCTCAAAGTCATAAAAAGGGAGAATTACATATGCTGCCCTTGCAGACTGAGAAAACACAATTAAAGGCAAGGGTAAATAGTAAAATAATACCAATGTGCCTCCCAGTAAAATGAGCCAGATCTTCTTTCCAAGGTTAAAAAGGCCAAGAGCAATGGAGAGGCATCTAGCTGGCAGAAAAAGAGAGCATTTTAAAGAAATCTTTAAAAGCTGTTTCTTTTTCTTAAACTGAGAGAGTTAAAAAGGTTAAATGTTGGGAAAGGCAACTGGCTTGGCTGGAGAAGAAGCATCTAGCTGGCTGGGAAAGGAGGGGGAAAGGGGGGAGGTGTAAACTGAAGAGGCTTCTTTTTAAAAGCTGTTTTTTACTGAGTTCCTTTTTACTTTACAAAGGCTTTATTCTTTTAAAAGGCTACCTATGATAAGTGAATGAAATATATTAGCTTAAATATATTGGCTTAAATGTAATTATGCAAAGGATTTAAGGAATGCTAGATTCTTATTTCATATGGTTGTAAGAGTTGTATTTATCCTGAAATTAAGTCAGCTACCAGCCTAGCCCCCCTGCTAGACAGAAGACGCCATCCAAGCACTCTCGATAAATATGGTTGTCAGGCATTTGTTTAGAAACTTTCAAATGAAGGAAATCTTTCAATATTGATGTGAAACTCGAGATCCTTGACATCTGTTGAACATAAAAATGTAAGATTAAACATTTGTTTTAGAAGGCAATAGGGCAAGGAGGGCAAAGAGGTGAGCTGGTAATTAAGATTCCATGTAAGATATATTATTACTTATTTGTCATTTATATATAGCTCTTTGTCTCCCTTATAAGGGCAAGGAAGTGGGTGTATCTTTTGTGGGTGTATCTTTTGTGATTGGTTCTACCAAACAGCCAATAGGAATTTCAACCAGGCTGATTGGACAGAGGCAGCCACAGGAGGAGCAAAGGGGGCTGGATTAAGGGAATATAAGTGCTGGCCAGGATGGCAAGAGGCCAGGCCAGAGCTTGGTAACCATATACCACTGAGCCTCTCATTTATTTGTCTGACAAATAAATTATTATTTTAATTTCTCTATTGCTGCGTTGAATATTTCATTCCAGCTAAGCGTTAACCACAAGCAGGGTGCTACATTTTATGGTGCCACTGTGACTCGGATAAGTGGTCTGCTGGAACGCAGCCCCTTCGCCCTACTGGGCAGGGTACAAGAGAGAGGACCACTGCTTACCCAGCGCGCACTGGTAAATTTTTCCAGGGGGAACGCAGAAGACTCGTCTGTCTGATACCCTGCTCACTGGCGGCGACGGACCGGGGGAAACAGGGAACCAACCAAGGGTAAGTGCACAAAGGGATTTTTGGCCCTCCAATTAATTGGGAGGAAGAGAAGTCTTGATCAAACTTCTGCGTCTCAGTAAGGGGAAACTGAGTACGCTAGGTGGTTGGGTACATCAGATGTTGGTCTGGTGGAGGAAAAGGGAAAATTGACAAAGCGTGTGTGTGAGTGACTGAGTGGATACTTCACAGGGCCATACAATGGGAGTTGGGGGTTCAAAGGGGGAAAATACACCTCTTGAGTGTATGTTAAATAATTTTAAGAAAGCCTTCTCAGGGGCATATGGAGTCAAAATGACGCCAGAGCGCTTGAGAACGTTATGTGAACTAGAATGGCCGAAACAAAATACTGAATGGCCATCTCAGGGAACTTTTGATATAAATTTAGTAAGCAAACTTTGGTCTAATATCGCCAAAGAAACTGGAGGGTGCCCAGAACAATTTCCATATATAGATTCCTGGCTGAGCACATTAAATAAAAATCCTCCATGGATAAGGGAATGCAAAGTCAAACGATGCAAATTATTGGCTGTAAAAGCTGAAGCTAGGAAAGGAATCTTGCCAAATAAACTCAAACCCATTTTTGAGGGACCAGAGGAAGAGGTGCTTCCACCTCCACCCTATGCTCCACATCGAAGGGAGCTTAATTCAAACACTCCGCCAGTTGTAACCCCAAGGCAAGAAAGTGGAATGAATAATGGGAGTGGAGTCACAGAGCTTGATTCCTTGATAGATTATGATAAATATCTTCAGGAGGCATTGGAGTCCTATAATAAAGCCCAAGCAGAAGTGGTTATTCCACCTGTGACTCCTAATAGACCTGCATCTACAGTCTCCTTTAGTGGAACAACTGATTGCCCACCCCAAACCCCTGTACATCCAAGTCCTAGAGAATTATTACAGAAGTTACAGGGAGACCTTAATCGGTCAGCAAGCAATACAGCCAGGCGTATAAAGCTGCTAAAAGAACGCCTTGGGACAAATACCATCCCCTATGATTTGAGGCCCCTAGAGCAAAGCGAAGAGAAAGATCATGTAGTAGCCCCTCTTAGAAGAGTATTTGATGCACTTGAGGAGCCTGCGCTGGTTAACGGGCAACCCGGACCACGGCCACCTCGAACTTCGACCCTGCAATATATTCCATTCACAACTACAGATTTGATGAATTGGAAAACACACACCCCATCTTTTGCAGAAAAACCTCAGGCTATGATGGACTTGGTGACTTCAATAGTAAATACTCATAGCCCTACTTGGACAGATTGTCGCCAGCTCCTAAATACTCTTTTCACCACTGAGGAAAGGAGAGACATAATTGAAAAGGCACAGATATATTTGCGTGAGCAGGCCAGAGTGGGAAATATTTTTAATATTGACCGTCATCTCCAAGATAACTTTCCCTTGGAAGATCCTAATTGGGATCCAAACAATGGAATTCATCTGGCCAGACTTACCACCTACCGCCAGACACTTGTGCAAGGTATCCGCAGGGCATGCCAGAAGCCCACTAATATGTCTAAAGTCTCAGAAGTAGAACAGAAACCAAATGAGAGTCCAGGAGACTTTTTAGAGAGGCTGCAAGAAGCCTATCGTATATGGACTCCTTTTGACCCTGAAGCCCCTGAAAACAGCAGAATGATTACTGCTACATTTGTGGCCCAGTGCGCTTCTGATATTCGTAAGAAAATTCAGAAATCAGAAGGATGGGAAGGGATGCTGATGAGCCAAATTATGGCCATTGCACGCCGAGTTTATCGGAATAGGGATGAGGCTGAGAAGCAAGAGAAGAAGAAGTGGCAGAAGGAAAAGATGGTAATGCTAGCCACAGCAGTGAAGCAAGACCACCGCCCCTTAAATGGAGGGAGAGGGCGAGGAAGGAATCCACCACTGGGAAGGAATCAATGTGCAAATTGCAAGAAGGAGGGTCATTGGAAGCGGGAGTGTCCTGAACCCCTGAGGTTGGAAGAAGTACGCCCAGGCCCAGGCCCAGGCCCAGGCTCCGGCCCAAGAAACCAGGGACGGGGACGGGGAATGATCCGAAATGGAAGATATCAGAGACCAGGACAAGGACAGAATAGAGACAATTTCATTGGACTGGCAGAAGAGGATTTTACTCAAGACTAGGAACGACCGGACTCCATAAAGTTAGGCTTCCAGGAGCCCACGGTCACGATTCAATTAGGGAGCCATTTAATAGACTTTATGATTGATACTGGGGCTGAATACTCAGTACTCCCAGAACTATTGCAGAAAAAGGCATCCAAAAGTGTAGTCATTAAAAGTGCCACTGGACAGTCAGCTAAGAGGTCTTTCCTCCAACCTTTGGAATGCCAGATTGGGGGACATCGTTTAACCCATCAGTTTTTGTATATACCTGAGTGTCCAATACCTCTCTTAGGCAGAGATATGCTGTCCAAATTGCAGGCCCAAATCACCTTCACTCCTCGAGGTCCAGAAATGAAACTGCCATCAAAAGCAGCAGGAATAATTACCCTCTCAGTACCTAAGGAACAATCATGGCGCCTAATGTCAGCCCTGCAAGTCCAACCCACATTGGATACAGAATTAAACAAGCTCCTCCGAACTCTACAAGTGCCACCAGGAGTATGGGCCGAAAATAGCCCACCAGGAATGGCTAAGAATATAGCTCCAATTGTAGTAACCCTAAAACCTATGGCTACCCCCGTATCTGTAAAGCAATATCCCTTACCCCGGCGAGCAGCAGAGGGCATCCAGAAACATTTGGACCGCCTATTAAAATATGGTCTGCTTAAGCCTTGCCAATCAGAATGGAACACACCCCTTTTGCCTGTTCGAAAACCTGGGACAGATGAATACAGGCCAGTGCAGGACTTGAGGCTCGTAAACCAGGCTATCGAGACCTTGCACCCAAATGTACCAAACCCATATACCTTGTTGAGTTTGATCCCACCAGAAGCAACATTTTTTACTGTATTGGACTTGAAAGATGCATTCTTCTGTTGCCGGCTGGCACCACAGAGCCAACCTATATTTGCCTTCCAGTGGGAAGACCCTTTGACAGGAACAAAAGGCCAGCTAACCTGGACAAGATTGCCCCAGGGATTTAAAAATTCCCCAACTTTATTTGGCACTGCCTTGGCGAGGGATCTAACAAGTTACCCCTCAATACCGGGAGAAAAGGTGGTTCTGCAATATGTAGATGATCTTATACTAGCGGCAAAGGATTTTAATACCTGTAAAGAAGGGACAGAGGAACTGCTCCACTTGCTCTGGGAAGCTGGCTACCGAGTTTCCCAGAAAAAGGCACAGTTATGTTTAGAAAAGGTCAAATATTTGGGCTTTGACATCTCACACCAACAACGAGCATTGAGACCAGAGAGGAAAGAAGCTATTTGCCTTATCAAGGAACCTACCACAAGAAAACAACTTAGAGGATTCCTGGGAACAGCAGGGTTTTGTAGACTATGGATACCTGATTTCAGCAGTCTGGCCAAGCCCTTACATGAAAGCACTCGAGGTGCAGAAAAGGACCCATTCGTATGGGGACCTGAGCAGAAACAAGCCTTTTTAGTTATCAAACAACGACTTATGGAGGCACCAGCCCTTGGATTGCCTAATTCGGAAAAACCCTTTCAGCTGTATGTACATGAACAGAATGGGATTGCAGCTGCAGTCCTGACCCAGAGATTAGGAAGTTGGAACCGCCCAGTAGCTTATTTGTCTAAACAATTGGACTCAGTAGCAAAAGGATGGCCTCCATGCCTAAGGGCAGTAGCGGCCACTGCAAGCCTTGTCAAAGAAGCTGATAAATTTACCTTCGGCCAGACGATGTATGTGAATGTACCTCATGCTGTTCTGACACTCATGGAATATAAGGGTAGTTATTGGCTAACGAACCCAAGGATGGCTAGATACCAAGGCCTATTGTGTGAAAATCCCAGGATTCATCTACGAGTAGTGAATATGCTCAATCCAGCGACTTTGCTGCCCCTACCAGAGGTAGATGATGAGGAATCACATGATTGTCTCCAAGTAATGGATGAAGTTTATTCCAGTAGACCTGATCTGAAAGATGAACCATTGAAAAATCCAGATGTTGTATATTATACGGATGGTAGCAGTTACCTTCATGAAGGTGCCAGACGAGCAGGATATGCTGTGGTCACCAATGAGGAAGTTGTGGAAGCTGAAGCTTTGCCTGCTGGCACATCAGCACAAAAAGCTGAACTTATAGGCTTAACTAGAGCTCTGCAATTGGCAGCTGGATGTAAGGCAAACATCTATACTGATTCTAAATATGCCTTCTTAACCCTGCATGCACATGGAGCTCTATGGAAAGAAAGAGGTCTAATAGGAGCCCACGGGAAGGCCTTGAAATATGGACCTGAAGTAGAAATCCTGTTAGAAGCAGTATGGGCTCCAGAACAGATTGCTGTAATGCACTGCAAAGGTCATGGACGAGGAAGGGATCCAATAACCAGAGGAAATCATGCTGCTGACAAAGCAGCCCGAGAGGCAGCCCAAAAGCCTGTGGGAGGATTTATAGCAGCCCTCATACCAGAGGTAGTTCCAGAAGAAGTTAAACCTCACTATACCCCAGAAGAGAGGAAGTGGGCTGAACAGGAAGGAGCGGTTATGAAGGACGGTTGGATGATCCTGCCGGACAATAGGATTTATGTACCTCATCATCTAGCAGGCACAATTGTAAGAAATTATCATGAATCTACTCACCTTGGCGGTACTGCAACCAGAGAGAGTCTCAGTCGGAAGTTGTATATTATTAATCTATCACAATTAGCAACTTGCATTTCACAGAAATGTGTTCTTTGTGCTAAAAACAATCCCAGGCAGGGACCAGTACAACCTCCTGGAATTCAGCATGTGGGATATGTCCCCATGGAAAGCCTAATTGTGGACTTCACAGAGCTGGTCCCTTCTAAGGGATTCAAGTATCTCCTTGTGTTTGTAGATACTCTTACCGGATGGGTTGAAGCTTTTCCCACCCGAACTGAAAAGGCACGAGAGGTAACTAAGAGACTCCTCACTGAATTGATCCCAAGGTTTGGATTACCTAGATGCATTGGAAGTGATAATGGGCCAGCGTTCATTGATCAAGTAGTACAAGATGTATGTCGAGTCCTACAAGTAAAATGGAGACTGCATGCAGCATATAGGCCTCAGAGTTCAGGGAAAACTGAAAGAATGAATCGGACTCTGAAAACCCAATTGGCAAAATTAACCCAGGAAACGGGATTGGGATGGGTAGATGTGTTACCCATAACACTGTTTCGTGTTCGGTGTGCACCCACAAAAAGACTTAAGTTGTCACCTTTTGAGCTCCTGTATGGGAGACCGCCCTCCTTTGTTCAGGATATTCCAGCTGACCTTAAACAAATAGGAGATCATGTGACACAGGGACAAGTGCAATCTCTCTCCCGTGTTTTTGTTTCTCTTAACAGGTGGGCCCTCGAACGCACGCCGTGCAGCATTGCCGAGCCGATTCATCAGTTCCAGGCTGGCGATAGCGTATGGGTGAAAGAGTGGAAACGTGATCCACTTGCACCAAAGTGGCGTGGACCTTACACCGTCTTGCTCTCTACTCCAACAGCGGTGAAGGTAGCTGAGGTGACCCCCTGGATTCATCACTCTCGTTTGAAGAAGTCCGAAGGCAGTTGGACGTGCAAAGGTGACCCCTCTAATCCTTTAAAACTAACTCTCTCCAAAAACCCCTGTATCTAGCCCTACCGGGAACGGGCTAGGTCACGGGCAACATTTGACGACCGGCCTGCTGCAGCCACAACCTGGAAGCTGGCTGACCTGCGCACGCCTGAAGCTTGAGGAGCGTCTGAACCAGCGACTGTGAACGGAAAGATTCTCTAATACAATTGATTGACTGCCCCCTTGTGGAACAATTATCAGAGATATTACTCATTGGGGATCCTCGGGATATATGTTTTGGTCTTGGTGGTTCCCCATTTCTGTCACTGGGGGAATTATATTGGGGCTAATAATTATTTGCTATCACAATAAGGTAATCTTTTGTGGAAGGAATGCATATACTAGACATCAACATGATTTTATTATTAATCCTGATCCCTTGGGAAGGGGAAGGGTCCTTGAATCTGACCAAATTGGCTAAATATGGATTCAGCCATGACCACAATATGTGGGTAGGCTTAGCTGAGATGGTAGCCAATGTTGCAAATAGGACCAATTGCCTTGTTTGCTCTCTTGGGCCAGATGATTCAGAGGGAGGTATGCCCTTATTACCGATACCATTAGATGCCATTGGTATGGTAAGCGAAATGCCACACCAAACAGAAATACAGAATTTCCCCGGATGGAACTCAACTAAACCATTACGAGTTATACCTGTACAAGGGGAATTCTGTGTACATAAATCATCAGATGCAGCTGATTCTCCCATGATAGGCTCTTCTCATTGTCACTATACTTGGGATTATATTAAGAATAGTCATACCTGGGCACACGGTACTACCTATCGAACTCGGAATACCTTGCCCTGTGCACCTCCTTTTATTCACGCATGGAAAGTGGTGTGGAACATAACTGTGACAGAAAAAGGCAATCTAACATACTGCACTGTGAACTCTCTACCTCTTTTGGTATTTCGCCTTCTGTACTCCACGTACCAAAAACCTCAGACCCGATGGTTGTGGTGGATATGTGGAGAATGGGCATACAAAAAGCTCCCTTCCAAATGGAGTGGGACTTGTTTCTTGGGTTGGGTATTACCACCAATGTGGATTATGCCCACTAGTTCGGCCAGGCGAACACGAAGGAATGCTGATATTTCTCATATAGCAGGAGGAAGTACCCAAAGTTGGAGCGGTACTGATGATTGGCCGCCAGAGCGCATTATAGCCTATTATGATCCTGCCTCCTGGAATCCTGGTGAGCTCATACAAGGGGCACGGGATCCTATTTATAATCTAAACAGAATAATTCGATTGCAAGCAGTAGTGGAACTTGTAACCAATGCAACGGCCCAGAGTTTGAGACTTATTGCACAACAGTTGGATGAAAGTAGAGCCGCCATTTTGCAGCTGAAAATGGGAATGGATTATGTACTTGCCAGGCAGGGAGGCCTATGTGGAGTCTTGAACTTGACAGGGAATGCCTGTTGCTTTAACATTTCAGATAATGGTGAGGCAATCCGTGTGTTGGCCACAAAGATGGAGAATATAGCACATGTCCCAGTACAAACATGGGAAGGATGGGATATGGGATGGCTCACCAATTGGTTACCTAATGTCGCAGGACTCAAAGGGATACTATTGTCTTGCTTGTTTTTCTTGACAGTAGTGGTAATGGTTTTGTGTATGATGCCATGTATCATTTCATGTTTTAGAAGTACAATTAGCAAGATGGTTTCAAATGAAACTCTACCTCATATCATGGCCCTATACAGAGCTTTACCTCAGGAATATGATGAAGGTCAAGCTATCAAGGACACTTGGGATGAAGGTCCTTGAGCTTGAAAGGGGGGAATGAGGCATCTAATCATAAGCCTGCATTTTTTATCAGAGCTTCTATATATTTTATCAAGGCTTGTATTTAAAAATGAGCTTAAAAAAGGATTTTCAAATGTTTCATGCCAGGCAGAAAGAACCTTGGCAAGAGGTTTTTCTCCTAAGACAAGGGGGCCCCATTGATTTATAGTAGAAAAACAATTCTCAAAGTCATAAAAAGGGAGAATTACATATGCTGCCCTTGCAGACTGAGAAAACACAATTAAAGGCAAGGGTAAATAGTAAAATAATACCAATGTGCCTCCCAGTAAAATGAGCCAGATCTTCTTTCCAAGGTTAAAAAGGCCAAGAGCAATGGAGAGGCATCTAGCTGGCAGAAAAAGAGAGCATTTTAAAGAAATCTTTAAAAGCTGTTTCTTTTTCTTAAACTGAGAGAGTTAAAAAGGTTAAATGTTGGGAAAGGCAACTGGCTTGGCTGGAGAAGAAGCATCTAGCTGGCTGGGAAAGGAGGGGGAAAGGGGGGAGGTGTAAACTGAAGAGGCTTCTTTTTAAAAGCTGTTTTTTACTGAGTTCCTTTTTACTTTACAAAGGCTTTATTCTTTTAAAAGGCTACCTATGATAAGTGAATGAAATATATTAGCTTAAATATATTGGCTTAAATGTAATTATGCAAAGGATTTAAGGAATGCTAGATTCTTATTTCATATGGTTGTAAGAGTTGTATTTATCCTGAAATTAAGTCAGCTACCAGCCTAGCCCCCCTGCTAGACAGAAGACGCCATCCAAGCACTCTCGATAAATATGGTTGTCAGGCATTTGTTTAGAAACTTTCAAATGAAGGAAATCTTTCAATATTGATGTGAAACTCGAGATCCTTGACATCTGTTGAACATAAAAATGTAAGATTAAACATTTGTTTTAGAAGGCAATAGGGCAAGGAGGGCAAAGAGGTGAGCTGGTAATTAAGATTCCATGTAAGATATATTATTACTTATTTGTCATTTATATATAGCTCTTTGTCTCCCTTATAAGGGCAAGGAAGTGGGTGTATCTTTTGTGGGTGTATCTTTTGTGATTGGTTCTACCAAACAGCCAATAGGAATTTCAACCAGGCTGATTGGACAGAGGCAGCCACAGGAGGAGCAAAGGGGGCTGGATTAAGGGAATATAAGTGCTGGCCAGGATGGCAAGAGGCCAGGCCAGAGCTTGGTAACCATATACCACTGAGCCTCTCATTTATTTGTCTGACAAATAAATTATTATTTTAATTTCTCTATTGCTGCGTTGAATATTTCATTCCAGCTAAGCGTTAACCACAAGCAGGGTGCTACAGTAAGTTGTCCTGTGCAATGAATAGCAAAGGGTAATCTTATTGATATAATGATCAGCCAGCTAGGCTGCATAGGGCAAAATTACAGGCATAGTTATTCCGAGTTCTCAAGTGTACTTGCCGTGGACAAATCCATCCACCTGAGTTTCTAAAATCTGTATATGAAGAAGGGCATTGACAGCAGTTTCAACCATGGGTGTAATCATTAACATCAGAAAGATGGTAACCACAACCTGTGGTTTCTTTGTGGCAGTACTCATGAGTATAGAGCACAGTCATTTCTTCTCTTGTTGCCTACGACTGCCATTTTGTTCAGACACTCATTATTTCTTTTAAAAAAACAAGAAGATACAACTATTGGCACTTTACTTTTTCCACAAAAAGAGTGCAGGCAATTTTAAATGTGCCTCTGTAGTAGGCTGTAGATGTGTTGCCCAATTCCGTGTTGTACAAACGCTGCCCCTAGTATACTGCATAGTATAATAATTAAGCTACTGGAAGCCTTTTAGGGAAGTGAAAACTGTTGTAAATCAACATCTCTACAAGGCAGGGCATTACCAGGATATTGATCACTTAATGCAATATGAACCATGTCATCTATTCCCCTCACCGCACCCCATATGTAGTATTGACAATTGAAGGATAAATGATAGTTAGCAATCATTATTCTCATATTTGAAGTTCCTAACTTTTGTGTGTAAATGGAACTAGCTTCTTTGAAATGCATCCCAAGCAGCAGGAGTATTCATTACTATCAAACATTATTGTTTTTTTCAATCTAGGCAATCTGGAGTGTTTTCCTGACAATCTGGCATAAATAGACTTAATTACATGTGCCACCAGGACAACATTTTTGTAAGAAAGTTGTGCGATGAAACTGTTAAGGTCTTGGCTGATAAAGGAAATTATTGTGCTGGTTATGAAAACTTCTCATTAAATGAACAGGAAAAAATAATTAATTTTAGTGTCAATCAAAACATCACATAAAGGAAACAGAAAAACAGAGCAAGGATGTTTTAGTCTCCTGTTTTTAATTTATGTGGACATTCAGGATGAGCTACTCCTTTGTTGTCATATGCTATCAGTTTCTGTTTTGAAACCTTATGGGGTCCTGTTGATATCAGATTCTGTGCTGCAATCCGGGTTCTTATTTTGATATCATTTTCTGGATCGCTGTTAGCTTTTAGAAGAACAATAGCTTAATTGAAATACAATATGTGGATTTCTACACACACCCAAGTGCCTGAAAATTCTCCAAGCCTGTAAGTTATTTTGACTGTGCCAGAAGCAGGCAGGGCTTCCTTGAAGTTAAAAGGTACAATTAATCTCCTGTTGCACTTCCAATTAACTAAATTGCTAACCTTATTGTGAAAAGTAGAAATGCAATTGAGTTGCTGCTTGAGGCATGCTAAAAGGGTGGGGAATGAAGTAATTTAATTAACTGACTTCAAGTACATTAAGAAGTATAGTGCCTTTCCCTCCCTCCCTTTCTCCCTCAGTACCTTTAAATAGATCATTGAATAATGCAGAGTTTTTTTTTTACCACAAGAGAGATAATGCACTGTGTTCAATTTTCAAATTGTCTAACGAAACCTTGGTCCTACCAGAGCATAATGATTTGGAAGAGTTAATGCCAAGAAAACTACCCCTTTCTGACTGGCAAATATCCCAAATGTGCCATTAATGCTCACAGACGACATTCCAAAATGTTCTGGACTGGAATGCCAAACAGAAGCACTCCACACTGCAACACTTTGTTGCAGACCCCCATTTGTTATATCTGTTGGTGAATACTTACATTAATATCTTCCAGATCTAAAAAGTTCAACACAACCCCGTTGCGTTTCCAGATGATTGGAGGCCGCAGAGGTCCATGGATAGCACAGTTCAATACAGTGCTCAGCCCAACAGTTACTGTGGTAATGCTGACCTTCTGCTCTTCAGAAAGTGTGAGTTGGACCACCTCTGTGAAAGTAATGGAACAAAAGTAATTATTATTATTATTATCCATGAAATAAATCTGGCCTTTTCACTGATTGATTGGGGAGGTTTTAGCAATAGCAAAGGTATGAACTGCTAAAAAGGTCAACGTTAGAACAACAACATGAAATGGGATATACCTCAATAAACCTAGATTACAATGTAATCCTTTATTTCATGCTTCCTTGGTTGTCAGATAGCCTTCCAGCTATGTAGGGGAAAAAGACAGTATTGTCTTCCATTCTCATTTGTACCCTGCAGAAATCGAATTCAGATTAAATAGACTGTAGAGCAAACTATAATAATATTTACATCTCCTTCCTCAAACGGACAAGCATGAATAAAAGCAGAGTTCTGAAGTTTCTAATATGTACTCCTAAAACCACCTGTGGAATGTCCATGCTAGTACCTTTTCTAGGATCAGAGAGATACGTAGTGTACACATGACCTTACACATCTGAAATCACCTTGTGACGCGGGTGGCGCTGGGGGTTAAACCACAGAGCCCAGGGCTTGCCGATCAGAAGGTCGGCGGTTCGAATCCCTGCAATGGAGTGAGCTCCTGCCAACCGAGCAGTTCAAAAGCACGTCAAAGTGCAAGTAGATAAATAGGTACCGCTCTGGCGGGAAGGTTAACGGCGTTTCCGTGTGCTGCTCTGGTTCGCCAGAAGCAGCTTAGTCATGCTGGCCACATGACCTGGAAGCTGTACGCCGGCTCCCTCGGCCAATAAAGCGAGATGAGTGCCGCAACCCCAGAGTCGGCCACGACTGGACCTAATGGTCAGGGGTCCCTTTAGGTACTGGTACATCATAGTATGGTGTTTCCCCTCCTCCTATAGGAAAGGGGATTCTTTTGCAGGAGAATCAGCAATATATATTCTGCCCTGGTTGATACTGACTGGCAGTGGATCTTCAAGGTTTCAGAGTGGAGTCTTTCCCAGCCACAACTGGAGATGCTGAGAGCTGATCCTGGTTCTTACTGGCATGCAAAGCATGTGCTCTGCTACTCAGCCATGGTCCTTCAGTGAGGCTTAGATTCTGTACAATTATCTTTGTATAGATTATGATACCATACAGGAAAACTAATATTGCCAACATTCTAACAGAAGGTTTCCTAATGCCTTTAACAGGTGCATGGCATGCAGAAAATTAAACTGGAGAAGTTCCCTCCACCAAGCATGGAGATGCAACGATAGAAGGAGGTTACATTTTAACCTGAAAACGAGCTGCTATAAAGGCAGAGGAGACCTGCCAGGGAAAGGTGGCAACTTTGTGTGGGATACTAAGTGGAATGCCATCCAAATTCCCTGTTACAGTGGTACCTCGGGTTACAGACGCTTCAGGTTACATACGCTTCAGATTACAGACTCCGCTAACCCAGAAATAGTGCCTCAGGTTAAGAACTTTGCTTCAGGATGAGGACAGAAATTGTGCCACTGCCCCACGGTGACAGCGGGAGGCCACATTAGCTAAAGTGGTACCTCAGGTTAAGAACAGTTTCAGGTTAAGAATGGACCTCCAGAATGAATTAAGTTCTTAACCCAAGGTACCACTGTACTTGGAGGAAATGAATTTGCTCTTCTTTCTTCAGCAGGCGACAGGGAACCATGTTAAATCGCTTTGTGTGAATTGATTCTTAGCGTTCAAATTTTTTCTCCTTCCCTTAACATTACATTTTGATTAACACCTGCCCAGTGATAATAACACCAATCAGGATCCCGACATCTGTTCATCTGTCTGCTCAAAAAACAATGGCAGCATTGTGATTTGTACAGCCAGCTGTTATAAAATATGACAACAAGCACTTTGTTGGGTGTGCCTAGCTTTGCAGACAGGTAAGACACTTGATGGTGGAATTACTGTCAGTAGCAGAGAGCTGTTATTAAGCATTTCAACTAGAGACAGGGAGGCGGGGCTGAGCAATCAAAGTGCTTTGTCAAAACTGTAACGTTTACAGTTTTACCATTCCCTGGTGCATCTTCTTGGCTCAGCATCTGAGGCACTGGCAAAAAAAAGGAAGGCCTTGGAGCTGCACCACACATTTAAAAAATGCTCCAAACTGAGCTTTCAAGTTAATAGTCCATTGAGATTGTTGCGTCGTTGTTGTTTTTCAATGGAGCAGTGGATTCAACACCTCTTTTGGTGCTATGCTGGTCCAATCTATATCTGCCCGACAAACATGACAGTAAGTGCATTGATTCCAGGAGGCATGACATCGCTGGAATTCATGTTAACGTTGTGCCTGTAGATTTCTGTTGTTTTGCTGACTGCTGGATAGATTTTGCAACAGCCACGAGGAAAGCACTAAAACAAGGTGCCCCCCTTTTTGTTAAAAGAAAAAAGAGAAATAATAAAGCTTGACATCACTGAAATAAAAGCTTGATGGGAACTTCCAGGACCCTCGTTGTGATGAAGTAACAAGAGTAATCAGACCTGGGATTGAGCAGTTTCCCAACAAAGCTCACATTTTTCTAGAGGCAATATTTTTGCCACATGGAAAGATTTAAGTACTTTCCCCTCACTTTAACAGCTTTAAGAAAAGCTGCTAAAGTGGCTAAACCAGGCAGGAAACACAGGCTTTAAGTAAGCAGTGGGCTAAAAAATCATTAAATGCGTACACATGCGGCAGGGCTATACACACAGAGTTGGGCAGCAACACAATCCTTAGGTTCAGACAGCCTTGGATTTGTAGGGAAGGCAACTGCAAGGCAACCTAGTTCCTAGTGTCAAGGCTGATTTGCCTTTAAGAGAAACTTTGATTAGGAATTGAATCACTGGGCAATCTGATCACATACCCTTTGGTGCCTCACAGTTACTTCTCTTTATTTATGTCCAGATAAATTAAGTAGCCACAATGAAGTACAGATAAGGGCATCTGACATATCCTAGGGGTCCTTTAGGGGCAAAGTACCTCGAGCAGCGCTCCAGATGATACAAGAAAAGATAGGCCAAATTATTGACCCTCTCTGTTGCAAATGGCAGTGGCATGTTGTTAGCTTCTCAATGCATTCGCCTTTTCACATCATGGAAAGGGCTTCTTATTGATAAGGTTTTATAGGTTGTGTGCATTTAACAGAACATACTCAAATAGAAATTACAGTGAGCTGATGGTATCCTGGACACATAAAAGGTTCTCAGACGTCATTAGGGGTGATGGTGTCACCATGTAATTAACCAAAATGGATAAATAAATACATCACCTGAAATTGATTTTTTTTAAAAAAAATACAATTTCTTCAGTGAGAAGTGTCAGGATGTTTTCTTTCAGTTATAATCTATTATACTTTAGAGCTATTACTTCTAATGATCACAGATGACTAAGAGATCATTTTGCTTGGTGAAGGAAAAGTACTCTGCACACACCGAAACCCTCCTCTGTTTTCATTAAGTCTCGTTATGGAGAGGCACTGAAATGCTACCACTTGGGGTTTGTGAGGGGAGGGAGCCCTGATTCAGAGTAAGTTCTGAAATTCAAAAATGTAAATTCCACTTAATAGGAAGATCAGAAGCTGGGAGCCTCAGGCCTGTGGGCCTTGGAACTCTCCCCAGCCTGCACCCTGTTTTCCTAGGCAACACCTCTCACCAGCCTTCTCTGCACCCTCTTCAAATGCTTTTGCCTAGTTTGAATGTGCCCTGGAAATGCTTGACTGGGGGGGGGGGGAAATCTGGGGTGTGTCTATGCAAAAACATTCAATACAGTGGTACCTCAGGTTACATATGTTTCAGGTTACATACGCTTCAGGTTACAGACTCCGCTAACCCAGAAATAGTGCTTCAGGTTAAGAACTTTGCTTCAGGATGAGAACAGAAATCGTGCTCTGGGGGCACAGTGGCAGCAGGAGTCCCCATTAGCTAAAGTGGTGCTTCAGGTTAAGAACAGTTTCAGGTTAAGTACGGACCTCTGGAAAGAATTAAGTACTTAACCTGAGGTACCACTGTATTTCCCTAGTCTACTGTACAAAAGTAGAAATGGCATCCATTGCTCTATCCACTTTTTCCCTTTCTTTATTTTTCCCAAAGACATGCAGCCCTCAGAAGTTTGCCTGGGGGAATGTGGCCCTTGGGCTGAACAATTGCCCCGTACTAGATGATACTCAAATATCTTGATACTCAAAAATCTTGTTTTCCATGGCACCTGAGCATGAGTCACAGGATAGAGGTTATCAAGTGACGCTTTGTCTGGGTCTTATTACATGACAGAGTATGACCTCAGTTGCCAGGCCACATGCACATTTGACTCTGCAGAGGGCACTCTGTGAAGAGGTCCATGTCAATATATTTGTTGTGCTTTCTGCAGCCATTACTGAGCAAGTAAAACAAGAATTGTGCATGCCCTTGGAGCAAGCCATTCAGAAACAAGGTCACATTTACTGAAAACAAGTACCTTTCATTAATGGACTCTAAAGTGGAGGGCACCGGAGGGCAGATTTTCATAGTGCACTAATAGATATATGACTCTATGCAAAATGTTGCCCTGGAAGCCAGTGTTCCCTCTGTAAATTGAGATAAATTCTGTATCATTTGGATTGCTGGTCAAAATTGCCTCTCTGCAGCTTCTATCTTTAGTCAACGATATTATGGCTTGATAATTGCAGCTTCTGACATCCCGTTGTGATCATTTCTTCAGTTTGTGCTGTCATATGCATCACTGGTTATATGTTCAACAAAAGTAGGCATTTGGTGCCCAAACATACTTTTTAATGAAAACACCGCTATATTTGGAATGTACTGGATAGGAAAAAGAACTAGTAATTAGCATAACACGTAACATTTAGTGGCTTTAATGAGGGTTGCTTGCTTTTGAAGAGGTATAATAAAGTAAGGGTACACTCATTGGATTTTATGTCTTTTAATGAGGTTTCCTTAATCCTGTTTCTCACAAATGATT
This sequence comes from Podarcis gaigeae, assembly GCF_964106915.1. Lineage (NCBI taxonomy): Eukaryota > Metazoa > Chordata > Lepidosauria > Squamata > Lacertidae > Podarcis > Podarcis gaigeae. The sequence goes on from NC_139679.1 coordinate 58,154,387, forward strand.
TGGACTCCATGAAACACTTCTAAAATCTATCAGCAGGCTCTTTAGGAACACACTTTTGAGCGCTCCGTTCTCATGAAATTGGGGTTGTCACTACCACTTTTCTCTGTTTCTCATTTTTCCAATCTTAAATTCAGTTCTCAACATTTCTGCAGCAATTTGGGGTTGTGGTTTTTTTGGGAGGGGAGGGGGAAGGGTTTAAGATCTTCATGTGACTTGCACATTTTGAGACTGAAGTCAACTCACTTCAGAGAGACCTTGACTCCACAGTTGTAGCAACTCCTGTCTAAGTGTCCAAAGTCACAGTCTGTGATGTGTTGTAGAATTAATAATAATAATAATAATAATAATAATAATAATAATAATAATAAAGTGATAAAGCATCAGACCTAAAAAACCTCCCTAAACAGGGCTGAGTGGTTGTGTCCAGGCCATTGCTAGTTATGCAGCATTTAAGAAATTAAAGATTGTGTCCAGTGCTGTTGGTCTGCTAGCACAATAGCCCTTTTGCTAGTGGAGGTGCCTTTCATAATGTTGTACAACGGAGGAAACCAATGCAACAGATCCACTGGTGGGATCATTGTGCAAGAACGTAACCAGCAGCAAAGGCAAAAACTGGATACAAACAGCCCCATGTGATTCTAAAATCCAATGCCTTGTTTTAAGTTTTCAGTATACTGTATATTAAACTCCAGAAACCCTTGCATATTCCCCCTATATTTTCTTCCTTTTTTGAAATTAGAGCATCTTTAACAGAAAGGAACTGCACTGACTTCAGTAGCAACCTCTGCATGCTAATTGAGTCAGGTATTACTAGTTGTGCTATTTTATCACAGAAATCTTTCCTCTGCTGTCATCTGCAGCCCACCAACGGCAATCATAATTTCACAATGAAGACATGTATAATTGAGGTCATTACTGAGAGCAACCTGGAATTGAGCATCTACAGAACAAAACTCATTGATTTAGCATGGCTTAGAGATAATTTACATAGCAAATGTTGGTCATAGGCTTTACTTTTTTTATGCTATAGTAGTACACCGAGAACTCAATTTTCGTTTTGAAAATGCTTTTTGTATCTTTAATTAGATCTTTTCTGCTTAAACTCCGGACATATCATTTTGCAGTGGATTGTTACTAATTTTTAATTATTCTTGCATTTGCTCATAGATGCCTTTCAGTGCTTGAAATAGTGAAAATAGTTTATTGTGTGTATCGGGCATGAATCTTCTTAAAGGATTATTTACTAAGATTATTGTCTGAGCTCAGAATAAATACTGCCCGGAGTTAGTGGAGGTAGAATTTGTTCATTAAAAAGCCAGAATATTTTGTCTCAAAAAATTAGCTACTGCACTTTGTTGTGGGTTAGGAAGGAAATATTGTAGCCCCTTCTAAAAATCAGCCTTTGACTTTAGAATCTTAAAATAAAATTGCCTCTAATGAGGGGGCCAGTTTTTAAGTTATTTATCAGATTTATGGTGCAAAACAATCAATGGGTGTTACATCCCATTGATTTTAAAAGGAGTTTAATTATGTGCCAACTTTTCTGCAACAATTTGCAATTTTCAAAAATACAATAACGCATATGAAATTTCATCAATATTTTAGCACAAGTTTCTCCTAATATGTACATTTTTGTATGCATTTTTGACTAACAGAAATCTTTTTGCAAGCAATTTTCCCTAATAGAATGCACATTGGCATGTTATTTTCAACTAATTTATGCATTTACATGCACACACTTTCCCCTAGTATATGCATTTTTGTACACACTGCTTTGCAGGAGACCCGCAGTACAAAGTTTGGAGCGGTGCAAATGCTTAAAGATGACTGTGTTTTGGTTTGATAAGTGTGAATTAGATAGTGTCTCATTAATATGCAAAGTATATAAAATTCTCCCCGCCCCTAGTGGCAGGATAGAAAATTGCTCCAATTAACAATGTTCTAAAAGTAAAAGATAGTCCATTTGGACCACCTTGTACAATGTAAATATGGAAGGGATATCAGGTTTGGGTGCATACTTTGTTTTTCAAAATCTCAATTTATAGATGGGTTTTACTGTCTTGTTATTTGAGTAGAGCTTCTCCAGTGCTTGGACTTATGTGAGAGAAAAAGAACCGGATGAGTGAACATGTATAATAAAATAATTTTAAAATCCTAGTACAAATGTGCTAATCTCAGCTATATTTTGTAATTGCCATAATTCAAAGTATTAATGTAATGTATATATACTGCCTATCATAGGTATGCTGCTTCAAAGTGTTTTACAGTAAATTCTCCACTAAATTAGTAATGGTGTTTTCTGAGGCATTAAAAAATGCATAACAGTGAGATGGTACTTAGCAGCTTAAACCTTGCCTGCCTATCCTTTACTTGTGAAGTCCACAGGCTATGACTCTTTGAGCTGTGCTTCATCTTATGCTAAAAGTGTAAAATTTATTCTGTCAATCTTTTCTTCAGAAAAAAACAACCTCCAATTCAGTCTTTCCTTCCTCCCCACATCTATCCAGAAGCCGAATCCTTCAAAAAATAAGGACAGATTTGTAGTTTTGGCAGGTGGAATTTACCCCATCTTTTGTGCTGAGGCTCACATGCCCACAGTTGTAATCTCTTAACTGGAAGTGGATGAGGCCAGAGTTGGGAGCGAATGGGTCTGACACCAAAATTGGGTATTCCAGAAGTGTTGGACCCACTTCTTTTCTATCTTTCACTCATGCCCTTCTTCCTCTGACATTCCCTTCTCTCCCCGCTTGCTTAACCATTTTTTCTTGCATTCATTCTTGCTTTTCTTCCTCCAGAAAAATTGCCTGCACAACAATTTAGGTTTAGTAAAGATAAATCTCAGTGGTGCAGATGAGATCCCTCCAGGGCCAGATTTAGGTGTGATGAGGCCCTAAGCTACTGAAGGTAATGGGGCCCTTTATGTGCCCATCTGTCCTTTGTCAACAAGAAATTGTTGCTGTTCTTTTGTTTTGAATGTATGCTATATGGTAATTTATGGACCTAATATCTAACCAGTGATATTTTAGGGAGCAGGCTAGCAGGTGGGGCTCATTACTTACATCATAGGAGCCTACATAACACAAAACACTGCTGCTGTATGTAGGTTTTATTTTATTTGTTTTTTATCTTATATTTTGGAAATGTACTTCCAGTTTTTTGTCTTTAATTTATTTGCCCCCCCCCCCCCGAGAGAGTGGGACCTTAAGCTATAGCTTGTTTAGCTGATACGTAAATCCAGCACTGGATCCCTCCCTTCCCCAAACCCAAGGAGGGTCAGGGGAGAGAGATGGGTTTTTATCGGCAGTCTAGTGCAAGAAGGAGGGAGGGCAAATCCTTCATTGCCCAGCTGCCACTCCAAGGAAAATCACCTGATATGTGGCAATAAGGCTTCCCATCCTTTTATTTCTATCAGCATTGCATATTGTGGGGACAGGATAGTTAACTTTCTGCAGGTACAACAGTGATGAAAACTGCCCCAATGCAGTGCCACAACAAGGGCGGGGGAAGGCTCTAATTGTTCAGCTGAAAGAACTACCAATTCCATTCTGAGCATGTCTGAAAGAACATAGGAAATAATTCAAGCTGGGGGGTGGGGTGGAACACATTCAAAACAGAATGAGGATAAATAATTCATCCAAAGACTTAACTTTAACGGGCAAGTGGACATGTGTTAAAACTGATAGTAAAGAGGTCAGTTGAATCCTACAAGATGAGAAAAGGGGAAAAGGTTTGACTAGAACTAAGACAAATCAGCTGCACCTTTTCAACATATGGATGCATTTTCCAGGCGATGTTTGCACATTCAGTGAACGCTGATAACGGGGAGCAGAACTGCGGTGAAAAGTCCTGACCTCCCAAAGGTGTTTACTGTCTGCACAAGTGTCATTGGAAAGGTGTAACTAACAGCTTCCATATTTTGAGAAGCACATTGATTTATTATTTTATTTATTCATATCCCACCATTATCCCTGTGCAGGACCCAAGGCAGCTCACAATGTAAATTAAAACAAACACAATGAAAAACACACAATGATAGAAATATTTATAAGTAACCATATTGAAAACAGCACTGAAAACCCTGACAATTATTTAAAAGTACCCATATACACGCATCCTACCACCACTACCAACAGAACCCATCCTCAACAGACCCTGTCACAGCAGTTATAGGTGGCCTAAGGCATATCTGAACAAAAAAAGTGTTTACCCATGAAAGGAAAGCTGAGTGTGTGCCAGCCTAGCCTCCCAGAGTTTCAGAATCTAGGAGCAGCCACCAAGAAGGCCCTGTCCAAGAAGCCACCCACCAAAAACACACACACACAAAAAACAAAAAAACACCCCAGCCTAGCTGCCCTTCTACCTTTGATTCCATTTCTTTCTCAGAGCCTTGGGGAACCATGAGCCCAGAGCGTAGTAACTGGATACCAGCATGAGGGAAATTTAAAGTGCTTTTGCATGTTACGTTAAACCAGGGCTATTTGTGACGGAAGCAAACTAAGAAGCTGTGATCAAATTTGGCTTCCTGTGACATCTGTCCTTGAGATTGTGCTTCATAAGCCTACAACAAACTGTGCTTTAAGCCTGGCTAGCTGCTTGCTCACGCTGTGCTAAGCAATTCAAGACTTTTTCAAGTATTTGGGATTGCTACTTTGTTCATTTCCCTCTGACTATATATGTGGAGGTGGGGGGGGGGATGCTCTCAGCTAAAGCAGGATCTGGTCCCACACCTCCTTTCTCTCATTACTAGTTTGGATCTCTGAAAAGCCCTCTTGACAGAAGCATTTCTTTGGGTCAGGTAGCCAGCACCCTTGGGAATATAACTGTTAACTTTACCATAGGTGCTTAGTGATTGTTGGGAGCCAGTCAGGATCCTACAGTTGGAATACATGTTTTTTGTTTTTTATTGCAGAGTGAGTGCTTTCAGGTGGTAAAAAGACAGTGGCATGCTGGACAGATTTGGCTGTTGGAATAGGGATGCATTTAGCAAGTGTTGCTACACAATGCTGCATAATTTCTTGATCTTCAGCTCTGGCCCTTTATGCTGAGCCCACAACTGACCTCCCATTCTGCCTTCCATCTTTATCCAATATCACAGCCTAGGGCTCAGTGGCTATGTTTTGGCTGTTGTTATGGCAACGCAGCTGTGTCTCTTGAATATGAAACCTCCATAAACCTCCTCAGTTTGATCATATCCACACATTATCAATTTTTACTAACACTGTAAAATTGCTAATGGCCAAATGACTTTCATAAATATTTTTCTGAGTGCTGTTGGTGTGGGGTAGTACTCTGTGTATGTGTGCGCGCGCGTGTGTGTGTTAATTTTTGGCCACAGCAGTATACATCAACACAGAACAGCCACTGTAGATTAAATATGCCTTCTTGTTCTTCTGTGCTCAGTAAGTGGATATAAAGCTATTTGCTGTCGGCAGGAGAACAACACATAGGAAAGAGCAGCAAGGAATAATGCTGTATGCAAACAGCAGCATGAGGCTCAAAGGCTATAATATCAAAAATGCAGGGATGGAAATCTAGGTCACATTTGCTTATTTCAGTTATCACTGATATATGTATCAAACATGCAGCTGCTTTCACAGTGACTGGTCTTAGGGCCAGAGGAATATGCATAGAGAAATATTGTCTCTGCTGAACAGAGCCTCCTGACCTCACCTACCCAAAAAGATTCCCACAAAGCTTTTTCATTTGGGTTACTGCAGTGGACTGTGGCTTTGTTCTAAATATGATATAATAACTCACTTGATCAAAATGGGAATGGAAGGAAGGAAGAGGCATGAGAAAGCCACAGCATTTCTTGTATTACATCAAGCCCTAAATAGCCTCGGCCCAGTATACCTGAAGGAGCGTCTCCACCCCCATTGTTCTGCCCGGATGCTGAGGTCCAGTCCCGAGGGCCTTCTGGCGGTTCCCTCATTGCAAGAAACAAAGCTACAGGGAACCAGGGAGAGGGCCTTCTCGGTAGTGGCACCCATCCTGTGGAACGCCCTCCATCAGATGTCAAAGAGATAAACAACTACCTGATATTTAGAAGACATCTGAAGGCAGCCCTGTTCATGAAAGTTATTAATGTGTGACATTTAAATGTATTTTTCATCTTTGTTGGAAGCCGCCCAGAGTGGCTGGGGAAACCCAGCCAGATGGGTGGGGTAGAAATAAATTATTATTATTATTATTATTATTAATCAAGCAAACAATTTTAGAAGTCCTTGTCCAATGTCTTTTGAGATACTCTAATTTTAAATTAGGTGATGTTGTGTTTTATTTTATTAAAACATGCATGTCCTACCCCCCTTTCTGGTACATATAGTGGCTTACAACATTTAAAATTATAATTTCATAAAAAAGCAAAATGTAACAACCAAGCAGTTAAAATCAAATATAGAAATATCGCCTGCCACATACAACTAAAGCCTATGGAACAAAAATAGTTCTCAATAACCAACAAATAACAACTGTGGAGGGTTCAACCATACATCATGGGGCAAGGTGTTCCATACTTATGATACAGCCAGTGAGAAGGTCCTTTCTGTTTTCCCATTCAGACGTGCTTCCACTCCAGGTGGGACACAGAAAAGGGCTTTTCCTTCTGATCTTGGGGAGTAAGCAAAATGGTAAGAAAGGAGGTGTTTCCTGAGCTATGACCCCATTACTGGCACTCTGTATTATTAAAGAGAACTCAAGAGTCCTGTGGCAACTTAAAAACTAACGGATTTAATGTGGATTAAGTTTGTGTGGACTACAGTCTAAAAAGACTGAGACATTCATGAAGTCTTTCTGAAACAACTATAATAACATTTTGTATTCCTATATGTTATAACCAACCAATTTGATTAATTTATATTTTGTCTAAGATGATGGTGTTGGTCTTCAAGTGTCAATTGGTGTTAATGTTTATAACTATTCCATAAGCTCCTAGAGTTTATAATGAAAATACTAAACTATACTATCGAAACATCTGCTTTGGAAGTAGAGAAATAAACAATCCATAGAGAGTTTGAGGAGAGAAGCAGAGAGGAAATATTAGAGTACTGTAAAGCTACTTAGATCCAACAAACACTTCAATCAAATACTACCCTTTGAGAGCTATGCTTCGTTCTTTGAAGGGTATCATTTGATAATGTGAAAATTGATAATGAAATCTAGTAATCAACTCATTTGAGAGGCATGATACAAGTATTAAGAATAAAGGTTACTAATAAGCAACAATGCTTCTAAACCAACATTCTTTACTTCTTTTTTCTAGAAATATTGTTAAAAGCATTCACCACGTTAATCAAGAATGTGATGGACCCTACTCTCAGCAGCCAGAAACATCATAGCCAGACACTGGAGAGACCTGTCAGGAGTAAGCATGGACTAATGTTACCAAATAGTATGGGAAACAGCCTTATTAGAAAAACTAACCAATAAACTGAAACTGACACGAGAACAAATGGAAGAAGACGCCTTCACCCCGGTATGGCTCCCTTTTATCACATACACAGTCTAACAACAAGAAGAATCCACCAACAGCATACAAATCAATATGGCTAATCTGATTCAAAAACACCTACCCACCTCACTCACACCTGAAATAAAGTTGACCATAGCCAATCACAAACAACCAACCACACCCTAGGCCAGGCATGGCCAAACTTGGCCCTCCAGCTGTTTTGGGACTATAATTCCCATCATCCCTGGCTAACAGGACCAGTGGTCAGGGATGATGGGAATTGTAGTCCCAAAACAGCTGGAGGGCCAAGTTTGGCCATGTCTGCCCTAGGCCAACCCCAACCTCTCTCACTACCAAAGGAACACAAACGAATAGTAAAGAGAACCTGCACAAGCGACACTGACACAAAACACCACACATACATTAAGTAAAATAGAAACATCGCCACCCGACCCCACCCCTACTCACCATGGCCCCCTATACTTCTTCCCCCTTTTTCCCCTAATGTAACACTAATGTCTCAACAAATGAAACTGATCTGTAGAAAATGTAACTTGAAAACAGACATTGCACATATTTTTGTAAACCAAGAAATCTTTAATAAAAAAAGTTTTTTTTTTAAAAAAAAGAATGTGATGCATATCTTTAATTGCCATTCTGTGATAAGATAAGTTGCCACATGACAAAAGCACAGTTTCCTTTATTTTTTCATGAAACATTTATTTATACTTCATAGTAGAGCAATTTTTGTGTGGCACAAATGCAGCCCATTTAGGTTAAGTTTAGTTATCTAAGCCTGCAAGATTTTATCTTCCCACCCTCCTTTTCACACATTATGAATATTTCACCAAGATTTTCCTCAGGCTCACAATATTTTCTTGAAGACACTCAGTGACACCTGCCCGTTGCTCCCTCAGAAATCTGTAGAATATTTTAATCTTCAATGTAATAACCAGGCAATGCTATCATTGCTATTCTAATAAGTATGTAGCATACTTTATAAACATATTGATGAAAATTACAGAGTTCATGCAATGGTAGATATCTACCACACAGTGCTATACACACACACACACACACACACACACACACACACACACAGAGCGCTTATTAATAGTGGCAATGGACAAATGGCAGAAGTACAGCAGCAACATTTTATTACAGTTGTAGACCAGCATAAATGGGAATAATAAGTAAACACAGCAGTACAAAGAAATGTGTTAGTATTAAAGAGGAAACCCTAAAGCACAGAGGGCAAGAGAAACAAGAGATGAAAGCACAGGAATTCCCAAAGAAATCCATAGGATTCATTTTATCAGCACATCTATTGTTGCAACTAGGTTTTGCTGCTATTAAGTCTTTTAAAGTTGGAACCCCTGAAGTTAAGATCCTTTGACATTCCTGCATAAAGTGAGGAGGTAATTCATCAGACTTCATATTTGATTCTTGGCAGGCTCCCAGGGCTTTTAACAAAATTTTAAATCAGCATTTCAAAGACATCATAGTTTGGTGTTTCAGTGGATTTAGTCTCCACAGGGAATTTCAAAACAAACCACTCAGAGAAGACTAGCAAATTAGGGAAAGGTTTAAGAAGACAGTCTGCCCTAGTGGAAAGGAAACATCTGTAGAAATTCTAAGGGGGTATTGAGAATTTGGCAGTGGGACAGACTTCCGGGTTAGCGCCATCGTTTAATGGCGGATTCCCTCTGAGCTCCGGAGGGAATAGTCTCCGCAGGATCGGGTCTTGTCCACGGCGGCGACGCGGGGACCCTTAAAATCACAGGCGCGGATGCCTGTGAACCTGGTGAGTCAGCGGGCACCATTTGCGCCCCCCAAACCACGAAGGAGCCTTTTTAAAGGCTTCGGAACGGGGACGGGGAGCGGCGCGGTGCTGTGAGTACATCGCTCCTTCTGCGGAGTGAAGCCGCAAGCCATTGACGGAGAGCGCTGACTTTTTCCTTGGAACAATTGGACTTTAAAGTTAAAACCCGTGAGTAATTTGGAATTCGGAATTTAAAGAAAAATTCTTGCTGAATTAGGAATGAGCGGGGAAGGGTTAAAAAGGAAGTCCGCCCCCCCCTCTTTGTAGATAATTTAAAGCAAAGAACCTGCCATTCTAAGGTCGAGAGGACCTTTCTTTAAAAAAAAAGAGAGAGACTTTAACCTTTACGGTTTGACACTATAAGAAATCTTACCGGAGGATAAAAAATTAACGGTGGGAGCTGAAGTTTCACCCCCCCAGACCCGGGAGTGCCCCGCGAGAGAGCCTGCTGATGAAATACTGAGGAGTTTGACAGCTGTCAAATTGGCTGTCAGAGGGAAAAAAGAACTTTGTTTCTGTTGCTTCTGCTGGTTATATTTGTTACAATTTGTTGAGAATAAGGAAGGATTGATACAATAAATTGACTATTGGACTTTAGCTGAAAAATATTAAGAAACTAAAATCCCCCTAGAGGGGGTTTAAGACATTACAAGAATGGCTGGAGGAGGGAAAATTCAGTCTGAATTGGATAGAACATTTGTTCTCTTGGGAAAGTTACAAGGTGAAATTAATGTTTTGGCTACAAGTGTTACAACTCTGGTCTCAGCAGTAAACAATTTTGTTGAAGTTGATAAGGATTTGAAGCCGGAAGCTCACACAACTGAGCGAATAGAGAAACCTGAGTGTTATGAGAAAATGGAAAAGGAGATATGTGCTGTTCCTGAAGAGAAGGAAGGAGGAGCTGTAACTTCCCAGATGCTAAATGAGAGTTGCAATTTGTGGCCTGACATGAAGGTAATAAAGGAGAATAACAATCTGATGTGGAAAGCCTGGCCTGAATTGGTGAATTTAAAACTGAGAGATCCCCTCATGTGGAGATCTGAAGACCGAAGGATTACAAATTTGATCAAGGTGGAAGTCGGAGTTTTGGGGACATTTGGACTTGAAAGGAGTATGTTGGAGCACCCCATAGGCTTTCTTTTCAAGTATGGAGGGCTGGCTGGAAAAAATATGGTTTCTGTTGGGCCGAAGCCTCATCGAAATCTGGGGTTCAACACTAAGGACTATTCAAAAAGGCCGGCAGAGAGGAACTGAGAGAGACTTAAAAGCCTCGGACGTGAGATCTCCAGGCTAGACAAGATATTGAATTGATGAACACTTGTTGGGGACTGAAACCGGGAAAGGGGTGGGTGGAGTCAGGGAATCCAAAGGGTATATAACTATAACTTGCTTTGTTTTATTTTGCTTTGATATAGGTTTGGAACTGGGGAAAGCCGTGGAAGGGAAATTTTTGGTCGACTTTAGGAAAAATGTTTAAGAATGAGCAACAATGTTTAAGTATTGATGTTAAAATTTGGATTTGCTGAATTAATAATTTAAATTGGAATACAAGAAGGTAATAAGGATTTGCTGAATTAAGAATTTGAATTGGAATACAAAAGGGGGAGGTGAGAGGAGGTCCGGGACATAAGGTAATGGAAATAAGAAATGGGAATTATATTTGTTTTGTCTTGATTTAAATGTGTATTTTTGCTCTTTTGTCTGTTGTTTTTCCTTTTTTATATTAAATTGGAAAATTTCAATAAATATCTATTTTAAAAAAAGAGAATTTGGCAGTGGGAAGGAAAGAATATTTCAATGGTTTGGCAGTGTATATTGAGGAGCAGCCCTACAGTTAGTTGCCTCATTCTGTGAGATGGGGAGGAGAAGCATCATTAAGGTGTTGGAGGCCAGAGCTGCGTGTACCATGTTAGGATAGGAGAATCTCCTACTACTACTACTACGGTCCCATAAAAATTCATCAGCATTTTACTGTGAATTTCTCCTGATATACACATTTGTCTAGATTTTGGCTAATATACACATTTTTTGCAAAACAATCTCCCCCTAATTAATGCATGTTTGTGTTACCTTCATTACTGTATTTTCATGGGACATGGGTGGAGCTGTGGTCTAAACCACTGTGTCACAGTCAGGGTTGTAGGCAGCAACAGTCCAGACCTTACATGCCAGAACCAGGGTATGGATGGTAACAATGGAGGACAGAAACTTGATAAGGCTGGAATGGAAGAACAGAAACTGGAACAAGGACAGGCATGCTGGATCAGGAACTGACCATAGCAAGATATAAACCATGTTGCTGTGGTAAAGAACCAGGGTGAAAAGCTGGCCTTATATACTCCTCCTGGGCTTCCCTCCAGGTGCTGCACATCTCCTGATCTGGCCACACCTGCCAGGCCACTCCCCCAATACAAACACAGCAAGGGCCTGGTTCTGCAACTCCTCACTGTGCTCAGGGCCTGCCCCTGCAAATATTCATGGTACTCTTTAAGCACTGAGCCTCTTGGGCTTGCTGATTGTAAGGTCAGCAATTCAGATCCGCTCGGCAGGGTGAAGTCCCGTTGCTTTGTCCCAGCTCCTGCCAACCTAGCAGTTCAAAAGCATATCATTGCAAATAGATAAATAGGTACCACTGGGGTGGGAAGATAAATGGTGTTTCTGTGTGTTCTGGCACTCATCACGATGCTCTGTGCACCAGAAGTGATTTAGCCATGCCGGAAAAGCTGTCTGCAGACAAACAGTGGCCCCCTTGTCCTGAAAGTGGAGATGAGCTCCGTACCCCATGGTCAAATTTGACTGGACTTAACGATCCAGGGGTCCTTTACCTTACCTTTTACCTTACTATATTATGTACACTTTATCCAAGTATATGCATTTTTGTAGACATTACTTGGCTGGAGAACTACACCCCAAAATTCAGAAAAGTTCAAAAGGGTGCTTATGTTTCAGTTTGTGAATTGTTTTGGAATAGGTTTGCCTTTAAATGCATATATTGGAACAAGTGCAGTGGAAGATGTTGTCCATTTGCAAGTGTTTGAAAAAGATTCAGTTGCTTATTTGGCCTTGCCATCTTGTCCTTTGCCACAGGCAGCTAAACCAACTCTGTGCATGATATGTCAATTGTCTTCTCTAATTAAACTGTAAATGTGTATTGTTGTGCTGTGGTATACTAAACAGGGCAGTTGGTGATCAAGTAGCCTGTAATTTAGAGAATGCAGCATGTTGTACATGACCTGCAGAAGAGTTACATGCAAAGAAGAGCTTGGGATCTGAATCCAGCAAAAGGTTATGTACAAATACGAATAAGCATTACATATGATATTGCAATAGCCACTGAAGGGTGGACCCTTCAGGGGTAATTCAGTCTTCATTCCCCCAGCCAAACAAAAAAGGCTCTAATATGATGAAGTACAAAGGCAGCATAGCTCACTGATAACTATAATTGCTCCTGCCTTCCAGTATTCTGCTAATTAGAGCAAAAGCATATTTTGATAACCAAGAAAAACTGGACCCTTATTTGTAACTTGGATTTTCTTTTCTTTTCTTTTTTGAAAAAGTTTAAGTCCGTGGGATTCATTTATCCGTACATCTAATTGTTGCAACTAGCTTCTGCTGCTATTATGTGTTTTGAAGTTGGAGTCTGCAATATTTGGAAACTTCAGCAATAATTAATACAATGAAACCACATCAAATGTGTTAAGCTGCTTGTGGGTAGGCTCTGTCTGTTCTGCATTGATTTCTCCAACACCATGTACCCTTCCATTTAGCTGCAGGTAGAGATGGAAGGATCTGTCAGTCTTGGTTCTCTCGGTTTCTCATTTATCCAGTCCTAAATTAAGTTCTCCACATTCTACAGGGTATTGAGACATGTAGCTGGGGACGAGGGAGAAATTTGATTTCAGCATCCATTTAAAGCCCAAACTGTAAAAAGTTTTAACCTTCAGAAACAATATATACATGGTTACCATTTCAGTAGCTATGCCTCTATGGCTGCTACATGAAAAGGGCCAGAAAAGCTGCAAGAGACCCGAGATCTTATAGAGATAACAAACCGCCAAGACATTACCCTCACAACAGAAGCAGAACCCATCATATGAGAGCTGTGCTTCCACGTCCTCATGTGAGAATGTCTTTTCCTGAGACAGACAGGAAAAGATGGATGAAATCATTGGCAAACACCCAGCGAATCAGGGGCCACTCGCTACTTTCTCCCTTCATTAAGCGCTTCTGTTTATTTCTCTGCCTAGCTTTTTCTTTCTTTCTAGGAGTTGGGAAGGGAGGAGCAGGGAAGAGCCAGTGTGGTGAAGCGGTTAGAGTGCCAGACTAGGACCTGGGAGATGAGGGTTCAATTCCCAACTCCATGAAGCACACTGGGAGATTTGGGCCAGTTACTGCCTCTCAAGTGACAAGGAAACACACTGAAAAGTGTGGGATGAAAGGTCAATGAGAATATGTGTAAACATCCTGAAAGCCAATCAGGATGAATGCTCACTATTATATAAAAACTCTGCAAACAAATCAGAATAAGTAACAAATGCTGGATATAGTCTAACCTTCAAATGAGGTTGAATGCTCAATAAATATGTCATCTGGTGGAGTCAATCAGTAAGAAGAAAGATAAGGGGAGAAATTCTCCAATTCTCCTGCGTGTAAACCGCAGTGAGGCAACAAGCCTTAGACTATCTCGAGGGTTCAATGAGCAAAAGTACTTCTGAAGGGACTTGCTGCTATAATGAAATATTTGAACAATTTGGAAAATAGAAAAGGAACCTAACTTTTAGTCACTCCCCTGGAGAACCCCAGGAATGAAAATGGGAAAGAATGTGTTTTCATGAAGGTGTACAGGAATGAAGAGCACCCAAGAGAAGTGTTCACTTCAGATTCTAAAGCTGCAATCAACTCCATGCACACTTACCAAAAAGTAAGCCCTATTGAACCTAGTGGGGCTTACATCTGCGTAAGCATGCATACTATTCCACTGGCTTCACAAGTGCTTTACTGCTCACGGATAACTTAGACCAAATCATATGCTGCGATAACAGTGTTTAAGGAAGAGAACATCCACTGAATTATGATTCATTTTCCTACACGAAGACTACTCCTGTTAGTTGAAAATGACATCTGTTGACGATGTCAAAGGGGGAGGAGGATGGAAGGGAAAGGATTGCACATGCTGGCTCTCTGCCTGACCTCTGTGTATTCATCTAACCTTAACAACATAAGAAGAGTCTTCTGGATCAGGCCAGTGGCCAGATACTTGTGGGAAATTCACAAGCAGGTAAGAGTACTCTTCCCTCCTACATGCAAGCCTATGTGTGCATAACTTGTATGTAAGGCAGCAGAAGGTCAGCTGAACTTGAGGAGGTTGTCAGAACAGGGCACGTATATTCCCCAGTTACTGGAAACACTGAACTTTTACAATTTACCCTGTATTTATTGTCAGCATCAAACACAGAATGCCCAAAGTTTCAAAGATGTGCTTAATATAACAAGGTGTTCATTACCATGGAAAGTGTTCTTTCAAGCCTGAGTAGAACAAAAAAGCTGAAGAGATTATATGCCTACTATTTATGAAGTGTTCAAGTCCTAAGGTCACAATTTTATTAGTTCCAGCTATATTTTACTCCCCAACAGCAGCCGGTGAAATGTTGTAATATATTTCTGGTCTAGTTGGTTTTTGCTCTGGAAATTGAAGGCAATAGCCAACAAGCTGTTCTGAGGGAGTAACCCACTTCTTATGGAGTTATACACAGCTGTCAAGGTTACAGTTTGTAGTGGCTACACATTAAAGCCCATCTATTGTCTGGAAGGCAAGGTGAAGGAGGGATGAAAAGGAGGACAAAAGATGATAAGGCAAGGAACCAAATACTCAGGTGAGTTCTTCTATGAATTCCAACCCCACAAGACAAAAACCAAAACCATTTTGTTTTCATAATTTGAGTATGAGCACTTGCAGAATTTATTAATTATGAATTCCAAGGGAAGTAAGCCCAGGGAGAGCTCACAAATGAGAAGAATCCAAACCCTCCTATACTAGGAGCCAGAAGCTCATCAAGGCCTAGAGTAATTGTGATGTTTTGGGGCTCTGAAAGCACTCAGAATTTGGTTGCTGTCATCTGGTGGAGATTGCAAAATAAGAAGCATGCTATAGTATATTAATCACTCCATTAAAAAAAAATGGAACTTGAAAAAAATAGTGTTCAACATCCACCAAGCATTACATAATTCATATTATGAATTGGGTAAAAATTATTTTTGGCAGGATGTAAAGTGTCACAAATGTACCTCCAGTCTAAACAAATCTGCAAGTTTACATAACAATTAAAGCCTGACAGGAAACTGCAATTTTGAAAAATATATAATGACCCAATTGCAATGATTATAGTGGCAAAATAATCTCTGCGAGCAGGGAAAACCAACGGTGATAATTTTAGAACAATCTTTAATGCATTTGAAAGCTTTAGGCTATTAATGGGAGCATTGGTTGGTTTGTTATTCCTAAACTATATGATGTGTTACTTAAACCATAACTTTCCTAATGAAGTGTTATTCACAAACATAACATGGTTTTCAATGAGACATAATACAGTACCTACCCAAAGGGCATTTAATAAAATGCTTTCTGAAGCATTTTAATTTATGTAGTTCCTAATAATATCAAATCATTCGACATATAATTGAATATATCTCATAATAATAAATCAGAGAATGCTACCTTAGTTATTATACGGTCTGCTAAAGTAGTGGAGTAAAAATAAAAATGCCCCAAAGTAAGGCAATTTTGTCATAACAAGCACCTGCTAAACCTTGGGAAATCAAAAGCCTCACCTCCACCTTTTTGGCTTCAAAACCTGCCATTCCCTGGGTCTCATTTTTCAAATTCTGCATTAAGCAGATGGGCGAGAAAGGTTTTTCCCTAGCCAGACAGCTGCTAATTGCCCCACATATGACTACCCTCAAAAAACTTCATTTTATTGTATCAGTCCTGGACCACCACCCTGCCATGCAATGCACACATGTCTAAATGAGGCCCTAAGTTCTGCTGCATTCCTGCTTCTGGGGAGAACTTCATGATCCCTACATCCCTATACATTTTATGAATTCTGAGCATCTCTCAATATAGTTCCATGATCACCTAATATGATGCAAAATTTCCATTCCTTTGCACCAATAAATTGTCTGTAAATATTTTTAAAATGCTTATTTTTTGCAGTAGCTTTTATTGCAAATGATCAGATATGAGTGCATTTTCTGATTTGAAAACTTACAGTTTTAATACTCTGTAATCTTAATTAATCTTGATCATCTGAGCCCAGGCTTTCATCAGAAGATAGGCCTGTTCTCCATACTTATTGCATAAAAGGAAACAATAACCTTGCAAACTGCACTTGAACTGACCTTGGTAGAACGAGTTCTTCAACTCAGGAGGCAACAGGTATCTGTCTTCTGTAATGTAATTTAAGGACTAGCTAGCAGGCTTATGGCAGTTTGGATTTTATTGCTATTAGTTTAGTGTGTACTCTATATTGTAAAACTGATCGAGTGGAGAAATGTCTCCACTAGATATCAAATGTGATGGACCTGGTAGCTAACCAGAAGCAGTGCTCAGTATTTTATTGTTGTTGTTTTTAATGCTTCATATTCAGGATAACCTAAAACAATGGACTGTGGAACCAATAAAACATGCTTGGTATAATTCTATCATTTATGTGTGGATACAGTTCATTACACCTATAATTTGACATGGGTGTTTGAAAAGGAGAACCTGGGCATATTCCAAATGATTTAACTGGATGCTTTAATGGTATGTTGAAAATTACCACCAGCCCTGTCCCTATAATTGGTGCTAAACTGGCACTTTTTAAAGGGTTCCAGCCTTTTCATTATGAATTATGATCCCTCATAAATCTCCAATGTGTCATTTTATGAGACAAATACACTAAAGGAACAGAGCTTTGAAATGTCGGCCGGCGAATAAAATAAGATTGAAAGTGGTGCATGTGTATTTTGAAATGTTATTTTGTGTTGCACTATTATTAAATTATTATACAATGGTATGAACTTGGTGTGTACTTTGGCTGAAGATTTAGTGTGCCGGCATAGCCCCTTTAAAGCAATAGGTGGAAAGAAACATGGACAACTGTGTGTTTTCCTCTGAACACAACATCCATGCTGTATCCCGTATCTTGAGATGAATAGAGAAGTCCATTTTTTTCTACAGACCTTTGGCTTAGGTCAAAGCCTGCCTCTAAGATCTCAAAATTGCAGCAAGGAGTTGAATTTTCTTGCTTTGCAGGGGGTTGGACTAGATGACCCTCAGAATTCCTTCCAACTCTGCAGTTCTATGATTCTATGAAAGTGTGAGAAGCTGCACTGAAGATACTTTAGGTGTCCTCTTAATGGAAGAAGACTGTGCTATGGTTAGGTTGGTAGACCTTCAAACATAGACAGACATTCTCATCTAGATCTTGATCTGTTATTTGCTTAGTTCTGCATTCCATACTTGATAGGACATTGATTTCCCTCAATCCAACATGATTACTTGGTTAGTGAAAGCAGTAAAGATTCTCATTGAATTGTGCTTACCTGGGCTTCATGAAATTCAGGTTTATTTTTATCTCCTTTCTACCTCAGACCATTTCACACAGTGATTATGTTGGATAACACTAAACAAGAAGTTCCAACCACTTATATCCAGCATAATAACCTTTAAACTGAGCAGAAGTTGTTGTTTTTTTAAGGGCATTAAGTCTTTTGAAACCATAACATGACAATATATGGGGGGGGGGGAACCCTGAAGGCCCCAACCTGCCAAAATTTTGAAACAGTCTTTAGGGCTTATGTGAGAAATGTAACAACATTATATTTAAAGTTTAATTGCTTTTAATGATTTCCAGGAGAGGCATAGTTTGGTACCAATAAACAAGAAATCTTTCTGATGTTGCCATTTGCTAAATTTAACAAAATTATTTTGTTGTTGTCACAGTGAAACCTTCGGGAATAACATTTTTACCTACTACAGATAGGTAGCCGTGTTGGTCTGCCATAGTCAAAACAAAAAAAATTCCTTCCAGTAGCACCTTAAAGACCAACTAAGTCAGTGTGTATCTGAAGCAGTGTGCATGCACACGAAAGCTCATACCAAGAACTGACTTAGTTGGTCTTTAAGGTGCTACTGGAAGGAATTTTTTTTATTTTTACCTACTGAAGATACCAACATGACTAATTGAAATAAATAATAATTAAAGTATTTAATAAAGCCAGAACATTAATGAATGAAACTGTTCTTTTAACAATTTTCAGATGGAATAGTATACACCTGGCATTTTGAAAGGCACCTAAAGGAAAGTGGGTGCCTAATCCTATTCTGTTTTAATGGTGAAAATAATTGGTTTCAAATCCCTTGGGTAGCTTTCCAAATTCTGGAGATGTTCCCATTTATGGTGAGGATAAAAATGCTGGCAATAAAGGGTTGGGGCTTTTGTCTTAGTAAAAGTTTAATACTGCTCAGCACCATTACTGCTCAGCACACAGCTGAGAAAGGAATTGCCTTTGGAGAAATATTTTAGAGAGTATTAAAATCTGTTCGTTGCTACTGTATTTTGCTGTTTCTGCCAATTAGCCAGAATCTTGAAGAATCACAAGTTCATCTCTTTTGGTTTCAGAAGGAAGCATATGTTAGGAATTTGTTTAGGTTCCTCTAAAATTGGCTCTATGTAAAAACATCATTCAAATATTACGCACAGACACACCAGAAGTCAGACTGTTTTCTTCTGGGATTTATTTGTTTGTTTGTTTGCACATGTACAGTTACTGCTATCTAAATTATAAGCTATTTTGCTGTATATCTGTCTATACCTGGATAGAAAGTCATATATTCTGAACTTCAGTTGTAACACTGAGTGGGCAAAATCCACCTTAAAGATAGAAATATTTTAGTTGGCTGTTTTGTTTTTAACAATAGCAGCTTGGCAGGAAAGCTGGAAATGTTCCCGGAAGTAAACAAGTACTGGTACCTCAGGTTACATACACTTCAGGTTACATATGCTTCAAGTTACAGACTCCACTAACCCAGAAATAGTACCTCGGGTTAAGAACTTTGCTCCAGTATGAGAACAGAAATTGTGCAGCAGCGGTGGGAGGCCCCATTAGCTAAAGTGGTCTTCAGGTTAAGAACAGTTTCAGGTTAAGAACGGACCCCCCAGAATGAATTAAGTACGTAACCAGAGGTACCACTGTAGAGGGGAGAATAGGTAAGGAAATGTAGTAGTGAGAAACTGAAATTGATAAATCTAAATCAGTAGTTTCACCTAAATCTGTAGTTACTAAATTTGTCACATTACTTTGTGCTGATATCTAAGCATACTCAGCCTGCTTCTACGTAGAGTTTGACAGAGTTTGGTAATGAAATCCATGGACTTAGGTCTGCCTATGATCAGGCTTCATATCTATACAGTTAGATATTTCATTCCTGTCTCTATAGAACTATAGGGTTTTTCCCCCTTCTCACAATACTATTTACCTCACTGAAATGTAGAGAACATTTTTTTCCATTCTTTTTTCAGGCTAAGTCCCTACAAAGGTAGAAAGTGGAAGGTCCCCAATGTGGAAGGTCAATCTCTCTCTCTCTCTCTCTCTCTCTCTCTCTCTCTCTCTCTCCTGTAATAGTCCAGTTTCTTTTCCATTCTTCTTTCTTTGTCCATCATTCACTTCTTGTAATGGCAATGGAATCTGCTACTTTTTCTGGATTCTTTCCAACCCTTTCCTATATTTCCAACCCTTTCCTATCACAGTCCTTCAAGAACAACATTTTGGTTGGGATTGAGAATTACTGCTACAATGGGCTCAAAGCAGGCAGTATTCTGGCTAATTAATCAACAACATGCTGCTTCAATTTCTTACATTGCCCAATACACATGAAGTACAAGACAGCTGAGATTTGATCCTTACAATTATCTTTGGCTGCACTATCAAGTTAGCACAATGCTAAAAAAAGACAGCGCCTTTCCATGGCCTTTTTTACCCTAACTTTCATGCTGGGTGTCACAATAATACTTCCTTTAGTGCAATGATTGAAAACCTGGCACCCTCTAGATATTGTCAGATTCCAGCTCCCATCAGCTTTAGCCAGCATAGCTGATGGATGGGGCTGATGGCAGTTGTAGCTCAACAACATCTGGAGGACACCAGGTTCCCGGCCCTTGCTTTAGTCCCCTAGACATTGCTGAAAGCATGAAAAATGCATTTCTAGATCAAAGCTGGAGAAATGAATTCTAGATCAAATTCTAACTAAATCATGGGGTGAGGGGGATGGATGTCAGAAATCCAGGATACAATTCTCTCTATTTAGGATTCTGCCCCAACACCAAGCAAGTTCAACATCCAGGATAGTTACAGTAAGTATCTAATGATTGTTCATCCCTCTACCCACCAACTGAACTCTGAATGTGGGCCAAAACTGGCCTATTTCATGGGTAGAAGAGATCTGGTACCTGGGAAAGTGCGTAAGACAAGAGCCTTCTATCTCCTTCCTTAACTTCACACAGAGGTTGCCCTTTCAATGCCCCCCCCCCATTCTCCTTGTGACATTGCACATCAGCCAACCCCTTTGTGAGTTGCAGCTATACAGAATCTATTTTCCTTACAACAATGCCTACCAATTTTATTTCCGTTATTGTTCCCAGAAGGCTACCAACAAAGAAAAGATTACTGCATAGGTTCATAGCCACTGACAGGAAGAGGGAGCAGAGCTCTCTGAAATTTTTGGATAGAACTGTGGTTCTATTTTCCCATAATTCCTTCTAAGAACATACATTCCTCCCAGGCATTTGGGGATTCTGTAGGATGGGTGCAGTGAAGGGAATGAAGTATTGCAGGAACTAAAGGTAAATACTCTATAGGTGAATGAGTGTGAGAATCCAGAGTAGATTTCTTGTGACTACAGATATTGTAATATAAGATGTCAGATCTGATTTGATGTTAATACATTTGAACATACTGGATGTGTTAGCAATATTAATTTTCACTGCAGCTGTCAGTTCTGAGGAGGTAGCAAAGAAAACATGTGTTTTGTTTAACTGTATTGGCCACCCACATTTTATGTGAAAAATACCATAATTTATTATTATTGATGTTATCAGAAGTTAGTTACCAGCAGAGAACACAAAGAATTATATGTTGGGTGGGAGACTGAAGGAATGCATTGTCAGAATGCAGCTAGTAACCCACATCTGCTGAAATCTATACCAGATTGGCAGTCTTCATACCTGTACCCGTTCTATGGTTAATTGTTTAATTTCCCTAGGGTTTTAAATATATGTTCATCATTCTTATGTGCCTACTAGTATTACAATATATTATTGGATACCGCAGCTCAGTGTGATTAAGAATTGCCATACAGAAGATAATTTATGACATGCTCATCCTTCCACAAATATTGCAGAGCTGATGGCATTTCCATGTTATAATATCACTGGTTTTATTACTGGAGGAGTGACAAAGTTATATTTTTAATACTGCTCCAGGCCTCAGTGCAGGAGAAGGATGCAACATACAGGAATTTATATGTTAATAGCATAAACATCAAAGCCAAAACAGAGGAACTGGAGTGCCTGATACTAAAAGAGAATATAAATGCTATGAGCATATTAGAAGCTGGTGTCCAGAATCTCATTACTTATGTGTTGTTGATCCACTCAGCAACAGTGACCATGCTGCTATCATATTTAGAATTTGGGAGCAGGAGGGAGTGGTGAGGCTGGCAGGGATAAGTGGGTGAAACCAAACATTCTTCTCCATCTTGGATTTTGACCTCAAATGGGGATGAATTCTGGGGCTCCCGTGGCTCGAATTCAAGCCTGGCTCAGGAGAACTTCTGTTGCCTCTCTAGTATGATAACAGCTCTGCTAATAGAAGAAAATGGAGATATTGAAGGTCATGCCAGGAAAAAATATGCAATTTGGAGAAATATTTTTTATCTCCTGAGTCCCCACAATGTACTTTAGATTTCACCACTCAAAGTAATTTGGTGTCATCAACAAATAAGGCTACATCACTACTCACTCCAACTCCAGGCAGCACTGAAAAGAAATCCTTGCAAAACCAATTGCATACTTTCATCATGAAAACTACCATTTTTTCCTATCCTCCGCTTCTTGTTCTTTAAGGAGTAACTGATCCATAAGAAGACCTGCTCTTAGTTCTGCCTGCTAAATTTACTCAAGAGCCTTAGAGATGCCAATTTTTTTCTTTCTTTCTTTGGATTTGAAAGTCTATATTGTCTGTTGAGTATACAAGTCCAGAGGCAGTATTATCTCTGTATCCTAGATTCTGTAGACAAAGAACTTGAGGGTTGTGGACTTTGGGCTCTGTTTGTAGGTTTCCCATAAATTTTTGGCTGGCCAGTGTTAGAAGAGGATACAGCTCCAAGCCAGACTTTGGTGGAGATGAGCAAGACTGTCCCACTTGCCTATGAATACATTTGGCAAGTCACTCTTCACATCTCTATAGATTATAAATTAGGTTATTACAATTCCCAAAGTAGCTCTGAGGATGAGCAAGAGAAGCGCCAGTGAAACATGAATAAAGATTCCCACATGCTCCTGTATGCATGTAAGGCTTTATAAAACCGCTAGGATCTCTAACAACATTGCTGCTATCTGCTAATGCCAAAGCCTTTGTCCTTCCTTCTGTGCAAGGATATTATTACTGCTGAGGCATCTCCTGAAGAAACAAAGTGCTTTGACATCAAGCCAAACTGCTCTTAAAATACATCTCTCTGTGCATGCATGCTACTACAATGAGTTTACCACAAGACACGCTTGCAGTGAGAACCTGCACACAACCCCAGGATGTCTTGGTAATATTAATATCCTCACAACAAACACACCAACATTTCGCTCCCATCTGCATAATAAATAGGCTTGTTGACATGCATTAGCAAAAGGGAACAACACACATGAGGGGGTTGGGAGGTAGAAGCTGTGCTGAAAGATGCTTTTACATGAGCACAACAGTGCTCAAATGACTGCTGCAGGCCAATTCAGATGTTTTGCAATCCCTAGTCAAAGCATAATTTCTGCAAGTGATTCCTGTGTTCTCCTCATTCCAGTGAAAAGTAATGTGTGATATTGTAAGGCATACAACTTCACACTTACTAACCACATATCAGATTTTCCAAGATCAACCTTTTTAGATGAGATCATTAATGTATATATGTGAACAGGGAAGCTTATCAACGTGGGAAGGTAGCCCATCTAGGAGAAGGAAAATGCTGATCCTAAACCTCTGTTGCCATACTATTCATGAGAAAGGCTTTGGGAGTAAACTCAGGGGGGAAATCCATCCTCGCTGCCTTATGGGACATCTTCAGGAGAAGAAAAGGCTAAGGAGTATACTCTACACAAATCCAGAATGGAGTCCCTAAGACA
This sequence comes from Podarcis gaigeae, assembly GCF_964106915.1. Classification (NCBI taxonomy): domain Eukaryota; kingdom Metazoa; phylum Chordata; class Lepidosauria; order Squamata; family Lacertidae; genus Podarcis; species Podarcis gaigeae. Next base: position 58,178,088 of record NC_139679.1, read on the forward strand.
GTTACATGGCATCTCGCAGGGTCACCAGAAGGGAATCAGAGGGAAATTGCCCCCAGAAAAGTTTCAAGGGGGCAGCCTGGGCCCCTCAATATCCTGTGGCGATGTGCACAGGCCATGCACACAGGCCATGAGACGTGCTCACGTCAATAATAATAATGTGTTGCTGGTGGCAACACATTGGAGTGTGTGGTTGGCTACATCCTAGTTTTCTATCTTCAGGGATTTTCATTTTTTTGTATGGATGTTCTGCCATTATAGTTGGAAGTCGTCTTGCCCAGAGGCAAGTTCTTTGCTTCAGAAAGAACTACATCAGCTGTGCATTGATGATGCCTATCTGCCCTGAGAGTCACATGCATCCTGACTTTGATTTACACAGAGGGAGTTCTAAGCGGCATTCCTGAGTGATGAGTCACATGGACTGCTACTGTCATATGCCACCTGTACATGGGTCAAATTTTCACCCCCTATCTTCATTTTAAATAAGAGCTTTCTTGCAGCCTTTCTGTCCTTTTGAAGCATAAGCAGCTGGAGACACAGATGTACCTAGATGACATTTCAGAAACATCAGAGCAGGCCACACCAATTAGCATGCTCAGTGGCAAATACTCAGCCGACCATGTGTCATGACCACAATCCATAAATCCCTCAGGACCTGGCTAGACGGAAACCTCCTCCTTAGGCTGCACATGCTCATCAACTCATAAAAGTTTACCAAAACAGGATGTGTGGAATAGACAGATCCTTAGCTTTATTTTGCAATGTGAAGTTGTCTCCACGGTTTCAGTCACAAGACGTGCCTGCTTAAATATTTAAATCAATAAACCTGTTTATGATGACATTTGGTCCAAGGATAATCCTCCCGATCCTGTTTTAATCACTTTTCTTTATCTGGCACCTTGCAGCTGTCAGGAGAATAGCAGACGGTTTTATTACAAAAGCATTTTTTTTGCTGTTGGTGTTTTGGACAAAAGGTTAACTAGCTACTTTCAATGTTCTTCCATCTTACGGCTGATAGATTTCCTGCCTCTTTTCTAATTTGAGGGAGATAATCACTGTGGCAGTGATAAATGTTATTGCACATAATAAATTTAATATTGCAAATATTATAGCCTTATTTTACAGCAATGTCAAAGCTCCTTGCAATGAGCCTAGTGTTCTGATTAGAAAGACAGGCCTTTTAAGAGTGTCCCTGCAAAAGCCCTTTCAAAACCCAGACAAGGTTATTTCAAGGCTCACAGATCTAATTAGCAAACTCCTGCAAAGAAACAGCCCAAAGTCCAAATGCTTCTCATTACTCTGGAAGTCTGCTCCACAGCACTGCATCAGCACAAACCCAACTGAAATGAAGGAGAAGCAGTTCAAGGACTGCAACTATCTATGTTATCCTTGTTTGGAGGCTCAGTAAGGGCAATTTGACACATGGCTGAAGTAGTAGAATTGAAGACTCCACTTCAAACTTCAGAGAGGGCTATATTATGGCTTTGAGCTGAAGCTGTAGGAAGTGGGGAGGTTCTGTCTGAAGGACTTTTTGTGAGAGAGAGCATTGTAAACAAATATCCCACTTCCAGTTTAAAATGATACAATCTAGAATTATTCTACCCTTTGGGCTGGTATAGGCTTATTAGGCACATAGCTTTGCTTGAAAAACAGACATGCCATCTGGCTTGCTACGGACTATGTCAAACCTGGTGCCTTTGCTACAACTTGGTTCCCCTTTCTCTTCTTCATCAGTAACTTTGAAGAGGGGCTGCTTCCATCATCTTCGATACCTCCCTCTCCATGGAGGCGCAGATTGCAGCTATAACAAAGGCGGCATTTTTTCATCTCCGCCAAGCTAAGCAGTTGGCTCCTTACCTCTCTCGCCCTGACCTAGCTACTGTGATCCACGTGACGGTCACCTCCAGACTGGATTATTGTAACTCGCTCTACGTGGGGCTGCCCTTGAGACTGACCCAGAAACTCCAGCGGGTGCAGAATGCCGCGGCGAGACTCCTTACGGGGTCCCCGCTGCAAGATCACATTCACCTGGTGCTATACCAGCTGCACTGGCTCCCGGTGGAGTACAGGATCAGGTTTAAGGTGCTGGTTTTAACCTTCAAAGCCCTATACGGCCTAGGACCCTCGTACCTACGGGACCGCCTCTTCTGGTATGCCCCACAGAGGAACTTACAGTCTTCAAATAAAAACATCTTGAAGGTCCCAGGCCACAAAGAGGTTAGGCTGGCCTCAACTAGAGCCAGGGCTTTTTTGGCTGCGGCTCCAACCTGGTGGAACGCTCTGTCACAAGAGACAAGGGCCCTGCAGGACTTGACATCTTTCCGCAGGGCCTGCAAGACAGAGCTGTTCCACCAGGCCTTTGGTCAGGGTGCAGCCTGACTCCCTCCTTTGGCAATCTTTACAGAACTTTAGTTTATGGTTGCCATCAATTTTGATTTTAATTAATTTTTATAATGTTTTTAGAATGTTGCACTATTTTAGTGTTGTTAGCCGCCCTGAGCCTGGCTTCGGCTGGGGAGGGCGGGATATAAATAAAATCTATTATTATTATTATTATTATTATTATTATTATTATTATTATTATTATTCTCAAATGAACTTCTGGAAAGACTTATGCAGCAACGAACTGTTGTACTATCCTCCTGTTCTCCCTCTCCTTTCTTCTGCTCAAACAACTTTCAACTGTGAAATTGACCTATGGTTTTTATTTTCTTCCTCTTTCTATTCTTTGTGGATTTTTAAAAAAAATTCTCAAGGTTTGCCTATCCTGTCACATTATGACTGCATTGCACTCAAAATATTTTAATAATATTTTTTTTTAATAATTATTTTTAAAAAAGTTCAAAGAACAAGCGTGCAGAAGTGCTCTGAATTAGATCGTGATGATAGCAAGCAGCACATGGTTAAATTTGCACCTCTCTGGGGTAATAATATCGAAAAGCAGAGTTTACAACTGCTGCCTTAATGAGGGGACATACAGTTTCATTTCTTCCCTTGTTGATCCATTTAGTTTGCATGAATTCAGAGAGCAACACTGGGCATTTTAATGGAAAGTAAATACATGGGTCTTCTTTTGTTGTCGCCACGCAATAATAAACAAGAGAGGGCTTTATAGTAGAAATGAATGCATAATTTCATAACATTACAGAATAAGAAAGATAGCATTGATAGAAAGGATAGGCATTTCACTCACAATGGGGAAGTGGATTAGCACAGCAATACAACCACCGGCATCTAATTATGTTAAGATGATTACTTGTGTATGCTGTTATTATTGCTTATTTCGCTATTATTAAATTTATACAAAAATATAAAAAGATGCTATTATTAAATTTATACACAAATATAAAAAGACAGATTACCATAACAAATTATGCTGTTCACCAAGCTTCCAGTTCTTCTGCTTTCCCAATTAGATTCTTGGGAAAGCAGAAGAATTGGAAGCTTGGTGAACAGCATAATTTCTTATGGTAATCTGTCTATTATGGCTAAAACCATAATAACAGAATCTTGGTACTACATCTGTTTGGGTGTTGGCAGCTCCCTCCTTCCACCCAGGCAGACGTTTGCCACCATCTTTGTCAGAGACTGCTTGCTCATGACTGGCTGTGGTTTACTTGATAGCCAATGTGTTTCTGTACATAGCGCTTTGGACTTGGACTTGTTTTTCTCAGCCACAGAACTTACTACTTCTCCATTTCAATTCCCCATATATATTTTTGTTATTTGTAGACTGCCATGTATCCAGCGGCAGAATAAAAAAATAAAACAGTAATGTTAAAACAGAGTCAAGCCATGACATTAAACCTACAGAGCAATTCAGCAGCAAATGACAAAATAGCTGTCCCATGGATTCATAGAATTGTATAACTGGAAGGGATCCAAAGGGTCATCTGACCCAACCCCCTGAAATGCAGGGATCACAGCTAAATAATCCCTGACGGATGGCCACCCGACTCTGTTTAAAAACCTCCAAGGAAGCAAAGTCCACCACCTTCCGACACGTTCCACCGTAGAACAGAAAGTTCCTCCTGGCGTTTAGTTGGAATTTCCTTTATTGTCATTTAAATCCATTGGTTCAGGGCAGCAGTGGCACAGGAGCGGAGCAGAGCCAAACACAGTGCAACATTTCAGCCTGAAGGCAACCTCATGAGGCAGATTAGGATGAGAGATGATGAATCACCAAAGCAGAGTCAGGCAGCCAACTCAAGTGGCAGACTCTGGGGGCAGTACAGTGTTGGAGGACAGACCTACGTGTGTTGTGCCCCGCTTCCCCTTAAGTAGCCAGTTGCCCTAGGTGGAGTGGAGCATGCTATTCCATCACCGGTTTAATGACCTCATCAGCTTCTCCATGTGGGATGCCAGACGTGAAGTGGAGGTGGTAGAGATGGAGATGGGAGAAGCATCATGTCCTTTGCTTCAGGCACGCAAATGCCATGGATTTGGCCCAGATTTTCATGTATGACACCACAAAGAAGCCAATTTGATTTGAGTCTCTCTAATCTTTCAAATTAGGGACGTGGGTGGCACTGTGGTCTAAAACACTGAGCCTCTTGGGCTTGCCGATCAGAAGGTCGGTGGTTCGAATCCCCATGACGGGGTGAGCTCCTGTTGCTTGGTCCCTGCTCCTGCCATCCTAGCACGCCAAAAAAAAGTGCAAGTAGATAAATAGGTACTGCTCCGGCGTGCGCTGCTCTGGTTTTGGTGTTCCGTTGCGCCAGAAGAGGCTTAGTCATGCTGGCCACATGACCCTGAAAAACTGTCTGCGGTCAAATGCCGGCTCCCTCGGCCAGTAAAGCGAGATGAGCGCCTCAACCCCAGAGTTGTCAGCGACTGGACTTAACTGTCAGGGGTCCTTTACCTTTACCTTTTTTTTAATCTTTCAAATCAGAACCACCAGCAGTATTTTTCTAAGTAAATATACACCGTTTGATATGGCAGCATAGTTCTCTCTACAGGTCCTCATTCAAATGTAAAGAGCTTAATTGTTATTTGGATAAAAAGCCTAATTTAGTGTTTCTGGGCTAAAGCTTGCACTTTACAGGCACTTCATTAGGAAAATGGTGAAATTATACCAGAGTGATGATCAGAGGACTAATTTCTCGTTTTACGCAGGACAAAGGTCGTGTATTAGTCCCCTGAGAAGACAGAGGAAAGTTTGTTCAGTTTCCCTTTCGATGTTACAGCCGCTAAATGCAATTTCGATTTCATAGAACTTTGAGCAGTTAATTTCCTGTATCCATGGCTCCCATCTGTGTTAGCAGCAGCCTCTTGAAAATGTCTAATGAAGGATTAATAGAAAAACCACATAAAACCTTAATGCTAATTTCCTTTCTCACTGGAGTTATATTATGAATGTCACACTTATTGGGGAGGAGAGGGGGGAAAACTTTTGCGTCTTTAGTGGACAAGTAATAAAATAATGAAATTGAATTTGCAAAGCAGTATTAGGCTCTGAAATATTAAAATAGCATGTTTTAGATAATCTTCTCATTTAAGGCACATCATTTTATCAAACATTTAAGACTAAAACAGCACCCCATGTCACATTAAAGAAATAAACAAGATTTCAGAAGCTATCGCTTAATATCAAATTAATTCATAATTACGAAACATGTGTAATGCATGTAGCATACAGTTGTGGAAGCAAAAATTACAATTGCAAAAGCAAGTACAACTGCAACAGAAAATGGAAAGGGCATTGTGCAAATACTGTGCCTCTGGAGATTAGATTGCTTCAGCTTGTGTAAATACACATTCCGCTTCTAATCAGAGTTTTTCTAATACACCCCAGTGGCAGAATAAATACAATTACTTTTAAAACGTATGTTGTACAATTTTTATTAAGCACTACACAGATAGAAGTGCATGTAATTAGAAATGTGCTGCTTGCATTTCCTTTGATCTTATTTTAGAGTCTGCGTGAAGGCCAAGACTGCAGCCCTAAACATATGAGACTGTAAGCCCTTTTTGGAGAAAGTGGGATTTTCCTTTGAATAAACATATGCAAGATAGCAATATAAGAAGATCCAAAATTACAGTAGGCATAATGCCTAGATGCTTCAGATGTAATAAAGTTTCCTTATAGCTGGTGCCCAGAAAGGAAATTGTTCTTATTGCTACCCCAGCAATGTGTGTATGTGTATACTTCGGCAGGCAGGTAGACAGACAGACAGACAGACAGACAGACAGACACAAAAACACACATGTCAAAAACAAAGAATCATAGAATAATAGACCTGCAGAGGATTAGGTGGGATGGTCCAATCTGTGTGCCTGTGTGCCTTGCATTTGAGCACCTTTCCTTTTGATCCAGATCCCCTACCCCACTAAAACAAGTTCAGATCATTCTGGTACAACTTCCTTGCACTAATGACAGACACTCCAACATTCTTCGGAAAATGAAATTACTTCATTGGATACCACTCCTGGGTCAGTTGATAACTTAAAACTTCGTTATTTGCAAAGAACAAATTCCTCCAAACTCTCATGCTACCATTGCTCTTCCAAAACTGCAGGAAACAGATGGACAAGAGTATAAAGTTGTTTACTTGCTTCATTTTTAAGTAGGGTTAGTGACACAGATTGCTTGCATGTCACTGTAGTCGCTGTTCAGCTCACCTCATCTAACTTTTATTATGGACAGGCACAAAGCTCCTCAATTAGTAGTTTCTTTCCAGATTTTCCCTCTGGTCATTCTGTCTATTGTGACAGGCATAGTTGCAAAAGTACATGTTTGCTTTCTTTTCACCAGATCATTTTGAAGAGGCAACCAACGACTGCTAGCAGGCACAGGTGGCGTCTTCTTTCAGGTGTCATAAAACCAAAGGTATGTCTGAATAAGGGAGGCCATTATAAAAGTTGTAGAGCTGTTATGTGTGTGAGTGTCTCCTAAGCAGATATGTGTATGAAATACATGAATATAAGGCTGGAGGAGATCTGATGACTTGTGTTGGACGCTTCCACCAATGCATATGCTGGGCCTTGAACTCAGTTGAATTCCCCAGAATGAGACATATTTGTCCTATAATTTCCAAAAATTATATCAAGACATGTTGAAGGTGTCAGGGATCTGTTGGCTGAGAAGGGGGAAGAGATTGGAATGTACAGGGAGCCACCTCCTTTAATGAGCAGCTGCACTTCCTCCGAGAGAAAAGAGGAGGAGGAGCTGTCAGGAAAATATGTGGGTGCTAGCTGAGATAACAAGATTTACGGTATTAAGTCAACTATGTACAGTCCGGAGCTCTTAAAAGCATGTCTTCCTCAGTCGCTCTCAGTTGCCAGAAGTGGCTCGTGTCTTTCCCCTTTCCAGCATAGAAACTTCCTGAGCCCCCCCTTTTCCTCCTCCCCCTACGTAAAAACCCAAGCTTTGGAGGCTGTTCCTTTCTCTCTGTTTCCGTGTTTCCTGACAGCTCCTTCTCCTCTTCCTTCTCTCTCGGAGAAAGTGCAGCTGCTCATTAAAGGAGGTGGCTCCCTGTACATCCCGATCTCTTCCGCCTTCTCAGCCAACAGATCCCTGACACAAGGACCTCATAAACCTTATGAGATCCATGTCAGATCAAAAACTGTTTTTGAAAACTCTTCTCATATTCATCTATATGCTAAATGGAGAGGGGGGGGCAGTGTTGTTTAGGGAACACATGGGTAGGCATACTGGGGCACAGGGACCCAGTAAAAAGGCTCTTTGTATCCTGGCCATAGTATTTTCTGGCTGCCTTTTCATTTTCCACAGCAGCATCTTTACATTTTCCTCTGCTGAATTCCCTTTCATGCCATTAATGGAGGTGACCTTTCCACTGCGTTCATTTTAGTCTTATTTACTTATTCTCCCTAGAACAATAAAAACACTATTTCATGGTTATCTGTACAGCCACCCTTATGAAATCAATAGCACTTAGAAATGAATTAAGTGATGCAACCTGTAACAATGAACACAATCTAAACTTGCCAGAGACCACTCATAACTATTAGAATTACAATTTGCATTTAAAGAGGTAGCAAATTTCCCTATTAAATTATGCACATATAAAACACACTATGGTTACACCTCAGGTGCTGAACACAGTCAGTGCAAACACAGCCACATAGCTTCCACTTCACATCTGCAAATAAATTATGTGCCAAGAAACCTAATATAATTAAAATAATACAAAATGCTGCACAGAATTAATATTTTATGCATGCGCTGCTCTGTGCTCTGGTGGAAATGATATTTTTGTCAAGGTCCAAGTGGCAGGAATATTGCAAATATGCCAGAATACATAGGCATGGTGTTTCATTAATGGTATAATGCAGAAATATTGTTCCTGGACTGTTAATAGTGTTGAAACAATCTAAACACATTATTAACATTTGTATTCCATTAAAAACTTTCAGAGTGGATTAATTATTTACAGCCCTCCACAACTTTCTTTGCTTTTTTTTAACCACTGACCTGCTGACAGCAAAAGAGGGGGTGGAGTGGGGAAGCGAACAACAATTAACAACAACAGAGATTTACATACAGAGATGACCTAAGGGAGAGTTCATTTAAGGTTACGTTTTTCAAGTGCCAAGGCAAAATGCAGGAAATTGAATTGAAGGTTGCAACTCCACCCAGCTTCTCCTTGACCTCCCTACCTGGCCCTTTTACCTTTCCCAAGGGGGAAAAGTGGCTTATTTTGAAGAAGGGGTCAATGTAGTAGCTAGTAAAGAATTTCTATCAACACAGGAGATGCCAAACCCACAAGGCCTCTCTCTGAATGTACATGATGTGTGAAGAGTAATTTCGTAATGGGGTTTATGGGGCTTACTGTCAAGGCTCATGAACTCCAGTGGGAAAAAGGACTCTCTTGTGTTGATGGCAGCTCTCCTTCTCCAGTGTTTTTAATTCTTATTCTTATTGTTATCACTAGCTTAGTGAAGTTGGGGTTTGCAAGTGCCTGGTGGAAAATCTGAGAATCCTCTCAGGAAGGTCCCCTAGTATATTATCAGGAAGAGACAGAACAGTGAGGAGGAGGAGGAGGAGGAGGAGGAGGAGGAGAAGAAGAAGAAGAAGAAGAAGAAGAAGAATAGTTTGGATTTGATATCCCGCTTTATCACTACCTGAAGGAGTCTCAAAGCGGCTAACATTCTCCTTTCCCTTCCTCCCCCACAACAAACACTCTGTGAGGTGAGTGGGGCTAAAAGACTTCAGAGAAGTGTGACTGGCCCAAGGTCACCCAGCAGCTGCATGTGGAGGAGTGGAGCCGCAAACCCGGTTCCCCAGATTACGAGACTACCGCTCTTAACCACTACACCACACTGGCTCTGTTTGAAAAATTAACATGACATTTTGACATTAACATGTTGACATTTCAGAAATATTAAGGCCATTCATTCAAGCTCCCTTTGTTGATGTTCACTATTAAGACCATTTCTATACCTCCTATGCCAAAGAATCCCACACCTTAAACAACAAGTGGCACCTGAAACCCAAAGCTGCAGTGTATTTCTAGTCCCTAAAATGAGCATCCCTGTTCAGAGACCCAGGAGGCATTAAATGGGGGCCTTGCCAGGGGTGGGCAGTTTCAGGAGAGTGGAATTTCAGCAGGAGGAACAACTTTCTCTCTTCTCTGCCCCGCAACGGTTCCTGAATATGGTATATAATGCTGAAGGGCTTCCGCATGAAAAGTGAACATTGCATAATTATACAGCAGAGGATTATTCCTGAAACATCCTTGTTAATTACAACTGATCAGCTCTTTTCACCTCATGGCATTTGTCCCTCCAACCCTAGTTCCTCCTCCTCCTGCAGGATACTTACTATAAAGTTTTAGAAGTTTGAGCAGGTTAACCCCCCCCACACACTTCCATTTCTACCCCAGTCCGTCAAATGACACCCTAGCACTGCATGTTTCAGTTGTACTCAACCATAGACTTAACCATAGCCCATGTTTGTATTAGAGAGAATAATATCCAATCAGATCTTAAACAATGCTGAGACAGACCCAACTGTAACAACAGAACGTGAAGATTGGTGTAATCACTTTGAGGGGTCTATTACTCAGTTCAGCTACTGCTTTTATGAAGCATAAACATACACATTCTTTTCTGGTTGCCATATAATTTTAAGTTGATGTACAGCATTGAATATAGAGTTGAAGTGAAAATGATTTCAAGTTGTACAGTGAGCTTTAAGAAGATGCTAAACACCTGAAGATTAGGGTTTTTTTTCCACTGATGCTCATGCTCAGGGTTCAGCTTACCAAAAAGAATTGCTTCCAAGGCTATGTAAGTTCCAGAATGTTCTACAAGCTGAAGAGAACAAATGGTTCCTTTTTAATCTTTAGAAACCTGATCATTAGAACTGACAGACTATTTTGATATCTTTGAGTGTTTAAGTCAAGATGAATAGAAGTCCAATGAAGCATAAAAGGGAGTAGTCAGCCACATGGAAGAGAAATCATTACTAATCCTATTGTTTGGAATAAAGTCTTATATGTGCTTACAGTGACAACTCTACAATGACTGGTCTGGGTGAGTGTGATGTCTAACAACCATAATTGTTGTTAGCAGTAGATTCATAGCACTATGTGCCCACTGTGCCCTCTAGGTGAGGTCCTCTAGACATTGTTTGATGACTACTTCTATCATCCTAATCTATTTGCTATAGTGGTTGGAGATGTTGGGACCTGGAGCCCAACCTGTGAACTGTGGGAAGCTGAGACTAAGGCTGTAATGTTAAATCCACTTACTTGGGATAAGTCCAATAGAACATGGCTACTTTTCAGTAGGCAGACATAAGACTGTTCTGCAAGAGACAGTGATTGACCTCCCTCCGGCGACTCCCGGCAGGAAAAAACACACGAGGTCCGTTCCGGCGATTTTCCTCAGGCTGTGAGAAAAACACACCAACTGCTTCTCCTCCTCCCTGCATATCCCCAGGGAGGGGAATCAGACACAGACAGAAATGTAACTACATGCTTTTATTCCTGTCTTTAGCAGCCATACAGTATAAGATGTCTGCTCTCTTCAACAAACAGAGAGAAACTCCAAAACTCCACCCATGTACATCCTGTACAGGTCATATGACACACACTGAGCTAACATCCGGTGCTCAATGCAGAATGGACTGCCCCTTTGTTCCCATGGCAACAGTCACAAACTTCCTGTTTGACTTTCCAGCCACAAGCAGCTGATCGAGCTGCTAGAGCCTTTGCTTGCTGCAGCATTGCTGTTTTAGAATAACATACTCCCCCTAAAGTATCAATGCGTGCTGCGAGCAAAGCGTCATCCAGAGAAGAAAACAAACAGTTGTTATATGTATAACACTCCCCTGTTGTTTCAGTTCCACCCTTGGAACTACCCGCCACTGGTTTTACCAATGTACCTCTCTGGTTGTGTGACTTCCAAGGAATGAGTGCTTCTGCATTACCTTGGTTAACAACTCTCTGTTGTGCCTTTGTCTCTGACCCAGACACAGCTTCAATTTGACCTTGGTCATTTACAACAGCAACACATGCAATAGCTAAGTTAGCAAACTCTTGTGAATACCTCTTGGGTGGTACACCCTTCGTTGCTCTCTCAGACCTGCGTAAGAGGTGCTGCTCTTCTTTGCTTTCTGGTTCAGCCTCTGAACTCTCTGGAGAACCAGTACTAAGCTTAATCAGTGGTTCACCCTCCTCTTCTGAGGGTCTAGTCATTATGTGAGATTTCCTCTCAATGACTGTGACAACTGAGCTGTCTGAGCTATCGCTGTCATCATCAGTACTACTGAACTCAATAAAATCAACATCATTATCATCATCAGAATCATCATCACCTCCTGTGGGAAATGTGTGAACAATCACTCGCTCCTGTTCAGGAGCACTCTCTAGGAATTTTGTGAGAATCACCTGACCAGATTCAGACAAAATTACTCTGTAGAGACCCTTTTCATAACCCACAAAAATGCCTCTGGCATTCTTTACTCCACCCGGAGCTTCTGTCCTCACATGAGACCCAAAAACCTTGAAATGGGCAACAGAAGGTTTTCTGTGGAACAGTTTCTCAAAAGGAGAACTTCCCAACTCTTTTGAAAACTTTCTCAACCACATATAACAAAATGACATCAGCGACTCAGCCCAGTACTCATGTGGCAGATGTGAACTAAGCAATTGCGCTTCCATTCCCTTTTGCAATTCTTTGTTCACCCTAACACAGACACATCTCTTCCAAGCTTCTTCGGAAGCTGCAATTTTGTGTCTTATCCCTTTCTTCTTCAGGAACCTCTGGAAATCCTGTAAAAGAAAAATTGGCTTCTCATCTGTGCAAAGACAATTTATGTCAGCATCATGCATATTTTTAACCTTGTCACAAAACTCTTTAAGCCTTTCTAAGGCTTCTTTCGGTCTCTCCAAAAGATAAATCCAGACAAAACCTGTGAAAGAATCAACACATATTAGGTAATACTTTGCATTGCCTCTAGATGGTGCTAAAGGACCAATCACATCAGCATACACCCGCTGAAATGCTCTGTTGACCCTCGAGGTGACCTGGTTGGCGTTCTTCTCAGCTACACCTGCAAAAGCGATCATGTTAGAATCACAAGAATTACATTCCATGTAATCACTTTGATCAAAAGTCAACAAATACAGTCCATCTTTCTCTTTGGCAGAAAGATACAACTCTCCATCTTTGTAGATCTCGCAGTGTTGATCATCATAGGACAGTTTTAGTCCCTTCTTGGCAATCTGCGAAACGCTGAGCAGATTGTACTTCAACTCTGGAACCAAATAAACATTGTTTATAGTCAAGTTCAGACTTTTAAGATACACAGTCCCAATTCTGGTGGCTTCCAGCTCTTGACCGTTGGCTTGTTGTACAACGAAGCTTTGCTTCTTAAACAACGAAAATAGTCCTCTGTGTCGACACATATGCTGCATACACCCAGTGTCTAGGACAAAGAAATTCCCTGCTTCTGGTGTGGCTTTTAGCGACATCAAAGCCTTTGCAGTCTTTGCCTTTGGGATGGTATGACTTTTGCCTGACGCCTCAGACTTTGTGGAGCTTCCCTTGGCTCCTTTGTTCTGACGTGGCTTCTTGCAGTACCACTGAAGATGCCTAGTTTGTCCACAATTGTAGCAGCGGACAACGTTCAAAGCTACAGCGTCTCCTCCAGTAGCAACAGCAGTGGGGGTGTCAGAACTCCGTTCTCGTCTCCCCCTGTCCTTGACTTCCAGGGCGGCAAGTCTGTCCTGTTCATTCAGAACGACGGCAAAGACCCTGTCCGACGTTAAATCTTGCGCTGGGAGGGACCCCAGCTGACTGGCAACTGTTTTGTAAGTCCGATTCAGACTGTTGATCACCATGAAGCAAAACACTTCCTCATCCAGACGGAAATTGCGTTCCACCATCTGTTGACGCAGAAATTTCATTTCCGTCAGGTGCGCTTGAACATCTCCATCAGGCGCAAGCCTCAGGTTGGTCAGCTTCTCAAAATACAGCAACGCTGAAGAACCTGCATCTCTCTGATGTGTCCTTCTCAGCGTGTCCCAAACATCTTTCGCGTGCTGTAAATCTTGTATATGGATAAGCTGCGAGTCTGACACGCACAGAATTATAGCCGTTCTGGCCTTCACATCCTGTGACTCCCAAGCACGCGTTGGTGCTGCAGGAATGGGGTTCTCAATCACTCCAAACAGTCTCTGATTCTGTAGCAAGGCCTTCATTTTAATAGACCAAGATGCATAATTGTCACTGGTCAGGAGGGGCGGAGAAGGCAGGCCTTCCCCCTTCTTAGCATCCATTTTGAGTCCTTTGCATTAACTCTCAAACACAAGCCTCTAAAATCCAATAGCTGGCTTGTTTACACTCTTGTGCACCTGGCAGCTATAACACTGGCCACTTGAAAATCCCTTCCAACGGTTCGTTAAGGACCTAAGTCAAAACAAAACTTGTTTTTGCCTCTCTGAGGCAAAGCCTGACTGTACAGCCCTTATCGTGAAACTGGCCTTGCGTTGCTAAGCAACAGCATTCCTTTCCTTGGACAGGAAAAACCACAGGAATGTTTGGAATGCAGAGCTCATCTCTCTCGGAGCTGCTTTTCCCAAACGTTGCTCCCTTGAAGCAGAGAATGAATCAATCTGCATTCACACTTCTAAGCCCGAAAATCTCATACCTGGGCTCCGTAGCTTGGCTTTCAGCTTCTTCTGGTCAGCTTCTGGCTGCAGAGAATCAGCTTGCTCACTTCAGGCCTCCATGGAGCGATGAAAACAGCAGCTCTGCCACTATTTCTGCAGACTTCCATGGATCGTAGAAACCAGCAACTCTGCTACCACTGTTGGAATTCTAGCCCGGTCAGAGGTATGTGCCTACCTATACAGGCACCGGCTGAATTCTTTTGACCTCCCTCCGGCGACTCCCGGCAGGAAAAAACACACGAGGTCCGTTCCGGCGATTTTCCTCAGGCTGTGAGAAAAACACACCAACTGCTTCTCCTCCTCCCTGCATATCCCCAGGGAGGGGAATCAGACACAGACAGAAATGTAACTACATGCTTTTATTCCTGTCTTTAGCAGCCATACAGTATAAGATGTCTGCTCTCTTCAACAAACAGAGAGAAACTCCAAAACTCCACCCATGTACATCCTGTACAGGTCATATGACACACACTGAGCTAACATCCGGTGCTCAATGCAGAATGGACTGCCCCTTTGTTCCCATGGCAACAGTCACAAACTTCCTGTTTGACTTTCCAGCCACAAGCAGCTGACCGAGCTGCTAGAGCCTTTGCTTGCTGCAGCATTGCTGCTTTAGAATAACAATGAACTCATGGCATTTAGAGGGGCAATTTATCCCCTGTGTAACAGACCAAATACAATTAATCCTCAAGCCTTAGTCAGGCATTCACTTACACATAATTAACATCACATGAGCCAAGCATCACTTAACATCACTGTTCACCCCGCTTCCTCCCCACAGCCCATCACATTGACTGACTGTCCCTGTCACTGTAGCTCATTCATGCTTGGCTGCTAATATGGACACACTCTCACAAACAAGTGAGCAACACTGGAGAAAGGCCAGTGCAAGTTGTGAAAGTGGGGCCAGGAAGAACATGTGCAAATACCCCACTCTCCTGGCTCACACAATATTAACTGTGGGAAACTGAACAGCCAAATAGAATGTCATATACACCTTCTTTAGATAACTCACTGTTTTCCCAAACTAAGCATCTACTATGTTCGGTTCAATAGGCCTACATAGTACAGTGTACATACTATGCCAAGAGCACAGTTGCCATTGCTTCAAGCATATCTTCTTGCCTCAAAAAACCAAACGAAACCCGCAAAACTGAGATTATTTTTTCACCTGTGATGAAATAACTGCTTTAATAGTTACAAAGCATTAAAGAAAGTGTAGTGGCATCAACCATTGGGAACTCTCTACTGTTACATATCAGATGTGTACCATCCCTATTGGCTTATCAGCACCTACTGAAGACCTTCATTTTCAATAAGTATTCTAAGTGGAAGTAACCATCCCTGTTAGTATCTGTATTATTATTATTAAAATTTGTATAGAACCACAAGGTGGTTCACAACATTAAATCACAAAATGAGAACATAAAATACATAATAAAACAAAAACATCTGGGTGACTGTTTTCACCACCAAGAAGATGTGAATTGGAGTGCCATCACTACTGGAGAAGTCCATCAAGGACCCCCTCAAGCCTGGAGCTAGTCCTGGCCATACTTGTTGCAAATCGAGTCCTAGCACTGATGCATGTAGAAGATGGAAATAAAGTCTGTGCACCATGGGTATGCTGTGGAAAGGGCAGCTGTAGTTCTGTGAAGCAGAGACCGTGTCATGGGCCCCTCAGATGCCTCAGGATCAGGCCTGGTTGACAGCCCCAGATGCAAGAGGAGGAGGAAGAAGGAGAAGGATCAAATGAGGGCTGGAAGGCAGGTACCCAGAGATACAGGAAGGAGGTTATTCCCTTGTGACTGTAGATCAGGCATAGGCAAACTCGGCCTTCCAGATGTTTTGGGACTACAACTCCCATCATCCCTGACCACTGGTCCGGTTAGCTACGGATGATGGTGTTGGGTTTTCTTAATATTGATGTGGTCAATGGTGCTACTCAGAGGTGTGTGTAATTATAACCTGCATGGCAGCACATCTGTGAGCTCTTGACAATTCAGCACACCTGTGGTATCTTAACAATTTAACTAATTAGAGGAGGAGTTTACCTGAGGCACTGAATGCAGCGACGTGATAGGATAATTGAATATTTGAAAACTGTATTTAAGTTAACCAAATGTTTTGTAGTGTGAACTGTTGAGGAATGGTGGTGAGAAGGGGTGTTTTTCAGCTGTTGATTTATTATATATTTGGAAATAAAAAGTAAGCAAAGATATTGCAGGCAAGTTTTTATTCCATCGCCCCAGTCGCTGCACACACTCGGTTGGCGCAGATGGTCAACAGATGGGAATTGTAGTTCCAAACATCTGGAGGGCCGAGTTTGCCTGTGCCTGCTCTAGATGTCCGAGAAGAGAAGCAGATCTGCCTGTGCTCTCTCCTGCTCCTCCTCTGGAGTGCAGAGCCTCATCAGGTAGAGGGCAGACCAGGCAGATGAAAGGGTTGAACAGGAGAAGGTTGTAGTGGAGCTGGAGGCAGAGTACATAGTCCTCTCACCAAGAACCAGTTGCTGCCTTCATAAGTGGGATCAGATGCAACCACCCCGATGAACCAAGTACGTTCATAAGCAGAGAGTATCTTGTGAATGAACTTGCCTTGCCTCATCTTTAAAAGCTTGGTGAGAGGGGCATCAACTATTGGGCTATCTTCTGTAGCTTCTGTTCAGTTGTGAAACTCTTGCCTTGCTCATGAACCTTGGAATCTTGACTACTGTACCTTGTGCTTGGTACAGAGCCTTTGCCGCTGTTAGCCTGAATAAAGATCTTTTCCTTGTTTTCAATTAAGCTTTGCTGTCATTGTGTTTTGGGATGGGAGCTTGACAGTCAAGAATGAGGTAGAAGTGACCTTGACGCTTCGCCGTCTGTCTCTCTTCTCTGCTAGCCACGTCTGGCTTTCAAACTAGCATTTAAATAATTATATTTGATTGTTTAGACTGATGTCACTTTTGGAACTAAACAGGCATCCATTTTTTGTCTGCTCTTAGCTTCAAAGTAAAAAGAATCCCAAAGAAGCCAAGTCAGCCCCTTTTTTCATTTTTATTGTTGCAGATTGAAAGCTTTGCCATTGACTTACTCTGGCAGCTCAATTATTGGCATTATAAATCTCCTATAAATTTTACCCAAACATTTACACATGATGCCCATGGCTCTCGTGACAGGCTATTCTCTTTTAAAGGACTTAACGGAGAAATGGACTAAATCAACATGCCTACGTATTTAAGGTATAACTGCCAGTTATCTTGTTCAATGAAAAAACAACAAACTTTTTAAATTAAAAAATATTTTTTTATAAATGAATTTATTTAAAATACTTATTGCAAAACAGCTGAGAGCAGTTAAAGTGCAAGAACAGAAACCAGGTGAGATAAATTATGTGGAACTATGTTGCTTTGGTTTCCCTGCTTCTTTATGTTTGCAAGAGTATTTGGAATAAACTATGTGCCCACTAGTTTCTGTTTGATCTCCTTAGTGCCTAAATCAATAAATAAAAAGATAGGAGGACTTAACTTTCATGAGTTGAGCAGGATTTTCTGATTGTACAATAAAGACACTTCAAAGTCTCTTTTGTTTGCAGAATAAAACCTTTGAACATAGAGATTTGCATTCAAAGGCAAAATGACACATTATTGCACATACTTGACAACAGTATCATTGTTGCATCTGAAAATTCCAAGGTTTATATTTTTCAGAACAGCTTTTGTTTTCTAATTTGGACAAATAAACAACAGTTTTAATTGACTCATAAATGGTCTGGTGCCTATTTAAGATGTACTGGGAGTTCAATGAGGTGGTTCAAAAATATATGAATATATGGGTGCATTTGTGTGCATTAAGTAAGAGTACTAGGAAAGAGGTGCTTAGGTCAGCTAAATTTTTTGATTTGCTCAAAGTATCACGGGGGTGTTTCTGTTGTAATCCCAAGATCTCATGTTGCCCCCCCCTTCGCACCTCTCATGAATGGGGGCACACAAAGAAGGATCTCAGACTATTATTGCACATTCTGGGTCAGTTCATATGGGGAGAGGTGGTCTTTGAGGTATTGTGGTCCTGAGCTGTTTAAGGTTTATAGCTCAAAACCAGCACTTTGAATTGGGCCCAGAAACTAACTGGTTTCCGAACCATCTTCAGAGGCAGCCCTATGTACAATGCATAGCTGTAATCTAACCTAGAGGTTACCAGAGCATAGACACCAGAAGTTAGGCATGTCTTGTCTACATAGTATATAGCTGGGTCACAAGATGAAGCTCATGGAACGCACTCTGCACCACTGAGGCCACCTGAGCTTCTAGTGACAGTAATAGATCCAGAAAACCCCCAAGCTACAAACTCACTCCTTCAGAGGGAATGTAACTCCATCAAGAGTAGGCAATCTTAAAAGCTGGCACTACAGAATTGCTTGTTCGATCATCTCTCCTTGCACTTCCCTCAACCTGATATTGACAATGGTTAAGTCTTCGAGGAGATAGGGTGGGGTATGTGTGCACGGAACGAAGTCCACTTGCAGAATGAGACCCCCCCCCAAGAGCTGTACTGGGGTTTCTCCCAACTCTCTGTAGCAGATTTAGGGGGGAGAACATGTGGAGGGAGAAGAGGAGGGGAAGTCTTGTTGCGCAAGCAGAGCTCATTTAGTGTATGCAACAAGCAACTATTTACCAAGGATTACATAATAAATATTAAGATGAAGGCTGAAAAAGAAATCTCATGCATAAAAAAATAATATTTTCTTCTTGAATTTAACATTATTTTTTGAGGGGAATCAATTAAAATATAATAAACTACATTAAAACTGTCTCCCCGTGTTCTTTAAACTTTGATATGTAGAACCGATGCAGAAAAAAATGCCTAATTAGATTAGGCTAAATTAACAATGTGGAGAAAGTAGCAAAAGAATGGTTTTTTGCAGTGTTGTGCATATGGACAGTAATGAAAGCGACGGGATATTATAAATTGCCCAGAGCTTTGCTAAGTTCCATATGCTCCATCAGTAATTATACCAACCCTAACAAAATTTATTGTGCTGGCAGATTATCAGAGTTCGCATGGTATCTGTTAGCATGCAGCTGCAAGAAAGCACACTTCTCTTCATTCTGTTCATCAGAAGGCTGGTAATGATCTAGGCCACCACTCAAAACTAGTGATGGGTAGAGTACCGTAATTTTTCTAAACCAGTTTTTTAATGGGTCAGAGCTTTCCTGAGCTATTTTTCAAGAATTGCCCTCCTTTGCTTCGAGGGGCTTGGTGCAATATTTCATCATCAGAAGAACTTTGTGATGTGTGTCAGGATGAGCATTAAGTCACAAGCCTTTCCTTCTCCCACACCTTCCTACTGTAGGAGGAATAATGACAACAGAGAGGACTTCCAAAAAGCCAAGAACTCTCTGTTTCCTTAGCCTTTACTGTTATTTTCCTAGCTTGGTAAATTTATGAAAGGGAGTGGAAAGACTAGAAGACCGGGGGGGGGGGTGGCTGGTGTGTGCCAGTGTGCATTACACAGGTCAATTCTGTGGTCACATTTGAGTACATGGTTAAGCTGATCACCCCAGAAACTGTGAAGTGAAAAGGAAGCAAATTTGGTCAAGAAGACTCTGGCCAATGGTTTAAGCAAACCTGAATGCCTCCCTCAAGGGCAGAAGGGTCTTTGTCTGCCTGGACTCTGCTTCTGGAACACTGGCAAGCCTTTGGAGAAGCTCAGACCATGTACCAGGATGAAGGAGGCATATTAGCAGCTCTGAGTGAAATTCATGGAACTCCTTGTACTCTGATAAGGCTTGAAAGTATGTCACTCCCCAAAATAATGATTTTAAATTAAAATAAAGTACCTGTTTTGCAGGCGTCTTCTCCTGACATCATTTACTAACACCAAACTGGATTTTAGTGAGAAAAGGTGAGGCGAGATAAAAGGATGAATCAGAAGACAGGAATATTTGGAGGTGTAAAGTGATGAAAAAGAGAGCGCACCTCAACGTTGAGCTCACTTCTTTACTTTCTTTTGTGTTTGCTTAGCTCCAAGTTTTTATAATACGATTTTTGTTTGTTCTGAGGCCTTTGGAGCCAAGTTTGCCTTTTTGCCTTCTGTTTCAGAGAGGAGATGTCTTGCTTTAAGCATGTCCCTCCTTCAGTTCTGAAGCTGTCCTTGGCTATTTTCTCCGAACCAGCTTTTTCAGGTCTGCATATTTGCCTCATAAACAGTTTTGAATACATGCAGTTTTAATAGTTTTCTTTTACCTTCTGTTTATTCCCTGGTGGGGTTCAGACTTTGCTCTTTCAGTTTTAAATATTTTCCTCTACTTTTTCACCTGAACTTACTTTCTATTCTGAACATTTTGTAACTAGTACACTAAATGTTCCTTGTGAGTTGACAGAAGCTAGCTTCTTGGATCCCTGCTTGGATTGGTAGCTATAATCACCCCCACTTTAGTTCAAATGAGTGAGATTTAAGAACCTACCGTAATTTTAATATGTACTGTGACTAGAGCCACAATGGCTTCTCTCTGCCAGGCATACTAGTAGAGAACCATATTCTGTAAAGATCCATGAGGAAAGCTGTTTTGTGAAAGTATCTAAGATGATGATTTTAATGGCTGTACATCCAACAAGAAATTAAAATGTGACAGAATCTAGTGAATATTTTTCTATATTTCCACCCACCTATCTGGATCTTCTTACCAGGAGATTTAGTCTCCTTTCTGATTGCAAAAAGTCTTTCAATAGGGTGATTTCATGTAAAAATCCACGCTGTATCTGAGTTAGAAAAGCAATATATGAAAGAAACCATAAGATGTTGGACCTTCTCTTATTTATGCCAAAACTAATATATTGCCGTTAGCACATTTGGTATGAGAATGACAGATTGTGTTAGGCAATGATTCTGAAACATAGGGTTGTATCTAATGTTTGTCATAATCAGAGTAGATTCATGGAAATTAATAGACATGACTAACTTAGGTTCATTAATTTAAATGTGTGTTCTTTAATTTGGACCCAAAAGCAGAAACAACCACTGGCACTCAAATACCCATACTTTGATAAAAATTGACCTGCTTATAGGTTTTCATGATGGAAGAAAAATGGTTCCGTTCTTAATATTTTGGGGTCAGGCTTGGAGTCTTATAAGTCAAATGAGTTCTTTGGGTGCCATGTGAGTGCTAAGGACAATGACAAAGTGAAACTATGGAAGATGTACATTTGTTCCTATGATCTAGAATGATCACTATAGGTATCAAACAAAAACATTACATCGTTGAAAGCCTGCTTAGTAATAGCATTGAAACCACTAGTGAAAGTGTCCAATCTAAGAAATTGTTGGCCTAGGTTATGGAACAGCCTGCTATAGAAAATACATAGCAAAACAAAGTAAACTGCAACATAGAAATTAAAGCTGTTTAAAAAGTTTGGACGACACTGCGAGAGGAAAGTCCACCGAGACATTTCTGAACAAATTAAAATGGCTTACATTGTAATAATTCAAAATAATTCATTTCACATGTTTGAATAAAGAAATCAAGAAGTGGATCCTGTTTTTCTGGGTGAGTGCCAGCTAGCATTTTAGCTCTCTGCAATTTCATTTAACATTCATGGAATACCTAATTGGAAAACAACTTGAAATACGTAATTGGAAAACAACTTGAAATGAGTTTTAAGCCCATAACAGTAGAACACTTTCCCCAAATTGTTGCATTGCATCTCCTAAGAGATAACAGAAATACACAGGATTCCATACCATATGCGCTATCCCAGGATGAATATTCAGTAAGAAAGAAATGTTTTATACTTCCAAATGAGGAAACTTGCAGGGCAAGGAAAAATATATTTGGATCGGCAGTTTATATGTGATCAATACAAGCAAACATTGTGGCATTTTATATTTCTTAACTACACAGAATTATTTCAAGATGCAATACAATCTGGATTTAATCCTGCTTCAAAATTTGTTTTGAGTTGTTAATCTAGTTACTCTGTGTCCCCTGTGTGCTTGCCCAAGAAAACTCTGTTAACATCCCTCTTAAAAAGGACCACATTATATTACTTTGGCAACTGCAACACACCCACTGTGAAGCTACTTTTTAAAGACTGCTTGAAAAATTCAGTTGGTTCAGAATGCTGCTTCCAGACTGTTCAATGGGGGGGGCCATTATTCAAAGCATGCAACTCTATTGCTATTGAATTTGCATTAGTTTCCAGTATGTTTCCAAGGACAATTCAAAGTGCTAGTTGTTGCCTTAAAAGGAGGTCTAATTGCAAGAAAAGGATTACTACAAAGGAAGGTGGAAGCCAGAGATAGCAATATAGTCTACTGAAGAAAGGCAAGAGTTGCATTCATTGCTCCAACCACTTTTGGATTTGATCTCACTCACCGCTGGAATCCATCCCACAACATCTTTGCACCAAGGTAGTACACCTATTGGGCTATAATCTGTGGCTTGGATCTGGGATATATATGAAGGACACACCCAGATCTACCAAGCAGTGCCAGATCAGACCAGAGTCATATTCTAGAAAAGCAGGCCAGAAAACAGGAGCTGGGACAGGTTCCAATATGTGTGTCAAGATGCAACAAAGCAAGGGTAGCAAGTGTGGTCAGCAATCAGGCATGATGGGAGTTGTAGTAACTTAGTTATTTTTCCCTTATCAATTGATTTCATTGTTAGAGTTTTATTATGTTTGTGAGATGATTGCTTGGTGGGCCCAAAAGTGAGTATTAACATTACTCTATATAAATTCAATAAATAAATAAGATGAATGAATATATAAATATGTAAATAGTGTCTTTTTACAACTGGATGAGGGACACAAGAAAACGTGTGGTTAAGTGCCTGAGGTTTCTGCACTTTCAGTTTTAAGCACCTTGGTTTTAGTGCCTTGGTTGTTGACAAGTTACACCAGGCTTAATATTCTGTGAAGGGATACAAAAGCGTCCATCTTGGCTACTGGTATCCTCCTTTTCAACACCAGCATCTTTTGCATATGTGACTCTTTCTCTAGCTACTGGGGAGTATGGTAACTGGTGGACCAGCAACACATATATCAGTGCTTTTTTTCTAGAAAAATAGGTGCCAGGACTCACCATGAAGTTGTTATCTTAAGTGCCACACTTTTTAACCACAACAAAAAGAGGTGTCAGTACCCTTGAGTTCCCCCTGAAAAAAGCACTGACATATATGTCTTACAGTGATGGAAAGTGTTTTTTTTTATTAAAAAAGAGAAATCAGTGATACAAGGTCATGTGAGCACACAGCAAATTCACCTGAATATACCACACATCATCTTCATATGCATCATGTTCATCACCACATGTCACAAGGTCACCTACCTTTCCTGTGAGTTTCCAATTTCAGGAACCTCATTAAAACTGTCAGGTTTTACATTTGAGTATTTACTATTAAACAAATGCAGGTCTGTTACAGAAAAGGTAGCATCACTTTGCCAGCAGAGAAATCAAGATAACAGTACATGAATATTCATGCTGTAAATTATTTAAGGATGACTGATTGTTTTAATTATTTGTTTTTTCTTGTTTTGCATACAGTTTTATAATTACGCTTTGAGCATTTGTCCTGCTGACCTGTATATTTGCTTCTGTTATGACTTATGGCCAAGGAAATGCACGATTTGAGATTCCAAATGAACACATTTCTATGCATATGGTGCAGTAAATGATGACATAAAATAAAAAAAAACCTTTGGGGATTATTTGGGGTATCCAGTAGCTTAAACAGACACAAATTGCTTAATAAGACTCATGTTTTTGTTTACAACAAACCCTCACAGTTTTACCTTCTTGATGAGGTATGTGTTTTCTATCCATTGCAACAAAGGCCTCTCTGTAGCAATTAGTGAGGGACCCCAACATCATCCAAGCATAGCTCAGAATATCTAATTAAGGCAGCCTCAATAGGAAACAAATGCTATGATCTCTAAAGTTCTTTTCCAGCTCACATTTAAAGCTGAATCAGAGAGGAACTGAAGCTTTCTCACCCTCCCTTCCTCACACTCATCCGTGGACAATTTGCTCCTAAGCCCTGCCCCATCACGTTTTAGAGGGGTAAGCGAGGATGCTATCTCTCTGCTCTCTTTTCATAGCAAACATATGAGATAGTTCTATTGTTATTTGCCAGTCAAGCTCGGAACTACGTCAGTGCTGGATATGGAGTGGTGAGGGTGGTTGACCCGACAGGGTGCTGAACTGAGAGGGTGCAAAGTTGAGAAGATCCATAATTGAGGAGATCCACTGGGGGTGCAAATTTTGCAGTCTCACAAGGCGCCATACAGTGGTACCTCGGGTTAAGTACTTCGTTCGTTCTGGAGGTCCGTTCTTAACCTGAAACTGTTCTTAACCTGAAGCACCACTTTAGCTAATGGGGCCTCCAGCTGCCGCCGCGCCACCAAAGGACGATTTCCGTTCTCGACCTGAAGCAAAGTTCTTAACCCGAGGTAATATTTCTGGGTTAGCAGAGTCTGTAACCTGAAGCGTATGTAACCTGAAGCGTATGTAACCCGAGGTACCACTGTATAATGAAAGATTACCAAAGTCCACCCCTGGTTACATTTTCCAGTGTTCCCTGTGTATGCAGCTGTACCGGTGTGCTAGACATCAGGATGGCTGGGGGAGAAAGATACAATGCCCCCCCCAATGCACAAAGAGAGATAAGTAAGAAACGGGACCTTGGATGCTCACTGAGGGTAGACGAGGAAGGCCATGTACATAAAAAACCCCAAACCAAACTGGTCTCTGTGTTTGGGGCAGATAATTTTTGTTTGTTTTTTGCAAAAGCTGTTTTTGCCAAATTGGGAAAATCGTCCATTACTAGTTGCAATCAGAAAAATATATACCTTATCAAATAGGTAAAACTGTCTGGCATTGTTAGAGACATTTCAGACTTTTAATCCACGGGGTGTGGGGGTGCTGTGTTCTCTTGTCCATCGATAACCTCAATCCCTCTGTCAAAACGTTCTGTGTTGAACGTCTTGCCTGCTCTTCAGACTTCTCATGATTTCTCATGCACTACAATCCTGCCAGAGACATCCCATGGCACTGGCTGGGAAATGCATTGGTGCCCATTAGACTAAATCTGGTCTGCACATAAGTGTCAGCTGCTCCTCTTGGCAAATTCCTTCCAGAGTATTGCCAGTATCTGATAGCCAGCTGTATCTAAAAGCCCAAGTTAAGCATGCAGCCGGCTGTAGGAGAACTGGGTGGTGATGTAAAAGTGCTGCATTATGTGGATTCAATGTATTTTCAATCCTTCCTTTCTCTTGAAATTCTTATTTTGTATCCTGGTTTTCAGGTTAGGGATGAAATGAGTGCTTCAGATGTAGTTGTCTAGGGAGGAAATGAATCCTTAGCATACCCCAAATGTTTCTTATACTTTCCATTAGTCAAATGCACCCCCTGCTCTAAAAGATGAGGGACCTTCCAAGATAGGCTAACAATGTGCTTCTCCAGGAATGCATGAGCAGTCTTTCAGTAGTTCAACCACCAGCAGCATGCTAGACTAAGCAAAACTGACAGTGGCTACTACTGAATGTAATGGTGGCTGGTAAGGTGGAACGCCAACAGTAGAAAGAGCCAGAACCAACGGCAGGCAGAGACATCTAGTTTGGTCTCAATCCTTTTCCCTGCCAAGTTCTACAAAGGCAAGACTGAGAGAGAGGAAGGTAGCAGGCAGAGCCACCATCTTACCTGGTTGTAAGTAGGAAGACAGGCAGGTGGGGGCTGAAGACAGGCCGAGGTTCATAGAGCAGTGTCCCATTTGTCCTAATTGACCAGCCTCCAATGTTTAAATGGCAGTAAAGGGGAGGGAGACAAGTTGCTACTCTTGCTTTTGGTGCAAAATATTACGGTGGAGGTGGGAGATGATGGAGATGTGGGTTGCCATTGCTGGCATGGGGGCAAGTAGATTGTTTTCTGAGTGGATATGTCTTCCAGTACAAGCACCGGCTGCTGAAGTCAGCAGGAACAACACTATCCACACAGCAATTGAGACCTTGCAAAGGTGCTGCTGCTGCAGCAGCATCACTCCCACTTCACCCTCCTGGGAATGAAAGGTAAGGGAGAGAACACAGCAGCACTTGAGGTTTCTGCCTAGTGAGCTACCCCACTGCCAACAAATGAGTAAAGGGGACGAAAAATGCACGTGGCAACTTTAGAAGCAGGTGGTGATTCCCAGAGAGAGTAAGAAAGGCTGGGTAATCTTCCAAACCTGGGGACTGGGAGAAGACAGGAATGGAAACAGTTTGGCCCAAGATCCCTGTTGTCCTTGCAATTTCAAAAGAGCTGACCTCTTCACTGTAGAATTATTTCCTCACAGGGTTTAGCCCCTTGTAATAGTGTTCATCAGTTAAGAGAAGGCTGCTGGAATTCAACTGCCTATACAGATTTGAAGGTCATTTTCATCATATGTTTAAGATTTTCAGTAGATTGAAGTTGCCTGCAGATACAGTGGTACCTCGGTTTCCTAACTTAATCTGTTCCGGAAGTCCGTTCTTAAACTAAAACCGTTCTTAAACCGAGGCACGCTTTCCTTAATGAGGCCTCCTGCCACCGGTGCCCTTCCACCATTTGGATTCCGTCCTTAGACCAAAGTAAAATTCTCAAACCAAGACACTATTTCCGGTTTCGAGGAGTTTGTAAACCAAATCGTTCTTAAACTGGACTGTTCTTAAACTGAGGTACCACTGTAATAAATAACATAACTATTTCCTTGAAAGTGAAACTAGTTAGAAGGTGGAAACACTTCGGTAACAAAACGAGTAACTGTAGACAAAGCAAAGACAAATATTACTCTACTGTTTCCCATCCAAACCACCATGACAGAGAGTCTTACTTGTGAGTAAGGAAGAGATCTTTATTGAGACAAGTAACAGTATAGGCTCAGCAGCAGGCTTAGCATTCGGCGTCAAAAGTCAAGGTTCAGGAGCTGGGCAAGAAGTTCAGAAATGGATGAAAGCAGCAAAGATGTCCCAACAAGTTTCCACACTTCTCCCATGTTTTTAAAGATGATGTGTGGTGAGCTTACTTGCAAGATTTTCTCACCTCATGGGAATGTTGAGGTTGTAGATGGCCCCAATCCAGTATTATACTTTAATGACTGCTTTTCTTTTCGTTTTAGCAGGCAATGCTGCTAGCTCAATTGATGACAAGGGGTTTATCAAATCTTCTCGTCCCACAATTGTTACTTAACTATTGTCAAGGCGCCTCTGAAATGTTCAGCATGTGTGCTACCGAACTTTAATATTTCTTAGTAAAAAGAGGTATAAAACTCTGGAATTGTTGTAACAGCGTTGTTTGCTTTCTTAGGAGACATCTTCACACATGAGTCACAGATAAAATGAAAATTAATTAGTATCAGTTTAGCTGTTTTGTTAAGGCTGATTATATTATACCGCCTTCAGAGAATTTTCACAATCTGTATATTGAACACATAGAATTTTTCTGACACATTACTGCAAAGGATTCCATCTGAGGTACTGAACTGACATGCCTGGTGACAGTTTGTTGCAATCACTGTATGTACTCATCTAATAAAAATAAAGTCTATCTAAAATGTTGTAATGTGGTGTTGTTTTAAGAGGTACGTCAATGGACACATCCTGAGGTAGAAGGAAAAATAAGTGAATCATTGCTTTATTCACGTATTAACCAAAAACTGCTATATCTCTCAACATATAATACCCAAGTGGTGCACAATTTAAAAACATAACACTCTATACAGCATGCACACGCAGACACACACTAGCATAAACAAAATGTTGTATTTATCCTTTACAAAAATAAAATGGCAAGGCATCATCAGTAATACCGACACATGATTAGGTCACACTGCAGGGAAAACCTGTGTAAATAATAATAAGTTGAACAGCAAACAGACCTCAGGAGCATATGGTACAGTCAAAAGTATATGTACACAAAAGTCACAGTGATTCAGAAGCAGTGTTTTTTGGTCCAATTGAGCTTCTGTATCTGCTGCAGCTTTCAGACACATTATCAGGCGCATTTCCCTTGGGTGGGAAAGGGCCTCTCTCCCAGTGTACAGTGATCTTCACCACACTGAGCATGTCCAGGTCTTGGGAGAGATAAGAAGCAGGGGCAGGTAGGAAAAAAACGTTGGAAAGCGTGATCTGAATGCATTCCAGAAAGTGTGATGGCATCAGCTTGCTTGAGGCAGCCCAGATGGAAGCAGCCTAACAAGCATTCTCAGCAAACAGAGGGTGGCAACAACATAGCAGTTTGGGAGAAATTCTGCTTCCCTCCTATACCAACCTTTGTTTTGGAGCTGTTTAACACTTTCATGACAGATACTAACTACATCCTTATCTGCTCTTCTCATATGTCAACAGAATAATTAGGTTCTCTCTCAAAACAGATCCTGCCAGTGTAACCCACAGCAGGCTCAAGGAAACTCAATACATAATTGCCACTTTCCTCCTTGCATACAGTGGTACCTCTAGTTACTAACTTAATTTGTTCCAGAGGTCCGTTCTTAACCTGAAACTGTTCTTAACCAGAGGCTTGTTTTCGCTAATGGGCCCTCCTGCTGCTGCTGCGCCGCCGGCACACGATTTCCGTTCTCATCCTGCGGCAAAGTTCTCAACTCAAGGTATAACTCTTTCAGGTTAGCGGAGTTTGTAACCTGAAGAATTTGTAACCTGAGGCATTTGTAACTCGAGGTACCACTGTACTTCCCATTGGCATTCGGTTGGCCCACTGTAAGACCAAGAAGCTGAACCAAATGCGACATAAGATGTTGTCTTATGCTCTCATGCTGAGTCATATGGTGAACATTTGTAAACATTATGGGGGGGGAGAGAGTGAGAGACTAACAAAGAAATTCATTTCTTGATCACACCCACATGACAATGCAATGCATTCTCCTGCTACTGGAGACTTCCATGCCTTGGAATCTGCTTTCATCCAGCCAGCCAACAAAATACATTAATAGTTCACACTGAAAGGTGGGTCATTTCCTTTGAAACAAACAATAAGGCTATGTGTGGTGTTCATTTAACAGCCAGGGTGTAATTTTTCTCTCTCATTACATTGAAAGAAATCTATTGCACTTGGGGCATTTGCAAAAGTTGTGGGTTTTCTGCTTTTCAAAGGGAGGACAGTTGACACCCATCAAACAGTGTGAAATAATTAAGTAACCATTGTGTTTGGATTACTTGCTACAGGGCTGGTGGAGACATATCACCTTTGAAGTTCACAGGTTCAAAAAAAAGAAAAGAAAGAGGGACAGGAATTGTCCCCTGTCATGTGAACATGAATCACTGTTTTCTCAACAGATGGAGTGAGAAAATCACCTATTTACTTATTATCTCTCAGGCAATTTCTCATCAATTACATGAGCTCTGAATTCCAGCTAACACGTTTTCCCCTTAGCTGCTGCTTCCTACAAAACAATATTACAGAAGCACTGACATCATTTGGACAGCTAAGAAGCCCCTATGATATTATATTTTTGTGCTTGCTTTAATTCAATGAGCACTTTTCTCTGGATTATAAATGTAAAATTAAATCAACACTTGTGGCATAGTAGTGGTTTTTCTTTTTCTTTCCTTCTTAAATATTTGACTGTGAAAGTCAAAAGATTGCAACAATCTCAGTGTAAAGCAAAATGGTATACATAGACAAAGATCTCCCTAACATTTCCCCACATTTCTCTCCATCTTTTTTTTTTTTTAATGAAGCTTAATAGATTCCACTGCAAATCAAGCTACCTTTTTGGCAATGAACCCTGATGGAAGCACTTGAGGACACAGGGGGCCTGCCTTTCTGCTGCTTTCCCCCTGAAACTATTGCCATTTCGAAGCTTAAACCTATCTCATCAATGAATGTTAAAGAAAGATTAGCTGACACTTTCAACTGAACATTAAGACTTTGCCAGCTTAACTTCTTTCTGTGCCAGCAGCTGAGCTTGTGCCCAGTCTCCAGTCTCCAGTCATCAAGAAGGATTACCACAATCAATAGAGGATATTGCGGCTGGAAGAAGGAAGATATCAGTTTGGTAATGAACCAGCAACAACCTCCTACAGGGCTAAGCTGCTTCCATGAAAGTACTCCCCCTATTCTCCAAAATGTAGGGAGAATTATACACGTCTGCTAATTCAAGACGCAGGTGGTGCTGTGGGTTAAACCACAGAGCCTAGGGCTTGCTGATCAGAAGGTCGGCAGTTCGAATCCCCGCGATGGGGTGAGCTCTCCTTGCTCGGTCCCTGCTCCTGCCAACCTAGCAGTTCGAACGCACGTCAAAGTGCAAGTAGATAAATAGGTATTGCTTTGGCGGGAAGGTAAACGGAGTTTCTGTGCACTGCTCTGGTTCGCAAGAAGTGGCTTAATCATGCTGGCCACATGACCCGGAAGCTGTACGCCGGCTCCATTGGCCAGGTAAAGCGAAATGAGTGCTGCAACCTTCTGCAACTGGAACTACCGGTAATTGTCAGGGGTCCCTTTACCTTTTACTAATTCAAGAACAAGCAAATATATGAATCTTTTATCACGATATCGCCTTTGCCACCAGAATGTATTGCAGCAATGTTCTCATGAATGAAAGCATTTACCCAGGCAGTGGCCCTCAATGAATGGAGTTTGGGTTGTTCTCCTTGTCTGACAGCTCGTCCACGAGGGAGTTAAATGTATACTTGAAGCTGCATGCATCTAAGTTTGGGGGATGCTGTCCACATGTCTTGCAGTCCACAATTTCTCCACAGCAAACTTGGATTTTTTCCAATTCAGAGTAAATCTGATAAGTAAATCCAATGTAAAATTGCTTACCTGACTGTGGATGCCCTGCATTGTGTGGGGGCATTCTAGGGAGTTTGTTTTTAATCACATTGTACTCTATTAAACTTAAAACATCTCAGTTACTATACATACTGGTAATCTTAATATATTATTTCTCCTTTATATTTTCTTTACAGGGTTTTGTTTTTTAAATGACTATACCCCTCCAAAAAAAGGTTGCTTTTATGCAGAATTTTACTTTTTTCTTTTAAGGTGCTCATGACCTCAGATTTCTAGATCTCATGTAGGGCAGGAAAGCATTAATTGAGGAAGGAGGGAAATCCCATTAAGCACCATCTACTAGTATGGACGGGACATTTCGGAGGCACTGATATCGAAGGCAGCCATGTGTGGGCCAAGGTGGGCAAAGACGTATGTGGAAACAGTGGCCCACTCTTGAATTGGCAACCTGGTGGGAACACACTTTCATTATCAACTGTGTGAGTAAAGAAAACTGATAGCATAGAAATAAGGACCTTCAGTGCAACAGTGACAGTTTAAGAGTCTTCCGATAATTAATTGTTTCTATGGGATTGAGATTAATGCCAGTGCAAATTCTTTGTGTTTGTATTTACTGTCCTGTTTCATTTGTTTTAATCATGTCCCACTTTCAGCTCTAGCCTTCTGGTTCTAATTCAAAATACACATTTGACCTATACTGGTCAAAATTTTGTCTTTAATTGTGGCATTTTACAAGTCATGTCTTTTCTTTGGTCCCATTCTGACTTCCTTATAAAAGTGAAATCTTCGCTCAAGCTATTCAAGTCAAAAGTGGTGTAAAACATTTGAGCACAAGGGAAGAATTTGGCTCCCACTTTGGTAGAAAAGCACTGACCTTTGATACCATGGGGAGATTCAGCCAAGTGTAGGGCAAAGCGTACAGCAGAGAAGCAACGAACAGATTGGCCTTTTAGATCTTGTAAGACAATGCGGCTGACTCAAGAGGGCAAATAGCAAAGGTTAATACAAGACAGCAAAAGTAGAAGGCTCTGTTCTTTCTTGTAAATGAAATGTAGGCTCTGTGGGCAGCATGAAACTCAAGAAGTGCTTGGATCCATTGTTTTCCTTAATATACTGCATTAAAAGAGGGGCAGGGGGGGTCTACCTGCCAGAAGCTATCTGGACTTTAAGACTAAATCATTTACATGAATAAAGCAACAACATACTTTCTATGGTGAAAAGAGATCTCATGGGGCGTTATTGTATTTATACCCTGCACCTTCCTCCAGAAGAGCCCTGGGCAGCCCAAGGCTGCCTACATTTAAATTTCTTTTGAGTTAAGGCAAGGATCATTGCAGCTGGCAGCTGCCAGTCATGTGAGTCCAGGAAGACTTGTAGGCCTTTCCCCACCTGGTTTGGGAGGGTGATGCCCTAATTGACTTCAGCTACAAAAGCTGAGGCTACTGAAGAGGCCAAAGACCATCTTGGTTGTCTCTTAGTGCAGACATAGGTCACAGAGCTTCCACAGCCACAACCTGCCATGAACCATCATTGGCAGGGTTGATAGCAACAGCAGCAGAAACGTTCTGTGCTTACGATAATATTTTATTCTCTTGCTAATTGTGCTGTTTTAAATATGCATTTTATGTTTGACTTCCTTTAGCAATGTTTTATTTTGAAATCCTTAAGATAACATTTTAGTTTCCTGTTATATTTAAATAATTGACCCCACACATTCATGCAAGGAGGAGATGCAGAAACAAGCCAAGACCATCTGTGACATTTATGCCTTCCTGCCTCTGAAGCACACAAAGGGCAAGGTAAAAGGCATGAAGCGAGGATATGTGCTATTGGATAACCTAATCTTACAGTTTATGTTCAATGCCAGGCTTAATTCCCACTTGCAACATTCTTGTATGAAAGGAGAAAGATTTTAAAAAGGCCAGAGAGTTGTCTAACTCTGAAGAATTATACTGAGATCACCCACAATATCAAGGGAGGGGAGAGTGCTCTTGTCTTCAGGTTTCCCATGGGCATCTGGATGGCCACTGTTAGAAAAGGATGCTGGACTATTAATCATAGAATCACAGAACTGTAGAGTTGGTGAAGCACATGAACGTAAGCAGGTACTTGCTTGGTGTTAAATAAGGATCAGGCAGACTCAGCAATGGAGAATAAGAAGGTGAAGTTTATTGCCAGGCAATAAGGACCCAGTTTGGAATCTCTTCCAAAAGGAACTGGGACCCTGATTGACAGAAATCCAGAGGTCTTTATACCTGAGCAGATCACAGCAAATCATAGATCATGAGACAACCATGAGACAGTCACGATACTGTCAGCGAAAATTAGCCAATTAGCGAGCTTCTTGCCATGCTACCAGCTCCCGGTCAAGCACTGGTCAAGCACGGAGTTCTAGTTCTGCTTTCCGATGCTTGCAGTGACGCTCTGTCTAACCTCTCCCCTAGTTATGACAGGACAGGGAGTTTGGAGATTTTGCGGTTTTGCTCTTCCTGTTCTGTGGATTAATTTAGCCTGTATCTGAGGGGATTTTGTACCAGAATCTCTGATTCACGTCTTCCCCATGTCCAGGGTACATGGATGTTTGTAGGGGAAAGGTCGGCTCCTAATTTTGCTGTTTCAAGCAGTATGCAGTTAGCTAAGGCACAGTTTCCCTTTGATTCAAAATGGATTATAAAATACTGTAAGCCCTGATTATGTATGAGCATATATGAATATATTGATTACTGATAACTGATTATATGGATAGCATAGGGGTAGCCCTTCTTCCTTGCCTCATTCCCCCCTTTTCAAGCTCATCTGACTCCTGAGCTTGAACACCTCTCTGGACATCAGAATAAACCACTGTTTCCTGCAAGGGGGCCTGTTCCTGCACTGGAACCGGTTCCCTATGCATTCGCTCATAACCATCGTCTTCCTCTGGCTCCTCTGGCACTGGGGGCAAAGCTCGGTATATTGCCAGAATCTGAGGGTCAGTGAGATGCTTAACATTGCGGGCTATCATTCCCCTAAGCAAGGACAGAGCATAGGGGTAGCCCTTCTTCCTTGCCTCATTGGAAGGGGCCCTGTGGGTCCTACAATGCTGGAATCTCAACTAAAGCATCCATGACATCAGGGCTTTTTCCAGTTGGAACTCTGGAACTCCATTCCAGAACCTCTCAGGTGGATGCCATTGCCATTATAAGAGAACAAGGGAGGCATTCATGGTGAGTTCAAGCACCTCCTTTTCTGGAAAAATATCACTGACAGATGGCCACCCAAGCTCTGCTTAAAAGCTACCAACGAAGGAGAGTCCACCACCTTCCATGGGAGTCTATTCCACTGTTGAACACCACAATTAACACCACAGATTAGTAGGGTGATTTCCAGATGACCCATTTATCCTGTTTTGTTTGCACTAAGTTTATGGGGACGTTAAATCAAGTAGTCCATTTCTTGAACACACATTCTAATTGGTTTACAGGGCGATTATACAAGTGATTTTTTTTGCCCACACCATTTCTGCATTTTCTTGTCACTTTCCTTTCCAAGAAAGAAAGGACCATTTTTAAGAAAACAGTGTAAGAGCACCAAACCTACTTTAATTACACTACGGAATTTGCTGTTATGTGATTGAGCCCCACCTGCAGGAGAGCAACTGTCTCAAAATTGCCTGGGTTTCAAGTCTAGTTCATGGGCATTGGTGGCTCCCACACAAGCACCATAGAATCATGTGTGGCAGCCATGCTCACCCCTTGGTAAAGGTGCTGTGTGCCAAAGCTGGTGCCTCCGCGTTGACACCATGATTCACACAATTGCAGCAAGCCCCTCTGTAAACAATCACAATGCAGTCTAGTGAAAAGTCTCCACCACAAGGCACTGGTTCTCACCAGTTACGGCCTGGATGCTCTCATTATGAGGGCTTCTACTAAGTCCATAAATAAAGGCCCAGTCCAAACTGTCCCTGGAAGCACTAATCATAAATGCTAAGTGAATGAACTACTTTCAAACCAGTATTTTATTTTATTTTTAAATGTGGGTTCACTTCCCTGATAAATCCAGCTTTATATTACTGTGTTTGAGAGGAAGAGAATCTTTTCTTCTGACGAGATGCATGGCAATGGCCTTAGCCACATGTAGTTATTAGAAATCTGTTAGCCCTTATCGGGGGGAAGAAAATAAATCATGATATGGCATAATTCCAGTCCTTGTAATTATGTTTTGTACACCTAAATGGGCTGGCTTCCAGTGCTTTATGCATCTACACAGGCAAACATATCATCTTTAATTTTAACAGAAATACAATGAAAACAAAGTCTGCCATCTCAAGTATGCATGTGAACAAAGCCACTTTAAAATATTATTTCGCAAATGTATCACCATTTTTCTTCTTCTTAAAGTTATATGACCACATCCATTATTGCAACGTCCCATTTTTTTATTTTTGCAAATTTAGAGCTGAAAGCCTAATAAATTCTTATTACAGCACAGGCACCAAACCAAATAGGGAAAGAAGGTATGGCATATAAATGAATATGTATGGACCACATGTTGCTGGAAATGGGTTTAAACATTCATTTGTTCGTTTATTCCATTTATATCCTGCCCTTCCTTCCAAGGGAGACCAGGGCATCAAACACAAAAGAAATAAAACAATTAAATATGAAATTAAAAACATATTTAAAACAGCTGGAAACATTTAAAGACATCTAAAACCACGGAGGAGTGGGGCATCATGCAGAATAACAGTGGATTTACAAAACCAAAATGAAAACTGTAGCTAAAGCTAAAGAGAAATGCTCCCATTTTTATTATCATTTATCCTGATCATTCAGGAGAGCTGTTTCAGTGCTTTCACTAGCAATACTAATGCCAATGCCATCCGCTGCACAAACAGAATGGAGATCAGCAACTCTGCAGATGAAGAGCACACTTCGATTTGTCCATAACCATATCACAGGATTCATCTAAGGAATCCCATAAGCTGAAGGCCGTGCAAGGAATGGTGTTTTCCACTTCTTTCCCCATGTGCCGCACACCCTCCAAACTTGGTTAAATGGGCAGGCAAATCCCCAGTTCAATGCATGGGGTGAGGAGAGGGAGGATTGTTCTATCTGACAAGCAGAACAGCTTGCACTAAGGTTTTGTCCCACATAGCATGACAATGAATTCTTCCCCTCATGTATTAGCAGCAAATAAAATAAAATTGTAGGCCACTTCCCAAATTAACTGACAATGGGTGACAATCTGACATGAACCTGCCTGTCCATTACAGTCATCATCAGAGGCCCTCCTCTCTCAAAAGACATGTGGCTAATGAAACTGGGCATTTTCATTGGTAGCTCCCCAAGAGTGGTTTGAGTGGCCCCGTCAGTGATGGTTTCAAGCTGAGCAATCAAAAACATTCCCCCCCCCCCAGTTTTCTAATGGGTTCTAGTGGCATGTCAACTTTGCTGGCTATTGTTTTGATGGCGCTTGCTTTTATTGTGATTTTACTGCTTTCCATGTTTATTGCATCAGCATTGCGTTTTCATTGTCGTCAGCTTCCTTGAGGGCCCTTATGGGAGTTGACAGGTCATAGATAAATGTTTCAATAAAAATAAACAGAGAACATAACTTTTGGGCTGCATAACAAAGGCCCACAGAAATATGCTCATGGGATACAATCAGGCAATCTTAAAAAAGGCTGCAAACCTATATCCATATACCTGGGAATAGGCCTTTTTGAATTAAATTGCAATTACTTCTGAGCAGATATGGAAGGGCTGTGTTGTTAGACAACTAGATAAGTAGACAAAGCTCTCGTGTATCTATAATTTTGGAAGGCTACTGTGTGTTTTGGAGAGTTGAAATCTACCCTGCCTTCTGCTGTATTCTTTCTAAAGCCTAGCTGATTTTCAAAGCAAACACCTACAAACTCCCGAGAAGGCTTTATTGGCAGGGAAAGCTCTTAGGGAAAAGATACTGAATTATGTTTCTTTTAAAATGACTACTAAACCTAGATTTGTATGACAGATAAATATATACAGAGTGCCAGAAGTGATACCGATTAAAGTAAAATTCAGAGGGCTACTTAGTTGCAGCAAAGTATCTTATGGCATCTTAAATACTTAGTCTGGTGAAGAAGCCTCAAGCTATGCCACAACAAATAAGTTCATCTTCCCTTTAATATGCCAGAAGAGGGGATTTGGGTGGGGGTGCATTCTTTCAAGTTACCTTGAATAGATTAAAAATGAAATTGCACTGACAGAAATTGAGTGTTAGATATACTTGGTACAATTATCTCAACACTCTAAACTGAATTCTTGCTTCTCCTTTTCTCTTGATATTATAAATGGAGATTAAAAACAGATAGCAAGTCAATGAATAAGCCTGTAACTAAGCCTAGATTTCTTAGCTCAGAAACTTGCTCCTTGGTCCATGCTAGAAGCATTTCAGCTTATGTGAGAAGGTAGCACATCCCTAAGACCAATAGCCATTGGCAGGGTGAGGAAGGGGCCATACTGCTTATCTGACTTCACAAAGCTGAGGTTGTTGCCTGTTACTGAGAGAGGAAGGGGTGAGGTGGCGGCCAGTTTAGCAAAGGGTGGGAACAGTAGTGAAGTCAATGTGCCGCTTGGTCCGTACCACACCGACCTGCTCTCTCCCTTCCCCCTCACCTTCTCAGAAACATGCAGCAACCCTGGCACTGGGAAGTGAGGCAAACAGCCTAGCCCAACTCTGCCCTGCTGACTGCCACTGCCTAACACATACACTCTGTTTTCATTGAAGAACAGAAAAACAAATATTGTAGCCAAGAAGCCTATCAGTTGAAAAGACTGCCAACGTCAAAAAAATATTGTATCCCACCTTCTTCCAGACAGGGAAATAAGATTCTCTGTAAACCACAGAGCCTAGGGCTTGCTGATCAGAAGGTCAGCGGTTTGAATCCCCATGACGGGGTGAGCTCCCATTGCTCGGTCCCTGCTCCTGCCAACCTAGCAGTTCAAAAGCACATGCAAGTAGATAAATAGGTACCGCTTCGGCGGGAAGGTAAATGGCGTTTCTGTGCGCTGCTCTGGTTCACCAGAAGCGGCTTAGTCATGCTGGCCACATGACCTGGAAGCTGTACGCTGGCTCCCTAGGCCAGTAAAGTGAGATGAGCGCCGCAACCCCAGAGTCAGTCACGACTGGACCTAATGGTCAGGGGTCCCTTTACCTTTTAACAGGTACTGTATTACAGTGGTACCTCGGGTTACATAAGCTTCAGGTTACATACACTTCAGGTTACAGACTCCGCTAACCCAGAAATGTTACCTTGGGTTAAGAACTTTGCTTCAGGATGAGAACAGAAATCATGCAGCAGTGGCGCAGCGGCAGCAGGAGGACCCATTAGCTAAAGTGGTGCTTCAGGTTAAGAACAGTGTCAGGTTAAGAACAGACCTCCAGAACGAATTAAGTTCTTAACCCAATGTACCACTGTATTGATAAAGAAACTACCGAATATGGAAATCCCGACAAAGGAACAGTGGCAAGAGAAATTGATGGATTACGCAGAATTGGCGAAATTGACATACAAACTGCGAGACAAGGACAACTGTGACTTTAAAGAAGAATGGGAACTTTTTACAAAACAACAAAATGAATTGGACTCCTTGGCAGGTTTTGAATAAATATACACAAATTTATTGATTGTTAACATAATAGACAGATAAGGATCTTTACAATTTTACAATATGCAGAGAAAAACATGTGTTGAAAAATCAGAGAGAGGAGCTGAGGGAAGTCCCGGGGGGGGGGGGTTCTTATGGGGAGGGGGGGGAATTGAGGATGATATGTTTTGATAATATGCTATGTTGAAATTCTTAATAAAAATTATTTTAAATAAAGAAACTACCACGCATGTTTTAGTTATAAGGTGGGCTTAAAAAACCCAAACCCATGCAGGTAACAAAACTTGTGGTTCTAATGAAATCCATCCACTCCACATTGTTAATCACAAGTATTCCATTGCTTCACAAAGAAAGGCATTGTAGAGTGTATTCCTGAAAGATGCTGCTAAATCTGGAGGGCCAAAGGTTCCTCACTCCCAGCTTAAGACCTTGGGAGAGAAAGGTCTTAGGATTCTATTTTGATAGGCTTTGGAAATTGGCTTGGAACTATGAAAGAGGAAGAGTTGTTGCTCAGCTCTCTCTTCTCTCATTACTAGCAAAGGGAACATGTTGCAGACTTTGTTAAAAAGTGGGTGGGCAATGGTGTACTTGAGCTTTTGTGGGTTGAAAAGAAGCACACACAAAAGACTTTGTCTGGTTCCTACCAGATTTACAATGATACCCTTTTTCTTAAACCAATTCTGCTGCTTTTTTTCCAGCCTTGCACAAACCTTAATACATCCAGCAACTTCTAACAACGCCTTACATTTTCACTGGCCATTTGTGTGTACATGCATGTGCCTTCAGTAGAGGCTTGGCTTCAGCACTTATGCGTCGACAGCACCATCAATGTGTTTTGTAGAAGTACTTTCCATCATGCAACCAACAATGAAAAGCTTTCAATGGAAAGCAAACCTACTGCATGAATGACAGCAGATTTGAAAAGACTAGCTGAAAACTAACAAAGAACTCAGTGCTGTTCAGGTTAAGTTCAGGTAGCACGTGGAGACGTACTGCAAAAGCACATGGGATTCTTTTCCTAGCCAATACATTTTTGAGGAACAAAAATAGAGTTGCCGGG
Source organism: Podarcis gaigeae (assembly GCF_964106915.1). Taxonomy (NCBI): domain Eukaryota; kingdom Metazoa; phylum Chordata; class Lepidosauria; order Squamata; family Lacertidae; genus Podarcis; species Podarcis gaigeae. The sequence continues at coordinate 58,217,657 of NC_139679.1, forward strand.
TTGAAACATGAAATTTTCTTTGTCATTCATGTTACCATTGGATCAGAAAATGAATCAGTTGCAGTGTCTCTTTTTGGTGTCCCATTTTATCTACCCTTTTCTGCCATCTCCTCTAGTGTGTATGTTAGGGCCAGGCAGTGGACAGCAGTCTCAGGCGGAGCCATGAGACAGGTCAGTGGCCAGAGCCAACAATCAATTAGGATCAGAGGAAATAAAAGAAGGCAGGACTAATAGAACAAACCAAGAACAAAAGCAATGCTAGAAACAACAATACACACTAGAGCTCAGGTAGACTGTGTTGCGCTAGGAAGACATCTGGAAAAGCAGGATGGGAAGAATATATTGGTAGGTATCACAGGTTAGGCTCACTTTGACCCAGAGTCTTGCCCATCCCAACAACTTGCAGTTGAGTTTTCACTACCATCTCCATACGCTCCCTTTTCTTAGGCAAAATGCAAGGCATGTTTGTTTTTGAAGCGATAGAATTTACTTTTTACATAGGTACGTGTAGGTTAAAAACAAACCGATCACAAGTATGGATTCTGCTATGGGAGTTGGGAGTTGGGAGTGGGAGAGCTTGAGTTGATGCAGCAGCAAGTATAATTCTGCAAACAAACACAGGAAGGACTAATTTTCACAATTGCATTTGTATTCAAGAGTAGCAAAAATAACTCTCACCATCCTTTCCTAATGCACTGTCACTTGCCTGAATATGCACAAACACAAAAAGCTTTTCATTCTTCAAAGAAGAAAAGGGGAGGGGGAAATGAAAAAGTCAAAATGAAAAATGAGTGCTCTGAACAAATCTTCAGCAGTCAATTTGTTAAGCAACCATGCAAGTTTCTTGTGCTTGAAGCAACCAGATTTGTATATACCACAAAAGCCGTCCGTGGATTAATTATTTGATATTACTCTGTGTGAATGTGAATATGGTAAATGAATGAAACACAGTTTTATCTAGGCAGTTGGCCAGAGAAGAAGCTTGTTGAGCCTATTTACTGCTGCAAATGAACACTGAGTTATAGACTAATCTATCAAACTGCTTCTGGCCTTTCCCATACAGCAATTTAACCTCTTCCAAGCTGAAGCCTGGATGATAAGCCAAACAAGAATAAATGGTTTAGAGTGGAATCACGAAGCAATCCACATAGTTCTTTCTTAGGACGAGTGAACTGTATGCATTACAAATGTTTCCTAAATGGAATACAAACAAAAGTTTCAACCAAACTAAATAAATCGATTCCGCACACATCCGGCACCTCATTTTTAAAGTATTGTTCACAGACAACGTACCATATCAAAGACCAAAATCCAATAGAATCTCACATTGATTTCAAAAAGGAATGAGTCTCTTCAAGTTTTGCAATTGTCTCAAAAGTGTAAGACTGTGTACACATTATGGGTGGAATTCAAAGGAGGTCTAAGGAGATTGCTCCATCAGGGAAGCAGATATGCTTGCACTGATGGAGCAATTTCCCTTCTCCTTCTCTTTGCACATTGTTCTGGGGTTCTGCTGACTCCCTGAGCCATTTGGGGGAGGAAGGGGGAAAGTCCCATTGCACTAGCAGGACACATTGTGCTGGGGACAAAGCAAGGTCGTCAGATCTCCCTCCTTCACTGGTACATCACATAGTGGCAGGGCAGATTGTCACCCAATGATCCACTTGGCTCCTCATCAACAGTCTCAGTAGCCTCATCCCAATCCTCTTCCTACTCTGACCAGTCCTGTGACCTTTCATGGGCTGCCTCCTTTTGTCAGTGGGACATGGCAGGCTAAATTGGTGACAGCGGTAGGCAGCAGCAGGCAGTAACAGTCCTCCAAGCAGTGTTCTGTAGCTGAGTCCAGCTGTCATTATAATTTCCCAATATGCCTCAGAGTAACACAACACTGGGGGCATTGCAGGGGCTGAGCAAGGCAGCTGTCAGTGGTAGGCCCTCACACTTTCCCAAGGATGCTGAATCTGACTGGTTTGACAAAGGTGCATCTTCCTTTTTATGGTTCCATGGATAGTGAGTATGATTGAACTAAGTTGCTGCATGGGCAGAATGAGGTCCACTCACACAATCGGACTTCTCCCTCATCTGCTCAATCTGCTTTTGAGGGTTGGGAGAAGTCCCAGAACAGGTTGAGGTGGACTGTCCTTAGTGCTACACTTAATTCAACCCAGTATCGTTATTATTTTGCAAGACTCTGCAGCAGTATTATCATTTCTTTCTTTTTTTAGCTCAATATCCTATCAGAGAGAATAAAAGAAGGGTAGAAAGCATAATAGTGACAGGCCATCTCTGAAATGAACATTTGTGCTACTCAGCCCACACTTCTGCTATCGGCGTAACCTTAAGTCTAGACAAGAAGATAAGATGGCCAAGTGCCATGACCTTTATAGATATATGTGTGTATGTGTGTGTTTGGCTGCTCATTGAAGAACACAACAAAGGCCAGCAGGATAATGCAGGGAGCCGAGAAATGGAGCAAAGGATACAGGAAAGGCCAAGCTGTGAAAAGCAGTCAAATATTAACATGTTTCCCAGAAGGTCTTCCCCTTGCTCTGAAATGTAGTAACAAGCAATTAAAATAATCCATTTTCAAAAACGTAACCATGATCAAATGGTTGCAACTAGCACATGACTCTTTATAGGGGTTGACTCATGGTGGCTTGCATGTTCCATGTGGAAGTAGCAGCCATCACAGAGGACATCAAAAACCTGCCCTCTTGTTTTGTAATACATTCCATCACCATTAGCTGCTAATCAACCTGCACCTTTACTGCCAGTAACAGAATGAGAATCTCCCACTGCAATTGCTAAATTTCGCCGAAAGAAAAAGTGTAGAAGCCAGTTACTGGTTGTTGGGAAGATAAAATGGGGGAGTAACCATTTCTTGAGCCCCATCATGGAAGGCACTTGTGATGCTCTTGCAGATACACCAGCAAAGACAGACATCTGATTTCTTCAGCTTAATGTTAAAATAATGGAATCGTAGAATTGTAGAATTGGAAGGGATGCTGATGGCCATCTAGCCTAACCCCCTGCAAAGCAGGAATCTCAACTAAAACAACCAAGACAGAGGGCTATCCAACCTCTCCTTACAAACCTCCAAGGAAGGAGAGTCCACCATTCCATTCCACTGTCGAACAGCTCTTACTGTCAAAAAGTTCTTCCTGATGTTTAATCAGAATCTCCTTTCTCATAACTTGAAGCCATGGGTTTGGGTTCTACCCTCCAGAGCAGGAGAAAACAAGCTTGCTTCCTCTTCCACGTGTCAGCCTTAGAGATATTTGAGATGGCCATCATATCTCCTCTCAGTCTCCTCTTTACCAAGCTAAACATATCTAGCTCCCTCAACCATTCCACATAAGGCTTGGTTTTCAGACCCTTCACCATCTTGGTCACCCTCCCCTGTTGCTTCATTTACTTTATAATAATCATAAGGAAGGTTTTGTATTTACCTTTTGATGACCCTACACTGTGCTAGCTGACACTCAAACAACTCCCACCTGCAGTCTCAATCTCAGTCTTTCTTTCTTTCTTTCTTTCTTTCTTTCTTTCTTTCTTTCTTTCTTTCTTTCCCTCCCTCCCTCCCTCCCTCCCTCCCTCCCTCCCTCCCTCTGGCTGAGGCTCCACATAAACCTCCCAGAGGATTTCACTCCAAAACATAACAAGCCTCTTAAAGAGGTATCCCCACAGCACTGCCATCATCACAATGAACAACCGAACATGACCATCTTGATGAAAATATTAAATGACTTGGCTAATTAAAACTAAGCAATGTGTCGCCACTGTTGTGAATAAAAGAGCTCTGCTATCTTAGCTGGGCACTTCTTATATGAGCCCTTGAGCCATCTGAAATTGCAAAAGAGAAGTGTTGTTTGTCAGTAAATTCTAAAAGCAAGGGCTAAATGCTCTCAATTCATTCAGATATAGGGAAGAGAGGGAAACCTATGAATACAAAGTGACCAGTATTTTTATTGGCGGTAGAACAGAATATTGCAAAGCATAATTTAAAGCAAGTTGAACAATAAATCATAAATGATAGAAGAAGGAGAGGGGGAACTCTGGGGGGGGGGGGGAATGGCCTTGGGAGCATCTGCTACTCTGGATCTTCCCAGAAAAGCTGATTTAGCCATACGCTTCATTCATAAGTGAATCCTAGCAGTCATATCCAGAGAATTTTCATGTCACTCAAATTTAACTAGAAAGTAAATGCATAGGTGTTGCAAATGTATGGCAGTCTGGTCAAGGGCCTATTATTTAATTCATACAAACTATTTTATAAATTGTAGAGCATTTTCTTATCCTACTTCAGTATTATTTCAGACCCTTTGTTGGCTTCCATTAGGAGTGATGTTTGGTTGGCGTATATATGAAAATCATAGAAAAGAGAACTGAACCTTGTCTTTACTAATATGGTGGCACAACTTGCACCTCTGTATTTCCATTTTTCAATACTACCCGGCTAATTACTTACATCCTCTTCACTGTTGAGGAAGGAAAGCTAATCATGCATCTCAACATGATTGCAGAAGCTGCCACTGTTAGCTTGTGGGAAAGTCCTGAACGGAGTTGCTGCAAAGTGGAGGCTGGGGATTCTGGCATGCCAGTTCCCTGAGGGGCCCAATCCTCAACCCCACCTTATTTGAAAACCCAATAAATCCTTCCCCCTCCAAATACACACTTTCAACCCTGATCAGAGTTTTGGATGTGGCAGGAGATCCACCACTCCACTCCACAATTGCCCCAGCAGGTTGTGGTTGCCCTGAAATATTGTCCACTGTGGGAATAAGCATCGTATTTTGCATTGTTGGTAAATAACAATTGGGGGTGGGGTGGGAGAGCCACTGCTGTTGCCAAATATTCTTGCTTCATCAACAACTTTTATCTTCAGTTTCACTTACTCTGGCACTGCCATTAGAAATGGAATCTGGTCTTCTACACCCAAGAAAAAATGGGACAAGACACAATAGCAACAAAGCTCTCCTGCATTCATTAACCATAAGAAGCTCCTTGAGTTTGGCGGGTTAGTTTACTCTTTCCTTCTACAATCATGAGAGCTAGAAATCAACATTTTACACAACGAAGCAAAGATTGCTATCCTTAACAGAAACTAGCAGGCAATATTCAGCCTGTTGTTCTATTTCTGTGTAAAATGTTCAAACAACAAATTCTTTTGAGAAATATATTGACCCCTCTTTCCTTTATGAAATATGCATCTGCTAAATCATTTTGATCAATGGCTGATTGCTGTGGAGACTTACGAGAACTCCGGCCTCAGGGAAAGTTGTAAAAGCTTCATCCACTGAGCCACTTTTAGTATTCCACAGTTTCAAAAAAGGTGATGTTTATAGCAGAGGCAATCTGTTCCCTCAAGGTTTCTTTCAAATTGTTCTGATAAGGGAAGAATCCAGTAGTTCATTATTTCTAAATGTTGAGCATCCTCCAAACATAATTGTATTAGCACTTAGTTACAAGGCTTGAAATGCAGCACTCATACGCTGCTTTATTATTTCCTGAGATCATGTTTATTATGCTAGATACAAACCTTGTTACTCGTTCCCATCATTTCATGCATTAGACTCAACAGCCAATTATTACCAATGCATCAGGGAAGCAACTCTATGCATGTTTACTTGGAAGAAAGCCTCGGGTGTGTTTTCATGCAGATGTTGTAAAGATTTGTATACTACTCCTCAGTGTAAATATTGCCAGGAAGGCTAACTAAATAATGGGGGGGGGGAGTAATGAAAACAAAGCATCAGAACAGTAACATCAATTAAAAATACAAATGGCAAACAGCAGGTATGAACAGGTAAGGATGTTAGTGGTCCCATCAGTAGGAGAAGCATAGAGAACAGACAACCAATTTAGGGCCTTTTCAGTGGCAGCCCCCATTATGGAACCTCCTCTTAAGGGAAATCAGGCATTTAAGAAACATGTCCGGATCCCCCCCCCCCCCCCGCAATTTGCCCAGGCTTGGGGACAGTGGTTTTATGAACTTTTTACACTGTGGCTTTTAACAGCTCTCTCTGCAATATTTATCATTATCATTATTGTTATTTCCTTCCAGTAGCACACGAAAGCTCATACCAATAACAAACGTGGTCTCTAAGGTGCTACTGGAAGGGGGGAAAAATATTTTGTTTCGACTATGGCAGACCAACATGGCTACCTACCTGTAACTAGAATTATTGTTAATGTTATTATTCTCTTTCCGTCACCTTGTGGTCCCAGGTCAGGTTTCATCTAAAAATAATAATACGATACACAACAACCCCACCTTACATAGCATATTTTCAATTATTTTGATGTAATTTTACTACTGTGAGCCACCTTGGGTTTCTTTTGGCGAAAAAGGATGGGTTATAAATTTAAAGTAGTACAGCAATAACAACAATTCTGATGCACATTGCACCCAATGCTTTATAATCAGACTTTTGCTTGCACGATGGGACATCACCTTCCTCTCCTGCCCCCTGCAGCTCCCTATGGACCCCAAAACTCAGGTTCAAAGGATCCCTAATCAGCTGCACCTGCAAGATCCAGTTCCCCAGCCCTGTTAGAATAACACCACTGCATCAGGATGAGTAATCGCAAAACAAGACATTGCGTAATTTATTTCTTATTCTTGCCTGAGAATAAATATGTGTCACCATCAAAAGACTCAAAATTAGCTGATGGCCGCGGATCTCTTCCTTTTAAAAGGGAGGCTTAAGCAAACTTCCTTTTGTGTCAATCTTATCTTTGTTTCTGAAGCATATTGACTGTTCTGATTATTGAGAAAGATGGCATTTCCTTAGATGATTTGAACTAATTAGTTGTCTTTTTGGTGGTCTTTTTTAAAATATAAAAAACAAAGTTTCCTGTTGCAGTTTCAAAGCCTTTCTACTGAAGCTCAACCAGACCTGCCACCATGAAATTCTTGGCAATGGAAAAAGGACCTCTGTTTACGTTTTATTTCTAAGGCCATTTTTCTTTAGAAATCCTCACATCAGTAAAAGCACGAATGCATGCTGAGCCCAGGGTAATTTGCTCTCATTTCTCAGCTCTGTGTGAAATCAGCTTGATATCTCGATGTGTTCATTAGAGTCCAGTGTATCTGTCTATCATAAAATAGCAAAGCATTCAATAAACATCAATTAATGGCTGGAATCTTTCCATACATCTAACTTGGTGAACTGAAAGATGGCTAAATGGACCCAAGCACACACAGAGAGTGTGTGTGTTTAAGAAAGATCTTAAAAAAAAAAAAAAGTGTGTTTGAGAGAACACCACTCTTCCATTATAAATTTAGAGGGAGGTACTTTTGTAATTTAAGAAGTACATAGTTGGTAGAGTGCTTACATGGCAGGACTCTATGCAGAACATAACTTTGGTACAAAAAAACCCTTATCATATAGTTGGGACTGACTCCAGGAAGCATGAAGCCAACAACCATGCCATACTATTGAAGTATGCAGATGTCTGATGTGATCAGTCCCAAAAGCATGGTAAATTGCTTACAAACTTCATGACTTCTGCATGAGGCATTTCAGTGTGCAAGTAGGAATGCCTGAACAACAAATTTACTGGTGCTCAGCCACAGATCCAACCCATTTTGTGCCGAGTTTTAAAAAGAAGGCACAGTAAGCCCTCGTATAAATTCTACACATTTTGCACGCACTTTTTACATGCAATGCACACTTTCCCACGTACTCATGCATAAACTATACATTTTGCACGCAGCTTTCATGTAAAACACAAGCTTTTGTGCACACGTTTTGCACACTGAAAATGTGTTGCAAAATCTGGAGAAATCTGACCAGATATCTGCAAGAAAGGTCAGTTCAGATCTGAAAGTTCAGATCAGAGCACCAGAAATTTCAGGTTGAAAAGTGGACTGAACTAATCCTCGCCCCACCCCCATCCATATATAGATGCCGTTTTCAGTAGCTGTGTCATCTGTTTGAATGGAGCCTTTGATTCAGTCAGACAGCAGCTCCCCCCACAGTGCCAATTGCAAGATTTAGCTGCGACTGAAGATTTATAATTTGTAATTCCCTGTGAGGATGATATTCTTACTAATTCTTTTCTCATCATGGAAAAATTATACCGAGCACAACTTTAACCACCACACTCTATTCTCTTAGGCGTGATTCTATCTTTTACAGTTTATTTAGGGAGCACAGAGATTAACAGGTATATTCTGAGCCTGTAGTAAGAACTGAGCAGGCAGTGTGGGCTTGGTTCATTGTTAACAAGAGCTGCAATCCCCAAATACCACACTGAACATGAACTGTAAAGGACGATAATTGAAGAAGTGATTTTATCTTCTTTTCATCATTAGCACAAAGGAAACTTTGGCAGCTCAGATGAGTAAAACAATTGTTCTGGCACACTCAACATTGCCTTATGCCCAGGATCACAATGCCTACAGTTTCTGTACTCTATTACACTCTACAGTGGTTAAGTACTTAACCCGAGGTTAAGTACTTACAGTAATTTGTTCCGGGGGTCCGTACTTAACCTGAAACTGTTCTTAACTTGAAGCACCACTTTAGCTAATGGGGCCTCCTGCTGCTGCTACGCTGCCGGAGCACGATTTCTGTTCTCATCCTGAAGCAAAGTTCTTAACCTGAAGCACTATTTCTGGGTTAGCGGAGTCTGTAACCTGAAGTGTATGTAACCTGAAGTGTATGTAACCCGAGGTACCACTGTATTCAGGGTTTCCAAAGTGCACGGGAGCCTCCACAAATCACCCTTGAACACACAAAGTGCAATGCAGATGGGTTGGAGCTACGATGCTCAAGCATGCGCCCCCTTTCCTCATGGCTCTGGATCATTTTTGTACATATTCATTTCACAGCACCTTTGTTTTCCTTTGGATGCTTAAAACACTTATCAAGATCGTTTTTCATTAAGACCCTACAATTCTTTCAGAAAGGGATGGCTCTAGAAAATAAGTAGGTTGAGGCTGCAGTTTACCTCTGGTGTGCTCACAGCACTGATGAAAGGTCTCTGCTTTGTCACTGCATTATTGTCTTCAAATAATACAGTGTCTATCACTAGCTGCAACCGTCCTTTTCTTAAGTGTCAATACAGAAGTCACTTTAAACACACACACACACACCCCTATTTATATCCAGTCTTTTCAAGATATAAGTGACAGAACAAAGTAAATATCTGCAGGACCACATCCGAGGGTTCATGTTCCGGCATAATGCCATCTACTTACCCATCTTCCAGTGGTGGTGCAAGAACAAATATACACATGCTTGCTAGGGATGTTTTTCGTAAAAGGTGTCTAGAATGATTGAATTGCCTTGAGCTCATGCACTTTGGAAAAAAGGAAAGTTGCCTACCTTGCCAATTTATGAAGTTTCCAGACACAAAGGCCTGAATTCAACTAACCTGCCACACCGGTAGAAGCCAGAGCAAGAGCTCCAGCTAGCACAATGGGGCGTCTCCCCAAATCCACTCTGGAAGGTCAGGAGAATTTGCAGAACACAGCACAGAGGGAAGACAGGAGGGATTGTTCCATCTGGCTCTGATGGAATGATTGGAAGACCACAGCCTTAAACTCCTTTCTACTTCGTTAAATTTTTCCTTGGAATTATTTTGGATGCAGCATGGGCTATGGTGAAGTCACTGGCCAAATCAGGATGAGGAGTATCTGTCGAAATATCTGGTAGTCATAATAAATTTTGTTCATCTTTCAGGTGCTATAAGACTCTTTGTCGTTTTTATCTGAAAAGGAGCTGGAATGCCTAAAGGCTTAACAAAGTTTTTCCCCTTTGTGGGCCATTTACAGTCCATAACCGAACATCCGGGAACTGAGGCAAAGGAGAACCATGAAGGCTCTTTGTATCATCCTTGAATGAAATGAACTATCAGTCCTTCTTTCTGTCTCACTCTGACAGGGCAATCTCATACATGTTTACTCAGCAGAGAATTCAATTACTCCCAGTTTAGTGTGTGCAGCAAGGGTGGGGGTTGAGGGGGGGTTGTAGTCTAGCAACAGTTGGAGAGCCACAAGTTACACACACACACACACACACACACACACACACACACACACTGTGCAGTGTTATGCTCTGAGGCAATGTGTACCATTCTGGCAAGTTCACGCCACAGTCTTGCATACCATTTTTCTATCTCTGTTTAAAAAATAATAACTGATTGGATCTTCCTTTTTGAAAACACTCCCATATAGCTTTGAAAAAACAACAACACTATATACATCCTCATTCTTTCAATCAGTCAGTAGAGTATCATTTACAAAAGGGGGGGAAATGTGCATTTGGCTTGTGTGTATGTTTGCCTGTGTCTGTGAAGGGGATAGTGCCAGCACTGGGAAAATATGCAGCAAGCAGATCATTATTTGTAGATCAGGGTAAGTAGAAGTAAGGACACGCCATCAACCAGAGAGAGAACAAGAACTGCAGGTGTTCCCATAGGCAAAGACCATTATCATTGTGCCACTGCCCAGCTAAACAACCAGCTGCTCAGATGGATGCTCAATTACCAGAACTCAATGTGCAATTACACTGTACTTGCATCCAGAACAATGCTCACAAATGAGTGTATAAATTTCTCAGGAGCTGACCTTGGTTTCCCCCCCAGAATGTTAGCCTTATTAGACGCCATTGGGCTCCAAGAACAGCAACACAAATGCTCTCCTTTATATCATATAAACACTTTTCTTTCAGCCAATCTCAATTTTTGCAGTAATAGAGATAAAATAGGCAACCAGAGTTATAAGAGCAGTTGAGAAGATGGGTTTTCTACATATCAAGTTGCTAAAGGCATTAGTGCACCAAATCTAGATTTTCGCAGGAAGGAAACAATAGTGCCGCCACCCGCTCCTGCCCCCCCAATAAGGCAAATAGGCTTTTTGATCAATAGATTAAGAAAACTAAGAAAAACACTTAAACCTTACCATACTAGCAAATAACGTTACAAAGCTACAATTCAGTTTATAGGACAGAAACCTGGTGAATGTTGACATTTACCAGTACACTTAACATTTTAAGAGACCAGTGGGAAATGCCAGAAAACTCTGACATTTACTATTAAATATGAAGGATCATTATGCATCTTTGCCTAATGACCAATTTCCTTCCTAATTTTTATTGCTCACCTGTAAGTGTCAACATTTTTCCACACGAATATTTAAAAATGAGTATCTGGAGGAAATACTTCATTGTATCTCCTTGATGATATTTAGGCCCACCTGTTTCAATGCTTTGGATGTTTTAATTTATGAGATGGTTTGTTTGGGGTTGTTTAACTATATTGTTTATGCTTGCTGTCTTTGTTGACTGTGTAAGCTGCCTTGAGTGGGTGGGAGAAAGGCAGACAGGCGGGCTAGGGTAACATTAATAATATTTACTAGTAAACTTCAATAATCTCAAATATTGCAGTCCTAGGCTGTCAGAAATCTGTGGGACATATCCAGGTTAGAAGTAAAGATATGTCCCTATCCTCATTTTCACAGAGATATGCCCATGGAATACAATGAGAATGCCTCCTCAGTAAATGTCAGGGAACTGACATTGGAGCCAGAAGTGGAGGCAGGGCTCCCAAGCGATGCCGGAGAAGGGCCAAGCAGGGAGAGAGGGAACTCATCGGCTGGGGAAGGAAATCAGCGTAACACCAGGGATAAAGGGGGGCGGATGGGGGAATCGGAGAGGGGGCTCCAGGACTCTTCGCTGGAGACCAGCGGGGAGAGCACAGGTCCTCCGCTACCCACACCCACCCTGCGCAGAAGACTTCCGTGCAGGGAAAGTAGGCGTAGACTTGGCGTCAAATAACTTCTTTGCTGGAAGAAGTTCAAGAAACGCCCACTGACGGATTCTGCTAGCGACTGAACAGCCAGGAAAGGTTTAACCAGGCTACCTAGCCAGGAGTGGCGGCAACTTACGCACGAGCAACCCCATATAACTATTACAGTAAACTTAAAAGTCTATACTTTACCTGGGAGGTGGCACCATTCCACCCTATAGGACTTTCTTCTGAATAGAAATGTAGAGGACTGCATTGTGGCAGAGAAATCCTATTGTGATCATGAGGAGAATCCATGGTGTGGCTCTCACTGTTTCCTATGCCCTCCTGAGTGGAGGTGGAAGCAGGAGCATTAGGAGAAATAAGTATGTGCCAGCTCTAGGAATAAGAGAATCATAGAACTGTAGAGTTGAAAGGGACCACGAGGGTCATCCAGTCCAACCCACTGAAATGCAGGAATCTTTTTGCCCAACGTGGTGCTTGAACCCACAACAACAAAAAGTGGACAAAAATGCCATAAAGACAGCACCAGGCAAGTATCACTGGAGAGGCTATTTCATAGCCGGGGTGCCATAGCTGAGAAGGCTCTATCCCATTCCCCAAACACCCCTCCCAACAAGGTGACTGCCTACAGTGGGGAGCCTCTTGTACCCAACCCTGGAAAATTAGGGATCTAAAATGTGTGGGGAGCCTCTGAAGATATAGGAGGCTTCCTGCTCTAGTTGCCTTCTAACTCATGGAAGGCAACAAAAAAAGGAGGCAGGCAGAACTTGTGCGTTCATTCAAACTCCCTTCCAACGTTGTAACTTGCCCATTTAAAGAACACTGGAACAGAAATCCTATAATAATGCAGTAATGTACAGAGAAAGAAGAAGAAAATGTTTAAGCTTCTGTGATCTCATTTTAACTCTTCCTAGTGTGTTGTCATAGCTGTTATACATTTCTATGCACTTAGTACAATTTCCCCAATTGTTAGGATTTATTTTTTTATCTTGGGAGTTCCCTTCTCTGCTCCTTTTCACACCAAGCTGCTTCTTTCTTCCTTTTAGATTCTTGAATGCTTCTTGATTAAAGTACTTCATACTCATGCAATACTTGTGACTAATTAGGACACTGATCTCATGCTTGTCATCATTTATGAAAGTGAATAAGCCCCTTTCTAACAAATTATTATTTGAGCTGGCATGGCAAAGTGAATGACAACCAGAGAGAGAGAGAGAGAGGGATGGGTGGGTGGGTGGTTTTTTGTTTTGTTTTTTTGTCATCTGTGAACAACTCATTTCAAGCCTGCAAGTTGCTGTACGATTCCCCCCGCCAAAGAGGGAGAAAAATAACAATTCTTCAAATAGCAAGCTTATACTAATGTTGCACGGATATGTCAGTCTCTTTCAGTGCAGCAAAAGACACAAAATCAGACTTTGGCTTAAAATATCAGTCTCTTTATGACTGCATTTGTCAGGCTGCCTGAACATAAGAGACACACAATTCATGCATTCAGATGGAAAATATGCTGGCTAAAATTGAAGAATTGGCTTTGGAAACATGGCATCATATGCTAGAAGCAGATTGGCAGATGGTCATTTCTTCCAGTTGCTTCTCGTTCCCATTTCATGTCATGTCTAGTCAATAACATCCCCCTCCCACTCTCTAAAAAAAGACATAGCATTAGAGACATTTTAGAATGTCTCCTTTTTTAGATTGTAAGTTAGCACAAGACATACAAAGTAGCAAAAACTATATAAAATTAGGCCATCATTTACTGATGTAGGACTTTCAAGACTTCCTTCAAGGGATTCTTTCCACAATGAACTTTCCCATGCTGACATCTAATGCACAATGGGCAGTGGTGTGGTTTTTTGTTTTGGTAGGCAGGAATAGTCGTGCATGTGACCTGTAGTGCAGGAAGGGGAAATAGTAGGCCAAGGGGCTGAATACAACCCTCTGGGTGACTTTACTTAGCCCTTGGGAGTCTCCTGAGACACATTTATTTTTCCAGGCTGGATCCCTCAGTAATCCTGCTCTGTGGCCTTCTCAAGTGTTTTTGTCTGGTTAGAATACATCATTGAACTCTGATAATGCCCCTTGCAGGCTCAGCCATCGTGAGCTCTGCCACCCATTGAATGCCATGTATAAAGACCTCAGTACCACTTGTTTTGGTTCAGTCAGGCCACAACTTTATTGACTACAGGTGTAAGTGTGTCTGACTGATGCATTGGTTATCTCCTGCATCAAGCAGCCTATTGGAAGGTTTTCCTGGGGTCGAGGACATGATGTCTCCCACCAGCCATTGGGCGTCCTCTGAGGGCTACATCAATGGCAGCAGGGGCGTGCCTCAACTGCCATGCCATGGACAAGGTGATCAGACTTGCTGGGTGGAGGGGAGTGTGTGGACAGGATGCAGCCTACCACTGCTTTTTCCTCTGGTATGTGGCTCTGGAATGTTGCTGAGAAGGGGTTGCCTTTGACCTGAAAGAGGTTCTTCACTCCAATTGTAGTGGTAGAGCCTCACAAGAACTAGACCTTTATAAGTTTACCTTGCAATGTGTTCATCGCAACTGGTAGCTTCTGAAAGCAAAAGTATTTTTGTCCACGTATAAATGATACACCGATAACAGCATTGGGTTTTAAGGGAAATAATACTCCCATATAATTGAACTGTCAGGGGAATTTGATATTTTGATCTATTTCTGTCTATAAAACTCAATGAATAATAAAAAACCCCAACTCTTGCAAATGTAAACACTGAAGAGAATTCTGTTATAACAATTATTTGATGAAACTCTTTTGGTCTCCCAAATACCACACGTTGAAGCTAATCCCAGTAAGCTGCAATAATCTTTCAGTGTTTGCTCTGAGCCCATCAGCTCAGAATTTTGACAATCAGTCCAACTTCATTTCTCAATTTAATGGCTTAGAAGGTTATTCGGGTTATTCAGGCAGTGATATGCTGGAAGTTTTCGCATATAGTCATAATGTCTGTACCCACATGGATTACCAGTACTGGGTAATACAGAACTCAGTGAGTTTAGGGCACTTTTCGCTGGGAAACAATGGAAACGTGCCACCGGAAGAGCTGTAACTTAGTGGTAGAGCATCACCTTTGCAGGCAAAAGTTCTCATGGCATCTTCCCTGGCATCTCCAAGTAGGACTGGGAATGTCCCCAGCATGAAACTCCAGAGAGCAGCTGCCAGTCAGTGTCGACGATACTGACCTACCGGTATATGTATTCATGGTCTGCATCAGAATATAACAGGTTTCTATGTTCCTGTTTACAGAGCTGCAGTCCTGGATCACGCAACCATAGTGATTTGAATTGAATACCCCTTCTGCTATAGATAATCGGTCTTGTGCTCAGCTCAGATGTCTCTCTAATAGCTACAACCCTAACTCATTGACACAGTTGGATTTGCTTCTGAGTAAACATCCACAGGACTGTGCTGCTAGGTAGCCAAGATCTGGAAAGAGCTGTTATGGTATCTGAAATGACTTGTTACTTTTTTTTCTCATGCAAAAAGAGCTCTCATAAAGCACCTCTGAGTTGCTTTAGCTGCAAGATGTAGACTAATGTTACATTGCAACATTATTTTTGCCCATCCAGTGTAAAATGTTTCCCATTGTCAGACGCAGGAAAACACCCCCCACGCCAGGTCTTCTTTAAAATGCAACAAAATAACCAGTAATGACAAATGTGTTTCACAAAAATTCCACAATCCCATAGGTACAGCAGATTTCCTGGGCATTGATTAATATTGGGTCTAGATGATAAATGAGATCTCCTGCTACTTCACAATTGCTAGTGGAAAGGAAGAAATTTCTATTCATGGATCAAAGCTGCAAAATTATAGAGCATGAAAGGACCTGGGTTAACTAATCCAGTCCCTTGTGCCGTGCAGATTCACCGGAACTAAATCATCCCAGACAGAAGTTCACCTGGGCTCTGCTACAAAACCTCCAGAGAAGGATATTCTTCACAATATTAGTGTGTTTTTGTTTTAAAAAATAAACATTCTGCCAGAATGCATATTTGATTGCTTCCTTAGTCCACACCATAATGGGGAAACAAAAAGCCTCTTCTGTGGGGCAATCACAGGGGTATTGACCTGTAATATTGGGGCCCATGCACCGAGATATGATGAAACTGCATCGACAATACTGGGGAATGCAGCTCCAATAATTGTTTTGCTTCCTTCTTCCTCTTATTTTTGAAAAATCTTAAACATGCATGCATGTGCTCAGTCATCATGCAAAGTTTGCTCTTAGGCCTCCATGCTCTGTTGGAGATTATACGTGGAGAATGCACCAAATTAGCAAAATATCAAAGTATGGTTTCTAAAGGCACTGGACCCAATCATATCTGAAGCAATTTGCGAGGCTCCTGTACATTGAAATTTGTTGGATTGTCCCCCCCCCCCCATCCTCCGCTTGGCCACAACAAGGCTATCACACTGAATTGCTTATAATTCATTCTTCTGGGAGGCATCAAATAAATAGGCTGTTTAATAATATTGTTGCAGAGTATATTTTTGAGGCACGCATGGCTCAAAGGCAATCGCTTCAGTCACTTTGAAGGAAACTTCATTTCTTCCCTGAGGAGGCTTAAGTATCATCTTTCAACATTGCCTCCGTCTGATGTGGGACGAGAGAAAGTCCCTTGATTCCTATGGCATCTTTGAAGTGTGGCTACGGCATAGCTTACAGGAGAAACAAATCAATGTTGGTAAACTAATGAATTATTTCCTACTTTAGCACCAAAAACCTGCAGGGACACGAAAGGAGACCACAGACTGAAGCGACTAAGTCTGGTGGGTAAAGTGTAGCATCCAATTGGCTGATATTGTTGTACCATGGTAGTTTTGTCCTGTGGATTTCAGAGCTAGGCTGCAATCCTAGACACACGTACTGGGGAGTAAAGCTTATTGAATTCAGTGGGATTTACTTCTGTTTTTTATATATATAATAATATTTTATTAGATTTTACAAAAGATTAACAACCAGCAAAAATCAACAAAAATCACTAAAACAACAAACATCAAAAATACAAACAAAACAGAAACAGTACTTTGCAATGAGTATTCTTGCTGCTGCTGTAGCATACATAAAGAATGTTCTATCTTTCTTTGGCACCAATTGGCCGACAATGCCCAGGAGAAAGGCCTCTGGTTTCTTAAGAAAGGTATATTTAAATACCTTTTTCAGTTCATTATAAATCATTTCCCAGAAAGCCTTAACCTTTGGGCACGTCCACCAAAGGTGAAAGAATGTTCCCTCAGTTTCTTTACATTTCCAACATTTATTCTCGGGCAAGTGGTAAATTTTTGCAAGCTTGACTGGCGTCATGTACCACCTGTAAATCATTTTCATAATATTTTCTCTTAAGGCATTACATGCCGTAAATTTCATACCGGTGGTCCACAACCATTCCCAGTCAGCAAACATAATATTATGACCAATATCTTGTGCCCATTTTATCATAGCAGATTTGACCGTTTCATCCTCAGTATTCCATTTCAACAGCAGATTGTACATTCTTGACAATATCTTAGCACTGGGATATACAATTCTGTTTCCAACTTTGATTTTTCCACCTGGAAGCCATTTTTCCTGTCTGAGTTATAGGCCTCTCTTACTTGAAAGTAATGTAACCAATCCTGCACCTTATCTTTAAGTTTCTCATAGCTCTGCAATTTCAATTTATCCCCCTCCTGCTCCAAAATTTCCCAATATTTTGGCCAATTCGATCCCATATTTAATTTTTTCAAGGCCTTTGCTTCCATGGGTGAAAGCCACCTTGGGGTTTTGTTCAGTGGGATTTACTTCTGAGAAGACACACATGAGACTGTGTTGTGAGAACATCAGCGAACATCAGTGCACTGCTTGCTGCTGTCTTGGACTGCACAGTAAAGTATTCAGCAGATGTGCTGCACATTCACAGTTGTGTGTTGGACCAGTCTCCTCCTCCTTGTCCCTCTTCATTGTCTCCCACCACCAATTCCTAGGCTCTGAGCCTTCTTCCTTTAGGGGTTCCCCAGCAGGGCTTCTGTGACATATTCTGTGGGCCCATGACTACTGAAATGATTTCAAGGGAACACAAGGCAGCAACAGGGGAATGAATGCTGAAAAAGGCCCTTTCTGATTGCAAAAAATTAGTTGCAGTTCTTAGGATCCAGACCTACGTACAGTGGTACTTTGGTTCTCAAACTTAATGCATTCCAGACATCTGTTCCAAAACCAAAGCGTTCCAAAACCAAGGCATGCTTTCCCATAGAAAGTAATGCAAAACAGATTAATCCGTTCCAGACTTTTACAAACAACCCATAAAACAGCAATTTAACATGAATTTTACTATCTAACGAGACCATTGATCCATAAAATGAAAGCAATAATCAATGTACTGTACTATAAAATAAATAAGACAGTATTGTAGATGATAAAAATTAAAATTTATTTTTTCTTCTTCCCTGCACTGATGATAGTCATTGTTTGGATGGGGGGCTTTTACTTTTATCTATTTCTACAGTCACACAATCAGTCAGTCAGTCAGTCAGTCAGTCAATCAATCAGTAGCTGAACTGGGTTCCACACAGTCACAAAAACAAATTAATCAAAAAAGCCTCAAAAACAAAAAAATAGCAAAAACAAAAGCGCCAAGCTTAATCCGTTCTGTAAGTCTGAAATGTTCAAAAACCAAGCCGCATCAGATGTTTGGCTTCCGAAAATTGTTCAAAAACCAGAACGCTTACTTCCGGGTTTTTGGAGTTTGAGAACCAAAGCATTTGAGAACAAAGGTACCACTTTATATGGAGAAGCAACCAAAGGCTTATGACTCTTACACAACAACTGCTCTTTCTTAACACCTCTGCAGGACTGATTCTGCAGCAAGGCAACAAACAAATGCTGGGCTGCCCAGGAGCTGTAATTTATTTCTTAAAATAGCAGTACATGCACATTGCCTTGCCTGTAATTGAAAACCCCAGTGACAAAAGACACACACAGACTGCTATGCAACAACAAGTATTATTGGAAAGCGCAACATGTGAGCATCCAGAGATGCAAATTGAGAACACCCAAAAGGAAAGAATAGGGAAGGCTTTGTGAGCTTTGTGAGAGCTAGACAAGATTCGGAAAGTACCTTATGCCATTATTTGTGGATTGGCCTACTAACAGAGCCATGCTGTTGTTAGCAGCCCCAATAAAACGATTTCCCCCCATAACTGGGCTGTAGTGTAGCAGAGAACACAAGATGGCTTTGCTTCTGAAACCACAGTGTACTTCTGTCTTATTATATAATGTTTGGAAGCCTGATGCAATGCTGAGCCAAGCCATCATGAATTAATGTCATTCTGGAGAACTCTAGTGAGCATTAAGTTTATAATATAGAGACTTTAACTTCAGTGTTAATTGCATGTTATTAATTCACACTGTGTTGACAAGACAGAATCATTGCGATTGAATACATGTTGTCCTTCCCTTTGACACACTTGTATTGCTAATTGACCTGCCCACATTGATTATATTATGCAGCACTAGGAGATGGCATTATTCCACCCCCAACCAGAACATCACACCTGCCAACTTTGCTCCCCTCTTTGTCTCTTTAGGGAATGACATAAAGGTGAAGCTAGAAGGGACTTGCCTAATTTTAATGACCTCCAGTCAAATTTCATTCCAAAAGATCTATCCACAAGCAGTCATCTGAGCATATTGAAAGTCCTACTCAGCTGGGTTCTAAGCTTTCCAAATTGCCAGATTGTTTCCATGCCAGTTAATTGGGATCATGCTATGCTGCAGCTCATAGCTGCTCTTATTCCTGTTTACTTATTTTTGGTAGGTCATTGTATGTTGAAAACAGGCAGGTTAGGACCTTACTAGCGCATCTCCAATGGCTGGTTCACACATGCACGTTCATCAGTTGATGACCACATGACCAAGTGATAACTTACATGTAGGATACCACAGAGCAAATAGCATGGATTAAAATCCCACAGACATTGCTTTCATATCACTGCACATCACTAAAAACTTTTTTTTTGTTTAGGCACACCTACCCATGGATTTCCTTTTATTCTGTACGTTTGCTTTTAAAACTGTTGAATGTTTTACTATTTCTATTGTTTTTAAAATCCGTTTTTCTTGCCACTTTTGATAAATATTTTATTCATTCCATTTTATGAAAGCTGTTTAGAGATTTTTTTTTTGATGCAGTGGAATATAAATCTTGCTTAGCAAATAATATAAATAATTATTTAAATCTAATTAGTTTCCTGAGAGAGCAGCTTACATATTTGATGGTAAGTAATCTTTTTAAAAAACAAACAAGCAAGCAAGCAAAACAGGATTTATATACCATTTAATTATCAAAACCTCCACATGGCTTACCTAAAATATAAATTAAAATAACCAATAAAATCCTATGTTAAAAATAAGCTGAGAGATATATTAAAAATATGTTATATTTACATGTCTGGGCAGGTTTGCCTAAACTAGAAAGTTTTCAGTAGATGCCAAAAAGAGTACAGCAAAGGCACATACCTAATCTATTCCCCTGGAGGGAATTCTTATTTGCTACAGGTGAATTTGCAAATGGCTGTTTTGCTAGCCTGATTAAAATAAACTTCTGGTCAGCTGAACACTGAAGGCACTAGAAACACTACATATGGGTTCACAAAACTTGTCTAACATTCAGAATCGCAAGTTTGTGGCAGTTTGTACCCAAATGGCAAAATGGATTCATTTATGGGAAGAACAGAAAGTCTGGGGAACAGTCTGGCAATCCTGCAGTCCCAGTTGCACACAGGAAAGCCATAAAGTTTTTAAAACCTAAGGGTAGCCGTAAAACTAGACAGCATAGCTCATCAAATCTGCAAGGTTACACTTCCTTTAAACTGCTGTCAGACATCATCATCATCATCATCATCATATTTTATTTACATCCTGCTCATCAGGCTGAGTTTCCCCAGCCACTCTGGGCGGCTCCCAATAGAATATTAAAAACACAATAAATACACCAAACATTAAAAACATCCCTAAAGAGGGCTGCCTTCAGATGTTTTCTAAAAGTCAGGTAGTTGTTTATTTCCTTGACATCTGATGGGAGGGCGTTTTATAGGGAGGGCGCCAGTACCAAGAAGGCCCTTTGGAACAAGTCTGATACAACTTTGGGGAGAGTACATTAGATCTGGATTTAGTGATGTCACTGAACTAAGATATTTATTAGGCTACAAAGCATGCTAAACAATTGTAATTTCAAACGCCTGCCAACATTCCCAAAGGAAGACCAGCTTAATCTTGTACAGATCAGATTCCCAAAGGAAGGCCAGCTTAATCTTGTACAGACTGATGGTGCTACATTGGTATAAGCCTGCCCTAGACATGTTGTGTACATTGCTACCCCATATCAGAACTGGCAGTGGATAAAGTCCCATTCATAAGATGAACAAGTGCAGAGCAAATTTAGCTGAATACTGTATTTTGGGGTTCAAGCAAATGAAGTAGATTAAAAAAGAAGTAGCTGTTTAATAAGGAGTTCTTTGACTATGTTAATTAAAGTTACAAAGTACGTAAAAGAAGAAGAAACCAAATTCCTAATGCACTCTGTTAAATCATGTTGCATAAAAGCATAGTTCCTTGAAAGGCATCCATCAAATAACAAATTCAGAATTTTGTTGTAAATCATTACTCAGGAAAAAACAGGTTCCTTGAAAAGTCATTCATTAAATCAAGCCACAAGCACACATTTTTGAGTACAACAAACTGAATTAGCAGATAACTTTATTAAATAAATATGAGTTTAAATATGAGTTTCTGTGGAGTTAAATAAAAATAACATTAATAATATTAATCATTATGATTAATAGTAATAACCTTCTTGTCACTCTAGGAAATGATTAGAGTGGTGAACTCTTATGTGTTATGTTATGTGTGGTAAGTCTTTTTTCAAATCTTGCTTTCTTTTCACATTTCATGTATTTCTGAGACTTGTATTTTGGGGCTTGCAAATATGTGACTTGGGAGCTGATACTGGTTGCCATAAACACAGAATTATAATCCCTGAATTCTTCTCCAACTTGGATTTTACTCCAAGCTGGAGAATTGCTCTTTTACCTACATTCATCAATATGCCCCCACCCAACTCCCTTTAAAAATAAAGAGACTCACAAAAAGCCCTTGGGAAACCACACTTCCAGTCTGTGGTATTTACTCTTGACACTCTGCCACACTGTGTAACATCACATCAGGTTGTCAGGGATTAGTTGTGATTCCTGCATTGTAGGAAGTTGGACTAGATGACACTTTGGGTCCCTTCCAACTCTACAATTTGATGGTTCTAGGTGGCAGAGAGGTCTTCCTGCCCTCCTACCTATTGCTCAGAACAGTTAAAGTGCCAGCCCATGAAGTAAAATGAGAGCTTCTGGCAAGATTATGTGGGAGAGGAAAAGAATAAATTTGTTGAAGGGAGAGATGAGGACTCATAAGGTTGCAGTTAACTGAATTTACATTGATTCTGAAATAACCCATTTCCTTGATTACTTTGGGCTTATGTAAGCTGAGGTAAGATTCCCCACCGGTTCTTTCTTATAACCTTAACAGAAAGACAGACCTTTGTTCTATGATAGCTGATGCAATTCTATTGTTTCTGGACACACTCTGGTCATCTGCTTGACATTAGGAATAGCCACTCAAATGGCCGAGAAACTGTTCAGATGCAGCTCTCCAGTGGTTATGCTAGAATATAGCTCATTTTGCCTTGACAGTTGGCTACAGTTTGGTGTACGTTTAACTGCCCTATAATTTCGAACACATCTTACTAATTTTGGTCTTTCAGTAATGGTTTGCACCTGTCTTGGGTTTCATTGCCTATTTAAAAATCAATGAACCACAAATACTTGAGGCCTGCTGAAACTAACCATATTTCCTGTGACTTTGAAAAACTATTGATCCAAATATGCTCCCCAGTAACTGCATGTCAAGTCTTTATAGCAAGGTTAATTCACTTTATAGCCTTCTTAACACAGGAGGGTTTATGCTTTATTACATATCCAGTACTCCAGATAGGATGCAATGAATTTTAAAGTATCCACAGTGCAAGGCAGATCCAGTTTGTTAACCAAGCTCAGCATTTCCCATCCAACCTTCTTAAAAAGATTTTTTTTATTTATTTCAAATGGGAACACAAAAACAGAAGCTTGCACTTATTTTTGTTTGCATTTAAAAAGGGCAGAGAGTCACCAGAAAAGGTCAAATGCTATTTCTGGAGGGTTTCTTTGGTTTTTTTTGCAGGGTCCGTCTGACAAACATGGGACAGAAAAGTATTCATGAAGCAAAATGCCACTGCTTCCGTAAGCCTTGGTGTAAAAATAAAATTCTGAAGTTCTTAATATTAGAGAAAGAATAATGTTCCAAGTCTTACAACTTCTGAACTCCTAAAAGGCAGATTATTGTTATGCAAAGTAGTCTTCCCCCAAAACTTAAGTTTAAAAGTTCCATTGGATATGCTTCTGGTCCCATTGTCAATTTCCTCTAGGGTCTAATTCCTGGCAAAAGGCACATAGGAGTTAGTTAGTGATCTACCCCTGGCTCACCTCATAGTTTCACCTTATGAATTTTCTCAGAAGACTATCGGGAAAAAGCGAGGTCTTTCCAAGGATTCAACCAAGCTTCAGAAGGAAGCCCCTTCCATGCCAGATTTTCCCTTTCCCAAGCAAATTTACCTTAACAATAGTCGAGAGAGTGAGACAAGTGGGTATGTATGAAACAGCTGGCATCGTATAGGCCTCTGGCTTCTGATCTCAGGGACATCCTTAGACACTTGTGTGCATGAAATCTACTTTAATTGACTTGGGATGCACTAGGTCCTAAAATCCCCTTCAACTGCAACCATGTGCATGCTTGGAAGCATCAAAATCTTAACCAGGAGGCTTCTCAGGCTTCTAATGTCCCCTGTTATACCTGTAGATTCCCTGTCCTTTTCAAGGAAGGTTAGTTTGCTTGGGAAATGAGGGGTCTGATGGGAAGGGCTGTCAAGTGGGGGGGCCTAATATAACCTGGGTCTGATCTTGAGAAGGCACTGGAACGTGGGGGCTGTATCCAATGCTAATCCTACCCAGAGACATTGGAGTTAGTAGATATGACTGACTAAGGTTCATTAACCCTGCCCTGGGGTCCCTTTTTCTTAAAGAATTAGTAATTGCTGAAGGGGGCATTGGGGAGTGGGTGAGTTGCAGAGAAAGCCTTGCTCAATCATTTCCACATCTTTCATTTTTCTGCCCCAAATGAGCCCCACAAGCCTGGTGACACCTCACGGTATCCTGGGACGGTGTCAGGGCTCCAGCATCCTAGCAGGGTTCACTTCTGACATTTCTTGTGGGCTACCCTTTAAATCATGCATCCCCTCCCGCCATTTCTTAGTACCGGTGACTGAGCGAATGCCATTTTTATTCAAACCGTTTATATACTGCCTCAATTGAAACAAAACTCTTAAGTGGTAATTTTGTCCAATGCCCATAATACAGCATCCCTCTGGGGCACTGAACTGCTCACCACAATCACAGGTTAATCCCACTGAAGAGCACTAGAATAGGAGGGCGCCCAGTGCTAAGGGCCCCTTTCAAGCCTGAAGTTGGTCCTCTGTTGACTCTGCTTGTTCCCTCATGGAGTTCTAAATGCATGTTTACAAAGGTGTTGAACATGTATCTATTGCACGTCTGCTCCAAATTATCCATCCCCATCCCAGAAAAAACTGTCGTTCTTTTCAAAAAGTTGCTGGGAGAATCATACATTATTACTTTTGTATACACTCTCTAGTGTGGACCTTTGCTACGAAAGGTAAATAAGAGAAAGATGGCTGCTTTATTTGTACAGTGGTACCTTGGGTTAATAACTTAATTCATTCTGGAGGTCCGTTCTTAACCTGAAACTGATCTTAACCTGAGGTACTACTTTAACTAATGGGGCCTCCCGCTGCCACCGCACAATTTCTGTTCTCACCCTGAAGCAAAGTTCTTAACCTGAGGTACTATTTCTGGGTTAGTGGAGTCTGTAACCTGAAGTGTCTGTAACCTGAAGCGTCTGTAACCCAAGGTACCACTGTATTCAGTCAGCGGCTTCAAATATTCATAAGCCTATTATTTACACTGATTAGCCTACTGTGGATCAGAAATAGATAACCAGTATATTGTATCTTAAAGACACATAATGTAGCAGTTGTCATGCTTTATTCTGCTGAAGGATGAACCCCCAGCTTGATACAAAATGAGACCATCTCAAAAGAATTCAGAGTTAATACATACAATCTCGACTCTATTCTGAGCATATCGCCCCAGACACTTTCTCATACCTGGTGCAGGGAAAGTTTATGGATTGGCCTCTATCAAGATCGCATTAAGCCTAGACAAGGAACTATGGAAATTTAAGAAAGGAAGGAACTAGGGGAAAGGAAGGAACAGTGATAATGGCAAGAGGAAGGGCTTACAGTCCTGATTTCTTAAAGAGTTCGGAGGATTTGAATTACAATGGGCTTGGGGATGAAGTGAGATTGTCATCAGAAGCTGCTGTCCAACAACAGGCATAATCATTAATTTCAGCCACACATTGCCATTACTGGAGAATCAAATGTTTAGATATGGCCCTAGAGACGGGCAATCCTTTCAAAGTTGTTGCTTATTCTCAGGTGACAGCAAGAAAACAGAGAAGAAAAATAACTTCACATAGCAATATTTGAACTCCAAACTTTTATGAAAAGAATTTGTTTTGTTGCTAAACACAAATTGGAGTTCCATTACCTGCTGACAACACACAGAGGGAAAAAGTCAAGTCCATGTAGAAATCACCTTGTATACATTAAAACAAAATGCATAAGCTACAATGGCAAATTCTCAGACCTCTCAGCGCTAAAACAAACCATGATCAAGATTACACACATCAACTCCCCATTGATATATAAAGGGGAATTACAAATGATCGCTGATAAACTGTTTCTTGTGGGCTGCAAGAAATATCATGCATAATCCTCCCACTAAGAATGAAACACCACAACAATGCAGCCATCAAAGCCATCACTAAAGCAATCTTCTTCTGACATCTGTTCCATAAATTACTATTAACAACCGATGGGAGGGAGGAACCCCTATATTCTTTCAACATTTTCATGAGCATCACTCCCACATCTCCACACTAGGCACAAGTAGATAGATATTTACCTACTAGCAAACAAAACCCTATCACAGCACTGAAATCTAATGGAAATGAAAATGTGTTTTCACCTCTAATTCTTGAAGAATTATATCTAACAAGGTATGTTTTAAAAACAACAGCACAGATCATAGAATCACAGAGCTGGACCCCTGCAACACTACACAGTCCCCCATCGGATTTGAAACCATACCGGACCCTGCTTAGCTTTTGCAAATGTGCTAGCAGTTTTATTACTCAATTTTGACAAAGCAAAGGTAAGAGTAGAAGAAGTGTGGGGACCACATGTAGTTTGTGTAAGAAATCCCTGCCCATAATTTCTTGCAGGAGAGGGTGCACCTTCCTTCATTCCTAGTTTCCTTTCCCTTGCACAATCACTTAACAATGAGATGAGCTTGAGAGTGCTCACCTTCCACAGAAGGTGGAAGGTGAGCACCCCCCCCCCAAAAAAAAATCATTCAGGCCTTGTGCCACTTTTGTCATCTGCTGCTTGGTAACAGAATGAAGAACAAATGCATTAAACGTTGCCTGGGAAAGATCCAGCTGGTTCAAGGGGCAAAAAGGTCCTTTAGGCACCCGGCAAGATGAGAGGACCATTTCTTGTCCTACGTTTGTTCTGCACATCCATATGCAGAGGATTCACCTTAGAAGTATAGATAGCAATAAAATCACT
Organism: Podarcis gaigeae; assembly: GCF_964106915.1. Classification (NCBI taxonomy): domain Eukaryota; kingdom Metazoa; phylum Chordata; class Lepidosauria; order Squamata; family Lacertidae; genus Podarcis; species Podarcis gaigeae. The sequence continues at coordinate 58,244,275 of NC_139679.1, forward strand.
TACGGAATGCAGTATACAGTTCTTGCAGAGTTAAGTAACCATCGTTGTTGTAATCATCAAATCGGAGAAGATCCTCTGGTGTACAATTTGAGAAAACTTCTTCCAGGTCGTCCCTTTTCATCAGCTGTTGAGATCAGGAAAAGAGGTGGAATCATTAGAATTACTTAACCAAATTTAATTGAATATGCTTTTTATTGCATGGGAAAACTGAACACTGGGATATTGTGGGGTGGGGAAATAGGCCATAAAAGGTACATAAACTTGGTATGTTTAGACAAAAAACACATTTTGTTAGGAATGTTGAGCTTTTCCTGGTGTTTTCCATTATTGCTTGAAGGGTTCTACAGCTATCTTGTATGAGATCAAGTGGTTGGAAGGCAGGAGTCGCCAATAAACCACCAGGAGTCATCAATCACCAATGTGATTGTTTTATGTTGCAAAATTTGTTGCAATATATAGAAATATTATACATCAAAACTAAGCTATACATGGCCATATTACATGCATGTTGTAATAGAAAAGCCAAGTTAATCCCAGCAGCAGCAGCAGCAACAACAACAACAACTGTATCTGAAGAAGTATCTTCAGTATCTGAAGAAGTGTGCATGCACACGAAAGCTCATACCAAGAACTGACTTAGTTGGTCTTTAAGGTGCTACTGGAAGGATTTTTTTTTGTTTTAACAACAACTTTGTATGAAGTAGGCAAAAATGTCTCAAGAGCCAATCAGGAATCATTCAGAAAGTTCCTATTTAACACCTAAACTGGCTAATCCCCTACTTCCAAAAACTTCAGGAGGGCAGAATGCAGCATCAGCCTACATTCAGACCCACATAAATGTATGACAACGCAATACAAGGAAGTCTCATGATACCATTTCAAAGATGGGGTGGCGGCAAACATGAGAATTCAGAGGGCCAAGATCCAAGTCACCAAGGATATGGTCAAAGAGTGCTTCATATTCTTCATGATATCAGATGTGGCTCATTTCACTGGTGACAATGTCAAGTAATAATGCTAAAAATATGACCCTTCATCCACCATGTAAAATAGTCAATAAAAGTGAAATCAACCACAACTTCCAGGGTCTACCTTTTAAAGACAGAAATTTCCCTTTGTCTGCTTTTGTATTGAAAATTGATTAAGTTTTCACAATACTGACAAGCTCCTTTGATTTAATGCCAGGAAAGAAATCACATTAGCAGTTATGAATTTAGCAGATTTATGAATCTGACCCTACAGACGCAGCTTTAAATGAAAATAATATTTCAATTACCATAGCTGTTAATGGGCTTGTATACTCAGAAGTTTATCTGATATTTCACAAGAATAAGGCTGATGTGTGTGTGGTGGATTTCAATCAAATGTTTTTAGTGGCTAAGACTGAATTTGTATCATGAATTAAAAGAACAAAAAATGACCTTCTACTTATTTATTGCTAGGGGCACTTTTCTCTCTGAAAAGAATTATTTGACATTAATTGAAGCAAATAAGTTGGCAATTCTCCAAAGGCTAAATTCCACTTTCCCTTAACTTTCCCTCTTTTTTTTAACCAGTTCAATACTGGGTAGGGAGAAAGATTTGGCAGATGTGTTGCAACAAAAATATGGTCTATATTAAGAACAACGACAGCCTATCCTTCCTTTCAACTAAGTTAACTAAACTAACAGAAGCAATTATCATGTTCCTACATTAATTTTTGATAAATCATTTCCTGTATAATTGTTATGGCTTCTCGTTTAATATCATTGTTATAGCTTCTCATTTATTTATCAGTATACAATATACAAGAGCACTGACAGTGTATACTGACAGTATATATGAAGTATATATGAAAGCCCTGCTACATGCAACAGTTACATGCCAAATTTGACATACATAAGAGAGCCTAGGAAGTGATACATCATATATAACTACATGCCATATGAGAATAACTATGATGTGGAAGTCAAGATGGGCTATGAAAACAAAGCAGTGGCCTCTTGCCAAATCCTCTGCAAACTTGTCTGCAACACTTGGAACATAAGAATATAGGAATCTGTCTTGCCCTGAGTCAGACCATTGCTCCATCTAGCTTGGTATTATCTACAGTGACTGGAAGCATCTCTCCAGGATTTCAGGCAGGGACTTCTCCCAGCCCTACCTGGGGATGCCAGGGATGCCACAATGCAAGGCAGATGCTCTACCACTGAGCTGTGCCCTTTCCCGAACTGGACACAGCAGAAAGAAGGCTGCATTTGCTCTCCTGATCCAAAAGGTTGAGTAAACATGGGTAAACAGCCCATGGGTAAATAGCCTATGAAGATAGTGTCCCTTCCATCTCTTTACTTTCTCTTGTGTGACTTACTGGCTGCCATTTGCTCCTGTAAAATTTTGCACTTTGCAACATCACTGCAGCATATGGGGAAATGGCCAGCCATACCTTCCTCTGGCTTGTCTGGATTCCACTGCCTGGGAACTCATACAAGGGTGTAATGCTTCAGGGACTGAAATATAATAGGTTCCTGAAACAAAGGAGTCCTACCTCCACTTCCCTTCATAAAAACAATAGGTCTCTGTCTCTCTTCCTCCTTAAGCCAGATCATGTTACACTTTAGAAGGACCAAAGAGAGAGCCCTAGATTTACGTAGTTGTGCAGATATGAGCATATTTTATTCTGAGTGAAAGACACTGCAAGTATCACAGAACAGGTATGCCCCATGCCTCAGGGGTGTTCCTGAGTGAATGTCCTTATTTTCCTCCTTACAAACAAATGGTTTCTGTTTACCCCTAAGGAAGAGAAGTAAAGTGCTCACTACACGGCCCAGCTTAATTCAAGGCATATGAGAAGACAGCTCATGTCTATGTGCTCAGGAGCCTTGGCAATATGCAAGCCCTCCCTCCAAACAAATAAATCTGCTAAAATGATGGGAATTCTGCTCGTAAGATAATGAAAACCACTTCTTTCATTCCATTGTAACATGCATCATATATAGTAACTACTCCCAATGCCTGATTACATTTGCATTTCGCTTTGTCAGTGCATCACACACACACACAAAATGACATTTTGCAGTTTTTTTCAAGCCTGAAAAATATCACATTTCTGTTCAACCAATTAGTGCTCATTCATGAATTTAGCAGACATTGGATGTTATATGGTCTTTCCTTCTTTGATCTATCATAACAACTCAGCCAAAGAGGTGATTTCGCAAAACTTCTCATTCAAAACATCTCAACATGCCATGTTATTGTGACAATTAAGTTGTGCAGCTATTTAATCCTTTCAAGGTGGGACTTAAAAGGTAAAGGTAAAGGTACCCCTGCCCGTACGGGCCAGTCTTGACAGACTCTGGGGTTGTGCGCCCATCTCACTCAAGAGGCCAGGGGCCAGCGCTGTCCGGAGACACTTCCGGGTCACGTGGCCAGCGTGACATCGCTGCTCTGGCGAGCCAGAGCCGCACACGGAAACGCCGTTTACCTTCCCGCTGGTAAGCGGTCCCTATTTATCTACTTGCACCCGGAGGTGCTTTCAAACTGCTAGGTTGGCAGGCGCTGGGACCGAGCAGCGGGAGCGCACCCCGCCGCAGGGATTCGAACCGCCGATCTTTCGATCGGCAAGTCCTAGGCACTGAGGCTTTAACCCACAGCGCCACCTGCGTCCCACAAGGTGGGACTTACTAGGAGTATATTCCAGCACATAAACAAACAAAACAGATGGAGAAAGAAATATTGTGTATGGGCTAATCAACATATCAGTTAGGATGCTTATTAGCCAAATCCATTATGTGGTTCCCATCCTCCCCTTTCCTTCCTTAGTTCAGGGAACTCAAGGATGGGGTAATATTTGCCTTTTTCTGGTCTTTTGCAGAAGGTAAAGCAGCATCTTGCTGCCTCCTGAAAACTCTCAAAAAAATATAGCCCATCATCAGTTGATTCCTCCTCGCCCTCAACTTTTAGTGGGAGAGATGGGAAGCAGAGCTCATTCCATTGAAAATTCACTCCTGAAAATTTGCAGAGGAAAAGGAGAGAAACTACCCAGCAAATCTCCTAAGAACATTAGAAGAGCTTGTTGGATCAGGCCAATAGCTCATCTTGCCCAGCCAGATGCCTGTAGGAAACCAACGATCAGAACATGAGAACAAGAGCCTCTCACCACTTGTGGTTTTCTGCAACTGTGTCATCTTAAAAGAACAAATGGAATCCTCCTTAATGAGGGTCCTGGTTGCGCGCGGGCCCCTAAGGCACCCCTGCTAGGAGAGTTGTTGCTGGGCCTTAACCGTTGGGCCCCAGGATCGCACCAGGCTGTTTGGGCCAATTGGGGCAGTTGGCACGATTCCTGGGGCCTACAAAAGGGGCAGTGCGCCGTAACTGAGGGCACTTGCTTTGCGCTTCCAAACACCCACCCTCCCTCCCTAATTTTAGGCGGTGCTGCTTTGGCCTTGCTTTGGATTGGGTCGCCTGCTTTGGAGCAGGGGCTGGGTAGGATTTTTTCCCCATTTGGCAGATTGGCTGTAGCCACTTGGTTTTTGCCTACCCCCTTAGCAATCGTCACAACTTTGTAAGGTTTGGCGGTTAGGCATTGGCTTATTGAAGTATGTGGGAGGGGAGGTGTGGCCATCACTTGCCCCTCCATGAATAAGGGTATTCCAGTAAAGGAATCTGGGGGTCCTGGATCTCGTCCGAAGTCCGCTTGAGGGGCTAGGGCCATGCCAGGACCACAGGAACCCCGGGGTAAGCTTCGGTTGGTCTTCATTGATGTTGCTCCCTTGTTTGGTGTTTACCCTTTCAGATTTCCAGCCAGAGAGGCAGGAGTCAGTTATAGTCTGTTTCCAATGCCTAAACCAATACCACTCACTTTGCTGTAATCAATAAAGTTGTGGCCTAAATTTTGCCCAATGACTTAAACTAAAAATTACGTGTCAGTGTGAAGTTATTTTCAGGGGAAGGGCTTGGGGGCCTCAAAGCACAAATGAACATGCTGGATGAGATCAAGGGTCCATCCTTTTTCCTGGTTAGCTGGATCTTTCTCAAAAATGCATAATCAGGACATGATGGGAACAACCTTCCACAACATGATGATAAAGACAATATCACTTTGTGTGTGTGTGTCTCACCACCATATATCTAAATTGATCAATTGTCAATCAACACTTCTGCCGCTACAAAAGGATATTGTACGTGTGGGACAGAAACTGTTGTTAATGAAATTTTTAGTATTAGAGCATCTCAGAGGAAGGAGGGAGAATCTATGCTGATTTTCATATTTAAATATTTTTCAATGCAAATAAAATCTGATATCTGTCAGCGAGCAGGGCATGTTTAAAAAAGATGATTGCAGACGCAAACCTATATTTGCCAGAGAGCTAAGGAAGAGAGAAAAAAGTGGCATAGAAAATTCTTATTTTGCAAAATATCCTTAACAATATAAAATAATGCCACCGCTTCCTGAGGCAGATGGGAGAAAAGTCAGCTACGGCAAGATATTTCATAGTCTAATTTTCAGCAGAGTTTTACAAACAGCTAGTCTCTTGAGGATTCCACTGTGGTTACACTCAATTTACACTTTGAATGGGAAATGCAGTCCACTTCATAATTTGATTTTCATTGAACAACAAACCCACCTGAGCCAATTCAGAGCTGCTGAGGTGCCCATCACCATTTATATCCAAGTGGTTAAACATATCTTCAACTAAGAAGCGCTTCTGGATTCTCTCATCTCCTGGGTGATTTTGCTGCCTCTGCCGGTGAGATTGAAGGTCCAGCAGGATACCCTTCAGTTGACGGTAGTCTGCCATTGTACACATATCACCTGAAAGATAAAATATGATTATGTGACTGCATGCCTCTCCCTGCTTGATCTGCTAAAAGACTGCACTTCTACAGAGCCAGAAAAGGTGCTGCCCAAAGGGAGATGCCCTGCACCTACTGAGGTTTTCAAAAGCAATACTTTAAGATGATCCTAATGAGATGCCCTTTCATAAAGACAAGGTTTTTTCCCTCCCTAAATCCTACCTCCAAGGAACTTCATCAGTATCTCACTTTACAGATTATATGGCTTCACTCGGCAGACAACCGTGTAAAATGTAATATCTGCTGAATGCATTAAATGTCCTCTAGATGCTTTTTTAAAAGTATCCTTATTTGCCCCCACATAGTCGCAGTTTATGCACCGCTGCGTTTCCACAGTGCAGTCCGGTTTTTCTAATATATAAGGAGAAGATTAGAGTGGCTTTGAAGTGGTGATCATAACTAACTGAGGCTCAAGGCGTGAACTGCTGATTATCAGGCGGAGGTGCTGCGGTATCATTTGCACACTGTAAATATGCCATTTACAAGCTGAAACTCAAATTACCAAACTCGAAAACCATTAGTTCTGCGGCTGTGTTATATTACAAAAGTTTCAAAAGCTTTTTTAAAAAAACAACAACACACAAATAAATAAAAATAAAAGAAACTAGGGGCTTGTGGTACCAGGACCCACATGACTTAACCCTCCCCTGTGCTGTTTTCAAGCTCTGACCCATTTGACACAACATCACATAATAGAATACTCTGTGCACTCTTCTTTGACTGCATCTCAGGAGGATGTACTTGGTAACATCTGCAAAAAGAACTCCCTACTGTAGAAGGGAGCACAACCCGCTTAATCAAAGACTTGAACTCAGCTGGCCAGGTACATAGCACTGTAAAGCAAAGAGGATGGAGGGCAGACGTTTCCCTCGGATATAAGATATCCTGATTTCCATGGGACTGACTTCCTGATAATGAGTTCAAGATTAGGATGATAGGATATGAAACCAAAATGGGACTTCTGCTGGTTTGCCGCTGCTATTTTCCCCTTTCTGTCAGTAGAGGTTGGGACAGGGACCAGTGAAGTGTGTAGGGGACCACTAATGTTCAGAATAAAAAGATCCCATAAGTAAGTCTGACTGGGGAAACAGTGGACAGAAATGGAGTAACATTGAAGCAGAGTATGTATTAGTGGAGGAGCCAACATTTTGTTACAACCAGAGGCGTAGGAAGGGGGGTGCGGGGGGCGCAGACCAGACCAGGTGTCATCGCTGAGGGGGGTGACGACTCCCAAGCACTACCCCGAGCTGTTGATGTGGGGCGTGACAAAAAAAATTTCACACTGGGTACCACCTGACCTTGCTACGCCTCTGGGTACAATTGTATCCTCAAGAATGACTATGTTCTAAAGAGTGTTTTTATGTGCATTTTGTTGAACACATTTAGAAACCTCCCTGGTAAAACAGAGTTTCTGGTTGTGGGAAGGTTTCTAAGACTGCTAAACAGAACGTGCTCCTAAACTCTCTATACTTTTCACATGAAATGCATGAAGGTCCCAAAAAAGATTCTGCATGCCTGTGGGGACGCTGGGAGGCAGATCGTTTTAGCTCTTGTGTCTTTGGGTGAATTGTGCTTTAATGGAAACTCAAATCATGGGAGAAGGAGAACACCAAGAGAACAGAAACTCTTCCTTCTAAAACCCCACTCCCACAATAAGTAGAGCTGCACACTGTAATTGGTATATTAATCAACTAAGGCTTTAGGCAATTAATCAAAGGATGCCACTTTTAATCAGTAAGTGCAGATTTTCATCAGTGGGGCTGTGAGTTAATAGCACAGTTGTTATGTAACCATTTTAGCTCTGGTTTATCTATTTGATAAGAATGGGGGGAGATACTAAAAGTGGCCTTTCCCTTTGCCCATCAGCACTGGATTTTGTTTATGGGGTTGTAAATTATTATACACTTCCTTCACTGTCTTAGTATACATTGTGGTGATGGGCAATTCAGCAAATGTAATTTAATCAATGTAAATTTAATTGACTAATGAACACAGTAATTGGTGACATGCCATTTAATTAATCAAAAAAACATTATTTAGGCTGCAGTCCTAAGCACCCTTACTAGGCAGCAAGGCCTACAGATTTCAAAGAATGGCAATGTTTTGGTTTGTACAGGCAGTACGTCCGATATGTGTTCGTTTGAGCACATGAACATCTCACCAAACCCGGAAGTGACCTGAAAATATCACAAATAAGGGGTGGAATGGGCTGGGGTGGTGCAGAGTGGGGGTGGAACAGGATGTTTGCAGGGTTTTTTAATGGTGTTTCAAATATATATGATTTCACTTAAATGTGTGGTAGCATGGAATGTAACCCCCACGTAAATCTGGAGTTGCCCGTATATTGTTTTGGGAAGTGTGAATTGAGTAGCTTCACTTTTAACTGTGAACTGAACCAAATTCATCTCCCACCTCCAGTAGGCATAGCATGATCCCACCCAAGCATAGCATAAGACCTGTCTACCTTCTATTATATGAATCTGTCCAATAACGCCTCCAGAGAGAAGCTCATCTGGATCCATTTTCGATCTCTTCCCAGTGCAAAAGTGACTAGAAATTTTATTTGCCCAGTTTTTCCTGTATCTTGTATATCTGGTTTTAGCAGTTGTTTTATAAATAGTCTGGCTTTCATTGATTTCCATGCTTTGTATTGTTTCTATTGCTGTATTTTCTTTTGCTGTTTTACTCTGTGTGTATTGTAGCTTGCACTGAAAGTTTATGCTGCAGCATAGCTGGCAATTTAGTCAATACATAGTGTGGGATTCAACTAAGCTGTTGCATGCATGGAACAAGGTCCATTTGCACAACATGACTTTCTCCTTGCCCTATGCATCTCCGGTGTCCCTTAAATCTGCTTTGGGGAGTTGGAGGAACCCTCTGAACAAAATTAGGTGGTCACATAGAGAGGACCTCGTTCCCCATGTGCATACCATACTCAGCACTACATTGAATTTTACCCATGCACTTGTATTCCACTGAGTCCTACTCAAGGAAAACCCACTAGAATTAAAGTACCTAAGTTTGTCATGTGCATTAATTTCAATGGGTCTATTCTATGTATTCAGTGGCCAGGAGTGCCTTCCATCAGATTCGGCTGCTGGCCCAGCTACACCCCCATCTGGACAGGGATTGCCTAACTACTGTTGTCTATACTCTGGGAAGCTCAAGGTTAGATTACTGAAATGCATTATACGTAGGGCTGCCTCTGAAGACAGTTCAGAAACTTCACCTAGTGCAGAATTCAGTGGCCAGGCAGTATGGTTTGAGCATATTACACAGATCTTGGTCCGACTGCACTGGCTACCAATTAGTTTCTGGGCCCAATTCAAAGTGCTGGTTTTGACCTATAAAGCATTAAATGGCTCAGGACCACAATACCTCAAGGACCGCCTCTTTCCATATGAGCCTACCCGGACCCTGAGATCATCTTCTGAGGCCCTTCTTTGTGTGCCTCCTTCTCGAGAGGTCTGGAGGGTGGCAACATGAGAATGGGCCTTCTTTGCAGTGGCTCCCCATGTGTGGAATGCTCTCTCTGGGGAAGTTCACCTGATGCCTTAATTATACACCTTTAGGCACCAGGCAAAAACGTTCCTTTTTAACCAGGCCTTTGGTTGATCTGATTTACATCCTATGCCCTTTTAAAATGTGTTTTTTTGTAGGGGAGGGGGGCTATTGGGTTGTTGTTTTTATTTTTATTATGTATTTTGTGGTTTTATATCTTGATTTTATTCTGTGAACTGCCCTGAGGCCCCCAGGTATAGGGCAGTATGTAAATAATAATAATAATAAAATAATAATAATAATAATAATAACAATAATGAATAATATTGGCTATAACTCTTAATGTACATATAAATATCTCAAACATAAGACGGTGGTGTCTTCCTCACCTAAAGAGAGTGTAGTCCCCATATTTAAAACGACATTGAAAAAGGATTCAAATGACCGGTTATCAGAGCTAGCACTTGATAAGCTACTCATGTTTCAGTTTGTCTTTTATGAATAGGTGTCTCTTTTTATATGAATGGCTAATCACAGGGAGCATTTCTACTCAGCCAATTTATCCTTTAATATCATCCTGTGAGACGCATGGCTACCCCTCCGCCTGCATAGATAAAAATCACTGCTTGACACCTCTAGCACATCAGGGCATCACTAAGTCCTATTCAGGCATCCCCCCCCCTCCAGCCACAAATAAAAGCACATAAGGAAAGGGGAGGGGGTAGGCTGGCAATCTCTGCCCCTTCAGCGTTGAAGGGTAGCTTACCTCAGGTTATTTAGGGCTTTATAACTAAAACTTTAAATCTGACCCAGCCCCATATTGGCAGCCATTGCAACTCCTTTAATGGTGCTATAATGTGTACATACTGTAGCAAGATGTCCTACTCAGCAACCTAGCTGCCCCATCCTGTACTGGCTGCAGCAACTTCTGTACTCATGAAGGCTCCTTGCACAACTCAGAACTCACAGTTTAGAAGCTGCCTTAGTTGGTACACCAGCTATGACCATTCCTGGTCCAGGTCAGCTTCAGCTCTGAGGTTCATGCATTGGTAACTTGAAGACTAGACTGCTGTAATGCTCTCTATGTGGGGCTGCCATTAAGGTTGGTCCAGAAGCTGCACAGGTTTCTGGTAGACGGGCTCAGTAAGAATACCAACAATCTAGCATTTATTCCTGTCCCTACTTTTGCCTCAGGTTTGCTATCAGATATTGTGTTTAATAAGTATCATTGCATTTAATACATCAAGCAGAGAGAGAGAGAGAGAGAGAGAGAGAGAGAGAGAGAGAGAGAGAGAGAGAAAAATTACATATGCATAAGAATCAGAACAAAAGAGAAAAAGAAATGGGTTGGATCCAGAGTGCCTTTTGAGGGAAGGGGAGGGCTGCGATCCAGTGGATATGCCTGCTGGAGGAGGAAGAAGGGTGATCTTCAACAAAGCCCATTTTTGCCTGCCATGCCACCACCCGCTCTGTTTCAAATAGGGGTGGGAGTTGGTGGGATTTGATTCAGTTCACATTGAAAGGCAAACCTACCTAATTCACGCACTTTCCAAAATAATGCATGAACTGAATATCCTTTAAAATCTGCACTTCTCTGGCTTTTGCAGCGCAGTTCTCCAGACACGAAAGTGTGTGCATAAAATGCATGCATTTGTGAAAATAACGAATAAAAACATTATATATGGGGAACTGGTTTTGCAAAGGAGGATTTTGCACTAAAATGCAGATGAATTTCCCTGAGGACTTTTTTAAACAAACAAACCAACAAACCAACCAACCAACCCACAAATAGTTATAGAATGCAGAAAACTGCAGATTGGAAAAAATGAAAAACAGAAAACAAAACTGAGAGATTTGGCCACCCCTGATGCCTCTGTGTTCTCTTCCAATGCTGCAAGGGAGTTTCTGCATCTTCAGCAGGCAACCTTCTAGGAGAGGAAAGGAGCATTTGTGATGGAGGATTTCCTTCTGTGTGGGTGATGCAAATTCTAAGAAGTAGACTAGCCTTCCTGGCACCACTTTCTTCAAAAGCTTTACCCAAACTCCTGAAAGTGGCTTCCCTTCCTGCACTGTTCAACTGGGTGGCTTTTTTAAAAAAAAAATAATCCTGTAACTCCCTCACCTTCTCCACAAAAGGGTTCTTAAAATCCTATTTGAGATGTTTGTATAGGGCTTAGCAAGGGCAGTGGCTACTCTCTCCTTATGATTTCCCTTTACCCTCTTGCTGCTGTCAATGACACTTGTAATCTTCTTACGCTGTGCTTGGAATCCACTAGCTTTGTCTACTAAATACTCTCACTTCTTAGGTTTTATTCGGCAGCACCAGTGGCTCATACAAATGTGTCCCCTTTCCGGCACTATAACTGTTGCTGCTAAGACAGACAAAATAATGAAACGCCATTTTTTTTATAAAAAAAAATGTGCTCTCAGAAATGTGTTCTTTCCTCTGCTTTGTTAAGTGCCCTCCAGCAGTTTCCTTTCCTTCACAACAGGAATTCATTATTAGCAATTTATCTCATTTCAGAATATCCTCATTGGTGAGTCTTTTTAATAGGTAGCTCACAGCTGGGTTGCCTTGTTAGCAACTCCCAAGGACTCCTGATTCTTTCATAAATTGAACCTATATTCTATGTGCTACATTAGCTGGTTTTATGTCTTTTGAGGTACACCTTTGAGTTTGACCACCTGGTGTCCAAACCAGAAACATGGGTGTCAGTTTTCATCCATTTCCCCATCCCAAGGCAGATTTTGAGAGACACGGCCACTTTGAAGACATTAAAGCTTTAGAAACATTTCACTGGAGCGTTCACAGAGTGCAGGTAGTGAGGCAATCAGGCGGTGTTAAAATGACTGGATACAAGTTTCTTGCCCTCTGGGTTGAAAATATCTCTGATAACTTCTGCTCTCAAAGGCTCGGGGTGGAATTCAACTTTGCACTAAGGAAATTGTTCCATCAGCATAAGTATTTCTGATTGCTAGATGGAACAATCTCCCCTCCCCCTGCAACCTGTTCTGGGGGCTCTTCCAACCCCCCAGACCAGATTTTAGGGGGGTCATGGATGGGGAAGGGGGAAATCCTGTTTGCTTTTATTTGCCCCTTTCATGAGCTCCTTCATGGGTAGCTTGGATGCATGGGTGGATGGGGGAGAAGGACTGCCCCTCTCCTGACATCCACAGGTTTTGCAGGTTTTTGCAAAGGGGTGTCTGTGCACGTACAGCTGTACTCATGCTGGTGTTGCTTGAGATCAGAAACTCTGGATCATCAGAGGCCAGGGCCAGCAGGGTGTGGCAATGCCAAGCGAAGGGCCAGTGTGTGCATTCAACCTTTGGCAGGAAGGCTGGTGACTAAGCATTTCAGCCTTAAGAGAGAATATTATAAAAATGATATACAGGTGGTACATGACACCAGTCAAGCTTGCAAAAATCTATCATTTGCCCGATAATAAATGTTGGAAATGTAAAGAAATTGAAGGTACATTCTTTCACCTTTGGTGGACGTGCCCAAGGATCAAGGCTTTCTGGGAGATGATCTATAATGAAATGAAAAAGGTATTTAAATATACCTTTCTGAAGAAACCAGAGGCCTTTCTCCTGGGCATGGTTGGCCAATTGGTGTCAAAGAAGGATAGAACTTTCTTTATGTATGCAACAACAGCAGCAAGAATACTCATTGCAAAGTATTGGAAGGCACAAGATCTACCCACCCTGGAAGAATGGCAGATGAAGGTGATGGACTATATGGAACTGGCGGAAATGACTGGCAGAATCTGAGACCAGGGAGAAGAGTCGGTGGAAGAAGATTGGAAAAAATTTAAACACTATTTACAGAAATATTGCAAAATTAATGAATGTTAGAATGATGTTGGAATGAAGCTAAGTGGTTTTAGCAGTAACGTTACAAAGGAGTATGTAAAAAATGGACTGTTAACAGGTGAAATGTAAAGTTATAATATATTAAGATAAAGGATTAAGATAAAAACAAAGAGGGAAAGGATTTGCTGAATTAACTAACTGAACTGGAATACAAAAAAGGGAGGTGTGAGGAGGTCAGGGAAACAAGTAAATGAAAGATAAGACATGGAAAAAAATGTTTTTAATTGTTTTTTATTTTTCTGTATTTTGTATCTTTTGTTTCTTTTTTCTTTCTTTTCTTATTTTTGTAATTTTTTTTGAAACTTTAATAAATATCATTATTTTTTTTAAAAAAGGAAGGCTGGTGACTAAGCATTTCAGCGCTGTTTATAATAGCTATAAATAATATCTAATCAGTGTGGCTACACCAACTGAAGAAACACTGCAGTGTGACACACTACTCATTTGCAGAGTCTGTTGGGGATAGTGGCTCTCACTGTTTCTAATGTTCCCCTGCCCAACATTTTGCTTTTCATTACAACCTGGGGCAGGAAAAGCCCTGAATTTCATGGTCTTTCCAAATCTAATTTCATGACCTATAATTCAGGGGCTGCTTAAAGTTTCATTGGATCTGTATGGAAATTATGTTGAAAAATCCATCCCTTGTTTTCCAGGTCTCTTTATAATTGGATTTATTTATTTATTTTAAGTCTTTAACACAGCCTAATTACATGTGTTTGTACTTTCAAAGTTATCTGTCTCACCTCTAATCATCAGGACTCACCAAATATATATCATGTAGCCACTCAATTAACAATCAATTGTAACAGCACTCTGGAGCCTTTTTTTTTAGCAAAATTCCTGTCCCTTTCCCCTTCTAGAATATGATTGATGCTAGTGGGGGTCAACACATCTCCCACTCTGAAGTGCCACTTCTGTTTCTTCAGATCTTTTTGATGATATACAAATATTACACATAAGATACAACCACCGCAATGCTTTCAATACATTTCCCTAGCTAAAAAGCAGAGGTCTTCACTGTGAGCATAATAGCATGTACGGAAACTACATTCAAAAATCACGCTTCCACTCCAATGAGCAGATTTTCCCCATTTTTCTTATTTCATTCCTTGATTTCAAAATTAGGCATGCATGCACGCTGTATAAAATTAAGGAGGAGTGGAAGCTTCCTGTTTTCCTATATTCCAGCTTTCATAGGCATGCGTATTTGTGTTTTGTGTGTGTTTCATGGAACAATTCAAGATTCCTGTTGGATTGGTTCCACTTCAGAAATAAGATGGGGTAATTTAGATCTCCAAAATCCAGAGGGAAATTCAGAAAAGGAAAACTTCAGAAGCATTGCTTCCAATGGAGCCAAAAACCCAAGCCTTATTCATAGTATATATATATATATATATATATATATATATATATATATATATAGTCATATATATATGACTCCTCCCAGAGGAACTGGGGTCCTCATATGTAGGCCTACATCAGATTGATGCTCTTCACACATCAGTCAGGGACGATAGCCAGCACACATGTTGGCATCGGGAGAACATTCTGAATAGCCCTTTCACATGTTCAGTCTCCATGTGTCTTAAGAACTTCAATAGGGTTCTTAGTGAGCACAAAGCAACAGCACCTTCATATACTGCCAGAGGTGCTCTCTGAAGACACTTAAAAAAAGAAAAAGAATCTGTTTACATGTTTTATAATCTCCCAATATTCATGTGGTTTCAAAAAATGAAAAACACAGACTTTCAGGCTCTTGATTGCAAAAAGGCTCCGTAAATATTAATGTCCATCAAATTTACATGCTCTGTTCACAGAGGCCTATTTCCCCCCCCTTTTTTTGTCTTCTCTTACACAGCAGCCACACAAATCATTCTGTTTAGCACTTCTGCATGCTTTGGCAGATAAAATATTGATCAGCCTGCCAAGAATCATAGAGCGTGGTCCTGTTTTTATGTCAGGACTTGGCAATGAACTACATTTATCAAGCCCATCCTCCCAGAGAATGGTAAGTGGTAAGTGATGACATCTCATTAATCCAGCTCCCTCAGTAATTGGCCCACTTTTGAAAATCCTACCCGGGGTTTCTGTGAAATGAAACAGATTATTACTGCGGGAGCTAAACACCAACCCACAGTTCACTGACTTTTGTGAAGTCAAATCTGCAAAACAACAAGAGTGTCAATCGGGTGTCAGGAAGGGGGTTAACTGAATGTTCTTCAAGCAGATGCAATTAACAAGAACCGGATGAACATGGCAGCAGCTCTGAACAGTGAAAACTTGGGTATTCTTGAACATGCTACTGTGAAAGACAGCCTGACATACAACAGGGGCTAGGAACTCTGGTGGCTGCCTTGCTGTTGTGTTGGAATAGCAGGAAAAAGAAATCAGGAAGGAGCAGGCCTTTCACACACAACTATCCTTTATTACAGCATATCATTAAAGGAATAAGAACTAGTGTATTCCTTCTAGCACTGAGTATTTCCTCCTCCATTCCCTAGAAAGCACACTTTTTAGCTATTCCAAATTCATTGTTTCATCATGCCACACAAGCGTCATACTATAATACCAGCATTTTCAAATTTTAACCAAGCAGCATGGGGCTGCCACAGCTCTACATTCACAAAAGGCATCTGCTACTTTTATGTGTTGCACATAGAAACGGGAATTTAATTGGAGGCAGTTTTTTCCTTGTCACAGCACTGCAGAGATGAGAGAAGCCACAGCTTGTGGCATTTTCATTTTCATTACTACTCTTAAAGGGGCAGGGGCCTCTCAGATAAAGGATACGGCAGCACCATACATTAATAGCCAGGCACTACGTTACAGCCGTATCTGTTCCAATTCTACAGACAGAGACTCTCACCTAAGAGATCTACAGCAAACCTTTTTAGAACTAAAATACCCAGCAGATGAAGTTAGACAACAGATCAACAGAGCCAGGCTGATACCCAGAGAGAACTTGCTGCAAGACAGACCCAAAAAAGAAAATAACAGAACACCTCTAGTCATCACATACAGCTCCCAAGTTAAAACAGTACAACGCATCCTCAGAGATCTACAACCTCTCCTGGACAATGACAGTTCTCTTTCTCAAGCTCTGGGAGGAAGACCTTTCATTGCCTACAGACAGCCACCCAATCTTAAACAACTCCTAACCCACAATAATACTACAACCAGACTTAACATGGACACTGGCACCAGAGCCTGCAATAAACCCAGATGCCAGCTTTGCTGCCACATACATCCGGACAACACCATTACTGGCCCCAACAACATCACACATACCATCTTGGGACTATTTAATTGCTCATCGTCTAACATTGTGTATGCCATCAAATGCCAACAGTGTCCTTCAGTGTCCTCTATATTGGACAAACAGGCCAAACCTTACGCCAAAGAATAAACAGACATAAATCTGACATCAGGAATCACAAGACAGAGAAACCAGTAGGAGAACACTTCAATCTCCCAGGACATTCTATACAAGATCTCAAAGTAGCTGTTTTACTACAAAGGAATTTCAGAAATAGACTGGAAAGAGAAGCTGCTGAATTGCAACTTATTACCAAACTTAAAACCATGGAGAGACCTGGTCTGAACAAAGACATTGGATTCTTATCTCATTATACATGACAAAGCCATTTTCACCTTCTCACCCCTTGCTTTTTCCTGTAAGACCTATTGCAGTCATTAAGAGTCGTCAACAGGCTCATCACAGCTATCTGCCAATCACCCATTCCTACCACCCTTCTGAGTAATACCCCTCCCCACCTTCTCACTATATAGAAGGGTCTGGTAACTTCTGTTTCAGTGTATCTGAAGAAGTGTGCATGCACACGAAAGTTCATACCAAGAACTAACTTAGTTGGTCTTTAAGGTGCTACTGGAAGGATTTTTTTTGTTTTATACATTAATGATGTTAGCCACACAACCTTACACAAGTCTACGCAGAATTAAGTTGCACTGCATTCAGTAGAGGTTACACCCAGGTACGTGGGTATAGGACTGAAGCCTAAGAGACCAGCTATCACAATGAGATGAATGATGATCAAACTAAACAATATTAGAAACAATAAATGGTAGTTTCCCTCATGCAAGGAACAGATTGGGGGTGTATCATTAGGGCTATAATGTCTCTTTCCTTTATTACCTTGATCACACCCACCATACTCACTATTCCCCCCCCCTTTTTTTAACCAGAAGAAGAACAACGGAATGGGGGAAGCACACATTTCTCATATTATCTAGTTTGGCACTTGGAATTTTTGTGCTGAATTCTCCATAACTGTATTATATAGTAATCTACATAATGTGGCTTCCTCCAAAAAATCAATGGTGCATGAATCTAGATTTCCTTGTTGAGATGTGTTGCAGAGATTTCTGACATTTCCAATTTTTTAAGCTCACAGTGTCACTCCATATAGTCAGCTGCCAAAAATATGGTGTCAATAAGTGTTCATCTCTGTAAATGAAGAGAATCACTTACTGAAAGTGAAAACCATTTGTTTAGCAAAAGAAATGCATTGAGTTTTCATTAAATCTTTGTCTGGGCTGCATTTCAGACTGCAAGGTGGGTCTCACATGGTGGAATGCACAAAAATTAAATGCAATACATACCCTCAAAAGTAGAAAGCTGGATTTCAAGGACAAGGGTTCACACTTCAAACCAACCAAGCCTTGTCTGGAATATTCTAGTTTTCTGTGTGTTGGAGCATACAGTCGCATGAGTTCCTATCTGCAGTCTAAAGTGGTACAGGCCAGACATAGGTTTGCCACTTCAGTGAGAACAAGGCCAGTTAATTCATCTAGAACATTAATTCTGGATAAGTTTCTAATACTTATGCCCATCAATTTTGGGTTGCATTTGAATATAGTACTCAGGAGCGGTTTGCACAGTGGGGCAGAGCCACATTAATAGCCTCTCAGCAGTGGAGCCATTGCCACTTACTGGAAGAAGTGAGGCATCACTGAGGTTGGGACTGTGTGGGCACACTAGTGAGTGCTGGATTGTCTCCACCTCATTCTAAGCATCAGTGATTGCATTGCTGGGAGGCTACCAATGTAGCTCTGCACCACCAGGTGAGCCACTCTTGACAGAACGTTGGATACTGCCTTATCCCAAGTGAGACCCCTGGTTCATCAACTCAGTATTGTCTACCCTGCCTAGCACTGGCCTGCTTCTTTAGATGTTAGACAGGAGTCATTCCCAGCCCTACATGATGATGCCAGGGACTAAACCTGGGATATTTTGCACGCAGATAATGTGTTTTATTATCAGCTGCAGCCTCAACTACTTGACGATTAACAACTAACCACTGTCTTTGGGTAGAATTTTGGATTGCAACAGAAGTTGTGCGATTTGTGTTCGTTTTCCACGCAGTCCTCTCCCTGTTGACAGGATTGCATGGAGAAATGTTTTTTGTGCGTGTGCAAGAAATGCATTCATGCTGCCACAATTCCCATGCTCACACAGCGGCTCCCCAAAGTGCCCCAGGAATTTCAGAAATCAAAACACACAATGAGTATACGTACAACTGATGCAATCTGTCAGTGTGAACCTGCATCCCAGAACTGCATGACAAAACTGTCTTTAAAAAAACACACCCCAAAATCCATAGAAATTGATTCAAAGCTAAAATAGTCAACACTGCAACACGATTTCCATTTTGAAATGTATTTCCCTACCATCACAGGTTTTTAGAAGACATAAATATGCACCACCTGCTTCAGTGGAATATTAGCAGAGCACACTTCAAAACAGCATTGCGTAAACACCCATCCTCCTCTCCTCGAACAATACTGCAATCTCCCTTTACATATCTGCAGTTTGGTAACTCAGCAAATTTTCTTATTCTTCATCGCTGCCTGAAACTGGTGAGTTAGGATGTCATGATTGGGAATTACATTAGGAGCTGTCAACCTCCAGCCTGCATGCTGAATTACACATGATTATCTATCCGCATGCTCAGCTGTAAAGCAACTGAGAGTGCTGTACCCGACACTATCACAGAGAGAAATTGGTCCTTAGCTGTGGTATTGTCACAGGAAGAGAGAACTCTCCAGCCTCAGCTATTCCAGTGGGTGAAGCATCACAGCGCAAGACAGGGACACATCACCAAAGGTAAAACTCAAGTGGGACTAATTCTCAGAGTGACTCTTTACCACACTAGATGTGGCATTAAAGAGGTTATTTGCAACACTGTGAAGCTTGTCATTTTTTAAATGTCATTCCTTGTCAGCATGCAGTAACTACTTTAGTTTCTCTACTACACCTGCTGATCTAGTGTTTTTGACAGCATTGCCTAGATCAGGAAACAAAGCCGGCCAAACCAGTGATGGAAATAGCTTTGTGTTGTTTTTAAAACAGTTATTTCTTTATTAATAAGTTAGTTATTATATTTATATCTTGCCCTTCTTCCCAAAGAAGCCCAGCATGGCAAATAACAAGCAATAAATTAACAACAATTTTAAGAACTTAGAAACGCGGAGAACATATTTCAAACAATTCAAATACATACGCAGAGAGAGAGAGCAAGGATGAGTTTGCTAGCTTTGCCCACTCCTTTGTCACTATCCCCATTGGATCTCCCAATGACTTGGATCAAGAGGGAGCCGGCCACATTTCACATTTCTTACTAGAGAAATTATAGCCTATTCTGGATTATGATAGCATTGCTCCTACACTTAAATATTGTGCATCAACAGAGTCTGCAGTTTCATTTCAATTCAAAGCTGAATATTTGAATCAAGTTTGCTCTTCTTCTTTGCACTGTCTCCATACAAAATCTGTTTGGCAAGAGTAAAACACTTTATTTGGGCATCTGAAATCTGCAAGTGAGCTCTCCGGAGGGAGCCTGCTCGGCAGGGGCTGGGTCCTACCGCGCCGGCGACGCGGGGACCCTCAAAAACCATGGGCGCTGAAACCCATGGGCATGGTGACTCGGCTGGCACCTTTTGCCTCCACCCCGACCTGCGAAGGAGCCTTTTTAAAGGCTGCGGAGCGGGTGACAGGGGTGGTGGTGGTGGTGCTTTGAGTCCTCCGCTTCCCCTGCCGAGCATGCCGAGCATGCCATTCGACGGAGAGCGCTGACTTCTTCCATTGAAAATTTGGACTTAAAAGAATAACCTGTGAGTAATTGGAACCTGGATTAAAAAGGGGGGAAAATTTTTTAAAAATTCGGAGCGAGCGGGGGAGGTGCAAAAAGGAAGTCAGCCTCCCCCCTGTTGTAGAGGAGTTAAAGCAAAGGATTTGACAACAAAGATCGAGCGCAACCTTATTTTGTTAAAGTTATTAATTTCGCGAAGGAAAATTATAAGACTGGGCTGGAGGAGAAAAGTGGAACGTGAATCAAAACGCAACCCCCCCCCCCCGGAACCCCGGGAGCGATCCGTGAGAGCGCCGGGAGAGGAGAAATAGAGGTTTTGACAGCTGTCAAAGGAGCTGTCAAAGTGGAAGAACAAAAAGAGAACTTTGTTACGAGGACTTTGCCGGTTACATTTGTTACAAATTGGATATAAATTGTTTAAAACAAGGAATAACAAGTTACTTTGACTGTTGGGTGTGATCTGGAAGGAAACTGAGTTACTATAATCCCTCTAGAGGAGCTGTGGGACACTACAAGTATTTCTGGTATGGAACTTGAATAGGACTTTTTATCTCCTGGGAAACTGCAGAAATGGAACACTATTTTGTCTACAGAGGTCTACACACTAAAGGAGACAATAGATTTATCTATTGAAGAATGGAAGGGACTTGACGTAATGTTTTGTTCCTGAATAACAAAGCCTCTGCAGAGGAATTAGAAGCTTTTGGAATTAGAACATTTGTGCAGGAGAGCAGGGGGGAAAAAGGAGGAGAGAGATCAACAAGAACAACAAGAATAACAAGAACTGGACAAAGGTGGAAGTGGGAACATTTGGGACATCCAGATTTGAAAGGTCTAAAGAAATAAAATTGGAGTTCTTACTCTTAAACACAAAGATCTGGATGGAAAAAATGGACCTTTCTGAGACAGACTCCTTCCAAGATTGGACATTCGAAACTAAAGATGACCAAAAGACGGCAAAGACTATTAAAAAGATGGCAAAGCGGTCTGGTGAAGGACTATGGTTTAGATGTGGGAGCTCCAGGAAGACAGTAGATATTGATGGACATTGGGAAACGCAACCGGGAAAGGGGGGAGGGAAATTTGGAATCCAAAGGGTGTTAAATTATATCTTTATTTTATTTTATTTTCTTTATTCTAATCTGTATTGCATATTAAAGAGGGGAACTCGTGGAAGGGAACAGGTCGATTTTAGGGGATGGGAAAATATTTTTAAATTGGGTCAATGATAATAAGTTTAAAACTTGGGGTAAGAATTTGCTGAATTTATTTGAAAGAATTGGAATACAAGAGGGGGAGGGGAGGGGAAGTCCTGGAAAGATGCCAATGAAAATAAGATTTTAAATTTGGATTTTTTTTCTTTTTCTGTTATATTTGAAAATCTTTAATAAATATTATTTTTAAAAAAATGAAATCTGCAAGTGAGGCATTCTGCATAAACAAGGAGAGCTGGAATTCTATCTTCTTGCTTCAGCAAATCACATGTAATTAGTTTAAGGAAGCCCTACTGTGTAAAACTGACATCTCTATTAAGCATGATGCTCTCTATCTTTGGCTTAATCTTCCGTCCCAGACATCTTGTGCTCTTGTGGATTGTACCTTGTATTTATGTTTAAAACATTATCGTGTTGTTTGCACAGGAACGTCTCTGCCCACTTTGTACTCACAAACAGATTGCTTCAAATTCACAGAGATTGGATTAACCCAAACCTTGGTTATCTTGGTTTGCTACATGCTGCTCACATTTGACAGACAGGGCAACACCAAAATGTAGACTGTTTGTCTGTATTTATTAAGCTGCCTGTGTTAGCGACACTTTCTTCCCTGGGAGCCCCTCAGGTGAGTGGTTCTCAGCCATGGTTTAATTTGATCAAAGAAAAAGCAAATCCCAAGGTCTTTGTTGCTCTATTGTTGCTGATGAATACTCAGAAATTAGGGTTGTCAAATATATTTGCCTTCTGGCTTTGGGTTTACATCCAATTACGTAAGTGAAGCAAGAGCTTTATTTGTCTCAAATACTGCCTAGATGCTGCCTTCAGAGCTATCTCAGAATGGACAGCATGTGCTAGGCACATACAGAGATGTTGGGGTAGGGTGCACCCCCAGGTTGAGTTCCCACCTCTTCTAAAGAGGACTACATCACTCAGAATGCCAAAGTCTGGAGAGGAATGAGAGTGTGGAAAATTTCAGAAGCATCTCTGGCTACTATTCAAGGTTTATGAAGTAACTACAAATATATGTTCCGTTCTGGTCCTGGCAATTGGGTGCTTGTTTAGGGATATCAGAAAGCTCTGGAAAGACGTGTTTCTGTACAGATAATAATTCTGCTCTTTTTCTTTTTCCAAACCTTTATTAGGCATTACAAATACAAAAGGGACCCCTGGCCATTAGGTCCAGTCGTGACCGACTCTGGGGTTGCGGCGCTCATCTTGCTTTATTGGCCGAGGGAGCTGGTGTACAGCTTCCAGGTCATGTGGCCAGCATGACTAAGTCGCTTCTGGCGAACCAGAGCAGCACACGGAAACACCATTTGCCTTCCTGCCGGAGCGGTACCTATTTATCTACTTGCACTTTGATGTGCTTTCGAACTGCTAGGTTGGCAGGAGCAGGAACCAAGCAACGGGAGCTCATCCTGTCATGGGGATTCAAACCGCCAACCTTCTGATCGGCAAGTCCTAGGCTCTGTGGTTTAACCCACAGCGCCACCCGCGTCCCATTACAGATATAGACCATCTTAAAACATCCATATACAAAAAAATTAAAATACAGTGGTATCTCGGGTTAAGAACTTAATTCGTTCTGGAGGTCTGTTCTTAACCTGAGGTACCACTTTAGCTAATGGGGCCTCCCACTGCTGCTGCACTGCCGCCACACAATTTCTGGTCTCATCCTGAAGCAAAGTTCTTAACCCAAGGTACTATTTCTGGGTTAGTGGAGTCTGTAACCTGAAGCATCTGTAACCCGAGGTACCACTGTATATACAAAGAAATATCCTAAGACACATAGTAACAGAAATTTTATTTGGAGTGTCTTCCTGTGAAACGGTGCCATTCACCACTCTAAGAGATACTATTGACAAAAACTCAGCCACCTTTGCCGTTACCTCCAGCTTAATATCAGACAGGTAGAATCTGATGTTTTCATTGTGCTGTGATGGTAAACTACCCAAAAAGGGGGGATAACACACATTTATGTATCTGGTTGTACAGTGGACAGCAGAAAAGAATATGTTCTACAGTGTCTGGCACATTCAAATAACATCTGCAGTGTCTATCATTTCTAGGGATGTTTAAATATTTGCCCTTAACAAAAGCTGAGGGGGAAACGTTCAGACGGGCAAACATAAATGCCCTGTGTTGGGCTGGAATTATTAACTTTGAGATATAAGTGATCCTGTTATCAGCTGTAAACCATAGTACTTGGGGGAGCATATTTTATTTCCAGCTGACTCAATGTTTTGTTTTTCAATATCCCTTAATCTATATTGGATATTGTGATAAATATATTGCTCACTAGAATTATACAATAATTCCAAGTCAATACAAATAGATCTAATTTTGCTGTGTGTGAGTTGGAGCCATTTGGATTTGCAGGAGTCCTTAAGTAAATCGGAAAGCAGACTGAAAGGTTGGAGATGAAAATGGCAACACAACCAGTATTTATAGTGCTAGTCCACGCCCAATATTCCATAATGTGTATACCTAATCTGCACACATCGTTTCATACTTGATTGAATTTCGGAGCCTGAGGATCCCAAAAAGTAGCTGGGACAACAATTTAGCTTGAAAAATCTGAATGGCAGTTGATATAAATTGGTTACCTTTCTGAAAAGAAAAGCGAGCTACTGCTGAGGAGGTACACTTTGCCTGTTTTACAGCATTCTTTTACCGTGTTGCAGTCATGGTATTGTTTATATCACATGACGGTGTATGTTTTCATTCCACATTATGGGAAGTGACAGAGACAGGATGTTTGGATTACTGTGTTTCCGTGATGTAGGACATTTGTCCTTTTGTCCTTTCTCTTTGCTGTCTGATGCTGAAGAGGAAGAAGCTGAGTTACGATGCTCCAAGTGTGTATATGTAAATAAATGTAGTTTAGCCAAAAAGCTGCGCTACTGAGTCTGAACGCTGACTGCCTATATACTCTGCTGATCGTGAAGTGTGCAGATGCCTGAAGAAGAAGAAGAAGAAGAAGAAGAAGAAGAAGAAGAAGAGTAGTAGTAGTAGTAGTTTGGATTTGATATCCCGCTTTATCACTACCCAAAGGAGTCTCAAAGTGGCTAACATTCTCTTTTCCTTCCTCCCCCACAACAAACACTCTGTGAGGTGAGTGGGGCTGAGAGACTTCAGAGAAGTGTGACTGGCCCAAGGTCACCCAGCAGCTGCATGTGGAGGAGCGGGGACGCGAACCCGGTTCACCAGATTACAGGTCCACCGCTCTTAACCTCTACACCACACTGGCTCTTGGTATCAGTCGCTGTGATGTTTGGGCTGGAGAAAGCTTTTGAATCTCCCGAACAAACGACCAGGAAGAAGAGAACATGCCAGTTGGGCATGTATCTCTGCTGGACTCCTACTTGTGTGTAGGACCTCCTGACAGTGTGATGGTTTGACCAACCTGAGTTACTCTGGAATAAAATTCTGAGATATCTATGCATCTGTACTTGCTGGATTTCTTGTCCTCTTTATTTTCCATTTCTCTCATTTCCGGGAATTAGAGAAGACGAGAATTTTTGTCCTCTCATAATTTATAGAGAGTTTGTTAATTTCTCAGTAAGAAACCAAGGAGAGTAAAAGATGATTCAAACCTGTCCTCGTCAGTGATAATAAGGTCGCATCATCTGCACACAGTAAAAGTGGGACCTTGTTTTGGTTGATTTTGGGGGCATGCAATTTTATTTTTTGGATGTGCTCTGGAAGATCTGATAAAAATAAATTTAAGAGAAAAGGAGCAAGAATACACTCTTGTTTTACACCTTTCGTATTAAGGATATTAGGGGTGAGGTGACCTTTGATATTGAGTTTGATTTGGGAGACCTTAAAAGAATATAAATTCTGTATTAAGATCAACAATCAATTCCTAACTCTGAAAGCTTCTTCCACAATATCACAAAATCATAGATTTCCCCTATAAGTTACAGTGCACTTATCAATCTGCAGTTCTTTGGTCCACCCGGATCACCTTTTTAAAAAATATTGGAATAAGTATTGATCTGAGCCATATTTCGGAGATGATTCCATATTTATCAATACGAGTAAATAATTGAGCTAGTGGTTCTGCCCACCAATCTATGAAAGCCTTAAATAATTCTATTGGTAGACCATCTGGCCCTGGTGACTTGCACAGTTTAAAACTATTAACTATGTTTATAATCTCCTCCTATTCCTCCCTTGGCCACTCCTCTAGTCTGTCCAGTTTGTTACCATTGGTTTCTTTTCTATTCAATTCACTGTGCATGTCCTTAAATATGGATATGAAATACCGGGTCCATTCGGATTCTGCAATTGGTGGAACAACTAAATGGTCGCCAGCTTTCAGGCCTCCATACACTAACAGCCCAAACACTTTGTTGTTTTTGTTTTGGATGGTCTCGAGTAATTGGGACCATTTTGGGGAGGCATATTCTACTCACAAAGCATTTGGCGGAAAAGAAGTTACAGAATCACAAATAGCTGGTCACCGTGTGGCTATTTAAAAAAGCCTTTCTGCTACTTGCAATAATAGCGCACAAGGAGGCTCAGGAGAGCATTATTAGTCCCTCTACATTACCACTAGTTAACTGACTACCCTTGATTGCAGTACAATGGACAGAAAATTGAAGCCTCCAGGTAGATGGGCAATTAGCAGATGGACTGAAAAGTCAAAAAACAAAACCTGCTGGGTTTAGTGAAATTACGTTTGATACTCAAGGACAAAAGGAGAACAAAAACCAAATGGAAGGGAAACGTAAATCAGCAAAACAGTTTCTAATTGGAATGTTTCTCAGAGCTGTCCTCCAGGCATCTGCTGTACTTCAACATCTGTTGTCCAAGCACCTGTTCTCCTTGCTCTTTAATTTTAAGAGGAGGGTTGCTCTTTTTTTGTGGGGGAAGTTATGTTTCCTAGCACTCTTAACAAATGTGATTTAAAACTTTATGAGTTCCTGCTCACACAACCTACTGCCACAGAGCTGCAAAATGGCAGACACATTCTTGGAGCCAAAGCAAATCATAATCATTGGGGCTCAGCTATCGTAGGTTACTGGGCTGACAGGAGGGAAAGATTTCACAGACTCGCAGAATTGAAAGGGACCGTGAGGGCATGTAGTCCAACCCCTGGCAATGCTGCAAACCTTTGCCCAATGTCTAATAACAATTACCATTTTTATTGGTGTTTATAAGAACCTACTGAAAACAACTAAAATTCCAAGAAAGTATGGGATAATCATCTTATGGGTCAATTTTGATTTCCCCCAGGAAATCTGTAAGCTCCTTATGCAGCCACACCAGTTTCTTTAGATGCCTACCACTTTTCTTTCTTGTTGAAATCATCCGCATTTGGGCCTTCAGTATTTCACATTTCAGAATTTCCCAGGCCATCTATACATTTTTTTTTGCAAAGCAACCTTCTGTCATATAATACATTTTAAATGCTATTTTCACTAATATGCATTTGTATGCACACTCTATCTTAGTATAAGCATCCTTAGAGAACTGCACTGCAAAATTTGGATAAGTGCAAATTTGGATAAGTGTCTGTATTTCAGTTTGTGTATTTAGGTGATTTTGCCTCTAAATATGAACTGAATCAAATTTCTTCCCAATCCATAGTTCCAAAACATCCATTTGATCACTGTTTTAAGCCTATTATCATAGCTCAAATTTGCAAACCAGGAAAGGCCATTTAAGCAGATAAATGGAATATTTGCTTGGTACATTAGCCTATATTTATGCTGTTATACTGTATGCTATTTGACATTTGCAATGCTCTACTTTATTCCTGCCACAGAAAGCAAAATTGTCTGGATTCCTCAGAGAGCTATCCATGGTGGGTTTTTAATTATTATAGAGCACCCTTTAATAAATGTTAAAACCCATCTAGCATTAAGATACATTTTAACCAATATTATTGCACTTTCAGTAGGAAATATATAAACTTACCAATTTTTCATCAAGCTGCTTTCCTTATTATACAGATACATGATTGGACAGAGGGATGATTCAATTTGCCTCCAATAGCCATCAATTTGAATGTTTCTTTTCAGAGCTTGCTGAAACCAATATTGGACATGACCCAAGGGAAGTTTAGCATCCCTAAATTCCAGTACATTCCTCCAATCCAGGTTCTCACCATTCAGCTCCCCACCCCCCATTTCTTCCTCCTTCATCAGAACCTGCCATCCCAAGCTGAACAACACTTCAGGGCTTAGGAAAGTGTGGCTTTCTGGACTGAGGCTAGCCATTTTAGTATGGAGGGACTGCTATATATTTTTAAATAAAAATCACCCCTAAAAAAAAAAACACCTAACTCCCCACACTGTCAGATGAAACATCAATCCAGACAATAGAGCAAACCAGAAAAGATAACCTTTGTACTGGTTTCAGTGAAACAGTCAATCATGCAATTGAAAAACCATTCATTATATCAGTCTGTCGGTCAATCAACATACAATTCTGGGACTCCATCCTTTCAAATCCAGTTTCTAGAATTCTAATAAATGCTTTAAGTACCAAGAGTGACATTTGGTGTAGATGCTGAAGGGATGCTATGTACGAATAAGGTGGTATGCATCAAAACATAGCATAATTACAGATGAATGTAATCCCATTTATTTGAATGGGAATTTAAAATGTGTTTCAATCTCCTCCTTAGAAACCAGTAGGAATCAAAAGTTTGTGACTGGATGTGGTAATTGAATAGATGAATGCTAACAAATTAAAGCTTAATTGGGATAGACAGATGTGATCTTGGTGACAAAGTAGACAGACTCTGGAATAGAGGAGCAAGGAGGTTAGTCAGCATGCATCTATGGAAACATGCTACACCTATGCTGCTATGTCTGCACTCAGTGCCAGTTTGTTTCCATGCACAATTCAAAGTGTGGCTGACCACTTAAAAGCCCTTGAGTTCAGGATGCCTGAGGAATCACCAAATCAAGTACTCTCCTTCCCTCCCCATAAGATCAGAGGGAGAGGCCCTTCTCTGTGTCTCACCTGGGGTGGAGCCAAGGCTGAAGGGAACAGGAGATGGGGCCGTCTCAGTGGTTGCACCAATATTATGGAACACTTCATCCCATTAAGTGTGCATGCCTTCCTCATGGTTTAATGCTGGTTGGCAAATGCATTTTTTATAATGACAGGCTTTTGCCTGGTGATTAACTGCTGTAGTGGCTATTTATCCCAATCTATGATTCTTTGCCCTTGTATTTTTAATGTATTTAATAGATTTTATTGTTGTATGTTTATTGCATTTTTAATGTATTTTATGGTATTTTATGACACTGTTATATTAAACTGTACTAAGCTGCCCTGGGTAGTGTGCAGACACCAAAAGAGTGGGATAGATCACTCTGCGTAAAAATTGACTAAAGTGATAAAATGGCACAATCAAAATTTTATCTCTCCAGTAAGTGATGCACAAGCCTAAAAGATGCTGGACCGATATATAACTGTGTAGGATTAAGTCCAAGGAGCACTGCATGCCACAGTAGCATCATTACTCCATGCAGGTGGCTGAATCAGGAACATGCAGCTGTGACACAGAATTAGAAGGCATGGAGAGAAAGCACGTACAGAGAGGTAGAGACAGGAGACAGGGAGAGACTCACAGGCTCATGAATACCATGTAGCTATTACTGACTTGATTATTCCTTTTCCTTCTCACATTCAGGCCATTGACTCTGTCACTTCACCCTTTTCCACATTACAAAAATATGGCCCTTCCTCTGTGCATCCTTGACAACAAATTCTGGTTCACATCTCTCCTTGTGACTATTGCAGCCCGCGCCTCTCCAGTCTCCGGCTGCCTCTTCTTGGTTCTCTCACCCACCTGCAGCACTCTAATGCTGACATAGTGTTGCTCTGACCACATGACACTACACCTGAAATCCTTACACTGCCTTCCTGAACAGTCCCATAGTCGGCACAAGCTACATACTAAACAATGGCTGTGGCTTCCTTTATTTATCAAACCCATGAGCTTTGCTCCTCCAGTTCTATCACCCTCAGACATCTCACGTTTTCCTGCTACCTCAGATAATACCTACCTTTCTCCCCTGCCATTTCCTAGGCGTCGAACTGAATCAGAGAACACCTGTGACCTTGCACCCCTGGTACCTTCTTCCAAGTCCATCCTCAAAAGCTACCTTGTCCATGAAGCTTTTGCCTTCCTATATCCTACTGCAACTAAACCTGTCAAGATGGAGGTTGTGAACTTACATTAGTTTCCTATGTGTCAGTGGAGGCTGGTTCATTAGGGCAACTGGAGCGCTGCCCCACCAATCTCAGTGTGCCCCCAACATGCACCCACCTGCCAGTCACCTTACAACCAATCAGGAGGTGAATCTGCCTCTCCTTAGCTCTGGCTTCACCTGCTGTTGGTCTCCCTGCCTTCCAACCCACCTGTCCCAATGGGCACCACTGCTAGGAGCAAGCCTCATTTGGCTTTTTTTCATTATTTATCTGATTAATTTATATAAAATCATTTTTATTCTACTTTTTGGCCCCTAACAAAAGGCACCAAACTGTTTACATAAAAGACTATAACAAAACAAATTATACAAAAACCTTAAAAGCACAAGGAGCAGAGTTAATACCTTCAATCAGATGTTAAAAAATCACTGAAAGGCACCTCCCAACACTACAATTTTATGATCTGTGTTTTCATTGGCCACTAAATCAGGTTTGCTGTCTTTACTTTTTTTATAAAAAAAGTTCTAGTTTTCAGTTTCAGGAAATAGTTATAACAAATAATCCCCCATAACCTGATTTCCCCAAGAAATCTATATAGAAAAAGCTCTGCATAGTTGCTCATGTGTCAGTCCTGTTCAGCCTGCACAGATTCTATAGCAGAATGAGCCCCTGAAGGATTCTGACATTTCCATTCTTGCGTGGGAGCCAACCACACAGAAAGAATGAACAGAAAGAATGGACTCCGTTGATTCCACTGTTTAAGAAAACAAAAATAATAATTTCCTTTATCGCTAATACCAGCAGCAAAAAGAATGAATTTGGAGATGCAAAGAAAATGGTAAGTTTATAAATTCAATCCATGTCTGAGAACAATTCTCAGAGGAAATCTTCTTTTCCATTTTTGGCGTTTGTTTCTTGTATGTTGTGCAATGATAGATGATGAATGGTATAGTCAACTGAACACTAGCGGCTCTTTTTTTTCTTTTTTTGGCTGCTGACAAGGCAAATAACCTTTTTATGACTCAGGGTACCAATTCTGAGGTAGATCGGCTTGAGG
The DNA here is from genome assembly GCF_964106915.1 of Podarcis gaigeae. Classification (NCBI taxonomy): domain Eukaryota; kingdom Metazoa; phylum Chordata; class Lepidosauria; order Squamata; family Lacertidae; genus Podarcis; species Podarcis gaigeae. The sequence continues at coordinate 58,275,039 of NC_139679.1, forward strand.
ACTGTCAAGATAGCAATATCCCTAACCTGAGAAGTTGGCTGTGGGGTTTTCATTATATGCCATTAAAGTACAAAGTAAAGCTTCTTACCAAAGTAATAAGAGGATGGGAACAGATGCTTATTTCTTAAGCCTTTCAGTGCCAAGACTGGCAGTTAAAAGGGAGCAAAGCGTGAGTGAAAATCTGATGCTGCAAACATGATTCACAGGCCTGCCACACTGATGGCTTGGAGGAGGGGAGAGCATCACTTGTGCAGCTTGCAAAATGATATAAGCCCCAGTCAGGTAATTCTCTCCTCACATGATAAGGGAGAGTGGGAAACATACCAGCCATCTCTGCTCTACTCATAAAGTGGGGTGAAGCAGCCTCTCAGGCAGCCGAAATTCAAGACGTGGCACCCCCATGGGTGGCCCACCCACCTGCTGCTGAAGAAAAAACAGGCCTGTAATTGAAAAATTCATATGTGCAAAACATCTGTGTGGTGTGGTGGACAGTGTTTGACCAGAATCTGGGAGGTCATGGTTCAATTTCGCACTCGGCAATGAAGCTCACTGGGTGAACTTGGCCCAGTCACTACCTCTCAGCCTAACCTTCCTCACAGGGTTGTTGTGGGGATTAAAGGAGGAATGGGGAGAATCAGGGATGCCATAGTGAGCACCTGGAGAAAAAGGTGGGATATAAATGCAAGAATGAATAATTAAAATAAATCAATATGAAATAATAATAATAATTTATTATTTATACCCCGCCCATCTGGAAAGGGAAAACCCACAACAAAGCTTATTAACAAAAGTTTTAGTTTGGGATAGGCCACAACTATTGCAATAATTCAGTAAATTCTTTCTGACAATGATACCACTGCAGCTTATCTGGATGGGCATGTAGTTTGGCCAGGGCTATGTGGAGGCAATGCGAACTAATCCAGTGCTCCTGGTGGCGCCTCCCCAGAATCCCATCCTCACTGCTGCCTTATTCCCAGGCTTACTGAGGTAAACTGCAATGAGGGTGACTCCACTCTATCACATGAGCCACTACTGACACCAGACCACAATTTCTGCCACCAATGGCTTGCTACTGAAAACGTGCCGACAGCTCTTTATGCAATGTGGATTTCCATGTGGTTTTCCCAGGGCTAAGAACCACACACCTAAAGATGCTCTTAGAGTTTAAAAAAAAATCACTACAGACTTAAAGAAACTAGTTACACTGAAGTTACGGTAACCTTTCATGTGAACACCATCATATTTTTTCACTTACTCCATTTTTTCTTGAAATGGTACTGAAAGCAACACACAAAAAAACCCTGTTTATTGAAAAGAGTATGCTTTGACTCATTTCATAAATACTTTTTAAGGCTGCAGTCCTATACCTATTAATTTGGGAGTAAATTCCATTGAACTCAATGGAACTTACTTCTGAGTATCAAATTGTGCTCTTGCATTATCTGGAAACACGTGAAATATAACCAAACTGTGTGGATATAATGTGTTGCACACCATCTTTTTTCGGTAGAAACAGTATTAGGACCTTCTAGATATGTTTGTGGAGTTTTTTTTCACTCCACAAGCATTTATTATAAGCATTTCTACTGAGGATGCCATCTTAATTAACTACACTACCATCTAAATGTCGCATATTATGATTTTTGTCATGCTGGTCTAAGTGATGGTATGGTAAACTCCTTTCTAGATAGCTATGTAATGGCACAACAGATTCCAGGACAGTGCTCTTGAGCTCATTTATAATCTAGATGGTCATGCATCAATGGTACAATAATGAACCACTGAAAGTAGAAAACTCTGCATTTCATAATACTTAGAATTCAATCTTGCACAAAGGGATGATGCTAAATTCCGTACTGATTTCATTGGGGTTCGCTCAAGTAGAAGCATTTGTGCTGGCAATCAGGTGTAAAAGGTTTTATGTAAGTACATTGTATTTTTTTATTAACTTCGAAGCAATAAATATATGGATTCCACTCTACATCTAAATGTCTCACAGTGACAGAAAAGCATCCTTACTACATGCTTTACAGTCCTGATTGAGCCACTGAAAAAGAGGAAGCATGCGTTCACTGAATGGAAATGTTCTGTTGATTAAGTTTCAGCCTCGTATTTTAATAAATTGTAAACTGTACACCTCTGGTCAAATCTGAACTTATGAATGTGCTTAAAGGAATCTTGATTTCATTGACAGACAACATCAAGATTCCCTTTTGTGCTGTGATAGAATCAAAATATGTGATCTGTGGCAAATTGCAACTGCACCAATCCCAGAACTAATTATATAATTTTTCCAAGTTAAACTAGGAGTTAGAGAGAGCGTTCTGAGAATGTGGGGCAAAATTAACTATAACAGAATGATTTGGGGTGGGGGGGGGTCCATTCTCAGGAACAGATGGACCCCCCAAACCAGACACTTGTACTTGTTTTAAAAAACTTTTCTTAGCTGTTTTTATATGTTTGTAAATCACCTTGACACAGGTCAATTTTAATTTTACTAATGAATTTAACAAAAACTGTATACCAAAAAGTAAAGCATTACGGGATGAATTCAAAGTTGTGATATTACCATTGTTCCATCAGTGTTTCAGCTTCTTCTCTCACACACAGTTCTGGGGTTTTTCCTACCATCACCACCAGATCTGATTTGTAGTACAGGGCCATGAGTTTGGGGGTGGGGTGGGGTGCAAACCCCATTGCATTAGCAAGACTCATTACACTTGCTTCTGCTTTCACAACTGCATAGTTGAATCCATGTGCTCTACCACTAAGCTTTGGGACACTCTACCTTACCTCACAGTTTAGAAAATGATATCTAGAAAGTTATATTCAGAAAGGGGTGGTGTATCTATATCTCCTGCAACTTAAAAATATTCCTCTCTTTGTTACAAATAAACAGTGTGGACAAACCTTTTGCCATATCTTGATCAAATTTCAGAAGGGCACTTGAGAGCCAGGTAGAATTATTTGGTGGATGGGGGCATTGACAGCCAACCAGAGACTCATAACTTTGCACAATCCAAATATATATTAACTTTTTCAGCCCCCAAAGATGATGATTTAAAATATTGTTATTTCACTGCCATGAGCAAGTCAGCACAGAATTTATAACATATTTTAAGGCATCAGTATGAAAGGAGAAAGGTGGGGGGAATCAATTAACTGCAATTTTTAGGTGCTAGCTAGTCTGTGAAAGAGAATGGCAAGTCATGTTTCTATAGCCCATTTCCTAAGATAAATTTATTTATTTATTTAGCATATAAATATCCAGCACTCCTGCCTTCAAAGGCATCAAAAACAGCTAAAGATAAACCTTAGTCAAGCAAGGAAAATATCCTCTAGATGTCTTTTTAATAGTATTATACTCTTCAAACATCTGAGAAGTTTAAAAAGTGCTAATATATAATGTTATGCTTCATGTGATAGATTTTGTAATATCATACAATGTTTTGAGCTACAGTCAGTCAAGTAGAAAATGCATCTATGGCTGTCAGATGCATTTATTTCATGCCATGGAAAAGAAATCATATCACTACCTAATGGAATAAAATGCCTGTCATCTCCAAACTACACCAACCATCTCCTATTAGTTTAATTCAGATCTGAGACTTTGAAAGTGACCCATAAGCAAACAATGGGAATTTGAATAGCAGTTGCATGCAGGACTTAGATTTATGACAAGTGTCAAAACATTGCATTCTTTTTTTTCTTTTTTTAAAAAAGATAAGTTAAGATTATACAGTCAGATAACTTCTCTAGGCATAGAATTCTGGGAGTAGTCAAACCATAAAGTGTAGAAATTTGTGTACAGGAAAATACAGTACATATTCTGCTACATAAGTAAATGGTGGGTCACTAAAACAGATATATGGCGCTGATATAATCCTTACTTGTTATTAATTTTTATTTCATTTGTTCAACTGTGATTTAAAACATACAGAAGGTTGCAACTGCAATAAAACAGACGGAAGCAAACTAAAACTTCTGCCATTTATTTGTTGGAAAGTAAAACCCCTAGGTGGCTGTCACCAATGGAAGCCAAGGCGGTGAAAAAATTAAACATGGAACCTAACTGGCCAAAATATTGTGAAATCCTAGAACAAGATGGCGAAAAGTTTAAACTCCAGAGTCATGAGAAGCTAAAGTTTAAAGTTCGAGATTGGTTACATTACTATCAGATAAATGAGACATTTAAGCAGGACAGGAAATTAGGATTTCAGAAGGAGAGGTCAAAGTTAGAAACAGAACTGCTAGAACCCAATACTAGGAACCTATCTAGAATGTATAACTTGCTGTTGAAATGGAATACACAGGAGGAAACGGTTAAATCAGCTATGATTAAATGGGCACAGGATATCGGTCATGACATTATGTTTGCTGACTGGGAACAGTTATGGACCACCGGCATTAAGTTTACGGCATGTAGTGCCTTAAAAGAGAACATAATGAAAATGATCTATAGGTGGTACATGACCCCAGTCAAGCTTGCAAAAATCTACCATTTGCCCAATAATAAATGTTGGAAATGTAATGAGTCTGAAGGTACCTTCTATCATCTTTGGTGGACCTGCCCAAAGATTAAAGCCTTTTGGGAAATGATCTATAATGAAATTTAAAAAGTCCTTAAGTGGACATTTATAAAGAAACCGGAGGCTTTTCTCTTGGGCATGGTCGGCCAGTTGGTGCCAAGGAAGGATAGGACCTTTTTTATGTATGCGACCACAGCAGCAAGGATCCTGTTGGCAAAGTATTGGAAAATGCAAGAACTACCTACTCTGGAAGAATGGCAGACAAAGGTGATTGACTTTATGGGACTGGCAGAGATGACCGGCAGAATCCGTGACCAGGGGAAAGAGACAGTGGAAGAGGACTGGAAGAAATTTAAAATATATCTTTAAAATTGTTGTAAAATTGAGGACTGATAAGATGTCTGGGGGTAAGAAATAGAGAATTACAGCTGTAAACATTAACATTAAGGAAATTTAAAGAAAACTACTAGAGAAATTGACTGAAGGGTTGCTAAAGAGTTGTAAAACAAGGATGCAGTGAAAGGGAGGTATGGGGAAGTCATGTTTTAAATGTTTTTTATATGTTTTTGTTTTGTGTTTTGTTTGTCTTTTTGTTAAAAAACCAATAAAAATTATTATTAAAAAAAAAACTTCTGCCATTTATAACATCGTCCATCCAATTCTATATGAGTAGGTAGAATTGAGAAAATGCATGCAGTTCAGCTGTTGACTTAGTGTGTTGACTGCCACATGTAAAGCTCTAGAGAAGATATAGGTTTTCCCAATATAAGGTTTCTTAACTGTGGTAAAGTGATCAGAAATATCTTGCAGACTTTCTCACTTCTCTTTTCAGCCCTAAACATAGTATAGCACAGCCAAGGTTATTGTTCAGTTAACCAGGGTAAACTGCTTTCAAAGTCTAGTTAACATTGATCGTACTGTAGATGTAATGTTACACATGGTTAAAGCTGGAATAACAAGGGAAAGAAGAAATTTACCATGGAGAGAGAAAGGTGGACAGTAGAACAGGATGGGGATATGCAAGCCTGTGAGGTACTCCTGTCTTAACCAGGGTCAAGAGATTCGGAAACATATAATATGCCATATATATTGTGTCACCTCTCACTAACCTTTTCTGTAAACTAAAAAGTCCCAAAGGCTAAAACTTTTCCTCATAGAGGACTTGCACCATCCCCTTGCTCTTTTCTGAACCCTTTTCCAACCCTACAGTATCCTTTTTGAGGTGAGGCAACCAGAAAAGTACTCCAAATGTGGTTGCACCACAGATTTGTATAACAGCATTCTGATATCAGCAGTTTTATTTTTCACTTCCTTTTCTAATGATCCCTAGCGTGGAATTTGCAGTTTTCACAGCTGCTGCAACCAGGGTTGACATGTGCTCTACACTAACATCTGCATTAAGTTGACATCTTCATTAAGTTATCCACTACAACCCCATGGTCTCATTCCTGGTCACTCACCACTAGTGACCCCCTGAGTGCATACATGGGTGATTTCTGTTCTCATCCTGAAGTAAAGTTCTTAACCCGAGGTACCACTGTAATCTGGGTTACAGATGCTTCAGGTTACAGACTCCGCTAACCCAGAAATAGTACCTCGGGTTAAGAACTTTGCTTCAGGATGAGAACAGAAATCGCATGGTGGTGGCGCAGTGGCAGTGGGAGGCCCCATTAGCTAAAGTGGTGCTTCAGGTTAAGAACAGTTTCAGGTTAAGAACGGACCTCCAGAATGAATTAAGTTCTTAACCCGAGGTACCACTGTATTTCTGGGTTAGTGGAGTCTGTAACCCGAAGCATCTGTAACCCGAGGTACACTAACTTAGTGTCACTGGCAAACATGGCCACCTCACTGCTCACCCCTAACTCTGCCTCATTTATGAACAAGTTAAGAGGCACATCCCAATTCTGATCTTTGGGGACTCCACTCTCTGCATCCCTCCATTGGAAGAACTGTCCATTTCCTCTTATTCTCTGCTTGCTGCTATCTAAACCACTTCCCAAGCCACAGAAGGACCTCACCTCTTTTAACAATCCTTCTAGGATGTTTGTTGTGAGGGAGGGAAGAGAACTGCACCTGAAAAGTGCCAGGTTTTAAAAAACCTATAACTCAAAAAATGAAGACAGATTAAGGACTCCTGTCCTTGTGAATGTTTAATGGCTAAGGTTTTCCCACAGAAGCAGAGCTGACTCAGCGGCTTAAAGTGGTGAGGGAAAGGGTGATAAAATTCATGCCCATCAAGGACAAATAGCAGCAATCCCTTCAAACCTAGCCCAGTAATACAAGGAGATGTTTATTCAAACAGAATGGTGCTCTATTGAAACAGCCAGGCAATGGTGCAGGTCAGAAAGGTGTATAAATAAATGCAGATGTGGGGATGTGGAATCTGAGGAAACTATAAAAACCATTGGTGGAGATCCCTTGGCAACTCTTCTAGAAAGTTCCTTCTTTGTGATTACCACTGAGTCAGAAATGCTTCAAGCTTTGCCAGCTGTTTACCATCTGCTTTCAGCTAGCCTGAGACATGGGAAAAGGTGCAATTTCTGCTAGAAATGTAAAAGGCTGTCTTAAAGTGAGGCCAGACCTTGCTTCAGTCAAAGGTAACTTTCTAGAGTTTAGCTCTGAGGTATAGTTCAACAATGTTGAAACATCCGACCTTATCCTGAACCCTTTTTTAATGACTTTTCCTATCTAGTCCACTTTGCATCAGAATGAATAAATAAGTTGGCAGCTGGATATACAAGCTTGGAAGACAGGCGAGAAACAGGTTGAGAACTTACATATAAATGTCTAATTCCATATTATCATCAGTATACCTGGAGGAGCGTCTCCACCCCATCGTTCTGCCCGGGCGCTGAGGTCCAGCGCCAAGGGCCTCATTGCAAGAAGCAAAGCTACAGGGAACCAGGCAGAGGGCCTTCACAGTAGTGGCGCCTGCCCTGTGGAACGCCCTCCCATTAGATGTCAAAGAGATAAACAACTACCTGACATTTAGAAGACATCTGAAGTTAGCCCTGTTCAGGGAAGTTTTTAATGTGTGACATTTTAATGTATTTTTAATCTTTGTTGAAAGCTGCTCAGAGTGGCTGGGGAAACCCAGCCAGATGGGCGGGGTACAAATAATAAATTATTATTACTACTACTACTACTACTACAATAATCCTTCGGATTGCTGACTGGCCCCAGAACCCCTGGGCAAGCATGATGGCCAAGTGAGGATTTTAAGCTTAGTCTCACAGGTCCTAGTCAAACATTGTAACCACTCTGCCTCTCATGTGCAACTATGTGCAAAACTAAAATTGGATGGGGGGCATATGTAGACATACCATCAAGCAGAGACTCTGCTCAGTTCTAAAACTGTGTATGTGCTCACACATCAAGGCAACAGGTTGGAATGGAAATTGCAACACAAGAAAAACATTGTACATGTATACCTGCAAATAAAATGCTGACAAACATGCATTGATCCACTGCTATGAGGTACATCAATTTGCCCAACTGCTTTTTAAATGGAAAAAATAACCCTATGTGTGTCAGAAGCCATTCAAAAAACCCCAAGGATATCTGACAGAGACATTTGTGGACTTTTTGTGGATATCTGAAAGTGAGAAGAAGCAAATTGGGAAACTTTAGAAATTAGAGCTGAGGCAATAATTATTTGGGGTGGGGGTGGGGTGGAGAGAGAGAAAATTAATTTTGGATCATGAACAGGTGGGAGAGGGAAAACTGGAGTACTGGTATCTGATCAGGTTTAGAAGTAGTGACAGGGTCTTTAAGAGCAAAAAGCAGAAGAACCTTCCACTCTCCTTAACAGAATTTAACTTCAAAAAAAGAGAGAAAAGTTAAGGTAAAATTCTCGTGTGAGCTATATAAACATAAAAACAATATGAAAATATCTCATAAGACAATATGTATACTACAGACAGATACATCCTTAACTCCCAGCCAATTGAGGTGGCTGCCTTACCATGCTGGATGGTCAGAGTCAGCCCTCACCATCAAAGAATCATATTCCATCCTAATTCTGCTGGTAGTCTAAAATAATTCATTTTACATTAACTCATTTCTGGAAATGCCATTGGGGCAGGAGTGCCACCTAATTTCCATGCAATCAGTTTTCTTTAACTATTATTAATTAAAATTCAATACTGCCTCCTAAACTGCTAGTTAAATTAGACAGAAATTAATGGCAAATATGTGTTTTTGTTGTAGTTTGGTTGTATTTATGTCACACTTATGGAAATTCATGCCTGCCTACTCAAATGACTGTGACTGTGACTCTTAAATGACTTAATAATGCTAATGGATAACAAGGGCTGCAATAAAGTGAAAATTAAATATACATTTTAGTGTTTTATTGGCTAGACAAGCAGACTGCCAGATGGTGTATGTGTGTATGTCTATGCCTTCCACTTTCAGGTCTCAGCATTCAGCAACAACCTTTGTCATATACCATTCCATAAAATGCTCTGAGACCTGTGGGTATAGGGCGGTATATAAATTCAATTAATAATAATAATAACAACAACAACAACAACAACAACAACAACAACAACAACATATCAGCAGATGAAACTGAAAACTATTGATATTAATCCTAAGTGTAGATGAAGTGTAGGTATGGTTGTTTAGACATTTTGCTGTAATCAGCTCGCTAACATTAAACCCAGTTCTTACTAGCTTTTTACAAGCATTTTCTTCTTAAATACCAACATTTATTTACACAGCCCATAACATTAAAATCCTGTTCTTGAGACCTTTTACTAGTGTTTCCTTATCAGGTACTGAAATATATTTACATAGCCTTCAACACCCACGAGAAAAGAGATCCTATTAAAACTGTTACAGACAATGGAGTTAAGGTTTTGCTTTTTAATTACATTCAGTGAGGCAGTGTGTGTGTGTGTGTGTGTGTGTGCGCGCGCGCGCTAAAGTATAAACCTTTGTGTTTTACTTAAGGAAACCCTAAAATGCATTCCCTCAAAAATCTCAATTATGAGGAAAGGCTTAGGGTCTGAAAGAATCTACAAAGCCAGTCGCCAAGCTACAGAGATCTCTGATTAAGGTTTCCTTGCCATTTTCCACAGTAGATTGGAGGTGGTTATAATCTGCAGATACATTAATAACACAGCTTTGCTATCAAAAGACAATGCAGATAATAATTCAATTTTACAGCTAAATGGGAGGCACAGCATCTACCCCAAGGGTGACTTACATGACAGAAATGAATGCAACTTAATGCTTTTAGAGCTACAGTTTCAAACTCTGAAGAACAAAGCTATAGCCCATAAGCTTTCTGCAATCCAGGACAAGCCTGTTAGCAACCTCTAGCTGATAAGAAGGCTTAGCAAGGAGATCTTCACTTCATTTCTGATTTGTGCCTCTGCTTTAACAGTGGGGTAAAGCAGCCTCCCTGTGGTAGGCTCTTTTAATTGGAGATTGGAAAGTGAACTTTAAAACAAAAAATGAATGAACAAAACAAAAATGAATGGATGCCTAAGCTGATGCTGATATGCCAAAGCCAATCATTTTGCTAAAGAGGTGTCAGGAGTTCCCATGGACATGATTTACTGTCTACTGACAGTGCAAATGGGAGCCTTCCCCTACAGACACATAAAGGTAAAGGTAAAGGGACTCCTGACCATTAGGTCCAGTCGTGGCCGACTCTGGGGTTGTGGCGCTCATCTCGCTTTATTGGCCGAGGGAGCCGGCGTACAGCTTCCGGGCCATGTGGCCAGCATGACTAAGCTGCTTCTGGCGAAACAGAGCAGCGCACGGAAACGCCATTTTTTATCTTCCTGTTGGAGCAGTACCTATTTATCTACTTGCACTTTGACGTGCTTTCGAACTGCTAGGTTGGCAGGAGCAGGGACCGAGCAACGGGAGCTCACGCCATCACAGGGATTCAAACCACCGACCTTCTGATCGGCAAGTCCTAGTCTCTGTGGTTTAACCAACAGCGCCAGAAGACAGCAAATGTGGCACGGGGGCAAGAACAGAATCCAAAATGGGTTGTCAGAGGAGATGGCCTCTCCAATTTCTCCTCACTGATGACTGCACAAAACCACCACCTCCTTCTTATTTCAATATATGTTTAGTTTATTGGTTGCTTTCTACACACCCAAGAGTCTCAAAACACCCTGCACAGCAGAATGATTCATCTAGGACAATTCAAACAAACCTAACATTGGAATAAAATCTGACACTAGAATCAGTTATGTACCTTCCCTAAAGACAATGTTAGGCACACTGGCCTGCTCTGTTCCCAGAAGAAAAAGGCTGTGCCTAAGGGCACACATTCTTAATTTCAAACTTGGATATAACATTTCCATGTGATAACTCATGTGTGAGTGCCAGGGTGTTCTTCCCCAGAAGGAACTCACTGGAACTCAGTTCTGGCACCTCTCAGGTGGGCACCATTGGCATTATAAGAGAACAAGGGAGGTCTTCATGGTGACTCCTGGCACCTACTTTTCTAGGAAAACAGCACTGGTGCATGCCATCATGTGTGATGAATTTAAACTAAGTCTATTTTGCTTCATATACAAGCTACAACTGATGGCAGATTCCCATTGTGTCTTCATCTGGCAAAATTGGGTGGGCGGGTGATGAATTAATCTATTTCTGGGGTCACACTAAATTACATCCCCCCCAAAAAAAGAAAGTGTAGCATATTTGCACCATGGAATTTATGGATTAGTAAACAGTAGTTAACATGAACACAGTTGTCTTGCTGGCAGTGATTGCTGTCAACTTGGTTACTACTCACTGCATAGGCTTAGATTTGACACTTGTAGCTGCAGATAGCAAGAAGATAAAAGAGGCTGTATGCTGTTTCTGAAATGTTGAAATATAGTGTCAAATAGTCATTAGCAAATGCATAGCAGGAAACTGGAAAGTAAAAGGATGCACCATCACTGTAAGAGCACCACCTACACACACAAATACACAGTTTACCAATATTCTGCAAAAAAGTTAAGTACCACTTAGGTAATGCAGTTTGTTTGAGTACAATATCCCCATAGGACTGGAGTCCCCAGCATGGTGTGGGCACCAAGGCACCCTCGGATACTCTCTTCATTTTTAATGATCTTTTCAGATGAATAGTGGGGCAAGAATGCTTTAAATAATCAATCCTTTATACACTTGTTAAAGAGGTGCTATCAAGTAAAGTAGGATTGGGGGGACCCCTTTCTTTTCATTTCTTTCCCAGAAATAAATGGGTCTTCACAGCCACCCTAGGAGGAGGCTCCTGTCTATCAGCAACACCAATTGCCAATAACCAACACTGGGAAAGGTGCTACAGACAAGTGTGGGCTGGATAGGAGCTAAGTTCTTAACATTACCACCACCACCACTTCCATTCCTTGGTAGCGTGTGTGTGTGTTATTCATGATGCGTTGCAGGGCTGATTTTTACCTGTGACTTGAATTCATGCCAACTTCTATACCGTATAAGCCACAGACCGCCAGCAAAGGCATATTATAACATATGTCATTTGTCATCCATCTGCTGTGCTACAAAGTAAATGCAAGCTGCTGGCATGAGTATTTGATCTATTTTTACCTCCTCATTGCTCAGTTTGGAATATATTCAGTGCACACATCATCACATAATGCTTCTTGCATATCTTTCAGGAAAAACATGCATTTTACAGAAATTCAAGGTGTGAAGTCAAATAATTTGCTAGATTTCAATGAAAGCTATCTCCAAGTGTAAGGCATTGTTTGCTTAGCTCACACATAAAGCCATTAATATCTGAGGTGGTTTCTAGTGCATGGCAAGAGGGGAAAAACAAAGCCAATGGGAAATCGTTCCCTTAGAAACCCAACTGCCTTTTAGATCCTTTCCTTCTCACTGTTTATCCAAGTTGTGTGGTGGAAGAGCAGCTTCGCTCATGATCAGGGGTGAAGTTCAAAGGTGGAAATTCCGAATACCAGGTTCAAAACACTTTGCCCCCAATATGGGATTATCCCAGACTGTTCAAAATGAAGTTCTGGGCTTGATTTGTCTTTTATTGAGATCCAGCCCCTCCTTCCCAGTCACATGTACAGAGCTGAAAACTAACTCTCCCACCCCTTCTCTACCACCCTTTCATTCATGATGGAGCCAAAGGACTAGTAGCTGTTGACAGAGGAAAATGAGAAGGATTCTAGCCTTTTGAGTAGTGGTATAAATCATGGGAGGGCATGTGTGCTAATGCCATCAGTTTGAGGGATACTTTGGGGTATTGTTAACAGACATAGTAAGCTTTATGTTCTCTACATTTTCTTTCAATATATTTTAAAATGCCACTTGTGTATTTTCAGTTCAGGTCCAAAGCAGGTCTGTTAAATCCAAAGTTCTGCTTTACCTTTATTCATTCTAATAAGAATCTAAAAACTGCTACACATTTGTTTTCTTTTTCACAAAATGGATTAAGGTTACCACATTGGAGAACCATAGGGTTTTCCATGAAGGGAACCTTTCGAGTTTATTTTTTAAAGTCTTTTTATTCCCCCCACCCCCATAATAGGATGTAATTTGCAGACACAGGCACACCTTATGAGGGGGGTGAAGCATGCCAAATTTCTGAATTATAGTGGTTCCTCTGTAAAGGCAGACTTTACCTTTTGGGGTTAAATAGAAATCACTTAACCCCCCCCCCTTTACTGTTTTGTGGACAATCAGTTTGAAAACTGGTGACATGAGAGAGGTGCCCCTGGGCAAGTGGGTAATAACCATTGGCTGACAATGAGCAACACAACTCTCAGGCTTTTTAAAGGGACACGTAGACTTAGCTGGGGGCAGGGGGATGTATCGGACTTAAATTGTGTAGGGCAGAACACGTTAATAAAAATATTAATGTAACTAGAGAGCAAGAATCCAATGTAATGAAATCATAAGTACCCTAAAAATGAAGAGAAAAGAAGCTTTGAACAAGCAAGTTGAAAATTAATAAAAAGCAACAAGCACAGAGAGATGCGAGAAAATAAACTGCATGAAAAACAAACAATTAAAGTAGGCATTGATTGTTGGAAAACAAAAAGAGCTTAGAATAAAAAAGAATAACTAAATCACATGAAAAGTGCAATGACTTTATGAGCTCTCCTAAAAGTTTGCAAACATCCCTTCCACTAATCACTATGATAGGCATGACCTAGGAAAAGTATCCACTGATTAAAACCTAGACATGTCCATCAAAATGAAAGATCCCCACAGCTCTCCACACCTCCCCACTCAAGCTCAGTCTGTCTGGTCTCACTTAAAAAAAATTTTTTTGGGGGGGCAGGGATCACTTTACAAATGCAGCATTTGGGGGGCACCCAACTCCACAAAGCAAATTTTGGGACATTAGAGAGCTCCTGATTTGATCTGAGATGCCTTGTTAGTGGTGCAATCTCAAGCAAATGCAAACCTTAGCTGAATCAGTGCTATTTGCCTTGTAATTTGGGCTACACAAAACATCTTAGCTTGTACACTGCAGCCTCAGATGCACCTGAGCTTTTACATTCTCATTTGTAGAAACTTGGCTTCTCAGGTGCCAGTGGCGTGGTTCAGAGGGTCTCTTCCATTGTCCCAGGACTGATGGAGTGGGTCACACTGGTTATGTGGGGGTCAGCAGGTTAGGTGAGTAACTTTATAAGGGAGCCACCCACAGGCAAAAAGGATACCGTATTTGTTTTTTTCAAAAGCCTGTTGAGCCAGTGAGTTGGTAAAATGGCATGCAATCGTTTCATAATGGGCTGGCATTTTTAAAAAGTTGTTTTTGATCTTGTCAGCTGTCCTTTCTTCTTCCCATGAGACTAAAATTTGTGTGTGTGGAATATTTAATTGTAATTGCTGATCTCTGGGGCCCAATATCATTCCTTTATACTCTTAATATTGTTCCTTTATATTTTAAAAGTCCTGCTAGCTCTTACCTGATACTTGGTGTGGTGTCGTGTCACCACATTATATGCTGAGGAAAAAGCACTGTTCTGATGTGAAATGACTCAAGAGCCAAGCAAATTAATAAATGACAACTTCACTTTATTTGAGGACAGAACTTCAGCTTAAAGTTACTGGTCTGTGGAAACAAGGGAGAGCTGATGACAGCAGAGAAGCAATTTCACAGTCATTAGTTTGTTCTCCTGTTTGAGCTAAGGAAGCTTCCAAAATGCGAAAATAGCTTCTCAATTTTCAACTTCATGAACATGATGTTATAAATTGTTTACCTGCCTCTGGCAGCGGCAAAAAGAGTTCTAATGACAACTGGTTTTCAAAGAGGGGAAATACCTAGTACTAGGGTAAGGTTACTCTGTGATTAATTGTCATGGTTTCCTCCAGGAACTCTTGGCCACTGTGGGGTTGGAAAAGGACTGAGCAGCCTTTGTAGCAGAAAGGGAGGATTCCATGACAGTAAATGCTGTGGTGGCTCATGAGGGGGTAGGGGCAGAGGTGCCCTCCCAGTGGTAGCACTGCACTTATCAGGCAGCAAAGTTGGGGAGCCCCAGGTTTGTGGTGATGGTGGTGGCCCCACAGGTAGACACACACTTGCAGAACTGCTGCCCCAGAGCTCCCCTGCCCTTGGTGACTCACCCAGTTCCAACGCTGTCCTGACTAGCGCAATACTGCAACTGCTAGTAGGAGACCACTGCCTCTGCTCTTCTCAAGAGCCACCGCTGAGTAAAACTAAAAGGAGGACATCAGAGGCAGGCCAGTTGAGGGGTAAATTGTGCTGGTTTAGTGAACAGAGGCAGATGTAACATGTGGTTTGGTAGTGATGGTGGAGAATGAAAAATACAGTGGTACCTCGGGTTACATACGCTTCAGGTTACAGACTCCGCTAACCCAGAAATAGTACCTCGGGTTAAGAACTTTGCTTCTGGATGAGAACAGAAATCGTGCTCCGGCAGCGCAGCAGCAGCAGCAGGAGGAGGCCCCATTAGCTAAAGTGGTGCTTCAGGTTACAAACAGTTTCAGGTTAAGAACGGACCTCCGGAACAAATTAAGTACTTAACCCGAGGTACCACTGTATGTAATTTCAAGAGGGTCTGATAGCCCTCCTGGTCACTCCATTTCCCTTTCCTCAGTCACCCAAAGTGCCCCTATCCCATCTGGCCCTTTTTCTGAACAGCTCCTGAGCTGCTGATATGTGCCTTGGAAAGCACCTAGAGATAAGAGATGACACGGGAAAGGGTACAACTCTTTAAAGGTTCATGCTTCAACTCTATGTTCCTCCCTTGCAACCTCATGATGAAGAGGCTTCATGAACTCCAGAGGAAGTCCTCAAGGAGACCACTGCACCCATGAGAGCCACACTGGTGACCCCAGACAAAGATCAATTATAATGCTCTTCTGCAAATCTTTATAATTATTTCCTCTCAGAAGGAGTTGCCTTTATAGAGTGCATGAGACACCTAACTGGCTTTTGATTTGCACCCACTCCTTCACACGGCTCTACAATCTTGCTGTGTTCTTTGAGCATTCTAGGCCACAGTGTCTGCTGTTTGCAGCACTGAACAGAAATGTAAGCTAGGAATAAAGGTGCTTGTGCAGCACAATAACTAATAAGGCAGATGTCTTGCCATATTTGAGTCCTTTCAAAATCTCATTTCAGATAAGGAGCAGATGTTTCCCCATGGAATCGCAGACATTTATTTTCAGGGGGGGAAAGCTTAACTCATTGGTTTGTAAACAGAAGTAGCTATACAGGAAGGTCTTCAGAAGACAAACCAAGAGTCTATACTTTCCCTGCTGGGCAGAAGCTCTTTGTGACCTCTTGGAAAGAGTATTTATGATCCTTTAGCTAGAGATACACCAAACCATTAGGCTATGCAATGTGATTTATTTATTTTTGTCCCCAAATGTTAAATGACTGGCCTGATCCATTTGCTTTCACCGTTTGGACCCAGCACCCATACACATGGGATTGCTCTGCGGAAAGATAACGCAACACATCTGATGTGGTGATTGAGGGCTTGTCTGCACTACCACTTGTCCTTAGAAAGCACTGGTCTGAGTAGTTTTCTGCTTCTCTCACACTTCCTGGGCATGGGTCTGAGTTGTTTTCCCTCTGCCACACCACTTTCCCCCAGAAAACCCACTCTAGTGCTAAACCATGGGTTCCCCTGGGGGAAAGCAGTGGGGCAAGCTAGGATACAGCAGCCTCTGGCTCTCAACCAAGTATGATATGTTAAAATGCTTTGTCTTGAATGCTATGCTGCTGTGGCTTGTTGCACTGCATTATAGATTCCTTCTCATTATACAGCTTCATGAACTTCTTAAGGACATGAAATTGGCTACTTTTCCAAAGACTGCAAGGAGGAGATTGGCAAGTGGAAATGAGAGCCAGCCATGGATTTTATGAATGGCTTTCTGGGAACATCATATTCCAGCTCTCAAATTAACTCTGTATTTTAAAGTCTCCACAGCTGAGCAACTCACTGAAGTCATAATTTGCAGCTAGAACTTCATGTGGCATAATTTGCTTGAAGTTAAAGCTGATTTAAACATAATGGCACCCCCATGCAGAGGCTGTCAGTGTTTTAGTCCTTTAACATGTTTTGTACACTGTGGTCGCATGCTTAAGTGCTTTTTAATAAAAGGCTTTGCATTTCTGTAGCTCTAGATTATCACTGATAAAAATGACATCCCGAATAAAATGATTGGGGGTTCTGCATAAGTTTAAGAATATTACCTCCATTCAGCTCTGTCTTCTGATTTAATATGGAAGTTTCCAAAAACGTATTTTCTTTTTGTAAAAAAGCTCTGATCTCCAGACATGCACACATGAACCTCTGCACCCTAATGAAACATAGCACAAAAGGGAATCTTTGTATGCTCACGTCAGTAAATCTTTTTGCACTCTATTGCACAAGTCCTTGTGTGTATCTGTAACCTGGATCAAAGATCAAAACAACTGCAAAAAGAAGGATGTAGACAAACACACACAAAAACTGAAAAAGCCTGGACATCAAAATGGAAGGATAACAGATTGCTAGTATATTGATGCCATTGGCGAGTTTGGAACCCCAATACCCAGGGAGAAAATTAGGAAGGATGTTATAATTAAGAATCCCTGGTTCTGTACATTATTTCTTGCACCAAATCTAGTTTTCCATAGAGTACTGCTCTAACAACAGCACTCCAGGCAGAAGTTGTAGTGATTATAAGCTTGCCACCATGTGGTTCAGTTAGGTAAGGCAACAAAATGTGCAATGGAAAGATTCAGAACCTAGAAACATGAGAAATTATGTTAGTTTCAGGAAAGAAGGAAGGACTATCAAGGAATTTTTGCAATCCTCACAGCAATCCTCTGTAGTGGGTTAGGCTGAGTAGTAGTGACTAGTTTAGGGATAATGTAGACTAGATCTCTGCCTTCATTTATTGTCAGTGCTAACCAATGCATGTTTATTACCCATTGTGTGCTTAGGATTTCAGTTTACATTAATCATCATTCATTTATTTGTGTGTGCTAGTTCGTGGGTTTTGTTGCAATAAGTTAATGTATGAGGGCACCATGGGTGATACAAGATGGGTGCTTATTGTGGTATCAGTGCTCCTCACACATGCAATTTTTTTTTTGCAGCTTCTGACTCACACGACTGCCATCAAAATGCCAGTCCGTCTTTCCTGCCTCATTTAATTTAGATGGACTCTTTCCAGGAAAGTCAAAAAACAAAAAACAAAAACAATACCCTGTTGCCAATGATCCATTTGAGATGTCTCAGTGACTCATTTGCAAGTTAAGCCCACATACAGGAGCACCCTGCCTTTGGGGTATGACAACATATTGCTGTCCGCACTATCGCTAACCTGCACTTTGAAAGGAAAGTGTACAAGGGAAGAATGAGTAATTAGGTTAATTAACTGAGGTTTATTAGGCATCTTATTATGCAGTTAAAATGCTCTGCTCATCATGACCTCTTCAGAACCAGTTGGGTGAATAAAGTGTGCATGTGCACAGAGATGAAGATGAGAATGGTGTTACTGCTCCTATTGTCCGATCTCATGGGGTGAATGATGATGCCCGTGCAGCCAAAACAGTGCCTTTCACATATGAGTGGGGATATTATCTAGGGATGGGGAAATGTGTTCAAGTTCTCTGTTTCTCATATTTCCACTCTTCACTTCTTACATATCCACATCAGGTTGTTATTTTGTCTAAAAAGAAGTCCTCATGAAAACTCACCAGCAAATTTCTAAGCATATTTTTGCATGCAATTCTACCTAAGATACACAATTTTTAAAAACACTTTCCCCTAATACAATGCATTTTGTATGTTATTTTCATGAATAAATGCATTGATATGCAGATTGCTAGTGCATTATCCTAGTATATGCAGTTTTGTGCATGTTACTTGGTTAAAAAAAATCATAGAAAGGCTGACTGTTTTGATACATATTTTGTTTCAGAAACTGTGACTTATAGTAGGTAAAATGTGCAATGGAAAGATTCAGAACCTAGAAACATGAGAAATTATGTTAGTTTCGGGAAAGAAGGAAGGACTATCAAGGAATATTTGCAATCCTCACAGCAATCCTCTGTAGCGGGTTAGGCTGAGAAGTAGTGACTACTTTAGGGATAATGAAAACTGAATCAAAATTTCCACCAATCCAGATCCCTACTGTTTGTGGACTCAGTGGAACCCTGTGAATTTGCAAAAGAGTCGGTCTTGTTGGTGGGTGCCCCCAGATGGTGGAACTCCTAAATTAGCCACCTCACTGCTTCCCTTTCACCAGCCAGCAATGACTTTTGGCCCAGACAGGCCTTTGACCACTCACTGGCTGTTGTGAGGGGTTCTGTACTTTCTCTTTTGTGTGTGTGCTTTGAAACGAGTTAAAGTGTTTTCAGTGCTGCTTTTAATTGGGTTACTTAACACTCTCTCTCTCTCTCTCTCTCTGTGTGTGTGTGTGTGTGTAGTGTTTGCGTTTGTTTTAGCTGTATTTTAATTCATGTTGTGAGCTGCCTTGAGGTGCGATATGAAATAAATAAAATGCAAAAAGTTTGGAAAATAATCCAAAGGTGGGACACAAGACTGGACAGGGGAGGGGGTGCTACAACAACAGGGGTCGGAACAAGAGTTTCTGGGGACCAAACACCCCATTCACTAAAGAGTGCATAGATTTTTGGGATAAAATGTATATGCATACACACACACACACACACACACACACACATACACACACGCACACATACACATACACACACACACACACACACACACACACACACAGTGGTACATATATATACACACACACACGCGCGCACACACACACACACACACACACACACACAGTGGTACCTGAGGTACCACTTTAGCTAATGAGGCCTCCCGCTGCCGCCTGTGCGCGATTTCTGTTCTCATCGTGAAGCAAAATTCTTAACCCAAGGTACTATTTTGGGGTTAGTGGAGTCTGTAACCTGAAGTGTCTGTAACCCGAGGTACCACTGTAAATGCAAATTATTTTATTTATCAAATTATTGCCCACTGAAATGTATCAAGATCCCCAAAGTGGGGTGCAATATTCAAGAGGCCAATCAAAGGCATATTAACATAGCACATCCCCAAAGATCTGCTCCTAGGGAAGAAAAAGAAACGAGCCCATGGTGCTCCCTTCTGAAGAGGGGTGTGCGCTTTGATTTCATGTGCTTCCCATTGCCACAGCCTGTCACAGAGAGTAATGAATTTTTTTTGGCAGGGCAAAGCAAAACAGATGTAATAACAAATGTAGCCGTTATTAAACCCTTACTCCCTAATGATGCCGGAGGAGAGCTGACAGCATGTAATACTGCCAACTATGACCCTATTTTCGGTGAAGCACTCTCAGAGCAACTTTCAAGTGTGTGTCAGAGCTCGCAAGCGGGGAATATATATATGGAGACTTATGACCCTCATATTATAAAGGAGAAAAAGAGAGAGGGTTTTCTTGTTGCCAGGACAAAGGTTATACACATAGCAAGAGTCATTATCATTAGAGGGTGCAGGACAGTCAACCTCAGGGCTGGAGGTGTCACAACTAATAGCTGCCTCATTGATGCCGTATCTCACCCCTTGTATTAGAATTGCTCCCTGGCTAACCTATTCATGCTGAGGCTTGCCCTGGCACCTGTGTTGATGTGCCAAAATTACAAACGATAGCCCATGAGTGACTGCAGAGAGAGCAGTGCTTTTAACTGCAAGGTGCAGAGGGCTTGAGTCTTCCCTCACAGTAGTGGGTGCGCGTGTTAATGACTTCCGTAATTCCACGAGCAGAAGTGGATTGTTATTCTCTTTTTGTGGCAATGCAGAAATGAGAGAGGACCAGAAAATCTGAATTAGAGCCAAGCCTACTATTTCTAGGCAAATTAAACTGCCCATTCGGATTCTGCAGAGTCAGAGGGCTCAGCGACAAAGCCAGATGCAATTGTAGCAAGCATAGCAAGCACATTTGTGTGGGTGATTATCGGATAAAATGCCCAGAGCTGCCCAACTTTTGTTTAGCTCACGAAACAGCTAAACAAAGCAACCAAAACCGTAACACTGAAATCTATAGTAAACCATCTGATTACCAAGTTATTTGTTATGCAGGATCAGTGCCTCTTAGTCAAAGCCATGTGGAGAGTATATTCTCCATTGTGGGTATTGTGGGTATTATCTGACAAATGGCCAAAATCAACTTCACATAGTAAAGCTAGTAAGTTGCATTGTTACAATTTAAATTTGGACACAAACCAAAGCTATTTAAGGCAGATTATTGAAAAAGAATATGTATATAAATGCATTTTTTAAGAAAGCATTTGTCATCTGTGGCGCTCCCAGCCCCAACACTACTCATAAACTTCAGGCTCCAGGCAGCCAGATCGCAGGAGGAAGGAGAAGTGGCAGAAGCAGCTTCCTTCTCTTTCTTTTCCAATATGTTGCCCCCATCCCCAGCTAGTACTGTACAGCTACATTTTCAACTTCCCCTCTATGTAAGACGGGGATAGAACCTATATCATGCCTAGTTGGTTTTTTTTAAAAGTGGATGTCCATGAAAGCTTGAAACCAAAAGCAGCCACCCTAAAAACAAGGAAGGACAAGCAATGCAGAAACCAACCAAAGACATACACTATACATCCTTTAGATTTAAAAACTGCTGTTATTAGATGCAAACTAAATCGGCTCTGCTTACTTCAGCTGTCTAGGATATACAGTCAAGAGGACTCATAAACTTTCTCGTTTGATATTTGAAATGTGACATCTATTTCTGCTTGTGCTCCGCAGTTCACCTGAGAATCAGTTTCTGAATATAATCAACCAACATGGAATCCATCAATTTGATGGGCTTATTTTTCCTCACCGCCGTCAATCAAGCAGTGGTGGAAGATTGACAATGTCATTAGGTTGAACATGAGAAGGTGGACAAGGTGGACCTTGCCCTGTAGATGCTGTGCTCCCCACTCCTACCCCTTTCCTGGTTCTGAAGTGGCTCAGACTCATCACTGCTCTGAGCCAGCCACAGCTGTACTGCATATGGGGGGAAATCATGCCTTTATTTGCCGCTCTGACTCCAGGACAGACTACTTAGCCATGCCAAAGAGAATCCCTCTTTCCCCTTATGAACACTGCCCTGAGCTTGGCTATGTAACTTGGACTACACGGGAGAAAGAAGCCGCTGTCTAATACCACACACAACATGGCTGTCCTCACACAAATAGGAAAAAACATTCTGGGCTCCTTCCAGAGATGACACACTATTTGTTATAAATGTAACAAACAAATACTCTAAAGTGTGCATTGGTGTAGACTTGAGCTATTATCCTAGAGAATGGAGATGGTGAACATGTCAATTTTGGTTTCTCTCAGTCTCTAATTTTTCAGTTCGTAAGTAAGGTCTCATCAGCCTGCAGGGTTTCTCATGAAAAATCATCAAAATTTTTGTTATGTACTGAAGTTCTCACCCTGGGCCAGCAGGGGGATACTGTAGATAGTTTTCACTCAGGTCCGCATATGCAAATAAGGAATTGAAAGTGACGTTCAGTGATTGGATAGTTACAGAAAGTTGTTACTGTTGCTTTGTAATTGAGCTCTATATAAGCAGGTTGGCCGAACCCTTCAGTTCAGTTCTGTTCTGGCCTGTGAATAAACAAGAGCTGTCTGAAGAATCGCTGTGTCATCTGATATGTTCACCCACAACTTAACAATTTTAGTGTGAATTTTCTTTAACACACACTTTTTTGCAAAGCACGTTCCCCTAATATAATGTATTTTCATATATGCATATTTGGTTGGAGAAGTGCACTGCAAGATTCAGAGAAGTGCAATTTTTGAAGGAAAGCTATGTTTCAGGTCATGTATTGTTTTGGAAAGTGCAAAATAGTCAGATTGGCATTTAAATGTGAAATTATAATTTTAAAAAAACCCAATCCCTTAGGTTAACTCACTTTCACAGATGATGAATAAATGCTACTCACTTACAACTCACTCCAAGGGCACCACTTTAAACCGACACAGCCATATCAATTAGATGAACACAATCTGCTAATTTAGTCAATTGGGGCCATACTGGGTGCATGAAGCAAGAAACTGATAATGGTAACATTTCAAAAACTGGATTACTTTTCTTTTGGGGTGTTGTACTGCTAAGGGAACGGCATAGGCAATGAGATGTTTCCACATGTTTGCTGCCTTTGTTTAAGGTTGCTGTCTCAATCATCTCTATTTCTTTGTATAAATACTAAAATTGCAAATAAAGTAGTCTGCATTCAGTTGGATGGGAGGAGAGTGCTATGGTACTTGGAGAAGTTCAATATACCTTAGAGAAGCCAACTATGACAATGCTGGAGAACAAAATTCCTGCGGTCTTTGTTGTTGGTTGAGTATCTAGATCAGCCTTTCTCAACCTGTGGGTCCCCAGATGTTGTTGAACTGCAACTCCCATCACCCCTAGCTAGCAAGGCCAGAGCTCAGGCATGATGGGAGTTGTAGTCCAACAACATCTGGGGACCCACAGGTTGAGAACCACTGATCTAGATTCTCTAAGGCAGGCATGGCCAAACTTGGCCCTCCAGACGTTTTGGGACTACAACTCCCATCATCCCTAACAGGACCAGTGGTCAGGGATGATGGGAATTGCAGTCCCAAAACATCTGGAGGGCCAAGTTTGGCCATGCCTGAATCTAAGCAAAACATTCAACCAGGAGTGTAGATCCAGCCATAGACAAGTCATCATGAGAATTCCTAAGAAATGATGCCTTTAGGACAAGGCAGCATAAGGACAAAGCCAAAACGTCTAGCATATGAGTGTGATTTATGAGTGTTCTTTGTGTCTGTGTTGCCCACAGTGCATTATACTTTCACCTATGCCCTTTGAAAAAGACATGGCATATTAGCTGTGACCCCAGGGTCAACGTGCACGATTCACGCAGGCAGTGCCATGGAATGAACGCTCATGAGCCAAACTCAATTGGGCTTCTTTTGTGCTGAGTCACTGCACTCTGCAGAATGTCTGAGATCAGCATTTCCGAGGCTGGAATTTAAAGTAGTTCCATGCTGAGTTCACAAGCTGTCATGCTGAGCAAGGCTTAATCACTGGAAGTCTCAAACCTGCACAGTCAAAGACGGACAGCTGTGCCAACATCCAGGAGAGTATCTGTGGAAAATTAAACCTTTGTAAAGGAAATGTACTTGCTTGGAGGGGCAGGAAACAGAAAATCCCCTGGGCTAGAGAAACACAAAATTTAACAGCTTGGTAGTATGACTGTACGGCATACTCCTCCAAGTTCTAAAATGCAAGGTCTCATGCTTTTAAGCTAATAACAGATATCTTTTTAAGAAAGTATATTCTATGAAAAGATTTGGCAAAAACATCAGTTCCATACTGGTTGAAAGTACATTAGTCTGGATCTGGAAATGGTAACTAAGACCATGTTTTCTGCTGAAAGGCACACATATTATAGAAGAATAAACACTTTATAAAACCAATATATCAAGCAGCTAATTTCATTGACTTGTGCTATACATTTTCAGTTATCTGCCCCTCTCATCTCATCAGTCTAGACATAAGTAATAATAAATAAATAAATTACAGGATGTCAAATGTATAATACATCAGCTTCAATGTAGGCAAAAGACAACAATCCTGTGACTGACCCATCTTGATGTCACTGTGCTTTAGTTATTACATCATATTATGTATTTATTTTATTTATTTTTATCTAACAGAGTTTGGGTTCTACCAAACCGCAAAGCAGACTAAGTAGCTAACACAGAGAAAAATACACACGTTAAAGTTATTGCTAAAAGTCAGCTGTAAACATTTTCAAAATATAAATAAAACCAGCAGTTAAAAACATACATTATAAGACAAAATTGTATATGAAAATATATGTCAGATTTACATATCTGGAGAGGCTTGACCAAACTAAATTAATAAATGACAAAAAATCCTCTGTGTTACACTTCCTACAATGCAGTTACGAATGGGGCAATCAGTAGGGGAGATTCCTGTATTGGGATCCCTTACAACTCTACAAGTCTATTATTCTAAGGCTCAGACAGAGTAGACTTCAATGCCATTGGGCTCTGCTGGGACCCATAGGCTCGCATACACCTGGTGACCACCATAATTCAGACATGTACATAGCCATTCTATTTTTTTTTTTAAAAAAAACATGCTTATATTAATTAGCAGGAATGCTCATACTGGAAAATAGATCTAGAGAACATAATGTAGAATCAAGATAGGAGAGGAGATCTGCATCCCTCTGACTATTGTTGAAATGCAACTCCCATCATCACTGACCAATGACCATGCTGGCTGGGCTGATGGAAGTTGGACTCCAGGTTCTCCATTGCTGCTGCTGCTGTGGAAGTTTGTATGTTATACAGTTGTTGAAACGTTCTAATAATATTTGTGCCGTATGACTTAGGGCCATATCCAGTGCCGCAGAAAAGGAGAAGCCTCTGAAGAGGAGGCGTTGCTAATAGGTCTGGGAAAACGTGTTCTCGCAAACAGAGAGCACGTGTTACGGTGGGGGCTTACAGGCCACCCCCACTGTTGCTGGACCGATGTTTGAAGAGACCCAGGCAGGGATTGGTTAAATTGGGTCTCTGGGGAGATTTGCTTGTTGCCAATTTGGAGGAGGGGGCAAAGGTTTTAAATACTGGATGCCCAGCGTAGGGCGTCCTCTTGGCTGCTTGCACAGGATCACCCGCCCATCCTCCCTGAATTTTTTTGGGGGGGGGTGTTTGCTTGAGCTTGCTATGCCTGTCATGGGGTCGTCTGCTTTTGAGGCAGGGGCCTGGTAGGAATTTTGTCCATTTGGCTGATTGGCTGGTGCCATTTGGTTTTTGCCTATTGCATAGCAAATCGTCACAACTTGTAAGGTTGGCAGTTAGGCACTGGTTAAATTGGTTGGTGGATGGGTAAATGCCTACCCCTCCAATGGTGGTGCTGAGAGGGAATTCCGTTAAAGGAATCCAGGGGCTTGCCATCCTTTTCGTCCTTGTCCCTGGCATCGGACTTGGGCTGTGCTTGGGCCGGACATGCCCGGGGGCATGAGGGTGAGAGATGAAGGACTGATGCCCAGCTTCATTTCTCCCCAAAATTGTTTCCCTGACTGGCTTCCGCTGGAATCTGGAAGTCAGTTCTGTCCCTGGGGCAAGGACAGATAGTCGTAACCAATACCTAAGCAACCACTCACGTGTATGTATTTAAATAAAGTTGTGGCCAAAATCATGCCAAAAACCTTAAACAAAATTGATGTGTGATGTGTGAGTTATTGGGGGGTGGTTTGGGGACCTTGACGCACTATTCTCAGATGGGCTTAAGCTTCATGAACTGCTCTTTCATGCTTCCTTAGCAGCTTCCTTTACTTTCTCAGATGAGTGACAATGTACACAATCATGCTGTGCTTCTGTGACTATGTGATGCACCAGTCATGAACAGGATCACCAGCAAGCCTGTGAGGAGCTTGAATCACCAAGGGCCAATTCACATGCTAAGCTTCCCAGGCCCATTTGGCATGATTATACATTGGCCTCCTCTTGCACCAACAAGCAGTTGGTGACGCACATCACGAGAGGAGGCTCAGAAATGCTTGAAAATGTCAACTGCCCCTTTGTGCAGCACTGACTAACTTTATATGGAATCATAGTTCCACATGCATCAGTATATCCATTTGTATTGCAGGGATGGTGAATGTTTGGCTCTCCAGTTGTTGCTGGGCTGTGTCTGCCATCATCCGTGACTGTTGGCCATGCTGGTTAGGGTGATGGGAATTGGAATCCAACAACTTCTGGAGGGCCACAGATTCCCCATGTCTGCCACACTGGAAGAGATTTTTATTATAGTTCTTCTGAAGCTTCTGCTACCTAAAACATACAAATGTATAAAATCAAGGTCAGAGATAGGGAAACTAGTGACCCTCCAAAACTACAATGCCCATCATCTCTGACCATTGGCCATGCTGGTGGGGGCTGATAAGATTTGGAGTCCAACAATATTTGAAGGGAAACATGTTCCCTATTCCTCATCTAAGCTAAAGCAGGTGCTCCACCACTAAACTGTTGCCTCTGCTTCTTTGCATAACCATTGTCTAGTCCACTGTCTATTCCATTAGAATCTGCATGGAAATAGCTACAGGAGATCTGCAGGAATAAAACATAACAGCTGGCTGGAAATAGGTGCTCACACCACCCAGCCAGCTGATAGAATCTCTATGGCCAAGAACATGACTTGGATTTGAATTCCACATTGGCTTCATTGGTTATGCTGGTTTTTTCCAGGAGGCTAGACGAGGTGACAGATTCAGAGAGCAGAAACTGACATAACTAAAAAGGAGAGATTAGGAGCAATTGAGTGGAACAGGGAGAAAGGGCATTAAGAGAAAATATAATGCCAGGCCCTCAGCTGCATTAAATTGTCAGAGTTGCATTGATTTCAACATCCAATGTTCTTTGTCTTCAATGGCAATATGCCACTTATTCTAACTCACCATCTGCTTTGATTATATGAAGAAAAATGGCAGGTGAAAATGAGAGATGAAAGGGGGGAAAGAGAGGAACAGGAGGAGAGGATTGGACAAGGCAGAAAATCAGCCACACCCCCCCCCCCATTTATGCTTCCTTTTAGAACAAGCAGATTCTACTTTATGATCCTTCTTATTGCCTGTAATTAAAGTAGTTCATCCTCAAATATATGAAATCCATAAACCGCTGTCCTGAAGTGAGTTTGTGCAATTCATTTATACAGGGTTTAATTATAAATGCACCCCTTGCCCAAGGTAGAGAATCCCAAGCAGCTAAACAAATTCAACCAAACTCATTCACTTTCCTGTTGGGTATCAAAACTCTTCAAATGATCAGGTGTTTCAGCAGCCAACCAGCCTGTTATCTTGTTACCACATTCTGCACACTTCAGCATTCTCAGTAAAGAAATTGGAGGGGGGTGGATGGAGAGAGAAACACCACTGCTTGTTGATCTGCCATTCCAGAGACAAGCATTCAGCTAAAATATGCAGGAGTAAAGAAAACAAGCACAGCTCGTCTAAACTGACTGAGATCCTAACATACATTGACATGCTTCATTGAAAAGGTTTATAATCACCAAGTGCTTTAACCACAGCACAGAAATGGTAGATAAAAGTCTTAGATCATTTATAGAGGTAGCTTTATGTATCAAGGTAAGTCGGTTCGTCTACTTAGCCCAAGGCACATTTCTAGTCACTCAGTGAAGCAAGTTTGAATTTATTCATCCTACATCTTGAAAACACTGCTAGAATGGAACCATCTAGGGCAGAGCTTTCCAAACTGCGTGTTCCAATATGTTAGTGTGTCGGGTGCAGTGTGTAAGTGTCTCATATGAAAGCTATTATAAGGGGTTAGTTTAACCTCTGGTTTTCTGGTAAAACTGAATTACTGTGTTGCAAAACAATGCATGTTTAAAAAGTGTGCCGCCTACATGAAAAGTTTGGAAACTTCTGATCAAAGGAGCTTGGATGGACACGGAGGCCAGAAGAAGGGCATGGGGATTTGTTGCATCTGCCTTCCAATTTCCTCTCAAAGATGGAGGGGGAGCAGAAGTAAAAAGGGAAACATCCTTCCTAGACAAGCCAACTTAAACTGGGAGAGAGGCAAGGGTGAGGGGGCAATAAATATGTCCCCAAACCAGCTAGAGAATCCCATTAAGAAGACTCAGGCATCTTTTCTTTGGACTTGCTCTTACAGTTTTGTGCTGTCTTCCATCTACCCCATCTTGTTTGTTAGACAACAGAGTCTGTACTCTGCCTGGGGGTCTGGCAAGTGTCTTTGCGACCTCCAACACATGGTGGGACTCAAAAGGATCAGCTTTCACCACCAAAACCCAAGAATCCCTCTGTGGGCTCCTTCCGTCTCTCTGTGGACTAAGGCCAAGACTCTTGGTACTACGGTACTATACTGCAATATAAGAAATTCAGTTGTTTTGAAAGGCCCTTTCTGATTTGGCATGTTTTCAAACGTCTCATTTACATTTATTGAATAGCATAGCTGAGCATTCACAGAGTGATTATTTACCAACAAAATGAGTGGGTGATTCAATGAAATTAATGAGAGGATGTGCATCAAACGACTCTGAAGTATAGATTTTAAGTCCTTGGAACCATCACATGATAAGGCCGGGAAAGGTCACATCAGACTTGCCAAGAAAACCCTGAACATTCCAGCTGAGACAAACAAATCAAGGACGCATTCAAGAATTCTGCATCTACAAACTTGATCATTGTTTAAAAAGTGGGAAAATATTTGCATAAAAGCCCTGCTCATTGCAACCGTGACAGAAATATCCCTTCATTTTTCAATAATGAATTAATGCAGCAGTTTGTAGTATACTTTTATCAGCCATTCTCATTCGTTAAGGGCATTGACAGAGAAATTAACTCTAGTGGCACAATTACTTGTGATAGGCCTGTAGCTGTCAGAACATCTATTCATTTTATGTGTACCAAAATATCTGCAGAATTATCATTGCCACATTTTGCTTCTCCCCATCCCCAAAAGGCGAAATAATTCATTGGTGACAATTAGCCACTTGAGTTCAACAGCTGCACGGCAGCATTTGTAAGTGGGCAAGGCTGCCACTCTTGCACTAATGAATGTCCATGCTTATTTCATAAGCTCTAAAAAAAGAGTGACATCTGCCCTTAGACAAGGGATGTACAAAAGGGAAGCCAAGCTGCTTTTGCATGCCTTGCTAGACTACTGCTTGCATTCCGCCAGTCTGAACCAGTTCGCCAAAATTTGAGTGTTTAAACTATTGACATACATATTACCTTGGAACATGTCTGTGCTAAAACACTATGAAAGCATGCCAGGTATTTGTTTATTCTGTTTGGTAGTGTGTTTATTTGTTTGTTTTAAAGAATCATAAACAAGGAACTAATGTCTGAAAGCAGTGTCTCTCTCCCCACCCCCTCACCAACCAAAATGCAGTGGTACCTCTGGTTACAAACTTAATTCATTCCAGAGGACCTTTCTTAACCTGAGGTACTACTTTAGCTAATGGGGCCTCCTGCTGCCACTGCATGATTTCTGTTCTCATCCTGAGGTAAAGTTCTTAACCCGAGGTACTACTTCCGGGTTAGCGGAGTCTGTAACCCGAAGTGTTTGTAACCCTAGGTACCACTGTATATCTATCGCAGGAATAAAGCACCGTCCCTGGCAGCGCGATCCTGGTGGGGTGCCATCGCGGCTGCCCCCTGCCTGCGTTAGGCACCACGCCCCCACCAGTGATGTGCCACGCCCCCAGGACACGCACCAGCCCTGCCCCCACCTGCTCTCCATCCCCTGGTGCCGGAGCATGAAGCTCTGCCACTGGGTGGTCAACATGTAGGAAACTGTACATCCATTTATTTGTTTTTAGCAACCAGCTCCATGCTCATATCATCTAATTGCATTTTAGCATGTGTAACTGAAGATTATATATGCAGGCAATTGACCTCAAATGAACTATATACAGTACAGGAATGTCACTGGGATGAAATTTGCCCTTTTTTCTGCACAAGATTAGAGCATGGGAGAATTCCTCAGGACTAGAGACAAATTCTCTTTCCCTTAAGCAATTAACTTGCTTTGTGGAAAAGGAACAAACCCTTGTTGAAAGGGGCATTATTCTGCAGCTATTGGGAGCCATGCTGCTTATCTGTATACATGCATAAATCTGCAAAGCACTTATTTCAACAAAGACACATTTATTTATTTTAAAATTGTGTGTGTGTTATTTTAACTACCTTTCACCCCGTTTGCTCCCTGGGTGGTTTACAAAATAAATTTGGGGAAAGTGCAAAATGCAACCAGCCATAATAAGAGTAAATTAACAGTAAAATAAACAGCTGTGCACAAGAATGCTCAGAGGGCAATCCTGACTGACTTATCTGTGTAGGGATTTCCATAATTAGGGCACCAAAGTAGAGAAAAAGCCTTTCCCCTAGTTATCATCCATTTTACCCCCAGCAAGGGAAGCATACAGAGGTCACTGGCAGATGTGCTAAGTTTGCAGGCAGGGTGGTTTGTTATTGTTTTCCCTTTTACACTTTTAGTTTCATTTCTTATAACGTCTAGTACCATATAGGCTAGGGACACGGGGGTTGCTGTGGTCTAAATCACTGAGGCTAGGGCTTGCCGATCAGAAGGTCGGTGGTTCGAATCCCTGCGACGGGGTGAGCTCCCGTTGTTCAGTCCCAGCTCCTGCCCACCTAGCAGTTACCTTTACCATATAGGCTAGCACTGTCCAAAGGCCAGTAGTAACTTCATTAGAGCTGGCCCATAAAAGTATGAAGATAAACTCTGGGAACTGAGCTGAGAGATAATGAGCTGAGAGATAATGACTTGCCTAGGGCTACTTTGTGTGTCCATGGCTGAGCAGAGGAATTCAAAGATCCCAGGCCAGAAGCAAATATAACTGTCTGGAATTTGTAACCTGCAGGGCCCTTTGTCGTTTCACTGGCCTAATGGATGTTTCATTAGTCCCGACATTTAAACTTTACCTACCTGGAATCTACCTGGAAATCTGTTTAGCTCCTTAAAGAAATTGCTGACTAACTAGCTGCCATTAGCTAGTCAATACTGGTGGTTGTGGTTTATAGACCATATTACTTTCTCCCAATGTTATTTGTAAGCTAGTTTTAAAAAGAACAAAATTATTTTACCGACAGTCAAAAGTAAGTACAGTGGTACCTCTGGATACGAACGGGATCCGTTCTGGAGCCCCGTTCGCATCCAGAAGCAAACATAACTAGCGACGGCATGTCTGTGCATACGCACGTCACTTTTCACCGCTTCTGCGCATGCGTGTGATGTCATTTTGAGCGTCTGCGCATGCACAAACGGCAAAACCCAGAAGTAACACGCTCCGTTACTTTCGGGTTGCCACGGAACGCAACTCGAACGTGCTCAACCCGAAGTGCATTGAACCCAAGTATGACTGTAGTACTAAAGCACCATCCTAAGAAATAAAATTGATAGAATAAAACCACTGCTTCATTTTTGCTTCTGCTGTTTATTTTTCTTTTCAAATCCATTAGAAATAAGATCTGTTAACGGCACATGCCAGTGCTGATTACCTAAATTATTTGGATGGTAGAGGAAAATGTTGACAGCTAGTGCAAATAAGAAAATAAATAAATTTCAAGTCACAAAGGGGAAAGGAGATGCAATCACAGTTATTTTAGGGTGGAAATAGGAAGGCCCCCAATAGTTTAATCTTAACTTAACTTACCAGGCTATTTCAGTAAGGACAACAACAACAATCAATTCAAGAAATGTTATTGTTTATATGCAGCATTTACTTTAGATGTAGCCTGATCACACCCTAACACTTCTAGAGTAATTGCCTTTAAAAATAGCTGTAATCTAGCATATTGTCATTTTATATTACTAGTGCATTGTTATAAGAAAAAAACTTGCTCCCTTTTCTTTACGGGCTACCCAAGAGCCCATATAGAGTCCTTATGTAGGTTCTCTATGGGTAGGAGAAAATAACACAGGCCAACCAGAGAATATTGAGAAGCAAAGCAGCTAGTAAGCCTGATCTTTATTAAACTGTTGCAACAGGTTGCTCACACACAAGAGGAAGGAGGAACCCAGAACATTGGTGTGCAAGCTCTTACATAGACTTTTGAAATTGCCCACCCTGGAGCCCAAGACCACCCCCTAAAACATCATACATACATCACAGAAGGAGGTGGTCAACAGCAGAAATCCTGTTTGCCAGGGTACCTGATAATGGGCACTGATTGCATTACCTGAGCAGTCTGGCCATTCTTTTGTGATGGTAAATACACAGTTTCTGTATGCAGGTCACAGGCTCACCCTATTCATACATATATGCGCCCTTAAGACAGGATTTGTGAGCAAAGAGACAATGGGGAGGTTTCCCCACTTCCTTCCTCCTTGCAGAGACATATTTGAGGTCAATTAGGGAGAGTCAAAATGGCTTCAGGATTATTTTCCTGTACTGTTTCAGACATGTGGTTTATATATTTATTTATGTATGTGTTTGCCTGGTACATTTATGAACATCAATTCTATATCTTCTCATAATTCTTATAACATGCATCTTTTCTGTGGAATTGCAGTGGGGATGTGTTCCAGTATTTCATTTTCCTTATTTTATTACAGTATTTTGCTTTCAGCAAGTATTTAAAGTTCATAGATTTTGGTGTGGTGGTCATATTTGCACATTTGCCAACTTTTCTACTAAGTTGGACAACCTGGTTAATATTAGGGCTGTGCATGGACTCTTAAGATGTGGCTCCCAGTTTGGGCAGATGTGTCCTGTACTACCCAGGGAGTCACTCACCCCATGTGGATCACCACCTGAACCTGAAGAAGTTGTGGGGCAGATAGGGAGCTAGGAGCTTTTAGAGGGGCTTTTAACTATAAAGTTAAAATGGTGCTTAAAAAGAAAAAGAAAAAACCCAGAGGTGTGCGCTGACACTGCAGGGGGACCTGATCCTATGTGGTGCTGCTTCACAAGCAGCTTTCCTGCAGGAAAGCTGGTTGCAAAGCTGCACCTTCAACCCCAGAGGGATGAAGCATCAGGCATGTTTGTTGATGTCATTTAGTCGTGTCCGACGCTTCATGACCCCATGGACCAGAGCACGCCAGGCACTCCTGTCTTCCACTGCCTCCCGCAGTTTGGTCAAACTCATGCTGGTAGCCTCAAGAACACTGTCCAACCATCTTGTCCTCTGTCGTCCCCTTCTCCTTGTGCCCTCAATCTTTCCCAACATCAGGGTCTTTTCCAGGGAGTCTTCTCATGAGGTGGCCAAAGTATTGGAGCCTCAGCTTCACGATCTGTCCTTCCAGTGAGCACTCAGGGCTGATTTCCTTCAGAATGGATATATTTGATCTTCTTGCAGTCCATGGGACTCCCAAGAGTCTCCTCCAGCACCATAATTCAAAAGCATCAATTCTTTGGCGATCAGCCTTCTTTATGGTCCAGCTCTCACTTCCATACATCACTACCGGGAAAACCATGGCTTTAACTATACGGACCTTTGTTGGCAAGGTGATTAGGCATCAGGCATAGACTCATAGAATTGTAGAGCTGGAAGGGAGTCTGAGGATCATCTAGTCCAACCCCCTGCAAGAATATGCAGCTGTCCCTTATGGGGATCAAACCTGCAACCTTGGTGTTATGAAGATGGGACTAGCCTGGGAAGAAGTTCAGGACTAGCCAGAAGCAATTAAGATGTCCCAAGAGTTTCCATACCCCACCCACCAATATTTTAAAGATGAGGTGTGATGTGCTCACTCGTGAGACTTACTTCGCAATCATGTCTGGTTTGCAAATGAATGCTTCTCAGTTGCTCTACTCCAGGGGTCAGCAAAGTTTACCTCATCTGGGCCAGTTCACTCCAGTGGAGATCCCTCCGTGGGCCAGATTGTGAGCGCCTGCTATTTCCAGCATTTGCATCTGCGCAGAAGCGATTTCCAGTGTCTGCGTCTGCACAGACACGATTTTCACTGCCATGGAAGCGAGTCCCCGCACCGCGCTGTGCTGGTTTAGCGCAGCGTGCAGGGACTCACCTAGCGGGCAGCTCAGTTTGGGGGCAGCTCGTGGACCAGTTAAACGACCCCCGTGGGCCGCTTGTGGCCCATGGGCCTTAGGTTGCCTACCCCTGCTCTACGCCCATCTGCAGAAGTAGTACAGTGGTACCTCAGATTACAGATGCTTCAGGTTACAGATGCTTCAGGTTACAGACTCCGCTAACCCAGAAATAGTACCTCAGGTTAAGAACTTTGCTTCAGGGTGAGAAAAGAAATCGCACAGCGGTGGCACAGTGGCAGCAGGAGGCCCCATTAGCTCAACCTCAGGTTGAGAACAGTTTCAGGTTAAGTACAGACCTCCAGAACAAATTAAGTTCTTAACCAGAGGTACCACTATACCTAGTTCTAGGCAACAATAATGCACCTTCCTGTTCAGGCTCCTGATCTCCTGAGCTGCCCATAGCCCTCCCCAACCTCCACTGATACTTTCTGCTCTGCCAGGAAGTTGGGAGGAGGAGCTGGCAACCTTGCTCTCCCTCCTGAAGAGACACACTAGGAAAAGCCCATCTCCTCCAGCCCCTGTTCCCACCAATCAGGTCCCCCTCATTCCCCCCCCCCTCTTATTCCTCCTGCTTTGGGATCTGCCACTCTAAGCCTGATCATGATGGAACTGTGGGGCTGGTGCTACATTATAAATTAGGATCTTGCTTTTTCTCCCTGGTGCTCAAGTCTGTGTACACATTGCCCTCCTCTTTTAACTTTGCAACAAGCCTGTGAGGCTGAGTTAGCATAAGCAGCAGTTATTTCAAATACACCACAGGGAGGATAATGCAGGGGGTCCAATCCTGGCTCCAGTAAATATTCTTGACTTCATGCATGGGGGGGGAGGGGGAACGCTGATCTATGATCACCCTAATTTTATTGCTTATTAAGTGAACCTCAGAAGTAAGGAAGAGGAGAATGCAGCGGTTCAAATGCAGCATTACATAAGTATAGTTATGTAAAAGAAAAAAGTATAGTTAAACATTAGGATAAGTAATCATTTTGAGGGCTCACCGGGAAGCTGTCATCTTTGTCTTGAAATGCTGATTGATTCTCCTGGAATTAGTGTTAATGGAATTTGTGTGAATGCTTTCACAGGAGAACTGAGCAGAGACAGAAAGGTGTTAACAACCCTTCTTCAAGGAAGATGTGCTGATTTGCAGCAAGTAAACCAGCCAAACAACCTTCCCTTCTTAAAGGCACACTCTCTGGGGCTGTATCCCCAACAACCTGAATCCTTTCCATTCATTCATTCTTTAATCCCAGCATGGGCTCTGCATGGTGATTGAACACTTGCTTCACTCGGGGATCCTCCATAACCAACTGAGCTATTAGTATGCACAGTCCATAACAGCTATTCTTTACCAAAGCATGCACTTTTAGATTGAAATTCTACACATTTAACTTTCCGGTTCCAAAGGTATCAGTTAAAAGGTAGGCTTCTAATAGCTGAAACTCAAAGCGCTCATTAGTTCCATATGTCAAGCTTTAATGTGCCAGGTGAAGTTTCAACGCAGAAAAGAGGAAGTACTCCGACAGATAACCTTAAACATGAGTGGTAAATGTACCTCCAAGTAAAATGCAGGTTCAATACAATATGCAAAATAGCAACCTCAGAATTGCATTGGATTCTTATCAGCTTATCAAGCTGCAGGTATGGCTCTCAGACACCTCCTATAGGAACTTTCCCTCGGAAT
Source organism: Podarcis gaigeae (assembly GCF_964106915.1). NCBI lineage: Eukaryota > Metazoa > Chordata > Lepidosauria > Squamata > Lacertidae > Podarcis > Podarcis gaigeae. Next base: position 58,311,261 of record NC_139679.1, read on the forward strand.
GTGCATTAGCCAAAAAAGAAAAGAAAAAAAGTTTGTTAAATCACACATCTATGAAGCTGGGAATTAAATGAACTCAAACAGGAGATGTACAGTCTGTTTCTAAGCCACTTAATTGAATCTGCAGCACTGAGGCTTTTAGTATTCCCCAGCATTTAGAATTTCAATTTCCTCCACAGATTCTTACACTGCACGCCCAGTGAAAATTAGCATTTGTGCTGAATAGCTTTTAATCAGCTCTTCTTTTATCTTTAAAGTATTTTTTTTAAAAAAAGAAAAATCCTGCCCACTACATGCCCACTTAATTCTGAGATTCAATCCACACTTTCAGTTTTCCTTCATTCAGCTTCCATTGTCCTCAATCATGCACTAATCACATTAATCTATTCATCTTATCCCTGTCATTAGTTTCAGGTTTCTTTTTTTAAAGCAAACTCCCCCCCTCCGTGTTCCTTGGGGTTCATTAATCTATTAAGATTTCCTGCTGCATCCATTCCATAGTTCAAAACAGTGTTGTATAGAGCTACCATTCAATGATTGTTAGCTTAGAACATGGAAGGATAATTGCTTGGTCGATTATTACATTAATTATTTTACCTTTCAGCTATTTGCAATTCCTACAATTGCCAAATCATTGAACTGTTTTCAGTTTCAGAAGTAGTTTCAAACACTAATTAGTACTTCTCACTCACTTCTAGGAACAACAAATGCAACAGTGGAGGGACACAAATTACCACTTTTACTCCACATCGGGGAGGGAGGGGGATTTAATATTTAATATTATTCATTAACAGTCAAAAACCTGATTGAGGTCAAAAAGTATTAGATTTCCTTGATGATGTCACAGAAATGCCAAAATGTTTATTACATATTTCCCTCTATTTGCATCTCTGTTCTTAAAGTCCCACTGTGTTCAACAGTGTTTATTATCAGGAAAACAGGTATAGGAATTTTGCTATTGAGCTCATAGGGACCTATGAGCATGTTTATGACTGCTTTGTTCACTGTGCACAAGCTCACAAATATGGCAAACCTCATTATGAGGTTCTAGGACATTTTCAAGTAAGAATCTGCATTCTCCAGTCTTGCTTAACTACTTGAAAGCAGGGAACTTCCTTCTCTCTGTATCTTTCATTTGATGTATTATTTCTGGGTGCGGGCTGATCATCCTTTGTTAAGCTAATTGCTGGGGAGTCCAGAATTTTATAAAAAGTATAATGAATGTGTTTTAATGGCTAAAGACAACTTTTCTGGTTTTGGAAGGTGACACCCTTCAGCTAGTGCAAGAGGGTGCAGGAAACATTTGGAGCCAAGAGACACAGGAATAAGGACCCAAGGACCCATCTAGTTCAGCATCCTGTTCTCATAGTAGCCAGCCTGATGCCTATAGGAAACCTGCAAGCAGGACATTATTGCAGCAGCCATCATTCTTCCCTCTTGTGATCCTGAACAACTGGTTGCGTGCTGAGGTCCCCCAAAACACCCCTACCCCAATAACTCACACATCACTCATAATTTTTGTTTAAGGTTTTTGGCATAATTTTGGCCACAACTTTATTGAACATACAAATTGTGAGTGGTTGCTTAGGCATTGGTTATGACTATCTGTCCGTCCGTCCCCCCCCCCCCGCCTTGGGGACAGCACTGTCTCCCAGATTCCAGCGAAAGCCAGTGTGGAGGAACAAGATCAGGGATAACTGGAGCTGCGACACAGACCCTCAGCTTCTCCCCGCATGCTCCCAGGGGCTTACGCAGCCCAAACCCGATTCCAGGGGTTTGGACGAAAGAATGGTAAGCCCCTGAATTCCTTTAACGGAATTCCCGTGCAGCAGCAGCATTGGAGGGGCAGGCCCAGCCAATCCATACCCCTCCTCCAACCAATTTAAACCAATGCCTAACCACCAACCTTACCAGTTGTGATGATTTGCTACACAGTAGGCAAAGACCAAATGGCACACACTAATCAGCCAAATGGAAAAATTCCTACCAGGCCCCTGCACCAAGGCAGATGACCCCATGACAGGCATAGCAAGCTCAAAGCACAAGCCCAAAACAAGGGAGGGCGGGCGGGTGATCCGGTGCCCACAGCAAAAGAGAAAGCAGATTGCTGTGAGCATTGCTTAAATAACCTCTGTTCCCACCTCCAAACTGGCAACATCAATTTCACCCCAGCAACACCATCCCCCAATCCAAGCCGGGCCCCTTCAACCTAACCTGCCTGGCAACTACAGGGTGTCTTGCCTGGCCCCATCCTCAACACGCGCTCTCCTTTAATTGAGAACACGCTTATTCAGATGAACTGCAGAGTTCACTCAACCTCCTTCCAGCTGAGGTACTGCCAAATACTAGGATGGAGAGAGGGAGTGGTGTGTGAGGTTGGTGTGGTGCAGTCGTGCTGGCAGAGTCAATCTGGTGCTCCTGCTAGTGCATTTGCACTTCACTGACCTCATTGCTGCCTCACTTCTACAGCAGTGATTCAGCTGGAAGGAAGTCAAGTGAGCAATGCAGCTACATCACACCATCAGCTACTGTTAAGAGGCAGAATATAGCCATCCTGACTAGCAGCCATTGATAGGCTTATCTTCCATTATGTAACCCTCTTTATGTAATCTGCAGATCTAAGGCCAAGGTTTTTTTTTTGCGTGTGTGTGTGTCTACCTAAGTAGAAAATTTGAATATTTTGACAATGTCAGCACTTTAATCTGGGCAAGACTGAAGAGCCACACTAGATGTGATTCGGCACTGTGATGTACCAGTGGAAAACTAGATCAACTTTTTTAAAGCCTCTTCTTAAAGAGCACAATCAATATCACAAGAAAATGATGCTATTTTAAAGAAAACTGCTTAGTGGAGGCAGCAATATGCTTGGTACTTTTGAAAGAGGGAAATAAATTCATAGCCTTGATAGCAACCAGCCTGAGCACCCCCAAATGTATTGGCTCTTCTTGTGATGAATCTTGTCACTTGTACAGAACACGATAAGAGCATCTCTATTTTTGGTGCTTGGACTACTCTTTGTGACAAGATGTGGATATCAGAACTTCCATGCTGGATAATTTGAGGTAATTGAAGTCTGATATGCTCCCTTGACCTTTTCAGTAGATTGCACTTACACTAGTGGGATCATTTTTCATTTTTCACCCCAAATTGTTTTCCACCGCATGGAGAATGCCAAGTAATCAGAACACATAGAAATAGTTTCATTCATTGTATATACAAATAACACAGCTTATACATTTGCCAGAATGGTTTTTCAGGCAATCCTGCTAAACAGAAGTTCCCCCAAACTTCCAAATATATTGTCTTGATTGATGCTGAACCCCAAATATGTTAAGGGAATGAGTGTAGACAGAATATGAATAGTGGTGCACATATAAATAGTATATTGTGCGCTCTAGCTTCAAGCCACTTGCTAGAAGTAGTCCCATTTGTGGGGGGACAAAAAGGCAAGTACAGTGGTACCTCTGGTTATGAACTTAATTTGTTCTGGAGGTCCATTCTTAACCTGAAACCGTTATTAACCTGATGTACCACTTTAGCTAATGGGGCCTCCCACTGCTGCCGCACAATTTCTGTTCTCATCCTGGGGCAAAGTTCTTAACCTGAGGTAATACTTCTGGGTTAGCAGAGTCTGTAACCTGAAGTGTTTGTAACCTGAGGTACCACTGTATTACAGACCCTATAGCTTACACATTTTTTGGAACATCATCCAAGCCAACCCTCCAAGAGGGAGATGTTTCAAAGTCAGGGTGCCATTGCCGAGAAGACCCTGCTACATGTAAGAGAGCTATGAACCTTCAGTTAGATGAGTCTTAAGCCATTATAAGGACTTTATACATCAAGACTAATTGGGCCCAGTGACTGACCTGTGTAAACAGTTAAATGTATTTTAAATGCTGCAACATGGTCTTGTGCAGTCAGATCCATTGAGGCACTGCTTCAGCATTTTGTGCTACTTGCAGTCCCTGAGCAGGGAGGGGGAACTGTCACCCCCAATCAAGTAACTAAATAAAAATACTTAACTGATCAATCAAGTAGCTTAGTTCTGCCCCCCAAAAAACATAAAGCCTGTCACCCAATACCTGTAAATGAAGAATTGGAACTCAGGGTCGTCTTGCTCTTTTTGCTCACCTGGTTCAAGCTAAAGACAACATCCACTAACAAGCTTTAGGCTGAAGTAGTGTAGTTTCAGGTATGAAGGGAGAAACTATCTAAAATATATTCTAGAATAAATCAGATTGAAAAGATACCTTAGGCACATTCAACCATATAGCTGATAATGCCGATTGCAATCAGAATCCAAGGGATTTCACTTTCAGGCACTGAATAAATATTAAATTTAGTGTAGATAATCCATCCCTCAGGCAGCTGTTGCAAGCATCCTCCTAAAAATTAACTTTCACTTTCTGATGCAATCTCATATCATTTGGAAATGTACCTGCTTGGCATTTTCCAGACAGCATGTCCACAACATACAGAAGCAATCCTTCTCAATGCCAAAGTCATCAAGTGGTTAGAGCTACCTTGGGGGAATTATCCATCAACTATTCCTCTGAGTAACAGGACTTACTGATGCTTCTAACCTGATCAGTTAATTCTGTCACCAGCTGACATTTTACAGACAGACCACTTCTTTCCACTGACATGGAGATACTAGCATTTACTACATATGTGTGGGTTCCATACTGTTCGCTGAAGAGAGCTGTTTGTTCAGTTGAGACCTTTCCAAAGTCAATTTCGCACCAGGTTAAAGGAGATCTATTAAAGCGATAGTGAAATAATAAGCACTGTGCCACATCAATGCCTATTTATAGCTCCTGCTTGGCAGACCTAACAGCACACCCATAATAATCATGGTGGGCTGTTTTCCATATAACCTATGGGTTTCGGTTAGTAGGATCTGACTTGATGTCTTAGGTAAAATATTAAAATTGAGAGGCCCTTTCCACATAGCTTTTGTGAACTGTACAGCTATGAGCCTTTCTGCTATGTATACAACTTAGAGTTCTGTTCACTTATCTTACCAGAAGGAATTTGAATTTGAACTTGCATCTTTCCTGATGTGTCTTTTAAGTCCCCTTGGACTTGATTTGCTGCTTCTACTTAGCCACTCATTTTTTCCCTATCCAATAGCCAAATGAAGTCCAGTGTCATAGGAATACCACGCTTCTTGCCTTTCTCTTTCGTTTCATCATGTAGCATCACTTTCCTCAGCCATGGAGATCTCAACAGTAACCTTCATCAGAGCAACAATTGGAAAATGCATTTCCCTTGACCAACTGCTGCAGAAAAAAATGCTCCCTTGATAGAATTTGAAACACAAGAGGGCATCTCAATATTGGAAAAAACAAAAGAATTCCTTCCAGTAGCACCTTAAAGACCAACTAAGTTAGTTCTTGGTATGAGCTTTCGTGTGCATGCACACTTTTTCAGATATCTGTAACTCAATATTGGAAGACATTCAAAAGGATAAGATTTCAAAACAATCGGCACAAAGCCAGGATGTTGCACCAACAGTGTTATAGATAAGAAATATCAAGAAATAAGGGCTGCCTATGCCTCTCTGCAACACACAGGGAGGATATTTTTTGTAAACAGCTTAAAGGTTTTCTTCTTACCATCAAGTGGTATATAATTTTTGTTAACTAGATATATAAAATATATACTTCCTTCTATAGAGATCTTGATAAGAGCCTCCTGAAAACCCTGGGAACACATGGAAGAAAGCCTGGAAGTAGTCAGTCTAGGTTTATGCCGGCTTTTATGCAGAACTTGCTGTGTCAGAAACTATTAGAGGTACTTGGAATGCATCCAGATGCAGTAGAGCAAGATTGCGGAATGACTCTTAACACTGAAGACCACATAGGCAAAGTTTGGAATCCTCTTTTCAGGACATTTTCACTCACCCTGTAAGGCCAACCCTTTCTTCTCTAAAAGCAGGGTGGGTGTGTTAGGGATCCATATGGAAGCTGTTTTCTCAGCGGCCAGATGTAACATGCAGCCCTGGTTCACCATATGAAAACTCCCCAAAGTATTCAGAGTTTCACGATTCATGATGGACACCTCCAAGAACATTTGGTGCTGGCATGGAAACTCCCTGAATTTCAGGAATGAAGAAATGGCTTGCCCATATTCTGGGTTTGCTCCAAAGTAGAAAAGCACTTTCATTTTTTATATTACACTAAAATATGCACCCAGCATTTGGTAGGACTTCAACAGCTGCATGTATTGTTTTTCTATGGGGAGTAGTAATTTATAAAAGAATCTGAGCAGTTGTCCCTCTTCCTTTGTGTGTACACAAAGAGACCAAGCACTATATTAAAAATCACGAAAGGGTTTTTTCTTCAAACACTAATAAAAATAAATGGTGCCTCGTGTGTTCTTCTTGTCTCAAGTTCACATATTTTGCACCCTGTTTTTGTTGGATTGTTCCACAGTGAGTACTAATAATGTGCTGCATAAAGAACTATATAATCAGCAGAGCTTTGTAAAATCACAACTATAGCAGATCTAAACACCTGGGAGTTTTTAGAAGAGATGTTATAAGTGGGCTGACCACACAAGTGTTCTGTCACAGCCCTGACCTATATACATCAACTTCTCCATATGGAGCATTTGAAGGCTGGGGGCTAAACAATTTCTGTGGTGAGTCTCCTAAGCAAGTTTCCTTGATTCAATCTTGATTCCAGGTCAAAGTCAGTAGACCCCCAAACAAAGATTGAATCTTAGTGATTGGATCTTTAGTTTCTCATGAGTCAGCGTGTGACATATAAGGCAAGTGCTACAGTCTGTGAGGGATGCTCAAGTCTTGATGCAATAAGAACCGTGCCTTTTCTAGTCATTGCTTTCTGTGTATCTGTAGCATCCCATTTTCTGCTTGGAAACACATGATTTGCATACTGATGCTCTTTGCTATCTATCATTCTATCACTTCCTGCTTTTTGACTGTAGATCCACGTGAGTCCATTCACAGAAGCAAATCAACAAGATAGTAGTTGCAAGAAAAGTGATTGAAAAGACTTTGAAAACTGACACCAGTAAGAAAGGTTGAAATATACCTGAGAAGCCCACAATAATTTTATGAGGACAGCATATTTATTGAGGGGGAAATGCCTTTTTGAGAGGATTCCTATTGCAGCTAAACGATGAACACAACAAACGTTCAGTTCACTTATTAAAAACACCTATAATTGCTGATTGGTTTAAAATACTGGACAGAAAAGTAATTATTATGATTCTGCAAATGTTTTTTTTTCATTCCAGTGTCTTTTACTCAGCTTTACAATCAAACAATTATACTCATTGATTTGTCACTGTGGAAAATTTGTATTCCTTGAAGGCTTGCCATACGACATTATGACTGGCTTAATGCAGCTCTTGTAATATAATTTGATGGCAAATATTGAAATGTATGCAAAAGAATAAAATAATGAAAAATTGTATAGGCTTTGGATGTTGTAAAAATGCTCAGTGAGCAATTGCCATGGGAATAACAAAATGAAGGAAGATGAGGGCGATCCATTTTTCAGCTAAGGACAAAACAAGTCTAGGACAGAGGTATGTTTTTAGTGATCCCTCTGTTTCCACATGTGGATGGTCCTTTTGCTATCTCAGAAACTTAATTCAAAAGACAGGCTTTTACAGTGGTACCTCAGGTTACATATGCTTCAGGTTACATACGCTTCAGGTTACAGACTCCGCTAACTCAGAAATAATACCTCGGGTTAAGAACTTTGCTTCAGAATGAGAACAGAAATTGTGTTCCGGTGGTGTGGTGGCAGCAGGAGGCCCCATTAGCTAAAGTGGTGCTTCAGGTTAAGAACAGTTTCAGGTTAAGTACGGACCTCTGGAACGAATTAAGTACCTAACCCGAGGTACCACTGTAGATTATAGAATAAGACCAAACAATACAATGTTAATTTCATATATAATGTGTTGCTTCCCACAGCATAGTAAGTGAATGAAAGGGCTCCTATGCTGGGAATGGCTGTATTGTTGTGACTAATGTGCAACTTGATAAAACATCAGGTTATGTACACCATGTTCATAATTACTTAACAGGAATGTCGTTCTGAAAAGTCGTTGAGCACAAAAGCTAGCCGCAATTGCATTGCTCCTAATCTAATGAAGAGAGACAACAACCTCCTGTTTTTGAAAGCCTGCTTCACTAGATATTGCACTTTTGTCACTACCAATATATTCCACATGAAAGGCTCAGGCTTCTGGTTATTGGTCACAAATAATTTGAAACTCACTGGATTGCAGCAGTTTATAATTTCTTTTCAAAATAGCAGTCATTAAAAGGAAACATGACTTTGTTCATTTATTTTTTTTAAAGAGGATTAGGTGATGTTAACCTCAAGAGTTTCAGGAAGGTTTCTTCATGCAAACAGATTAACGGGATATTAGTGCTTGAAAACATGGGTCTTTTAAAAACTCACTTTCAAAATCACAAGGGAAAGTTCTGTGCAAATTGTCACCTACAAAACTGAAATTAGCTCAGCAGCTCAGTTGCTGGAAAACTCTATGGTTTTTGCAGTGGCAGGCACCAAAAAAAGAAAGCATATAAAGCTCTGGTGGGCTACCATGTACTGCTACTTTTGGCTTCATGGGTCATCAAAGTTATGTTGTGGAGTGCCTGTCCCCATGCTGTTTAACACCTATATGAAATTCATTAGGGGATCTGGAGTTCATTAGTATGTCAATGACGCTCAGATCCACCTCTTCATGTCATCTGATCCAGGTGCTAGACTGCTTTCTTAACACCATGATGTGTTGGATGAGAGCAAGTACACTGAGACTAAATCCAAATAAGGTAGAGGATCTCTGGATTGCTGATTTCCAGTTTTGAGAATTAGGTAAGCCAACGTTTTAGATGAGGTTGCAATTTCCCTGAAGGAACAGGTTGCAGACTGGGAGTACTCTGAGACAGGGGTGTAGGAAGGGGGGTGCAGGGGCGCCCCGGGTGTCATCCTTGAGGGGGTGACCAAATGGCACACCGCGGGGGCAGCACTTACCGAGGGGCCTGGCCTGCAGTGTGCCCGGGCCCACGTCTTTCCTGGGAGTGACGTGGTGGCTCAGGGCCCCGCGCTGCCTGAAATGGCAGCATGGGACTTGTGTCTGCCAGGTGCACTCTGTGGGCAGCTCACCATGGCACCCCCTGGGTGGATTGCCGTGGCGCCCCCATGGACAGCTCACCCCGCCCCCGCTGCTCCAGGTGCCGGAGCAGCTGGCTACGCCCCTGCTCTGAAATCCAACTTTGCTGGAGACTTAGTTGTACAGAATGTCTTCAACTATCTTTGGCTGGCCCACCAGCTATGACCATTTCTGGACATGGATGATGAGCCCACACTATTACACGATCCTCTAATCTCTCAACTGGAATTCTGCAATGTACTCTACATTACATCAAGTGTGCTGTTAGAATGTTGCCCATCTCTAAAAACTACAGTCTATGTACCTCATGAGAGTGTTATATAGTAAAACAAGTATTTTCAAAGAAACCGTGATTGGTAAGAATGTTAAGGTAAAAAAAAAACCTAGGCGGTGAAGTATAGTCAAAGGCGTGTGATGCTCATCTCGCTTCAGGCTGACGGAGCCAGTGTTTGTGAGCTTCCACCTCGCCATGCATCTTTCATTTTCATTTTCCCACTTCCTACATTGCAAGTTGCACTTCCAATTCAAGTGTTAATGCACTGTATGAATAAATTATTCATTATCACTTTGACATTTTCCCTTTAATAAAATTAATAGTGAGTTCGAGACTTTCAAAAAACAAATTTCTGAGTTGAGTGAGTTTGTGCTACCATAAAGATAAAGAATTAACTCCATTCATTCTGAGCAACAATTTAGCAAGCACATTAGAATGTTAAAATGTGAATAATCTCATTCTTTTGGTACTCCATTTATAGGTTTGCCTGTTCCTTTCATATTGAAATGGGCTCTTCAAAATGGATCTCTGTTGTTTAAGGGATAATATAAATGAATACAACACATGAGTCAACTGCTAATCGCTTCCTGCTTGGTTTACTGAGAAGCAATCTGACAAGCTGCAGGTATAAATGTTAACTAATAGTGATCAACAATTACAAAAGTTCAACATACTTCTGTAAAACAATAAAATCTTTAATAAAAAAGGGGGAACAAATGACAAAAGTTATAAAGAGACAAGAGCTACTCTGGGGCCAAAGCAGAAGTGGCATCAAATGTGCATTTGCAGTTAATATGAAGGTGTTGTTGTTTTTAAATGCAAATTGCTTCAGTGGAGTCAGGGTGATAATTAGAGCATAAATGGTGGGGAATTTAATTATTTCCATTCACTCCTCTTTTTTAAAAAAATACCTCCTCTGAATTTAGTTTGGGCTAAGAACAAGTAGATAAGTAACAAGTAGATAGGTACTGCTCTGGCGGGAAGGTAGAAGCGGCTTAGTCATGCTGGCCACATGAACCGGAAGCTGTACCCCAGCTCCCTCAGCCAATAAAGCGAGATGAGCGCCGCAACCCCAGAGTCGGCCACGGCTGGATCTAATGGTCAGGGGTCCCTTTACCTTTAAGAACATTGGAACCAACGGAGAATTTCCTCCCAATGCAAACAGTAGTTTCAGAAGGGGAATTTTCTTCAGGACCAAAGCAATCCAGGAAAAGCTGAAAGACATCCATGTAGTTGGCCTTCTCTCTCTCTCTCTCTGTGTGTGTGTGTGTGTGAGAGAGAGAGAGAGAGAGAGAGAGAGAGAGAGAGAGAAGAAGAATGAACAAACAGGGTTTCAAAGAGCTCCTGAAATGCAGGATTCCTTCAAGTGAAGGCCTGATCTTTGAAAGCCCTTCAAAAAGAGGAGTGTTCTACTTTATAGAGGACACATGGTCACTCCAATCTCATATTTGTGCCTTGGCTCATGTAGAAGATACTGGGAGCCAGACCAAGTCCCAGCATAGCAATTCCCTACCTTCCCACAGGCCTTGCTTTGGTGACAAGTCTTAATTGGCTCAGTCAGGATATATTAGCAACCATGTATTCCAAGGCTTAGTATTCATTCCAAGAATTCATTCAGTCTTTTCCATTTCCAGTGCCCCTCTTAGAAATACTGTGGCCATTATGACCATTTTTAAATGGTTATTAGATAAGATTCATAGATGTGCAGAAATTAGATGAGATGTAAGAAGTGAAATCTAATAGATTCTCAGAATTAGGTCTGTAGACGTTTGTCAAGTGCAATTTTATACATGGGCTTACACAATTATTACTCTTGCAAATGCATATTTATGACAAACTGCTTAACCAGAGAAGGTGTAGGGACAGGGTGAGATTCCATTCCACAGATTAAAATTCAATTACTTCTTTCTGTCCCACGTTGTTGTAAATTATGATTGCTACAGTTCTGAAAGCACTTATTCTGATGGGTTCTCAGTGACTAACTGTTATTTGGTTTACAAAATTTATGCACCACTTGATTGTATCAAAAAAACCCCAAAACCCTCAAAGCTGGTGCAGTTAACGGTGGGGGTGTCTATTTTAAATTTATGAGAGCCCTGCCTCTCATATCAGTTGGAGGTGAGAAGGGAAGTTCAGTGGATGTAGTTCAGTGCTAGTGCATTTGCTTTGGTTTAATTCCTGACACCTCCAGTTGGGAGTGTCTCCTGTATGAAACTCTGGAGATCTTCTGGCACCGTGAGCAATACTGAGCTAGATTGACCGGTGGTCTGACTCTGAATAAAGGAGCTTCCTGTATTCTTCAGTAAAATGATTTGTATTTTCCTCCCTGTGTTTGATGTGCACAGATTAAATTTCAGGTGGTCTAAATGCCCACTGATCTAACAAAAAAAATCAAAAAATAAAATTATCACTGAAGTCCATATCAAAGATTTCCTTCAGCAGCAGATGGTATATATTGAATATTTGATTGGAAGTTTCATGAGCTTTTCCAGTATAATTGTGCCTAACAGCAGTAAGTTTCACAGTATTTGATAATGCCCTTTGATTCCAGTTCTCTTTCTGCAGGGTCGTTGCTCCTATAGAAATTGATGCTCTCAAACAAAATTGTAAAAGTGAATGCTGTACTCTAATCACTTCCTTTGTTCTTTCCCCATTTATCTTTGTTAGTCTAATTTGTGTGTGGTGTGTCTCTGTGGGGAATTATAGCTGTTTTTCATTATCTTTCATTCAATTTTTTTTTTACAAAAAAACTCTGAGTTATTTTTACTTCTCAGTGACCCTGAACCAACAGACAATGTATACAACTAGGTCGCACAACTTGTAGGCTGTGGAAGCAAAGATTTGCAACTGCAAGTCATTCTGTAGCCTACAGTGAGAAGATCCTAACTGTCAAAAATAGCTCTCCAGTTGGGGTGGAGCTACTGCACTAATTTCCCTGGAGCTGCATCACTGTTGCTTACCGGGAGGAATGAGGCAACAGGGAGGTTGGCACAGTGCCAACACACTGGCAGGTGTGCCAGTCGCTCTGCTAGTGTGTTCGCACCACACTGACCTCCGTGCCACTTCAGCAGTGACCCACCTGCCAGGAAGCCAGCATAGCAGCTCTGCCCCATCTGGTGAGTTCTGCTAACAAAATTCAGTCATAAGAGCATAATAAGGGCCCTGTTAGACTCAGCCAAAGACTCATGTTAGACTCAGCATGTACCCACCTTGTACATGCATCCAGTGCTAGCCAGCCAGTTATTTATTGATAGTCAGAAGCAGGGCACAATGGCAAAAGCCTTCCTTTACTGTTGTTCTCTTTCAGAAGCTTGCATTTGGTTGTATTCAGAAGCTGGTGGTTCCATACAGCTGTTTAGTTAGTTAATTTCTATTCCATTCTCCCTCCCAAAAAGCTTGGGATAGCAACAAAGCAGCACAACAATACAATTAAAATGCTCCACACATTTAAAACATTTAAAACCAGCCACATATTCCCATAGCAAATAATTTAAAGGTTGCCAGGAACAGTGATCACAGCTAATAACCACTGAGAGGCATATCCACTATGAATCTGTCTAATTCCTTTTTACTAGCAATTGAAACCAATGGCCCTCACCACATCTCAAGGCAGTAAAACTAATTATGTATTATGTGACAAAGTACTTTTCTTTCTTTTGTCCATCTTGAATCTACTGCCCATCAATTACACCGGTTGACTTCAAGATCTAATGTGTTGTGTGTGTGAGAGAGAAATTCTATAGCCACTTTTTCAATATTATACATAATTCCATGTTCCTTTATCATGTCTCCCCTTAGTCATCATTTTTTCTTCTTCTAAAATAAAAAAGTTCCAAAGTCAAGGAGATGGCTAGGCTCAAATCTTTCTCCCTGAGCTTATTTTCTATGTACAATGAATGTTTTTCTATAAAAGAGTGTGTGTTACTTATTTTGAATTCTTATATGCATGCTGCTTTACATCCCTGAGAGGTTCTCAAAGTGGCCTAAAGAATATTCTGAAAAATAAAATTACATTCAAATCTAGTACTGCCAGGGCGGGAATCCTGTGGGTCTCTGTATGCTGTTGGTTATAACTTCCATCTTCCTTTGGCCATGCTCTCTGGCGCTGATGGGAGATGGAGACTGCCAAAGCGTGTTCTCCTTCATGGAGAGCACGTGCTGCGGTGGGGTCTGCTGAGCCACCCCTCTGTTACCAGGCAGGGTCTCTAAAGATGGCCTGGGGCAGTGATTGGTTCACTGGGTTGCTGGGGTAAAAGTTATGTTGCAATTTTGGTGGGAGGGGTAAAATGTTTAAATACTCTGCACGCAGCCTGGAGCTTTCTCTTTGCTGTGTGCAACGGATCACCCGCCCACCCGCCCTTGAGTAAGGGATTTTTGCATTTACCTTCCTATGCCTGTCATGGGGTCGTCTGCCGTTGGGGCAGGGGCTTGGTAGGAATTTTGTCCATCTGGCTGATTGGCTGGGCCATTTGGTTTTTGCCTACTGTGTAGCAAATCGTCACAACTTGTAAGGTTGCGGTTAGGCATTGGTTATAAATTGGTGGAGGAGGGATTAGGATAGGCTAGGCCTGCCCCTCCATGGTTGCTGCGGAAAGGGAATTCCGTTAAAGGAATCCTGGGGCTTGCCATCTTCTCGTCCAATCCCTGGAATGGGACTAGGGCCAGCAAGCCTTCGGGGAGCATGCGGATGAGAATTGAGGGTCTGTGACTCAGCTCCATTTCTCCCCGACTTGCTTTCCCCCGCACTGTCTTTTGGTGGTGCCCGGAAGTCAGTTCTGTCCCCAGGCGGGGGGACAGATAGTCTTAACCAATGCCTAAACAACCACTCACGGTTTTGTATTTAAATAAAGTTGTGGCCAAAATTATGCCAAAAACCTTAAAGAAAAATTAAGTGTGCGTTGTGAGTTATTTGGGGGGTAGCTTGGGGACCTCGACACGCAACTTGCAGAGGGACACAGTACAGACACAGAAAGTACATTGTGTCCATATGGAACCAGGAGTATCCAGGCAGTTGTTTTTTTGTTTTTGCTTTGCGTTGGACCTCATTCTTCCCTGGTGCCCTGCTGGGCAGAAGTTCCCTTGAAAATTCATTGAGGCAAGGGAGTGGGACTGAGCAGCTGAATCTCTCCCCACTCCAGTAAAAACACCCTTCCCTTGCTGGAAGAGTTCTCATATCAGGGCACAATTCTAATTCCCCGTTTCCACTTCGCTGCCATCCCCCAGCATTTTAAAAGCCCCCGGGACAGCGGAGACTTCTCCGCTGTCCCGGGGCGATCTTAAAATGCTGGCGGGGGGCAGCGAAGCCTTCGCTGCCATCCCCCAGCATTTTAAGATCGCCTGGGTCAGCGGAGAAGTCTCCGCTGTCCCGGGAAGGCAGGCGGGGGGGGAGCAAAGACTTCCGCCCCCCACCGGCCTTCAGAAGAGGTCCAGGACTTCTTCTGAAGGCCGGCGGAGGGCGAAAGTCTTTGCTCCCCCCACCTGCCTTCAAAAGCCATCGGGATAGCAGAGAAACAGCAGAGAAGTCTCCGCTGTCCCGGGGGCTTTTAAAATGCTGGGGGGCGGCAGCGAACGCTTCGCTGCTGCCCGCCAGCATTTTAAGATCGCCCGGGACAGCGGAGAAGTCTTCGCTGTCCCGGGGACTTTTAAAATGCTGGGGGACGGCAGCGAACGCTTCGCTGCCACCCGCCAGTATTTTAAAATCGCCCCGGGACAGCGGAGGCTTCGCTGCCGCCCGCCAGCATTTTAAAATCCGCTGTCCCGGGGGCTTTTAAAATGCTGGCGGTCAATAGCAAAGCCCTCCTGTCCCCGGAGCTTGTGGGGCGGGAGGTGGGGAGAAGGGCTTTTCTTCCCACCGCCAGCCTTCAGAACAGCCTTCTGAAGGCTGGCGGTGGGGGGAAAAGCCCTTGTCCCCCCCCCCAGCCTTCAGAAGAGGTCGGGGGACAGACTGTCCCCGGACCTGGTCTGAAGGCGGTTTCCATAGGAACGCATTGATTGATTTTCAATGCATTCCTATGGGAAACCGTGCTTCGCAAGACGAAAAACTCGCAAGACGAAAAAACTTGCGGAACGAATTAATTTCGTCTTGCGAGGCACCACTGTACAGAAAAATCCTTTGTTGGACTACTCAGAAGTAGACCCCACTGAGTTAAATAGGACTTACTCACAGGTAAGCATGCATAGGATTTAAGCCTTAGAAAGGAAAGGTGTGAGGGTGGGTAGATGAAACAGGAGTTTAATTAGCAACAAGACTTTTTAAAGTGTTGATCCTGGGGCTTTGCCTCAGGCAGCACAATGTAATCGAGGTAATACATATGTTAACATTGATCATGGATTTCCATGAAATCCACCCCAAGCTGTTCTGCATTTGATGCCATGTTAAATTTAATCGTGACCCTTTGTATAATTTGGACAAAGCACCACGGCATTTGCAGCTCCTCATTATGAAGCAGTCCTTAATGCAATGCAGGAACAGCTCCAGGGTGAGGATAGGAAATAGAACCAAGTGTGCTGTATGCTGAGCCAGTTGAAAGAATGGAAGTTCTGTACTTGCTTTTTAACCAGGGTTCTGTGCAGCTCCCTGAAGAACACTGTAGGTTGCTGTGCAAAGGGTAGAGCTGGCCAGGATGCTGGATTGTAATGAAGGCGTAGTAGCTACAGTGGTACCTCGGGTTAAGTACTTAATTTGTTCTGGAGGTCCATTCTTAACCTGAAACTGTACTTAACCTGAAGCACCACTTTAGCTAATGGGGCCTTCTGCTGCTGCCGCACCGCCGGAGCCCGATTTCTGTTCTCATCCTGAAACAAAGTACCGTACTTAACCTGAAGCACTATTTCTGGGATAGCGGAGTCTGTAACCTGAAGCGTATGTAACCCGAGGTACCACTGTATTTAATTCACTATGCATGAACACAACAGTTATGGGAGGTTGCCTGTGGATTTACTAGTATCAGTCAGATAAGGTCTAAAAGGCTGGTGTTACTTTGCCTAAATCATCTAATCACTTTGTATTTGTATTTCTTTTATTTTCTTTTCTTTTTAAAAAATGCATTTTCTTCTTCTTACATCTCTCTGTTTAGTGCTGTATAAATTAATACCAGAAGCAAGGGCTAATAAAAGAGATATTCTCCTGTTGTTCCCACCAAACTCTGTATCGGCATTTGAGGAAGGCAATTCTGCCATTTCACAAAGTGAGCACAATTCCACCTCTTTTCCTTAAGTGTCCTATAGGCAATCCAAAATATCCAGATGATTAGAATCATGAACAAATGGGATATATTAACTTCAGCTAATGGGGGTGGGGGCAGACGTTACATTTCATAAAACCAATCTATAATCAGATAATTGCATTTCTAATTAACCGTAACATCTTCTGCAGGAGGCACAGAACTTGTTTCAAAGGAAACTAAATGGTGTCCAGTAAGTTATGTTGCTCTCCTTTTTCTGTCTCTAAGCAGAGGAAAAGCCGTGAGACTTCATGCTCCTCCATGAATTGCTAGGATGATGTGAACCACAATTTTAGGCATGATTTAGTTGGACTTGACTAAACAACAAATTTGTTTTTTTTTTAAATAGTATTTCAATATATGTTTTATTAAATGGGAATGCAAAAGATTAATGTAAAACTAAGAGGACAGTTTGACTTTCTATGGTAACTAGAGTTACAGTAATTTTTAAAGGGCAAAGTCAAACCTCTTAAGGACATAATTTCAATTATAGTATGTGAAGGGAGAAAGAAAGTAGGAGAAAGGAACAAAAGTTTTTTCCCCCGATCAAATATTGGTTAATGCTCTGGTTGGCCACTGTGAGAACAGGATGTTTGTCCAGATAGGCCTTTAGTTTGATCCAGCAGGGTGTTTCTGATGTTATTATCATCTACCTCGGCTAAAGCAACTGTCTCTTCTCTGGTCGTTATCGTTGGTCCATTCTACATCTATTTAGAATTGCTCTGCTCAAAACATTCATCCTCACATCATGCAAATCTGAGCATGTATTCCACCAGTTCCTCAATTGCATTCAATTCATATCCTGAATCCAAATAATCAAATCAGGAATCAGAATCCTCACACAGACTTACGAAAATGACCACCTTTTTTTTTTACATAGGCCCTCAAGAGGAGATTGACTCATAGATATATAAAAAAGTTTTAAAAACAAACATGCCCGCCAGCATCTACTAGAAACAATTCCTACAAGAAGAAACTGAATACAGTATGTGTTGTGCCTACTTCACACATTATGCAGCAGCAAACTCCAGTTCGTTAAGCACGTAACCCACAGGAACCATGAGTCAATTCCAACTAGTTTTGAGCATGATCTACACATGCCTGCAAACACATTTGTCACATTCACACTTTACATGCATAACATATAAAAGGTAGATAACCTAATTTTAGAAGCAGCCACAAATCTGGGTCAGGTCTCACAGAAAGAAAGAAAAAACACAGGTGAGCACATAAGAATGAATTTTCCCAATATCTGACTTTTCTAGGAAGTAGCAAAATTCAAGCTGGAATTTGCTTGCAACAGAAAACTATAAGAAGGAATATGTATCAAACTGCTTTTTTTTTTAATGCTCACAAGATTGCAATGGTCTCTCTTGACATTTACATCCAGTGCAATCCTAAGCATGTCTTCTCAAAGGTAAGCCCCACTGAGTGTAAAAGGGTTTATGCCCAAGTAAAAGTGTATAGGATTGTAGCCTTAATGGGTTTATTCCATGTTACTCCAGGGTGGAAATCCCACATATGAACTTCTTAACACTGGTCATTCTCCTTTTTGGAGAGGGGTATTATATACCTGCCAAAAGAGCAACAAACAATTCACCAACAATTTGCAAATATGCTGCTGATGCCCTTGTACTTAAAGTGTGTGGCTGGAATACAAAGAAGAACTAAACCACACAGATTTCTCTAGCTCTAGTGTGCAGCATTGTTTTGTGTTTTGCACAGAATACAGACACTTCCCTGGGTTCACACCACTACATCTGTCTATGGTTTCTGATAAAACCATCCTCAATTATTTCCGATAAAACTTCCCACAAGTTCCCACTCCACCACCAAGCCCAAAAACATGCAGAAAAGTATTATGAAAACCGAGATGGTGGACCCCAGCTTTGGCGTCACTCATTGGGTGCCTCTGGCACACTATCAATGTTCTTGATCTCTAGTTATGTGCAAAGGGCATGAGATTTGTCACTTGGATATTGAATAACTATGTCAGAAAACGAATTCAATTTGCAGGGGTGTCAGTCAGATCATGTTCCATAGGGAATTTCATCTGCACTGAAGAAGTGCAAAAGGCCCACAAAGAGACCCCCATCTGCTTAATTTTATACAAATGGTCATAGATTGTAGAAAACAAAACAGGCATTCTACACCCAACATTAAGAACTTTTCAATCTAATCTCTTTCAGTGGAAGGGAAGAGATACTAATTCATTTAATAATGCTTTTAAAAAGTGCTTAATGTTTCTTAGATCATGCCTTGTATGACAAATCATTCAACTGGCAAATGCCATTTCCTGTAAAAATATGTTTTGGAGGGCTTTTTTAAAAAGGTGACGGAGCATGCTGCTGAATTGATTTTAAGCTTCTTGGTGCTAGTAAGACACAACCTCTGCCTAAAGACAGTTTGGATATTTCAATGATGGGGTATCAGCAGTGCTTTCCCCCCTAAAAATGTTTTCCTACTCATATTGAAATACTGCCCCTCAATGAGGGGTATGCGTACTCCTGCGTCCCCCCAGAAAAAAAACATACCCTCCAAGTGTCCCTATTTTTTAATGTTTTATTATGTTTTTATATGTGTTGGAAGCTGCCCAGAGTGCTGGGGCAACCCAATAAGATGTGTGGGGTATAAACAGTAAAATTATCATAATGGAATGGGATGTCCCTATTTTCATTGGAGAAATGTTGGAGGGTATGCATAAGTGGGCTATCTAATATCACCTTGTAAGTTTCACAGCAGGCCACGATCCCCTGACCTGCAACTATGTTGCCTAGCCACAAAGCAGGCCATTCTTCTACTCTTATCATTACTTGTGAAGTGCATATAATAAAGTATTTGCTTTTTTATTTTTAAAAGAAAAATATTTTAGTGAATATTGTTACTTTTGCCACTGAGGCTTAGTGTGGCAAGTATACACTCAAGTATACACTTCCAGAGTTAACACTAAATACATTACTTCTGATAAATGAGGCACTCTAGCTGCTAGAGAGCCGTGGAAATTTGAGTCCTGGGCTTTTTAGACTCGTCTACCCATGTAATAAGGGACGCGGGTGGCGCTGTGGGTTAAACCACAGAGCCTAGGGCTTGCCGATCAGAAGATTGGCGGTTCAAATCCCCGCAATGGGGTGAGCTTCTGTTGCTCGGTCCCTGCTCCTGCCAACCTAGCAGTTCGAAAGCACATCAAAGTGCAAGTAGATAAATGGGACTGCTCCGGCGAGAATGTAAACGGCGTTTCTGTGCACTGCTCTGGTTCACCAGAAGTGGCTTAGTCATGCTGGCCACATGACCCAGAAGCTGCATGCCGGCTCCCTCGGTCAATAAAGCGAGATGAGCGCCGCAACCCCAGAGTCAGTCACGACTGGACCTAATGGTCAGGGGTCCCTTTACCTTTTACCCATGTACTATCTGAAACCAAACAAGAGCATGGATTGCTAGATGTGAATATTTTTTCCAACCCTCCAACCCCACTACTGAGACTGCAGCTCTTATTATCTCTGGCCATTGGCCATGCTAGCTGGAAATTGGCCATGATGGAAATTGGAATGCAACACCATGTGATGAATCACAGGTTCCTGGTCCCTGGTTTAATCTGTAGAAATTTCCTTTCCTTAGATGGCTAGAAAGCAATACAGATAAATCACAGAGGATGTAAGTCTCTGGAGGAAGAAAATTCCTTCTGGCAGAGATCTGTTCTTGTTATCCTCAGTTGCTCTCATTGATTCTAGTTGGACGAAGGGCTTGTTCCTAGTCAAATTCAAGTTGGCGCAAAGAACTAATAGAACGTGAATCTGTTCTGTCTATTCATAATCACAGGTGTCTGTAGCTTTGGGCTGAAGAAGCACATCTGGCCACCATAATAAAGAAGAATGGTAAAGAATAAGCATATACAAGTACACTGAGATGTCACAACAAGAGCCCTATTTATGCTTTCTGTTCACCAGAACCATGCCAAAAGGGAATGTCTCTCAGCAATGATTGCTGGCATGCTAAAAGTATAAATGAGGGTGGGAACTGCACACAGTAAAAAAAAAATATTATTTTTTAAAAAAGTCATTTTAAAGAATATGGTTGACCCCTTAGAGGGTTTCTTACTGTGTCCTGCTTCTCATGTAAGTCAGCTCTTAGTGTGACTGTATAAGGACTTATATCATCTTATTTTCCTTTTGCTCTGAACACCTTTTCTTGAAAAATGTTTTTAGAGTTCAAAAGCTTGCAACATTATTGGGGGAGGGGGAGAGATACATTTACATATTCTCTACCTTTAGGGACAACATTTTATACTTCTCTGATCTATGCAGAAAAATATCCCAACAGTACTTGGCACCGACCACCACTTTTTCCAGCTATTAAGCACGAATTATATTTTCATCCAACTATTTTATTTTTAAGTTTCATAGATTAACAAAACAGCAAATGATTGCTTAATTGGAAACTTGCTTGATAATGTGATATGCTTAATATACTGTATATGTAAATAGCTCAGTTGTCTACAAGTCCATAGATCAATTCCTTTTTAATAACAGTTGTGGACTTGTCTATTTGATGTAATCCTTTGCATTTGCATTTTCTATAGAATTAAACATAGTGCATCATCTGACAAGGGAAAGTAGGTGACATGTATTCTCCAGATTTGGTTTATCATACAGAAACTCCTACCTTTGAAGAAGCAGTCTTTGCTGTGAATAATGTAGATTTTCTTCCTTTGCAAGCAGGATGCTCGATGAAGTTCACAGTGATTCTCATAGAATTTGCCATCAGATCCACACACCGGCATATAACTGGGCTTGCAGTCATCTATGCATCTACATTCGGGCTTATCTGTCTCCTTGTTCACAACGCACTTGCTTCCCCGGCCACAGTACTTCTTTTCACATGATGCATGGAGGCCATCTTGCCCATAAAGCACTGGAAAAGGAGAACAGTGGGGTGGGAGGAAAGAAAAGTTTCAGTGTTAACAACTCCAAGCTGAGTAACAAGGGAGCACTTCTTTTGCCGCAACATACTTTAATAGCCAAAATACTTTTCCAAAGCTGTGTCAGACAGATATCACAGAGACTGTGTCACCATTTTCACCCACTGTGCTCCACATATTCACTGAGGACATGATGGAAGGCTTCATTCATTGGCACCACCCCAATGCCAACCTGCCCAACAGTCCCAACCTGTGACCGACATGGGTTCAGTGAAGATCTGATCAGATAGCCTATGTGCTGACAGAGAACATGTGGAGGGCACTGTGTGAAAAGAGCCTCTTGCATGCAGCCTGCCAAGTCTTTGGTTAGTGCCTGTATATTATTTACTTGATGATTTTAAAAGTTGAATTCATTAGCCATATGCATAGACCACCTTTCTAGTAGATCTCTTTGCTAGACAGCTCTCTGACTTAGAAGTTAGGTTCCACTTTCGTCTCTTGAACTATTCTGGCCCAAGACTCACCGTTAACAGTGACAGACAAGCAACCTGGCTCCTTTGTCATTCCCCCATCAGCATGCTTAATAGTTCTTCAGCATTTCAGTCATTAAAACATTTCTGACATTTAAAGGCTGCAATGTCAGCATATTTACTAGGGATTCAATTTCACTGAGTGGTATCTAACTACCGTGTCCCATCAGTGTAAGGATTTCTGCCTCCGCAACAGGACTCCCTCCCCCTTCCACTGTGCATGCCAAATCTGCTCCAGAGGGTTGGGAGAACCCCTAGAACAGATGTAAGGGGGCAGGAGGAAAAGAGGAGAATGTTCTGTTGTGCATGCAGAAATCCTTGCACTGATAGAATGAGAGTGCTATGTTGGATTCCTCCTGTTGAACCTACCCAGGACTTCTGAAGAAACATGTGCATGATCATGTTGCATGTCTTTTTGAAAAGACACAGAATTAGGTTTGTACATTGAGCTGGTCCAGAGGCTGCAAACTGGTGCAAAACACTGAGACTAGATTGCTGAAGAGGACAGATTATTGCTCAAATGTTTGTGCTGGCTGCCCATATGCTACCAGGTCAGCCTCAAGGTTCCTGTGTAAAATTATAAGGTCATTAATCTGAGTCCAGAATATCTCAAGAAGCACCTGAGATCTTCAGGCCATTCACTGTACTGTATTGGACCTCCCATTGCTAGTATAAGTAGCTTATATCCACCAGGAGCTGTGTTTTCAGTATTGTGGACCCAATTTTATGGAACTCTTTCCCACTTGAGGTCATAAGGGCCTCCCTGTTGAATATCTGGCATCTACTGAATACTTTATTCCTTCCCTTGAGCATTTTAACTGATTTCTGATTTTATATTTTAAACTGATTTTTTTTATATTTACTGTATTGAATTACTTGTACACTGCTTAGAGAATTCAACATAATGCTAGGTAGGGTATGTATGTAGAGAATGAGATTTGCTTGCAAAACCACACTTCCACCCAGCACTCCAGAACATATTTAAGGGGTATAGGAAGGATGAGAGGGACAGAAGTCCTATGGTCTTTTTTTAAAAAAAATTCTTTTTATTAAATAGCTTTCATAACACAGACATATGCAAAACAGAAAAAAGAAAAGCAGTTAAAGAAAAAACAACACAAAATACAGCTGCACACTGAGCACCGTAGCCCGTGAATTAAAGAAAAAAAAGGCACTAAAAAGAAAAACCGAGAAAATTAAAGAAAAAAGTAAAAGAAAAAACTTAGTGTATATAACAGTTAACACCCATCACCTGACCTCCTTCCCTGCTGATTTCGGGTTTCCAGTTTTAATAGTTTCCTTTTACAGCTGGTGTTGGTATTTAGTTTGTACACTGGAAGTTTTATACCAGACCTGCTATAGTTGGTAAGTTTCTAAAATTTCCTTCTATATAAGCCATAAATTTGTTCCAATCTTCATTTAACTTTGCACTTTTTTGGTTTCTAATTCTTTGCGTCATTTTTGCCAATTCGATGAAGTCATATAGTTTTAATTGCCAATCCCTCACCGTTGGTATAGTTGTACTTTTCCAGTTTTGGGCGATTAGCATTCTGGCCGCTGCCATTGAATATTGAAATAGGGTTTTATCTTCTTTCTTTATCTCATCTCCAACAATCCCTAATAAAAAGGCCTCTGGTTTTTTGGGGAATGTGTATCTAAATATTTTTTTTAACTCATCATATATTTGATTCCAAAATTTTTTCATTACCTCACATGCCCACCACATATGTATAAAATTACCTTCTTTTGTTTTACATCTCCAACAGGCCTTATCTCCAGTCCTATACATCCTACTTAGTTTTTCTGGTGTTAAGTACCATCGATATATCATTTTTTCTAAATTTTCTCTAATTGCAGCGCTTGCCGTGAATTTCATTCCCTCATTCCACAATTTTGCCCATTTCTCATATTCTATGTTATATCCCAAATCTATCGCCCACTTGACCATGACTTCCTTAATTTCTTCGTCTTTTGTGTCCCACTCCAGTAATATGTTATACATTTTAGACAATAATTTAGATTTACTCTCGATTATCTCAATCTGAAATTTAGATTTCTTTTCGTTCATTCCTATTTTTTTATCTTCCGTCCACCTTGCGTTAATCTGATGATACTGTATCCAACCCGTCAGCTTCTCTTTTAACTCCTCGTATGGCCTTAATTTCCAGCTATTTTGAGATCTAACTAATAAATCTTCATATGTCAATCTTTGATCTTCCTGGTTTGTTTTTTTAATTGTTAGGATATTTGTTGGGCATAACCACCAAGGTGTTTTCCCCTCTAGCAATTTTTTATTTTTTTCCCAAACTTCATACAAGGGGCCTCTGATGATGTGATTCGAAAATCCTTTATGGGGCTTCTCCTTATTTGACCAAAGGTAGGCATGCCAGCCAAACCTATTATCTGCCCCTTCGAGGTCTAATAAATCGGTGTTCTCCAAGGTTATCCATTCCTTAACCCAACATAAACAAGCAGCTTCGTAATATAGTTTTAGATTGGGGACTGCAAGCCCTCCTCTCTCCTTTCGGTCCGTGAGTAATTTAAGCCTGATCCTTGGCCTTCTTCCCTGCCAAATGAATCTTGAGAGAGTTTTCTGCCAGTCTTTGAATATTTTGGACCCTCTAATAACGGGAATATTTTGAAACAGAAACAGCATCTTAGGGAGTATATTCATTTTTATAGCCTCCATCCTACCCAGCCAGGAGAGGTTAACTCTGTTCCAAACATCCAGGTCTTTTTTGATTTTATTCCACGTTGCCGAATAGTTGTCTTCAATCAGGTTTATATTTTTTGGTGTGAGCCATATTCCTAAATATTTTATTTTTTTTGCCACTTTAATTCCGTTTTGTCTCTCTAATTTTTCTTTTATATCGTTACTCAGATTCTTTATCAGCATTTTGGTTTTAAATTTGTTCAGTTTGAAACCAGATAGTCTACCGTACTCCTCTAAGACTTCCAGCGCTCTGCCCAGACTTCCTTGCGGCTCTTCCAAGGATAACATCAGGTCGTCCGCATAAGCTTTTAGTTTGAACTCCTTTGATCCAATTTTTATCCCTTGTATCTCAGGCATTGATCTTATTTTATTTGCCAAAACTTCTAAAACTATGATGAATAAGAGCGGGGAGAGAGGGCAACCCTGTCTTGTTTCCTTCTCGATCTTGAATCTGTTTGTAAGGTTATTATTTATCACCAGTTTAGCAGATTGGATTGAGTATATTGCCTGTATTCCTCTCATAAATTCTCCCTCTATCCCCGCCTTTTCTATGGATTTTAATAGAAACGACCAAGAGACGTTATCAAACGCCTTCTCGGCGTCTATGAAGACCAGAGCTGCAGGGATATCATTATTAATCTCCAAGTGTTCAATTATGTTTATAACATGTCTCACGTTATCTTTCAGAAATCTATTTGGGAGGAAACCCGATTGGTCCTTGTGGATTAGATTTGTTAAACATCTTTTCAATCTGTTTGCCATAATTTCAGCGTATATTTTGTAGTCATTGTTGAGCAAAGATATTGGCCTGTAATTCTTCATATTCAGTTTATCTGTGTCTACTTTGGGGATTAATGTTATAAAGGCTTCCCTCCAGGACTCGGGTATCCTCCCTCCTCTCAAGATATTATTCATCGTATCGCAAAGCGCTGATGTCAGTTGGCTTTCCAAAACTTTGTAATATTTGGCCGAAAGGCCGTCCGGTCCTGGTGCCTTACCCAATTTCATTTTTTTTTATCGCATTCTGTATCTCTTCTGTGTTTATGGGTCTGTTTAATTGGCGTCTTTCTTCCTCTGTAACAATCTTCCCTTTACATTTCTCTAAATATCTTTCTATTTGGATTGGATCCTCTTCTCCTTTCTTGTATAGCTCCTCATAGAATTTAAGGAAATTATTTTGTATTCTTTTTGGATCTACTATCAGTTCTTCCTCAACCATTATTTTGTTTATCACATTTTGTTTTTGTCTTTTTCTCAATTGCCAGGCCAGAAATTTCCCCGTTTTATTCGCTGATTCAAAATATCTTTGCCTCATTAACTTAATTTTCCATTCAATTTCTTGGTTCATTAACATCGAATATTGTGTTTGTAATAATTTCGTTGTTTGTAGGCTTTGTTCATCTTTCGGGTATTCTATTAATTTTTTCTCATACTCCCGTAGCTGTTTAAGTATTTCCTCCTTCTTTTGCTGTCTTATTTTCTTCTTATAATTGTTTTGCTGAATGAAAAAGCCTCTTATAACCGCTTTACTAGCATCCCATGCCACTTCTATGTTTGTTCCTGTGTTAAGGTTTAGGTCAAAATACTCTTTTAACGTGGCTTTGGCTTTTTCAATAATCTCGTCATTATCTAATAAATATTCGTTCAGCCTCCATCTGAAGCCCCCCTGCGATGTTCCTTTTATCTCCAGTGTTATTGAGTTATGATCAGAGAGGGTTCTCGGTTGGATTTCACATTTCGTGGCTCTTAAGGTGAGTTCCCTCGAGGTCCAAATTTGGTCTATTCTGCCCCAGCTTTTATGCACCTCTGAGAAAAAGGTAAACTGCTTTTCTGTTGGATGCTTGTGTCTCCATATATCTATTAGGTCCATATTTTCTTCCAGGTCCTGAAATGTTTTTGGTAACTTTCCTTGGTTTCGTTTTCTCTTTTCTGAATTTCTGTCAATTTCCGGTGTCGGCACTGCATTAAAATCTCCCAGTAATATCATCTTGTCATTTCCTAATTCTAATATCACTTGTTCTAATTTCCTAAACAATTCTGGCTTATTTGAATTTGGCGCATATATGTTTACCACATTAATCTTTTCCCCCTGGAAATTGATTTGAACCCCCAAAATCCTTCCTTCTTCATCCTTATAAATCAATTTAGGTTCCCATTTTTCATTGACATATGTTGTTACTCCTTTTTTTTTCTCTGCCGTGGAGTTTATGAATTCTATTCCTAAGTTCTTATTTACTAAGACGTGCTTGTGCTTTTTGGCTACATGAGTCTCTTGTATACAGATTACGTCCAGTTTTTTCTTTTTCAACATGTTTACAATTTTATTCCTTTTAGTTTTTTCGTTCAAGCCGTTCACATTCCATGTTAAAATTTTAAGATTCATTATCACTTTTATCTAACAATAAGTCAGTAATTTACTGGTTTAAGTTTTACCAATTTAAATTCGGGTGGTTTTGTCCTCTGTTTCTTCTTCTTCCTCACCCTCCTCTTCCTCCTCTGTCTCCTCCCCCTTCCCCCCACCCCCTCCCTCCGTCCCCCTGCCCCCCTCCCCCCTCCCTCCCACTCCTGCACCGGCCCTCTCTTCTCTTTCTCCACTCTTCCCTCCAACTCTCTCCTCCACCCCCCCGAGATCTTTATCATATCTACGTAAAAACTTCCTGACTTCCTGATTGTCCATTATCTTGAATCTTTTCCCCTTGTAGAAAAAGGAAATCCCTTCGGGGAATTCCCATCTATGTTGTATACCATTCTTTCTTAAAATGTTAACTATCTGTTTGTAGTTCTCTCTCTTACGAAGGAGTCTGATTGGTATTTCTTTAAAAATGATAATTGGTCTTCCATCAATTACCAATTTCTTCTGGTAACTTTCCCTTAAGATTACGTTTCTCATCTCTATTGATTTGAAGATCACTAAACAATCTCCTGGAACCTTTTTCAGTCTGTTATGCTTAGGTCTTATTTTTATCCTAAAGACGTTTTCTATCGTTTGTGCCATTTCCTCTTCTTTTAATGCTAACCACCTCGCCAGTTCCTTAATCATTTTCTTTTTAATGTCCTCCTCCACTTCTTCTCCCACTCCTCTGAACTTTAAGTTTAGCTGTTTTTGTTTCATTTCCATCATTGCTAAGTTGTCCAGAACTTGGTCTTGACTCTTACTCAGCTCTCCAAAATTCTCCTTTGTTTTCTCAACTTCTTTCCTCTGGTCTTTCATCTCTCTTTGTATCTTTTTGTTTGAATCTTCTAAAGCCTTTGTTCTGGTCGTGAGTTCATTTATTCTGTTTGACATTTCCCCTACCACCCCCTCTATTTTCTTATCAAAAGATTCCTGCATCTCTCCTAGTTTTTTTTCCATGTATGTCTCATTCTGTTTAAATTCCTCTTTTATTTTTAACCATAAAGCATCTAGGTCTCTGATTTCCTCTTGTTTCGAGGATTTCCTCTCTATTGGTGTTCCTGCTGACTTCTTCCCATCCTTTCCCGCCATCTGCCCAGCCCACATCCTCCCTCCCTAAATTTTCAGTTATATACAAGCTTAAGAGTCCTTTAGCTCTCCCCTAAAGGGCGCACAATCTTTGGTAATTTTAGTAATCTCAGCGGGGGGTGCTGATCTACCCCTTGGACAGGGCAGGGTAGCGTTACTAAATTCCACCGTCAGGTCGTCTTAAAGAAGCCCTATCCAAATCAGCAATCAACGACAATCCCCACGTTATAAATGGTGGCTTGGCCCAACCAAGTCCTGTTCAATCCCCTTATTTAGGTCTCAGCTACTGTTCGTCGGAGAGCATACAAAATCACAGCTTATAATCAGCTTAAAGGGTTGTCATACATAAATGTAAAAAGACTGTAATTAGAGGGGTAAAAAAAATATATATATTTGAGGAGAAGGCCAAAGGGAAAGAGGGGAGAAAGGGAAAAGATGGAGAGGGAAGGGGAGATGGGATAGGGGGGGTAGAAAAGGGGAGGGAAAGGAAAGGGGAAAGGGGAAAAAGCAAAGGGGGAAAATGAAGGTCCTTTCTTTTTTCAATTTTAAAGCACGTCGGAGGGGGGAGGGGAGGTGGAAGGGGGGCCAGTCCGGTATCTCAGGATGTGCTGATTCACCGTGGAGGGAAAAAAAAGAAAATCTAAGTTGAACTTCAGCTTTCCAACAAGCGTGGAGAAGGGAGGTGAGGTTTCTACCCCCCCCCCGGGAGAGGTGTTCCACACGTAACACAGGTCCAATAAAGAGGGGGAAAAAACAAGAAAAAAGGAGGAGAACGGAAGCGGCAGTCTTCGTAGCACGTAGCACGGACTAGATCCCAATGTGTTGCTGGGTCCTTTAACATCCAGCAGGAGTACCTAAAATCCAGCAGAGTTGCTGCCCAGCGGGGATAGATACTGGGGTGTTGTTTGTATACAAATTTTGCGCGGGGCTGTCCTCCCGCGGTTAGTAAAATGCAGGGAAGGGCTAAGAAAAATATCAAGGGGCTCTGAGAAATAGGGAGGGGAGGCAATGGTCCGAGTCTATTTTACACCGCTAACAAAAGCTGGTGGGTGAGGGTGGGGGTGGAAAGAACTGCTCCTTCAGTGCCACTTTAGTCCGCTATCTCCTCTCCCCCTCCTCTCCCCTCCTTCCTTTCCGTTTCTAAGTATCGCCTCCGTTTGCTCTTCTCAACGTTCCCTTTAAGCAATCTTTTCAAGCCCCTCTGCTGTAACTGCCAAAACGATACAAAGTCTCTAGGGTTTCCTCAAATTAGTTAGTTTTCTGCTAATTTTCTGCTTAGTTACTTTTGCCCCGCGGAGCCTCCAACGGGGACTTTCCCTTCCACATTTCTACAGCGGGTGAGTGAGAGTTTCTTTGTTTCACTCTTCCGATGTTAGTCCCAGCGCCATCTTAAATCCGAAATACAGGTCGGGCTCCTTAACTTAATCTGTTGACATCCGTCGCTCCTTGGGCTCTATTTCCAGAGTATCTCCATATATTTATCACTCTGCTCCAAGGGCAACTGTTCTTAAGGTTACGGAGATCTGTCGCCACTCTCAGTGAGAGCTAGAGGCATCGCTGTACAGGGTCCGCAGGGCTTACAGAAAATGCGTCGCTCGGTCCCATCATACTCGGGTCTTCTCCCAAAGGTAGAAAAAAGACCCGGAGAAACTCCGGAACCCCTCCGACGCTGCCGGTTGCGTTTCCCTCAAGGGGGCCCCCCTTGAGGTTTTGGGGTCGCAGTGCCTTTGCGTTGCCCCTCAAAAAACCCTGTGCAGTTTGGCGAGGTTGGGCTGCAACTTCACTACGCTCTCATACTGCTGGCGATCCAAACCGGAAGTCCAGAAGTCCTATTGTCTGAGTGGGCAATGCATTCTACACATGCCAGCAACTGAGCTGAATCCCGTCCGCTGTAATTAAGTGGTAGATAAATTGTTGAAATAAATAATGAATAAACAGGTGGTTAAGCCATGTGAGAAACTAAAGCCTCAGTGATTAAATAATTACAATGTAGCAACCGCGTGATTTCAATAAAGTTGTGTCTGTATACTCAGCAATGTGCTTGATATCAATAGGAAACTTTTGTTCGTAAAGTGAAAAGATTATTGTGTTCCGAACAGCATAAAACTGGTGTCACAAAACCAGATAAGGTCACATTGGGTTCTTTGAGGCAGGCTAGCCAAGTGCCCCCCAAATGTTGTTGGACCACAACTCCCATCAGGCCCACCAGCATGGCTGATAAGGGATGATGGGAATTGTAGTCGAACAACATCTGGAGGGCACTGCATTGGCTACACCTGCTTTAATGTAATGAAGACTAATTAGGAGGCATTCAGCTGGCAATGGGCACACTCTATTGTTGGATGAGTTTCCAAGGATGAAAATTTAGGTTAGATACACACAGCAGTTTGAAGACATTTGACAGTAACATGAGAGCCATACATACATATTGTTTATTTTGGCATTCTCTTGTTACTAATCAAATGGTTTCTGAAGCACTTCTAACACTCACAAAACTTGTTTGACTAGAGATTAAGGCTGAACAAAATAAGCTGTATGCAGACAGCACTGACTGGCTCTATCATATCACCTTAAGAGTTTGGGAAAAGATTGCCTCCATCCTTTTTTGTCCAGGAGATATTGACCAGGTTTAGACATGTTGACATGTATATCATGCAGATTTTCATGTTCATATTTATAGCAGGGTTTATACACAGGCTCAAATTTATACCATTTGATTCCCGTATCTTTCAGGTAGTGCCACAAAAAGATTGGATGACACTGAAATCCTAACAAAAAAAAATGTTAGTCTCTAATAATGTGGGACCTGATGTTTCAGAGAGCAGAAGGCTTACAGCTATTAGTAGAAATGGATACAGAAAAGGATTTCCCAATGAAGGTACTGTTCAAAAATTAATAACTAGCATTTTACTCAATTATCCAAGTTTTTCGAAATTAGAAGATTACTGTGCAACGTTAATTGTAATAAGCATAATGTAGAGCATTACAAAAGCATGTTGCAAAAGGACTAATCAAAACAGAAAGGTTAGTTTGCAATTTGCTGCAAGCTTTAATCCTTCTGTTGTTACTGCATTATCATCTTTTCCACCATTATAATGTAGCACAAAAATTCTTCCATGCCAAAGGTAGGAGCTCCAAAGCCCCTGCCGCCTGAAGTGAGTTATAATATGGAAATGCAGCATCAGTCAACAGCTTTATATGTAAAAAATGAAAACAAAATCCCACGTTTCCTCCAGCTGTAGTTAAAGCTTAATTTTCAACACTGTAGATTCAAAGGCAAGGAATCTGTTATTGGAGGATTAACTTCTCTACTCAATAGCTTATTAAAATTCCCACCAACCTTGGCAGGCTGAGAAATATTGACATTTTTTCTTGAATCATAATAAACTAGAAGGTCAAAGTGTCTCCAAGTGGCATAAAAATTACAGTCCCTAAGTGGCATATCTGAATATCCTTTATTCACTTTACTAATTGTTCAGCATGCCCCTGCAACAATATCCATGGGACTGCTAATACTGTAACCTGTGCGTGGCTTGACTGCAAAGGTCATTTACAATTACAGTGTATACTGTACATTTGTCAGAACACATTGTCCCAGTGCTAAAGCACAAAAGCCCTGCAGAAAAAAATCAGCACAGTTAACAGTCATATAAAGGGCTCTATTTTAAAAGAGAACTGTGGGCACTCAAACTTGATTTTGGTTGGGTTGTAGACTTGGGATATTCTGTCCATGGCAGTCTCACACTCTGATTTAAAAAAAAAAAATCCAAAAAAGCCCCCAGGACATATTTGGACCCTCACCCCCTTCCTTCCTCTTCTCTCTGATAACTGTACCCTCTGCTTCCCTGGATTTCATTTACCTGCACTATTCCATAAAGTGTACTTGATGGTGCTACATCATCATTGGTGATGATAATGAGGATGATGATAGAAGCAAACTCCTAACATGATTCATCACATGTTGGCATGACCAAGAAGCAGAACCCAGAAGGAAGCTATGCTGTTAGGAACAATGTTGACTCTCAGTGGTTAGTGCTATCAGGAAGCAGGCTAAGCCACTACCCAAATAGTGTCTCAAGTTCATGCAGTCTTTACTTGCCCTACCCCATGAGTGAATGACTCTTATTCACCCCAACTGGGAAACTCAAGCTAAACTAAAGCACTGCATTAGGAAAACCACTGTGGTAAGGACAAAGGTTCCTCTCACCTGATTGACATGGAGGTGCCCCTCACGTAGGAAGGAGGAGCAGAGCCACACCACTGCCCCGATGTCATGCGCCTCCATCTGACCCTGTTTGCTCATGACCACATATTGAGCATGGATGTCTGAGGAGATGCCGTGTCCTGTAATTCCAGTTCCTGATGAAGGCTATGCCTGTAGTGGGGCATTTGGCACATAATATGTGCACAGTGAGGTCATATGGCCTCAGGGACAGGGCAAGCAGCACAACTCCACTGTCTCTTTCTGTGTACAGACTTCACAAGTACAGTGGTAACTCAGGTTAAGAACTTAATTCGTTCTGGGGGTCCTTTCTTAACCTGAAACTGTTCTTAACCTGAAGCACTTTAGCTAATGGGGCCTCCTGCTGCCGCCACGCCGCCGGAGCATGATTTCTGTTCTCATCCTGAAGCAAAGTTCTTAACCTGAAGCACTATTTCTGGGTTAGCAGAGTCTGTAACCTGAAGCATCTGTAACCCGAGGTACCACTGTAATGTGTGAATGGAGTTGGAGCTCTGCATCTCTCTGCACACCCCTCACCCACTGAACTAGCGAATTAACCGCTAGGTAACAAAATGGCATTGTATCCAGATAGAGAGATGCTAATTTTCAGCCTGGTAAGGACTAGCAATTTGCAGAACGCGGCAATGCTCACTTGAGAATAAAAATCAATAGAGGGGCATGCTTTGCTGAGGAGGGGTGGATCATGGGGATTTATATCCACACAGTCAAAATTGCAAATATCAAAATCTGACCTTGGAATTCAACATGTAAGCACTTAAGTCTGAGTTCCTGCTGCATAAGGAACAGCTAGCCCCAATGCTCAGTGGCATTATTCAACCCATGTTTCCCTGAGCTCTTTGGCAAGGACATGCTAGAGAGGATTATTAGACTTTGGCAAATTAATATTTGTATAGTCCTTTGAAGAGCTAAAGCACCACACAAGAATTATCAGTCAGTGTTCAGTTCAGGCAAGAGAAACAATAGACAGGCTTCAGCTGCGAATGAGTCAATACGAGAAAAGCCCCAAGGCATTTCCCATTTAGAAACACAGCTCTCTCTTCCCATTAATATAATTTGATATTTTTACTAATACACGGGATGTCACTGAATGCTATTCAAAGTTACAGAAAAGGATTCCTCACAGTGGCAAATAGCAGCCGCAGTTGGTTTGGCACAAAGCCATGCCTGCTGTCCATTTAGGATCCAGTTGTGTAATTACTTGGGACTTGCTGCAGTGTTAATTATCTGGAATGTTTGGTTGTAGGAATATAAAGAATTGTGCCAGTGAGTAACTGTTTGCAGGGGCTAAGCCTTATTTATCTGCGCCAGTGGGCAGATTCACGGTGGGGCTCTAAATAAAGCAATAAACCAAATCTGTTGTAGTGCTAGTCTGATAGTATTTTAGCACATGCTTTGGTTATGTACATTTGGCAAAGGCTAAGCTCCAAGTTCCTCAGCCTAGTGAAAGGCATCAAACCATCTATTTGTAACAGAGTGCTTGTGATTAAGAAGGCTGTCACTCAGAGAGCATCTAGAGGCACTGTTGTTCTTCACCAAATCCATTTAATTTGTGCCCTGGTGATTTAAAATAATGCTTCTAATGCTGCAATTCTATGTACACTTAAGGGGATTTAGTCAGTAGTAAGCCACACATAGGAAACGCTGTCAAACATAGTGGGATTTGCTCCTGAATAAATAGTCCTAGGACTGAGCTCTTAGAGGCAACATTAATTGGGCAAATGGAACGCAATGATCACATACTGTTTGTTATGTAAAGAGCAGCTGCAGGCAAGCTGGAGCAATGTCCTGGTCCTGGATTTGGCCCTGGGGGGATGGTGGGGGGAGAGAAATCAGTTCTCCACAGTTGCTATTTGGATTTCTAGGGAAGCCTCCACAATGGCAACTTTGGACATGAATCTTCTGCAGGTACATTAGCAGAGACAGAAAGAGTTAACTTCCCTGCCCCACAGTCCTGAGAGGCTTCCCTGTGGCTGTTACATCCCAGATTACCCAGGGTTCCAGGATCTGGGTGGCCTGTGCATGAAGTGGTAAATGTGTGAAGGATTCCCCACCTTTGACAGCCATTGTAGTGAATGGACTGGAGAGGTAGCACTGGGCGGACCTGTCCCCCATGGGCTCAGGGCTAAAACCATGGGCCAGAAGCCCCTCTTTATACTCACTTTCCCTCTCTCTTTGAACAATATTATCTAGGGGCTATAGAATATCACAGGGATGGGGGACCTGTCCCCTTCTATGTTGGATTCCCATCAGGCCCAGCCAGCATGATCAGTGGGGTCAGGGATGGTGGAACTTCATTGCGCAATAGCATCTTGTTTCCCTCACCCCAGCCTGAACCATGCATTGCTCCTCCAATCAGAGCTGCCTTCCTGGTATGCTACTTGATATTTGCTACTCTTCTCATCTGATCCCATCCTCTCCTGCAAGCCTACTCAGGCTTAGCAGCATGCATCAACTCCCATGATCCTTATCCAATGTTCATGCCATGGGTGAAATTGTAAAACAGACAATAGCTGAGGTAGAGGAGAATGGGAAAATAGCGCATAGCGTGTTGCCTACAAGCTGGCTTTGTTTTGAGCTGTTCTTTAGCCAAATAGGTTCCCCCCTTCTTTTCAAATAAAGGAGCCACACAAATAAGCTATTTTGGAGTGAAATACTGCTTTGCATTCCCAACATGGCAAACCACACTACAAAGAACAGCCTCATAAGAGGACTTCTCAAAAGCACTCTTAATTAACACACAGGTGAGTAATAGCTTCTGACTAAACATTTGACCTCGGTCATCTGGTACATTAAGCAAAGTAGCTCCAAAGGCATGTTCTTTCATGTGATTGCTATTTACAACAATGCCTGTCTGTTAAAAGCATATGGCTGTCCAAAGAAGACTTGACTGCCTAAAAAGAAATTTCTAAGGCTCATCAGCCAAGGCGAACTGAAGGATCTCTCAGGTCACTTCTCAGCTTCTGAGACGACGACAAAATTCAGGATGTAGTTCACTAATTAAACAAGCTGCTCATCAACATTTCTCTTGTGTTATTAAAGCTGAATGAATTCCCCACTCTGGCAAGGAGTATAAAAAACAGTAATGGAAAAGGTAATCAAGTGAAACTACTAGCTAACTACTGCTTGGAGGATTTATGAGCCCACCATGCTGCATAAAAAAGATATAATTCGTTTAATTTATTAGTCATAAAGAAAGTAATTTACTTTGGTTAAAAACTGATCATCTTACAAAACAAGCCACTTTTTGACACTAATTAAATTTACCAAATATGGCCGAAGACTGGAGGTACTATATTATATTAACATTAGTGTGACAGGAGAAGAAGTCTATTTGTCTCCCTTGTGAACTGCTCCTGGTGATCACATGGATTCAGGTTAGAAATAAGTGATGTATAGACATTAGTAGGAAGAAGCTATGGTTGTTCTTGATATTAAATTCAATGGACATGATCTAGCCAAAGCTACACCATACTTAGCTCTGGTAGATTTCAATTGGTCAGCTAAGTGCACATTCCTGTTTCCCCACTGAAGTCAATGAGATTTCAAAGTGCTTAACTTTGGCTTTTGATCATGCACATCTCATCAGTATCCTTTAATACACAAAACACAGTACACTGCTAAACTCAATTTCCAATATTTTCAAAGGTTTTATGTTTTTTATAACCGTACTATGGTATACATTGTCACCTCTCTTTAAAAAATCTATTCTCTACTGCAGTTTCAATGCAAAATTTCTGATTGGCTGAACTTCCAGTAAGTTTAATGGGAGTTAAACCTCCTGCGGAATTTACTAGCAGGTTTTGTTTTTAAATGCATCTCCACGATCATGAGTACTATAAATTTCCTTTTAAAGATGCAGATAGCTCAGATAGCTGAGCTAGGAATGTGAATTCTGCATCAGATATCTTACCGAGTACAGAACCTTTCATATGCAGAATCATAGGACACTAACAGTTCAGATTATAATGGTTAGGGTACGTTCTGCAGTTTCTCTAGCTGTGAGTGTCTCTAGCTGTATATTCAGTAAATATGCAGGTTACAATCCATTCCCATAAAAAATATATGAATGCTATGGCACTGATTTCAGTGTTTTATGGCTTGCATAGATCAC
Organism: Podarcis gaigeae; assembly: GCF_964106915.1. Lineage (NCBI taxonomy): Eukaryota > Metazoa > Chordata > Lepidosauria > Squamata > Lacertidae > Podarcis > Podarcis gaigeae. The sequence continues at coordinate 58,347,904 of NC_139679.1, forward strand.
ATCTAGGCCATCAAAATGCTATCAAGCATGAATTACACATTAATTACCTGTGAAGAATAGTAAGTAAATTTAAATATCCTGCGTGCCCCCATCGTATTGAGCAAGTATAATTTACTTTGCTTGTAAGGATAATAAACTAGCAGATCTGATAAGGGAGCTTCCTCCTTCCCTTAGCAATGCATATTTATGATCTATTCCTCAGGTAAATTTATACTTTGAAGCAATATAAATTTAGTCATATGCTAATTCAGCTCCGTTGCTCTTCAGCTAGCAAACCAAAGTATGCATTTTTGTCACTGCAATATGACGGGTTCAGCGTAATTTCTAAGGGGTGCTTAAGTCCAACTCAGCAGGCAAATGGTGCTGATTTCTCATATTTGTTGTACATGAGAGCAAGGATTTGGAGACAGTTTCTCCCTCGCCCTCTTTTTCTTGCAACAAGAATCCCTTGTTTAGAAGAAAAATATAGAAAAAATTCTTTCTGCTTTATATTGCATAAGCTTACAACAAGTTTGCCTCTGCATAAACATCTTGTACTCCTGGAAAGACTAATGGGTTCTTTTAAAACAACAACAACAACAACCAACCAACCAACCAACCAACCAAGTGCAGCCCACTCTTTTAGCTGATGAAGTCTGGAGGTCATGCACATTTTTCAGGCACATTATCTAAAGAGGATATAGAGGAGGACACCAATGTGTCAGAATTCCACTGGAAAGAGATAACAGGAGGCTCAGAGGAGAATGACAGAGTGTTATTGGCCCCCATATTAATTTTAGGACACTCTGGGAATTGGAATAGGAGGACAGCATGCCTGATTTATAACCAGGGAATACAGCTTGACAAACTGGGTGAGATTAGGCTAGAAATATTTTAGTCATAGTGCAGAAGTTTATGCATAAAAATCTGCTAACCAGATACATTCATCTACGATGGGCTAACATAACAGATTGTCTAGATCAGTGGTTCCAAAACATTTCTCCTCACAGACAACTCAAAAATTGCTGAAGGTCTGGCAGATTACGTAAGGATTTTCTTTTGCCTGTTGTAGCAAATGTAATGCACAGTGCTGGATGCAGAATTATTTTTAATTGTATTTTTAGTGCTTCTTTTTATTTCCTATGTTTTGTATTTTGTTGTATCACAATTTGAATTCTATAGAATTCTAATACAATAAAATACAATGTTAAGGAATAAAAGTAATAAAAATACAATTAAAAATTAATATGACTATTTAATGCTATCAGTGTGCCGTCTTCCACCTTTAATCACAAATCTGCAGATATGCTATGGACCACTTGAATGACGCTCATGGACCACTGGTGGTCCAGAGACTATAGTTGGGGAATTGAGGTTGGAGTGAAAGGAAGGTAGAATGAATGATTGACAGGCAGACAAAGCTTATGTGAGGGAGAGCAGAACTGGATAACGTCTTAGTGGTAACACAGATAAGACAATAACATTAATTCATATGATATTCATGGAAGATAAAGGCTGTCAGTGGCTACTAAAATCTTATTGTTTTAATTTTTTAGTTGTTTTTAATGTTTTAAATATGTATTTTATTTGATATTTTATTGTTCCTTTTCTTGGATGTGTGCTTCTTCAGGCTCCCTTAGGGATAGAAATTTAAGAAATAAATAAGTAGATAAAGGCAGAGCTACAACTACCTTCTCATGTGAATATTGAGGTGATATAACTGAATTGTCATCTGTGGGAAGGACACTCTCTCTAAGAACTTAATTTTAATGCTAGGCACCTAAATTTAAAGCTTAGTTGACCACCCAATGAGCCCATTAAGTAATCTAATGTCTGTATATTTTTCTTAGTTAGGCCTTGTCAGGACATTGGAGGACGTTGCAAGAAATAAAGAAAAGCCCAGTTATCTGTGCTTTAGGGTATGGATCACAGTGAAGTTGGGAATTGAGCGATTAGAGCTAAAGATCTCTAAATGCTTCTAAAAGCATGATATGAAATCCCTGTAGGCGATTGCTCAAAGCTGGGCTTGTTGAATCTCATTTCTTTCATTACCTCTTTCCTGCAGCCCCAGGCTTTACCTCTTAATCCCAAGGCCATCCTTCTTTCTCTCTTCTTCTTCTGTTGCCTTTTACACTTTGACCACTGCAGTGAATGCTTACACTCTGAGGCCTATTCTAAAAGATGAGTCAGATCAATAGTTCAGCGTCACGCACCCATTGCTTCAGTGAGATTCCTTTAGCAAAGGCCGCGCACAAAATTTGTGGTGCAATGATGAAATAAATGTCCAAATAACGTATCAGTTATCACGGCCATTCTTTAAACACTGAGTCCAGTGGAAATAGTCAGATGTCATCTGAGATGTTGTCTCAGTCTTTAAAAATCTATCTCTCTATTAATATCTGCATCTACTTCCTAACCTTGAAAGTTAACTACTGCAAGATAGATATATGTAACACCCACTTACATTGTAGCCTTAACTCCCCACTGCCGCTGCCCCCACAAGCACAATATTTTTGAGGGATCAATGATTCCTCCATTTCTTTTATATTTCTCAAAGGGAATTTTGTCTCTCTCAATTTTTTTCTGAACTTGTGGAATGTGGTGACTGAAGACTGTGAGGTGAGTTGCCTAGGATCTGGACCAGGGGTAGGCAACCTAAGGCCCGGGGGCTGGATGCGGCCCAATCGTCTTCTCAATCCGGCCTGTGGACGGTCTGGGAATCAGCGCATTTTTACATGGGTAGAATATGTGCTTTTATTTAAAATGCACCTCTGGGTTATTTGTGGGGCATAGGAATTCATTCATTTTTTTCCCCAAAATATAGTCTGGCCCACCACATGGTGAGGGATGGTGGACTGGCCCACAGCTTAATAAGGGTGCTGACCCCTGGTCTGGACATTAGTCAAACATTACATAAGAACTCTACACAAATTATGAATGCTGCGCAGGAGCTCTCCAAGGCAAGAGTCTCTAAGGCAACCCCAAAACATGCCCCTCTTTGCTTAATTGGGACTGAATCATCATTACTGCCCTGAACATGATAACATAGGAAAACTACACGACCTATTATATAGAAGCAGTGTACTTGTATGCTTCAGTCCCAACTAGCCACACCAACTAGAGTTGAGAGAGGCTCATGTGATTCACTACATCTCTCAGAATCTAGGTGTGTGGACCAGGTAAACTGCAAAGTGGTTCATTTTTCTGCTCATGTGTCCCAAAGCCCTGAAAGTCTCAGAAATTGAGGGCAAGTCTAGGAATCCCCCATCCTGCTGCCTCTGGTTCAGCACCCAGAGCCCAATGGCTTCCCATAGTGGCCCATGCAGAGCTTGTCTGAGGTCTGGGGCAGGAGCCTTGTTAGAGTAAGTTTATAAACTCAAACAAAAAGGCAGCTGGTCCCCGGTGGGGGTCCCCAGCCAACTTAGCCCTCCAAGGACTGGGCATGATGCCATGAAATGGCAGGACAGCAGGGATGAGGAAGAGGATAGCGGCGAGGGGTGTAGCCATGACTGGGGCACACTGGGGCAAGCTGGGGGTGGAGGAGGAGAGGTTGGTGTAGAAAGTACTCACAGCGTGTTGGAGGCTGGTGAGGGGATGGGGTTCAGTGCACAGGAATCAGAGCAGCAGGGGTCCCTGTCCATGAACAGGGCAGGTTCTGGAGAAGAAAGCAGGGTACTCTAGGAAGCTGAGGCAGTCAAGGCCCACAGCCCTGCTCTCTAGCTGTCCAGGTGGGGCTCGCTAGCTCTGAGGGGAGGCATGTGATTCCTTAGCTGGAGTAGACTTGGAACAGGTGAGGCTCACATGTCTCATCAAGCCCAGATGCTGCAATCAGCATGCGAGATATAAAAGGGAAGCAGAGCTGAGGTGCTGTGTCTGCTCAACTTCCCGGGAGCTCTTTGGGACTGTGTTTGTGTACAACTGACCTTCAGGTGCTCTGAGCTCCGGATTGGCTGCAGAGGCAGGAACTGGGCCTGACTGGACTTTGAGCCTGTGGCCCTGTGTGCTAGTATCTGCCTTGGGATTGTGTACCCCACTGGGACTTGCACATCTACTGAACTATCATGGCTCCCCAGCTTGGGTTGCCATGTGTCCTCTTTTCCAGGACATGTACTCTTTTTCCTGGGTAGAGTCGTCATAGCAATCCATAGTTAAAAGTAGAAGTTGGCAAATGTGTCCTCTTTTTTGCTCTTCAAAATATGGTAACCCTAACTAAGTGCCATTTAACCCAGCTACTAGGCAAAGTAGGCAAATAAAAAACTCCTCTCCTCATGTTCGGTCTGATGAATAGACAATTCTTACCTGACCCCTCAGTGACCGGATAACTTGCTTTGAAGCACAGGGAGCTTGGGGTGGATGCTGAAACCAGGTTTTAAGAAGCAGGTGAAGGTATTTCTAAGCCCTTTCTGGCTCTGTCCCACTCCAACAGCATGTGGATGCAACATCTTTTCTGTGGTGCCCCCCCCATTTGCGGAATGCTCCCCCCAGGGAGGCTCACCTAACATCTTCATTACCGGTACATATCTTTAGGCACCAGGCAAAAACTTTCCAATTCTCCCAGGCCTTTGGCTAATTAAACTATCTATGGCATTTTAAACTTTTGGGGTATTCTTTTGTTTGTTATTATGTCCTGCATCTTTGTGTTTTTATACTGTAAACCACCCTATGGATGAAGGGCAGCATATTAATTTAATAAAAAATAATGTGTATTCAGTCCCTTGAGAACAATGTGCTTTCCAGGCAGTGGATGATTGCTACAGTGGTACCTCAGGTTACACAAGCTTCTGGTTACAGACTCCGCTAACCCAGAAATAGTGCTTCAGGTTAAGAACTTTGCTTCAGGATGAGAACAGAAATCGTGCTCCGGCGGCGCGGCAGCAACAGGAGGCCCCATTAGCTAAAGTGGTGCTTCAGGTTAAGAACAGTTTCAGGTTAAGAACGGACCTCCGGAATGAATTAAGTACTTAACCCGAGGTACCACTGTATTATCACATTTAGAGTGAATGGTATGGGTATCTTCACCCTGTCATACCCAAATGGGATGGAAAATTGGAACAGTTTCTTTCTGCCAAACAAGCAAAGTGCATAAATAATCATAGATCATAGCCATGGTCAGAATAATGTAAATAGAGTTTAGGCCCTCTCTCTCCCAGATAGTTTTTCCTAGCCTAGGTGAAATTATTGCTGAGCAAATAAAAACAAAAGCTTCCTAAAACTGAAGACTTCAAAGCTGATTCCTGCTTTTGTAAATGCTTTTTCAAATTCACTGTAGGGATTGTGCTAAGACATTGTGCTGAATCACCAGCACCATTCAGATTGCTATAAACATGGGAGCCAAGGGAGCAGTTACATCACTGAAGAAGCCCAGCATAATACTCTAGATGTGAGTGCTACATCACGTTCTAATATATGTTGCCACCTACAAAGATTATCTGGCTTTTACTGAATTTATAAATCATGAATGCTCTTTTGACCTTTCTTTCTCCCTTCCTTTGTTTCTCCTCTCTAAACCACACACTGCATTTACCAAAGAAATACGACACAAAATGGCCTCTCCATGGCAAGTGATTCCAATATCTACATTGAGGACTAGAATGATACACAACATGGATCGCTGCTTTAATATCGCGAGTCTCTGCACTCCTGCCAGTGACCACCAGGAAAGTAGAGCCTTTGTTTGGAAAGATACATCATGCCTCAGAATATCAGTTGCTAGTGAACAAATACCATCTGTCATGGCACAAAGTTGCATGTGGGGTGGCATTGTGTACCACCCTGAGAGACACATGGCATGAGTGTCAGATGTAATGCATGGAAAGAAGAGCATGTCTTATGGCACTGTGTAAGTTCTGCTCCCTTCTCAGTCTATTTATTCTGCTCCTCACTTGCCCTAAAAGGTGACAAAATAGACAAGACTGGTAGTCTCTGAGTGGGATTTTTTTTAAAATCAGTGGACCTGAGTGGTTTTGAAACAGTATCCTCTCCCCCCACCCCCCTCAACTATTTCATAATCCACACATAGTGTCAGTTCAAATACATGGTCATGATCGGCAGTGAAGTGAAATAAAAGTAGAGAGGTACCCTGATACAAATTTATAGTGATTGAGGATCACATAAATCACCCCTCTTGATTACAGAACCTGTGAAGTAGGGAAAGGATCTTCACTTTGGCTTGTGGATTGTGCCCACAGAACAGGAACACATAAAAAGACCTGTTCCAAGTTGTTGTGGAATGTGCTACTGATATTTTTGGAACCTGAAGGATAAATTCTCCTGGGGAAGAGGGGGAAACCGGCTATAAACAAGTCAGAGATTAGATCATTATAACAAAAAGGGCGGAAACCCTATGGAAAATAGTGTATAAAATTTTCCTGCTTTCTGGCGCCATCTGGTGTTGCATGTTTATACTGCATCCAAATCGTTGTTTCTTTACTAATGTAGCTGAGTCCTAAGTCTCTCAAGTAATGTGATCCTGATCTGTATATGTTAGTACCACCTCAAACTTGGCCTGGTGGCAGATTGGCTGCCAGTGCTAATCCCACAAGCAACGTGTTTTTATGCTAGCAGTAAGTTTACTGCCACAAGCAACCTAGCCACAATGCAATGTATAGTGTTAAGCATTTAAAGTTAGATGGTGGGCATTTAAAGTTAGATGTTATGTAACAAAAGAGGGGAGGGGAGGGGAGGGGAGGGGAGGAGAGGAGAGAGATGGAAGAGAGTCGAGTAACAAGGGCTCATATCTCTCAAAGAACATGGAACAGGGGCCTGGGCTTCACCTCCCTCTTGATGTTAGAGCAGCAATCCTGAGACACATGTAATTTGTGCCTTAGCTTTGTTGAATATTTGTCAAGAACCCAGTTGCCACCATGCTTAAAAAGAGGTTGGATGGTTTTTCCCATTTTAAGACAATTGAAACAACTAATAAATATGGCACCCAAGTTAATGAGTTTTAAAGAGGCAACAAGGCACAAGAATTTACATATTGCTGTAAGTGGATTAACAATGTAAATAGGAGACTGCAGGAAAAATTGGAAGGCTGTTGTTTTTAAAGGACTATTCACAATGCTCTGAAAGGAAGGGGATTACGCAAGCTGTAAATTCTTATTTCAATTTTGGCCAGCGTGAGGGAACTCTGGATACTCCATTTTGAGAGCAGGCCAACATATTGTCAACTGAAAACAATAAAGCAAACACTTTTGAATGCTTGTTTTTGATTTCCCTGTTATCTTTAGCTAAGCTATTTTCTTGGCTCAGAGATAACATTTTCACAAACAACACCATCTTTTTCGGTTGCTCTGAATGGCTTTGTAGCTATATTAACAAATTCCCAAAGCTTTGTTTTGCATTGGCAGTTGCCAGTGGTGAGACCGAGTGGTCTACTACAAAGCCTGATTAGTTTGACATTTGCACCTGAATTCTGAGATAAACTCTGGTATCCAAGGGTGGCAAGTTCTTGCTTTTCAGTTCCCCGAAACCCAGTCAGTGTCATGTGAAGCTCCTTTTGCCTATGTTCTGGATACCACTGAGCACCATTGTTTTCAAAATGGCTGTCAGTCATTACACCCCACAACCACCACCCCAACCTATGCAAGCCATCCCTTTATGCAAAGAGAAACCCATGGTCCTTCAGATGTTGTTGAACTGCAGTTAGTTCCACCCAGCATGGCCAATGGTCAGGCATGATGGGAGTGATGATGGGAATCCAACAACATCTGGAAGGCCACAAGTTCCTCATCCCTGATTTAATAGAGTGTGCCATCACTGAGTGATGATCATACACATGTGAATTCCCCTTATTTTCAATACATGAGCTGGCAATTAGACCCCAAAGACAAGGAGCATACATCTAACTGGATAGGAAGGAGAAGATAACAGTGGGAAAGAGACAACAAAAGAGCTCAGCTGGGGAATAAGGTTTGGCCAAAGGTTTTGCAGAAGTGTTCTGAACTGTGGTTTGAAGAAAGAGGCACCAACGTGGGTGTGCTGGAAGTAAGTTCCAGTAGTGCCTGGTGTAGTGTGGCAGAGCCACTGAGCTGACCTTCCTTACCTTACCTGAATGGCACTGGGGGAGTCTAGTGGCAAGGTCAGGGCTGCACAGATGCACCAGTATACCTGAAGGAGCATCTCCACCCCCATCGTTCTGGCCAGACACTGAGGTCCAGCTCTGAGGGCCTTCTGGTGGTTCCCTCACTGCTAGAAGTGAGGTTACATGCAACCAGGCAGAGGGCCTTTTCGGTAGTGGTGCCCGCCTTGTGGAACGCCCTCCCATCAGATGTCAAGGAAATAAACAACTGTCCAACTTTTAGAAGACATCTGAAGGCAACCCTGTATTGGGAAAATTTTAATGTCTAATGTTTTTTTAAAAAATATGTGCTGTAAGTCACCTAGGGTGGCTGGGGAAACCCAGCCAGATGGGCAGGGCATAAATAATAAAATAATAATTACCAGTAGTGGGACTAGATTGACTCCAATCTAGTTCACAACCCTGACTTTGCTGCTGCCCTAACCCAGCATTGTCCCAGTAAGGCTTTGGGAGGGTAACTCTGTCCCACCACACCAACCAATACAAGGGCAGTGAGGGATAAACAATGGGTGAATCAAGGAAGAGTCTCCTCTCTTTTAGAAGAACAGGCTGCCTTTCGCAAGCCTTTCTCAAGCTCAAAGTGGTAGAGCTGGAGGTCAGATCTGAGTAATATATTGGGATATGAGAGCAGAAAGATAGAAAGGTGAGGCTGTGGAATCCTTTAAAGGTAAGAACAAGGAGTTTGTGCTAGACATGGGAAGAGGGTAAGATAAAATGCAGATAGGATGTGAGGGATAATCAGGCCCCTTGCTAAAGTACTGCACCCCAGAGATGGAATTAACCTTTCACGGAGGATATTTCAAAGGTAATACTTAATGAGCCTCACAACTCTAAATCTAATTACAAGGCTTCTGTTCCAGTTGTTGAAGTTCAAAACTAGGATTCAAGTATTGCTCTCCATCACACACTCGTGGAAAGGTAAAGAGTCGATGGCTCAGAACTGACAAAGAGCAGCTATGTTTTCTACATCATTTAGGAGCATAGGCAGCAGCCATACCTCAGACCATTGGTTCATATAGCTCAATTTTTGTCTTCACTGATTGGCAGCATCTCTCCAGAGTTTTAGACCGAAGTTTTTCCCCCCAACCCTACATGAAAATGTTATGGATTCAACCTTGGACCTTTTGCATGCAAAGGACTCTAGGTATTTTCAGAGGGAGTGGGGATTGTCTCTTGCTCTTTTTCATCTTAAAATAATCAAGAGGTATCTGAATGGTGTGCATTCTTCCTTTCACATAACTGAAAACATGGGCCACTTCACACCAGCTGGAGTTTTTTTTCCTGATGCTTGTTTGTGTTGGGAAGAGACCTACTCTAACAAGCATGACAGCATGAGGCTATCCTTAAAATGGCCTGTGGAATGCCAAAGAGCTATAGATAATTCTTCTTTCCAAGCAGAACAGTAGATATTTTTAAAAGGAGTGAAATTAAGCTTTTGCCTTTTTTTTAAAAAAGAAAATCTTCCTAAAACCTATGACACAAACAATTTCTTACTGGGGCAGCAATGGCTTGTAGCATAGGCTGATTGAATCAGATATGATGGAGAGAGAAAGAAGTTGATAAAAATGACAGAGCTGAAGTTTCATAGGTTAGATTTTCACCCAGAGCTGCAAAAGCCCTTTTGATGAAAGATAATGGCCTGCTGAAAACTATGACACACAAACCCTCAGCAAAAAAGAAAAGAAAAGAAGAAAAAAGAAATTGATGTTCAAACATGTGCCCCACCTTGATACATAATCCAGGTAAGTGTGGGTGAAAAGCCTTGTTTATTGGGATGGATGGGTAGCACAGGAGCATGAGTTGCCATCGGCAACAGCTTCCTACCATTGATTTTGTTTTCAGCAATGAGTTCCAAATAATATTACAGCAGCTCAGTGCAGCCAATGGAATACCATGTAAGAAACGGAATGATGCTTTGTGATGATGCGTGAGGTGCTTATATCACTAAGGCTACCCAGCCTTAATGCACAGAGTAGGAAGCAAATACCACTGAACACAACTGAATTTACTTTTGAGTAAACATGCATAGGATTGTGCTGTGAATATTGCTACATAAAGTCATATGCTGCAAGAAAGCAAATAATAAAAGATGCTGGGGAAATGTGTTGGAAGGTGAATGAATATGTAATAATTGCATGACGATGTCACTTTGTTCAGTGACAGTGAAAACCTGCACAAAACAAATCCAAATGGATACGAATGAACATTCTGAGTGAGCTGAAAGCTGGATGAAAAGTCAACTTTTCAAGTAAAATGAAAATAAGGAGTGGGGTATTGTTTCGGCAACCCTAGCGGTAAGCAGTATAATAAAAAGGACAATACTTTGGGCATAAGAAGTAAGACACTTTGGAACTATGGATTTGGATAATGTTTGCAAATGGCAGTTTCATTATTTCCACTACTCAGAGTCCCCTGTTTTTGGCATCATTAACCTGAAATTCTAACTCAATAAAAAGATCCATTTGAGCTGATATCACAGTGATGCACCTTCACAGTCAGTAGTCAAATCATGGATGCAATTGCTGGGTGAATGCTTCAAACCTGATTATTTTAATAAATCATTCACTCTGGATGAGATACTCTTCTTCCATCCCGATAGCTGCATCTTAGCCCATTCTCAGTTTCTTGGTTTCTTTCTTTTTTCTATTTTTTTCGCTGAGGGTTTGTGTGTCACAGTTTTCTGCAGCCCATTATCTTTCTTCAAAAGGGCTTTTGCAGCTGTGGGTGAAAATCTACTTGGTGAGTGCTTCCCAGTTGTAATCTGAAATGCCATGTTACCAAGTTCTGCTGACCACCCTGCCAGCCTGATGTCACCACCTTGTACTATAAATCCATTTTATTCCAAGAGATCTTATTCTAAGGGACCTTCACTCTAAAACTTCTTTCCAGTCTTCCTAAGGGCTATCAGATATGCTAAGAAGCAACTCATGTAGTACCTTTGCACTCAGTCAACAGTAAACACATTTTGAGCAGCCAGTTCTGGATTTGCACCATTATGTGGCTGTTGTTTTTTTGCAAGCCTGACCTCAGTCCTACAATCAGGATAAATTGGTCCCCAAGTCGCAATTTTCAAGTTTAGATCATTGGGGTATGGAATGGAGATAAGAGAAGGAAGCCAGTATACAGAAGTGTTTTAACAAAATCCAAGAGCATAATGGCAAAGTCTAACAATCAACGTAGGTCAACAGTCCTTGTAAAACACTTTTGTAGAATGCCAGTAGAAAAACTACTGCATATTAATTTGGAAGCAAAGTAGGCTACATCTCCAGTAATTCTAAAGATAATATAAATGGTATATGTGTAGAGCTCCCTTCCTCAAAACACTAGACCTATCTTCTAAATAATTTTAGCTTCCCTCAAAATGCTCCAGCTGTTTCACCTAAGGAGCTGCCATGTTCTCTTTCAGTTCGGCTTTTCATGAAATTTCAGTGGCACTTCCAACAGAAAACCTGAGCCTAAAAAACTACCATATAAATATGGTAGAAAGAAATAAGTACCCCCTGGAAAATACTCTGACAGACATAGTTGTGGGGGGCCAGAATCCTCTGGACACCTGCTTTATTTCCTTCCTTACATCTGTGTTCGCCATATGAGTTAGGGATAAAATGAGAGGCTAGACTCCAAATGTCACGAGCTTTGTCAATTTTTGCTTTGTTCTTAATGTGCTTTAAGCGCAGCCTTTGTGTCCTTTGGTCTACTTCATATGTAACCTACCGAGAAAAGGGTGAGATTAGTACAACCTGCCGGTAAATGTTTTTGGCAGAAGCTTGTCTTGTAAAACCAAACAAAAAGATTTATAGCCTAGCTCCACAGTGAGTGCAAATTACTTTAATGGATTTATAGGAGTTGAGTTATGGTCCAATTTAATATTTGGTGACAAGAGTTTTGTGAGCTCAGGTTGCCACAGGAGAGTTTGCTGGAATAAATAATGCATTATGCTGCCCACTTCTGACATCAAAGAGAAGAAAAGTAAAGATCATGATTCTAGCCAAAAGTATGTGGAGTGCAAAAGTTCCCTCTGGGGACGAACGTGGGTTGGATATTGGGGACTGACATCCACTGGGAAGGAATGATGCCATCCACCTAATTCATTATTCCATATTTTTCTGAGTGCAATTGGATCGTAGGAAAGTGTCTGCTACACCACTCCAGTAATGGTGCATCCATTGTTATATTTTATCCATTTATTAGAAGCGATGACTGGAAAATAGTATAAATCCTCAGGAAATATAGGAAGGGTGGGGTAAATTCACCATCCTGCCTCCAGCAGAAAGGACCATATTACTCCTAAGGTCGCTGGTGGGGTGTGGACTTCAGCCCAGTGCCGGATTTACATATAAGCTAAACAAGCTATAGCTTAGGGCCCCACTCTCTTGGCCCCCCAAATATTCTTAGGTCCATAAATTATCATATAGCATATATTCAACACAAAAATCAGCGACAAATTGTTGTTGACAAGGAGTATTTTGTTATGTGCAAATGACTTTAGATACCTATTAGGTCCATAAATTACCGTATAGCATATATTCAACACAAAAGACAGCGACAACTTGTTGTTGACAAAGGACAGCTGGACGTATAAAGGGCCCCATTAACTTCAGGAGCTTAGGGCCTCATCAAACCTAAATCCGGCCCTGCTTCTGCCTCCCACCATGGATTTGGAGGAAACAGCCTTTCTCCCCTTGAGAGAGATCTGTTTCCATTGGTTTGCATGAGCGCAGCAGCACTCTGCCCATCTGTAATATCCAGTAATTGGTATTCCTGGTTATTGACATTCTTGCCTCACTCCAAATTCTTTGGATCCTTTGCCCATGGAAAAAAATTATTAATAATTCCAATGAAGCTTAAACATTTATAAGCAGTGTGGATAGAAGATAGATGATAGATGATAGATGATGATAGATGATGATAGATGATAGATAGATGATAGAGAGATGATAGATAGATAGATAGATAGATAGATAGATAGATGATATAGATAGATGATAGATATAGATAGATAGATAGATAGGTAGATAGATAGATAGATGATATAGATAGATGATAGATAGATAGATGATATAGATAGATGATAGATAGATAGATAGATAGATAGATAGATAGATAGATAGATAGATGATAGATAGATAGATGATTGATAGATAGATAGATGATGATAGATAGATAGATAGATAGATGATAGATAGATAGACAGATAGATGATAGATAGATAGATAGATAGATGATTGATTGATTGATTGATTGATAGATAGATAGATGATGATAGATAGATGGATGATGATAGATAGATAGATAGATAGATAGATAGATGATAGATAGATAGATAGATAGATAGATAGATAGATAGATGATAGATATAGATAGATATAGGCTTAAAACATGCATGCTTTTGCTGACTAATTTGAATTTCTTTGTGTTAATGTTATGCAGGAGTGATGGATGTGTCTCTGCTGTGATCATATTTGACACGGAGAAAGAAAAATAAACAGTCATTATGCAAAGGGGCAAATGATCTGCCTTAAAACAAATATGCACATTTCAAGAAATACACATTTCTAGCCCAAAATCTGCCTGTCTCCTGTCCTGACAGAACAACAATTCTTGTCTTTTCAAGTGGGTAAGTCAAGTGACAAGAGACTATGCACCCATCAAGGCTGGGGGAGAAAGGTTATAGAAAGGCAAGGTGCTGCTGATAAACTTGTATTGCCTGGTCCAGAGGGAGTGTGTAGGCAAGTTCATTCCAGGGACAAAAGAGAATGCATTAATTCTCAATTAGATCATAGTACACAACAAAGCACAGGGCATTAGCATCAGATGTGTTCATTCAAGGATTAAGTGGCTGACTCCACTTCACAGAAACCTAAACTCACGAAATGTCATGGGGACTGCAAGCCTCTTTCCTCCACACTTGCCTGCCTGCAGTGATTTAGCACGGCATACTGTGCTACTTGTTTTGACCTGCTTGCGTTGTTTCTTTAGATGTGACTGAACTTTGATTGTCCTCTAACGGATTTTTTTTCTTTTTTTAGGTACAATAAACAATTATGTCAATGTACTTATACCCTCCAGAAACTGATGATCCATTAGATCACTGTCACTGGTACTTTGTCATGCAGCTGAATGGATTTAAATTTTTTAAAAAGTCTGGGAGAGGAAGTGGGAAGTTTAAGTTTCAAGGCAAGATACCAGATATGAATACTCAAAACTTTGAATGGTCTCTAACTTTATGCAAAAGAATAAATGTGAATATAGTGTAGTGCCATATACTGGAAAAAATGATGGATTTGGAGCAGGGTAACCAGGATTTGAATCCCCAGTCAACCATGAAGCTTGTTGGGTGACCTTGAGTAAAAAAGGCTGACAACTTCTGTCTTTGCAAATTCTAATACAAACTATCCTGATCTGCCCTTTTGGGGAAAATGTGTTGAGATGTAGTTATCAATTGGGTTTCACCATGGAGCCCACCTAGCACTCCTCTTTGTGTCTTTGCGCCACACTGACCTTTCTGCAGCCCCCCTCCTTTCTTCTTTCTCTAGAGAAGCAACAGCGCCCCACCTCCTGGGAAGCTAGTGTAGGAGCCTCTAGCCCAGGGGCCAGCAAACTTTTTCAGCAGGGGGCCGGTCCACTGTCCCTCAGACCTTGTGCGGGGGCCAGACTATTTTTTTGGGGGGGGGGAATGAACAAATTCCTATGCCCCACAAATAACCCAGAGATGCATATTAAATAAAAGGACACATTCTACTCATGTAAAAACACGCTGATTCCCGGACTGTCTGTGGGCCGGATTGAGAAGGCGATTGGGCCGGATCCAGCCCCAGGCCTTAGTTTGCCTACCCATGCTCTAGCCAATGAACTGCTTCTGGTAATAAGACAGGTTCCTATGTTCCTAACTTGGCTTGTGGAAAGCGTTTTTCTAGAATCTGGAAAGAGAAGACATAACAGCCTTTCTGGAAGCTGCGAAGAAAAGGCGTTGCTTGCTTCCCACAGGGATCTGGTTGGCCACAGTGAGAACAGGGGACCTGATAGACCATTGGCCTGATCCAGCAGGCTCTTCTTCAATCTATAAACTTTACAAAGTTAATGGATAGCTTAATTCCCTAGGCAATCTTTAAGGGATAAATTTGCTTGGCTAGTAACTGGAAGCACAATATTTTGAAATATTATTGAAGAAAGAGAAATGCCTTCCTATTTGTATTATGGCGTATCTTTTTAGCAATAACCTTTATGACTGTGACTGAGAGAGGCAATGCACCTTTTGAGCTAGATGAAACAACTCGGTTTCATTTATCCACTAATTAATCTCAGCAGCGCACATTATTTTGCATGATACAAGATGCTTGGGATTTTATCACAATAATGGATTCCCAACACGCATTTACAATCTAGTATACTGGAGTCAGAATGCATTATATTACCCTGAATACACTTTCTGTGTAACAAGCAGATTGATGCGTAGAGGGGAACAGAGCCAACTATGCCACTGGAGGAAATGAAGGCTGTAATGCCCTGTGTCTCATATAAGAGCTACATTGGATTCTACCTGCTGAATGTTTCTCACTCCATCCAGATTTTTCATTGCACAAAGGAATGCCCCCCTCCACTGTACTCACCCTGCACACCCCTTAAATCCATTCAAGGGGTTCCCCCAATCCTCCAAAACAGATTTGGGGAGAGCATGGAGAAAGGAGAGGAGGGGGAAAGTCCCATTGCACAACTGGGAATTCTTTCACAGAATGGAGTAGGTAGTTGAATACCTTCCGGTCATTCCAATCCAGTCATTTGGTCTGGCTATCCACTGGCAGACTTTGGGCAAGGTACCATTTTCCATCTTTCACTTGCTCCTTCGTGTGAGATTTGGAATGTTTTAAGCAGCAGTTAAAAATTAGATTTTTGACATTCAAGAATCAAGAAATGGTATACATTTAGCATTTTAATACCCAAGGATCTGATTGTATTTAGCCATCCGTGAACATAAAAGCAACAAATAACTATCTAAGCAAAGTATTGGGATAATTCAAAGAACAGACAAATACAAACTGAGGCTCACAAGCTATCCCCGTCTGGGTACCATGGAAATGCAATTAAATGCAATTAAACCTGCCAGCATCATCCCCAACATGGCTTTGCAGTCTCAGTTTTATTTGAACAATACAGTATCTGGGATGGTTAAACAGATTTAATTTGCTGAATTATAGACAGGGGGGAATGAAAAAAGTTTCCCATAGAAAATGGGAGGCTTTCTTGGAAGTAATAAAGTATATATAATATTCTAAAACTAGCAGCAGTCACTCTGATTGCATTTTCCTTTCTTTCATCATTCTATACCATGTTTTACTTTATACAGTATATGTTATTTATGAAGTTTGTTAAAAACTATACAGGAATATATTATTTTTGTTAGGCTGCAATCCACTAACTGGGATTCAAACTTAAGCAAACTTTACTTAAGCAGCCCTATCCATCTGAACAACTGCTCAAACAAGTGATTTATGGGTGGCGTAATATTGGAAGAGGCAAGTCACAGAAGATCATTTTTAGAAAATCATGATTAGAAAATTGGGGGACGGGGAGAACAAGATCAATTTTTCCAAGCCAACCTGAGGACTTGGAAAGTGTAACCACCAGTCTCTGCCACCTTCCCCTGAATCTCCGGGCCTTGGGGCAATGGAATGGTGGTACAGAATGGGAACATAGAGGTTATACCCTCCACTGCTTCTACTGCCGGTTCCTCACTAGATTGGATTTTGATCTGAATGCAAGGGTTTTAAGGTTCACTTGCCATTAGAGGTGATTTTTTTATGAGCGCACCCAAATTTATTTCTGAGCCAGCATGGAAAAACTTACCCACATAAATAATTAGGGGTGCTAATGAAGTCAGGTGTAGTAACATCTGCATTCACTGTCAAATATAATAGTTTTCAAAAGGGGACAGCTGACACATTGAGCTGCTAGTTGTTGAATGATGAGACATCAAATGACATACATGCATATGTCAATAAACTCTAAATTAGGGGAAGCCATTATGCTTCCACACAGCTAATGAGGGCAGAGGAAAGACAGACAGTTCAGGTAGATTGAAAATATGTGAAATAGCAGAGTGCTGGTTCAACTGGATGCCAGCACAAGCTATCAACAGTAAGGGACAGACAGCCTAGGCTGCTTTCTTTTCAGTTCAGTGTGCTAGGAAGTAGATTGTGAAGGGATAGATAAGGAGCAGAAGCCGCTCATCAGATGGGGCAGAGGAAAAGTGTAGTAGAAAGTAGCTCTTCCTTTGATGCAGTGTCATATATCCTCCCCGCAAAGAAATCAGAATGAATGCTCATTCATAAGCCAACATTGTTTAATCTCCTTGAAAACAAATTGGGACAAATGCTCAATAAACAGGTGATTTGGAAGCACCCCAAATGTTATTTCTGGGCTCACAATACCATTCACACATATGATGATTCTGCATGCATGTGGTTGCTTGAGAACTCTAATTTCCCGCACTAGCCATTTCTGTGAGCCACCTGGAAATTCAACTAACCTGTCCCATCAACGAAGTTAATTATTCCCAGTACCTGGTGTTCCCCTGTCAGCTGTAATATTGTCTCCTGCCTCCTCAGGATCTAAAGTGCTCCTGATCAGGTTCACAAGGCTCTTAGAAAATACATTCTTGCCAACCACTGTGAAATGCAACCCATCTCTTGCCAGAAGCTGCCTTATGAGTGCTCCATCTAACTCAGCATTGTCCACACTGATTGACAGCGGGTGTCCAGGGTTGCTGATGGGACATTCACACCCTTACTCAAAGATGTCAGGGATTCAACCTGAGACCTTCAGCATGCAAAGCGGATGCTCCACCTATGAGCTATAGCCTCCCCCTCATTTTACAATCTGATCTGCGGAAGAATCCTTGTGATTTGAACCAGAATTTGCATTTTGAACTTGAGTGGCAACAGTTCAAAGTCACAAACTGGTCAGACTGGGTAATCTGTTCTTATTCTGCTTAATGGAATCCTACTATTTCCAGTTTGTCTCTCCTCACCACCCCTCAAATCATAAAGTGCTATAACTCTCTTTCAAAAGGAACCTGATACTGGAAAGACCATCTCCCCTCTCCTCCATAAAGAGGTTGTGCAAAGTAATAACTGTGACTTGAGAATTAATGACACCTTAAGAATATCAAGAGTTTGCCAAGAAGGCCACTATTGAAAAGATTGTTTGTCTTAGTATGGAGTGCATGGAGTTTTTAAAAGATCTATTCTGTTTCCAATAGGGTATTGCCTCCATTATAGGCCAATTGTCACTACATTCAGAAATGGATATTTTGAGGACAATATGTGGAGTTCATGTGTTGGCATATTGCTGCCCTTAATTCCAGCTGAAGGAGTTTTGTGCAAAGCCATGGCCACAACGTATTTCCTTCTGAACAACATAAGCATATACTACCCCAAAACAGCTTGTCAATTTTGAGATGTAAAAGCTCCCTTAATGGTTAGAATACACGTTATATGGCCACAGCCCACACAATTTTATGCTTCCCCTGACTGAACACACTGAGATTATGACTGTTCACTGCACTCCGAGCACATATGGTCACTTGGGAATGCTAAAAGCAAGCTCTGGCTCTGTCGATCATCCATAATTCAAGAGAAATCAGGGTTAGAAAAAGTGCATGAGCAATCGACATAATTTATATGCTGCAAGTGGGAGAGTTGGCAGTCTCTCACATCATAAAGTTTAAATAACGGTAGTTTAACACCAGATGTACCCACAGCTGTCCTGAGTGTAACACCATTAGCTCCATTACTGCATGAAGTAATCCTTCCCCGAGTTCAGCATCCCCAGGAAAACATCACACCTGTCAGCTTGACTTCACAAACAACTGACTTAATGTAGGGTTTCACCAGAAACTTTTCAAAACTGATCAGTCAAATGGAGCCACGACGCCATACCTATCAGGGAAAAGCAAGCTCTAAAATTTGTTCAGAGCAATTGGTTAGAGAAGATTTTGCATGCAAACTGCACCCCGTGCACCATCCCTCCCCCCCTTTGCCCCTTTTTTCTTCCCAACATTATAGTGCATGCAGCACTAATGTCTCACAACAAATGTAACCAATCTGTGGAAAACACAACCTGAAAAGCAGACAATGCACGCATTTTTGTAAACTGAGAAATCTTTTTTAAAAAATTAAAGAAAATGAAAACTGAAACCATTTGGTGAAAAGTAGGAGCAACTTATCCACTGGAATTCTGTTTGAACCACTGGATAGAAAAATTCCATTTATATCACTTCTCCCATTCCCCCGGCCCCATAACATGACATCTCCTCTTTCACTTCTCACTCACAGTCAAATTGATTTCATTTCACATTGCCCCAACTGAAGACATACAAGTCCTTTCAGAAATCACATCAAAACACAGTGGAAGGCCAGATGAGTTCAAGCAGAAAGAAAAACAAAGGGGAATGTTGATTTGCCTGATGTAAAATTTATATAGATGAACGTTTCACCCTGGCTTCATCTTCTAAACCCACGGACTCTTTAGAAAGTCCTTGCTTATTATTTTGCAATTGCCAGTCCTTAACTTCTCATTCACAGAAGCAAAACGGTAATTCAAAATGGAAAATTGTGTGTGTAGGGGAGATCATTCCAAGCTTCAACACTGAGGATACATAATACCTGTGGAGACTGGTAACAGAAGGCAGCTGGGCATGGCCCCATCATAGGGAGTTTAAATGGGGGGGGGGATTAAGATTTTTCCGCTCCCCACAGAAAACCACACTGTTTTCTGTTCCCTGTACACTTTATTTCCTTCCGGCTTCACACTTCCGTTCAATGCAAGTCTTCACCCATCTCCTTTATCACAAATCTAGATAGATAAAGTTTGTTTTTAAAAAGTGTCATGTTGCAGGTTAAAGATGTGTTGTGAGCATGAAGAGTCTGATCAATGGCCTAATCCTAAAGTACCAAACGACACCATCTTGACTCCCTTGAAGATGCTACAAAATGTAGCAGATGTTCTATTGGTCTTCATAACTAAGCACAAAGTTCTAATGCAGACAAACCATCTGAAAAGCTCAACCTAATACAGGTGTGGGGAACCTCTAGATGTTACTGGACTGCATCTCACATCACCCCTGACCATGTTTCCTAGGGCCGATGGGAATTGTAGTTCAGAAACATCTAGAAGGCCAAAAGTTCCCTACACCTGACCCATTATGTTCAGAGACATGCTTTTTCCAAAAAACGTCTCTAAAAGTTCACTTGTAGTAGAAAAGGGGGCCATTTGAAATATGGTTGTGTGAATCCTTTTAAACATAACTACATAAGCTGTCACTGCTGAAATGCTTCAGGTGAAATTTACAACAAACATTTTTTCTATTGGAGTGGGATGGTGGAAATCAGCAAAAAGAAAAGGAATATAATTTAACTTCGCCCATGATTTATCTGTTCTCTTCCAGTAGTTGGAGAGGAATTTAAATCATGACTGTGCGTCACTAGTCTGCACACCTGAAGCCAAACATATAAAAAGAGGTCAGCAAAAAAACTTTGTGAACTTAGCCAATCCCTTTGGGGACAGACATAGTCTATGAAAATTTTTCTTTGTGGGCATGCTATGTTGACATTTCATTAAAACCCAATTGCCCACCAGGACCTACTATACCAATTTTGCAGCTGCTTCAAAGATGATCAGTTGCAAAACATTGCCTTTTCAGCTGTCAGATGTATGTGAAACTCTGGGTAGTGGTGAAATAGGTGATGCAAAATCAACATTAAAAAAAAGGAATGGGACAGTCGATGATACCCCCCCCCTTTCTAGCAGTATCTCTATGTTATTAATCTGTCTTTCACTCCTGTCAGAGACTATAGAGACAAGTTAGTTGAGATTAGCAGTCTATCAAAAGATGTGAACAATTTGATAGAAAAGAAACTTATTGCAGAAGAGTTTCCATTTTGGTTCATTAAAAAAGTAAGACCAGAAGGGTTAGGCTATCTTATACACCAACCCTCTCCAACCTGGTGCCCTCCAGATGTTCTACACTATAACTCCCATAATGGCTGTTAGCGATGGGAGTTATGATCCGAAACATCTGGAGGGTATTAGGTTTGGGGAAACTGTTGTAGACTAACAAATAGCCCAATCCTATGCAAGTCTCCTTGGAAGAAAAGGTCACTGAGATCAGCAGGTATTACTCAAGGAAGTGTGCTTAGGATTACCATCTGTTAATGTGGCATGCTCCTTCATGTGGTGTAATGGTTAGAGTACTGGAAGAGAACCCAGGAGACCAGGGTTCAGTTCCCCAAACAGTCATTAAGCCCACAGGGTGACCTTGAACCAGTCATTATCTCTCAGCCTAACCTACCTCAAATGGTTGTAGGGGTGTGTGTGTGTATTAGGGGAAACTTTGCATGGCATGCATATATTTTGGGGGAAAGCATGCAGAACTCTGTATTTGGGGAAATGGTTGCAAGCATCTCTATATTAGTCAAAATTGGGTATAAAAAGGGTTATATCAGGGAAAATGTGTACTAAAAAGTTTTTTTAATGTATATGTGACAAATTGAATTAAAGATCAGAAGACTGAGAAACAGGCTGAACCTAAAACTGACAGATTTGTCAATTCCTAGTCTTAACCATTGTTTAGGGAAACCATGGTTACTAATCCTAGTTTATTTCCCCAGATATTTTTAGAGTCCAACTCCCTTCAGCCCTAGCTATCAAGGCCAATGGTTAAAATCAATGGGGACGGTTGGTGGCATCTGTTTGTCTCAAGAGACAGTGAAGTCAAACTGCTGCAGAATCACAGCTCCTGCTGTGGCTGCAGAGATTGGTAACTCATTACTGCTGCCTCCTGCTTTGCTTTTGCTGCGTTAGCAGCATCGAAATGACCTCTCCAGGGCACAAATCTTGGGAGTGTGTATGGAGGTCCTAGGCTGCCCAGACAACAAGACCCCACTCTCAGCCTTGCTGATGTGGTCCAAAAGAAAGCAAAGGAATACATTTGGCAGATGTTTGACTGTAGGAGTTGTCAGGAGGCGTACAAGACACCATCCATCCGTCTTAGGGACTTCACTCTGAATTTGTGCAGAGTTCCTTAACCTACTATTCTCTTAAAGATGTCCTGCAAGGCAGCAGGTATGGATTTTTACTCAGTGTTTACTCTTGAAGCAGCATATAGCCACAAAACAGAGGAAGTTTAGGATCAGAGTTTTCCCTCTTCTAGATGGGCTGCCTATCCAGTTTGATGATCCCCATCTGCCAATTGGAACTGTAGTCCAACAATATCTGGAGAGCCATCCATCCCCTAAACCAGTGATGGCCAAACTTGGCCCTCCAGCTGTTTTGGGACTACAATTCCCATCATCCCTGACCAGTCCCAAAACAGCTGGAGGGCCAGGTTTGGTCATCACTGCCCTAAACCATAAACCATAAACCCTAAACCAAATTAGTTGCAGTTCTATGTTTGGACATAACAAAACATAGTGAAAACTTCCAGTTTCCTCCTTATGGCTGCACCAAAAGAAGAGGATGGGTCTCAAAAGCATGAGGCTCTTTCACATAGCTATGCTAAACCACTACCTTAGCAACAATCTAGAAGGAGTATGGGGAGACTTCTCCCTGCCTCTGAAATAAAAAAGATTCTTCCTGAAGCATTTTAATTTCCCTGTAATGTCTGCTCTCAGAATACCGACTGCTCTCAACCTTGCTTAGCTTATTGGATACAACAAGATCACAGCCCAAGGTGGTATAGCTGTAGGAATTCCTCTAGCAAGACTGTCTGGGAGGATGAGTCACACACTGCAAAACTTGTCCCAGGTTTATTTCAGTCTTTTGGTCTGTTTGAAGGAACACAGAAAGGACTGAAAGAGAACAAAGAATGAGCTCAGCTAATTCTTCCTCTGGTCAGCTTTCCATTTGACCAAAATGACACATGCATCCCTCATTACACATAGAAATCTTTATACACTTTATACATGTTTATAAAATGTATGCAACACTTCATCAATACAGTCTCCAAGAATTTTTACACATCACTTGGAAAGACAGGTGAACTAATATCAGTGTACTGGAAGAAGCAAAGATCACCAGTGTTGAAGCAATGATTCTTCAACATCAACTTTGTTGGATTGGTCATGTTGTGCGGATGCCTGATTGTCGTCTTCCAAAGCAACTACTCTATGGAAAGCGTAATGCTGGTGGTCAATAATTGGGAAACACTTGCCTGCAAGTGCTCCACTTGGAGAACAGCCTTTACCAACGGTGTCATGGGCTTTGAAGACACTCGAATTCAGGATATAAGGGAGAAACATGTTAAGAGGAAGGAACGCTTGGCAAATCCACACCATGATCAACCCCCGCCCGGAAACCAATGTCCCCACTGTGGAAGGAAGTGTGGATCCAGAATTGGCCTCCACAGTCACTTACGAACTCATTGTTAAAACCGTACTTATGGAAGACAATCTTACTTGGCTATGAGTGATCACCAAAGACCCTGGAAGTCAAACAGAATTCATTCAACTTCCAAAATGTTTGGAAACCAAATTGTGGTTTCTGATTGGCTGCAGGAATCTCCTGCAGCCAATCAGAAGCCGCAGAAGCCCCGCCGGACGTTTGGCTTCCAAAAATAGTTCTCAGACCAGAACAGTCACTTCTGGATTTGCAGCATTCAGGAGCCAAAACATTTGAGAACTAAGCTGTTCAGAAGCCAAGGTACAAATATATATGTTTGTAGCTTAAACCAAATAAATATTCAAAGAGAGAGAGATGCAAGGAGGCTGGTAAAGACCACCTTATGGCCTGTCCCAGATACCCAGATGGAGGATAATTATCTCTCCACCACCACACAGTGTCTAGCAAGAAGGCTTATAGGAGAGAGTGGCAAGATCACCTCAGGGTTTGCTCCACCTGAACTACCATCCACCCCCAGCCACTGGTCTTCTACCATACACTCTGGTCTGGTTGGAAGGCATACAAGAGAGGCGAATATCACCTCAGGGACTGTTCCAGTTGGATGACAGGTGTACTCCATCCTTCAAATGCCCCCTCAGAGTCTCTGCTAGACTATCCCATCCCAACCCACCCTCCACAATGCAGCATGGGTAGAAATAGCCACAATAATGATAGGAAGTGCTATAGGACACTGATAGTGATAAGCAGAACCCTCCCTCCAGGCTAAGACAACAACATCACTTGGAAAAAGTAAACTATTCCCCATCAAATTTGGAAAATAGGTAAGCTTACTGAAAGCCCAATTATGAGTCTGGCTGAATCCTGTTTTGCTCCCTTTGAGATAATCAGAGAATTCTACCTTCATCTGAACAGTCACACCTCAAAAGCATTCATTACCTGCTTTCTAGCTGAAAATGTTGTCATTTGAAGTTGTTCACCCTTCACAAATTATAATGCAGCCCAATCATGTGAGAGGTCCACCTTCTTGCTAATGCAAAATGCATTAGGATTTCAGTGAAGCACAAAAAGGGTGGAATGAGGCCCTCTGGTAATGTCATATTTATGTTATGTGACCTATGGCACTTTTGAAAGCTTAAATAATAACCACAAAACTACTTTCCAGCATCTAATTGTTCTCACTAGAAAGTTTTATCTCAGCACGTTTGCTCTTTTTAAAACCTTCAATTTCTCCCAAATTTGAGAGTAAGTCTTGCTGGACACAATGGAACTTGCTTCCCATTGGAAAGACACACAGTATTGTGCTGTCAACCACCTGCCCATCCTCTCAAGCAAGCTAGTAAGTACGGTACTATTAACACATTTTGGAAAGTACTGTGTGTCTGCAGTTCCATAAGTTTGGACAAGGTTCCAATTCAGCTAGAGCTGAGTGTTCAGAAGTCAACCTAGACTAAGGTTTCCCAGCGCCCCAACCAACTTTTTTGTATGTTATTCAATGGCATCATTTTCAATCAACCACAGAATCAAAATACAGTATATTTATATTACACTCTGATATTCAGAGGTAAGCATTTTATAAGCAGAGGGGTTTTTTTTATTACAGCTGTCTCCCATTATTCTATGAATAATGCACACAGCAGAATTTCATTAAGAAAGTCTATATTTCCAGAAGTGATGAGAACGAGAGTGATAAGCCCCAGGAATCATATTGGAGAGCAGACTAATAATTAAAACATTGCATTAAAGTTCCTTGCACAATTTTCTCGCCACTCAATGAGGAATCAAAATGATTGATTTTCATGGCTATTTTTAAGACAGCTAAGCCACTGAACAAGACTGAGATCCGTTACAACTTGAATACAATTGTCAGTTTAATGCAACCTAATAGAACTGCGAGCAGCCATCCGTTTTAGCTCTGTAAATACCCAGAATAGTTATTTATGTGGATTTTGTCTGTTTGATCCTAGGTGACACTTTTGATGCTGTTGACAGGAGACACTGCAAAATCCAGTGCTGGGGAAACACACTGAATTGCTCTTGCCATTTTCTTCCGTGTAATCATAAGGAAATGTCACTAGTTAAGACTAAATATAGAAATTCCCTATTGCTCTTTGCTTTTATAAATGTCTGAATGATGCCTCCACTTATGAAAACTGACATTGACTTTTTTTTCTGAAGAGCTAAAATAAGGTTGACTATATATAGATAATTGTGGGGGGTGTTTTATTTTTTTAAAAAATCTTCAATATAATTAGTCCATGAGCTATGACATTTAAACTGACATAAGGAGGTCTCCTTTCCTTATCTTTTAAATTCCCTTTGCACTGTCTACTGCATCCAGTTTTACAGTACTTCCTACAGGAGTTTAGCAACAGTTAACTGCAGAAGCTGATCACACTAGGCTTGAGAAAATGCAACAAAATGAAAAGTGTATTCAGGCAGTCAAGAGTAGATACAAGCTATACAAATTACAACATGGTATGAACAGCAAATGCTGTGAGATGCCCAAGTTCCCTTTTATGATATGATGACATTCAGGAGAAAGCTGAAATGCAACTGGTCTTGCCCATCTCCTTTTCAGTGTGAACTGCATAGTACAAAATTACCCTAATCCCAGGACTTTATACTGCTACTGATTTCACTTTATTGGAATTATGATGCTATGCAAGATGTGGCAATACTCTTGGCTGACATCTTCAGACACCTTTCACATTCATTGTAGCTTGAGTACTATTAAAAAGGGGTATTGCTTTATTTTACTATTCCATACAGGAATGTTATATCCATAGGGACCCAATTACGCATACTGGGAAATATCTCAGCTTAAAAACCAGTTGAAAGAGAAAGGTCTTCAGTATGCACAAGAAAGACAACAGAGAGAGTGCTTCTCTAATATTCAGCTCCAAAGGGTAAATTGCACATAATGCTAAGTGAGAGAAACTGCTGTAAAATGCTGTATCAGTACAATCCTATGCATGTTTTTGCAGACGTATATCCCATTATGTTCCATGGGATTTGCTCCCAAGTGTGTGTGCATTAGATTGCAGGCATAAGATACAATCCTAAACACTCTTACCTGGAAGAAGATCTCATTGAATTCATAATGTCTTTACTTCCCTATTTCTCTGATTGTAATACCCATTAATAACCTGAAACACTACCTGGGGTTTAACCAATAATGAATAATCCAATACCATGGAATTCCATGGGGCTTAGTTCTGATTATGCTTAGCACACTGCATTATTAAATGTTTCAGATGCCATCAAGGCAAGGGGTTTCAGAGTGACTCTCTAGTTCAAAGTTGCAGGGAACTCTTCTTCTTCTTCTTCTTTTTAAAAAAAATCTCTAGAAATGAATCCACTCATTTTATCAGCTGAGAGATTAATTGTGTCAGCCTAGCTTTATTGAAACTATGGTTGTGGTTTGAGAGTCTACTGCAAGGGGGGGGGGAATCAGTGCTTCATCGTTCAAGATATACAGTTGTGAAATATACTTCAAAATGTGTCATCAGTCCTTTTCATTACTTGTTCATTAGGACGGCTTTGCTCCATTTCTTGGCAGTGTTGATCACAGATTTACGGCATTAATAGATACCGAACTGTCTCCTCAGTTTTGAATATTACAAACACATGGCTGCAACCCTGAAACAGTATTTGCTTGTTACATATCCTAACTGCTGGCTCTCTCACCTAATGAGTGCCTTGAGATGGGGAACTTGTGGCACTCCACATGTTGTTGGACTCCACAGTCCATCACCCCTGACCATGCTGGCTGGGGATGATGGGAACTGGAGCCCAACAACAGCTGGATGGACACAGGTTCGTGACTCCTGGTCTACACCAGTGCTTCCCTTATATTGGCTGGAGGCCCACATCACATTAAGAACATGGAACGCTTGCACACAGGAAGAAAACATTTTCTAAGCACATAAATACTTCAGACACAATGTTCATACCAGTACAGTGGTACCTTGGGTTAAATACTTAATTCGTTCTGGAGGTCCGTTCTTAACCTGAAACTGTTCTTAACCTGAAGCACCACTTTAGCTAATGTAGCCTCCAACTGCCACTGCGCCACCGGAGCGCGATTTCTGTTCTCATCCTGAAGCAAAGTTCTTAACCCGAGGTACTATTTCGGGGTTAGCAGAGTCTGTAACCTGAAGCGTATGTAACCTGAAGCGTATGTAACCCAAGGTACCACTGTAATGAATTTAAAAGGCAATGGGGTCAAATTCTGCTAGGCTAATCACTCTCACCGGGACGCGGGTGGCGCTGTGGGTAAATGCCTCAGCGCCTAGGGCTTGCCAATCGAAAGGTTGGCGGTTCGAATCCCCGCGGCGAGGTGCGCTCCCGTTGCTCAGTCCCAGCGCCTGCCAACCTAGCAGTTCGAAAGCACCCTCGGGTGCAAGTAGATAAATAGGGACCGCTTTCTAGCGGGAAGGTAAACGGCGTTTCCGTGTGCAGCTCTGGCTCGCCAGAGCAGCGATGTCACGCTGGCCACGTGACCCGGAAGTGTCTCCGGACAGCGCTGGCCCCTGGCCTCTTGAGTGAGATGGGCGCACAACCCCAGAGTCTGGCAAGACTGGCCCCTACGGGCAGGGGTACCTTTACCTTTACCTTTAATCACTCTCTCACACATCATAGA
The DNA here is from genome assembly GCF_964106915.1 of Podarcis gaigeae. NCBI lineage: Eukaryota > Metazoa > Chordata > Lepidosauria > Squamata > Lacertidae > Podarcis > Podarcis gaigeae. Next base: position 58,376,001 of record NC_139679.1, read on the forward strand.
CAACACCAGCAAGTCACAACAGCTTCAGCACATATTATGAGCATCTGGATGCGAAGTTCATGCTGGTTTCCTCATTTTGCTTTCTGATTTATCTGAATAAAAACACGTCAAAAAGCCTAGTATATTTCAAAACTAAGCTGTAGAAGAAGTGTTTCTTAACATGGCCCTGTTCCTTGATGACTGAAGTAGCAGTCCTATTCCATCTATAACACTTGAGCATAATTTCATCCAGATCCCTGGGAAATTTTTGTTGAGGATTCTCATGAATTTTCCTTTCTGGATAAATCCAAGCACATTAGAAAATTAATGATCTGTTTCATTCTTAACTGCCACAGTAGGGTTACCCTTTGCAGAATCGAAGAAGACTGCTCCACACAGGTACCTGAGTTGGCAATTTACCAGCTTGAAGGATCCCTCTATGGAATACAGGCTGTTCCAAAAGCAATAGCCGTAGCATTAATGCTGCCCATAAATAAGCAGAACTTAATGTGAACAATTGGAGCTTTAGTTTTAATCACTACATTCTTTGTAACACAACACTGTGAGCTGTCTGCAGACTCACTTTCAAAGCCCCATGCAAGGGACACAATTGCATTACAAACTTATACTGGCTTTATACCAGTTGGACTGCCATCATTTCCACCGCATATAATCCTGGAATTTTTCGTTTGCTTGTTGAAAATGGTATGTGACAGAGAGAACTACAACTCACAGGGTTCCATCCAGCTCAGCAGATATACCCAAATGCAGCATTGTGTCTTAAAGATATTTGGAAGCTTTTCCAAAGAGGCCCTGTTTATTTCTCTGCAATTGGCTAATTCTCTCTTTTGTCTGCTATGGTTCTGTATCAAAAGGGAAAAATGGCTAGAAAATACTAAGTCATTTTACCTGCTCTTTTTACAACTGAACCCCCTGACCTCATAAATGCAGAGAATGGAATTGATTTTTGCTGGTTGAGCGCATTCTCCAGAGATTCCAGCAGGCTGAAATGCAGGCAGGGAGGGAATGTTACTTTTCAGTGTTAACCTGATTATACTTATAAAACAACTCACAGTCAAACCTGAATTAAATTAATGCAGCTTGTTCCTATGCATGTTAGCGCCAAAGTAAGCCCCCCCCCCCCCCCCGGATTCAAGAGGACTTTCTCCTGTATAAAGCAGGATTGCAGCTCTGCCTTCCCAACTCTAAAACATTGTGCTGGTAGTAGGGCACAATGATCACAACATGTCATCCTTCATCTACTTTTGTTGACGAAGATGGCTTTAAGATTGGATTAGGTAAAGGTAAAGGTACCCCTGCCCGTACGGGACAGTCTTGACAGACTCTAGGGTTGTGCACTCATCTCACTCTAGAGGCTGGGAGCCAGCGCTGTCCGCAGACACTTCCAGGTCACGTGGCCAGCGTGACAAGCTGCTTCTGGCGAGCCAGCACAGCACACGGAACGCCATTTTGGATTGTTAGCACATAAAGATGTCTACAGAGATTGGGGAACCAGTGGCCCTCCAGATATTATTGGACTACAACACGTATAATTCCTGACTATTGGCAAGGCTTGAGTGATAGTCAACTAGGTCATATTCAGAGCAGACCCATTCCAATCCATGGTCTTAAGTTACAGATCACTCATTCTGAGGTAGCAAAAGACATCACTGGAAGGAAATTAATTCCAAAGGACTTAGGTTAGATAAGGGGCCATAAAAGCCCAAATTTCAAGTCAAAAATTCCTTAGAAGATATAAAAACATTACATTGTTTCATTTTCAGTGTAACATCCCCCAGAACTTTTCTGCAGATTGTATAGTCGTATCATTCCTCAAACATAAGTTATTTTAATTTTATGTATACATTGAGAGAATCTTGACAGCTCTTTGCACTCACCATGCTCCCAAACACACAATATATTCACCAAAGCAGCCAAAACGCAGGAGTTAGTTTAGTTGAAATTCCATTCAAATGTCCGGTTAACAGCCGAAGTGACCATATCGCTTCAGATAAGTGCAGGTCAGTTCACCTACTGCTATCTCTAAAATTGCACTGGGATCCTTTTAACAGGCAGTTCACAGGCATAACAAGGGATGAGCTCTCTTATCAGTATATCCCAAACACAAAGCTGGCATTTATAACCTTGTGTGATCACATTGCAGTGATGCATTGGGATTGTCAAACACAGCAGTGGAACAGCTTTATGTAACTCTTTTTCCTATACTAATTAGCTATTTTTAACAGCACAGCATGAATTGAGTTTTTCTCCCTATTTGAACCAATGGCTGCACATTAATTGATGTGTCATGGCCTATTAGCCATTTTTAAAGAAAACTGATGATTTTACATAGGTTTTTTTAAAAAAATACATCGTTGAAATTCAATTACTAAAAATCAATTGCTTTAAAAAAATGGAAGCATTCTTTTTCTGTGCCCTTCAGCGTGGGTTTTAGCAACCTAAACCGGGTTCAGGGACTGGGTTCCTGGAAATTCACCTCAATCTGTAAAACTGTCAAACAGCTTTATAATATCAACACCTGATACCTCCAAGGCAAGCAGCAACAACAACAACAAAATTACCACATGGAAACTTGGAAGTTTGGCTGTATTATTCAGAACATTCACTCACCATCCAGATGAAATAAAAGAATTTTCAGCGAGTATTTAGGAATTGCTTCAAGGTATCTCCATTGGCATTATTCCATGAGATTAGCTCCATTGACATATGTAAAACTAAAACTAAACTAAACTGTAATTTAAACTGATTTGTGAATTAAAACACTGCTAACAGTACTACTCACACATATGGGAGGCTGGGAAAAACTATACTCTTGGAAGCAACTCAGGAAAGTACTAAGCAAGTGTCTGGGTGTTTTGTTTTCCAACTATTCAAGTAATCTGAGATCATTGGTTAGATGTTGACACTATAAGTCAACTACTGCCGTTTTCCAGATATGTAATACGAGAATCATAGAATTGAAGAGTTGGAAGGGATCATAACCCTATAGGACAATATAATACACTCTTATATGGGGCAACAATCTTTTGCTTTCTAATTATATTCTGCCTTGCCACTGATCCAGAGGTTTGCACCCCTTGTGTTGCTGAACATGCCTAATGGCCAAACAGAGGGATATTGCATTCAGTTTTGACAGAGCCAGTCATCTTTTGAGAGGTCTGTGGTTGCTGAATACAGGCTTCTCCATCTCCTGGCAAAAGCTGCTGGTAGGCTCTGGGGTTGTGTCAATAAACCATGATTCCATGAGTTGTTTATGCAGTGGCGTAGCGTGGGGGGGTGCAGGGGGGTCCGGTCACACCGGGTGCAACATCTGGGGGTTAGGGTTAGGGGGCGCAAATCCACGGGTTAGGGGGCGCAAATTACTTGCCTTGCCCCGGGTGCTGACAACCCACGCTACGCCACTGTGTTTATGTGCAGACTAGATGATCCTTGTGGTTCCTTCCAACTGTACAATCCTATGTGCCTGTGCACATGCACAAACTTCTCTGTAATGGCAGGGCCATGCCTACTGGAACTTCCCCCTTCCCGCCTAGCATCTACATCAGGGGTCAGCAACCTACGGCCCCTGGATCAGATCAAGCCCACCTGGGTCCTAAATCCGGCCCATGCCGCAAAGCCGGAACCGCCGCAAAGCCTAGACTCTCCACAATGGTGACGGGAGGAAGAGGCCGAGCGGTGCCGACTGCCAATCAAATGCTGCACCTGGTTTACCTTAGTGGCATTTGATTTGCAGAGATATCCCCATGCTGCGCTGAGGTAAACCAGGCGTGGCATTTGATTGGCTGAGCCGCTGCTGCTCTGCCTCTTCCTCCCACCACCACCGCCACCCTGGTGCTCCTGTGGGCCAGAGAGTGGTGCGGATAAGCTCACTCTGCCTACCCACTTCACAAGAAGAAGCAGCGGTGGTGGTGGCGGCGGCGGCGGCAGCCCCTGAGAAGGTAAGTGCAGCGCCTTCTTTCTCTAGGCAGGGAGGAAGCCTGTTTCATGCCAACACTGCCAGCCCTTCAGCAAATGAGGCAGGCGGCAAACCAAGAAGGCAGCTGGGACTGGGGTAGGGAGGAGGACTACTTGCCCCCCTCACAGTGTGCATAGGAATTCATGGGGTGTTGTGTATATATATATATATATATATATATATATATATATAGTCCAGCCCTCCACAAGGTCTGAGGGACAGTGGACCGGCCCCCTGCGGAAAAAATCTGCTGACCCCTGATCTATTTGGGTAGTGGTCTGTCAGATGGCACTGAGGACTTCCATGACAACAAGGAGACTAAGAAGATCCCTGATGCATCAGGATCAGGATAATTTCATGTTGTGTCTTTATATGGTTTTCCACATAACCACTTACGAGGATTGAGGTTGCTGAATGTAGGTTTTTCCTTCTCCTGGCAACCTTGTGATACACTTATTGAGTATGTATGCAGGAACAGAAGTCAGTCTACACTAATGCCTGAGCTGCAGAACCTGAAAGCTGGGTGTCAAACAATGCATCTCCTCTTCCTTTATAATAATAGAAACCAGCTCGTTTAACTTTCAAAGGAAAGTAAGTCTCTTGCAAAGCTGACACACACACACACTCTCTCTCTCTCTCCCACAAAAAGTTGGTAAGATACATGCTTCTTTTTTCAACAAGATCCCAAACAGTTTTCATGCTGCCTATTTTGCCTTCAGTATGATTCAGACTAATAACTTATTACCATGAAAGTGACAACGCAAGTCAACACAGGCTTAGATGTCTGTCCCCCAATCTTTCTCCAAAAGGCAATTTTCTTTCATATTGCTGAGAAGCTCTTTGCAGCGAGTCATAGGAGGGGGAAAACTTTAAGTTCCCTAGAATGGATGAGAAATGCCTGAACTCTTTAAAAACAGAAACCAATGTATCTTTTAAAAGTACAATTAACATAGTACTTTGCAGGGAGAGCTGTAACACAGTAGCAGAGCACCAGTTTTGCATGAAAAAGGTCCCAGGTTAAATCACCAGCATCTGTAGGCAGGGTGGGAAAAGGACCCTTGCCTGGAATCTTGGAGAACTTCTGCACCCCACTATAGACAACACTGAGCTAGATGGTCCAAACGCCTGATGGAGTTTATGAGGCCATTTCCTATGTTCCTCTCACAAGATTACATGCACTGATTCATATTTTTGGAGCTGATCTAAACCTGAAGGCAGTTTTTAGCTTTGAACCACAACAACTGCTTTCTTTTGACGAAATTGTTTTTATATGTGCATGGCTTCCAAGTTACTCAAACCTAAACAGGATTAAACTGTGAGCTGGAAGCATGGGGACCTCATTATTGGAGGCAGTATACCTCTGTATATAAGTTGCTGGAAATCACAAGTGAGGACAGCAGCAGGGTACTCAGGTCGGGCTTTGCAGGATCCCCATAGAAATTTGGTTGACCACTGTGAGAACAGCATGTGAGATTAGTTGGGCCTTTGGTCTGACACAACAAAGCTCATCTTATGTTCTTATGCCCGGAAACATAACAAATGTTTGTTGACTGCTACTCAATTCTGCCTTCTCATTATAAAGATGGGTTCCATGCCTTGTGTGACCCAAGTTGGGTTTTAATAACCATCTGAGTCTCACTTAGGTCCACTTACAGAAAACATATAAGGTTGAAACTGGTTGTTTTGTTTGTTTGTTTTTTTAAATCTATATCATAATGAGTATGGAAATAAATTGTGCATATTCAGGAGCTTACAGCATTCACTTTCAACAGTTGGGTTGTCATTTCAGCCTTTGAAAAATGTAATAATAATCTGTCCCATTGTGTTCCAAGATATTGTTTCTATACCCTTAGAAAAATGTTTAAATTGCACAGTCTACAATCCACTTTTTATCCACAAGCAATGAATTCATGCATTACATTGTTTTATCATTCACTTTCACAACTTGGAGTCAGGTTTAGCTTTCCTGCAAAATGTAACTTATTACATGGGTAGTTAACTTGGGTAAGTTTTACAAATATTCTAGTGCTGTGTGTACATAGCAAGAAATGATCAGCCTTTTAGGGTTTTCACTCAAGGGCAACTTTAATGTCACAACAAAGCTGGGGAAGAGGAGGCAGCAATGACTTGAGATTCTAATGTCACTTATGAAAAGGTTGTGTGATTATTGCAAGAGCACTATCACCACCACATGACCTCCTAAACTCCCATGGGATTGGTTCTTTGGGCTCAAGAAGAGAATGTCACTCTTGTGATACTGCCGGCAGAAAGTGTGCAGGTGAATCCAGTGTGGCTTTGTCTGGTTTTGTAAAAGTTGCCCACTGATTCTGCCTTGCTAGAAACAAAACAGCAACAACAACAACAACTCATCAAAACTGGCTTAGTTCTATTTTTTACATCAGTGTTCTGCAAAAAAGGAAACCTCCAATATATTGCAAGGAAGCCGCCGCCTGAAGATAGACATATGGCACTGCTCTGTTAAAAATTATTCAGACACAACGAATATATAGCAATATAGCATATGTGTTTCCTATTCCGATTCCTGGTAGTGTGGAGAATGAGAACAGATGGTTGAATAAGCAGCTTACCCTTGAGTGCTGAATGTTGCGGCAGGATCCCTCAAGGCAAAACAACTTTAAGGCAAGTGCGTGTGAGACAGACATGGAGAGAAAAGCAAAAGGTGCATCTAGGGAAGTGAATTAGATCACTGTACCCTTGATCTGATTACCACTAAGCGGTGGAGGGGGGGAGAGACAACAAAAAGGCAAAGTATATATTTTCTGTACCTGAAGATAGATGCGTCGGGCTGAATGCAATGCTGCTGCTCCACTCATGCAGCAGATTTCCACTTCTACAATGGAAATTCAACCTTTTCTTCTCTTCCCTACAGTCCATAGGCACCCCCCAAAACCTTCTCTGCAAAGTTGGGAGACCCTTTGGAGCAGATCTAGACAGTGCACAGGGAGAGGAGAGGAAAGGGAACACCTGTTGCAGGAGTGGAACTTCAACCATATGGCATTGAATGCAACCCAATGCAGGGAAACCAAAATGCTTGTTTACAAAGCTATTGTACTACCAACTTTACTGTATGTTTGTGAAACATGGCCCACTCATAAAGGCCATCTCCAACTCCTCGAAAGATTCCATCAACGGTGTCTCCAAAAAAATTTACACATCACTTGGGAAGACAGGCAATCTAATGCCAGTGTACGCAAAGATCACCAGTGTCAAAGCAATTATTCTTCAACATCAACTTTGTTGGAATAGTCATATTGTTTGGATGCCTGATCATCGTCTTTGAAAGCAACTACTCTATTCCCAACTTAAGAATGGAAAGTGAAATACCGATGGACAGCAAAAGAGGTTTAAAGACGCTCTCAAGGCTAACAAAAAAAAATGTAGTATAAGCACCGATAACGGGGAAATACTGGCCTGCGAGCGCTCCAGTTGGAGAACAGCCTTTACCAAAGGTGTCATGGCTGAAGAAGCCTGAACTCAGGGCAAAAAGGAGAAATGAGATAAGAGGACGGCATGTTTGGCAAACTATCACTGTGATCAACTAGTGCCTGGAAACCTATGTCCCTACTGTGGAAGGAAGTGTTGATCCAGAATTGGCCTCCATAGTCATGGACTCACTGCTAAGACCCTGTTCATGGAAGACAATCTTACTTGGCTACGAGTGATTGCCAAAGAAGAAAGAAAGGGGGAGGATGGGGGTGCAAGGGATAGCTTTCATCCAAGCTGAATGAGGTTTCCCTTGAAGTCATGGTGGTGGATTCCTATTGCTCTGATACAATGACAGAAAGATGGGAAGGAGAGCTAATTACAAGGGGCACATGACAATAAATGTTGGGGGATTCCTGGTTTTAAAAATATGTATACATAAAAGAATTGGATGTGCACTGAAGGTCAGAGCAGGTACTTCTGAAGTCTACTCCCATGGTATAAGATAGATAACAGTTGCAGTTAACTTTATAGCCATTGTGATTTTATCATTGAAGAATATGAATTCTATAAACTACCAACATGACTGCAGCATCTCCCCCACTCCTGGTTAGAATAGGTAAGTAATTCAGGTAGTAATATGCATGATGGGGAGAAAATGGATAGCGATAATGTTGTTTCTCTCCCTCTCTCATGATATTAGGGAGTTGTCCAATGAAACTGATGGCCAGTAGATTCTGTACAAGTGGTTTGGGTTTTTTTTTAAAAAAGAGTGCTACTCCACACAATACATAATCAATGTATACATTCATGTATACATAAGATTCAGTGATGGTCAATAGCTTAGATGGCTTTAAAATGATATTAGGCATTAAGCACATGACAGACTGGAAGTCGCTCTCTAGGATTTCAGACTGGGTTCTATTTCGGGCTTACCTGGAGACACTGGAGATTGAACCTGAGACATTCTGCATGCAGAGCAGATGCTCTAAGCTACATAGATCAGCCTTTCTCAACCTGTGGGTCGCCAGATGTTGTTGAACTACAACTCCCATCACTCCTAGCTAGCAAGGCCAGAGCTCAGTGATGATGGGAGTTGTAGTCCAACAACACCTGGGGACCCACAGGTTGAGAACCGCTGACATAGACGTACTTTGAGAAGCTGAAGAAGCTTCTCAGTGGTTTGAGATGCAAGGAGCAAATGGCGATGAACAAATATTTTGGAGGGTGGGGAAAATACGAAGCACACAGTTTACTTTTAAAAATAGGTAGTATGACATTTGAACTTCATTGATGTTAATTAAAACATTAGAAGTAGTCCAAAGAAAAAGCTCAGGAGCATGTGACTCAAGCAAGTATGGTGAACTTTGTGACAATAAATATATTAAAAGAATTTTGTTTAAACTTTTATTAAACCAGGAAACATTTTTTCTACTTTAATTTCTGAAATAAATTGTTTTTTTTAAGAAAGAAAGGAAATTATCCAAATTTTTGTTCAGCTGAAGGTGTCCATATTTGGCACTTAATTATCACTTCTCTCAAACGGCTCTTAAAACCACTCTGCTACAAGTGCATTTATTTCCAGAGTGGATTTTTAATAATAAAAAAGTAATCTTTTTCAACCAAATGAATGTTGTTGGCTTTTTTTTGGCTAGAATGATATGACTAGATTTAATTACTGCTTTACTGTGCAAGAAGACTCATTAAAATCTATCATATCACATTCCCCAGTGTCATATAATGAAATATGCATTTGTCCCACACCTAGAAGTTGTTTATCTGAAGAACATTTGACATCTGTGACAATGCAGTCATCAATCTTCCAAATGCAAATTCCATTTTCAGTTAACAAGTATTGCTTGTGGTCACTGATTTTATATTTATGAAACATATTCCGCACTGTTGATGTTTTCCTTGTAAATGAAATGTGTTACTATCTTGACGGAGAGGTTGGAAAAAGAGACCACGGCGCTCAAAATGCCCTTGAATCAATTCAAAAGACCTCGCAGAGGTACTGAGGCATTTGTCATGAAGACATCATTTCAGGTACATTTGAGACTTCAGACTGTGATAGGTGCCCCCAGTACATAGCTTTTAATTTCAATTCATAATGCTGTGATGGTTACGGCATCTCACACACTATTTAATTAACTATGTCCCACTCTCATTATTCCACTCACTCCTTATTCAGGGATTAGTAGTACACAGCTCACTGTAAATTGGTGAGCCTAGTTATTTATGACAGTGCCAAGTTTCAGTACAACCTCATTTCAGAAGATGTTTTACGGACTTATGTCTCACGAATGATTGAGCATAACTGTTATCATATTCAAGCAAATAAACTTTACAGTTCAATTTAGTTGTGATCACTTTATTAGCTCCCGTTCTCAATGTTCTAATCAAAGCATTCCATGCAAGAAGAATAAAAAGCTTTTAAAAGGGTGGTGGGAGGGAAACCTTCTTAAACATTTAGGCATCTTCTTGAAAACCTGATTAATACACTTAATATTATGCAGACCTCATTTCTGTGAACAGTGTCAGCTTATGGGTGTTATATGGATAACGCTGGACATGCTAAGCCAGCAAATAAATACTCCAAATGGGTCATGGTGATTACTGTGCTGGGTCAATGTCATAAATCACGAGGCATTGCAGGCAAGAATGCCAGCTAATAGGTGACTATCAGTGTGACAGTTAAAGAATTAACCAGGGGAAAATTGTAGTTATTCAATATATGGCAGTGCAGCACAGAGTGAGGCACAAATTACTACTTTTCACCATGTAGTTTGCAGGCCAATTATACCCCCCATACACTATGGTGTATTTAAACTGTGTATTCAGAACCTTATACTGTTCCCACACTGCATTTTCCAACCTGAGGATCTTGTCCATTCTGATGGCTAACTGATGGCTCACAACTCTTTGGAAACAATTCAGTCATTCACACAATCCCTTCCAGGGTTTTATCCTTTTTGACAATTCAGTGGCCCTACATACTTTATGTACCTGCTAATGGAATGCAAGAGAAAGAATGAGAACAGCACTAGAATGTTTTATCTCCTTTGAGGATAGTGCTATTTTATGGCTCGATTAAGACATTGATATACTCCCATCTCTTGACTCTATAAGGCGTTAAAAGATAGTTCAAATTCAAGGATGTTCTGAAATTATATAACTGGAGTACTTTGCATGTAGCACAACATTGCATGCAGACTATTCCAGAGAAAAGGTGTTATGACAAACCTTCAGTGTCAAGCATGAGAGGCTTCAAAAAAAATTTCATTAATTGAAATGGTCCATACCTTCAGAAAAAGGGAAATTGTCGAAAATGATGGCTCTAAGACCAAATCAAGGCAATAAAAAGTCCACTGCTGTGGTCAGATTGCAACCCCATATAGATCTGAGCCGCAATATTGAGACTGTAGCAATTGTAGCGGACAAAGATAATCTGATGTTTGACCTGTTTAGGGAAGTTTTTAATGTGTGATGTTTTATCTTGTTTTTACTATTCTGCTGGGAGCTGCCAAGAGTGGCTGGGGCAACCCAGTCATATGGGCAGCATATCATCATCATCATCATCATCATCACCATCATCCTTTTCAACTATCCTATTCATAGGTCTTCAAGGACATAGCCCGTGTCTCCCGTAAATCCTTGGTGATGTGATCAGTAACATTCCTTTTATTCTCTTAACAAATGAAACGAGGGCTTTATGGTCAGTGGAAGTGGTCAGTTTCCACCCATATACATGCTCCCAAAATTTCTGAACTTCAAATGTAACAGTTTGCCCTTCAAGAGCCAGTTGTGGGTGACAGTGTTCAGTAGTTCAGCAAGGTTCATGACACAAATTCCACTGGTTCCTATGATCTATGCTCCCCTCCAATGGGCCAATAGCACTGCTCTAATCTCATAAGAAACATCACATGTCAAAAACAACTCTTAATATCAGATTGATAGTGCACCAGAATCTCCGAGGTCTGTAACAAACAATTGCTTGGCATCCTCAAATGCTTCGTTTTCTTTAAAAACTCTCCAGTGCAACTTGCCATTTTTCATGAGGAAGTTACACCAAGGCTACAGAAGCATTAACTGGTTAGGCAAAACCTTGCTGCTAGTGATTTCACAAACCAAGGTGGGCTTCAACAAAAAGACATTCTGTTGCGGAGGTGCTTTCCAAATTGCTTTTATTTCATCCATCACAGAGTGTAGTTTCTCAAATACATCACTTCTGATGCCACAGAAAGAGCTGCTGTTTGTTTCTTTAATAATAGTCCAGCCACCTTCAGTCTGTTTACAAACTCAGCTAAATATTGATTATATTTTGGGGGCCCTCTGATTTCTCTCTATAATACCACCTGAAGAATTGGTCCTTTGAAAGACAGCAAATGCAAAAAACAAAACAAAACTGTGAAAAGTAAATGACTAAATTTTAAAAGTCCCTTCCATATGTGATGTAACATACTACTTAGAATTATCACACGAGCCATTGAAACATCAATTTCTCCATCACTGTGAACAACACTCCTGTTACTAATGATGCAAGATCCTACATTTCTGAGATAGAATATTGTTCCTTCCATTATACCCTGTTTATGGACAACTTCTATTCAGCACATATGCACATATCATTATCTTCTCTATAGGAATAAATGAGTACTACTCATTCCCAAAACTTAATGGTTTCCACAAGCAGTCCTTCTTTCAGGCATTGCAACTCCAAAGTCCTTTTTAAATTAATTTCCAATTACCGTATTTTTTGCTCTATAAGACTCACTTTTTCCCTCCTAAAAAGTAAGGGGAAATGTGTGTGTGTGTTATGGAGTGAATGCAGGCTGCGCAGCTATCCCAGAAGCCAGAACAGCAAGAGGGATTGCTGCTTTTGCTGTGCAGCAATCCCTCTTGCTGTTTTGGCTTCTGGGATTCAGATTTTTTTTCCCTTGTTTTTCTCCTCCAAAAACTTCTTTTGGTGCGTCTTGTGGTGTGGTGCGTCTTATAGAGCGAAAAATACGGTAATTAAAATTAATCTAGGTTTGAAATAATGACCTGGACTACTGGTTTTAGCATACAATAGTGTCCTGGCTGAAGACTACGTGGCACCTCTGTGAAAATATCCTGATATTTGTTTAATATGTCATCAAGAGGTCATTTTCATACTATTTTTGAAGTGATATGTATTTTTCCTACAAACTAAGCTAAGCATCCCCTGTCAAATAAATTACCAACTGCCACAATCTCAAATCATTGCCAGTGGGAATTATCTCACACTGTTATTATATGATGTAAAGTGTTTGGTACCTGGTTTCTTAAAGAACTTCTCCTAGGTGTGCAAATTCATTTTACTGCTTTTCGGTAAAAATGAAAACGTCTCTTCATATTTCCAACTTCCATAAGGCCACATTTAATGCTTGGCTCATAAGCGTCATCTGTCCAGTCCAAATAGACCATCAACAGAAATAAGTTCACATCCAATAGAATTTGAAAAGTGCCCACATTAAACAGATTTTTCATTCTGTTACAATTCAGGGTATTTCATCACCTGTACTCCCCAAACAATGTAATTCATTTAATACAGTTTCTCTGTGTCTTAAATTGCCCCTCAACTGCACAAGGCCTTGTAGAGCTTCACCTTTTTCTTTTACTTCACGTAGTCTTCTAATGTGACCTGCCAGACCACAAATGTGGAATATTTTATTTTTAAATTCACAGGCCTTTGCTGCCTACTTTTGCCCTTTGTGTTAACAACTTTCCCGAGGCATCTTCATTACTTTTCAGGCACCTCTATATATTTTAAAATATTTCCTTGCATCTCCTGTGTGCTGTTTTTCTTCCTTCCCAGTCCCCACCGGTTGTTCTGTCTAAATCCTGAGCATTTTTATTTGATAGTTCCAAAGCCAGACCAGCTTTAAAGCTAACTGTGGTCCAGACAATAGATTTTTCTGTATTTTTCATCAATATTGCACCACAGAAAAAGAGCCCTGATGCATCATTATAGCCATTATGACCAAGGACAATTAATAACTTTATCTAGCAGGACACCTCCAATACTCCATAGTTCATGAAGGGTGAGGCTATCAACAGCAACTGGTCACAATGGCTATGTTCTACCTCCACTGGCAGAGGCAGTATGTCTCTGAATACCAGTTGCTGGGAATCTCAGGTAGGCAGAGTATTGTTGCGGCCATGTTCAGCTTGCAAGCTGTCCACAGACATCTGGTTAGCGTTAGCCACTGTGAGAACAGGATGCTGGACTAGATGGGCCATTGGCCTCATTCAGTACGGCTATTCTTATGTTCTTAGGTCTACCTATGGGCATGCGCCCATGACCGTGATGGTGTCTTGCACCTGCACAATGTTTTCAGCTGGGTGACATGACATACCATCTCATAGATGACGCTGTCATGGAGGTGTGAGTGTATGATTTGAATAGGGTAGCCAATTATACATCACCAGAAAGGAAGACAAAGGAGGACCCCAGCTGCCTAAGATTTGCACATGGTGATTTATATGGAGAGAAAATTAAAATTGTGAGTCGTATTCAACATAATACTAAGTAGTTGCATTGAACCTCTACTGAACCTCTACTACTGAACCTCCCCCATCTCTTCCTCCTTGCATACCCACTAAATCTGTTCCCCCAGCCCCTCAGAGCACAAGGCACATGTAGTAAGAGAAGAAAGGAGGGAGGGAGTCCTGTTCAACCAGTGGTAATATTTGTGCTGACTGGATGGTTTAGTTGACTATCATCCAGAGGTTTGTTTCCAGTGTTAGGCCTACTCAGAGTAGCCCCATTGAAATTAATGGACATGAACTAGGGTAAGTTTATTCATTTCAATGGAATAGAACTAGCATTGGATACAACACAGTTACAGAAATACATTTCGCCACAGTAGACATCAGGTGCCTTCTTGTACCAGGTGCTGATTGATGAGCAACTTCCAGGCCCCTCCCCCTCTCCCTTTTTGTGGTCCCTGATCTTTACACTAGTCTTGGACTGGGCAGGTCTCATATAAAGGACATCTTCAAATTCAGAAATGACCTCTGACAGCTCTTCCAAATAGAAGACTGTGCTCTGTAAAGGAAGAGAGATCTGGGGAGGTCCAGAGCTGATCGTGCAGTCTACCAGTCTGCTTATTCATTTCTACAAATTTGGCAAGGCAGTGTCATGTTTCTCGTGACCAGTTTCAAAGCATTGGGCCATAATCAATCTCACACCTGCCCATAGAGCACAGTGCCACACACAAAACATTCCGAGTCTTGTATCCCTTCCTCCCACTGATCATGCTATCTGGCAAGACTTGCCTTGGATAAGATTTCTGCTAATTGTGGTTACAAACAAAAGTGCATGATTGCTATCTGTCTACCTCTTATTTTCCATCTCTTGAGATGTAGCTGCTACTGAAAATCACATGGAGCATCATTCATCCCGTATAGTAAGAACATTGTCCCAGTTCATTGACAATTTAAACCTATCGCCGTTATCCCTTGGCAGCCATTTTCACAGATGTGCTGTGTAATGAAGCACATCCACCACTCTTACCATTTTGAGACAAGTTTCCTCAGTTGTGCCACAAACTCTCTTGTCTCCCTGGAGTTCAGTGGTCATTGATTAAATGTAAATTGCTCTACTATTTCACTGGAAGCTGAGTTAAACTGGGTCTTGGATAGATTTACCCACCTCTACAGTTCTGTCTTCTGCCTGGCTTTCCAGGACTTAACAGGCTTCTCATTAATTGGTAGGTGGGAGTCCCACAGCTCTGGGCAAAATGGCTTTATCTGTTATATCATTAGTAATGAAAAAGGAAGCCTGTAGCTCACCACAGTCTTCCCAGGTTTGCTGCTGTCAATTAAACTGTGAAAAGGAGTTCCCAAAATGGCAGCCATTTTTTTGTCAGCAGCTAAAGGTAGGCACAGGTTAGAACAACTCCCCTTCCTTGTGCATTTCTCTGAAAAAGCTTATGGGTTCAGTTCTACCTTGTTGATATGTGTTACATCACAGACCCAAAAGCATTTCCAGGGTTACTAGTGTTAATATTTTGGGGAAAAAAAGTAAAAGTATATGCAATCAACTTGTGGTGGATTAAACATGAGGCAAGTTATTACCCCCGAAATTCAATGCAGTGCTGTTCATTTCCAAAGCAATCAAAAATTGAGCCCCACTAGAAAGAAAAGCTACCTCCCACCCATGTCTAGTTCCGTATCCCGCTCTCCTACCATACCTAAACCACTAAAACCTTCCCTTTAAATTTAACTAGAGTTGATAGAAAGATGTAGGGAATAAAGTGCGGGAAAGAGGCTAAATCTTTCATGGGGAAAAATCTCCAGAGTGGATCCTTATGACAAGAGCATCTTTGGAAGAGTGTCCTTCATGGCAATGTTTTACTCTACCAAAGTAGAGAACTGCCTTGGTTCCCCTTATGTAGTTAAATTATTGTGGGTTTAAAGCTTTTCCATAGCTAATTAAAAGTACAGCATTGGGCCATGCAGAAGTGGCTCCCACACTGCAGTGAGCATGGATAAATCTGCTCTTGATCTATGGCAGCAAAGAAGAAGAAGAGTGCTGTGATGATTCACATCATCAAGTGTATAAAATGAAAACGTGTGTGTTGAACATTCAGTTGAACATTCAGGTGCATGGGTGGTCATGTGCCTGGATTGCATAGGGTAAGGGGAAAAGACTACATCCCCCAAAACCCCTGAAAACCACCCTTCACAAAATTTTATTGCCTCAAGGGTTATGTATGTGTGTCTGTGGAAGCATCTCCCCTGCCTGTGGTTTTCAGAGCTGCAATCCCTTTACCTGCCCACCTTCCCTCTTTTTGTGACTGACTGATATCACTAGCCAACCCAGGTAGGATGGAATCAAAGGAAAGGGTAGAGTTTAGGAACTGGCATGAGAGGGAAGGGGTTTTTTTAGGACCCAGTGGGAGAAGCATGGTACACAACAAATTCTTCTCCGGCTCACGTTTTAATCCAATGTGGAGAAGAATTCTGGCTCCTAATGCACTTTTCTTCTTTGAGACAAGTGTTGCAAGTCCCCAAAGCCCATATCTAGGTCAGAGTCCAGTGGGCTTTGCTAGCATGTGCAAAACACAGGAGAGAGAAACTCAGACTTGCAAAGTGGAAACATACCCTCGTGGCTGCTAGTACATTACAACAAACAGGTTGCTTGCAAATATGCTACTATTTTCCATGCTACTGCAAACTTTCCAAACTGGACTGAGCTGAGATGTGCATTATGGTGACTCATGGGAAATGATTCAGAGAACACTAAAACACGGTACAACTCACAGTATAGGAATCAAGTATTACATATGAGCAATCATATCAAAATAATAATTAAGAGGAAATACATAATGTTCCAAAAAGTCAGTTTTTCGCAAGCATGACTGGATCACTGGATAAAAGTGATCCATGATTGGATCACTGGATGAACCATGGACAGGATGGGAGTACAATCAACCCCAGAGCAGTGGCAGTGAACCTAAGGAGGTCCCTTCATTTGTTGTTGGACTCCAATTCCCATCAGCCCCAGTGTTCAGGAATTATTGAAGTTGTAATCCAACAACATTTGGATGGCCACAGGTTCCCCAACCATGTTCTGAAGACTCTTGGCCAGGCATATCTTGCCAAATTTATCCCAAAATGAATTCAGGATTCAAAAGTTAGGAAAACTATGCTACTCTTGTCTGCCCATTTTTTTGGGGGGGGGGGTGGCCCTCTCAACCTATTACTCTTTTGATACCTCATCCAAAATTCATCTGAGAATATTCTAAACCTTTGCCTTTCTGCATTCTATAAAATGAGTTCAGGAAAATGAGCAATAACTGTAAAGATAAGAATGTAACAGTAAACACTGGAGAGGAGGTATTTAACTGTTTAGCAAAATATCATAAGCTAAGCTGATACCAAGATATTTCAGTTCCCTTGCAATCTATTTCAATACCATGGAATAATGTTATAGGAACTAGCCCAGGGTTGTTCAAAGCACATTCCTTTTCTCCTGCCTGCAGCCCATGGAAAGACTTAAAGCAGGGAAGACTAAGCTAAAGAAAGTGTAACTGCAGGCACTATTTAATTTCTGCAATATATTCCCCCCACCACTCCTTCCATCAGACATTCAGTAAAAGAACAGTATTGTGAGTATTGATTTTTTCCCCTATCAGTTCTCAACTGAGGTGCTTAAAAGACGGGGGTGGGGATACACATAACAGAAATGTCTGTTGGGCTTAAAATCATTGCCACAGTAGCAAAAAGAACCCTTGCAAAGTTTCTTATTTTGTTTTAAACTCTTTATAATAATAAAAACCATACTCAGCTTGAGAATTATTTGAGTATTTGGTAGGGCTATGAAAGATGAGTAGGGTTACCAAAGCTCCAAGTCTAATCTGGAGTTTCAAGGTTTGCCTCACCCCCTCCAGGTAACAGGTGGTGACCTTGAACCTCTGGGTGTGTGAGCGTGCTGAGCCCACCAGAAGTCAGCTGTAAATTATAGCCTAAACACTCTGTAATGTCTGAGCTGCTCCCCTCCTCTCTCCCAGTTAACCTCTTTCTCTCTCCAATGCCTACTTCATGACACCAGGGGCCATTCCTAGGTCTCAGGTTTGGGTCCTGAAATCCCAGGATATGGGATGAGCTTGGCATGGCAACCCTAAACATGAGATCTGTGTGCAGGGTAAGCCTATAGGCTATGAGCTTTGAGTTGGAGTAGGGGAAGTCTATTAGATCTGCTGCTCTTGTTGTGCTTAGACTTCTCTGCACTGGTGCTCCTGTTGTTGTCATTATTTTCCACTTGGGGAATCAACATGGCTGAAATAAGACCAGACTGCTCTGCAGTTGCAGAGACTTGGCAGTGTTCACACCTGACCATACTGCTCATGAGATGTGTGTGGCCCGTCAGTGGACCAAATCTAAAACATATTTTTTCTGTTTATCTCTAGTTTATATTCAAAGCTAATGAATAGTTTTCTGGGCAAAACTAGCATAAGAGGAGCTACAGAAGCCATCTAGAATACCCAAATGACTGAGGTTTCTTAGCATGTACTTTGTGTTTACATTTTGGTTAACAGCCAGACAATCAATTAGCAAATATTTAAGAAGCTGACAGGTCTAATTCTATATTGTTTAGCTATATGCAGTTGTTGTTTTTTTTGTTGGCAAAGCTCCATGATGTGCTAGACTCACTGTGCTCTTCTCATTGGCGTGTGGCTGATAGATCATGTGATGAACTCAACCCCAGCCCTTAGCAGTTTTTGTTTCAAGGAAGACTTCATTTATCTGTATGATGTGCACCTTCCATGTGCATGCTTCACATGCCTCAGCATATGCCAACTTTTTATGCTGCACTGCCTACCCATTGGCAGCTTCATGTTACTGCTATAAACCAATTATTTTCCAATAGCCATCAGGTAACCATCCTATTTTGATAGCACATAAACTGAGTTATATATGCTTGCACCATGGAACAATCACATTAGTTTAAGTGTTGAACAAAAAGTCCAAAGGGTATTTTGTAAGCTAGGGAGAGGAAAGAGTTTGTGTCAAAACAATAGCTGCATAATTCTATTTGAGGAAGAAGCTCTGTTCAGGGGACACCTGTCAAAAATAAGAACACAATCCATATGCATAATGTGATTCTAGGTTATTATGCAGTGATGTGATTTAAATATGCTTGGCCAGTCACATCTTATGAATTGGAACTGAGTTGGTTGAGGTGTTTGTTTTGGTTGCTCCACCAGCTAGGGCTTCTGAATTCAAAGCCTTTGATAGTTACAAATACAGGTGGGTAGATCAACTTACAAGTGTGTGTGTGTGCATGTGTGTGCGCGCGCGCACACACACAGACTTCTCACAAGCTTTGAACTTTGTTCTGATATGAACCTTAAACTTAGGGTCTTTCTGTACTTAACATTCTTAGTGGGAATAATTGACTGTTTGATCTGATGTTTTTAAGAGCATTTGTAGCTTTCTTCACCTTTGGTCACATGTCGCTAATAATAGAGTTCCTTCCAGTAGCACCTTAAAGACCAACTAAGTCAGTTCTTGGTATGAGCTTTCGTGTGCATGCACACTTCTTCAGATACACTGAAACAGAAGTTTCCAGACCCTTCTATATAGTGAGAAGGTGGGGAGGGGTATTACTCAGAAGGGTGGTGGGAATGGGTGATTGGCAGATAGCTGTGATGAGGTGAAAAATGGCTTTGTCATGTATAATAACAATAATATAATAACAAAGCCATTTTTCACCTTTTCACCCCTTGCTTTTTCCTGTAAGACCTATTGCAGTCGTTAAGAGTCGTCAACAGGCTCATCACAGCTATCTGCCAATCACCCATTCCCACCACCCTTCTGAGTAATACCCCTCCCCACCTTCTCACTATATAGAAGGGTCTGGAAACTTCTGTTTCAGTGTATCTGAAGAAGTGTGCATGCACACGAAAGCTCATACCAAGAACTGACTTAGTTGGTCTTTAAGGTGCTACTGGAAGGATTTTTTTTTGTTTTGACTATGGCAGACCAACACGGCTACCTATCTGTAACTAATAATAGAGTGTGAGGGTGAAGTTTTCCTTTCCACACAAGTTGTGCCTGAGGGCTTATCCTACATGCTTTCCAGGCATAATCCATGTTTTAAAGCTCCATGTCTGAGCCTTCTGTTCTACTTTTTTACTCCAGAGATTTCCCCATGAAATTTGACTCTTTAAAGTTGAATTGGAGCAAACAGCAATCTGCAGAAAACCCCAACTGTTCAGCTCTAAACAGTGGGTTTTCATGGGGGATGCGGGTGGGGGGGAGCACTCAGACACAGAAATTTAAAGTACAAACTTGTGCCTGGAAAGAGTGGGGCAAAAGATAAATGTGGATAAGCCTTGATTTGAGATAAATTATTTGGCTGTAGTAGTCACACCCCATCAAGTTCTTCCAGCCAGTTAATATTGGAGTTATGAACATGTGCACATGGATAGCCCTTTCACAGCTTTAAAAAAATTATTTAATGTCTACTATTCTGGAATACTGGAGTATAGGAGATTAGAAGAGGAACTATGTGTATGCTTGAGCTATGGCAAACCTGGATATCATGGTAAAATTTTGTCTGCAGCTAAAGATTGCTGTCACAGGCAGTACTTTGAATCAGTACCATTCTCTCTATCTGCCATATGTTTTTTTCTGAGTTCACATACCCCCAACTTGCACCAGTCAGAGGGATGCAGCATGAAACAAACATCTCCGAAACCATGCCCACCAACTCCCACCAATCAAATAGCAGGATGATACTTGCATTAGTACTATCATCATCATCATCATCATCATCATCATCATCATGCCTTTTCTCTAGACGACTCAAGATGACTTGTACAAATTAATACATCTTGCCACACATGTACACATGCCAGACAACTGAAAATACTGAAGAAGATTTTGTTGCGGTTGAAGACAAAGTGTTTTTTTCCCAGTACATTTTTCTGGAATACCAGCAGAATTCATCATGTGGCAACATAACAAAAATCAAAAAAATGAAACAGAAAGTCCAGCAACTATTCCACTATAATGGGTAAGTTTAGAAAGGCCCGTGCATAGATAGATCTCCATGCATTTTGCTCTGCATTTCAGTTCTAGTCAATTCTAAAAGCATTTATTTGCAGCTGCTGAAAATGCCAGTTGTGCTCATCTGTCATCTATGGAAAACCCATCTACTACCTGGGATGGAGCGAGTTATGAAGGGAAAGAACGAGTTTATTGCTTCACCCCCAAATCTCAGCCTTAAGTGTAAAATTGCTGCTAAGTCTCTATCCTGTTGGTAAACTCTAGCTTTGATGCCTGTAATCCTTTGTATGAGGTGGGTTTGGGATTCCCAGTTTTAAGTCTTGAATTTGGACACCAAAGTTTCTAATCCTACTTGCCTGACTGCACACCCTGAGAGAGATACTAACTGGCAGTCATGTTTATTTTTATTTCAGAAGCTGCAAAAACACAGGCAAGATAAAAGTGGGAGAAAAATAAGAAGGGAGTGTTTTTATTTTTTAAAAAGGTGGTAAAGTAAGGAATAAGTACTTTAACTGCTTGAAATGTTTTAAAGCAGCAGGATCTTGCAGGCAAGAAGCCAGAACCTGAGAGAATCTGCAAAAATCACTCTATAAGTTTTGCGTTAATTTTCTTTTTAACTAGGCTTCTAGCCTAAATATTGCTTGTGGTGAGAGTTTTTCCCTTAAGTTGTTTTATGTTCCAGTGAATGTTGACTATCCCAGATGAACAACTAGGAGAAGTACCACGGCATCAGAGGCTTATGGAGTGCTTGATGATGTCATCAGTGCATGCCAGGACTTTGAAATCCCTGGAGGTCCTTTCGGTTACTGAATACACAAATGACATTTCATAAAATCAAGCTGAACATCTTGGGGGTATGCTGAAACATGATGTACACACTAAATATGACCAGTTAGCAGTAACTAGTGTTCCTGTTTTGGGACATGGGTGGCGCTGTGGTCTAAACCACAGAGCCTAGGGCTTGCCGATCAGAAGGTCAGCGGTTCGAATCCCCACAATGGGGTGAGCTCCTGTTGTTTGGTCCCAGCTCCTGCCCACCTACCAATTTAAAAGCACATCAAATGCAAGTAGATAAATAGGTACCGCTCCGGTGGAAAGGTAAACAGTGTTTCTGTGCGCTGCTCTGGTTCACCAGAAGTGGCTTAGTCATGCTGGTCACATGACCTGGAAGCTGTCTGCAGACAAACGCCGGTTCCCTTGGCCTATAGAGCAAGATGAGCGTGCAACCCCAGAGTTGACCGCAACTGGACCTAAAGGTCAGGGCACCTTTACCTTTACCTTGTGTTCCTGTTTACTTGTACAGTACTTCCAGTTTAACTGAGACTGCACACACACCATACATTTAAAACACACTTATAGCACATTTCTACTCCCAAAGAATCCTGAGAATTGTGCTTATCATAGAGCAATAATTGTCAACATCCTTTACAGTTCCCAGGATCCTTTGGGGAAGAGTATGCTTTTAATACATGATGTGTATGCTGCTCAATTTGTTTGGATCTCTTATAAGCCAATGCAGAGGGGCAGGAGTACAAGTTTGTATCAAACCTTGATTTGTGAAGTTGTAAGTACAGTGGTACCTCTGGATGCAAACAGGATCCGTTTCGGAGCCCTGTTCGCATCCTGAAGCGAACGCAACCCGTGTCTGCATGTGTGCGGGTTGCGATTCGCCACTTCTGCGCATGCGCGTGACGTCATTTTGAGCATCTGCGCATGCACGAGTGGCAAAACCCAGAAGTAACCCGCTTCGTTACTTCCAGGTCGCCGCGGAATGCAACCCAAAAATGCTCAACCTGAATCAACTTTAACCCGAAGTATGACTGTAGTGTAAAAATAGTTTTAATAGCTATTTTTAATGTATCTTATTATTCTGGTTTAGAATTCTGTCATAATTTACTCAAACAATCTATCATTTATCAATACGTTTCAGTGTCATTCACTAATTAACTATTTGACCTAGTACTTTGATAAAGTACTTTGCATTAACAACTGATAAATGAACAACATATTCCTTTCTTTAAACATTTCTCAAAAATTATTATGTATGCAAAAAACTTTCTAATTGCTATTAATATTTTGCATAAGCAGCCATCCAAAAGGTTGAAGAGCAGTGCCACAGTGAAGCATAGCAAAACAAAATGTTGCCAAATAAATTATGAGGGTAAGTAATTAAATACGTGTTTATGGAAACAGGGAACAGGAGAATTGGTTACAACAGCTACTAATCCTCCAGCCCCTGAGAGGGTAGAAGATTTTCACTCTTTAGAAAACAGTAATTGGAAGGCAGGTCCCACATGGTTTGCCAGATGAAATGATCTCGTTCAAAAGTTTATAATTATATATGTTAAATGGTCCAGTCCACTTTCAAGATTCCTGATAATCTTTGATTTTCCAATAGAGCCTTTCATTTTCAAGGGTGTGTGTGTTGTCTGTATCAACACAGTTCATTGCATCAACCTGTTGGCTATAGAAAAAAATGTGCAAATTACTCATCAATACATTGAACACATTGAACCGAAGGAGGAGAGCTTTCCTGAACTTCAAGAAGAAAGTTAAACCTCAAGAAACATCAGTTCATTCCACCTTTTAGGATATATGTATCCTTGCAAAGGTGGCTTGCATATACAATATCAAAACACAAAGCATATAATTTTTGTATTAAACATAACATTAAAATAACAGCTGCAGCTAAATATTTGCGAATGGAAAGCTTCATAAAATATTATCCCAGAGCATTGCAGTTTGCTTGTATTCAGTTGAGAGCACACCTGGGAAACCACATGATACCATTATTTACTTCAGGGAGTTGAGGAAAAAAATAATGGAAGATCACAGGAAATCATTCAATCTTATCTCTAGCTTCACCTAAAGGGCTGTCTTCCCAAGAGACACACTGAAAGAAACGATTAGGCAGAATCATATATCACTGTGAGTCATAGAGCAAAGTCAATGGTGGCTGGCACATACACAGAACATATTGGGAAGTCACATTGCTGTGGAGTGTAGCACCCTTCGATAAAAACTGGTGCCTTTTCACCATATGGCTTCCAGATGCTGTACCGTTGATCTTTCCTCATTCTTTTAAAAAATGTTTTATCACCTTGATGCTGTGAGATAAAGTAGGCATCTGAAAATGTAGGACATGGTCCTCTATCTTTTTCTGCAGTTTTAGATGTGGCAGCTGTTATGCCAGGCCCCCTGTGGCAGCCATTTTGTGACATGTCACATGCCCTTGGCACTATCTCAACATTCCAAATGTGCCCATTAGCCCTCAAAGATTGGTGACCAGTGAGGTAACTTACAGAGTCTCATGAGAAATTGAAATGTGCCCCTGCTGACAGATGAATACAGTCGTACCTTGGATTCCAAACGCCTTGAGAGTCGAACATTTTGGCTCCTGAACGCCGCAAACCTGGAAGTGAGTGTTCCGGTTTGTGAACGTTCTTTGGAACCTGAATGTCTGACACAGCTTCCATGGCTTCCGATTAGCTGCAGAAGCTTCCTGTAGCGAATCGGAAGCCGTTCTTTAGTTTCCGAACATTTTGGAAGTTGAATGGACTTCGGGAAAGGATTCCATTTGACTTCCGAGGTACCACTGTATTGTCATTTCTGATGTCAGATTTGTGCCCACTTATTTTTATTTTTCATAGAAACTAGCCTGTTTCCAAGTGTTTTGCTGAAACGCCATTGCTGAAACACATTGGAAGTTGAATGAGACCCTAATGTTGTGAATGACATTATTGGGCCATGACTAGACATGAGAGCAGGCTTGGCATTTGAATCTGCTCCAGAGGCTGGCCCCTGTGCTCATAGCTACACAATGCAGCCCTATAAAGAGTTATTTTTTGCTGCAGTTGACTTACACAGCTACCCTTCTGAAAATTCCACTGTGGAATACACAGGCCTAAGGGACCTGCAGGAAGATTTACGCACATTAATTCTCCACACTTCTGGGATTGCTGGAAATAATTGGCTTGTCAGAGTCACTGAAAGTAGAGTGTGCAGTTGACTTACTGGTGGGAGGTGGGTGCTGTTCTGCACCCCTCCCCCATGCTAATATGTGGGTAAAGGAAAGAAGAAGCTATAAGCGTGCCATCAATATTAGCCAATGAGGTAGTGAACACTTCAAGTAGAACAAGCATTATCTGTGGTTTTATGTATTAAAAGTTTATTCTGCCACTTCGCTTCATTTAGAAATGATAAATAAAGCATTGTCATTAAAACAAAGGGGAAACTGGGGGGGGGGGCAGGGAGATAACCAAATGCCTTAACTTAAGAACTAAGTTAGGATTTGAATAATAATTTTGCACATTTTTAAACAAGCACATACTGGAGGCTGGAGCAAATGTGTGCCTCCTTTGCATCATTGAACAATTACTGATCATTTACTGCCATATTTATGTATAAACAAGCTATAGCTTAGGGCCCCAATCTCTTGGAGTCCCCCCAAAAAAATTAAAGAAAAAAACTGGATGTACATTTTCAAAATATAAAATAAAAAACAAATAAAATAAAACGTACATACAGCAACAGTGGCAAATGGCTTTAGATACCTGTTAGGTCCATAAATTACCATATAGCATATATTCAACACACAAAAACAAACAACGACCATTTGTTGTTGACAGAGGACAGCTGGACATATAAAGGGCCCCATCACCTTCAGTAGCTTAGGGCCACATCAAACCTAAATCCAGCCCTGATCATTTATTACAAAATCAAGAGAGGAGTGTGAGGACAGGATGGTAAGAACATCAGGAGAGCCCTGCTGGGCCATTTTGGCCAAAGGCTCCCTTAGCACCCAGCTATCACAGTCACTTTGATTCCTGCTATAAAAGCCTAGGCTGGTTGTCTGAAAGATTGACAATTAGGCAAGCTGTGGACACAACTTTCAGTCATGAATGTGGTGTTGCCTTTTTGGTTGTGTGCCTGAACAGCACTGAGAACCATCCTGGCTTTCCCACCTCTACAACTTGTATGGAGTCAGTGTCATGGGTGGTGGTGCTAAACCCAGAAAGAGAATGCCATTTTTTGTGTGATGCTGGAACAGATCCTTGTTTTTTAATTAATCTGACTCAGCCCACACCAACATGCATGCTCAAGGAATCCAGTATACCAAGTGCCCTCCTCTGTGCCTTACTACGCACATTGGCAAGGTCAGGTCACAAAATTCTTCATTAATGAAACCTAATAAATGAAATCTTACTTTATCATCCATGTGCCTGTGTCTGGATTCTTAAATCCCACAAGCACCTAATTTATCATCCTGCCCTTGGATGACTTGTTACAAAATTTTCCTCTCTCTTTCTCCACCCCTTCCACAAAATACAGTGTAAGAATTTGGTTAGTTCAGAATCAGGGGGAGAATAGCACTATTTCCCAGTAAACGTTTAGTCTTTTAGACAGGAGAGCAAAAACTGCAAAGCCTCAGGAGGATTTCTTTCTATAGCGCTGTGGCTTCTGGTTGCAAATTGACACTACATATGGCTAATGTAAGAAGGTAGATCAACATCTGTTCTCTTGAATGTCAATTGTTGTTGTTTTTACATTATCAGCATTCAGACTTGCCCTTCTGGGTTCATCCATACGAATGCAAGGTGTTTGGTATTCAGGGTTCTTCATTACAAACACTTTCAGCAGCACTAGCAGTGCATATAAAACAAGGAGTGGAAAAAAGGCAAACCAGTCACAATGGGGGAATAACTTTTCATCTCAAAATTAATTGGCATGCTATAGGATACCGAGGATGTCTAGGTGAGTTGTTGGTGATTCACCAGCATGGACAAACTTCCTTGCCCTTTAAATAAAAATGAGATAGACCACAGGGCTGTAAGGAAGGAGTTCTTGGACAAGCATACAAAGCTGGATATACAAGTGAGAATTATCAAAATTCACATTAGCCAGATTAAACCAAGTTTCTCTGCTGAGCATTAATGTTGCCTTTGTAGTCTGTAAAGTAGGTATGAAGTAGATGATGCTCATCCCACTACTTTGATGGTGCTGTCCTGTGCATGTTGCTTCAGAAATAAGTCCACTGAGTACATCAGGACTTCTAGGTGATGGGGAATCTGTGGTCCTGCAGATGTTGCTGGACTCCATCTCTTATCAGCTGCACCCAACACGGCCAGCAGTCAAGGATAACGAGAGTTGCATTTCAGAAACATCTAGAGCAGCACAGTTCCCCAACCCCATTGCACAGGATTGCAGCTGGAATCACTTTGAAGCACAACAGCGTCCCATCATGTGTTTGGACATTTTGGGTTGTATCCAGTGCCGCAGTTCTACTAGCGCAGCAGACTTCTGTTTGTACAATGGAACTTTTTCCTCCCCTCCCCTCTAGCCCCCTTAAAATGTGCTCCAGAGGGTCTCAGGATGCTCCAGACAGGGCTGGCCCACCCATGACGTGGGTTGAAGCAGCCACCTCTTGCAGCAGAAGCTCATGAGGAACCCCTCCCACCCCATGGTCTGCCCTGCTGCCTCCACCAGCAGCAGTGCCAGTTTCTGATGAGATCTCACTGAAATCTGGCCAAGATCTTGCCAGAGGCTGCAGCTACTGCTTTGCAGGAGCCACTGTGAAACCCAGGTAAGGGAGGCATGGTGGACATGGCAAGACATTTTCCCATTTTGCCTCAGGCAGCCAAATGGGACTGCCAATCTGCCTCCAGAGCAGATTTTGAGGGCACATGCAGAGGTGAGAGGAAGGAGGCTGCCTGTTGTACAAGCAGAACTTTCTCTGTGTAGCATCAGATACAACCCTATGGAGTCCTAGTCAATTAATCTCCACACAAAATTAACAGTTATGTGAGAGGAAGAGTAGAGTTGTCTTCACTGCCATTGCCACCCATGCATCACTGGAGAAAGAATAGAAAGCCCACTGCATGTGCATACCCCCCCCCCCATTTATCAATTGATCAAGTAATAAAATAATAAAGGTTGACTCTTCATAATCAGGGTTCCAGATTACATGGAGATGGTACAGCAGCTTTTCCAAACCTGGTACCCTTCAGCTATTGTTAGACTACAATTCCCATCACTCCTTACTCTTAGCCTTGCTGCTTTGACTGATGGGAATGGTAATCCAACATCAACATCAGGTTAGGAAAGGTTGGCCTACTCAGATACAGAAGTTTCCCTCCTTCAAACCTTTCCCCTAGTGCATGGATGGCAGGGACTAGGGCCAGTGAGAATGGACAGCAAAGGTGAGGAAAGTGAACAGAGGAGAGTGGCTCCTCTGAATAGCACCTTTAGGGTCAACTCATCATATGCACATGGGGGGGGAGGGCTTGGAAGCTGCCCATATCTCCACTGATATTGATAAATATATAAGGATATGGAAGCTCAGCATTCATTCCAATTATGGGACTGAGAATATTTGAAGATGAACTCAGTATAAATGTAATATTCAGATACAGTAGAGGTAGGTGGATAGAACAATTGGTCCTACCAAAGGTGCTGACTGACAAAAAGAGCTACAAAATTAAGACACAAGAAAGACATGTTCTTATTTGTAACACATTACTTCTTCAACACATTCAGAACTGGAATGTCAATATTCAAAATACTTCAGACTGCTTTGGAAATGAGCTATATGCTGCATTTTACAATTCAATATCAGATTCTACCTGTCTGACATTAACCCAGAGGTAACTTCAAGGGTGGCTGAGTTTTTATCAGTGGTATCTTTCAGAGTGGTGAATGGCACTATTTAGCGGGAAGAAATTCCAATCAAAATCCTCATTATTACATATTTTTACATGGCTGTTTATTTGGATATATTATAAAATTTTATATAGGGATGATGGCCTATATTTGTAATGCCTAATAAAGGTTTGGCAAAGTAGTAGTAGTAGTAGTAGTAGTAGTAGTAGTAGTAAAAAGGTAAAGGTAAAGGGGACCTCTGACCATTAGGTCCAGCCGACTCTGGGGTTGTGGCGCTCATCTCCCTTTATTGGCTGAGGGAGCCGGCGTACAGCTTCCGGGTCATGTGGTCATCATGACAAAGCTGCTTCTGGCGAACCAGAGCAGCGCAAGGAAGCGCTGTTTACCTTCCTGCTGGTGCGGTACCTATTTATCTACTTGCACTTTGACGTGCTTTCAAACTGCTAGGTTGGCAGGAGCAGGGACCGAGCAATGGGAGCTCACCCCGTTGCGGTGATTTGAACTGCTGACCTTCTGATCGGCAAGTCCTAGGCTCTATGGTTTAACCCACAGTGCCACCCGCATCCCGAGTAGAAGTAGTAGCATTTTACAATGTATCCCAAGTGCCCCCCATTCCCAAAATTACTTCATAACAAAATTAAACACACACACACGTTTCTCCTTAGCTCTGTCTAGATACTGGTGTTCTCTTTGCTTTATCTGAAAACATTAAAGAAATATTCAGCAATATGCACATTTATAACTGAAATAAAAATCCCCTGGTGACATTTTAAAGGTAAACTTCTCAGATGAACTTGTATAGTATTGAGATCCAGTTAAATGTGTTAATAGATTTTACTGCTTGAACAAGCAAAGAGTGCTAGCTAGACACAGCTGTGCAGAGGAATCCATGCAGATTTTAAAGGGATTGTTGTTTCACAGAAGAAAAGAGGGAGATGAATGAGGATTATTGGGAAGGTGTGAAAATGCCGTGCAAGCAAATCAGGATGCATGCTCATTGTCATCACTGCTCCATAAACAAATCAGAACAAATGTTCAATACAGACCAGTCATAGTCTAACTACAGTGTAAGCTCTGTGCAAGCAAATCAGGATGAATGCTCAATAAACTGGTTATCTGAAGGAGCTCACAAAGTAACTATATACTAAAGGACAGAAAAATATTGACCAAAACTTTATATATAGCAGAAAGGGAGAAATCCTGCATCAAAGTTTACCAGAACATTATTTGAGAGGAATTAAATCATACACTTTCTTGATGAATGAACACCATTACAAGCAAACAAATAAAGCCTGAAGTAGGAATTAATACTTCATTAGTAGAGACAGAAAAAGGAAGAGTGTGGGTGAAAATATCTTTCCATATCAATTATATCCTACACAAGGAAATGAAGAATTATTTCTATAAAGAAAGTTTATTATTGCCCTGAGAAAAAAACATACTATACATCTTATGGCAGAAGGGGAATTGGGACATGGAGTAATTTAATGCATAGTGTCTAGTGTTTGCAATAGCAAACTCATCCGCTGATAAAGAGATAGTCATCGGAAACACTGCTTCTTAGGATGGAGCTTGGAACAGTCCAATATTTATGTAAGATTTAAAATGGTATTCAACTTATTGCACCTGTCATAGCAAATAACGCCAGATTTATTATGTAAACCAACACTGAATCATGTGTCAATTATTCTTCCAGCATGTTTTACATATGCTCAAAGGGAAAGCACAGGTATATATCAATAGGAAAAATTGTTTAGAACTCTTCTGACTCTCAGTTTTAGTTTACAAACATACTTCATTGCTGATGCAAGAAAATCTTCTCCTTCCTCGTGTGATAGGGGGAGACATTTTGCATAAGCCTGTCATACAAGCATCTTTCGAGACAACCCATTGTTTTTCATGAATTAGCATTTTATTCTTTGAGCAAAGCATTCACTGCTCTTTATTGCCAAGCCATAGTGAGGGTTCAGGTGATACCAGCACAAGGTGTTGAAAGAACAGTAAAGAACATCATTGAGTTTGATAAGGATTTGAATCAGGAAGCCTATTCAACTGGGCAAACGGAGAAACTTGAGAGCTTTGAGAATTTGAAGGAGGAGATAGATGTTGTCTTTGAAGAAAAAGAAGGAGGAGCTGCAATTCTGCAGGTGTTAAAGGAGAGCTTGAGGCCTGACATGATGGCAACAAAGGAAGATAAAAATTTGATGTGGAAAGTCTGGCCTGAATTGGAGATTCTCCCAGTACGTTTCCGAGCACAATTCAAAGTGTTGGTGCTGACCGTTAAAGCCCTAAACGGCCTTGGTCCAGTATACCTGAAGGAGCGTCTCCTCCCCCATCGTTCTACCCGGACACTGAGGTCCAGCTCCGAGGGCCTTCTGGCAGTTCCCTCACTGCGAGAGGCCAAGTTACAGGGAACCAGGCAGAGGGCCTTCTCGGTAGTGGCGCCCGCCCTGTGGAATGCCCTCCCATCAGATGTCAAAGCGATAAACAACTACCTGACATTCAGAAGACATCTGAAGGCAGCCCTGTTCAGGGAAGTTTTTAATATGTGACATTTTAGTGTATTTTTCATCTCTGTTGCAAGCCGCCCAGAGTGGCTGGGGAAACCCAGCCAGATGGGCGGGGTACAAATAATAAATTATTATTATTATTATTATTGAAAAATGGAAAGATCTCCTTATGTGGAGATCTGAAGACCTAAGGATTACAAATTTGATGGTGGAAGTCAGAGCTTTGGGGACATTTGGTCTTGAAAGGAGTAAGAAACAAGATTTGGAGTACCCCATAGGCTCCACTTTTAAGTATGGAGGTCTGGCTGGAAGAAACATGGATCCTGTTGGGCCGGAGCCTCTCAGAGATTTGGTGTTCAATATTAAGGACTATCAAAAAGACCGGCAGAGAGGAACTGAGAGAGAATTAAGAGCCTCGGATGTGAGATCTCCAGGCTGATAGCAGATTGAGACTGATGGACACTTGTTGGGGACTGAAACCGGGAAAGGGGGGGGTGGAGTTTGGGAATCCAAAGGGGACATAATTATAATTTGTTCTGTTTTTATTCTGTTTTGTTATTGGTATGAAAATTGGGAAATTC
The DNA here is from genome assembly GCF_964106915.1 of Podarcis gaigeae. Lineage (NCBI taxonomy): Eukaryota > Metazoa > Chordata > Lepidosauria > Squamata > Lacertidae > Podarcis > Podarcis gaigeae. Next base: position 58,407,692 of record NC_139679.1, read on the forward strand.
GTGGAAGGGAATATTGGTCGAACTTAGAAAAATGTTTTAAGAATGAGTATTGATATATAAGTATTGATGTTTAAGTTTGGATAAGGCGAAATTGGTTTTTAAAATGAACTAAATTAAATGAAAATAAGGTTAGTAAAAATAAATTGAGGAAATTGATTAAAGAGAAAAAGTAAAATAATAATATGTTAAAATAAATGATTAAGTTAAGGTTGAGAAATAAGTAATAAGGATTTGCTGAACAATTTAAATTGGAATACAAGAAGGGGAGGTGTGAGGAGGTCTGAGAAATAAGGTAAAAGAAAATAAGTAATTGAAATTTTATGTGTTTTTATTTTTGTATGTTTGTTATTTTTTGCTTATTTTTGTTTTTGTTTTATTATTGAAAATGCTAATAAACATTTAATAAAAAAAAGAAAGAACATGTGGCCACCTGGGATTGGGCCAAGGTACTCCATCACATGGGAGATGCTTATGCATAAATACACGGGGGGAGCCCCTTCACAAGCTGGTCAAACATGTGGTTGATGTATTTCATACAATCCCCTCCCTACTAAATACAGTATTGTTGGAATAAAAGGCAACCCGGGTTGAGGAAGAGCTATGGCTCATTGATACAGCATGCAGAAAGTCTCAGGTTCATTTCCTAAGATCTTTCCATGCCTGAAATCTTGAAGAGCTGCTTAGAATCATAGAGCTGGAAGGAACCCCAGGGGTCATCTAGTCCAACTTCCTGCGAAGCAGGAATCTCAACTAGAGCATACATGACAGATGGACATCCAACCTCTGCTTTAAAAAACCTCCAAGGGAGGAGAGACCACTACCTCTCATGGGAGTGTTTTCCACTGTCAAACAGCTCTCATCGCCACAAAGTCCTTCCTGATGTTCAGTGATCTTTTAGTCACTGAGCTAGATGAAGCAATGGGGCCACAGCATGTAATGCATGGGCTTTCTCCCCATGCTGCCCCACCCCAGAATCTCCTGCTAACCTTGGAATAAAGTTTTCATTGGGACCAGAAGAAGTTTCCTGTTCAGCAGTTATGGCCAATTAAGGAGTCTTATTTTCATTGGAACCACAGAGTGGGAAGAAAATATTAACCCTCCCTACCTCAGTGTCATGGTCTCAGGAATGTTCATTCCTCACACCCCACCTCAGCTGCTATTAAAGGAACTAAAATCAGGAATGCTAATGCTTTTATATACGGTAATTAACATCTCTTTCTCTCAGCTCATTTAAAAGATACCATTGCATGCATTACAGGCCTTCTTTTCACATCACAAAAGAGCTGGAGCAATATTGAAATAGTTTGAAAACCAGCTTCAAAATCATGGAACTTGAGACTCATAGCAGGTTTAATAACCATTGCTTAGGAAGAGGGCAGAAATAAGCTTCTCATTTTTGCACTGCCTCACTTTTCATCAGGCTTTGAGCAGTATGTGGAAAGTGAGAAGACGAAAGAGTTGCTTCCTAGTGCCAAACCCCTCCCTTTCACATGCACAGTGGACTGGTGTATACCTATGTATTAACTGCCCTATAGATCTGGAAAGCCTGCAGTTTTTTCCATGGCTGTAGTTGTTCTTTCCCCGACATCTGTGATGGCAGAAAGGACGGCTGGCTCTCCACCTGCTCTGCCAATTTATGCTAGTCTCTCTTGACTTGGTGGTGCCATGTATGCAAGCGCGTGGAAGTATTTGGCCTTAGGCTTTTCTTATTATGGCAGATACACAGCAGATTGCATTGGCAGTGGGTGGGGGTGGGGAGGGATAAATCAATGGGTGACATTCATCAGGCTTATCTAATTTGATGCACAAATCAGATATTAGCTCTCACTAATGAACATTCAAATTCAATTTAGCATTGTGCAAGTAAAAATGCATGAACTTCAACACTGTCGTTTTTCATTAGTCCCTACGTTAAACAAGCTAAAGTTCAGTTTGTTGCTGGATGCTCTTGAGTTAGATTGTGCTGGCATCCCCTTCCCTGGTCCTGGCTCCAAACATCTCCACACTTCAATTTTGTAAGAGAAGAAAGATTGTTCTAAAATAGGAAGACGTGAAATACTTTTCCATGGTACCAAGGAAAGAAAGAAAGTGGCAACATAAGATCAAGTAGATATATGTTTGGAGATCTTAAATAACGCATTTTATCACCATCATAGCCAAAACCACTAGTTGCCAGTCGGGTAGCTATTTCTGTCATAAGTGGCAGGCAATCACGCACCTAATTTATTCCTACAAAGATACTAGACATTGTAGCTTTGTATTCTATCCACTCTTCCTTTTCAGTAAAAAGATTCTTCAGTACTGTAAATGTATAACAGAGAGCACTCTAGAGAATTTATATGCCCAGAGAGCAGGTCAGCTTTGATAATAATAAAACAATTAGGGTTATTTTGTTTAATGTTGAAATTCCAGAGTATTCAGAGTAGCTTTTAAGTAAGCACATTTGTCTGAGGACCAGCTGTAATAACTGTGGTTCCCAAACCTTCTCTCCCCCCCCCCCCAAACCACTTGAAAATTGCTGAGGGTCTTGGAGGACTATTTAATGATTTTTTTTTTTTGCCTATTGTAGCAATTGTAACACACCGAGTTAGATGCTTTACGACTTTTAATTCTATTTTTATTCCTTACTTTATTCCTCATATATTGTATTTTATTGTATTACCGTTTTAATCCCACAGACTTCATATTGCAATACAATAAAATACAATATATGAAAACTAAAAGAAGCAATTTTAAAAACAATTAAAATGCATATTAAAATTAATGTGCCATTCAACCACAAAATCCATAGGTATTCATTAGACGAATGAAGCTGATGGTCCACTGATGGTCTGTGGACCACAGTTTGGAAACCCTTGGATCATACAGTGCTGTCTTGCCTTGTTGGCTGGAAGGATGTTTTCCAACCTAGCATTATATTGAGAGTAAAGAGTCAGGTTTTAAAGGCCATGCTAGTCTGCCTTTTGTTATAAGAACATAGGAGAAGTGTGGCTGGGTCAGGCCAAAGGCCCATATAAGGTAGGCATCATTCCATATTCATGATAAATTTTAAAGCTTGGATATTGCTTTGAGGAATGGGCTTGCAATATGTTCTTCTCACCTACTGTATTTTAGCCATCAAATAAGCTAAAGTGCTATAATGGTTTCTAGAAATAAAAAGTAGGAAAGGACTTTTTCTAAGTTTTTCTTCCTGTATTACAAAGGACATAATGGTTGATTGTGTGCTGCCATGGCCCTTTGTAACTCTTTAAACATATTATTATTTGTGTCAGTGTTTCTACAAAATGACACAAGGAAAGACTGTATATTTAAGCTTCTGTTGAAGCTTAGAGAAGGGCCATGGCTGAGTAGAAAGGCATCTTCTACTACTTTCAAGGTAGTCCATTCCACATTTGAACGGCTCGTACGGTAAATTCTTCCTAATGTTTAGTTGGAATCTCCTTTCTTGTAACTTGAAGCAACTGGTTGGGGTCCTACTCTCCAGAGAAGCAGAAAACAAGCTTTCTCCATCTTCCCTGTGACTGCCCTTCAGATATTTGAAGATGGCTATCTTATTTCCTCTCAGTCTCTCCTAGTTAAGTGAAGGTTACGTGTGAAATGCCCTTAAGGAAAATTACTAGAAAGTGACCACAAAGGACTGTACAGGACTCCCAAGATCATAATAGTTTCTACAGGAAAATATGGAGGACTTATAATGATGAATAAAATTATATCCGTTTGCAGAAGCAGAAGTAATCGGATGTTGATTGTATTTCTCAAAGCTCTATACAGTTAAAAAATGTAAGAAAACTTTGTCTAAAAACAAAACAAAACCACCCATCTATCACCGCCACCCCCCCCCCCCACACCACACAATTGGTTGCTGGTACAATTTCCATTGGCTAGTATTGGGACTAGTATTGGGAATACACTCTGAAGGCAGCTTATTAGGAAAGATCTAAAGACATCAAAGTAAAATAAATTCAGAAAGGAAAGTGTATCATTATCGCACCCAGCTAACTATCAGTTCGGTACATGAAATGCTACAAAGTAAATTGCATGCTATTAACACTCTTTGTTGTAGTCCTTTGTCAAATGAACAAAAATGCATTTCAATTAGCTTTCCCCCCCTTTTTTGTAACATTCATCACAAGCCTACCTGATGGAGGAATAATCTTTCCCCATCTCCTAAAATGATAAAAAGTAGCAATGGTTTCTAAAAGGTAACAGAATATCTGTAAAGTATTATTATAAATTACCAGTGGGACCTGCAACAAAATGTTGCAGTGGATTCCCAACCCTATTAGTGGCATTGAGCGGGATTACACATGGTCAGCCCTGACCTTCTGTGGGAGAAATAAGTCTGCAATGGGCTCAAGTAGGCCATTCCACTTACACCCCAACACCACCTTTTCCTTTTTCTTTCCCAACTGACACTTAACATTCAATGGCTACTGAGTATATTTACTTCTCATTTGGCTGTTGCTACTTTTAAAAACTGGCCTATACATCTCTTTCTCTCTATGTCATCTATATATCATCTATATCATCTATATCTATCTATATCTATAATGGAGGGTACTGCTTGAGGGTTCCCAAAGCTGATACTCTGCCTTGCTTTTCAGGGAGCCCATTATGCCTTCAGTTCTATCTGTATTCACCACAGGAGTTTACTATTAGAAGGAATCATTATCCCTATGTTTTCCTGATGAGGACATTGCCTGGGAGATGAGCCACTAGAAGAACAAAAGGAAGGTGATGAGCCATTTAGAAAGCCAAAGAGAGGGAGCTCTGTGCCAGGGAGCAAATGGGAGAGGCCCCTTCTTCAACTCAGAGTGAGTTAGAAAACAAAGGCAAGTCTGAAGTTGTGTTTTGGGGTTGGTCAGGATGTGACCTAGAGGGAAAATAGGGTTGCAGGCTGTCAAAGGCAGAAAGATGGAGAGAGGATCGGAGCACAATGGCTGGTTTCTGTTTGGACCCAAGGCTGCAGCTTTGTGAGAAACAATACATTTTTGGGGGTGATAATGTGTAAATAAACCATATATCATAAAGACTCCACAGTCCCCACTGTGCCTCATTCCAAAAAGGAAACACGGACCCTTGGTAAGTGCCTGGAACCCCTAGAATCTTGCGCCGTTCAGAGATTGGGGTGGAGTGCAACAATGTACAGTGGTACCTCAGGTTAATTACTTAATTCGTTCTGGAGGTCTGTTCTTAACCTGAAACTGTTCTTAACCTGAAGCACCACTTTAGCTAATGGGGCCTCCTGCTGCCACCGTGCCGCCGGAGCCCGATTTCTGTTCTTATCCTGAAGCAAAGTTCTTAACCTGAAGCACTATTTCTGGGTTAGCGGAGTGTGTAACCTGAAGTGTATGTAACCTGAAGCATATGTAACCCGAGGTACCACTGTATATTATGCATATACATCATAAAGCAGTAACACACCCTTCGCCCTCAACCTAGTTTGAGCAGCCCAGTATTTTTTTAAAAAAGAACACCCAGCTCTTGTTTAGTTGCCAGGAAAGCCTTCATGTTGTATTTGATCAGATCATTTAGCTCTTTCCACCTGCCGTTTATCTCACAGGGCACATAATGAGGAGACAATGAAGCTTGCTGCCAAGCTCTGAAAGCAAGTGGCTTCATCTGCAATTCAAGCCAAAGCGATTTGGCTACTTCTCTGGGAGCTGGTTGAAAACCCACTGCCTTTTCCTCTAGGCAGCTGAATTATCCCATTTGAAAAAGTTGTCTTCCAGCTCTGCAAGGGCTCTTTTGGTATGATCCTTAAAGTGTTGTTAAAGCGGGTAATTAGTTCTTGCTGAGGCATAAGACGAGAAGTGGAGGTTTCATCATTGCATTTAATGTTCACAATTGATGGAGCACCAGGCAGTCTTCTGTTGAGCATGCTGGGCCCATGCTGTCAGTTTCCTTTCTCACTCTGTGATGACTATGTATCCCACTCTGCAGTGCATCTGTTGTAATTGCAGAATCTCTCCAATTCCTATCAACTGCTGCCTCACGCTCTCTTTCTCCCCTCACCCCCCCCCCCCGGCAGTATCTTTCTGGCACAAAAGTATTCCTCATTTTGCACCGATGCCAACATAGACTTGGAGATGCCTGGAACGCAGAAGGTACACAATGCAGAATCCAACTTGTAGCATCGTCACTGCTGCTCTTCCTGGGGTCTATCATCTCACACTGCTTTGCTCTAACAGGTTAGCATGAAATAATAGAAAACGACTGTAATGATTTCAAGAAATTAGAGTGGCTCATCACAGTAGGAAAAAGAGCAAAGCAATGAATTTTAAGTGAAAATAAAAGAGGCAGAATACATATGGAGTCATGTGGTGGTGGAATAAGAATGGAACATACATATAAGAGAATAAATTTGTAGGTTTGTCAAAGGAAGTACAAGGGGTTTAAAAACATGCTTGAGATGCCAATGAAATGCATATTCAATAAATTAGGAGAAGATGTCTTCATCCACGCCTTCCACTCATGAGATTTCTTTCAGACTAGTGTCTGAGGAAAGTGTTTAGTGTCAGATGACAGGCACAGTGCAAAGTTCCCCACGCTTCCCTGAAGGAATTATATGAAGCAGTGGAACCACTGCCACATCTGTGGAAGATGGGGTGGAAGGTGGGGGGCAGTAACATGACTATGCCAGCTGGCACAGCAATTGCACCCAATGTCATTGTGGGATGGCAGCGAGTGAGCTCAGTCTGCCCCCTCCTTAACTCTGTAGCACCTTTTTGGGGGGCCTTCTGCTGGTTACCACCAACATCCCATGGATGGCAACAGGACCTTGCAGTGCTTGTTTGAGGCCTGGGATGGATGGAAGGCAAGGAGCAATCTTGGCATAAGCCTGGGGCTCCCTTCCAGCTTAGCCCTCTGAGGCCTGGGGCAAGTGTACCCAGCTGCCCACCCCCTCTACCTGGGCCTGGATATCAGGCAGGCAGGGGGAGCTACATTGCTCCAAACAAAGCTTTGTGGGAGGGTCCAAGGCTCCTCTTTATGCATCTGCCAAAGAAACATGGATCTGCCAGATTCATCTCACAGACCCATTTTCAACGCCCCCTAACTAAATGCTAACACTTCAAGCATAAACCACTAGAATTCAGCATTAGACTTTTTCACCATCTGCGTTGTGTGATGCTGATTTGAAAGCCATGCATGCTAGTTTTTAATGCAACCCCTTTTAAATAATTGTATTTATTCTTTTAATAAGTCATGGAACTCAAGGCGGTGGATATGAGATTTCCAGGTAGTCACCCACCCTAGTAATGATAAAGACCATAAACCTGCTTAGCTTTAGCAAGGTGGTGGCATAAGCAATATTGAGAATATTGGTTGAAATGTAGGGGGCATAAAACAATGCATGTATAAACTCAGGATAAACCCAAAAAGATGGAGGAAACAAGGAAATGTTTAATGTTTGAATCAATTGTTTGGAGATGAAGATACTTTTGGTAGATGGAATGGGCCTCTCTGGGGTTTTGCAGTGCTTTTATTTATTTAACAGACGAAAATAGCTTATTCGGGTTTATTTTGGTCTACTAAGTGCAGTAAATATGTATTTAGGCACACAATTAAAAAAATCTTCTAGAAATATATTTGAAAAAGTAATTACATTACCATAAATGCTGCAAATTTTTCATTCCTTAACTCAAAAAAACAACTGGACCATTTTACAGACTCAACTTATTAAAAATACATACACAAACACAGGCATTAATTACCGAGCTGGGACCCTGTTTGCAGTAATATAGCCTGAAGTGAACATTTACAGAGGAAATAGAAATCTCTGAACAAATAAGGGGAACAAAAGGTCCTACTGAGTCCCGTCTAAAGAAGCATAAATACACTGTTATTATGGTGCATTTGTTAAAGCAGTTATTTTATTGTGGGGGTATTGGGCTCTACATTCAGCATGGAGGTGTGGCTTTCTCTGTATAGTATAACAGAACCTGTTCACTGAAGATAACAATCAAATGTAACTAAGTGGGCTATTAGATAGCTGCAATAAGAAGAAAGCCATAAATCTGTTTCTTCCCCTACATTAGTGAGAGACAGTTCATCCATTATGTGGCAGCCTGAGTTCCCTGGAATTTGCTTCAGGGATGAGGTTATGTGTATGAGGCTCTACGAGGAACCTCAGGCAAATTTGTCTGATGTACCGCACCCATGCCTCTCCTCCTGGTCCACAGACCACAATCCCTCTCCACAGGTCTGTTTCAAAGCCTTCTTGAATGCTTTTGCCTGGCTGGAATGTGTCCCTGACAATATTACTTGTTGGCCCAGATGGAGGACAGGGTGGTGTGTGAGTCTGCACAGAAACCAGCCAACTGTACAGTGGTCAGATCCACTGCTCCACCCACTTCTGCCTCAGAACACAGTCGCCATTGCCTTCTGATCCCCAGCAAGCTGCCCAGAAGGGAATGCAGCCCTTGGGCTGACAAAGTTTCTCCACTCCTGCACCAAAGTGAGTCTCCTTCCCGTACTACACAGTTCATGTAAGAATAAGCCCTGGGCCATGTGAGAGGAGTCTTCCTGTAAATGTGGTATGAGAAAAATCCAGAATTTTGAATCTTCAGTTGATGCTGCTCAATAAAGAAGTCCAGATTCAAGCCATTTAGGTAACTTCAGAAGAGCCTCCCCAGAAAAATATATATCCTAAAACACTTAAAGAACACTCGAGTATGCGCAGGATGATGAGACATTGCATGTGAGTGGACATTTGCGCCCTTGGTCTCTACCACAGTAAACACCAAGGAAACATTGGTGTACAGTTTTCTTTTATTTTTTTTAATTCATTAAGAGTTTCAAAACAAAATGTTTTCTAAATACATTTACATTGTTGTTGTTGTTTAGTCGTGTCCGACTCTTCGTGACCCCATGGACCAGAGAACGCCAGGAACTTCTGTCTTCCACTGCCTCCCGCAGTTTAGTCAAACTCAGGTTGGTGGCTTCAAGAACACTGTCCAAACATCTCGTCCTCTGTCACCCCCTTCTCCTTGTGCCCTCCATCTTTCCCAATATTGGGGTCTTTTCCAGGGAGTCTTCTCTTCTCATGAGGTGGCCAAAGTATTGGAATCTCAGCTTCAGGATCTGCCCTTCCAGTGAGCACTCAGGGCTGATTTCCTTAAGAATGGATAGGTTGGATCTTCTTGCAGTCCATGGGACTCTCAAGAGTCTCCTCCAGCACCATAATTCAAAAGCATCAATTCTTCGGTGATCAGCCTTCTTTATGGTCCAGCTCTCACTTCCATGGATCACTGCCTTGCCGTGGCGAAGGGGCTTGAATAACTCAAGAGAAGCTATGAACTATGCCGAGCAGGGCACCCAAGATGGACAGGTCATAGTGGAGAGTTTTGACCAAACATGATCCACCTGGAGGAGGAACCGGCAAGACACTCCAGTATCCCTGCCAAGAAAACTCCATGGACAAAGACAACAGACATTTACATTAACCCGTACCAATGGCTTCAAGTTACAAGAAAGGAGATTCCGACTGAAAATCAGAAGAACTTTCTGACAGTAAGAGCTGTTTGACAGCGGAAGGGACTTCCTTGGGAGGTGGAGGTTTTTAAACAGAGGTTGGATGGTCATCTGTCATGTATGCACATAAACACAAAGCATAAGGCAAAAAACAGTTGTTGATAATACTGCTACACTATTATGTAAAGGATATAAAGGATCAGTGTAAGAAAGTTGACAATTAAGCATTTGAGGGTCAAACAAGTAGAAGGATTATGCTTGTGATTCTTCTGACCAAGGTAAACTTAAAGCAAGTTACTTGTTACTTGTTTTTAACAAAGTCTGAAAATTCCCATTAGACTGCCATAAAGGAAGCTAGTTTTGCCTTTCAGTTTAGGAATCTGACCTGCCATATAAGTTTTTCCTGAAGACCAAAGCTCCAAAAGTTATTCCATCAGTTTGTTATAATGAAATCACGAAGTGTCTTCCAGCCTTGAGTTATAGACAGCTGTGAGAATCAGAAGGTAAGCACTTGAATTTAATGCCCTAAATTATTGCTTCAAATATCAATGTCCTCATTTTTTCCTTTACATGCCAAAAGTAAAGCAAGTTTTGGAGAGAAGTGAATATTGACTTTAAAATGGTAAGGGAAAGGACCCCTGACAGTTAAGTCCAGTCGCGAACAACTCTGGGGTTGCGGTGCTCATCTCACTTTACAGGCCAACGTTTGTCCGCAGACAGTTTTTCGGGGTCATGTGGCCAGCATGACTAAGCCGCTTCTGGCAAAACCAGAGCAGCACACAGAAACGCTGTTGACCTTCCCGCCAGAGTGGTACCTATTTATCTACTTGCACTTTGACGTGCTTTTGAACTGCTAGGTTGGCAGGAGTTACGGTTTAAAAAATTTCTGCAGAAACCATTTTTGTTCAACATTTGGACATTCTCACCACATATAAAAATAAAAAGATGTTATTTGTGTAGATTTATCTGTGTTTGCTTTAATCTTCTTGAATTCTTTATCCAGAACTGTCCACCTAGCCTGATATCCTCCCTGCTTCTAATTCTTTATTAACACCACTTGTTATGGCCATTCGCTCTGTATTTCCAGATACTGTGCCTTAAAGTAACTTTAAATACTGAAAGCTTCAGAAACATGTCAGCCCCTTTTTTTATACCATCACTTTACAAACAGGCTTTCTTTATACTATAAAACAAGTTAATTTCAGTTGGTTGCATAAATGTCCCCCCCAAAAAGGTTGCACACAAAAATTAGGGAAATCATGACTAGCTTTGCTGGCTATATTACCTTCACTGTGAGAGTAATCCTAGCTGCTGGGGAACAACAGTGGGAGAGAGCCCTTGTTCTCATATCCTGCCCATGGACTTCCCATAGACACCTGGACTGCCATTGTGAAAACAGGATGCAGGTGCAGTCGCGTGTTATGTTCTACTCAGGATGCGAACGGGACTCCGGAATGGATTCCGTGCACATCCAGAGGTACCACTGTATATAAAAACATAATAGTATTTTTATATATGTGAAGAAGTGTGCATGCACACAAAAGCTCATACCAATAACAAACTTAGTTGGTCTCTAAGCTGCTACTGGAAGGATTTTTTTGTTTTATTTTTTACAATAAGACATTAAACATCAAAAAAAAAATAAAAAAGAAAACAGGATGCTGGACCTGACATCAATAGGACTTTTAGTGTTCTCATCTGGGTACGCACACACACACACACTCCCCTCCACTATGATGGTTTTAAAAAGGCATCTTACATAAACATACTTATCACTGTTGTGTAATAGATTTCAAAACAATGTACTGACAGTAATCATTGTAGAAAGTAATTTCTGCAAGTTAACTTAACCTCTACTTAACCACAATTACTGAATTTGTCACAGTTTTGTGCTGAGATCAAATGAAAGAAAGTACAATTTCCTATGGGGAATTAACAGATTATCCTAAAATCATATTGTGGGCCAGGTGCTAACCACAGGAAACTGTTTGATCATCTCTGTTGGAAAATCTGAGTAGCTAAACAGATTTCGTTAAGTGACTAAAATAGTTTCTCTGAAAAAAAAAGAAACCTGCAAGCACTGATTATTTTGATTCAAAGCAACTTTGGAACAAACAGTTCCTTCATTGCCTCCTTCAGAGACACAAAATTGCTTATCAATGGCAGGAGACAAAACTATAATTGTTTCAGAGAGGTGAAATAATTTTGAAAGCATATCACGGCTTGTGGTGTCCATACTCTTCTCACTTTTCTCTCTGGCAAAGTTTGTGCAATTTAATTTTAAAAAGAAATCCCTCAGAAACCAGGGCGGGGGGGGGGGGGGGAGAAATATATATTGTTGCACACAACCCCAATCTCTGAGCAGTGTGAGATTCCAAGGGTTTCAGACATGCTTTACCCCAGGGTTTGTTTCTCCTTTTGGGACTGTGACACAGCGGAGACTATGACATATGTTTTATTTACACACATATACAAACTGAGCCTACAATGGAGGGGTTCACAGCATTAACAGTCCAAGAGAGTCTTGCTGGATCGAAATAGCCATCAGCCATTGTGTTCTGCCTGCTGCTTTGTGTCTCAGTCTCATAACTCCTAACTCTAGATCCCATCACAGCAAACCTAACTCTAATTTCTCTAAATGCTGGCTTCTATCTGTTGAAGGAGGGAGAGGCCCCATCCACTTGCCATCTCTGACAGAGTCTCATGATCCTTTGTTCTTCTTAATGGCCATCCCCAGGCTATCACCTCACTAGGATGTTAGCCTGGTTTAACAACCTTTTAGCACTTGGCTTAATTAAAGGATTAGCAGTATCTAGTACACAGCTTCATACACTTGGGTCTGGTTTGATACAAACGGGTTTGGCATCAAACCCCTTAATTAAATTCTATCTCCTATTAGTCCCAAGAATTTAGGTGTTTTGATCAACCACAAACTCATTACAATATTTACACCGCAAATAAAAAAAAACCCTCATGCATATACACCAAGAATGGGGGACTTTTGGTCCTCCACATGTCGCTGAATTACAACTCCCATCATTCTCAGCAATCATGGCGACTGATCTGGAAATACACTATGGGAAGCAATGCCTCTTTCAACCCAGTTTATCTCTGTCTAGACCAATTACTGGCCTCCAGACAGTGTCATTAGGATGCAGATTAGCCCACCCCTCAGCTGTCTCCTAGCGGCAGCCTTCCAACAACCCTGATCTTTTCCCATCCCAGCTGATCATTATAAAAACTAACTTTGAGAACTGGTGCCTGAGGTTGCTTTCCCCCCTCCTCACCTCTTTTCCTTTTATGTCTTTTTGATTGTAAACCTGACGGCAACCTGACTACCTCATTTTTGATCATTTGTAAGCGTCCCTGGGAACCTTCTTGACTGAATAACAGGGCAACAATGCTAATAAAAAGTATATTCCTAAGAGAAGCAACATGGGAAAGGAAGAGCCATTTCCCTGAACATTAAACTAAATCTCAGCACCAGTTTCCCAACGAAAATCCAGGGGCGGGTAATCTCTGTCCTTTTCCTGGCAGAAAAAGAGGCTCCACAAGGTTGGAAGGGTGCTCCACTGCCACTGATTTCACTGGTCCTGCTCCAGTGTAAGTGACTGAACCTTAGGAGAGAGGCAAAGAGGAGCAGGTGGGCACCATTTGTGCTTCACAAGTGCCCTCCGATTTGTTTGCAAATCTGAGAATCAAATGTTTGGTGGTAGGGACATTAGATGTAAGCCCTTGCAAAGCCTTGCCCTGTTTGAAAGCAAGTGGCAGGATGGTCACACATCTCCAGTGAGGGCTAAACCTCTCCATTTGTTGCCCATAATTTCTGATAATTTAGTCTACTTGAAAAGAAATGAATATGACTGTAGGAAAGGCAGTAAGTTCAAAGACCTGGAAAGGACTGGCAATCAGCTGGGCAAGCATGGGAGGGGACCTAGGAAACAATGCAGACCAGGACTGTGCTCAAAGGCATCTCAAATTTATCTACCCTAAGTGGACAGAGAAAATGGTGGGAGGGAAAGGGAGACCATTTCAGCAAGTATCTTTAGAGGACAAAAATACTTTCATTTTTCCAAAGGATTTGTTTTTCTGCTGTTTTTCTGGCACCAGCAGCAATTCTGTTGGCAGCCTGGCAGCCTTGCTTTCTCTACAATGCGTTGACCCTAGTTTCTCTCTCTCTCTCTCTCTCTCTCTCTCTCTCTCTCTCTCTCTCTTTCTCTCCCCCAAAAGAGGTATTTTGTCAGAAAGATGTCTTCTGAGAAATCTCAGTTCAGTTCTAAGACATTAGTGCAGCTCACTGGAATTCTTACCCTAGAAATCTCATCCGCCTCCCTGAGCTACAATTTCCAGCAATCCCTTGGAAGAAAAGACTGTTCAAACAGATTAACTATGTAGTGTATATTAATCCTCAGTGTTTACACCAGGGTAGGAAACCGTTTGGGGGCAGAGGGACACTTTACCCGGGAGGAAGCTTGGGGGGGTGGGACATACTCCAGTCATAGAAAGGCCAGACCCCAATGTGAGCAAGCCTGGAAAGGACATAATCACAGATCCTTTCTATGCATTCACACACAAATGAGTCCTGTCTGGGTGTTCAGTGAAGTCATTAAAAGAATGACACAAGGGGGGATATGAAGGCACACTGCCAAGTCCTGCTCTCTCCAAGGCATCATCATTTTCCTATTTTCAGATCTCCATGAGCTTAATGGGAAAGATCTGAAGTGAGAAGCCTCCTGGATGCTGCCTGTTCTATTCAGAACCTTGACTGTGTAGGGTTCGTGGCATTTTTGTTCTATGTACTGTGAAAGGGAAGCCCTTCCATTGCAGGAAATCTTCCCTCTCAGCACACACAGAGAAAAACATGTCACCCAGCCAGACACTTCCCTTCTGGTGGAGGTGGTATGTGCCACACAGCAGAGTGCAGCATAAATTGCAGCCTCATGTATAGCTAGATTATATGGATAAAGGACAAATCATAACATACTGTTAAAACAAACAAATTCCATCAACCTAGCCAAAAAAAGAAAAAGTTGCTTTCTTAGCTGGAACTTGAGGAAAAACTTCACGACGATATATTGCAAACCTAAAGTTCATCTCAGATATTCAGTTCTGTGCCAACATTTTAGTGCCAAGAACTCTATGAAGTTGTCTTTAACAAGATATTACAGATTGGTCCCACTGTGCTAATCAGAATGTTCTGGTTAAGTTATTGCTGTTTCTGGCACCAGTTAATGAACTGATAGCTTTATTCCCTTCTCTCTCTCCCTCTCTCTCTCTCCCACAAGCAGTTTTCACTTTAGGCCAAGACATGTCAAACTGATAATTAAGTCTCCCCTCCGACAGGTCCGTAATAAAATAATTAACGTCACCATCTTTACAGAACTAGTCTCCAAATGGAGAATGTGTATAACTGATGGGATAATAAGTTTGATTTCATGAAGGGTACATATTTATGTCTGACAAGCTGCCAGATTTTTTCCTTTAAATTTGTAATTTTCTGTTGTTTCAATCTACTCCAGTGGTGCAAAGATTAATTACAGTATCAGTTGTATTTCATCTTTGGCGGATGGGGACAATGGGCATTTTTACGTACATTCTTCACAGAGTAATCCTAACATCATCATTATATTTAGCATAATGTTTTCAACTGTCCAAAGCATTACACATGCAGCATGGAGTCCATTTCGAGGATTTCAACTTGAACCTCTTTATAGAAGAGGTCAGTATTATTACCACCACCCAATATTGCAGGTGAGGAGCCTGAGCTTGGGAGAGACTGGCTTGCTCAAGGTCACCTGGGGAGAGGCAAAATTTGAATCCCTAAAAATTATTTGGGATGAGGAAATGTTTTTTGGCATTTGTGACTGTTGGACACAGCCCTTCTCTTCCCTGGCATAAAACTGAGCATTCCTCACGACTGTCAACTCACAGCCAACACTCCTAGGTATTAAAACTTCCTTCTTGTAATTTTGGTTAATGCAGTCCACCTGTGACCAGTTAAAATAAGGCAGCTCTTTTTCTAACAACTGTAACAGAGTGTTTTCTGGGGCAGCCAACTCTCTCTCTCTCTCTCTCTCTCTCTCTCTCTCTCTCTCTCTCTCGTGTTTTTTTTTTCCAAAAACTTTTTTGGGGTCCTCTCATTTTGACTCAAGAAAATCACCATTTTATAGTTTAAATCAGGGAAAATAAATGCAACAAATGGATAAAGTACAAAGATTCAAAAAATGCTTAGGGGTATGCATATCCCTGTGTCCCCCCCCCCCCCAGAAAAAGAAAAGCTCCCTCTCTCTTTCTCTCTCTCTATATATTTTCTGGGTGTGTGTGTGTGTGGAAAATACCTCTTCTTGCAACTCTAATTTTGAGAACTTCTGACATTTCTAGATAAGTAAACTCTTAAGGTTGAGACAAAGAGGTCTAATTTCATGTTTGTGCTTACCTCATTTGGGGAATTAGCATGACTCACTCCTTCATGCCGGGAGAGCAGCTCTCTGACTCCTTCTCCAGTCTCTTTACACACAGCTCCCCAGTCAGAGCATCTGTTAGGTGTGGCAGGTGGTCACATGACTCTCCATGTTGACAACCAGCCACAGAAACTCCTTCTGGGAGCTTTCTCTGTGCTTGGGTCAATGGCAACTCTGGCTACCCCTTGTGTTGTCAGTCTCCCTCCTTCCACCAGTGTTTCTTTTACAGAAAGCTCTGAGGGCGTGTGAAGGTCAGCAGCTATCTTTGGTCCCAGGTGTTTTCTATCTGACCAGTCATGCCACCTAATTGGAAGGGGAAACTGCAGGTCTTCTATGCTTACAAACACTCCTCCTAGCTATTCCTTACCACAGACATGTGGAACCTTTGGCCCTCCAGATGCTGCTGAAGTAAAACTCTGATCAACTTTGTTGGCTTTGGCTGATGGGAGTTGTAGTTTAGCTATGACTGGAGGGCCAAAGGCTCCCCACACTGGCCCTGTTGGCAAGCCTTGTTGACTGTGGCCCTGATCCTGCATCTAAGCAGGTAGGAAATAGAGGATGCAGCAGAGCAGTCCCTAGAAGTCCACCACAGTGACATTTGTTGTGTGTGGTGTTTTGCATTTTTCAACACCATTAACTAATCACAAGTCTTTAATGGAAGCTGTAAACGAGGTAGGATAAAATTGTTAATAGTGTCACGTGCTAAAATAGTACAAGTTACACATTCATACCCTATGTTGTCCTAGTCAAATATTCCTCTTTGGGCACTAAACTTTCACGGCAATGCTGAGGGGGAAATAGAAAACCAAAGAAGAAGTATATAAAATGACAACAGCTGCAGAAAGAGTGAAATGAGTTCTCAGTTGCAGCAACTATCCACATGAGAAGAGTTGCTAAAATGGGCAAAATAAATAATGTGGAAAGCAATTGCTTTCCCTCCTGATAAAGCTGTCTACATTGGGTAATGTGTGTTACCAAACTTGTGGCAAGAATGATTAATGTATTAATTATTATATGGCACAGATTTGTGTTACTACTATTTGTCTTGCTAAATGCTTTAACATTTTGGTTCTTTCATTTGAGAGGATGGTGCTGCATCCAGTATGAAGCAACTGCCCGCTGATCCATTAGTTTGACTGAAAGCACAATGATCTGTCAGTTGAAAATGCAAGTTACTATACAATTAGAAGTGCCCCCTGAGAATCAGTCTCTAGGTTACACTGCCTATAGCACACTGGCCCACAACTTAATATACATGGGTCTAGCCAATGTGGTGCCCTTCAGATACAGTGGACTACAACTCCCATCATTCCCAATCATTAACCATGCTGGCTGGGGTTGTTGGGATTTGTAGTCCAAAAGATACGAAGGGCACCACATCGGCTGCCTCTAGCCTATAGGAACAGCACCCTCGTGGTTTTCTCCAGGTTGGTTGCATAGTTTTCTGCCCATTCCCATGCAGGGTCTGACCATCACACTGGAGAATAGGCAGAAAATTCACAGTCCGTGACATTCACTGGTGAGGAAAGGAAAAATTCACAATACAATGGTCCCAACACATGCAGCACTAAACAATATGCCCAAGGAAATGTCCCTCTCCAAGGCAAGTAAAATATGGGTCAGTTCTGCAAGGGGAAACAAATGGACACTGTGAAATGTCTGTCCAATTGTATCATTTCAGAGTGCATGTGAGTGAATGCAACACAACGTCCTCTTTCCCCAAACATTCTAAGTTTTGCATATTAGGGCTGCAATCCAACATCCAGGTTCCTGGAAATAAGCCCCATTGTATTCAATGGGACTTATTTTTGAATGGTCATATATAGGAAATATTGTATGTGGGAGAAACATTCACAGATTTCATCACTTACTGGCTGTTCTTTGTCTCTGCATTGTCACAAGAAGCCACTGTAGTTGAATAGAGTGACTCAAAAGGCAGCTGGAACCAAGTGTCAACAGGTCTGCTTGCCAATGATTCATTGTAATTACTATGACCACAATCAAATAAACTTAAATGCAACTTGTGTAACAGTTAATTGACCAGTTCAATGCACATTTCTCTCAATAATTTGTACAATGGATATTGTTGCATGCCAGCCCAATCTCTGAGTGGTGTGAGATTTCAGGGGTTCCAGGTGCTAGGAACTCCTTGGATACAAACAGATGTCAAACATTGTGCTCTGGGTGCTGCTTTGCATCTTGGTCACCTAACTCCTAACTCTACCCTAAGCTCTGGCTTTATCGGTTGAGGGAAAGGGGCCCCAACCATTTGCCATCTGACGCCCAATTCTTCTGATCCATCACCTCACATTGGAAGATTAGTTTGACTTAATTCAAGGGGATTAGAAGTGTCCAGTGTACAACTTAATATACATGGATCTGGCCCCAGTTTTAACACTCTGAGCCTTGAATAATAATAATAATAATAATAATAATAATAATAATAATTTATTAATTATACCCCCACACCCTGGGCGGCTTCCAACCAAATATTAAAATACAGTAATACAGTACATCAAACATTAAAAGCATCCCTAAACAGGGCTGCCTTCAAATGTCTTCTATTAAATTCTAACACTTACTGTTCCAAGAATTTAGAAGTGTCTAGCACCCACAGATTCATGATAATTTCATTGCCATTTGATGTGGAAAAGAACCCGGAGTTCCTATATGATCTATAGACAATTCACTGAAGTGACTTGGCACAAGTTTTAAAGTGGCAATTTCAGCAGAAGCTATGACCCTTTTGGTAAATGAATAATCATTGGTTCCAGAGGGTTGAGGGCTCTTTGGGACTAGATTAAGGTTACCAGACGTCCTCATTTCCCAGGGACAGTCCCCGGATTTACAAATCAGTCCCCATACAAAATCCATTGAAGTTTCAAAGTGTCCCCAGGTTCATTGGAAAAAATATGGTAACCTTAGACTAGATGGGAAGTTCCACAGAGGACTAGAAGAAAGAGGAGATTCTTGCTTATGAAAGCTTCTGCTAGATCAAGACTCCCATTAGTGGAGGGACTCAGAGGGACAAAACCCTATAAATATTTGTTTTCCTGAAGCTGAAATAACATTGAAGCAAATAAATAAAGAATATGCAAAGTTCTTATTCATTCCGATTAAAAAGAATACAGCCTTGCTACCGCTTATCTGCAGTACTAGATGAAATGTACATTATTTAAATGTTTAAACTGAAATAAGTTAAATCACGGCATTGTAAAACAAATGCATACTTGCACCTGAGCATTTCTGGATTTAATGCATGTTTTAAAAAAGGGGGTTTTAAAGCTATCTACTACAACAACCTGAGGCACAATTCTGTCTTATTCAT
The DNA here is from genome assembly GCF_964106915.1 of Podarcis gaigeae. Classification (NCBI taxonomy): domain Eukaryota; kingdom Metazoa; phylum Chordata; class Lepidosauria; order Squamata; family Lacertidae; genus Podarcis; species Podarcis gaigeae. Next base: position 58,426,955 of record NC_139679.1, read on the forward strand.
CTGCTGATAACCCTCAAGATACATGTCATTTGTTAAAGTTAGACAGATGAGCGGAGAGGGAAAACTTGGTTCGATCATTTCTTGGCTGGCTGACTTAAAAAACCCCATCATTTGACACCAATTTCTTGAATGGATGGCTGCAAGCAAAATATAAACAAATGAATAATTATGGCTGGAGTCTCCAAGCCAGATTGAATAGCTTCATCAACAAACAGGGGATAGGAGGGAGAAAGCTATTGCAATTTGCCCCGGCCGAGAATCCAGGTCTCTTAAGCTTAGTACAATTACTCACTCAGGCATGAGTATGGTTCTTTAAAAAAATATTATTAAGAAGAGTCTCATCCTTCATGGATATCAGAAGCAAAGAAGGGCAATTCGGGCCCTTCTGCAGATTTTCTAGAACCTTACAAGAATGGCCCTTAACAGTGTGGAACAAGTCATAAATGGTATAATAATCAATTAACCAGTTGAATGGCACATGACAGGACAAAGTTGCCTGAGTTTCATATGTGAATTGTGCCTTAAGAATCAGCTCTAAACCATATGCTTTATGCAGCACTATGTACAGGAAAACGGAAACGTTCACATTTAGTGGGAGTTCTAGAGGTGTTTAGCTCTCCTAAAATACCATATTCTTCAACAGTTCCCAAAGGAAAACAGAAACACTTGTGCATGAAAAGGTGGGGCTGCAGCAGAGCTGTGGGGGAGACCTCAGGCCTGGGGGAGTCTCCTTCCTTAAAGGTTTTTAAGCAGAGGTTGGATGGCCATCTGTCATGGCTGCTTTAGTTGAGATGCCTGCATTTCAGGGGGCTGGACTTGATGACCCCAGAGTCTCTTCCAGTTCAACAGTTCTATGATTCTATGGATGGAGACAGGTGGGTGTAGACTCCTTTCACTTTTGTGTAGCTGCAGTGCAGCCTACTGTACAAGGTTAAGGGTCATATCCACAGCATTGTCCATTCTGGTCATCCCAGCATTTGCCTCTAGCCCAGGGGTAGGCAACCTACGGCACAGGGGCCAGATACGGCCCAATCGCCTTCTCAATCTGGCCCACGGACGGTCCGGGAATCAGTGTGTTTGAGTAGAATGTGTGCTTTTATTTAAAATGCATCTCTGGATTATTTGTGGGGCATAGGAATTCGTTCATTTTTTTCTTTTTCAAAATATAGTCCGGCCCACTACATGGTCTGAAGGACGGTGGACCAGCCCACGGCTGAAAAAGGTTGCTGACCCCTGCTCTGGCCCCATCTATGGCCCTTGGAAGGATACCAGTGAGGTAATGCAGCCCTAGAGATGAAATACTATGGAGTCTGGGAACCCAGCAACATATGGTGGGAGCACAAACCCAGTCTCAGACACAGATGTTCTCACAGAAAGTGAAAATTAGATGCATGCGCAAGCAGCTGCCTCACTGCTTTTGTTATCTGCTACATAAGCACACACACTATATTGTGTGTAGATAATAATAATAATAATAATAATAATAATTATAATTATAATTATAATTATAATTTATTATTTGTACCCCGCCCATCTGGCTGGGTTTCCCCAGCCACTCTGGGCGGCTTCCAACAGAGATGAAAAATACACTAAAATGTCACATATTAAAAACTTCCCTGAACAGGGCTGCCTTCAGATGTCTTCTGAATGACAGGTAGTTGTTTATCGCTTTGACATCTGATGGGAGGGCATTCTACAGGGCGGGCGCCACTACCGAGAAGGCCCTCTGCCTGGTTCCCTGTAACTTGGCCTCTCGCAGTGAGGGAACTGCCAGAAGGCCCTCGGAACTGGACCTCAGTGTCCGGGCAGAACGATGGGGGAGGAGACGCTCCTTCAGATATACTGGACCGAGGCCATTTAGGGCTTTAAAGGTCAGCACCAACACTTTGAATTGTGCTCGGAAACGTACTGGGAGCCAATGTAGGTCTTTCAAGACCGGTGTTATATGGTCTCGGCGGCCGCTCCCAGTCACCAGTCTACCTGCCGCATTCTGGATTAGTTGTAGATTCCGGGTCACCTTCAAAGGTAGCCCCACGTAGAGCGCATTGCAGTAGTCCAAGCGGGAGATAACCAGAGCATGTACCACTCTGGCGAGACAGTCTGCAGGCAGATAGGGTCTCAGCCTACGTACCAGATGGAGCTGGTAAACAGCTGCCCTGGATACAGATTTGACCTGTGCCTCCATGGACAGCTGTGAGTCCAAAATGACTCCCAGGCTGCGCACCTGGCCCTTCAGGGGCACAGTTACCCCATTCAGGACCAGGGAATCCTCCACACCTGCCCGCCTCCTGTCCCCCAAAAACAGTACTTCTGTCTTGTCAGGATTCAACCTCAATCTGTTAGCCGCCATCCATCCTCCAACCGCCTCCAGACACTCACACAGGACCTTCACCGCCTTCACTGGTTCTGATTTAAAAGAGAGGTAGAGCTGGGTATCATCTGCATACTGATGAACACCCAGCCCAAACCTCCTGATGATCTCTCCCAGTGGCTGCATGTAAATGTTGAAAAGCATGGGGGAGAGGACAGAACCCTGGGGCACCCCACAAGTGAGAGCCCAGGGGTCTGAACACTCATCCCCCACCACCACTTTCTGAACACGGCCCAGGAGGAAGGAGCGGAACCACTGTATGACAGTGCCCCCAGCTCCCAGCCCCTCAAGACGGTCCAGAAGGATGTCATGGTTGATGGTATCAAATGCCGCTGAGAGATCCAGCAGAACTAGGAAACAGCTCTCACCTTTGTCCCTAGCCCGCCGGAGATCATCAACCAGTGCGACCAAGGCAGTTTCAGTCCCATGATGAGGCCTGAATCCTGACTGGAAGGGATCCAAATGGTCCGCTTCTTCCAGGCGTGCCTGGAGTTGTTCAGCAACCACTCGCTCAATCACCTTGCCCAAGAATGGAAGGTTTGAGACTGGGCGATAATTGGCCATCGTGGCCGCATCTAAAGATGGTTTTTTAAGAAGCGGTTTAATAACCGCCTCTTTCAGCGGGTCTGGGAAGGCTCCCTCACGGAGGGAAGCATTCACCACCCCACGAAGCCCATCGCCCAGTCCTTCCCGGCTAGCTTTTATAAGCCAGGATGGGCAAGGATCCAGGAGACAGGTGGTTGGCTTCACTCGTCCAAGCAGCCTGTCCACATCCTTGGAGGTAACAGATTGGAATTGATCCCACACAACTTGACCAGACAGGACTCTAGCAATCTCCCGCCCCGGCCCTGCTCCCACGGTGGAGTCTACTTCTTCCCGAATCTGAGCGATTTTATCTGCAAAAAAGATGCCCCTTGGGGTCCCTTCCAGCATTACAATTGTATGATTTCACAAATATTTCATGTAGAACATATTAATCCACTTTTGCAGACCTGGAACAGTAATACGTTACTAGCACAAGATTGATGTTTCATTTTAAGATAGCATCATAGAGCTTTTTTTCTATATAGGAATTAGGATAAAATGATAGAAAGTTAGGAATTGCAGCCTCCTCCCCCAAAGGAGCAGAAACGTACAGTAATGAGCATCTTAAGCAAGCTCTTCATATGGCAATTAATGGAATACATATTCATCAGTAATCTTTGTGCTGTGTGTGAACAGGAAGAAATAAAGGGCAGGAATTCCGTAAAGCAAACCTTGGAATAATTTTTTAAAAAACATTTTATTGATTTTGTTAAGAAGTGCAAATATAGCAAAAAGTAACAAAATTAAGACTCAAAAGATGTAAACCGTAAAACATCACAGCCTAGAAGGACAAAAGTACAAAAATACAGTAGAATAATAAGGTATACAAAGTTTCCCTTTACAAGTAACAAAGATATATTGAAATAAAAGTATTCTTCACCCATGAGTTCCCTCATTATTTAGAACAAAGGTTCTTTGAAATTTCTTAGATGAGCCAGATGAGCATATACTGGTGACACTGAGCAATTGTGTGCCTTAATAATACACAATAAAATCATGCCATATAGCAAAATAAATAAAAAAGGAAAAGAAAATGATCATTCATGTTCTGCCCTTTAGTTAGTTTTAGTTTATGTAATATCTTTCAAGGAGGGAAGATAGAAGGAATTTTTGAAGAATGAAACTCACTTTTCAGTAAACATTGTGGGGTAGAATCCAATCGATACTCGTGCACTTGCTCCAGCCAGACATCTACCAATGGCAGAGAAAGTGTCTCTCTTCTCAATTTCCTTTCCCTGCCTTCTGAAAATCTGTTCTGAAAGGTGGGGAGGCACACTTCAGAAGAGACTTTTTGGAAACACTGGGAGCTGCAGCAGGAATTGGGGGGGGGGAATACCCTCCTCTCCTCCTTCATGGGCATCTCCCACTAGACCAAAAGTCTTTGCTCTTTGGTATAAAGGGGCACCCATTTTGTACAACTGTATAGAAGGTTGTTGACCATGGGGAAGAGCATTGCTGAAAGATCGCAGTGCACCATGTGACGTGCTATGTGGAAATATAGCTTTAATTCAGCGTCCAGCTTATTGTGGAGGGGCACTGCTTTCAGAAGCTCTGTGTTGAAGTAACCATTGTGAATTGAGGACCAGTGGAGGCTGCTCAGTTTGAATGAATGGGGCATTGCCCCTCCTAGTTCAGGCTGTCCTCAGCTACCCACCACCTACCTGCTTTCTTACTTACAACCAACCCAGGGGCTGGGGCTGCCTATCTGCTTCCTGTTCCTTAGCCTTAGTGTAGAACTCAGCAGCGGGGAGGAGAACGGGGATAGCAATAGATTTAATTGGCTTGACTTGTCATTGGCTCTGGCTCCACTTATCCCTTGGCTCCTTGCCTTCCTCCCTACTAGTCCTAATGGACGCCATCTGCCACTGCTGAGGACCACTTCTTTGCCTCTTACAACAACTTTGAGACCCAAGTCCAGAGCTTCAATCAAAACTTTGCTACGTGCATTAGACATATCCAGATGAACACACTCTGTTCCAAAAGATCACCAACCTGGCTATCCTGTTTTCTTACACATTTTGTCATCTTGCTGTTACACAACATTTAATAATCACTTGATTTATATATGTATCTTATTTCTAAGTGCAGTGCATTATATTTAGGACTTTTTTGTTATGGGAAAAGATCAGGGCAGACAGGCAAGTGCTTCAGTATACGCTGATATGAAGAGAAGAATAAAAAATCCCACACCGGTTTAGCTAATCCCCTCCGATATTTTCTATGACCAGCCATATATTTATCAGGCTGAGTAACATTCTGCTGTTGACTTCCTTGCCACTGCTTGTAAATCTCCAAACACACTTTGATTACAGATAGGCAGAGTTCAGGCTGGCACTGAAGAATCTCTTCACATCCGACTGTTTGTGCTGCTGTCTACAATTCAAGGGAGCTTGCTTTGACAGATGGTATTGGAAAAAGTGTTTGATGAAAGCAAACACAATGTCACAAAATATGACTACAACTGCAAAGGCTGAGGTGGGGAGGGAGAGAAGGAGCAATCCTTCTCTGTTCCTTCCACAGCTATTTATTCCATTCAAATTCAATGTAAAAATGACAGTATTATAACCTCTCACACAAACCCCACTATCCCTTCATCTCTCTGGAAGGTGTAGATAACTAGGGGAAAAAATAATAATTGGCATAGGAGCATAGGAAACTGCCTTATTCTGAGTCAGACAACTGGTTCATCTAGCTCAGGAGATGCTGGGGATTGAATCAAAGGACTGAACCTCCTTCACATGCAAAGGAGATGATCTACCACTGAGCTAAAGCCCTTCCCAAAATATGTTTGGAGGGAGGAGTTAGAACAAAAAAATACTCAATAGTTATCACCTTGAGCAACCTCTGTATCCAGTTCCCAATGAGTCACAGTTCTTGTTTCTTCAAAAATTTATATATACCACCTTTGCCAAAAAGGTCTCAGGGCAGTTTATAACAATGAATAAGAGAAGGGATGCAGGGCCACTCCATCTGTACAGCTGACAAGCAACTGTTGGTGCCTCCTGTTCTTGATTTTTTTCTATCCTAGTTGGTCTTTAGAACCACTTAAACCAGAGTTTGTCTATTTCCTCTTCTCTCCCAGTCCATTCCCCTGTTGAGTCTTGTCTTTGTAGATTGTAAACCTGGGGTCAGGGACTGCCTTTTCTGTGATATGAAAGCCACTCTGGGAGCCCTTTTTTTGGCACAAAGATCCAAAGGGAAATTGAGGCAAGTAATGCTAACAGCCTGTTTGATAGCTTGCTTATTCATGCCATCTTAGTGAGGATATGGTCCTCACTAAATCAGCTTGGGACTATTGGTTTATTCAGAATTGGCCATGCACTGGTATGCAGTCAATGATAGTGGGCAATAGCAGCAAGGGATGGCACTACACCAAAGAGCTGCAAGATGGCAGACATTAACACATCCCACATATTAGCTGAGAGATTGCCTTCTAAAGGGGGAAAGTAAGGCTTAGACTTAGACTTGCTGGCATCTCACAATATTGCCATGCCCCAGTCACAGCTGCAGAGTGGCTATACTTCCAAGTTTATTGGCTGTGATACTCATTCATGTCCTGCATTGCCTGTTGAGGAGATTCAAAATGAGAGCAAGATTCAGAAAAATGGGTGTCATTTCAGTCTTTCAAGGAAAGACATCTCATAGTTCTTAGGTACCCATTTATTGGATCATTTGTAGCAAAGCATCATAAGACTCAGAGTTCTTGGAGTTCAATAAAGGCCTATTCAATTATAGTCACAGCTGCTTGCCTCCCCCCCCTTGTTTGTTTGAAACTCTTGCAAGTATGGACAAGAGCAGGTGCCCATGTGGTACCCTTCGGTCACAAGAAAATTTGTACGCTGATGTTTTATAGTCTGATCTAAAACACAGTGCAGACAAAACAGGGAATTATAGCCATCTATTTATTGGAGAACTGTTTCCCACTTCACATTTCTACAGAGATATATTAGGCATTCCAGAAACATCTGTTAAACAAAACTGAAAAGTTAACAGTAAATAGAGTGGAGCTCTTTGATAGCCATTTTTCAGCCAGCTGTCCATTGTCTGTGTTAATAAAGAACAGCTTGAGACAGCTTCCAATTAATAAGAAAACATGGAAATCTGAAGGTATTTGTTCACCCCTTATATATTGCTGTCCCAGTTTTGCACATTATGTTATCTGTGCCAACTAGGGAAAGGGGGTGGGGATTCATTTCAGATTGCATTGTAATGCGAAGCCATCTAATTCACACTCCCCAAAGCATGATGTGAACTGAAACACATCTATGATTTGGAATTTGAGTATCTCCAAATTTTGTAAACCGTACACTACCTCACTTCTCCAAAACACATATATTAGAGGAACGGGTGCATGGAAATCTGTACATCAGTTAAAGCGGTGTGCAAAAATGCATTGTATTGAAATAAATGGCTTACAAAAATGTGTAAATTAGAGAAAATATATACAAAAATGTGTATTTGGGGAGAAATGTGCACAAAAGTTCATACTGATTTTTATGTACATTTTATTTAAAATGCAAACTGATGCAGAAATAGGCAAACTGAATTTAAGATTTGAAAAATGAAAAAAATATATCAGAAATTCAATAATTTAATAATTTAAATAATTTAATAGTAAACCAATAATTGAGCAATTCATACACTCCTAATGTCAACACACCCTGGAATCCATTATTGTTTCCAGTTTCCCCTCTCTCAACATTTCCCCCCTCCCATGACCACAGAATCTCAGCCCACTGGCTGCAACCTTGTGCTCGCAGGGCAGGAATGCATTTGGCTGCTGCTGTTAGTCAGCGCTTCGTGACTCTTTCCATGTCCTTAGACAGCCATCAATCACAATGCAATCACACAACTGTCTGAGACGTTTTGCCGATAACCTTTTGGTTTTAACTTGAGAGGCAGTTGACAAGAGCTGAATTAAAACAGCTGCTTACTACACTTGTTGTGCTTGCTCCCCCTTTCTCCACTGAAAGGTGAAGTGAAGCGAAGTGAATGGTTGTTCAAGGCAACTGGGTACAGATGGACACGGGCGATGATTACAACACACAGCGGACTCAAACATTTTAGCCTCTGCATTTTATCAAGTTATACGCACTGACCAGAGATGGATTGCTGTAGAGCAACAATGAAGGCCATCAATCCATACAACTGCAACACGCTTTGCTTCCAGTACTAATCCATCTAGAAAACTAGCCTCATCTATAACCAAGTAACCTCCAAATGAACATTTACAAACAGCCCTTCCCAAACATAAAGCAAACAGTTTTTCCGCAACACCAGCCTAGTGCAATTCTGTGAAACCCCCATCAATTAAAACTATGAAACCATGGGGTGGTTGGGTGTTTCCCTGTACTTTTATTCCTTTGTACATAACCACATTGTACAACAAGCATATTGCCACAATTCTTCAAGTTAAAACAGAGTAGCATTTTTTCTTAGCTGTTTGTGCTCATTGTTATTTGCTACACATGCTATAGTTTGATAAAGTGAATTAATATACCAGTGTATCAGAACAGGAAGCTATGTAGAAATATTCACCAAACGGACACTATTTATGTCTACGGGTTTTGAACTATCAATCTCCTTTATAGGCAGCTTCTTTTTGTTCCCTTTTGTGAAATGAATTTTCACAGAACATCAAATAGAGTTTATCATATAAAGTTCCAAGACATTTATGGCTGTGAAGTTGAATCTAAACAGTTGTTTGTTACAATTAAGAGACAGTGAAAATTTTCATACACTGAAATCAGTTCTCAATATTGAGCATATTATGTTGATAAGATTTTGCTCCAGAGCAACATTTGGGGATGATATTTTTTTTAAAAAAAATGCTATGTAACCAGTAAGCATGTAAAATGTTTAAAAAGATGCCTATTTTAAATCTGAATGATTACATTTTCCAGAAAAAATATTAAAAATAAAAATCTAACTACTTACCCTTTCTTCTTGTGCCTTCAAAGCTTCTGGATTCCTGCAAAGAAAAATATATTTATTTTTCACTCTGCTTACATTTACTTTTCAGAAGATCACATTTACATTAAATCAAATGGTTAATGCTAATTTAATGATTCCATTAAAAATAAAAATGTTTTCATTCACAAAAGTGACGTATACAAAGATACTGAGAGCCAGAGAAAGCAACAGCCTGATTATAATCATGTTTATCTTAAGATATGCTCCATTTTTTAAAAAGAACTTGCTTCCAATTAAACATTTTTCAGACAGTCGCCTACAGGGGAAATATAGGCCCACCTCTTATGTCACAGAACGCCACAGTGAATGGTTTGTGTCTGATCTGGGCTGCTTTGTTCTTCGCCTCTGATCATGGTTTATTTTGCTCCAAACCACAATAGGTAGTCCAGAATTTTCATTGGTTTACAGACTGTGGTTTGTTTCAGTGAGTGAAACAAACGACTGAGCCTGGTTTGAGGCACAATTCTAAACCGGGGATTATGTTATGTTTCTTCTCTATACTAGTGGGGAGGAACAACATAGCCCACATCAGCCTGGGACAGCTCAGTTGGTAACGTAAGTGCCAACTCCCTGGGGCCCTGGGTGCCTGAGCACCCACAAAATTCTCCATGAAGAGACTTGGCACCCACATATTTCAATACCAGGGCTATGCACGCTGCATGGCACCATGGCCCCAGAAACCCAAGGTTGGTAAAGCATGAGACTCATGGGTTTGAGTTCTACATTGAGCAAAGTATCCTGCACTGAAGGGGGTTAGACTAGATGGCCCACATGGTCCCTTCCAACTCTGCAATTCTATGATTCTATGTTCACAGTAAACCATAAACTATTATTTACCGCGGCACGCAAACAAGATCATGAAGATATGCAGGTGGAAATAAAATTCTACTGAAATCAGTGGGTCTCATTTCTGGTAAACATGATTATATCATAGTACAGTAGCAGAGTGAAGCTAAGGAAACGCCATCAAGAGGTGACAGTGCTTGCCCATTTTCCTGCAGTTAATTCTTCTCAATGTCCTTGCATATGTTGAAGTATATACTTAAGTATCAGGCTACAATGGATGTTACAGTAGCCTCACAGACCTCATCTCCCATTCAGTTTCCATTTCAATTGTTGAAGAAATTGAAAATGGGAATGAGCACAATGATCATATACTTACATACTTACACTCTAACTCAAGTTGTCTTATTATTGACACCAACACTGACAAATTTTGTGTACAAGTACAGGCAGGAACATGCTCTCAAAGAGGAATTTACAGTCAATAGAGACATTTCTAGATAGAAACACCAACACCTTATTAGCAAGATCAGTGTCAAGCTTCAAAGTGATTTATGAACCCTTAGCAAAATGTGAATTCCTGGATTTGAAAGGCAGTTGGTGAACCACTCCAAAATATATATTTACCAACACAACAGAACTCATCTGAATATATTTTAAACAATAAATTATTGCTATACGTCTAACTTCTACAATATTTGTATTTACTATTAATCCAACATATAGCTTTATCCAGCGCAGAGCTGCCGTAACAGGAAGGCACACCTGTTGAATTCCTGCCCATCACATAGCTGTTCAAAGCTCAAAGCCTTTGTCAAGGAAACACAGTGGATAGCAGTGTGCTAGGAGAGGCCACAATCTCAATGTGGGCCTGTGTAAGCTCACTGTAGCCATTGACTCTGAGCCAAGTTCCTAGATTTTTGCCTGATACAAGAAGCTTGCTTTACTCTCCCATATAGTCACCATGTATTGCTCAGAATGGCACAGACTAAGGGGGAATTAAACATAAAGTCCAGCTGAGGTCCAGTGCAGAGGGCCTTCTGGTGGTTCCCATGCTGAGAGAAGCCAAGTTACAGGGAACCAGGCAGAGGGCCTTCTCGGTAGCAGCCCCTGCCCTGTGGAACACCCTCCCACCAGATGTCAAAGAGAAAAATAACTACCAAACTTTTAGAAAACATCTGAAGGCAGCCCTGTTTTGGGAAGCTTTTAATGTTTAATAGGGTATTGTATTTTAGTGTTTTGTTGGAAGCCACCCAGAGTGACTGGGGAAACCCAGCCAGATGGGCGGGGTATAAATAATAAATAATAATAATAATAATAATAATAATAATAATAATTATTATTATTATTATTAATTATGTACCCAAAATTTATGTAAACCGTCAAGTGGACAGGGCAACATATGCAAAATTTATGTTTGTACAGTAGGCTGCTTTCTACACAAATAAGCACATATCCCTCTAAATTCTCCATTCACAAGCAAGGGACATTATCCAAGCTTGAAGATACATTCCAGCCAAGCAAAAACATGTGGTGCAAAGCAATGAGGGGTGTGGCCTAGGAAGAGTTCAAAGGACCAGAGATATATTTAGTAAACATAAATTACGGTAAGTCATAATAATGATAGAGAGAACTAGAGGACCCTGTTTGGTCCCCAGGTCCGAGATTCTCTACCACAACTTTAAGAGCTGTAGTGTCTGCACATTGTGTTTCTCACTCTCACAATCATTTCAAGACATACACAGATATAAAAATAAGGCAGTGCTTTTCCCCCCTAAAAAAATGTTTAGGGGTACTCTCATTTTGACTCAAGAAAATCACCATTTTATAGTTCAAATTGGGGAAAATAAATACAGTAAATGGACTAAAGTACAAAGATTCACCATATGTTTAGGGGTGTGCGTACCCCTGCGTACCCCCAGAATAAAAGCACTGCAAAAAGGTAATTTAATATTCAAGTGTTTCTTAATGTGGGGAGGGGAGTGTTCCCACTTATCTTAAATCCTTCACATTTCACATTTCTCCTAAATATATTTGATTACATCCAAATCCAGGGCCAAATGGTTTGAAATAAATGATAGTGAAATATCTTGCCTCAGGAAGAGTAATATTGCACCAAAGTTTTGAAATGGAGGCTTATAAATGGGGTTTATTTCCTAGGCATCATTTTAAGACAGCACATAATGAGAGCTAAAAATCTAATTTTGCAATGGCACATGTTTTGATGTGTCGTCTTGGTTTCAGGACGTTAATTCGCTTTGCCAAACCACTTCATGAACAAGATTCTGCAAATCCTTTTGAATGCCGTTTAGCACGCACCACATTTTCTCTTCAGACCTCACTTTCAGAATCTATTATTCCCCACCCCCATGAATGCAATATAAATGAATTTAAAATACATAATTATTGTTTATGCCAAAGTCACTGTCTCCTGCTCTTTTGAGGAGCATTGTTTGCAAGATATTCACTGCTGTGCAAACTGCACTTCCAAAAGGAGGTTGCAGTAGCATTATCAGGTATGAATTGCCATCATCTTAAAAATGCTTTTTTATATGACAATGCTATCTTATGAAGCTAGTGCATAGCCTTATTGCACCTGAACTGAAGCACCTGGGTGAACCTTGATACAATTTGACAACATCTCAGCACAAATAGTTTTTCTACTGTTATGAAAGACTGCCTCCAGTTGTCAACCTGAAATAAACAATGACCACTTTGTGTTACCAGCTCTTGATTAATGCTGAAGTATGGTTCCTGCTGATAAGGAAAGTATTATTAAAACACAGTGTCAGATTTGGGGGGGACGGGGAGAAGAGGGTTCCCACCCATCCATTCCCCCCAACCCCTTGACAGTATTATACTGTCACATATTATTTAGCAGATTATTATACTGTCACATATTATTTAGCAGGAATATTTATAACACAAACACTCATTCACCTAATGGATTAAAACAACAAAAACACTCCCACCATGTTTCAAAGCATTTCCTGCATGTTCTTTCTGGAATCCTTACAACAGCTCTGTAAAGTAGGCCAGGACTAAGAGAAGGGTATAAGTAAGAGAACGTAAGGATGTGATTTATGGAACAGGTGCTCCTTTTGCACATAGCTCACAGCCGCAGAACACAATCCTCTGAATGATTCTTCAGAAGTAAGTCCCATTTAATGACCCCCAATGGGAATATCCCTGCAGCATTAGTTGCTACACTATACCAAATAAAGTGAGAGGGACAGAGCTGAAAGCAGTATGGCAGATGTATTTAAAAAGAATGCTTTCATACCACTGTATTAATATTCTGTTGGCAGCCATCCAGAGCGGCTGGGGAAATCCAGTCAGATGGGTGGGGTATTGTTGTTGTTGTTGTTGTTTACTACTGTTCTTAAAGAGCTGGTACAGATTGTTCTGTCTCTGGATAGAAAGCCTGAAACTTAATTATACAAATCCGAGGAGTAGAACAGCTCTTCAATGGCTGTCAGGCTAAAGACTAAACATCTGGAAGTAGGGCCATCTCAGCAATGTTTACTCAGAAGTCAGTTGTACAGTGGTACCTCTGGTTATGAATTTAATTTGTTCTGGAAGTCCATTCTTAACCTGAAACTGTTCTTAATCTGAGGTACCACTATAGCTAATGGGGCTTCCTGCTGCTGCCGGCGCACAATTTCTGTTCTCATCCTGAGGTAAAGTTCTTAACCCGAGGTACTATTTCCGGGTTAGCGGAGTCTGTAACCTAAGTGTTTGTAACCCGAGGTCCTTGTAACCTGAGGTACCTATGTGGTTAAACTGAACTGTGGGATTAAAGCCCTGTTTACGTGCCCTGTTTAAAGTTATGACTGCTTTAAATGTGTAGTAAAGATGTGGCCTAAACACAAAGCTAAGAAATATTCATGGTAGCTCCATCTTTGTACTGGACTCTAATGTGTTTTGTGTGGTGTTATGTATAGGTGCTTTTTTCAGCTCTTCCTACCAGCACAATCTCCTAAGATCCCCTCCATAAAGTCAGAGGGCACGGGGCTTTTGTCAGATAAAAAAAAAGAAGCCTACCAGGCAGAGGCATAGCAAGGCAGGTGCAGTAGCTGTAGTCCGCCCCGGGTGCCCCTACTGAGGGGGGTGACAAAATGGCAGGTGGTGGCACTCATCACTGGGCCTGCAGCACACTCAACCCACACATCTCGGACACCTGCAGGTTCCATTCTGTCTGCCCACTGCCTCCCCCCAGCTGTAGGGTGGCTGAGGCCCCATGGCGTGCCCCATCCCTATGGGTGCTGCCCACCGCTCCCTGCCCCTCCCTAAGGGTGTCACATGCCTTGCCCCACCCCTATGGGCGCTATGCACTCCATCCCTATGGGTGCTGCACACCCCACCCCTATGGGCAGTTTGCCCTATTCACCCCACCCCTAAGGGCGGTTCGCCCTGCCCCTCGGCGTGCCGTCCCAGGTGCCAGAGAGGCTTCCTCCACTGCTGCTACCAGGATAAGCTCAGTCAGTAGAGCATGAGACGTTTAATCTCAGGGTCATGGGTTTGAGCCTCACATTGGGCAAAAGATTCCTGCATTGCAGGGGGCTGGACTAGATGACCCTCGTGGTCCCTTCCAAATCTACAATTCTAGAATTCTAAGTTCCACGGGATACATTATGATGGTTCACAGGCATGCAAAACCTCGATGTGCAACCAATCCACTGATGGCATTTCCAGTAATTCCTTCTGTTAAGAGACACCCAATGTCTTCTTAATGAAATGATTACCTGATAGTTTTAAAGCAGGCCAATGACTTACTGTGCAGTGGATATATATTTTTAAGTCCTTTCCCTTTGTTGTTACACTTGTAGGAGAGTCACCGATTGTTGAGTCTTATAAAACAGGGTAGTCTTTCATGAGGTGCCATGTTCTTGGAGAGATGCTTCTGGAAAATCTGACCATCTCTGTCAGGAAGTGTTTGGAACTAGAAAAGTGTTGTATGTGGTTAAACTATCACAGCTTCCATTCTGCCAGAACTCTCCAAAGTACACAAAAGGACAATTCTGACAGGTATTTGAACATAAGAGTGCATTGGTTGCTAAGGAAATATGTCTGGCTCCACAGGTAGGCCCTGATTGTACTTCTGTGACTGAAAGGTATTCATGTTGAAAAGCAGCAATGTTGAATGTAACTTCGTAGTTCAGGAGAACACTCATCAGACTATAAGCAATGTTGAAGTACGAATATTTTTGGCAGACTGCTGTCCTCATTGACCTTGCATGTTGAATCTTAAAATCATGCTCTTCTAACTACCTTTTTGTTTCCCTAGGTTTTTAAACCTCCAGCCATATGCTGCAATTTTATCTTTCGTTCTTACTCTTGTATATGCCACGGGGTGTTTCATGTGGTATCTATACATTTCTACGCTTTAAATATTGTTAAGCCACCTAGGATATACTTTGAATTGAAGGGCAGGATGCAAATGTTCAAAGGAAAGAAAACAACAAAATGTTGTTGTTTTTCCTTTCTGGAGCTAATATTGCAGTCCTATAAATACATTGTTTGGGTTTAAGGGCCATTGAAATTAGGGGCCTACAGTAAACATGAGATTTAGTTTAGTGGATTACAGGAAAAAAAAGGCGGACATTCAGCCCTTGTATATCAACGGGGAACGGGTGGAGAGGGTGGCGGAATTCAGGTTTTTGGGAGTGACTATCGATCAGGGCATGACTTGGAGCGCAAATACCACTGCTCTGGTGAAGAAGGCCCAGCAGAGAATTTATTTCCTCAGACTTTTAAAGAAGAACAATCTGAGTGAGAGACTGCTGGTGTCCTTCTACCGAGGCTCCATAGAGAGCATTCTCACATACTGTATTTGTGCCTGGTTCTCCAGCTGTACAGCTAGGAAGAGGAAGGTGCTCCAGAAGGTCATAACCACAGCCCAAAGGATTATTGGTCATCCCCTCCCATCATTGGAAGAACTGTACGGTTCCCGTTGTCTTAGGAAAGCAAACAATATCCTGCAGGATGCATCTCACCCGGGACACAGTCTGTTTGTACTACTGCCTTCTGGCAGGAGATACAGAAACATCAAGTCAAGGACAAATAGACTGAAAAATAGTTTCTATCCAAGAGCTGTGGCCTTCTTAAATGCAGTAACTCGATAGTGTGACCTGGGAGTTTGATGGGTGTGGGTGTGGGTGTGGCTGGAATGTGGTTTGTTTGGTTGTTGTTGTTGTGTTGCTTTTGTTGTTTTTAAGGGATGGCATCCAATTTCGTTGCACTTGTGCAATGTTGCACTTGTGTAATGACAATAAAGAATCTATCTATCTATCCCTATCCACTGCTTTGGAGAACAGCCTGTTTCGGTTCAGAGTGATTTGGAGACTACCTCGATACAATATTCAAAAACGACTATTGGAATTTTATTCCATGTGGTTAGAAAGTTCCAGTCAGAGTATAACCATGGACCTAAATTAGTATTGCCATTAATTTACAACCCAAAGAGACTAGCAGATAGCTTTTAACTTCCTTGTCACTATATAGAAGGGAAGAAATGTAAGCTAATTTAAATATTGCGGTCTGTTTATGAACATGAGGACCAGATTTTTTGTGCAACCTTGATTTGTAAATTTTGCATAAACACAGAGGACTTATGTTGTTTGTATTTAGGAACATATTGCATTTTATAAAAGGTGTTGATGAATCAAAATATTATTCAAAGCAAAGAACAGAATTATTACTATTGGGTAGGAAGCTCTGTTTCATCATCAGATGTTGGCAGTTTAAATTTGTCCTTTTATAAAACAATGTGATACACAAATGAGATGCACTGGTAGCCTAACTCCGACTATCATCTGCTCATCCATACGGTAGCTAATTGAGATAATTTCTGTGCCTGTCATTTTTCTCACTTCTATTTCAAGCCCAGGTAAAGCTCACTTGAAGTTGCCATTCTCATGCCAGAGCTCATGTGAAAATTATTTTTTAGATCAGTGAAAAGCAGCAGCATGTTGTTGGGTGGGGTGGATCTTAGGTTTGCCATACGTCTGGGCTTTCCTGGATTCTTGAAGAACAGCAGAGAACTGCTGAATCAGAATAAATGGCTATTTTGAGTTGTAGGGATCTTGACTCAAGTCCCCACTCAGTCATGAAGTTTATTGTGTATTCTGGGGCAAATCAACATCTCTCTGGGAAAAGTCAACACCTCCCATGTTTGTAGTTGGGGTTAAATGGAAAACCACATATAGGAAATATATATATAGTTCAATAGAGGAAAGCTGGGATATCAATCTGATTAGTAAAGTTATGTTGTTTTTAAAGCAGAACATGGAAACTGACATTGTGCCATTAAATCATACTACTACCTGTATAGTATAGACTATTCACATTCTGAATATATAATAATATATATAATATAATAATAATCTGGGTTTCAGGAAAGGATGTATAGCAATGTAGAGAAGAACAGAGAAGAAATGTCATTGTAAAGCAAGGAAAAGTTAGACCATACCTCATGTGTTAGCCTCCCAGTATCAGAATAAAATTGCTTGCTCCCATTGGATTCCATCCATCCCCAAGCAGTTGATGGGAAAACCTCAAGTAATATGAGGAATGACCAGAAGCTTATTGATTTCATTGCTGTATGTCTGAGAAGAAGAAAAACAACAGTATCAACCAGAGTCAATAGCTACATTCAGTGCGGACTAGGTTCACATTTTAACACTATTTCTGGAGTTCATCATATAACTTGAGTAGCTTGTAAAGATTCCTATACCAAAGCAAATCATATTTGCATTGATGAAGCAGTAAGACTTATCACACCAATCACAGTTTTAATGCACCTGCATCTTACCAGCTGATGTCCAAATTGAGTTTCAGCATGGAGTGAGGTTAACAGAACTTTCATTTGGCTGTGCAGTCAGTTGCCCCTTGTGATGCCCAGGATGGTATCCTGGATATCTACCCTGGACAAATTTGTAGATCTGTAACTTTGCACAGGTGTAGGGAGCCTTTGGCCCCACAGGTGTTGCTGTACTACAGCTCTCATCAGCTCCAGCAAGCATGGCAAAGTGATAAGAATTGTACTTCAGAAACAGCTTGAAGGCCAAGGGTTCTCCACCCCTATTTT
This sequence comes from Podarcis gaigeae, assembly GCF_964106915.1. Lineage (NCBI taxonomy): Eukaryota > Metazoa > Chordata > Lepidosauria > Squamata > Lacertidae > Podarcis > Podarcis gaigeae. The sequence continues at coordinate 58,444,756 of NC_139679.1, forward strand.
AAAGGGTTTAGGTATGTGTGGTGGGTGTTTGCGTTAGGAAGGACTGCATTTTTGGTTGGTGGGAGTGAAGAGTGGTGTGCGTAACTGCACTTTCACTTTGATGGACAGATATTCATTCTGTTTCATAAGCCTGCTGTAGAAAAGGGGAGTGGGAGTTCACATTCATTGCTCCACTTCCTTTTTCCTCTGGTCTCACTAAAAGGTGCTAGGTAAAGTGGAACCTTGGTTCTCGAATGGCTTAGTTGATGAACAAATTGGATCCCGAATGCGGAAAACCCAGAAGTAAGTGTTCCAGTTTTCGAACATTTTTCAGAAGCCTAACATCCGATGTGGCGGTTGGCTATTGTTTCCGGGGCACCTGCGCCAGTCGGAAGTTGTGCCTTGGTTTTCAAATGTTTCAGAATTCAAATGGACTTCTGGAATGGATTACGTTCGAGAACCAAGGTACCACTGCATAAGCAACCTTGCATGTCTCCAGTCAGTAGAGGGCAGTGCTGAGACTAACAGATAGTCAGGGAAAATATACCTTGTGGTTTCCCACTAAATGTATATGTTCTGTCACCTCCTTCTGTTCTCCCCCTCACCTCTTCTCTTCTACAAGACAGCCATGAAACTATTGCTCATGGTGTAGACATAGAATCCAAAGCCATCCTTGTGAACATGAAGTAACTGTAAGTGAATCACCTTTGTTTCTTTTACCAGTGGTACTCCTGTGTATTTTATTTTGCTTTTTTAAGCTATGCTAGTGGTCTGTGATTGAAACTATGGGGGAAGGTTTGGCTCCAGCTTCCAAGCTGTTTTAACTCTGCTAAATAGTTATATACTATATAATATATAATATATGCCTATCAATTTTATTTTTTAGATCTGTCAAAGGGAATGTGGCCCTTGGGCTGAATTGGATTCCTTCCTCTGTTAAAGTATAAGAAACGTTATGCTTAAATTAACAGAACACCAGCATTAAGGATCAGAAGACAATAGGGATATGAATAGAGTGACAGGCAAATTAATACCTCAGATGGGATGTATTAACCATGTCATCAGCACAGTATCATAAAATCATCTTTTCACAGAAAAAATCTGCCAGACAAAGCAGCTCATGTGTGAACAGATGTCTTACTAGTGCGTAGAGCCGCCAAAAACATTTCTAAGAGTGCATTAGTTTTAGTTGCTAAAAGAGGAAGACATTTTCCTGCCTTAACCATGTTCAGGGATTGAAAGATTTGTGCAGCGCAGCTTTATATGCATGCTTGCTGAGAAGCAAGTCCCTCTGAATTCAAGGGGGCTTTTTCTGAAAAAGTGTGGACAGGATGGCAGCCATAGATTAGATGTCTATCAACTTCTTATAAACTTTATGGAGATTTCAGGAAAAAAGAGTCATGTGAAGATGCACAAGGTCAAGACTCTAGGATCCAGTTTGCTGCATCAGCACACATTGCTAGATTTTTATTTTATTCCTATTTGGGGTGGGTGGGGAGGGAAGAGTAGAATGAAATGAACCACCATTACACCAAAATCCTCCAGCTATATTTCTCTTACATAGCATACCTGGTAGCTTACAGGAAGACAATGACCTATTGCATCTCCCTGTCATTATTTCTTGTTTTGAATTTAAGGGTGTGAGTCTGCAAGCCGTAACCTGTTTACTTTTATCTCTGGATGCATCCAGCACGTTAGGCCCCTTTAAAAATATTGATGATGATAGCACAACAATGGTCACTATGGTAAATCCCGGCTTCCTCTCTTATACTAGGCCTTTAACAGTGTGAGCATTCTTGTTAGGGTGGGGGAGAAGTACCTGGTGATCTGGCACAATCTACTTGTAAGGGAATATCTGAACCACAAAGGCTAAAAGGCTGGCATGAATAAAAGGCAAGGACATTGGGGCGGAGCATGCTGCCCCCCCCCCACCCCAATCCAGTTTAATTTTCACAAGTTAATACTGTATCTCATTTAAGTAAAAAGTGCTTTTACTGGATGCAGCTCCACTGGGAAATTTGCATTATTTTGACTGAAATGGATTGCGTACACACAGAGAGAGAGCTGCACACCAGTGAACAGAGTCTGAAAGAAAACACATCAGTGCAAGACCTACAGTGCAACCATGTGCATATCTACTCAGAAATAAATCACTTTGGGTTCATTGGGATTTACTCCCAAATGTGTGTGTATAGGACTGCTGCTACAATATGATCATTTCCAAAAGCAACTGTGAAACATAAAGACTTTCAAAAAAATCTGATCTGGTTTCATAAGGATGCATACATAGTTTTCTGAATCTCCATTGATTTCAAAGAAATATGCATATCTTTGGATGGATTGGATCCTTAGCATTTATACAATATTTTATTTGCAACTCTTTCTACCACTTAATCTAAATTATCTCATTAATCTTTGTGACAACCCCATTAAATGGGTCACTTTAAATATCCCCATGCAATAGGTGAGGCAATGGGATGGTTCACACAAATCCATAGCCAGATAGAAAATTAAGTGCAGCTCATAGGCTGCAACAAATGCTCTGATGTATTTCCTCTTGAAGCCTGATGTTCAGAAGAAAGTAACTAAATCCAAAGAATTTATCACTTTTTAAAAAGGGGGGGGCAACTAATTATGCTGAACTCTGTCTCCACTACCACCATTTTGCGACCAACAAAGTCATTGCATCACCATTTTGTGGTTTGCAGAGGCTGTAATTTTAAGTCATTTCAAGTGGGCCCCAGGGTAGAAAGTTGGGGAACACCATTCTTAGAAGCTTTGGCAGTAAGGTTTCTACTTCTAACATCTTGATGTCAAACCAGCAGATGTCTCTTTCATTAGAACTCAGAATCTTCAATCTTAAGCTTGAAGTATGAAATAAGCCCTCCAGAGCTAACTTCCAAATCCACCTGCCTGAGGGTTAGACTGTAAATAGGGAAATGTTGGGTCAATTTGGGTGGAAAAGGTCACATGCATTATTAGGGAATGAATTTATACATTAGAGTTCAAGCCAAGATTGAACAGACTCCTTAAACAGATTGTGCTTAGACAAAGAAGCCTGTTCTACTCTCTGCACCCAGACTGTTTAATATTTCCCAACGCGCATGCCAGGAGAGCAGTTTCCTCATCATGCTTTAGAGTGCTTTCCCTGCCTAAAATCAGATTTGCTGTCAAGCAATTACCAAGTTGGTGATAAAATTTGTGCAGAGTGAGTTTTAACATACTTTGATTTAAATTACTGGGGTTAAATGCAATCAAACCCATATGCATATTTATGAGCACCTCATCTTGGGTTAGATTCTGCTTAAGAAGTGCAACTTTTTGTGTGCAGTAGAGAAGGGTGGCAGAAATCTGACCCAGTACCAAATGCAATCTAGGATAATTATAAGAAACACAGAGGGTATATTCCAACATGGGGAATGTTGCATTAGTTTTCCTGATTATAATGCGAGTGTTTCTGCCCCCATTTTCTAACATTCCTTTCACATGCCTGTAACTGTTGTGTTATGGAACGGTGGCTTTTTAACCGATATTGGACAACATCGCTACTCCCTCACACTTTGTACATGTGTGGACTTCTGTTCTCACATGATTCGCCCAGGAAAATGGCAGGAAAGAATGGTATGCCAGCATGCCTTAAAATTCATCACTTTACTCCCACAATTTTCTGGGTTAATGCGTATGCAAACCAATTAGCACAGAAATGAGCACTAAACTTTCGCAATACTCCACTAAATTTCCAGAAGTGGCTTTTGCATCGTGTGAAAGGTCATATATTACATGGAAATTAACAATTAGGGAAATGTCAGGGAAACAGAATAACTGCTATATGTGGATGCAGCCTGACACCCTTACCAGTCTAAAATACTTGTAGCATATTCTGTGTCTTGTGTGTGTCTGCAACAATAGTCTTCTTAAGACATTACTTAAACTGCTTTAAAAAGTCAGGGTTCTAAAATGTGTGAGGAGCCTCCATGAGTACAGAAGGCCCCTCTCGGCCCAGTCCCCCTGATTACAGTGCTCAGGTAAAGAATGTCTGAAGCAAGCTAGTACCCTTCACACAGTTTCACATTACATACCAAAATCTTGAACCTTAACCACCCAACCCAATAAATGATTACACATTCAAGTAAGGACACATCCTTGTGGGTCTATCCCATGTGGGCATTGAATACCATCATTTGGGAAAGGGTGAAGTGTTTTCTTGCAGTAGGTAAAAAACCTGTGCTCACGGAAGTAGCTGAGCATGCCTGTAGAGGTAGCTATGTGGTTTGGATTCCCAGTAGTGGTCACCCTGCAGATTTTGGCTCCGAAAAAGAAGAAATCTCTCTCTCTCTCTCTCTCTCTCTCTCTCTCTCTCTCTCTCTCTTCAAGTAACATTTTTACAGATCAGTTTCATTTGTTGAGACATTAGGAAGAAAAGGGGGAAAGATGAGTGGGGGTGGGTGGCAATGTTTCTATTTTACTTAATATATGGGGGGTTTTGTGTCAGCGTCGCTTGTGCAGGTTCTCTGCTATTCACTTGTGTTTCTTTGGTGGTGAGAGAGGTTATATCTAAGCACATTTTTTAAAAAGCATGTTTTAAGAGAAATTTGTTTTCAGTGCATTTAAATGCAGATTTCGTAAAGGATTGTTAAAGGCCAGATTAATGAGGAAATAATATAGGCCAGAATTATGGGTAAACACATTTTAAAGTGGCTCAGAGCAAATATGGAGTGATCTATCCATACAACCTTGTTCTCCAGCTATAGCTAGACTTTGTTTTTCTTCATATGGGTGCTGATGTCACAAGCATCCACTTGTATATTCCTAAGGGGAACTAAGGAGAGGTGTGTTTATTACTGATTTATCTATTATTTACTTAAAATATTACCTCATCCCTACATACCCAACCAATCACGGCACCCTACATGAGAGGGTATCCTGCAGAAAGCACCTTATAAGGAGGTCTGCTCCCTGCACAGTGTTGGAATCGGGTCTTCAGTGTGGTGGGACCTACCCTTTGAAAGTCCCTCCCATTGCATGTCAGACAGGTGCCTTCTCTGCTGACTCTTTGACATTGGGTTGATTGTATCCCAGCCAGGTTCTGTATTGAATATGAAACTGTTTTATTGCAGATGCTTTTACTGCCCTTATTCTTTATTGTGAAACCCCTGTGAGATGTTCATAGTAATGGAATAATAAGTGAAGTGAAATGAAATAATAAATATGTCTACATATGCATTTATATCTAACCACTCTTGTGCCTAGGGACTATTCTATGGCTTCCTGAAAAGGCCCTTGTGACATCTGAATAATGTCAAATGCATATTAAATGGAAAACATGTGCAAACAGAAGAAGAAGAAATAGAAGTAGTAGAAGAAGAAGAGGAGGAGGAGGAGGAGGAGTTTGGACTTGACACCCCGCCTTTCACTCCCCTTAAGGAGTCTCAAAGTGGCTAACAATCTCCTTTCCCTTCCTCCCCAACAACAAACACTCTGTGAGGTGAGTGGGGCCGAGAGACTTCAAAGAAGTGTGACTGGCCCAAGGTCACCCAGCAGCTGCATGTGGAGGAGCAGAGATGCAAACCCGGTTCCCCAGATCACGAGCCCACCGCTCTTAACCACTACACCACACTGGCTCATAACAGAATGGGGGAAGCACTAAAACAATTGCACTTATAGAAAATACTGCTGCTGTTAGGGTAAATAGGGTAAATAGGTCCCAACACTGGCAGGATCGGTCCCCTTGTACCCATGCTCCAGGGCTGCATTCTTATGCCCAGTAGTGTGAGCTGCCCTCATTGTGTGAGTCATGGAATCACAAAACGAAGGCCCTCAGTCTAAAAGTTAAAACTACATTCAACAGTCTTGACTGTCTCACTGCACGATGGCTACCAAAAAAGGAGAAAAGCTCAACACTTCTTGTAATTCCACAAGCAGCACTTCTCAGTGGCAGACAGCGCACAATATGCCATCAAATCTGCCCACAAGCTAACAACACTTGCCTTTCCTCCCTCATCCATGGATTCCTTTGTGTTTTAAATAAAGAACACAACTACATCACCAGTTCGGAAGAAACCATTCCGACTACCAAGACCATCAAGCTGTCTCAGAGACTGCCACCCATAAAAGTAAGACAATGGGGTAGTTCACAATGAACAAGGAAACTAGAGTGCAAAATACAACAACAGAGCAGGTGAACCACTATTCTAAAAATAGCTTAAAACAAGCCATGCACACTTAGAAGATCATATGTTTGTATGTCTAGATGTGTGTGCGTGCGCGCGCATGCGCACACACACACACTTATATCACATGTTTGATAATGCAATTTCCAGAATACTTCCAGTATAGAGCTATTAGAAAAAGTAGCACTATGGAAAAGTTTGCCAAAGAATGGCCACTGAAAGTAGCCACAAAAAGAAGGACAAATCAAACCTTTCAGGCATTGTCAGTTCAGCTGCTTTATTAGTTTGAGCACACGGAAAGAAATACAATCAGCTTCCAAAACAAATCTGGGCTTCACTTCCTCAAACAAAGTTGCTAATTTGTTGCAGCAGCTGCATAGCTGTGAGGCTTGGAAAATAATTTTACTGCCCATCAGTTTTATAAAATGCTGCTAATCCTAGGAAAATTAATAGCACAATTCTATACTAACCCTTTCAGCAAACCATCATGAAGTTAAATTACAGTTCCAATTAATTATCTACACCATCTCGGATTAATCTCTTAGGCTTTGATGAATGAGATGCCTAAATGGCACCAAGTATAATGTGTTACATTTTGCCAGGCATTCCATTTGAGACAAAGAGCATTTGTAAAAATTTACACAGCAGAAAACTTAGCACAGGGCTTTCATTTTGTCCCCTGTGTCTGTCTCACAAAGTAACCAAGTATTGAGTTTCCCTTCTTGTCAATGCTGGGATGATCAGGAAATAAACAAAGCAGCTAAGATGAAACACTATCACTATCAGCTCTGTTTCAGGACTGCACAAACTTTCTGCATCACACAGCTATTTTGGAGGAATATGTAAGTACAGTGGAGATTTGATTCATATGAACACTCCACATTTCGGCCAGGATTACTCTGAGGACGTGGTGAGTTGGTAATATTCTGAGGAACTTGTAAGAAGCACAGAGGATGATGATGATGTAAATTGGATAGGTCAGGTGATTAGAGTCTGGTGCTGATAATGCCAAAGTTGAAGGTTCAACCCCCATATGGGATGGCTGCAAATTCCTGCATTGCAGGGGGTTGGACTAGATGATCTTGAGGGTCCCTTCTAACTCTACACTTCTATTATTCTATTAACATGATTTTGCTTGTCTGGTGCAGCAATAAAACTGCTACCACATTTGGAAAGCTAAGCAGGGTCTGATCTGGTTTCAAATTGGAGGGGGAACCACGTGCTCAGTTTCCTGAATTGCAGGAATGACCCACAAAGTTCCTTCTGACTCTACAGTTCTATGATTCTATGACACACATTAGGGACATTTGTGAAGATGTATAGAAGAAACAACAGTTCAAGCCCATAAGAAATATTTTAGATTATCTGTATCCACAGATATATTGTACAAACCAGGCAGAGTAGAATTGATCCTTGGTTTGAATATCTTGGAAACAGCTGATAAAAATGAAGCATGCAACAAAAACGTACTGTACCAATGTTGAGGAGATGTACTATTTTATCTTTGATGAAGCTGTGTAAACTTTATGATACACAAAATATCACATATGGATCCAGTATTCTTATATCTGTCTGAAGGAGAAGTCATTTTGCATGGACCAAATAAAAGGTTTCATTTAATTTACTCTGGCTACATCCCCCAATAGCCTGGTATGTTAATAGAAGCTGCAGTCACTTGTCTCGTTTCATTGCTTTTGGATTTGGGCTAGTTCCATTATATCAAACATTTCAAAACATTCCATGTTTTGGATCAGATCATTTCCCCACACTTTTGCAATCTGCTAGCAATTAGGAACAGGAAACCAATTAACCACCCATGCGCTGCATTGCATTGTAACTATTTTTAAAATCAGTATTTTTCAGTGCAAACTAGAGCATGCATGACATTCCCCCAGCTTGCTGTTGTTGAAGTCAAGCAGACATTTCTGACTTAAAGAAGTGGTTCCTACACCAGAACATCAGCATTATGCATGTCACCTTGTCATTCTGTATTATTAATGTGACCTTGAAAAAATGTACAAGCAGCAAAAGCTTCTTTAGATTTTTATTTACTGGATACATTTTCTATATTTTGCATGAATCAATGTATGTAAGTATGTGTAACATTGTCCCCATTTTGACCCTCACCTTATATTTGGTGTGCTATAGCTACTTTTCTACACAAATCAAATGAAAACTGACTTGTTAAGAAAAATTGAGTGAATTCATGTTAAAAGCTCAAGCAGACGCACTTGTACTTAATGGAACTTGCAGTTCCGTCTGATTGGGACTTTCTGTTGAACATTTGGGGCAGAAGACATAATGTCTATTGTAATCAGAGCTGTGCTTGAACTATTTCATGATTTGAAATTGCTAGAAAATTATCAGCTATTATTCGCAAGAGCTGCTTACAGAGTTGTGGAAGAAATTAGTAGTTAAAAAATTATGAAAGCTAAAATACTATAAAAAAGTTTTCTCAACATTATAGGCCATAAGGTTAGTGGAGTAGACCACCAGATATTCTTATAATGAAAATAGAATTTGAGGCATTTCAAACTCAATACGTGGAACAGAAAAGTAAAGCTTTAAAGATCGTATGAGTATCAACTTAGTAAAGAAGAGAAAAGCTGTGAATGGGCATGATACTTTTCTGTGCTGCTTTGAGATCTATCAACAGAGCCAGCCTGGTCATTGGGTAGGTGGCAGAAGTTCCCCAGGCAGAATGTCCATGGGTACATCATCACCTTTGCCAGTGGCGGAGAAGTGCTGCCACCATCAGTGCTGATTTTGGGCAAGATTGAGTCCATTTGGGGTGAGAGTTTGCCCAGAATTGGTGTGATTGTGGTTCTGTTTCTCTGCCAGCGGTGGATGCAGTGGGGCACGTGGCAGCGGCAGAACAGGCAGTGGAGGCAGGAGCAGGCAGATGGTGGTGGGAGTGGCAGGAGTGGCGAGGCAATGCAGCACTTCCTATTTTGCCTCAAGTGGCGAAACGAGATACACTGCTCCTGCCTATTAAGGATGTTGCAAAAACAGCAAGGAAATACCATTCATTTTGATTTTAAAACAGTTGTGTGCCCTTGAAAGATCAGTTGCATAATGTGTGGATGCTGATTGATCAAACTTGGTTGCTGCAAACTTAGTTAGCCTCCATGACAATGTAGTTCCTTCCACCAGCATATGCATTAGTTGCAACCCCTCATAGTCTAAAATAGCCTGTCAAGTTATCCATTCACTTAAAGGTAAGGGTAAAGGGACCCCTGACAATTAGGTCCAGTCATGGATGATTCTGGGGTTGCGGCACTCATCTCGCTTTATTGGCCAAGGGAGCCGGCGTACAGCTTCTGGGTCATGTGGTCAGCATGACTAAACCGCTTCTGGCGAACCAGAGCAGTGCACGGAAATGCCATTTACCTTCCCACTGCAGCGGTACCTATTTATCTACTTGCATTTGATGTGCTTTCGAACTGCTAGGTGGGCAGGAGCTGGGACTGAAGAACAGGAGCTCACCCCGTTGTGGGGATTCGAACTGCTGACCTTCTGATCGGCAAGCCCTAGGCTCGGTGGTTTAGACCACAGCGTCACCCGCATCCCTATCCATTCACTTGGGAAACTCTAAAACAGATCCTTGCAATTTTGTTATACATGGAGCTTCCTTTGAAGACTTCCTGGTAACTTGTTTGCAGTCTAGCTGCTGTGTGCTGAGTTCATGCAGACTGGTCCCAGAAGACTATATCACACCAATAATAATAATAATAATAATAATAATAACAGTAGTAGTAGTAGTAGTAGTAGTAGTAGTACAATGCTGGCTCATTTATGAACACAATTCAAAGTGCTAGTGCTTACTTTAAAAGCACAATATGCTTTAGTACTTGGGTAACTCAGGGACCACTCTGTACAACATATACCTGTATAAGTATTGAGATTATTATTGCAGGGTGCCTTCTCTGGGTGACCTTGCCCTCTGAATTGAGGGGATGATGATCAGTAAGAGGGCCTTGTCGATTGTAGCACCCTGCCTGTGAAATGATTTCCCTAAAGAGGTTTGCCTAACACCCACCTTGATATCTTTTGGCGTGAAAATCTCTCTTTCCCCCCTTCCCAGGCCTTTCTGGTTAGTTTTATTCTGCCATGATGCTTATGTTTTCTTTATCTCAGGTGCTTTAATGTGATATTCTAATTATGCTGCTGCTCTCAGTCTTCTTTGTTTTTATGGTTTGTTAGCTACCCAGACAAGATATGTGAACGGAGCAATTTTAAGGGTAAAAAGGTACAGTGGTAGTTTAAAGATGATTTCAGAAAGTAAGACTGATTTGTACTTTTAAGAGCATAAGCTCACTTTCAACTGAATGTCATTTCACATGAATGATAGAGCTATTAAGAAGAAATGGACATGAGTCTATGAATGATGAGTTAAATACATGCAGTCAACTGTAACCTATAATCATTGTTAAATATATCCTTCCAAAGTATGCATTAAAAAACAAGGAATGCTACTTCTCTGAAATGAAATAGTATCAGTTTCCTCTGCTGAATGTCATGGAAAATCTATTACACTTAGCTGTTTAACCAGGACACAGCAATTACTGAGGGCAAAGCATACCTAGGTTTTCAGGGCTGTGCAGGAAAAGACACTAGGGGAAGGAAGCTAGCATGAACATCAGAAGACATCTATCTGCCCTACTGAACTTTGGATTTTCCCTGTTTTCCCCCTTTCCTTTCCTTTTTTTAAGAAACAACACATCATTCTTTTTAGAGATTTAAATCCAGTGTAGCAGCAGAGGCGACACCTAGGGGCAAAACAAGGAGAAAAAGCACAAGTGCAACTCTAAGGCAGAATTTCAGAACCACAGCTCACGGACAACTCATCCCTGCTGTATGTAACCCAGTTGAGGGCTACCCCACACAAACACCAGTATCCTTGTTGAAGTACCAGATGGCTGATCCATAATATTGCGATGCGTTAAAGGATAATGCATCAAATATCTGCCAGGATTTTTCATAAAGACAGGAGCATACAGCAACTAACAAATGAGGACCCAAGGTATTTAAAATGCTAGAATTTCAGCATAAATAAAAGGAAAGTGTAATTTTGGATTAGAGGAAGAGTTGGATAAGAAGAAACCTGCCTCTGAAACATTTCAAGTTATTTCTGGACCAAAACACAAATTCTGAAGATATTCTGGAGCATTTTAGCATCTTGTCAGAGAATATAAATCCTGTACTCTTAAATTAAAGCATAAGAAGTATACAGTGTGCAGTCCTGTGCCCACTTACCTAGCATTGTCCCATTGGATCCCATGGGGCATCCCTCCAAGTAAATATTTATATGAATGGATCCTAGAGGATCTATCAGTCATTTATAGATTGTCTGTGCCTTTCCATGTAAGACAGTCATGGAATCATATAATCTTAGAGTTGAAGGGACCCAAGGGTCATCTAGTCCAACCCCCTGCAATGCAGGAATCTCAGCTAAAGGATCCATGACAGATGGCCATGCCTCTAACACATCACTTGTTTTAAATAATGTTAAGAGTGCTTGTCTCTGCATCAGTGTGGTTCAGTGTAAGTCTGTTGTGATAGAGCTATTGGAAACAGCATACAGTGAATGTCTAACTACATGGCTACTGTTACACCACAGCCTGATCTTTCCAATATTGCCAATTTCTTTTTCTAGCTGTGGTGCAAACATCCAACTATCTTCCCATTTTAGAGAACTCACAAGGCTTCAGCTTTAGTCAGTTTCTATTTTGCAGCAAAAAGGATAAGATTAGCAAAGCACAAAATGTTTAGTTTTACATGCCTTTGAAGATGGTTGCAAATATTTATTCCATATGCTCCACTGGACTATGCAGAATACACACAGTTGTATTTCCACAGCTTCTATAGAGAGGAGGTGCTGCAAAACTTTTGATTATGCAAAAACAAAAATGAATAAATAGTTGGTTGCCTAGTACCCCAGTTGTAAGACCCTGCCTGCAGTCTTGCATACTATGAGTCAGCGCCATCGAACCAGTGGGACTAAACTTCTTAGTAAACATTGATAGGATTGGACTGCAACCTACTTCTTAAGTTAAGTAGTACACTTAGTGTGCAATTTAAATAGAAGTATGAAGAAGAAAAATGGTGTGTGTGTTTGTAGGACAAGGAAAGATACTTGGGTATTTTAATTTAATGCACCATTATATTTTAATTTGTGAATGTTTTTGCCATTCTCTAGAGTGGGCCAACAAGTCCACAGCACAATTTACCTAGGTGTTGATATGAATAAGTCCCTAGATGGCTTGCAACATGCAAAACAAATGAGGGACTTCGTGCTATTTCTTTCTTAAGGACTGTAAAAGATTTGGCCAGGAGTTCTGCATCTCTCACATGGCTCTCTGCCCCACTGCAGGATAACCTGGATTCTAGCATATTGAGCTCTGAAAAAGTATTCACACCACTGAACTAAGGAATATTGAAAAGAAAGCCGCCCCTCCCCCTGCAAAAAAAATCCCCAACTCCCCGAGCTCTGTCACGAGCAGAGCGAAACTGGAAAGGAAGAGGAACCCGAGGTCCTCTGGCCAAGAGGACAGAGCGAACCCGGTTGGATTCGCAGAGCATCTTTCTCGGTCCATCCGACACTCGCAACCGCTGCAACTGAGGCAAGGCAGATATAGAGGAAACTTGAAACCATCAGCCCTCACCGGCAAGAAAAGGGGTGTCCGGAGAAGAAGCGAATTTCGCAAAGGTGAGCTGCCCCAGAACGGCCATTCACCGCGCTCTCCGCGCCGGGCTGAATTCTCTCAGCCATTCAGCACCACGGAGGTGGACAGTTCCCTTCAGAAAGAGCCGGGGATGGCACCAGCCCCGTCCTCCCCAGCAATCCTTCTCCGCCCTGACGTTACCGCACCGCCTCCACCCCAATACTATTCATACTGCACCGGGGAGCAGGAATCGCTGCGCGCCCCGCCGGCTTCTCTGCCGACGAAGTTCACCGGCGTGTAAACTCTCGCTCGCTCTTTTAGAGACTCCGCAGAGAACCCAGAAGGGAACATGGGATCCTTTGGGGGAGTCACCCCCACTTGGATGATCCATGAACCTTGTTGAGAATCGGGGCTGCTGGGGAGGAAAAGAAAGGAAACGACCGCTCGGCTACCGGCTCGCCCATCCTTCGTCCACCTGGCCGAGGAGATCAAAGGCTTACCTGTAGCGGTCTTCCAAGCGCGGCAGACGGAGCCTCGGGATGCAGAGCGCCGCAGAAGCAGCGCCAACAGCTACTGGAAGAGGAGACGTCAGAGTTTGGGGGGCTTTCTTGAAACACGCAAGATCTTCTCCAGGAAAGGTGGATGGGGTGGGGGTGGGATGAAGTCTGCAGGAACGTTTGGAAGGGCGAAGCGGGAGGAGATCGCGAAAAGCTGGCGGCGAGCGGGAGAGGGAAGGGATAGGCAGCAGGGGAAGGGGAGAAAAGCGAGCTGGAGCGGAACAAAAACAGACGAAGGGGGCCGGAGGAGGAGCCGCTTCGGTCGCAATCCAGGCGCGAAGAGGTGCCAATGCTGCTTTGCTGAATTCCTGCCCTATTTCTGCTGTCTGGACCGGCGCTGCATGACGTCACCGGCGCATTTGCATATCCCACCCAATAGCTGACACCTGTGCTGGAGGGGGGGGGGAGCAGAGGCGGCAGTCCCAGACGCGAGAGGAGGGAAGGCAGCCGGAGATGTTGCTAGCTGGCGAAGGGCAATGGAGGCTGCGGGGCACCCAGGTGTCCCGCTAGGGGTTTCCTGGGCTCCAACTCTCATCAGCCCCAGCCAACCTGCCGGAGGGAGCGGGGCTCGGATGATGGGCGCCTGAAGTCTCTGAGTTACGGCCTGCTAGTGAAGTGAGAATTGCTTTTTCCCTCTGCGCAAGTTTGGCCCATTATGAGGTGCACCGAGGCTGCCCCTGGCTGCCTCTGTGTCATGCTTGACCAAAGACCGCCTCAGGAACGGGCACTGAAAGTGGGGTGGGGTGCCAAGCGCAGCCCAGAGAACCCTCAGTTTCACTTTTCTTCCCAGCTCTCCTTCCCTGAGCAACCTTTTCCTCTCGGACATAGGAGGAAGCTCTGTAGAGTCTACACTGGTTGGCAGCGTCCCTCCAGTGTCTCCCATCCCTACCTGGAGATGCTGGGAGCTGAACCTGGAATCTTCTGAAGCAGCTGTTCTACCACTGAGCTGCATCCCCTGGAGAGCTGCTGCCAGTCAGTGCCAACAATACTGATATAGACAGAAGAGTACAAGCTGACCATTAGGAAGCGTTCTGAGTTCCAAAACACCTTATCAGTGTGTCTAATCCCAACCACTGGCAGAAGCTTCTCCAGAGAGCCTTAGGTCATCCCACCACATCTTTGCCTCCAGTGGTGGCCAGGGATGGAAACAACCTCTCCTCTTCTCCTCAGACTCAGAGAGAAGGAAAGGCAGGGGCATTTGCACAGCCACCAAAATGGGCAAACAAGGGGCAGATGCTTCTTTGCTTGCTTTCTCCCTGTGTGGTGGTGGATTGGGCCCAGCACTGCCACTCTGAGTGAGCGAGAGGCCATTGGAGGTGGATGCTCCATCCGTCTTCCCCCTCATCTGCTCAATTACCACTTATTCTTCACTGCTCAGCTGCCTACTTCCAAAAGAAGGCTTCTGGGGCTGGACCTGCTGAGCCCCATCTTGCTGCCCAGCAAAAGAGAGGGCAGCTGAGCAAGGTGCTGTTCTTTGCCGCCTCACCTCCATCCTCTCTCTGGGTAACGTATCTGTGTGAATTCATCCATCCTTTGGAGCTTCCTCCCTAGCAAGTGTGCACAGGGCTAGGAACCCAGCACTCTGTGGTATACCATGTCAGACCGTTGGTCCATCTAGCTCAGTATTGCTTGCACAGGCTGACAGTATCTCCCCAGGGTTTCAAGCAGGGGATGTTTCCAACCTTACCTGGGAATTCTGCTTTTAAGCATGTGCTCTGCCACTGAGCCATGGCACTTCCCGTATGTCCCGTCCAATTTAAGAAATCTAAACCAACACATGTTGCTTCAACCAAGAGAGCATTGAGCAAAACAAATTCTAATGCTTTACAGCCAATTCCTTTGCTCAGTTCTGTTGCAGCAGCAGAGCCAGTTTGAGGCTATAGAAGACTCTTGGCAACAGTAGCTTTGATGGGCTCCTAGCCTCCCCACTCACCAGCAGGCCTAATTCTGCTTGTTGCACTGTCCAGATGCCTCTCATTTGTTCATTTGTGCGCTCTCTCTCTCTCGCTCGCTCTCTCACTGGTGGTGAGGATGTCTAATCTTTGCAGCTGTGCTGCTGAAAGGGAGAATGCAAGTGAGTGACCAGAGATAGCTGCTGCAGCTGCAAGGTACACAGCTCTCTGTGTGTTGGCTAGTGCTCATTGGGACGGGTAGGGCTGAAGGCAGAAAGGCTAACAGTAGGTGGAGCCAGAGCCAATGATAGACAGAGCTTACTCATTCTAGTTCTGTCCCTATCTTCTTTCCTGCTGACTTCTACATGGGCAATGTCAATATGGCATATGAAACAGGCTCTCCTGCAATCACTTGTTTGGGTTGAACGCCAAAGGGAGCCTTCAATTCTGTATTAGGCATAAAATGCAAAATGGGACAATTTAAGGAGTAAGACGTGTGGTGCATGGAATCAAGTCAGCTGGAATCATGTCCCATCCAATTTAATAAATCTCAACCAGCCCATGTTACTTTAAGCTGGAGAGCCTTCAGTGAAACAGATCTTAATCCTTTGCAGCCTAGTCGTTTGCATACTGACTCAGAGGTTGCTCAGGGTGCAATATAAACCTGCTGTTTCTCCATTGTTTCCCTGACAAAACAGGGTGATTGCTTCTCTCCATTAAGTTACATTTAAGACATGGTCTCAAGCTGCATCACCTTTAGGATGCCTTCCAGTTTTGGGGGGAAATCCTTTGAAGTGTCAACTTGACTAGGAAATAATAAATTATGATTTTCACAGATACTGTATTTCTAAAATCCATCTTGGAACAATACCTTTATTAAAGCAACCAAGATAGTATGCAAGCTTATGAGTTCTCCAGAAGGTTAGATGATAAATAGAGAAAGGGAGAATGGAATGATGGGGAGCTGGTTTGTGATGAAGGTCATGGAATTTGCATCCGGCCACCATCTTAAGATGTAATGTGTGAGGGGGAGGCAGACATTCAGATGTGGCTCTGCCAGGTGTTATGCGGGTTACTGGAGCATGTATATCATGCTAATGTTCTTGTTTACAGTGCAAACATCCACCAAGAGGTAAGATCCATTGAGCTCAATGAAACTTATTCCCCTGTAAGTGTATATATAGGACTACAGTCATTCATAAGACTTACACCCATGGCTTGAACTTCTGAGAGACTGGAAAAAAGGATTCATGATTGTTGTCCTTCCCAACATTTCTCTTCTGTTGTCAGCGTCCTCTGGAGGAAAGATCAGGGAGACCGCTTAAAATAATCTAGGCTGGTGATCTGTCTTTAAGCCAGGCTACTTAGAGTGCAATAAAACTAGCAGCTGGAACTTCATTGTCTGGTAACTTTCTTTTTGCTCTGTACTTAGCTATTTGAGATGAGTTGTTTGGGTTGTTGTTGGTTTTTTTTGTTATATTGAATTTGTCCTATGTTTGCTAAATTGATTGTTGATAATGAATGGGTGTTTGTTGTAAGACCCTTTGGCCATAGCTTACTGTGGAAAGGTGGCATATATAAATAAACAAGAGCTAATCAAATACATCCACTTACCTGGGAATATCTCCCCTGAATCCGAGAGAAATTCCCCTTGAACTCTATGGGACTTCCATCTGAATAATAATGTATAGGCTAACAATGCCAGTGTGCTTGTGATTGCACCCATGGTCTAATGTTCTTCCATTAATTTCTATCTGCAGTTGACAATTGCAACTTATGGACAATGCATTGCAGCTACCAGCTACATGCTCCATTTTGTTAAGGTCCATTGGCATTTGTTTTTATTTATTTAGAAGACTAGAAAAACAATTATGAAAAAGAACAAAGTTAGAAGTATCGTGCTTTTAATTTTTTTAAAAAAATATATATTTTTATGAAAGATTTTTTTAGTTTACAAAAATGTGTGCATTGTCTCTTGTTTCAATTTGTTTTCTACAACTCAGTTTCATTTGTTGTGAGACATTAGTGTTGCATGCAGTGTTAGGTTAGGAAGAAAAGAGGGGGAGGGGTGAATGGTGAGTGGGGTGGGGGTCAGACCTGCTAACGTGTTTGAAAAGTGGGATCTAAATCTCAAGAATAACAAAAAATTCTGGTAAATTATACTGATAGCCATTGTCTTGAAATAATTTATATAGCTATCATTCCAACACAGCGTACATAAAGCCACATTTTCACAAGTTGATTTCCATACTTTCAGTAAAGAAATATTCAGAAGCAAATCCTATTAATATCAATGGAACTGAGCCACTAGCAAGTGTTGTTACCGGAAAAATCCGAGGGCTCCCTTGGACAAAACAAAGACACCAACCAGGATAACTTGGAGCAAAACAGCAGCCTGTAGGCTTGGCCTTTATTGAACTGTTGCAACAGGGTGTTCCCCTCACTTGCAGGAGAGAGGAAAGACACAGAAAAATGGTGTGCAAGACCTTATAAAAACTTTTGAAATTACCATCCTCTAGGTCAAGCCCACCCCCAGAAACATCATGCATACATTACAGAAAGGAGGGGTTGAGGGAGGAGTTGTGGTGGTAACCTGAGTGTCCTGTCACCTGGCTGGTTCCCTTCTCCTCCTCCCCATGAGTCATTTTCTGAAGATAAAAGGTAGTCGCAGTTTCCTGCCCCCTGAGGGAAGATCTGATCATTGTCCTTTGTTCCAGTCCATGCTGAATATGCAAGTTCTTTGTGATCTTGATTGTCTTCTGTCTAGGACCATCAGGGTTGGCATAGCAACTGGGCAGGGCTCCCGTGGATGTGCTGGGCTGGCCTGTATCAAACCTTCCCCATTTTGTAGTCCTTCCTTCATGGAGTAAAATAAAAGTGGAACAGTGCAAATCCGATGTATGGTTGATTTTCTATGAATTTATAACAGAAGTGTAGCGTATGTAGTGTGTGAGTGTGAGTGTGTGTGAAGTTTGTACAAACTGAATGATTGGGGGGCGGTTTCCTGCTACAGTGTGTTCAGGATTGCATTCTTAATTAGGAAATATGACTCTTTTAGAAGTCTAACTGAATTTGAAGAATTAATATTTGTTGCTAATCAAGATGGGATATATATTTGCACCCACACACACTGTACAAAAGGTTTCCAAAAGAAGCAGGGGCACGATAGGAAACAGAAGGTTGGAGACTTCCTCTCATCTCCCCCCACACCCATATAAACTGTTCTGGGCCAGATTCTAAGGGTGAAGCGGGGCTCCGAGACAGAGGATAAGATGGGAAACTTCTTTTGTACTAGTGGAAGTCTGATGCTCTAGCGCAACATCTGTTTTGTATATGAACTTTATCTAAAGATGTGTAGAACAGGCTGTAGGGAGTTCCAAAAATGTTCATCTTTTTTCTTTATTCTCTCCCCCACCCCCAGTTAGGCTCTGCATGACCAGAAATTCATTATGGAATGCTCATTGTCATCTACTCACTTGATAATGAGATAATGAGTTGGATCCAGTCTTGGTCATGCTTAAAGCAGAACTATCGGAATCAGTTAATCATCATGACTAATTTAATTCCCATTGTTTTTGATGGGTCTGTTATAAGCATAGGTCTGGGTACAAACATGACTGCTTGCAATCATTATTATTTAATTATTATTTAATTAGCTGTACTGTTCGGGCTAAGATGCATCTAAACTTTAAATAAAATGAGTTGTTAGAATGGCAGTGCCAATATACAGTCTGGCACCATGTTTTTGTAAGGCTCTAGGGTAATTTTGGGATGCGGGTGGTGCTGTGGGTTAAACCACAGAGCCTAGGACTTACCGATCAGAAGCTTGGCGGTTCGAATCCCCGCGATGGGGTGAGCTCCTGTTGCTCGGTCCCTGCTCCTGCCAACCTAGCCTAGCAGTTCGAAAGCACGTCAAAGTGCAAGTAGATAAATAGGTACCATTCCAGCGGGAAGGTAAACGGCATTTCTGTGCGCTGCTCTGGTTCACCAGAAGCGGCTTAGTCATGCTGGCCACATGACCCGGAAACTGTACGCCGGCTCCCTTGGCCAATAAAGCGAGATGAGTGCCGCAACCCCAGAGTTGGTCATGAATGGACCAAATGGTCAGGGGTCCCTTTATCTTTAGGACAATTTTGGAAGCAAATATTGATGCGCATCGAAGAAATGATGCAAAAACTTTTGCATTTGCTATTCAAATTTTAACTTTTGGAACTCTGGTTTTGGCTAAATAACTTTGGAGTTTGCTTAATTGGATTTGGCAACTCCCAACTAAAACAGGAGCATTCACTTTCTTTTCATTCCTCTGATTGATGTGACATTGTTAACCAACCTCAAGTTACATGAACCAGTGATAGAATCATGCCAGCCCAAAGCTAAACAAGAACAATCTCAACGAATCACTTTAGTGATAAGAACGCGATGGACCATTTAAAAAATTCATGCCATGCAGATTCCTGAAATATCATTAAACCTTTACTTCCACTCTAATTATACTTGGACTGCAAACATCAGAGTGTTTGCCCCCAAATAGTTCCAATGCACTCAATCACATTTTTCCAGCATGATTGGACGAGGGAGGGGGCTGTTTTTGTAAAGCCATTCTCTCCTTTCATGACCTTTATCGTTATTATGTGTGTAGTTCTGCCAAGATCTACTGCAGGAGCTGCAATGTAAAGAACACCATACTTCTGCTATAAATCACCAGAGTAAATCATTCCTCTACTCTCTGAGCTGGTTTATTGGATAGGGCCCAATTCACCATCATTCTGCCCACCACCCGTAAAGCCATTTACCACAATATAACTCTGTTAAAGTGAGGGCTTGCTTGCACCAGTAGAAAAAAACAAACAAACCCAGAAGTACAGCATGATTATGACAGAAGCGAATCAGGTTAGATGAGTCAGCAAGAGGCTTCATTTTAGTTGTTGTTGCTGAGAGAGCATTCAGGACAACAGCACAGGGAAAGATGAGCTGAGCTGAGCTTGTTTGTTACAGGCTTTTAGTGGCGGCTCTCATATTCTGTTACAGGGAAGGATGTGAGGCAGGATGGTTGGGTTAACTAGAGCTGGAATGATTGTTGTGAGGATAAATGAAAGCTGAATGAAGGAGATTCATTGCTCTAACGAAGTAGTGCAGGGGAATAAAATGCATTCCAAGACTGTCCTGTCTGCAGAACTTTCGTGGTCAAAGCTGCCATTAGTCATCATGCAATGCCCAACCAAAGGGTGATCTCAGGTCATGACTTCTGTGCTGCAGAGTCTTTTGTGGCTATGGTACCAAAGTTTTAATAATTCTTTTCCGTCACCTGGCAAGTTAGTCCCATGGCTGCAAATGCAAAATAAAAAGAGAAGGTTATCACATTCTCCTGTGTAGATATAGCAATATCATCTTCTTGGGATCGAAAAGGCCGGTGGTTGCATTGTTTAATGAGGAATCCTGGGACTCCATGAAAGAAAACGTTCTTTGGGGAAAGTGTGAGAAAGTAATAAAAATTGTTATTTGGTGGCTGTTCCTCTTGAGAGGATGCCGAAACCTGAAACGGATTATTGGGCTGTGTGAAACCGTCAATAACAAGTTAGGGGACACAAAATAGTTATGTTATCCACTGGAAAACCTGCAAAAATACAGTGTTCCCTCGACTGCATTAGTAAAAGCTATTGAGGCTGGGAATAATCTTCTCTCCTCCTCCCCCAATCTGCAACATCTCCAAGGGTGAAGACATTTTGAAGATGTGCTCTGCAGCTTTGGATTCTTGGACACAAAATGTGTGACATTTTCACACTTTTAAAGTTCCTGAATTCTAACATTAATATAAAAAGCCCCTTGATTTTTCTTTGCCATTTGCTGCTTACATGGGTGTAAGCATTTGTGTGTGTTTGTGTCTGCTTCTGACATAAGAGAGAACTTTCTTGCTGGTGTCCCCCATTTCTGAAACTCCACCCCAGGGAGGATCAGACAGTTCTTTTCTCTGGCCATGTTCTGCCAGAATCTGAAGATATTTTGATTCTGCGCAGGGTTTTTGAAGGGGGTTGCATACATTCAGGTACTATAATTTTTATAGATGTTATTTTAATTTTTGAATATTGCTTATGGTTTTATCCGATTTTATGTTTGCTAGCCACCCTGGGCATCCTTTGGGGTGGGTGGAAGAACTGGATATATGAATGAATAAATGTTGCTGCACACTTGTGTATGAAGTGCTGCATGTATGTGCCAGTGTTTGTATGTGATATGCAGGCTCATTTCCACACATGTTTGTGCTGGAAGTGCTGCTACAAGTGCTACAACATAATTGCATGTGAAGTGTTGTGGCACGTGTTTGCACATGCCTGCATGTGTCACTGTTCCTTCACGTGATCTGCAGACTTTGGCTCAGCTCATTTTCCTTTGTGATTTCTTCTACATTTCTTTTGAGATCTCTGTCACATTCATGTGATTTGCGGTTTGATAACCGAGGAGTACATTCCAGGGTTTTCATAAGCCATTCTGCCTCAATTTCTCACCCTAGATTTTACAGTAATATGGGAATGAAAACAATGTGCTATATCATATGCATAGTACACTCTTTTTTAAACTGATTGAACTAAGAATATAATAAAAACTTGGATATGTGTGTGCTAACACCGTCTTACTAGATCATCTGTCAGCATTGCAGGGGGTTGCACTAAAATAAATGTCCCTCAAGGTCTCTTCCCACTCTACAGTTCTATTATTCTATGAGAGTTTATGTAAATCTGTGATGCTGCTGGATTACAACTCCCATAATCACTGACTAGTGGCCATGCTTTCTAAGGCTGATGGCAGTTGAAGTCCAACAAAATCTGGGGAGTTACAGATATCCCATCTCTGATGAAAGATTTCCGATCTAATATATGCCAAGTGCTTTTAGCAGTATAAATCCCAAGTATTTATTTTTGAGTCATAGCAAAGTTAAATGTTGCCATTTAAATGTGCCCTCCACCCCCAGGCTCATGCGATTCAGTTGATTTTCTTTCTGGAGCCCAAGCAAAATCCTAGGATCAAAAAAAGCTTAAGTCTAGGAGATGGCACTTACAAATGTACTCATGTGCCAAAAAGCATGGAAATCGTAAGTTAATATGCCTGTCTTGTCTTCCACGCTATGGTAAGCCAAAAGCATGTTTTACAACGATACATGCTAGGCTTGCTTATCCTCCGCACTTCCCATTGATCATTCAGCCCCAGTTCTCTTCCTCTGTAGACTGGGGGAACCCTAATACACAAAATACTATGGGGCCAATGGACATCTTGCTGCATACTGACTCTCTTCTTTCCCCATGCATTTTGTTATTGTTATTTTAAGCTTTTAAAATTAGAAATGCAAGCAATCTTTCAAATAAATATTGTCTTTTTATATTTTTTAATATATTTATTAACAACAGGGAGCTATTTGTTCCCTATATATTTGCATTTGGGTTAAACAGAATGGCATACAGGGTAGTGATGAGCTGTAACTGCAAGGAGCAATGAGATTAACTCTTCTTTTAAACACTAGCTATTGACATGGAAAGGCACCAGCGCTTACCTGGCCTCCTATCACTGCTGTTGCTGTGCCTTACCAGGAAGAACGGGTAGGGGAGTGAGGCAAGTAGTGGCCCATGCAGCAGTGTAGATGAGGCACCTCTGCTCTCCTAGCTTCAAAACACAGCGTGGTCTGGTGTGCCCTAGAGGAGGAGGGGCAAGGCATAGGGCTGTGTAGTGCAAGATCCCCACGCCTCACACCTCCCTCTCTACCTCCAGTAAGCACCAGAGATGTTCCATGTTTGGAAGTTGGGGGAGCAGTGGTGCCCCACCTACATCTCCACATACTGGGTAAGGTGATGGGGAATTCATTGGCACAGTGCTAATGCACCGGTGGAAGCAAGATGCTGCTCCTGTCAGTGCATTTGCACTGCACCAGCCTCCCTATCACCATTCCCCCCCCTGCTCTCCTGCCCAGTAAGGCTAAGCAATGACAGTGATGGGAGGTCAGGCAAGCACCACTTTCGCTCTGTGGCAGCTGCTACTGCTTTTAAACTGAAGAGGTTTTCACCCTAGAATACGCAGTCATGAAGCTAGTTCACATCTGAATTCCTTTGATTTGCAAGAGAAGGGAATGGCAGGTGATGATGATGGCGATTATACCATACCTTCCAACATTTTTCTGATGAAAATAGGAACGTTCTATTCCATTATTGTTATTGTTATTGTATTTATACCCCACCCATCTGACTGGGTTGCCTCAGCCACTCTGGGAGGCTTCCAACATATATTAAAAGACAGTGGTACCTCGGGTTACAGATGCTTCAGGTTACAGACTCCGCTAACCCAGAAATAGTACCTCAGGTTAAGAACTTTGCTTCAGGATGAGAACAGAAATCATGTGGCGGCAGTGGGAGGTCCCATTAGCTAAAGTGGTACCTCAGGTTTAAGTTCTTAACCCGAGGTACCACTGTATAATAAAACATTTACATGAAAAAAAGTTCCCTATACAGGGCTGCCTTCTGATGCTTTGGGGGTTGGTTAACTCCATGCCCTCCAGCATTTTTCTGATGCGAATAGGGACGTCCTACCATACCCTCCAACATTTCTGCAATGAAAATAGGGATGTCCTAAGGAAAAGTGGGACATTCCAGGATCAAATAAGAAATGGGGATGACTTCTATAAATCCACCCTATACGTATAAATTACCCTGACTGGTGCTGCATTTATAATTCAATAGTAAGCTATATTTCTTTGAAATGTCTGGACATCAACCATCAGCCCATTTTGTGTGTATTCATTTTACATAATGAAAACATCCCAAACCCAAAGCTTTTGCAATAGACAAGAAACAATACTTTTTGCTGTATTTAATAAAAATTCAGATATTCTTCTGTATCTCCCCTAGGCAAAAGGAAAGAAAAGAAAGAAAATAATAAAGAAACAGTGACTATAAAGAATTATTTACTATTTGTTGAGGTTTAAAAAAACTTTGCCAGTTATAATATTTACTTATTCTCTGAGTTATCAAAATGTTCAATTTGAAATGAGTAATGTATTTATTAAAATACAGCTTCATAGCTGCACACAGTGAAGGCAGTATTTATTTCCTCACACATCTTGTGTTGAATGTTTTAGTGGTATAACTGGCAAGGTATATGTAAGCTGTACCGTTTTTATAGTCTGTGCTTGTATTTTTATGGGTTTACACAACAGTTACCACAAAACATTTATAAAAGCAAGATGCACATGGGCGTATTCATGGAGGTCACGAGAGAAACAAGCAGCCTCCCAACCCCTCAAGTTGTCCTATCAGACTGTGTCACTCACGTTGTCAGTCAGGCACTCTGGAAAACTTCCCTCTTACTTTGTCACTCACAATGCCAGTTACTTCAGTGAGATGAATATGGGGAAAGAAAGAAACTACCCACCTTTTCACTGTTGAATGCTGATCAGTACTGATAGTTTAAAGTGAGTGCTTTACCCCATTTCTACACATTAGATCAGTGGCTGCCAACCTTTTGGAGCCTGTAAGCATGTTTGTAAATAGGAAAAAGTGTTGTGGGCATCACACCCACACCACAACCCAGCACACCCCACAGCCTATTCTATTTGCTACAACAGAATGCTTCTTCAAAACCTAATTTCAGTGCAGAGGGAAAAGATCCCCTGCAGGCCCCAGGAAAAGCTCTATGGGCATTTGTGAGTGCCACTCTAGTAACTCCTTTTGACATCTAATGGCCTCCTCAGACATCCCTCCAAAAATAGTTTCTAACTATACAGTGGTACCTCAGGTTACATACACTTCAGGTTACAGACTCCGCTAACCCAGAAATAGTACCTCGGTTTAAGAACTTTGCTTCAGGATGAGAACAGAAATCGTGCACCGGCGGCAGGGGGAGGCCCTATTAGCTAAAGTGATGCTTCAGGTTAAGAACAGTTTCAGGTTAAAAACGGACCTCCAGAATGAATTAAGTTCTTAACCCGAGGTACCACTGTACATCTCGTTAGTTTTTTCATTTGTTTTGGGGTTGCTTTGTTGATAAACCTAGGAACTGAGGTACACGCCTACTTTTGAAGGAACACTGGTACCTTGGTTTCCGAATGGCTTGGTTCCCGAACAAATTGGCTCCTGGTCATCGCAAACCCGGAAGTAAGTGTCGGCTGTCAGCCCTGTTTCTGGGGCCAAACAGCCAATCAGAAGCCGCGTCTTGCTTTGCAAACATTTTAGAAGTTGAATGGACTTCCAGAACAGATTGAGTTCAGGAACCATTGTACTACTGTATATATTTTAATATGAACGGTTTAGCAAACCACACATTTGTTTTGGTTTTCAGTATAATGCCCTTTTTACGTTTATGGGGCAGCCTCTCACTGTCATCCTCACACGACAGGTGTGACTAGCTGGTCACTAGTTCCAGAGCAGAGGAAATAATTCTGTTCCTCAGTCCCTGTTGATGAAATACTTAATTTTATTTTATTTTCTGTTTGCTCACTAGGGAAGTGAACCAACCCAGTTCACATAACTGAAACTACAACATGGATCAGAATGTTAATTATACTATAGATTTCACACTTCTCCAATGTTTCCACTGTAGTTCTCACAGAAAAAAATATATGTGAAAAAGGTGTAGTTTATTTAAATATGTACTTAAATATGAATTTTTATATATTTTTAAAAGAAAGATTCACAATTCATAGGATAGGTTGGATTTGTGAATGGACACCTGCAAAAGTGGCACTGGTTGGAAGGAGACCAATTTCTTCATCCCTATTTTGCACAGCATGTTTAATAAGACATGTTGCAGTCACTTTGAATTCTATCAAGTTCTGGGCTTCATTTATACTAGGCTTGCGTCTGCTGTGTTTCCTTCTGAGATATGAAACCAATTGCATAGGTTTTGAGAAAGATTGTTAAGGAACTGAGGAGGAGATGGGAAGCTTGGGGGATAATAATGACCAATTCATGTCTGCACAGGAGGAAGCCCTGTAGCTCAAGAATGAAACCCACTGCACAGAGACCACATGCAAATAAATTCTAAATGATGTGTCTCAAAAATAGCGGTAAACACCTGCAGGGTGGGTGGGGTCATTGACACCCTTATTTGCCACTCTTCTTATGTCCTCTTCCCTCATGAGTACTCATTCCATTCCATTTCTTAAAAAGATTACACCTTCCCCTTATTTTTAAAAAAAAAACCACTAAGAACACGAATCCCCAGTTAGGCAAAAGAAGCATGAAAAAAGGATTTGTCTAACCATCATTACATTGTTATCATTCAGACTATGATAGGCTGCAAGCTTCAATTTGCTGGGCTATAGAAAGCTAGGGGAAGGAGCCTTTTTCAAAGGATGCAACAATGAATAGCTTGCTTTTGCGCCATTAAGAACCAGAGGAGCTTTTTGTGGTCTGCAATTGCTGTTCAGACTTGACATCGGCGTAAACAGGTACTTAATACTGTAAGAAACAAAGCAGTTTATTTGTGGAAGAAGGAGAGAGTGCATTATAAACACACAAGGACTGGACATTTCCTTGAGCAGAGAAAAACCAAAGCGAAATTCTACAAATCCTTATTAGAGTTGAAATAGCTTGGATAGAAATCAGTTGTCAGTGAAGATGAAAATAAGCATTTCTGCCTGAAAGTGATTTAGAAGGGAGTGTGACAAATAAATGAAAATTCTGACAGACTGAAGCTGCAGCCCCCATTCCAGTAAATATGGATACATTGAGCAAAAGAGCCTTATGTGGACCACACAGCATCACACAATGTCTTTTTGGATTGGTTTCCAGCTTCTTACATAAGATTTACAGAATATGACATGCTGCATTTCTATGTGCACTTACTAGGAAGTATAGTCAGTGGGAATTACTTCTGAGTAAACATGCATAGGACTGTAGTTTCTTGCCATCGTTCTCGGAAGTGTAAGGATAGTACTGTAAGAGACATGACAAAACATATCAGACAAACAAATGCAAGATTACATTTATATTAATCAGACCCTCATTTATTTGTAACAATTGTTATGAAGCATGATCTTTATTTTATTTTAAAATGTGTAAAGAACGGTGGTTGCAATAAGCATTTCTCATGACAGGGCCCAGGAACCTTAAATGCTGTAAATTAGAAGGAAATCTTAGTCACAGAAAAATGAAAGATGGCATACAAGAGTGAAAGCATTATTTGCATTGTCCAACTTTTAATTATTTGCTTATTAAGATGGCAGTCTGCATGAATTGTACTGAGCCTCTTGATGGTTGTCAATGAACTTCTGATCATCATGACCATTGATTTCAGTGGGGTTGTAGACCTTAATTGGTCACAACCCAGTGTGTCTGCAATATACTAACACAGGTTCCTGCCTCAAGGAAATTTCAATGTAAAATATGACACAGCTGAAACAACAAATGAAAAGGGGGGGGGAGAAGAGATTTGGGGTTGAACTCTACAGTGTCGGGTACATCAATGGCACCATACAAGCAAACAAGCACAGCCTGGGAAGCACTTGAATTCAGCAGAGCAGTTATCAAAGCAACATTCAAAACAAACAAAGCATCAAAGGCAGATAAATCCACCTAGCCTTAAAAACAGAGCAGGCAAGTGAATAATATTTATGTTTCCAAACCTCTTGATTGATACACATGAGATTGTCTTTGATTTAATTTGATTTAATTAAATTCACTTGGCCTTGATCCAGCTGATAGCTAACGTTGGGTGACATATGCTGCATGATCTGAATGAGTGGTAGAACAAGCCACCATGATTATAGTCTACGTCCTTTCTTTTCCAACGGGGACAAAGGTCTAGAGTCCTGCCTGCCATGTTGTACTCTCAAACTGGATCGAAGAATCTAGTTCCAAACTGGACCTATGCTGTTAGGTATGTTAAAAAAAACAACAACCAAACACACATATCAAATCATTTTGTGTTCCCTGTAGAAAGCCAAGGATCCAAAATTAGACCAGTGATACCTGAGCATGGCGAAAAGTTTATCCATATGCAGAAATTGGGGAGACATTTGATCCACTTTGCAGTTAAAGGGAAATCTAAAGGGCAATCTACCATATGAACATTTTCCAAAACCATAGGCAGTTATCTTTCAAAATTTTCACTTCTCTGAATTTTGAGAGTTACACGTTGAAAAGGTTTGGACACAAGCCTGGATTTCCTCCAGCTTAATACATTTTACTATAATTTTTGTACAGTCACCAATATTGTACATACAAAAAGGCAACATAAAACGAGTCCAATTGTCTTGATATTTTTTTTTAGTTTTGTTTAATTATGTTAATTATATCAACCTTCATATCCCTTGAACCACATGTTTGAGAACTCCCATGTGTTTGCTACGATTGAAATCTTATTAATTCAGAAATGCATCCGTAGATTTGGTACTATTGCAATCTGGCTGGGTTCCACAGCACAGCCAACAAGGGTCTGTAATTACAGAAATGCATTCTTGTCTTGATAACTGTAAGCCCCCCAATATGTCAAAAGTCTTTTATTCCCAAGGAAATACTAAATGTGGAAACAGTGGCTTGATTCATTTCACAGCTGTAGTCTTTTCTGATTTGTTCGTAATTTTCTACACTACTGCTTCCAATTTGATACTGTCTGGGCCTAGGATGACAATAAGAATGGGATAACAGATGATGAGCTCAAAATACTGAACACAATCATACTCGCCCTACATGTACCTACAATCAATATGTCACTTTGAGGAAGAAACCATCAGCCACTGGGCAAAGTTTGGAATATAAAATGTCAGAGAACTCAAGATACATTTCTTATATATTTAGAGGTTGTCAGTACAGCTAGCTTGGTGATACAGAGGGCACACTGGCTGAATGGTTCATAACAGATAGCTTTTAATACCTGAATTAACACTGATGCTTCCCCAACAATTCCCCAAAGCATCCACAACAAAACGTATGCCATCAGACTAATCCCAGCAGTAAACAGGTGCTAATCCTGCCTTCTTCAGTGGAAAATGATGCCTACTTTTATTAAGTTTGGACACCGGTGTGCAACTCTTCCTTGAGTGATACTGCAAGCCAAATTGTGATGATTTAGATCTTCAAAGAACTATTTACAAGATTAGGCTGCAATCCTAAACCCTGTTACCAGTGAATTCAATGACATTTGTGTTTGTGTAGACATGGTTGACCTAATTGACCTAGAAGTTGTTCTAATTGGCTTATCAGTTCAAGAGCATAAAGTTGCACTTAATGTCCCACATCGTTCTTGTGTGAAGTGGGGAGATGTGCCTGTCTCCCTTTACACAATTGTTAAACACATAGAAGAATAATGCACATGGACCTCATCCTTCCTTTCACACTGGTTCTTCAGAATGTGTGACATGAGGAAGCCTCCGGCTGTGTGCCCAGTTGTTGTCCTCCCCCCCCCCCACGTATCCTTTAAAGTTATTAGAACATCTGCAGGGCTTAAAATGGTCAAGCAAAATAATGCAAGATGAGCAGCCTAGAATTTCACACCCACGCATTCTTGGTATGCCAACTGCAGGAAAACAAGCCTGGGATAGCAACATCCAAAACTTATACTGCGTAGCTCAACAGATAAACCTCAACAGAAATCCAGGTCCCCAACAGATAAACTCTGTTAGACTTTTATAACCTGTTAGTGCATAACCTGTTAAACTTGGGCCCACTATCTGCTGTTGATACCACACCACACTTCGGCCAGTGTGGTCAGCAGAATATGCACAGCTCCAACAGTCTTCCAGCAGAACATTAGAGTTTTCCAGCTTTCCAGTAGTCAGCATTTTCTAGAGTTCCCAGGTAAGAAAACTCTTTGCCCATTCAGTTCAGTTCAAAGTATGTATTCAGTTCAGTTCAGTGTTTATTGTCTCATGACACAAGACACAAGACAAGCATAAACCAGCTACAGTAACTCTAAGAGATGCTGGTACACGTAGGAGCCAACTCCTAGGGGCTGAGATACCTTCGCCCCCCACCCAAAAAAATATTTGAGGAAACTGCCCCCCCACAAGTTGATGGGCATTGCCATTTATAGTGTGTGTGTGTGTGTGTGTGTGTGTGTGTGTGTGATGTCTTGTGCTTCATTATGCAGGGTGGAGACTACCTGGACCCTCCCCATATTTTATTCAAGTTGGCACCCATGCCATTACATCATGAACTACTCTACTAGAACACAGTTATCCGACTTAAAAAAATGAAGATTGTAAAAATCCAAGTTTACAAACAGATCCACTAGCACTTTACCATGCCAGCTCACGGTACTAGAACCCAACAAAGTCGTCATTTGGCTTCTAAAAAGGAAACAACTTGTACCCAACTTGTGAAAAGGAAGGATTTTAAAAAACAAAACCAAAAGGTTTAAAAAACAAAACAAAAACAAAAACATCTTAGTAAGCATGGCTGATTTTAGAGAAACCCTCAGCCAAATTGGACTTGGGTACTTGGTCCTTTAGAAGTCAAATGTCTCAGCTCTTGCAAGCTGAAGCACAAAATTGGAACACTTTCAGATTTTAAGTATACTGTTGGCTTACTACTCATGGACAAACATAGTTCTGCTTTTTAGCAATGGTGAAGGTGACCACAAGGTTTGTGTTCTTACAATCATGTGAAACAATCACACACAGCCTAAAATATGTTTACGCCAAAAGAAACAGCATTTAGAAAAACTGTGGAATATGCCCAAAATTGAACATTAGTACTACTCTGGTATAC
This sequence comes from Podarcis gaigeae, assembly GCF_964106915.1. Classification (NCBI taxonomy): domain Eukaryota; kingdom Metazoa; phylum Chordata; class Lepidosauria; order Squamata; family Lacertidae; genus Podarcis; species Podarcis gaigeae. Next base: position 58,475,708 of record NC_139679.1, read on the forward strand.
ATTTATAAAACATAACAGCAAGGAGAAAGCACCTTAGCCCACAAAGAGATCAAATGATTTAGTGCATTTGCCATTTTTAAAGGTGAGGGGTGTAATTTCTGTAATACCTCAGAATTAAAGGGTCAGCTATTCTATCTTTGAAATGATGGCTCCTCTAAAAGCTAACTCGTTGTCAGTCCATTAGCAGCCAGCCAGAACACATCCAGATGAAAATAATTGGCTATTGATATACAATAATGCTGAGAAGTTATTCTTATTTTTGTTCATTGCTACAGAAAGATTTCCTTCATAACATTTTAAGGTATTAAAAAACAACAACCCAAAAACCTTACAGTTTTAGAATTCAAAGATATTTTAGAAATAAATTCAGCTTTCAATAATGCATCAAGACAAAAACCAACTACACTGTGTGTTTATATACTCTTAATAATATCTTCTTCTACTTGTGCCTTTTCATGGGCTAGCACTCCAAGACTCTGTTCTTTTAGCCAGTTCTCTGTTTACCACGATCATTCATCTTCCTATAAAGTGAAACAACTCCTCCTCCTCCTCCTCCTCCTCCTCCTCCTCCTCCTCTTCTCCTTCTCCTCCTCCTCCCCACCATTAAGGAAGGGCCACCTGTTCTTGGTCTGTGGTTATCAGTGCCACCACAATGTTGATGACAACCACTTCTACCTCTCTAATCCAGAACCACCAGCCCCTCTGTACAATTCCACATTTCCAGCTGCCTATTTGACATTTCCCCATGATTGCCAACTCAACATAGCTTCTCCAAGACAAAGTTTCTCCTGTGATCCCCCCTGCTGAACAGAAACAAAGCCTTGACTTTTTCTTTGACTCTTCTCTCTTTTGGGTAACCATATTGAATCTATTGCCAAATCATACAGCTTCCCTTTGTATAGCATTGCAAAAATGCTGACCCTTCCTCTCCTCTGCTCCTTGGTGAAAACTCCAGTTCATGCTCTAATCCAGGGCTCAGCAAACTTTTTCAGCAGGGGGCCGGTCCACTGTCCCTCAGATCTTGTGGGGGGGCTGGACTATATTTTGGAAAAAATAATAATGAACAAATTCCTATGCCCCACAAATAACCCAGAGATGCATTTTAAATAAAAGCACACATTCTACTCATGTAAAAACACGCTGATTCCCAGACTGTCCGCTGAGAAGGCTATTGAGCCTTAGTTTGCCTACCCATGCTCTAATCTTTTCACATCTTGACTATCACATTCTTCTCTTTAGCCTTCTAAGGTGACACCTCAACCCTTTCATCTCCATGCAAATTCCTTGGTCAAAATGATTCACCTCTCATGACTCTGTCTGTACCTAAAATGGCTTACAACTCACACCTGGATCTCCAGTACCAACACTATGACCTTGTCTTGCCTTATTTATCTACCCTCATATCCTAATATACCTCTTCTCAGTATCTTCATTCTTGTTTCTTTTTACTTTTTAAACATTGTGTGTTTCTTCCTTTATAAAAGGGTATGGTCTAGGACTAGGTTAATAACTATGGCTCAGATAAAACTAACCCAGTGTGCTAGTGGAAGTTTCCCCTTTTTTCTCTGGCCCTCATGTGCCCCTCCCCCTGCCCCCCCGCCACCACAAACAGTGTGTCAGTGTATCAGGAGAGTGCAATGTTGAATTCCCCCCCCCCCCATTTTCTAATAAAATATTGAAACAACCAATATTATTTAAATACTCTGCCTCCCCCCAATTTATTCTTAAATGAATTCAACTATGGGTTTAAACTGTGTGGAATGATGTCACTTGTACACACTGAAATCTTTCCGACATATTCTGAAATCTAAAATGGTAGCACTGCAGACTGCATGTCTGCATGTATATAACCACATGTGCTTTCATTTCATTAGCCTTATTAGGAACTTAGTACCCATGAGTACCAAATGCATAAAGCGTGTTCTCCTTCATGGAGAGCACGTGTTGCGGTGGGGGCCGCCAGGACACTCCAAAGTTGGGGGGCGGGATAATTGATCATTGGCCACTGATGCGATTGGGGCTTCCCTTGTTGGGAAGAAGTTAATGTTGCCATTTATTGATTGACAGCCAGAAATAGTAAAACTCCTTGCATGAGGCTAGGGCTTCCTCTTTTCGCCCGTGCATCGGATTGCCCGTCCCTCCCTCCCTAGAATAGGGTTGTTCGCTTTGACCTTGCTATGCCTGTCATGGGGTCGTCTGCTTTGGAGTGGGGGCCTGGTAGGAATTTTGTCCATCTGGCTGATTGGCTGGGGCCATTTGGTTTTTGCCTACTGCGTAGCAAATCGTCACAACTTGTAAGGTTCGCGGTTAGGCATCGGTTTATGGTTTGGTTGGTTGAGGGGCATGGATTGGCTGTGCCTGCCCCTCTAATGCTGCTGCTGCAAGGAATTCCGTTAAAGGAATTGGGAGCTAACTATTGCTTGTCCACTCTGTCAAGGGGGCTCGGGCCATAGCAATGAGGTCCTGGTTGCATTTGGGGTGAGGGCAGGTTCCCTGCTTCGCGTAACCCCCAAGTGTATTCCCCCATTCTGACTTTCGCATCGTGCGGAATGCCAGTCTGTCCCCCATGGTGGGGGCAGATAGTCGCAACCAATGCCTACGCAACCACTCACAAATTTGTATTTTAATAAAGTTGTGGCCAAAATTATGCCAAAAATCTTAAACAAAAATTTCTGTGTGATGTGTGAGTTTTTGGGGTGGACCTGGGGACCTCGACATGCAAATGAACCAATTCCCTGTCAATGCCACTGTGCGGCATGGCAACATCCCAAAGCCCAGTAGCTCAGTCTGAAGGGAGCATCTTCCATGTGCCTGTGATTTCCTCCATGGGGATAGGAACCCTGATTGGTTATGCATTTTGTGCATATAGAAACAAATGTATGACTAGCGGCATTGAGAATACATGATATGTATAAAAGTCCTTTCTGACCTCTTAGTCCTTTTGCAGATGATGAACTTGAGATATTTCCTGACTTGGGTGAGTGCTTGTTTGACAAATAAATTGTGCATCTAGCAACATAGATCACATTTATTCTAATGGTCTAGGGACATCCCAGATATTCACATAATCAATCATTCATAATAAGTCCCAAGAAAGTGCCTCGAAAAATAAGAATCCTGCGTTTCTATTTCTAAGTGCTTATACAGCCACATCTTTTTGTGAGTGCGTTACTTTGTGGAGCTTATCTCTTGCACGAATAAAAAGGGCAGAAATGGCTCCTTCTTAAAAAATAATTTCTCTTGCTCTCATCACCATAACTTCTTATCTTTTCTGTCATCCATTCAAAATCAATTTATTTTCTACTGAAAGGGAGAGAGCATACCTCTTTCTTAACCCTCTAAAATAACTCCTGGACATGAGAGAGAAACTACCTTCAATATTTAACATTAAATCACTTCCCTGCCAATTCATCCTAATCAAATCCTCCACAAAGTCAATAGCAATTACATTTTTCAAGGTGTTGTATTGCTTTGATCTTTGAGGTCTGCAATGGGAGACTGAAGTTAGGCAAGGAAACTAAGGAACAGCAATGACTCAGGCCCATCTTGAACTTTGGAGGAGAACTGTGGCTGAAGTTCTGCAGTTTGCACATCCCATAGAGGCCAATTGGGTCTCTTGTGACAAAGCAGTGTGTGCTTCTGATCCTGTTTGTCACTGTTCAGTTTGAGCGTATTGGTCCATCAGCAGATACCAACCCTTGGAAAAAGCTTCACAAATTTAATGTCTAGATGTTGGGCTAAGGACCTGAAAAATATTGTATTCTTAGCTGATGCCTCTAAATGTTGTCGTGTACCAGTGATGTATTTGGTGTACACTGGTATCTAGATCTCTGCAAAAAGACATACAGTCTATATCTAGGCAGAACCTACCATAGATAATGGCAAACTAGAGTCTTCTCAATGCATTCCACCTGACCAGAAACCCACAATCCAACTCAGATTGGAATTTGACAGCAATCCAATCCCTAATATGTTTTGCCCTAGAGATGCAAGCAAAAAGTAGCCAAAGGCTGTGCCACTCCACCTTTTCCACCCTCTTTTCATAGATACTAGATAAACAAAGTTTGCCAAGTAATATCCATGTTAGTCTGTTGCAGCAAAACACAAAACAAAACAAAAAACAAAGAGTCTGGTGGCACCTTAAATGCTAGGGATGGAATTCAATGCCCCATGTATTTGACTGCATATAACATTATTCTTGATGCTTTGTGTAAGTTACTAGACTAACATTAGGGGCTGTATTAGAGGAAAGATTGCTTAGAAAAGAAACTGAGAAAACTCCTTCTCTTCCAAATGTCTCTTACTCTTTTGCATTGGAGTATTTTAATACAAAGGGACGCAGGTGGCGCTGTGGGTTAAAGCCTCAGCGCCTAGGACTTGCCGATCGAAAGGTCGGCGGTTCGAATCCCTGCGGCGGGGTGCGCTCCCGCTGCTCGGTCCCAGCGCCTGCCAACCTAGCAGTTCGGAAGCACCTCCGGGTGCAAGTAGATAAATAGGGACCGCTTACCAGCGGGAAGGTAAACGGCGTTTCCGTGTGCGGCTCTGGCTCGCCAGAGCAGCGATGTCACGCTGGCCACGTGACCCGGAAGTGTCTCCGGACAGCGCTGGCCCCTGGCCTCTCGAGTGAGATGGGCGCACAACCCCAGAGTCTGTCAAGACTGGCCCGTACGGGCAGGGGTACCTTTACCTTTACCTTACTATTTTAATACAAATCGTGAATGAAAAGCATAGTGGGCTACTTGGTTATTAGAAGGCCACTGACACATATAGAAGAGTTTGGATTTGATATCCCGCTTTATCACTACCTGAAGGAGTCTCAAAGCGGCTAACACTCTCCTTTCCCTTCCTCCCCCACAACAAACACTCTGTGAGGTGAGTGGGGCTGAGAGACTTCAGAGAAGTGTGACTAGCCCAAGGTCACCCAGCAGCTGCATGTGGAGGAGCGGAGACGCGAACCCGGTTCCCCAGATTACAAGTCTACTGCTCTTAATCACTACACCACAATGGCTCTTTCCTTTAAAGTCCAGATGGGGAACCCACCCCCCAAATGCTGCTGAATAACAACTCTTGTCATTTCTGACCCTTGGATATACTGGCTGAAACTGATGGGAGCTGGAGTCCGACAATGTCAGAAGGGCAACAGGTTCCCCATCCCTCAAATACTGTTGAGTCTGATCTCCATTATATTACATAGTATATATTACCCAGCATACAATAACAGTCCTACACATGGAAAAATGTGAATAACAGAAAAAGGTGCCTCTCTGCCTGTCTCACCTTGCAAGGAAGGTAAAAGAGAGCCCCTGTGCATAATATTAGGCTCACCACCCCTTGGAGGAGGGAGTGTCTGTGCTCTGCCTCCACGGTCATAGGTAATATGCTTCTGAATTGCTAGAAAACCCAGGGCAGAGTGCTCTTGCATTCAGGTCCTGTTTACAGGCTTCTGGTTGGTCACTGTGAGAACAGGAGGTTGGACAAGATGGGCCATTGTTCGGATTCAACAGGCTCCTCTTAAATTCTTAGCCTTAGCAGCCCCAAGCCACATCTAACCTGAGCTAAAAGTGGGACATTAGTTTTCCATCCTGTCCACTCCATTAGTCTCTGAGAGACTTTATTAAAGGAGTCAGAATATATTAGCATTTGGAGTTATTCATGAAGCTGATAGTTCTAGGCTACAATCCTTTGAGCACATACCTGTGGAATAAGCCACCTGGCAAACACTGATGAGAAAACATGTAGAGGTTTGTATACTATGGTGAGAAATGTGCGTGGCTGGGCTTCACTTTTCAGTAGAAGTGGATGTGAAAGCAATTGAACTGTACTCTGCAGCAGTGGTCCCGGGAGAGTAAATCACTGACAAAGTCCCAGTCAATGCTGACCCCTGTGCTACTGTTGTCACAAACATTGACATTTTAGAACTAAGTGTTAAATACCAGCTTCAGTTCTCTGCTTTCTTTTTTATTCTCTCAGACACTAAAAAAAACAAACAAGCCAAAGTCATTAAGGGCACAATCCTATACCGAAGATTCCCCCCGGCGGAGGGCCTGCAGGATTCAACAGAAGCCCCGCTATGCTGGCAAATCTTCAGCACAGGGTTGTGCTCTTAATTACTTTTGCTTGTTTAGTGTCTGAAAGAATGAAGGGAATGGAAAATACAGGACTGAAGTGGATAGGTGCTGCTGCCAGAGTGTTTGAGGCTGTCATTTGGAAAGGGATGAGGAGAGGGAGGGCTGAGGATAAGGGGAGGGAACAGGATCCTCCCAGTAGACCAGATTCTCAGCTGCCCAGTGCCCCATAGACCATCTTGACAGGTGACTGGGGCCTCCCACCTGTCAATCGCCTGGTCTCACAGTGATGTCAAATGAACCAAACCCCTCCTCAAAAAAACCGAAATGCAAGGGGTATCTCAAGCTGTGCATGCAAAGGAAGGTTCTTTGCATCTCTGGCTTCAGTTCAAAATGGCCTTATCTTGGGCCCTCTGTAAGTGTAGCTTCCTGTAAGTGCCTATCAGATATTGAGATCAGAGAAGCTATGAAGTTCCTTAAGCAGAATTTTGTAGTAAACCCGATTGCTTCATGCTTCCTATAAGCACCAAATGACTGTTTGGTACTTATAGGAAGCCTGCTAGGATCACTGCACTCCGACACTCCCAATGTAGAATTCTGTAGCATAGCTGCTCACTGCAGGCTTACTGTCACTGCCTGTCAGTTGTCCCAGTCATTCATTAGCACAACATTTTCATTTGCCCTATGCTTGATGTCATATATGGATGTGACATCATAGGTGGCCATGGTGGGACCCATTCCAGGTTTAAGTAGGTTCCCTACCAGTGGAGTAGGATGATTATGGTTAGAAGGTTTTACAGATGGTATATCACACTGGTAAAATTAGCAAAAATGTATAAGACATGTAATAAGTGTTGGAAATGTAAAGAAAAAGAAGGAACATTTTACCATATGTGGTGGAAATGTAAGAAGGTCAAAGGTTTCTGGGATGTGATTTATAATGAATTGAAAAAGATGTTAAAGTTTACTTTTGTGAAGAAACCAGAAGCCTTTCTTTTAGGAATGACAGGAAAAGAAATAAGAAGAAAAGACGGTAAACTCTTTCAGTATGCAGTTACAGCGGCAAGGATTTTATTGGCTCAAAAATGGAAACAAGGAATTACCGACAATAGAAGAATGGAGATTGAAATTGACAGACTATGCAGAACTGGACAAATTAACTGGGAAAATCAGATATGTCCGAGACCAAAGGTTCATCGAAGACTGGGGAAAGTTTGTAGGGTATCTGAAAAATGTATGCGATATACAAACAACGCTAGTGGGGTTTGAGAGGCGCTGTAAAAACAGAGATATTGTCAAAAAGAAATAGAAGGGAGAGGGAAGACAAATGGCAATATGTATAAAGGGAATGTGTAATTAAGAGATAAACATGGATGATTGCCAGAGAAGCTGAAGGAAGTCCAAAAGAGATGTTTTGTTATAATTTGGTTTAAAATGTATTAATATATTGGAAAATTAATAAAAACTTATTTTAAAAAAAAGATTATGGTTAGAAGGTGCATGAGTAGTTAGCTATTTTGGAATGTTCTTCAGCAGCGTTGGCCTATCAGGCAACATAGAAGGAGGGGTGGTCATGTGGTTTGCGAGAAGAATGGTGTACATCAAAAGTGCTGGTTGGCTCATGCGAGATCTGGGAGGGTGGTCCATGCACCACATCTTCTGATTGGCTCAAATGTGCTTGGGAGGCCCTCCCCGCTTTCCTAGGATCAGGTTGTACCCCGGATTCAAAGTAGGAATCTCCAAGATATAAAACTAAGTTGTCCAACCCACCTAGAGCTTGGCTGCTTCGCGAAAGAGCCTTTCTCTTACATAATGGGACATAAACTCCTTTCCCTTGATGGTGAAGAGTGCTCTTTGCAGGCATCCTGTCCAGGAAACTACATGGAAGCTGTGTGGAGGGTCTTCTCCTTTCTCACCCTAATGTATTGTGCTTCTGAAACAGCAATATTGTGAACAGCATAAGGTCATTCAAAGCCCTGGCTAAAACGATGCCTCTGGAGTAGCAGTAGAAGGGTCGTTGCTGGTTGTCCCAATAGTAACAACACACACAACGTAACAGGCTGTTTTTGACTACTTAAGATTAAAAAGGATATCTACATGTGCCATACCTTCAAGTTTTCCATCTGATCCAATGTCTACATACAAGGAACGTTAGAATCCTCAAAGCAGCAATACGGGGAACATAATAAGATAAGCATACCATATTGTGGTTATTGCCAATATGCCAATTTAGGAACCGAATGGACTTTATCTCCTGACCATCCATTGGACTTTAATTTCTCTTGATATGTTCTGTTTGCATGATGTGTTTGTCTATGGAATTACACTTTGTGAGATATTGTCAGGGACATTCCCAGCAGAGAGGAATCTCCAGAGGAAGAGGAATTGGCTGTAACCTGAGTCACCAAGAAGGAGGAGGAGGAGCAAGCGATTAGAGCAGAGGAGGGCTAGCAGTAGGCGGTGGAGGACGTGACATATATCTGGCCTTGGGAGGGGTCAGAAGCCAGTCGAGTCAATAAACCTCAGCTACTTAAACTGCCAGAGTTCCGTGTCATGTGTGGAAGAAGCGCTAAACCTGACAGATATTATATGTTGAATTGTGTTTGAAATAGAAGTTACATAGTCAAAAACAGCCTGTTACCTTCTATGTGTTGTTACCAGGATTGTATTTATGTAACCTAAGGTTTAGTAGTGTTTTGCATTTGGTTGTCCCAATGGGGCTGATAGAGCAGAATGCTGTGACATTATCTTGCATGAAGTGTGTGGGAGGATGGATGGATGGAATGTGCTGTGGGTGGTACATCAGCATGAGTTCATTAGCTGCTTCTGTGCACAGCTCATATATGGGTGTCATTGCCAACACAGTCCTTCATTGGTGGGCCATGGTATTGTTTCCAGGGCCATTGTTACTTTATGCTATTCTTCTGATTTTTTTTTTTTAGTTGTGTATGTATTTCCTTTCCTGTCCCAGACTGGACATGCACTGGATATGGGGACCATTCAGTTGGTGTAGTGGCCAACATACATCCAGTCTTGGCTTCACTGTAGTATAGAATCGCTCTGTCAGTAATTCATGTGCAGTGATGGTGTTGTGATAATAAAGGCTTAAGAAGTAGGCGTGGTCAAAGTAATTTTGTGCAGGAACAACACAGACTCTTGTGGCACCTTTTAAGACTAACAAAATTATTACAGCATAGTCTGTCTTGGGCCAGCCCTGGTATGATCCTGCCAAGTAACACTTTTTTTTAAGTTCAATTCAGTTCAGTTCAGTTCAATGGAGAGCTTTAAGCTTGTGTTTAGCAGTCAGATCAATGTAACCCTAAATATTCTGCACATAGTTAGCCATGAGTGTGAATTTTTGAATGTGAATTTCTGAAATACCACAACACAAACTGTTAAAAGGAAGAGTTTGAGCTGTTTGTGAACATTTAGCCGAACGTTCTGTTTACATTGGATTAAGATTCAATGGGACCCTTTTGAAAACAGCCATTTATCCTGTGAAAGATTTCACAATGAACTTCACAAATCATGGCCAAAGGCTACTTACTCCAAAACACAATCGATTCACCTTTTCTTTTCTTTTTACAAACTAATGACACTATCAGCTGGCAGAGCAAACGTCCTCCTTTAAGAATGCATCTGTCCCTGACTGAAACTATCCCAGAAGAAATCACCTGATGGCCTTGAGATTTATGGTCCCCTCTGATCTGCTAATTATCGCTGCTGCACATAGAGATGAAGATTGTGTAGTCAGGGGACATGCTGGAATCTAGCATTCCCCTTGTCAAACTACCAAGCAGGGTGCACATCAATCAGGATGCCAGATCCACCTAATGGATGTTTGCATGATCCTGTTGGGGGGATCACCAGCATCCTTATTCTCCTCTTTCAATTGGCTTCCGAAAAGGCTAAGGCCCAATTCATAATATACTAAAATTGGAGCTGCTGTGGAGTGTTTTCATACATATCAATTGGACCATTTTTTAAAGAAGCTGATGAAATGGGATAGCCCAGCAAGATAGGCATTTTTAGCACTAGGGCTGGTAGTCTAAGCAGGCTCAGCCATTCTCTTGTCCCGTTTCAAGCACTGTGATGCCACTTGAAACAGCCATGGATTCTCCCAAAGAATCCTGGGAATTGTAGTTTGTTAAGGGTGCTGAGAGTTGCTAGGAGACCTCTTGCTCCCCTCCCAAAGCTACAAGGTCTGGGCCTGGTCACTTCTTAGGTAGGCGAATTATATATGATTTGCCTTGAATTCTATGATGGGATGTAAATGCATAAACAAATAATAATAGAAGTTCCCAAAGATGTCTCCTTGTTCATGAGAAAATGTCTGATTATAGTTCCTCACCACCAGCTGCACAAAATACCTTCTGATGCATCTACTTCTGGTGGTTCAAAAAAAATGAAGTCTATTCTCATTGTCCTCTTCTTCAAATCTTCTCTCTCCATGGTTCACCAGCTGCTGTTGATGGCCTTTGTCCATTAAATCTTCATTTCCCCTAATGTGATACAGTGTGTCCACACAATTTGCATTCTTAGCTGATGTACCTAATTGATTATTCTGCAGGTTAAATGATCTCAGTCATCCATTCCGAGTGTGGGAATGATACAGTACGACAGGCCACTTTTCAGGCTCTTGGAATAAACAATTGTACCAGGTCTAATTGAAAGTCTGAAACATTGCAAGAAATCACGCAAACTAGGCTGAGATTATGATTAATATACAATTGTAGTAACTGGCATTGTGTTCAAAATTATTTATAAACAGAAATGACATTTACAGTTAACATTATTCACAATGAATAAAAACAACTGGGTTTGTGACATCTCGTCGATTCGTGCGAGAAAAAATATATATGTGGTAGCGCAAGAGAATGAAATATTCAATCACTCCTTCAGATATGTATGTATTATATATCCCATAATACTTTATAGCCATATTACAGAAAATGTACCCTCTCGGGGACTGAATCTTTCCTCACTAATATCATTTAGAGCTCAGCTTGCATATATAATAGATTTTCTCTGTTTGATAAACAGCCTCACTAGTTGAGTTGCAAATGAATCCATTCTTTAAAGAATACTTATTGTCATTTCCTTCTCTGAGCAAGCGATGCCCACGAGTTCCTGGGCTGCTTTCACTTCCTCCGCAAACATATTCAGTCTAGGATTTCAGTCTCTGTTTAAAAGAACACCCTTATAGTGCTTACAGCTCTCACCCAGAAATATGGAGCATAGTAACTGTCGTTATTTTTTATTAACACAGATAGATCTTTCAGGTTAGAAAGGTCTTTCATAACCTTGGATAGCATTGAATTAGAGCTGATTTGGATGAGGAAACACCAAGTGTGCCAACATTCTATCTTATCCATGATCTCTGCCTAGTGGTAGGCTGTGAGATACATATATCAAAAGTAGGGATGTTATCAACTGAGTTTCTAGGTATCTTCCTTCAATGGTAGTATGTTTGTGCCTGCATCTGGAATAGAGGTGGGATGCTTGGGTCACAGCCACATCATACATTTAAGGCACATTGCTCCCCCACCCCAAAGAATCCTGGGAAGTGTAGTTTATTAAGGGTACTGGGAGGTGTAGCTCTGTGAGTGGCAAACTACAGTTCCCAGAATTCTTTGGGGGCAAATAATGGGCTTTATTGTGTTTTCAAGGAATGGTGCCTATGCAACCAATAAAACAGCTCAAGCCTATAAAACAACAACAACAACAAAAGAAGCAGCTCAAATTACAATGAAACAGTTTATGAATTTAATTCATTAAAAAATGAGCAGGTTTTTTAAATGTCAGTATAACAATGAGACACTGGAAGCTTGATGGAACAAAAAGACCTTAGCTGCTCATGTAAAGTTTAAAAGAGAGGGCCCCTAAAATGTCTCATGGGGTTCTAAAATATTGATGCCACATGCCTCATTTTCCAATGACTTGGGCTTCTGAATGTGATGCGACAATTAGCAGAGCCTTCAGTGTTAAATACAGTGGGTTGACAGGAGTGTATGGAATGCCCTCACATAACCTACTCCCAAACCACATGGGGCTTGCAAGGAAGAACCAGCATTTCAGATTGCATCTGGAAATGATGTGGAAGTCAAATGACGTTTCAGAATGGCTTTTAGAGGCAGCCTCACACAGAGTGCCTTTCAGTAATTCAGTGGATTGGGAATGTGTCACAGTTGACCAGGTCTGCTTTATTCAGAATAGGGTGCAACTGTGCCAAAGCACTCCAAGCCCGTCTGCCACTGGGAGTGGAACTGGGACCGGAAGCAAGCTACAGACCTGATTGGTCTTTCAAGGGGAATACAACCCAGCCTGCTCCCAGTTCAGCTCTCCTTCTGACCAACAGCACCGCTGCCTTGACTGATTAAGCCCTTACCTTCACACTTAGACTTGCCTTTATTTGTTTTACTATGACGGGGTTACTATACCTCATGTTCCAAAATGTCCTATGCTGGCCCAGCCTCACAATTAATCAAAGGCTAGTGACTGGCCTATGAACTGCAGATATGCACTGAGATGTCAAAGAAGAAGAAGCAAAACGTGAGATACAATGTCACGCTGGAACTGTGCATTTTGTAAGCCGGCACGTGAATCTTAATCATGTGCTAAGTACACATTTGAAGCCAGCTTTAATTATCTTTGTTACTTTCATTTGCATCCAAACTCCATTAGCTAATGTAAAATCCACTTCATAAGCAATTAGTTATACTACTATATGTACAATTCCTTGTCTAGTGAGTTCAGTGTGTGATGAGGCAGGTATACTCGAGGTTTGACCATGTGTGCTTGAGTTACAAGGTGCATGCCTTATTGGTTTGTTTTTTTAATTTGTCCCCCCCCCCCTTTGTGTATTCTGTGATCTCATTCGGTATTTTTATGTTGTGAACCTCCCTGTGATCTTCGACTAAAGGGTGGTATACTAATTTAATTAATCAACAACCTTTTGTGATAGCCCCTTTGCTGCCATGTTTAGAAGCTTCTGAAAGCCATCATTTGTGGTTTGAGGACCCGATCCCCGGGTAGTGGAATGAAAACACAAGGACACGTGATATAAGGTTAATGGGCAAGAAAAGGGCACAACTTTATTGATTACAGCAAGTGAAAAGGTATTGGCTTAGGCATTGGATTACGTCAGCTGACTCCACCCCCTCAGAGAGGGGTGAGTCTAAAACAGGGGGGTTTATTCACCAGTAGGTGGAGCCTGTTGATGCTAATCCAACTATAAGCTCTCCCCTGATGTCACCGAGGGTCGTGCCATGGCCTCCCGCCATGCAGGCATCAGACAGAATACACGACCGCCGGATTCATTTAAAGGAATACCCAAAATTGAAGGCGCAGGTGATGGCCACACCTAGCCCTTCGACACACCACAACACATTATTCCAATGCCTAACCTACCCACCAATACCACGAAAGTTGTGACGATTGCTACGAGGTAGGTGAAAAAAACCAAAAGGCCTAATGCCAAATGGAAAAATTCCTACCAGCCCCCCCGGACAACCAGGGCAACCAACCTAAGGTCCATAGCAAGGCCAAAAGAAAACTGAGACCCTGTGCTCTAAGGGAGTGGAGGGTGGGTGACTCGCAACGGGACGCCGAAAAGTGAGGCCGGAAGGCTGGTGCCACAGCAATTTAGGCTGCTAAACACGCCTCCTCGCAGGCACCTGGTTGGGTGACTGCCTGTGGGCGTGGGCGCCAGTCAGGTGAGTGGGAGGCAGGGGGCTAATGCCCCCTGCTTGAGGCAGAGTCCAGCTCCCGACCACAACCACTCCCCTCTCTTGCAGGAGAAGAGTTTTTGCCTGAAATTTGCAATGGTCTTGTGCATTTAATTCAGTGACCCCGACGTTTCCTCCCATAATTGTGCCCACTATGTGCCAAGATGATGAGTTCTAAGGCTTGTTTCCGCCCCATTTAATTAGTACATTTTGAAAAGCTGCACTGTAGTGAATTGAGAATCAACATGACTTTGTCATGCTGGACTTCAATCACCATTTTAGGAGAACTGAAATCCACTTAACGCCTTCCGGCTGCTGTCCGCTCCCTTCTGGCATCAGACCAGTGCTCTGATGGATTCATGTTTCAATGTCCCTTTATACCCTGTGATGTTTTTTAAAGAATCTAAGGAGCATTAGGCATTCTGCATTGTTGCATGGATGCTATTTCCTTTACTAGGATCTGCAGGCATCCGAGTCATATGCAAATCTGTTGAGTCCAATCAGAAGCATGTTTGATTTCTTGTTATATATATCCATAATGGAGTCCTAAAACCATTAGCAATTTTTCTTCAACTTTTTTTAAAAAATCAGTTTCAAAACCAAAGCTGTTTTGCTTTAATATCTCAAGACATTTAGTTCCTTGAATGCAGAAGAGCTGCCTTTATGTTCATCATAATTTCCTAGCATTCACTGAAGCAACATTAATGCTTGCACGTAATTTGAGACTTACTTCTTTACTAATTAATGGCTATGTCCATTTTCTTTGCCTCAGTGAATATATATATATATATATATATATATATAGCAAACCTCTCACCATCACAAACATCCTGAACCTCTCAGTCTGCCTCACTTAGGCACAGTACACACAAGTGAAGAGGAATATATATGCCTGAACCTTTACATAAACCAGGTTTCTGTCCTTCACATTGAGACCAAACTACACTTGATGTTAAAAAACTGTACCAACATGGGGGTGGGGGGCATAAAAACAAAAGCAGAAGTGGAATCTAACCCTTTTCTTCCCTGCTTGACTCCTGAGGAAAACCCTCTTCTTCCTTTTGGAGGAAATCCCTCATTGACACCAAAACAAATACTAATTTCATATGAGAGATTTTCCTTAGGCCTATAGCCAAGGAGGAAAGGGTTAAATTTCATCTCCATGCCTGCTCCAGTCCTATTAATTGTCAACCCTGCTGCTGATGCAATTTGAATTAAAAATAAAATAAAATCCTCCATTTGAAACACAAAAAAAATGTAATGTCATGTCTAGTTTTGCCCCAATAAACCAGGGTGACAAAAATCTTTCTGGGTGTAGACGTCATCCTGTTTTCCCTTTCACAAATTGCCCTGGAAAAGAGTACATTTTTGTCAGTAATCCCCACAGTTTTCATCCTGTTGGTTCTTATGACCCTATTGAAGAAATAAGGATTTTCCCATTTATTTTGTTAAATTGTTTATTTATAGGGTTGGCATGTCAAATAAAAATCACAAGATGGCAGGAGTGGCCTAAAGACATTTTGCTCCTTGAGGTGGAGCAGCTTTGAGGATATGCAGCTAACTTTTGCTATTTTTGATTTTCGAAATACCCATTTGATCCTATTTCAAATGCAGAAATGAGATGAACGGACAAGCAAGAAATCGAAATTGACAGATTCACCCATCTCTAACCTGATATACTAACACTGCACATCCCAGCAAAGCGATTGGGCTTAAATGAGACATCAAGAAAGTGAATAAGTTTTTCTTCTTTCCCTGGCACCATATTAAATCAGACAAAAGTGATGGTGGGCAGGAAGGATTAGGGGATGAAGACTTCAGTGGCTGCACAAATGATTTTAACTGTTTCATTCATTACTCTTGCACATTTCTCTCTTCTTGATTTGATTTGCAAGCGGTTTGTCACTAAGTATTTCATCTAGAGATTCTTGAAGTTGTGTCTCATTGTTTAGCTCAGATGCATGAATCATGGCACATGGGTTTGGTTTCTTATATAAAATTGCTCCTAATAGAACAATGGTTGCAATCAGCACACAGTTCATAATGAATGAAATGAATGTATAAGAGCAAAATACTTTTTCTACAACTCTCTCTCAGTATTTTAAATCTATCTCGTTTCCCTTCTCTTTCCCAACTATAGCCTGGCATGCAATCAGTAGGAACAAGGAAGCAGCTAACGAATTTATGCACTCTTTCAACATAGTAAACCTATCAGTTAGCAAAAATAATTGTTTCAAAGTAGAGGGGAAGAAGAATCAGTCCTTTTCCTTTCTGATAAAAGGGTCCCCATAGTTCAAACAAGTCTTTTATTAATTAGTTTGCTTCTTCAGTTTCATTCTTCTAGTGGAGACTTTTCTGCACTATCAAAGCAGCTTAGCAATCTACCAGTTTCAAATTACAACACATTCCCAAATCCATAAAGTACTTCATTTTGCTTAAGCACTGGGGACAAAAAAGATATTTGAATTGGATGCAAACTATGATGCCTTTACAAGCTGAAATGTTCAAAGGAGATATTAGCTGGATAACCTTTCAAGTTCAGACTTAAAAGACAAACTTATTAAACGCTTGAATCAATTCAGAAATTTTCATGTAAGTGAAGTCGAGCTAAGAGTACTGCTTGATACTTTGCTCAGTCCTCATTAATAAAGATTCTGATTTAGAAGAAAGCAGCGTTCATCTATCAAAGATCAATTGTTCCTCCCTTTTCAGAACATTGTTTCCCTCTTATAATGGGTTGTTTATTTAGCCCTTTATTCCTTTTTATGATGTATTAAAATTTTATCTGGCAGCACCAAACATAAGAGGGACATTGTTTAATGCTCAAAGCACTGAAAGCATCTGTAGCCAATGGACAACTCCAGATGGAGCAGTTTACTTGCACTGATGGTGGCACCATAACTGGTGAGCATCAATACTAGCATGCTCTCTGGAAACATGCTAGAAAGGGGGGGGGGGAATGGACATTGGAGACTGTGGAATATAGTGACCTATATTACAATAATGTTTAAGTCTGAAAAGTCTTTTCATTGAGGATGGACTCATGCTATCATTAAAAATTGTACACTGTTTGATTGTAAACAAAAGAAAAACCACCTCAGAGTGGTTTACAATTAGCATAGGAACACATTGGGATAGCTCAGTGAGTAGAACATGGTTGTGGGTTTGAATCCCTCATCGGGCAAGATTCCTGCATTGCAGGGGGTTGGGCTAGATGACCCCCACGGTCCCTCTCAACTCTACAGCTCTGTGAGTCTATGTGATCTTTGTCCAGTAATTTGGTGTTGTGTAGGAGATTTTGTTTTAAAAATAGCTAACACTGATGGGGTCAGGGCAGAAGAACAAGCCATGCTGGATCAGGCCAGTGACCCATCTAGTTCAGCATCCTGTTCTCTCAGTGGCCAACCAGATGCATCAGGGAAGCTCACAAGCAAGACCTGAGTCTCCCCTCCTGCAGTTTGAAGCAACTGATATTCTGAATGTTGTTGTATGGGATAATTATTGCAGAAGATTATTGTGAGTTCAGGGAGATAATGATCAAACATAGTCAACTCTTCTGTCTCTGGTCTTTTCCTGACTCTGCTTATCTATGTTTTATTGCTTTCTCTAACCTGGCCAGTAAAAGCCTTTGATGTATGGCCTGGGACTTTTGACTTTTGATGTAGAGTAGCTCTGGTTGAGCCAGTATTAGCCCAATAGGACACAGGTCTATAAAATATCTAGTTTCGGGGCATGTCAGTCAGGAGTTCTGCATAGACTGTTGGCCTCAGTGCTATGCATCAAGACTATCTGGGGGTTACTTTGCCACTTCTTCAGCGCTCCTCAGTGGCAGATTGAAGCACCACTGTGGTGTATATTTTGCTTGCTGTTCGGAATAAAATCTGTAACCCTCTCACCCACTTGCGTTTGTATTGCTTCTGAATCTAATTTTAAAAGACCCATCTTGCATTTGGCAAAACAGTTGTTGCTTCTGACAGTGGAGGGAAAGCCAAGCCACCAAGACCAGTAACCGCTGTTAACCTTTGATAGTCAAAGTGAGGCTATAGATTGGGGAGAAAACCCTAATCATTTGCTCCACTCTTTGATCCCAAGTGGAATGATCTTTTTCTTGCCTGCTGCCCACACGGAAAGGAAACAAGAGCCTTCTTTGTGCTGCAAATAGCAAACACGCAGCAGCAGTGAGTTGGGGTGGGGGGATGTATGATCAGGACCATGGTGCAGTTCCTGTAGTGGTTCCTATCCAGCCCCTACTTCCTATGTCGTGTCTGGTTTGTTCCACAAAAAAGCAAATTTAACCACTGTAGAAATGGCAGGGAAAGCAGTAACATGTGACACTCGACAAGCAGAAGTAGAACTCTTCACCATCTCTTGGGGCAAGCCAAGAGAGACCCAGGGCCAATGATGAGTAAAGATGAAAAGCTGCAAATAGCAGTGTCATGGCGTGCCTTCTCAATGTTACTGTTTCCTTATCTGGACTGCACAGAGGTGGTGCAGGGTGGTAGCCAGAGAAGCAATCCAACGCTCCCACCAGTATGTCCATGCAGTCCCAACCTTGCCAGCACTATGCCCCATCCCAGCACTGCCCAGGTAGGCTGGAGGAAGTTAGGAAGGACGTTCTGTAGCACTTCTTTATCTCACTGACTGCTACTGGCTGCAACAGGTAGTTCTTGCATCTAGAATCATAGAATCATAGAGTTGGAAGAGACGACAAGGGCCATGGAGTCCAACCCCCTGCCAAGCAGGAAACACCATCAGAGCACTCCTGACATATGGTTGTCAAGCCTCTGCTTAAAGATCTCCAAAGAAGGAGACTCCACCACACTCCTTGGCAGCAAATTCTACTGTCGAACAGCTCTTACTGTCAGGAAGTTCTTCCTAATGTTTAGGTGGAATCTTCTTTCTTGTAGTTTGGATCCATTGCTCCGTGTCCGCTTCTCTGGAGCAGCAGAAAACAACCTTTCTCCCTCCTCTATGTGACATCATTTTATATATTTGAACATGGCTATCATATCACCCCTTAACCTCCTCTTCTCCAGGCTAAACATGCCCAGCTCCCTTAGCCGTTCCTCATAAGGTATCGTTTCCAGGTCTTTGACCATTTTGGTTGCCCTCCTCTGGACATGTTCCAGTTTGTCAGTGTCCTTCTTGAACTGTGGTGCCCAGAACTGGACACAGTACTCCAGGTGAGGTCTGACCAGAGCAGAATACAGTGGCACTATTACTTCCCTTGATCTAGATGCTATACTCCTATTGATGCAGCCCAGAATTGCATTGGCTTTTTTAGCTGCCGCGTCACACTGTTGGCTCATGTCAAGTTTGTGGTCAACCAAGACTCCTAGATCCTTTTCACATGTACTGCTCTCAAGCCAGGTGTCACCCATCTTGTATTTGTGCCTCTCATTTTTTTTGCCCAAGTGCAATACTTTACATTTCTCCCTGTTAAAATTCATCTTGTTTGTTTTGGCCCAGTTCTCTAATCTGTCAAGGTTGTTTAGAAGTGTGATCCTGTCCTCTGGAGTGTTAGCCACCCCTCCCAGTTTGGTGTCATCTGAAAATTTGATCAGGATGCCCTTGAGTCCATCATCCAAGTCGTTGATAAAGATGTTGAATAAGACTGGGCCCAAGACAAAACCCTGTGGCACCCCACTAGTCACTCTTCTAGATGCTCAGTACTGAAAACAACACTCCAGCTAAGGAGTTGCACTAGATCTCTCACCTCAGTTTCTGTTTGGAGTCCTTCTGACTCTGTCTCTAGAACCACTGATTACACTGGAATAGATCACCAGTGCTGGCACCTCCAGGGTCCACTAGCACAGGGGGACTTGACTGGAGTCCTGCCCAGTCCATATTAATGGGTGCAAGGATTGTGCTCTGTGAGTTTTTAAGATTCTTCCCTTTGAAATCATGAATATCTTCCCATGTATACTTCTGAGTTTTCCTTTGCTCCCAGGAAAAGAACCTGCCTTCCCTTTTGTTCAAAGATGCTTGCTGAACTGCAGGTTGCTTCCACTTGGTTTGAAAATCATGCAAGCATCTTCTGGAAAATGAATCAAACACTTTGTTAGAGGGAAGTCAAGACCTTTTCATCGTTCCAGATGGCATATGTATAATTAAGGACTGTCAGAACAGAGAACAAGATTTAAAGATTAAATGTTTCTGCAACATTTGATTTTTCAATGAATATCCTTCTACCTGCTTGCAGTTCATCTTCACCAGTGGAGACCTGTTTACAAGGAGGGATGATGGGGATGCTTTGAGTGAATCTGAATGTTACCTTGAGTACAGTATTTTTGCAACCTGTTTTCTTGACCCCTTTCAGAACCTTTGGAAGCTGGTGAATCTTAATATTTGTTGCTTTTCCCACCATTCTACAGAAAAAGGGAGCAAAAGAAGTGGGAAGGGCCATGGTTATCGGCTGTGATGTAACTGCAAAAATAAACACAGTTTAATTCCTGCGTTAACATACGATCTGAAAAAGAAATGAAAAGTATGTGTTTATATTTTGGGAGAGCAACATTAACGAAGACAAACAGGATGTTCTGATGGCATTTTAATATAGCTAAATTAATATTATGGGTTGCTTTATTTTAATTAGAAATCAAATTGGCAACCGAAAAGGATAAATCAAATGGAAAAAGTAATGTGCTAGAAAGAGCTGTGCATTTTACATTACATGCTCCACTGAATAACACTTTCCCCAAGAAGAATTCATGACTATAGGCACCCATGATCTACATAGAGCTATTAATCAATGGTATTAATTTCCAGACTATCCTTCTGTGTATGATTGTCTTTAAACATTCATTTGAATGGGCAGAGTTTGGAGCTACACTTTCACTTGTAAGTTGCACTTAAAGTGAACCTACTCCAAGTTTGACCTGGACTATGACTAAACTTGGTGACTGTAAATTGCAAAGTTATTACTTTGTAGATCTTCTTCCAGAATTAACTGTACTGTAGTTTCTTACTGTTGTCATCAACACACTATTCAGGATTATGCTTATACGTCCACGAAATGCCAACCGATGGAATTGTACCACTTTATTCAGAGCAAACCTACTGAAATTAATGGACCTAACTTAGTAATGTTCATGAATTTAAACAGGTCTACCCTGAGTAACACTTGGTTGAATCGCACCTATTATAATTCAATTGGTACTTTATCTGCAGGGAATTTTTTTTCACAGCTTAAATCTTCATTTTCAAGGGCAGCTATATGGATAGTGTCATTATGTGGTTTAGTCACTAGGCGACACTGCACTTAGTTGTAGGTTAGGAAGTTTCTGCTTTGGTAAGGGCTCATTCAGACCACTTTCTTGTCCTCTTGTCTGGCCACTTCCCCACAGGGAAACCTGATTGTTACTGCTGAATCGGATTAAACTTGAATCATTTTTTCCATGGGTTGACATTTGCTCCGATTCAGTGCTAAAGAGCGAGTTTTCCCAGGGAAAGCAGTGGGGCAAACAGAAAACCACTTGGACCTGTGCCTAGAAAGCATGGGACAAGTGGAAAACTGCTCAGACCCATGCTTTCTAGGTACGGGAAAAGCAGAAGTGTGGGCAAGGCCCAAGAGAGAGAAAGTTCTTGTGTCGCTTCCTGGCTGGTATGTCTTCGAGCATACCAGCTTTTTTATAATAGCAGCTTCACACACAGGGCCGGATTTAGGTTTGATGAGGCCCTAAGCTACTGAAGGTAATGGGGCCCTTTATACGTCCAGCTGTCCTTTGTCAACAACAAATTGTCTCTGTTTTTTGTGTTGAATATATGCTACATGGTAATTTATAGACCTAATAGGACCTAAAAGGTATCTAAAGCCATTTGCACATAACAAAATATGTATTTTATCATAGTAATTGTTGAACTGAAATACAATTAAGAAGAAGTATATTCAGGTAGGTAGCCATGTTGATCTGACGCAGTCAAAATAAAATAATAAAAAATTGTCCAGTAGCACCTTATAGATCAACTTGCTAGGATATTTCCATTCCACCTTAAAAGGGAGCAGACTTTGTGAGTCACAGAGTATGCGTATTTCCTGTTCACAGGATGTTTCTGTTTTGATAGAGCTGTTGTCTCTCTCTGTGCCTGAGCAAACCGAAGCAAGCAGTCATGTTTTTTCTTTGTTCTCTAATACTCTCCTGCATGCAACTTTCGCTGTGCGAATTCTGCTGATAGAGCGTGCATCAGCTCTGGAATGTCACAAGCTATTTTCTGGAGCTCGTGTCGCTAATTGCTGATACTGCATTTCTACGGGAGGTCGATGGATGTCCAGAGGCAACGTGGGGGCCATGATGGGCCATATCTCCCTGGCAGTATCCCAACACAACTAAGTTTGTTTAGATACCAGATATCTGAAGAAGTGTGCACGCACACAAAAGCTTATAGCAGAACAAACTTAGTTGGTCTATAAGGTGCTACTGGACAATTAAGAAGTATATTAATAGTGATTTTTTGGGGGGGGCAAGAGAGTGGGGCCCTAAGCTACAGCTTGTTTAGCTTATACAGTGGTACCTCAGGTTACATACTCTTCAGGTTACATACGCTTCAGGTTACAGACTCCGCTAACCCAGAAATATTGCTTTAGGTTAAGAACTTTGCTTCAGGATGAGAACAGAAATTGTGCTCCAGCGGCACAGCAGCAGCAGGAGGCCCCATTAGCTAAAGTGGTGCTTCAGGTTAAGAACAGTTTCAGGTTAAGTACAGACCTCCGGAATGAATTAAGTACTTAACCCGAGGTACCACTGTACTTCTTAGTGGGAGGGAAAGTTCCAAATCTTCCCTGGATTAATGGAATAGGAATGTAATGTTGACAGATGCTCTTTACAGGTGTTTTTCAATTTCAAACATGCATTTTTCACATTTAACATTAGTTTTAAAATTCTTCTCAAATGTAAACTACAGCTGTAGCAGTTCTTCGTAGAAATAAACATTTTGGAAATAAATAAATTTCTCAGGATGAACTATAGAAAGATGAAAAAAGAGGTCATAATTTTCTATAGATTTCTGTTGTACTTATTGCTTTTACTGAATATTAACAATACATGAAGACAAAACAGCTTTTGAAAAGAAACATCAAAAATTTTCAGTCCTGGAGGTCATAAATGAAATTCTTTCAGTCTCATTGAGGAAGGGAGCATCTGAATATTTTGATTCAAGTATGTGACACAACAGATGGTTCATGATTTCAAAGGCAGTTCAAAAAATCAATTTCAGAGCAACTTAAATTCTTCTATATAATCTTGTACAAATACCTTACAAGCAGAAGTTGGAGTTCTGCAAGAAGAAAGAAAAATCAGCTGTTCATCTTGAAGGACTATGTTGAAGGTAAGGTAGCATTAATTTATCTAATTGTTTACCAGCTTAATATAATAATGTGATATAATTGTAATATAATAATCTAATATAATAATCTGATTTGATTAGCTTTCTATTTCATGCTGGGTGAATATAGCGTTTCACTGTGCCTTTTGGTTAATATGTGAACCATGCCCCAAAGTCTTTTTTAATCACATGTTTAATGCTTCAAGGCTGAAGGGACACAGCAGATAGCTAGAAGAAATCAAACTGTACTGATATTAAAAAGGATCATTAAGCTTAGCGTGAGAGAAAGGTCTTGTTTCAGGTTACACTCGGCTATCTTGATTAAAAGTGAAATGTAAGCAAAAGGTATCCAGGAGAAATATTCAAATGCAAGGTGCTCTGAAGAACCGCATTTTGTATATGAAGCATGACAACTCCTTATTTTCTCTGTGTTTTAAGAATCCCTGATTTATGTACCTTCCCCCCTCCCTCGGTTAAGGCTGAATACTTCATTGATTCACGATAACATTTTAAAGGGGCTGTAACAAGGGACCATTGTTAGTTTTTCATCACATAAGAGTCTGGGATTTATTGCAATAGACTGCCTCATTCCCAAGGGCATAGAAATGATATACTTGTGTGCCTGCTTATTTTACCACCTCAGGGTCAACAACTGTCTGCAAGAGAGAAATAAATAAATATATAGTGGCCAAAGGAATAAAGATGTAATGCAACCTTATGCCATAAGGTATATTCCTCCACGCATCAGTCTGTATAGAATCATAGAGTTGGAAGGGACTCTGAGGGTCATCTGGTCCAACCCTCTGCAGCTGCCCCATACAGGGATCAAACTTGCAACCTTGGTGTTATCAGCACCACATTGTGGTGGCCATTATTGATCCTAGTTACAGGTAGGTAGCCGTGTTGGTCTGCCGTAGTCAAAACAGAATAAAAAAATTCATTCCAGTAGCACCTTAGAGACCAACTAAGTTTGTTATTGGTATGAGCTTTCGTGTTCATGCACACTTCTTCAGATACCAGATGTGCGTGCACACGAAAGCTCATACCAATAACAAACTTAGCTGGTCTCTAAGGTGCTACTGGAAGGATTTTTATTTTATTTTATTATCGATACTGATTGCAGAGCTTTACAAAGATAGGAAGCTGCCTTGTACTGAATCAGACTATTGGTCCATCTAGAGTGGCTGGGGAAACCCAGCCAGATGGGCGGGGTATAAATAATAAATTATTATTATTATTATATAAATTAGTAGAAAGGAACAGACTCACATTGAACAGCTAAAAGAGGCTCCTGGGAGGCTCTTTGAACATTGCTGGAACAACTCTTGGGTTGGGGCAACTGGCTAAAATGTTTTGAAATGTTTCAAATGGTTCTAATTTTGGTTCCTCTGTTTTGTTTTTGTCAGGTTGGTGTTGGTTAAATGTTTACTTGGGGTTGGTGGGTCTAACTGTAAACTGTTATTGTTGTTATTGTTATTATTGGTTTCTATTGATTTATTGATTTGTTTGTTTGTTGCTTGTATAGGATATTTTGTTTAATGTTTGATTTTTTGTTGTGTTTTTATATATGTTTTGAGATGCCCAGAGTGGCTGGGGAAACCCGGCCAGATGGGCCGGATATAAATAAAAAAATTTTTATCATTATTATTATTAGTGAACCTTCATTGGCAGTGGAAAAGGTAGAAGAAACATTCATATCATACAGGCATTGTGCCAGTTTGCTAACATTAATTGTTCACACATTCTAACTACATTTTGAATATTTGTATTTTAGGGGGTTCATTTGAAAGGCTCTAAACAACAGAAATTAAAAGCCTATTTTAATCAAGGCTTTTTATTCTGATAAAATTAAAGACTATAAATAACATGTTATTAGGTAGGATGTTGTCCCAATAAGAATAGCTGCCTGGTAATTGCATTAGTCTACCATTCAGCTTTGATTCTGTATCTTAATTTACTGCATACTCACTAGCCTGTGAATTACGGGAGGTGTCATGTGGCTATTCTGTTCAGTGGCATCCCATATCATAATTTGGAGGGTGGGGAATGATTCCTAAATTGCAAGGGAAATTAAACTATGAATGAGGCACAGTTGGCTGACTTTCCCAGTTTTGGAAACTAGGCAAAAACCACGTAGATCCATCTATTAAGGCTTCAAAGTTTTATTTTATTTGTTTATTGTTTAAGAAATTTCTAAACCATCCTTCACCTAAAATGATCACAGGACAGTTTACAAAAAAAAAAAAAACTAATATAGGGACACAATACGTAATAATCAAAATAGTAAAATACCAGTAATCATAATAAATCACACACATAGCACAATTTAAAACACCAAAAAATGACTTAACACATCAGCCACTAAAAGCACAGAAAAATGCTTTTTACTTTTTTATGTAGCATCTGAAAGAAAACAAAGGCATATTTCACAGACAAAGACACACATGTGCACAGACAAATATGCTACAATATGATGAGTGGTACTGTTTCAAGGCTGAGTTCATGGGAGCCAACTCCTAGGGGCCATGGGGGCTTTGGCTCCTACGAAAAAATATTTGAGGGGACTGGGCATCCCCATTCAAATGTTGTGTGTGCACTGCGTCATGTGATCAATGATGCAGGGCGGGGCTTACCTGGGTCCCCACAATATTTTATTCAAGTTGGCATCCCTGGCTGGGTTTACGACTGGGACTCCATGTCAGCCTCCACAAACCTGTCACCCTCCAGATGTTTTGAACCACAACTCCTATCCGCCCCAATCAGCATGAAGTGTGCAAACAGAAAATGTTTCCAGTGTAATAATAATAATATAACAACAACAACAATACACTGGTCAACAACAAATTTGTTGTCTGCATTTTTTCAGTTAATTTAGGATGAATCTGATGTGCTGAATCCAAAAATCACATTGGTTTTGCTCAATCAGGTCAAGTTTTTGAGCTAAGGCCACATGTCTTTTTTTTTTTACTTTTTTGTTCACATGTACGCTTGTGTGTAGCATTTTAGAAGAAGTTGGTGGGGGTAAAATGCCATGTCAAATAATTGTTTTGATTGGAAATGATTATTTTAATGACAAGAAGTATTCAGGTCTGATAGTTCTGGGTGATTATGTCGAAAAGGGATCAGTTTGAAGTCATAAAACCTCAAAATCTTCCATAAATTGGTGCACAAGTTTCATAAGGTGTGCTTACCATGCTTATTTTGGTATTAAACTTGGTGACCAGGATAAAGCTTGGGCACCACACATGGTGTGCAAGGCATGCACTGAAACTCTACGTGGGTGGACCAATGGCAAGAGAACTTTGGAATTCCCATGATTTGGAGGGAGCCGACAAACCATGTCACTGACTGCTACTTCTGCGCTGTTGATGTGACTGGGATCAACAGAAAGAACCGGAGCCGCCTCAAGTATCCTGATCTTCAATCAGCACATCGTCCTGTAGCTCATTGTGATGAAATTCCAGTGCCTATCTTCAGAGAACTTCCTGACATTAGTGACGAAGATGCCTCCAGTGTTGAAGGACATGAAGAAGAAGAAGTGGTTCTTGAAGATGATGCTCCACATCCATTTTCCCAAAAGGAGTTGAATGATCTAGTTCACGAACTCAGCTTGTCAAAGGACTCTGACGAACTGTTGGCATCCAGATTGAAGAGGGAAAACTTCCTCTCTGACAGTGCTCGCATCAGCTTCTTCCGCAACAGGCATCAAGAGTACCTCCGTTTTTTCTTGGAAGAGAAGGACTTGGTGTACTGTGCAGATATTGTGCAGCTTCTGCTCAAGCTTGGAGTGCCACAGTATGAACCCAAAGATTGGAGACTGTTCACTGACAGCAGCAAGCAATCACTGAAATGTGTTCTGCTACACAACGGCAACCAGTTTGCTTCTATACCCCTGGCTCACTCGACTACACTGAAGGAGAACTATGAAGCGGTGAAGTATGTGCTGGAGAAAATTGGTTATGATCAGCATAAGTGGTTTATTTGTGTTGACCTGAAGATGGTGAACTTTTTTGTTGGGACAACAGTCTGGCTTCACCAAGTACCCATGTTTTCTGTGCATAGTAGGGATAGTAGGGACCGTGCTCAGCATTACACGAAGGAGGACTGGCCTGTGCGGGAGGAATTGGTGCCTTGCAAAGAAAGGAACGTCATCAACGGCCCTCCAGTGGACAGAAACAGAATACTCTTCCCACCGCTGCACATCAAGCTCGGCTTAATCAAGCAGTTCACCAAGGCTCTGGACAAGGATGGTGACTGCTTCACTTACTTGTGCCAGGCTTTTCCAGGATTGACCATGGAGAAGTTGAAAGCTGGCATCTTTGACGGTCCTCAGATCCGTCAGCTCATCAGAGATCCAGAGTTCGGGAACTCAATGAATGAAGTGGAACTGGAAGCGTGGAAGACATTTGTTCTGGTAGTGAAGAATTTTCTTTGCAACAATAAGGCCAGAAACTATGCAGAACATGTCAACAACATGCTGACTGCTTTCAGAAACCTGGGCTGCAACACGAGCGCCAAAATGCACTACCTATTTTCACATATGAACCGATTTCCTGAGAACCTGGGTTCAATGAGTGACGAGCAGGGGGAGAGATTCCATCAGGACATGAAAGAGATGGAGAACAGGTATCAGGGTTGCTGGGACGCAGTCATGATGGCTGACTACTGTTGGACTCTGAAGAGAGACCTCCTGCCACTGAGCATTCCAGGAATTCCAAGAAACAGAAGTTCAAGCCCTGAAGTTTGAAAAATGGTGAAGCAACATGCAATTTACGTGCACTTACCTTTATCAATGCCCACCATTCAGTTTACAGTAATCGATGTTTCTATCAGGTAATCAATATATGTTGTTAGAAAAACATTTTTTCTCTTAAAAACATATTTAGCATGATATGTGTTGACAAAAATCACCTGATAATGCCACAAAAATGTAATCAATTTTGTCACAAGATCTGATTTTTTTCAAATCAACATAACACAAAAACATGACCTGATGGAGAGAAACAGATGCCATTTCCTGATTCAGCAGTGCAAAAATACCCTAAATCATTTGTAGAAATCTAGACAACATTCAAAAAGTAAAAAAATTGTTGCCCAGTATAATCGTTCCCTGCCCATCTGACTGCGTTGCCCCAGCCACACTGTGTGGCTTCCAAGAAAATATAAAAACACAGTGAGACTTCAAGCATTTGAAAAACTAACAAAAAACCACCCTATACAGGGTTGTCTTCAGATGCCTTCTAAAAGTCAAGTAGGTGTTTATCTCCTTGATGGGAGGGCGTTCCAAAGGCAGGGTGCTACTACATAAAGCCCTCTGCCTGGTTCCCTGTATCTTCACTTCTCACAGTGAGGGAACCTCCAGAAGGCCTTCAGAACTCAACCTCAGTGTCTGCACTGAACGATGAGGAAGGGGAAGATTTCCTTCTGGCAGCCCCTCAGACCTCATGGGATGCCTCTCCAGAGGGAGTTGTAGGACACTGCCATTATGAAGGTAAGTAAACAGAAGATTTCAAAGAAAAGAAAGTGTTTGCTGCAGGTGATTCCACCCTCTGTAATTAAATATTGCTGCAGGTTCTGGCTAATTCATGCAGAGAAGCTCCTTAATGACATGAAACAGTTTCCTCAAACTCAGTCTGGTTAACCATATGATATCAAACAAGAATCATACCTGCCAAGATTTCTAGGGCAATTTCTTACATCCTGATCCTCAGACTGGACTCAGAGACTTCCATATGCCTTTGGAGCATATTATGTGTTTCAGTGTGTGAGGAAAGATATCTAAGAAAAATGAGGAACTAGAAAGTTTATGAGCCTCTTATGGGCTGCTTCACACACATACCCATTAATCCAGGCACAGGCAAACTTGGCCTTCCAGATGTTTTGGGACTACAACTCCCATCATCCCTGACCACTGGTCCTGTTAGCTAAGGATGATGGGAGTTGTAGTCCCAAAACATCTGGAGGGCCGAGTTTGCCTATGCCTGCATTAGTCACTTGATGGCCACCGTATTATCAA
This sequence comes from Podarcis gaigeae, assembly GCF_964106915.1. Taxonomy (NCBI): domain Eukaryota; kingdom Metazoa; phylum Chordata; class Lepidosauria; order Squamata; family Lacertidae; genus Podarcis; species Podarcis gaigeae. Next base: position 58,504,837 of record NC_139679.1, read on the forward strand.
GTGCAGGTCTGAAAGTGTGAATGAATGAGAACCAACAATGGTGAAATGCTTGCAGAAGTTCTGCAAGGCAGAACTTGCATAGTACCCCGAATCACCTGAGCCTTATTGTTTTCCAATGGAGCCAATTCACATGTTTAGCTGGAACTCATTAAGCATTAACCAATCAAATAATGAGATTTCAAGTGATATACATCTATGTATGAGCTAATCCTCTGAGGCCTCTTGCTGAAGATGGGACCACTCCTTTCTCACTCAGTTATGTGAGTGGCTCAGATATTTCAACAACAGTCTTTCAAAGGTAATTCTAATAGAAAATCAAACCACATACATTTTCAATGTGTTTACTCAGCAGCATACAGAGGGAACATAAAGATTTCTTTAAAAATCAGCTCATTGCCATTTTCCTCACAGTTTGCCTTGCTTGTTTTCCTATAAGCCTCCAATCCCGGTGCAATTGATAACAGCTGAATTACTGCTTGTAACTGAGTGCATGGTAATGCATGTCTATAGAATCCGACTGCCAAGGCTAGGGGATCAGGCTTCTCAATTGTACAGGGAGCTTAGCATGCAGAGAGCAGGCTCCCTTCTTCAAGAGCTTATGCCCAACATGGCGACTGTGACACCACAAAGAGACTGACAAATTGTGGCTGGGAAGGGGGCTGGATGCTGTTCTTGCCTGAAGATGGCTAAAGTTACAGCAAAATTCCACCTGGCACAAAATTTGAGGTGGCTCCAAAGGGTTCTGCTTGAGCCAAACCTCCAAGGAATTTCAAGGGAAGTTTAAAGTATTTTGGGGAAAAAAATAGAGTGGAATTTCTCTGGGGGCTGCCATACATCCTTTTCTGCATTTGTCTTACCTGTACTGTGTAGGGTACACTTTTTGCATTCAGGCAAATGCATTGAGACAGTCATACTGAAGCACTTCAACCCTGTGCAGGTCATATAGAACCTTGTGCAGGTTACCATATTTATTTTAATTTATTTTAGGTATTTATATGCCACCCTATAACAATCAAGTCCTCAGGGAGGCTTGTGACCAGGATAACAGCTTTTGATAACCAAAAATTGAAGACAAACAAAATCCAGGTTTACCATGCAGATAAATATAAAGTGGTACCTCAGGTTACAGACGCTTCAGGTTACAGACACTTCAGGTTACAGACTCTGCTAACCCAGAAATAGTACCTCAGGTTAAGAACTTTGCTTCAGGATGAGAACAGAAATTGCACAGCAGCAGCAGGAGTCCCCATTAGCTAAAGTGGTGCTTCAGGTTAAGAACAGTTTCAAGTTAAGAACGGACCTCCAGAACAAATTAAGTTCTTAACCAGAGGTACCACTGTATTGCAAAATGTTCAATGACACCCAGGTATGTCCAATAACAGAGGATTATAGAGACATTGCACAATGTAGTTTTGCCTCTCATGTAGAGATGAATTCATTTTTATTGATTTCCACTGATGCCTATTTTGTGTCTGCTTCCTACACTCCTTTTGTATTTGTCCACATCGCAGAGGTAGAACATGTGTTTTCCACACTGAAGGACTCAGGTTCAATTCCATCCCTCTTCACCTAAAAGGATCTCTGGCAGGACCAAAAAAAGACTTCCACCTGTGGCCTTGGAAAGTTGCTTTCCAAAAGAGAGCATTTGAGGTGACCCAAAAGCTTTGTCTCTGTTTTGGTTTGTAATGGATACCTGGTGAAAATACTGTCAGGAGCTGACATGTAACCTGCAAAGTTACATTATTCCATGGGTCCATTTTGCCTTGCATTATGCTCCTGCTTAAGCAGTGTGAATCTTGTGATAATATACCTTAGTCATGAGGCCAGATACCACTGGACTTAGTTGTATCTGGGTGGACTCAGGGGTTTCCTATTGTTATTCTGCTCTTGTTTTAAAATCAGCAAGGAAGTTCTTTTCTAGCTTCCTGGTGTATGTGCCTTCAATGTCTCCCATGACAGCAAGGAAAGTATCTAAAATTCTGGAAGGATAATTTTGCTGCAGTTTTCAATTCGTATAGTTTGTTCAATTCTTCCTACCACCAACAACCATATATTACCAATGCAAGAATGTGCATTGATAAAACACTGCAAAAGAAAAAAGAACACCAATGAGATTGAGGTATAATTGTACTGACATTCTTTCTTTGCTGTGTATTACTGGTGTGAACACCCATTCTGTTAGTAAAACACAATTCAAAGAGAATCTTGATAGAACTGTACATGCAATCACATGACAACTGCTTTTTACAATGTTTTGTCAATGTGCATGTGGTATCAAGAATGTGGGGAGGGCAGAATGAATGCAAGGAATTAAAATTTGTTGCAAACCACAAATGCTCAAGGCTCCCTCTGTTCAAAAATTAGGAAAGAGAGAGTATGTGAAATGTAGAATTCCTTATGCATTTGTTCCACATTGAAATACCAGCTTCTGCTTACAAACTATAATCCTTAGACAAATTTATTGGGGGTAGGATTCAGAAACATTCTAAGCCCTGTATGAAGCTACTGATTTTACCTCAAGTGCAGCTGCACAAATTTTGAGGAATCTTTGTAAAGCTAACAGTATTTACATTTGGTACCAGTTGTAAAACCCCATGTTTTCTCAAGTTAAGTTATATACCACTGCAACATAGTTCTGAAATTGGTAGGTCTGAGTAGGGTAAAGATCAACTGGAAAAGGGATCTGGTAAACTTCTGTCCCACTGGAAATGTTCAGAGGAGTAAATTCTGCAATAGAAACTAGGTTGAAGCATCATGGAATCATAAAGCTGGATGGGACCAAATTGACAGCTAGCTGAAATGCCTGAAGATGCAAAATATCAGCTGCTACTGTATCCCTGATACATGGCCAACAATACTCCAGTTAAGAATTTCCAATGAAGGAGAGTCGGCCACCTTCTAAGGCAATCTGGTCTTCCCAATGTTTGGTCTAAATCCCTATTGTTGTAATTAATAACAATATAAATCTTTACAGTAGTACCTCGGGTTACATACGCTTCAGGTTACATACGCTTCAGGTTACAGACTCCGCTAGCCCAGAAATAGTGCTTCAGGTTAAGAACTTTGCTTCAGGATGAGAACAGAAATCGTGCTGCAGCAGTGCGGCGGCAGCAGAAAGCCCCATTAGCTAAAGTGGTGCTTCAGGTTAAGAGCAGTTTCAGGTTAAGTACAGACTTCCAGAATGAATTAAGTACTTAACCCGAGGTACCACTGTATTTTGGTCCAAGGACCCATAGAACAATTTCAGAATTTGTAATTTGAATCTATTAGTTCAGGTCTTACCCTCTGGAGGAACTGAAAACATTTCCCCTGATCATCTATGCCAGTAGCAGAGAATGAGCTGCCCTTCAAATGTTGCTGGACTACAGTTCCCATCCCTGACTATTACCCATGCTGGCTGCAGCTGATGAGTTTAGTTCTCCATTCCAGAGATATGTGGCAGCCCTTCAAAAAATTGAAGATGGCTATCATGTTGCCTCTTAACCATCTTTTTCAGGCTAAACGTATCCTATTTCTAGTACTTCATAAGACATGGTCTCTAGAGCCCTCATCTTCTCTATCTCCTTCCTCTGGGCACATTCTGGAGCTTGTGTAATCTCTATAAGGGATATCTGGGGTATTTATTTTCATGCACACACAACCTACTTGCATCAAAGAAGTTCAGAGCCTCCTCCTCCTCAAGTTTCAACACTAACACCCACCCCCTGCAATTATCACATCTCACATACCTTCCAGCTCTTTGACATTAACACAGGAACCAAAGATGGTTGTTAAGTAAAGTTTAACAGGGGGAAAGGTTCAAAATTATAATTTAAAATGTGTGCAACTGGCATTTTGAAAACAGAAGGTTCCCTACTATAGCCTGGTAATACTGAGTCTGTGTTCTTTGAAATATGACAATTAATGGGACTACATTCACAAATGCCTCTACCCCTCCCCATAAGAGTCCCCAGAATTGTCATGAAAATGAACCAATTTTGAGCTATTTTCTGCTCACATTTGAAACCTTCAGCATAAAAATCAGACACTGACCTGGCACTCTGTTCACAGTCATGTGAATTATACTACCCTTCCATCCTACACTGACCTTTTCCCAGCTGTATAATTTGATGGGGGGGTGGCTACTCCTCCTGCCTCTTTTATAGCTTCTTCATACCAAGGGTATAGAGTGGGCAAAGGAGGGGTCAGCCGGTTGCAACAGAGAACACAGGAATAAAGCTTTCAGTCTCCCACATTTCAAAGCCAGCTCTGCATTAGATGAGGAACAATCCTTTTTTCTCAAAAATATAAGGGTCTGTTCCTTCGTTTCTCTGGTTGCATTACTAATTTGTAGCAAATCAGGGGCCCAATAGGTAGGCTGCATTGGGCATGCAGATTTTGTGCTGAATACAAGGGAGACACACTACCCTGCCACTACGGTTCTTTGGTGTGCTGGTCCCGGGGGGCTAACCGAGAGGCAAGGTCTGAGTCCAGTCCAAGGTCAATGGTGCGGTATGGAGGCTGTCCATTAAAGCTCTAGCTGGGTCCAAGGCGGGGGGTCAGGAACTCTGGCAGACGTGCAGGCAGGAACAGGCTAGCAACAACGCTGCTCCCACAACCTGGGACTGGGGCTGACTGGCTTTTATCTGCCCCGAGGCATAGGGCGGCCCCCGGTCCACAGGTGACTCGCCTCTCCTGGCCTGGAGGCGAGCGCTCCTCCTGCGGGAACTTAGTTCCCTCCGCTTCTCTGCCCTGAGCCTCTGCTGCTCAGGAGAGGATGAGAGGATGAGAGGGTTACCAGACCCAGAGGCAACCTCCTCTTCCCCTGACGGGGCTGAGAGTGGAGCACCTGCAGGCAATGGGTCCTCCATAATCTCAGGGGCCAGAGCAGACTCAGCTGGTGCCTGCACCTGAGGATCCAGCACAGGTGAGGACCCTTCAGGCTCAAGCCCCAGCCCCGGCTCAGCTGGTTCTGGAGGCGGGGACTCCAGTGCAGGCTGGGATTCCTCAGGTTCAGCCTCTGAGTCCAAATCCCAGGCCATCACATTTGGCAGCCATGAGGGAGAGAAGCCGCTGCTCTGGTTGGTGGAGATATTTTTTCATTTGACTGGCTTTTGTTTCATAAGCTCAGTGGCGTAGGAAGGGGTGGTGGTGGGTGTGGGTCGCTCCAGGCGTCATCACTGAGGGGGGTGAGAAAATGGCAAAGATATGTGTTTTTAAAATAAAATAAAATTGGGCTTACAACACTTTTTTTGAAAAAATAATATTATTGAAAACAAGTTTAATAACTTTGTCTGACAATTAATTAACCTCAGCAAGTCAACATAATACGTATTGGAACTTTTTAGTTCAGTCAACAAACGCAACAAAACACGGCTGAACTTGGCGCTGTGTAGTGGAGAACGTATGGATAAGGAAGGAAAAGGGGTGTTTCTTTCCGCTGATTCACCGAAGTCTGTCTGCAGTTTGTACTCGAGCAAAACGTAAGCAACCAGTGACTCATCATCACTCATCCCACAACCAATCCTATCTGCTGCCGGGCCGGTTAGTCACCCCACATCATTCTGTTGATTTAGTTGTGCTGAATTTATTTTTGTTACATTTTTTATTTCATTGATTCATTGTGATCATCCTCTTCTCTATAATATTGAGTTTGGTAGGTAACATAAACATTATGTGCATGCTATTTGTTTGTATTTGTACATTAAGCCAAAGCTGCAAAATTCAGTAAATAAAAAAAAATCATTCATAAGACATTCACATCGCGAAAAAAGGTTTTAAGTGCTTATGCTCACAGTATTAAGTAAATAAACCAGAAAATAACACTTGCAACTGTATCTTATTTTTCCTTCTTTAAATAATTTCAATGGGGTGGGGGGGTTGACAAGAAATTTTTCGCACCGGGTACCACCTGACCTTGCTACGCCACTGCATAAGCTCACTTGTAAATATACTGCCATTTGTGTTAGCTGGTTGTTTTTATCCAGTTTATTGGCACCTTACCCATCTGTGTTTATGTTTGTTTCTTTTTTTTTACTCCATATTGTATTACATAATTGCTGTTAACTGCCATGAGAATCATTTGAAAGGTACGTAGTAGAGCTGTGCACAGTCCCCTCAAATTGCCATGTGGCTCCAATTGTGGGGGTAGAGTGGGTTCAGGTTAACATTGGAACTACCACCCCACCTCACACCAGATCAGCTGCTTGATAGGTCCAATGCCCTCAGAAGTGTTCCAGAGAGGAGATATTCTGTGGCAGCCCTTAAGTTGTGGAATTTATTTCCCACAGATAGGTGCCTAACACTTTCATTATGTAATTTTCATCATACAGTGGTGCCCCGCAAGACGAATGCCTCGCAAGACGGAAAACTCGCTAGACGAAAGAGTTTTCTGTTTTGGAGGCGCTTCACAAAACGAATTTCCTATGGGCTTGCTTCGCAAGACGAAAATGTCTTGCGAGTTCCTGCGGTTTTTCCCCCTTTCCCCCCTTTTTCTAAGCCGCTAAGCCGCTTATCCGCTAAGCCGATAAGCCGCTTAAAGCCGCTAAAAGCCGCTAATCCGTCAATGGGCTTGCTTCGCAAGACGAAAAAACCACTAGACGAAGAGACTCACAGAATGGATTCTTTTCGTCTTGCGAGGCACCACTGTATGCCGAAAACAACCCCTAGCCTTTGACACCTGAGATATATATTTCAGGACCTATCCTATTACCTTGACTGAATCTTTTAAAACTGCTTTTAATATTTAAATTGTTGCAACCTACCCTGAGATCTCATGGTGAAAGGGAGGGCAGAAATGAACTAAATAGTAAGTGGCAGTGACAGAATCCATGCAGCCAGTAGTGAGTGGAATGGGATCCACCTGATCCTGAGCTGGTTCCACTGTATTAGGCCTCATCTAGGCCTGATTATTACACTAGCTCCATACTGGCGCAGAGAACATCCTGCTCATCCAACTTGCACCCTGGCCAGCAAAGTCTGCATTTATCTCATTCAGAAGACTTACCTATGATTGAGTAACAATTGGTTACTATGGAAACACATCACCTGAATATCCCAGGCTATTAACACTCCTTTATCAAGTCCAAAATTTCTACCTAGGCTTTGCCTTAAGCCAGGCATAGGCAACCTTTGGCCCTCCAGATGTTTTGGCCTACAGCTCCCATGATCCCTAGCTACCAGTACCAGTGGTCAGGGATGTTGGGAATTGTAGTCCAAAACAGCTGGAGGGCCAAAGGTTGCCTATGCTTGCCTTAAGCTTTCCCTCAGTCATAGTCCTATTCAGAGAACATTATAAAATGGATTAATTATTCTACTCCCCTCCACACCCAAGAAACAATCATTTAGTCTTCACTGAGGTACAAGAGAGGCTATCCTAACCTTGGGATCTTTATATGCCATCAAGTCCTTCATTTAAGGCTTTGAGCACTCCTCTGATCCAAAGCATAAGAAAAATGAATAAATGCATTATTTAGTTGTCATTTGTTTCTGTGTTCTAGTGCTTAGTGTTGACATTTACCTTTGTGTTTTCCTTCCCCACCCCCATTTTCAGCCTGGCATAATATCCTGGGGAAATTGCACACTTGTCAGATCACCTGATTAAGAGCTCCGTTTTCATTACTATAAAAACCAACATGCTTGCCGAATCATTAAGGAGCAGATTGGTCAGTAATAATAATCAGTATCCTGCTATAAATACAGCTCAGTATGTTTAATGAGGTAGCCTACTCAAATACTAAAGATTTTAATACAGGCATTACTGGAGCTGTATTAGCTTGAGCAAGTAATGCCATTATGCCCCTTTAAAGGGTTTAATTTCAACTGTTAACTCATTGTCAGAAAACCTGAGTTAAAACCTCACAGAATCCCTGGATTATCAAAAGGATTTCTCTGGTGTGTCCATCTTGTGACATACCAAGGCAAATATATTGAGTTCCCTCAATATGTGTTGTGGTTTCTCAGGTGCTTGATAGTCCCATAGATTTCCTTTTGTGTTAGCAATCCCAGGCAGACAGTAGTAATAACGATGCTGATGATAACCCACAATGTTTATCAAGTCCTGGATAGATTGCCAGTTTAGGTCCATTTTAGCAGGTCTCAAGTCTTTTAGGCCTGTTTCCTTCCCACCCACCCCCCAAATCAACTAATGTATGTTGATAGCTTAATCTAAAATGAAGGCAGGCTGCTTAGTTATTGAATAAGGTTTGCATTTAGGAATTATTCTAACTGGATTTTCTGTTTGTATTTGGCCATTTTGATAACAAAAACAACAGTCACGGGCCAATTATTCTATGATGGGATGGGAAGTTGTAACAGTGTTGGCAACAGAGAATATGTCTTTTGTGCAATTCAGGTATTTTTGGGCTCTGTAGTGCCACTTGGCACCCATGGATGTCCCTGCTGTTTCTGGATATTTTTTAAAAAAGTTTTCTTCAGTACCCCTCTTTCTCTTTAACTCTACCTCAAATGGCGTTGGGCTACCTGGAAAATGAAATGCAGACTTCTAGCTGTGCCACTCTCTTCCTTTTCCAAGAATATCTCTGAGTCCCATAGACATTTCACTCAGGAAAGGAAAGGAGGAGGAGGCAGCTGGATGCTGCTGCTTGGTCTTCCAGGTGCCTGCTAAAGCTGACTCGACTGCTGTCTGGTAAGTGTGGAAGATGGAGGACTGGAGTAATATAGGTGGGGACGACTTTAGGTGGTATTTTACCTGATATTCTGGGGTCCTACTTTAAGTGTTTGTATGCTTCTGCATTGCCCATTTTTAAGAAGTGGTGTAGGTGGTTTTTGTCTTTGGGGTGATGTTTTGCATGTTTCTTGGAGTATATGCATTACTGGCTTTGGGGTGTGTGTGGATGGTTTTAATTTTTGTGACTTTTTGTGTTCCTCTGAGCATCTACAGTTTTCCTTCTGTGAAATGTGTTTTCCTGTTGTGTTTTGTGAGGGCAAATGTGTGACTTGGTACTCGGTGTTCAGTTCTGACTTTTGTACTCAGTTTCTTGGGAGGTTATTTGGCCTTGGTGCTGAGGAAGTTTCCCTAGGCAGCCATTTTGTGACCAGGAAGACTTTTCTATGGCAGCCAATGTGCAGTGATGCCACAAGTTTCTCAGATTTCCAGACCCAGAAACTTTGAGGGATGGGAGCTTTTCTGTTTAGTCAAATGTTAAGCCACCTAGTTAAAGAATCTTTTTTCTTTTTATAAAAGAGAATTGCTCTTATTCCAGATTACCTGTAGTTATAATAATTTATACTTCCTTTTCTTTCATAGGGTTTTCCTGTAGCACTCCAATTCCTTAAAGTGGTCTTGGTGAGCCTTTAAGAGCAATCCTGTGCATGGTTACTCCGAATTAAGTCCTGCTGACAGGAATTCAAAGTCAAGGCAAACAATTCACCTTACTTAATCCCTATGCTGACTTCCCAAATGACGCTTCCTTCTCAGAACCTGTTTGCTTCTTTCATATATTATGTTACAGCCAGTTGGGCAGGGTATAAATAGAACAACAACAATTACAAGTGATGTGCCACTATGTGTCCTCACCTTCATTTGAAAGATATGAAGTGCAACTACGCAACTCTTCACACAGAGATGTGGTGCTTGTTGCCTTCTAGATGTTGGATTTTGGATTGGATTTTGATCGCACAATGGTTACAGTGTGATGGAGAGCAGCACAAATGGACTCAGACATCCGGCTCATTAAAAAGGAAATTGGAATTGACAACTGTGATGGAGGACAACAGAAATGGCATCAGGTACAATCCCACCGGACAAATGAATTTTCAGTAGTAATCCATGGTTCTGAGTCATTTGAATAGACTACAGACCAAATTCCTCTCTAGGATTGCACATCTCCAATGAAAAACCCATAATAGAAAGTCCCTGAATAAAGAGCTGCAGCTTTGAAAAAAAGCAAATGCTGAAAGGCCCTGGAGTGCTGTTGGAAGACCCTATTATAGAGAAGGAAGTGCAAAGACTAATCATAACTCTTGTCACTTTCATAGGATTGGTCAAATATGATACAGAGGAGCTCAGCAAAGCAATTGAGAAGTGACTGTCCAAATGACACTATAAGAAGTGTTGGTTCAAATGACCTTGTCACTTTCTCTGAGCATCTTTTGCTCTTATTATATATTGCTGTGTAAGAGAGAGATAGCAATGAGCTCTCATCCTTATTTGAAGGGGTATAAAGTATTTTTGACTCTTAACACTTAAGTATATAGACCATAATAGGGATGGACAAGCCTGTCAATTCTGGTTGTCTTTGTTTCTCATGTTTCCAATCTTAAGTCAGCTCTCTACATTTTTGCAATGATGAAAATTCATCAACATTTTAGAGCATTTTTTTCCTAAATTCATTTCTGCAGGGCTTTTTTTCTGGTATAGCCATAAACATTTTGTGAATCTAAGTTTGGTCTCATTGAGGGGTAGTATTTCAATATTAATAGGAAAATGAGAGTACCCCTAAACATTTTTAGAAAAAAGTGCTGCATTTTTGTATGCAGTTTTGCCCTATATACAAATATTTGTAAGCATTTCCCCCTAATATAATGCATTTCCGTATGTTATTTTGCTGATATATGCATTCATATGGACACTTTGCACTACTAAATGCATTTTTGGTACACTTGTCTTGACTAAAGAACTGCATTGCAAAATTTGGAAGGTTTTGTAGTCCAAGGTTTATCTTGTGTCCACTTAGACCAGGACCATTAGTGTGGTGACACCTGCCCTTCGAAACAGACCCCGAAACAACATCAAGCAGGCATCTAGAATATTGACATTTAGGCAGCTGTTCACCCGGGTTTTCCCTAAGGAGTGATCCAACTATGCTTATGCATTAATTTGATCTACTGATTTGTGATGTATTTTCTATTGCTCACTATAATTTTACTGTTGATTTTATCTTGTTCACCACCATGTTGGCAGTGCGGGGGGGGGGGGGGTTTCCCACCCAAAATAAATATGCAGGGAAGGCTAAGCTTTCATCCAGTGACATGCAGTGAATTATTATTTTTTTTGTAGGGAAACAATTAGGACCACAGGTGCTAACTTGTGGTGGTGATTTTGTGTGTGGGGGGGGTGGCATCTTGATGTCCTGATGTTGTGTGTGAGAGTGTTGTGCCTTCCTTGCTAAGCTGTGCAGAAACTCACTGGGCTTTGGGAATGGGCTGCCAGGGCTCTGACAGGATGCTGGAGCCCTGCTGCCTCCTTTCCAAAGCCAGGCGGGTGGTGGGAGGGCTCTTGGACCCATTGGAGCATCCCACGTCTCCCTACTGACAGACTGCATACCACTGCTTTCAACATCCCTGGTCATTGCCATGTTGACTGGGGCTGTATCTAGGCAGTCACAGGTTAGATACCCCTGCCGCAGAATTGTCTGGCATAGGAAAATCAAAGGAAAATATAGAGAGCTCTATGTAGAATTGTTTTCAGGAAATGATGTTATGAAAATTCACACACACACACACACACACAGCCTTATAAATGTGGAACTGGGGGGGGGGGAGAGATTGGTTACCACTGATGAAAAGATACGTCCCGAGATGCGTTAAAATACTGCTTAGCAACTGGAACATTAGATTTGAACAAATTTGCTAGTTAAACATGCATATTCAAGGGTGGTTTTTGATAGCTGTAGGTACTGCCTAATGCCAGCAAGCCATATAGCTGCTTTAGAGAAATCCCTGGTACCCTTGTGATTTAGAATAGTGATAGAAATAGGAGATAAAGACTTAGCTTTGATATACAAGCCTATTTAAATCTCTGAGGTGAGACACTGAGATAAGGCCTAGCCATCCAAAACTGCTTGAACAGGACCATTAAGCAGAAGCCGTAATAGCTTAGAATAGGCTCTTGTACTATCCAAGGAAATTGTAGTGGGTGTGCCTGAAAGATCGGCTCAGTTATTTTGAGGCATAGGCACAATATGGGACAGAGAAAGCATTTTATGAAAGTTTGCCGAACTTGCTAAGTTTGGCAGCAAGAAAATGTCTGAGAGGGGAGAGGTGCCCAGGTACCCAATCCTAGTAGATATGTGCTGGTGGGCCCCTCATCAGATACAAATAGTTAATCTGCAAGGATGAAGAACTTTCCCCATATTATTCAACATAGTTCCATCAGTGCAAGCATCTCTCCTCCTGTTCTGGGGATTCTTGTGATACCCCTCCCCCACAGAGCCAATTTGAGGGGTGCAATGGGGAGGGGGACCCAATTGTGCTAGTGGAAGTCTATGTGTGGGCATCCACTAGCGAAATTCCACTAGCAAGAATCCAGATCCTTGCATCCTGCTGACAGGCTTCGCAGATACATCTGGTTGGCCACTGAGGGGAATAGGATGCTGGACTAGATAGGCCTTTCGCCTGTTCCAGCAGGACTCTTCTACTGTTCTTTACATTCTTAACTCTTGGGAAAACATATGAGGTCTCTCCCAATTCCAAATTGAGCCGAGGTAAGATTCCCCACCAAAATGACATAACAGGGTGGACTGAGGTGCCCAGATGTACGTCTAATCCTCTTCACAACTTTGATGAGAAACACCTTCAAAAGCCACCCTCACTCTGCTGAGAACCAGTCTCCACAACATTCACTTCCTAATAAAGAGCCCTTTGTGAAAGCCCTTAAGCGTATTATATTGCTAGATCTTACTTTTTTTTCTTCTTTCTGTCATTGACAATTACCTTGCAGTAAGCAACTTTATTCCTTTGGCTTACTAACTATATTTCTGAAATCAAGAAGCAGTGATAAATTGCCAATAAAACGTACAATTCTGCTTTAAGAAGAAAATCACAAACAAGCCAATACTACACTGCAGCATATTTTGCAGCCCAGTGCATCAGGTTTCTTATTGTCAAGCGAATGTTCCCTGTTATAGATTGCAGCACTATAGTTCTTTCCCAGCACATTCTAAAACTTCTTTAAGCTGATGCGCCTTAAAACACTTCCAGTCCTTGGTGGGATTTATGTGGAAGATAAAGTTTGTTGGTTTTATGCAGAGGTACTTTTAACTTGCTTTGCCATGCTGGAAGTGCATTCAGACTTTGCCCTAGAATGTCTATCTAGAAAAAGCAGAGGCCTACAAAGCCTTTAAGCATTCCCCAGACAATCCTATTCCTCATATGTGGATACAGGGCAGTGTGCAAATTAAGTCCTGTGGATCCATGCAGACCCAGAGTTCATAATGACACCAGCCTCGGGCTGTATTCATATATATTATTTTATTCAGACCTTTCATAATACAGTGGTACCTTAGGTTACAGATGCTCCAGGTTACAGACTCTTCAGGTTACAGACTCCGCTAACCCAGAAATAGTACCTCAGGTTAAGAAATTTGCTTCAGGATGAGAACAGAAATCGCATGGCGGTGGCATGGCGGCAGCGGGAGGTCCCATTAGCTAAAGTGGTACCTCAGGTTAAGAACAGTTTCAGGTTAAGAACGAACCTCCAGAACGAATTAAGTTCTTAACCTGAGGTACCACTATGTTACAAAAGCAAAACAAACTAATCTGAACAACAATAAAAACAAAGAAGAAAAAAGGATATGAAGTCCTCTTTCACAGTTGTCCCATGCAAGGAGAGCTGAACCCTCCCAGGTCTTACCTGGGAGCTTCCCTTTCTTCTCCCATCCTCCCACCCTGTGAGATCTTCTCTTCCCTGCATCTCATACAAGGTCCTTCATCAACTATCTGTCATCTTTGTCCCTCAGGCTGCATTCTCAGACTCTCCAAGTGTCCCTATTTTGCAGGGACGTCCCTGATTTAGAGAAGCTATCCCAATTTATGATTTGATCCCAGAATGTCTCACTTTTCCTTAGGATGTCCCTATTTTCATTGGAGAAATGTTGGAAAGTATGGAGACCACGGAACCATCTGAAGGCAATCCTATATAGGGAGGTTTCTTATGTTTAATGTTTTATTATTTTTTTATATATGTTGGAAGCTGCCTAGAGTGCTAGGGCAACCTAGTAAGAAGTGTGGGGTATAAATAGTAAAATTATCTTTATGGAATGGGATGTTCCTATTTTCATCAGAGAAATGTTCAAAGGTATGCATTCTAGAACTTTGGGTTTGCAGTTTGGATTTTTCTTGTTTTTATGTGCCGATCCTGTTGTCTGCTTCTTCCTTCAGCTTTTCTCCCTGCCTTTGTTCCAAGAATTGCCAAACTCCAGCATATTCCTGCCCCTCGATTGATTCCTAAGCCATGATGCATTGACATTCCTACTCCATCAGCTTCACCCAGACAAGCACTGCTCGGTGGACTTTTCTCCAAACTCAGCATCCCATTTCTAGAGCCCTGATCTTGTTTCTATTCCCATAAATCCCAGACATAGGAAGAAGTTGCCAGCAGTCCCAGCTTAAAGGAAGGCTGTGTTTCTTTCTACTTATAGCTCATACTTGATTCTTTTCTTTTTAAGTGCTTTCAGGCTCTGCCTGCTGCAAATGAAGTGGCTGCATATTGAGAGAATAAATTGTCTCTTCAGACACCACAATTATTTCATGTGTAAAAAGGAAATGGGTTCCTTTTCTGCAAATGTCTGCAGTGTTGACAGCAATGTTCCAACCACCCATTCAGTATCAAAAAAGCAGACAAAGTCTCCTTAGGCATGTTCACACTGCAAGTTTTAAACTGACCAGGTAACAATCAGGAACTCATTTTACGATGATAAGTACTTATAATGGGAAAACACAAACAAGAACTATGGTAGTTATCACAGAGTGGCATTTTCATCATCACCATATTTCTATCCATACATTTTCCCTTTGTGATTCTGCTGCCTGCTTCTCTTTTTAGTCACTATCTTAATAAAAAGTAGAAGTAGAAAATGACAAAACGGTCCTTTTCCTTTGTGGGACAAATTTATTTTACTGTTTTCTCTGACACTCTGTGAAACAAGGAACCAGGATGAGTGTTTTAAATTTCACTGTCTTGGTGCTCTTTTCCTTATTTAGCCAGCACATGAACCATATTTTTGAACAACAACAATAATGATGATATTTTCTTATCTGCCCTTCACCAGCAGGTCCCAGGACAGGTGACAACAGTTTAAAAATCAACCCTGAAAATAGTAAATATGAATCACAGTCATTCTTCAGGCATTAAACCCAAATAAAACCACTAATAGGTATTAAGACTGCAATCCAATACACACTTATATCAACACAAGCATAGCTGTTTGCCAGACTGACTAATTCTGGGACAATTGTGGTATAATAAGCTATGGAGAAGCTGAGCAACTATTGAAAGTTTATGTAACAGAATCCTGCAGAATCATAATCAAATAAAAATATACTTGCTCTTGTACCTTTGGAATTTTACAAGATGTTTGAAGACCTTTCACATAAGAAATAAATGGAAACTGGTTGAAAGTATGGTGGAGTTGGTTTCTGCTCCCACGGAGCATTCTGGACCTCAGTGATCAGAGAAATAATTCAATCCATCCTCCCTTGGTTAGCCATTAATTTTTTCTCTGGAAAGGCTAACCTTTTTATGGTGGCTTTAAACCTAGTATTTCTTTATAAGGAGATAGATAATCAGAAGTCAGTTTTCATCTCAATGCTGCTTTTGGTGCACTGTAGTTCAGTATAATTTCTCAGCACCTGGAAGACACAATAATGCATGAATAAGCAAACTAAGGCCCAGGGGCCGAATCTGGCCCAATCGCCTTCTTAATCCGGCCCACAGACGGTCTGGGAGTCAGTATGTTTTTACATGAATAGAATGTGCCCTTTTATTTAAAATGCATCTCTGGATTATTTGTGGGGCCTGCCTGGTATTTTTACATGAGTAGAATGTGTGCCTTTATTTAAAAATGCATCTCTGGGTTATTTGTGGGGCAGAGGAATCCGTTCATTATTATTATTATTTTTCAAATTATAGTCTGGCCCCCACAAGGTCTGATGGACAGTGGACTGGCCCCCTGCTGGAAATGTTTGCTAACCCCTGCAATAATGCACATTACAGACAACTCCACAGCATTTACTTGACTACTGTGCACATGTATTTATGGAGAAGATGCTTTCCGCTACGTATAGTGACTTCTTTGTTTAGGTTAGGGTGGAGTATTCAGCTGAGGAAAAAGCTGTATTCCTGAATCATACTGAGAGTCATATTGAGGTGCCATGGTTAGGGTGCTGGACTATGACCTGGGAGACCTTGTGCCATTCACTGCCTCTCAGACTAACCTACCACACAGGGTTGTTGTGAGGATAACATGGGGAGCAGGAGAAGTATATGTGCCACCTTAAACTCCTTGGAGAAAAGTGGGATATGAATAAATATGAAATAAAATAATAAGCTAAATAGAGCTCTCTGAAAAGAAGTAAAGGCAATGGTAATATTTTTAATAAATCAAAATGAGACAAAATATGGGCTTATGCATACTCTGTCAAAAGTTGCCACTAAGGCTGCAGAAAGGCAGGGGCTGCATTTGAGAAGAAGCTCCTGCAACCTTTTGTGCTCAGTGAAGTTTTTTGCATATAAAATATGAAATAAGATAATTTTTCATGTTGTTTATTTTCAAAAAGAATTGTATTTGTTGTTGTATGATGTTTCCTTTGGAAGGAAAATTTGGTTGCAAATAAATTGGTTGAATGAATGAAATTATGTGGACCCCTCCTTTTGCTTGATCTCCATCATATTTTTGATGTGGAGGAATTGCACAAATTGAGCATCTGCATGTATCTGACCCTTTCAGACATCACCCCTGTTGTTGATGACTATCTGCATGGCAGAAGGGATTATGTGCAAGGGATTATTTACCATACAAAGACTGAAACTACCTTTGGCAATTACCACCTGAAACAGATCAGAAATATCCCAGCTTCCAATTTCACTTAGATGGAGATGGATAACGTTGGTAGCAACATCAAAGACCATCATGGACGCCTTTTGATAATATGATCTAATAATGTGCCGTTCACTGCAATATGCCATGACTCCAGTTTGGTATGTTGTCATTACACAGCTGTAATAATAATAATAATAATAATAATAATAATAATAATAATAATAATATTTTATTTATACCCCGCCCTCCCCAGCCAAGGCCGGGCTCAGAGCGGCTTACAAGCAATAATAAAAACAAGATGAATGATTACAACTTAAAAACAAAAATAAAATACAACATTAAAATAATGGAATATTAAAATATTAAAATGTAGCCTCATCGCAGGAGAAGGAAAAGAAAGAAAGAGGAGAAAAAAGAGAGAGAGAGAGGGAGGGAATCAAATTGGCTCCAAGCCAAAGGCCAGGCGGAACAACTCTGTCTTACAGGCCCTGCGGAAAGAAATCAGATCCTGCAGGGCCCTGGTCTCATGAGGCAGAGCGTTCCACCAGGCCGGAGCCAGAGTTGAAAAGGCCCTGGCTCTGGTTGAAGCCAATCTAACTTCTTTAGGGCCTGGGACCACTAGGGTGTTATTATTTATGGACCTTGAGGCTCTCCGTGGGGCATACCAGGAGAGGCGGTCCCGTAGGTACGAGGGTCCTAGGTCGTGAAGGGCTTTAAAGGTCAAAAGCAGCACCTTAAATCTGACCCTGTACTCCACCGGGAGCCAGTGCAGCTTGAAAAGCACTGGGTGAATATGCTCCCATAGCAGAGACCCCGTGAGGAGCCTCGCTGCAGCATTCTGTACCCGCTGGAGTTTCTGGGACAGCTTCAAGGGCAGCCCCGCATAGAGCGAATTACAGTAGTCAAGCCTGGAGATGACTGTCGCATGGATCACTGTAGAAGGAAATTCAACAAAGCACACAGAGCTCTGAAAGAAAAAGTGAAGAAATCCTCAAGGGCAAGAAGATGCCACTGAAGCTAGCTTAAATCAAATGAATGATAACTCTGTTGGGATAGCAGGAGGCATTCATCATCAATGCATGCTTGCTTAATATCCTCCCTTTTGGAATATTTTTGCTGCTGGCTACCATCTGAAGCTAGGAAGAGGAACAAAATGAACTTTAAGTTGCATTCACATGGCAGTTTATTCCATTTTCACAACATTTCCCAAAAAGTTAATTTCCTCATTATATTTGGGCTTTCAAATTATGTATATAAAAAAACCCCCCACACACATTTCTGGAACTATAGCGAAATATAGATATAGCAAAGCTATAGTGGAATATAGCACAGATTTAGCACTCATTTCTTTACTATTTGCAAACAGATTCCCACCCCTTCACCCCACCCCCAGAATATATGAAATGAACACTAAACAATAGTTCCAGAACTGGATTTTATGTCTTGTGAAAGCTCAAATATAATGTGCAACTTAAAAGTTAGGGGAAAGTAATGAAAACATAATAAATTGCCATGTGACTGCAGCCTGTGGTGGACTAATGCTACAGACCATTGAAAACACTCTCTAACAACATTTTCAGCTAGCATCTAAGCCTAATTTATCACCCATACATATATATGAATGGTTTTATTAACATGTGGATTAACAGCAATTGTGTCTTCAGAATAATTCTATGGTTAACAATAGCCCAATGTAAGTATTAGTAATCTAGAGACACAACATGGGAGCTGGGACAAGGATGGCGGCCTGATCTACCTGCAATCATTGCCCTCAATGTGTTGAATGTGTTGACTTTGTATAGTAGGGAGCCTACTTAGAATCCTGTTGGCTTCCTGGACAATATATGACCCTGGAAAAATCAGATCTCTGGCTGCAGCCACCTTCCAACCTATTGGGGAGCAGAACCAGCATATTTATTTCTGGGCCTGAGCTCTGTTTTCCACATTCCTATACTGCCTGAATTGGGCTGGTGCTGACATCTGAGCTACTTCTAACAAAAAGAAAATCTTGTTCAAATGATGTTTCAGTATGTTTTATTTTTATGATTGGTTTTATTGGTTTCTCCCCTTTTAAAAAAGCACACAAAAATGTCCACACAAAAATATATCTATATGAAAAAGGAAGGTGAATGTATTTGATGCAGTAAATAATGCATTATTCATAATTCATAATTAGTCTAGAAACTCTTATTTATCTTACCGTTATGAGTTTGCAGGGTGGAAGGTAGGAAGCAGGCTCTATGTGAGACCCCTCTGATTCCTGGATCCTAGTAAGTGTTAAAACATAAGCCAGGCTAAATTCCTCATAAGGTGATTGCCTGAGTGATGGGCCATTAAGAGAACAAAGGAAAGGGGGGTCACAGTTAGGAGGACAAATCCAGAGCATGAAGTAGAGTTTGGGGGCTGTGATGTGAGCTAGAGAAAAAGCAGCAAACGGGAGAGACAGTCGGAGCATGATGTTTGATTTCTGTCCAAGTGTGTGGCTATAGGAGAAACCAGACCCTTTGGGGATGTTAATACTGTGAACTTCCTTCACGTAGGCTCAGGTTGTATATATGTATAAATAAACGATATATCATTAAGACACCACAGTCTCTGATATGCCCCATTTCCAAATGGAAATACAAACTCTGGATAAGTGCCTGAAACCCCTTAAAGTTCACAACGCTCAGAGATTGGGGTGGTGCAAGACAATACATACAAAATGAAAAGAGGATAAGGTAAATAAGTATAATACTGAAAACATAAGACAACTCATAATAAGCGTTTAGATTGTTCTTTTATATTCTCTAAAATTGGGAGCAAATACGGAGGAAAACAGTTTAATGATCTGATCTTTACTTGCAAAGCATGTGACATAATTGCATCCTGTACCTCTCTAGAAAGCTAGAGAGTTCCAGAAAGACATCTACTTCTGCTTCATTGACTGTGCAAAAGCCTTTGACTGTGTCGACCACAGCAAACTATGGCAAGTTCTTAAAGAAATGGGAGTGCCTGATCACCTCATGTGTCTCCTGAGAAATCTCTATGTGGGACAAGAAGCTACAGTTAGAGCTGGATATGGAACAACTGGTTGGTTCAAAATTGGGAAAGGAGTACGGAAAGGCTGTATATTGTCTCCCTGCTTATTTAACTTATATGCAGAATTCATCATGCGAAAGGCTGGGCTGGATGAATCCCAAGCCGGAATTAAGATCGCCAGAAGAAATATCAACAACCTCAGATATGCAGATGACACAACCTTGATGGCAGAAAGTGAGGAGGAATTAAAGAACCTTTTAATGAGGGTGAAAGAGGAGAGCACAAAATATGGTCTGAAGCTCAACATCAAAAAAACTAAGATCATGGCCACTGGGCCCATCACCTCCTGGCAAATAGAACAGGAAGAAATGGAGGCAGTGAGAGATTTTACTTTCTTGGGCTCCATGAGTACAGCAGATGGTGACAGCAGTCACAAAATTAAAAGATGTCTGCTCCTTGGGAGAAAGGCGATGGCAAACCTAGATAGCATCTTAAAAAGCAGAGACATCACCTTGCCAACAAAGGTCCGTATAGTTAAAGCCATGGTTTTCCCAGTAGTGATGTATGGAAGTGAGAGCTGGACCATAAAGAAGGCTGATTGCCGAAGAATTCATGCTTTTGAATTATTGTCCTGGAGGAGACTCTTGAGAGTTCCATGGACTGCAAGAAGATCAAACCTATCCATTCTTAAGGAAATCAGCCCTGAGTGCTCACTGGAAGGACAGATCCTTAAGCTGAGGCTCCAATACTTTGGCCACCTCATGAGAAGAGAAGACTTCCTGGAAAAGACCCTGATGTTGGGAAAGATGGAGGGCACAAGGAGAAGGGGACGACAGAGGACGAGATGGTTGGACAGTGTCCTCGAAGCTACCAGCATGAGTTTGACCAAACTGCGGGAGGTAGTGGAAGACAGGAGTGCCTGGCGTGCTCTGGTCCATGGGGTCACGACGAGCCGGACACAACTAAACGACTAAATAACAACGACCTTTTTGTTGCAGGAGTGAATAAACAAGCTGCATTTCTGTATAATCAAGTAACTCCATTAGTTTCCCTCTCTTGCTCTTATCATATTGGTAAGTTTGGCCATATTCAAAAATTGGTATCCTTAAATACTTATTATTTGATATTTCTAAGGGTAGATTAATATCCCCCCCCCCGCCATTTATAACCAACAGCTAACCAGGACACTGCCAATAAAAGACATAGTCATTAAACGTTTAATCATCTGGAAGTATTGCATCTTTCAGATATCCTAGGACATTTATTAAGCTACTCATAGGTAACTCATAACCACTAATATTTTTAATCTCATTTGATATTGAAGTCTGATAGTTTTTAATTTGGGAGCAAGTCCCAAAAATATGAAACAAATTAGGATAATCTGCACTGCATTTTCAGCATTTTCTGTCATATTGGTATATATTCAACTCAGTCTCTGTGCTGTTAAATACCACCTGAACATTCACTTAAACTTTTTATTTGAGATTCATGCAGACTGTGCTTCGACATACCATTCCATTTCCCTTGTGAGATAATTGTAAGCAGCACATCTTCCCATTTACGCTGATAAGAATATATTATCTAGATCTTCTAGAATTTTATATAACTGACTCAGACTTCCTTTAAGTAGCTTCTTAATTAATATCATTTTAAAGTTTGTGAAATCTCTGAATGAACTGTACTTAGCAATGATAGAACTCACTACATGGGTACTGAAATAAAGGGAAGCAAGAGTTTCCTGTCTCTTCAATGATTTCCCTATAGCTCTGCCCTGAGGCCCCTGGAATATTGAACAAGTAAAGTTTTTTAGGACTATAAATAAGTTCAGACACTTACCTAGGGGGGGCACCAGTATTTGTGTGGATGTGTGCCCTATCCTATCAATCCTGCAGCTACTGAACTGCTGTAGGTGCAAGGTGGGAAAGAAAAGAGACTCAACACAATTTTTACCTTAGTGATTGGTTGTATGAGGCTTGAGGAAGGCTCTTGGTTGTAGCTTTGTATGTTTTTCGTTTAGTATATTGTATATGTAGTTAGTTAGCTGTACGTTTTCAAACTAATAAAATACATTGTTAAAAAATGCAATATAAGAAACAAAAGAAGCTTTAGAAACCATACAGCATCTATGCAATTGCTCTGGCAGACAGAAAAGTGATCTGCCAAGGCTCAGAAACCTTCAAGTGGTCCATGGGGAGGACCTAATACACACAAAAGCCTGATTAGTGTGATGTTTTTATGAATGAAGAAGAATTGCATGACTGTGGTGACCACATGTATAGACCCCTATGTGGAGAATCTGCTTGCAGCCTGCTCAATCTTCTGCTTTTAATTTCTTCCTCCCTTCCTTGACATGCTAGTTTTTAACACTCTTCAATTTATTTTTAGCTCTGTCCTAGGTTACCCCTAAGTTATCCCTTATGAATACACAGTGGAAGTGAGGAACAGGTTTAAGGATTTAGATTTGGTGGACAGAGTGCCTGAAGAAGTATGGATGGAGGCTCTTAACATTATACAGGAGGCAGCAACGAAAACCATCCCAATGAAAACGAAATGCAAGAAAGCAAAGTGGTTGTCCAACGAGGCCTTACGAATAGCGGGGGGAGAGAAAGCAAGCAAAATGCGAGGGAGAGGGTGAAAGATACAGGAAATTGAATGCAGATTTCCCAAAAATAGCAAGGGGAGACAAGGCCTTCTTAAACGAGCAATGCAAAGAAATAGAGGAAAACAACAGAATGGGAAGAACCAGAGATCTGTTCAAGAAAATTGGAGATATGAAAGGGACATTTCGTACAAAGATTACCATAATAAAGGACAAAAGTGGAAAGGACCTAACAGAAGCAGAAGACATCAAGAAGAGGTGGCAAGAATACACAGAGGAATTATACTAGAAAGATATGGATGTCTCATACACCCCAGGTAGGGTGGTTGCTGACCTTGAGCCAGACATCCTGGAGTCAAATGGGCCTTAGAAAGCACTGCTAATAACAAGGCCAGTGGAAGTGATGATATTCCAGCTGAACTATTTAAATTTTTTAAAGATGATGCTGTTAAGGTGCTACACTCAATATGCCAGCAAGTTTGGAAAACTCAGCAGTGGCCAGAGGATTGGAGAAGATCAGTCTACATCCCAATCCCAAAGAAGGGCAGTGCCAAAGAATGCTCCACATGCTAGCAAGACTATGCTTAAAATTCTACAAGGCAGGCTTAAGCAGTATGTGGACCGAGAACTCCCAGAAGTCCAAGCTGGATTTCGAAGCGGCAGAGGAACCAAATTCGAAGCGGCAGAGACCAAATTGCAAACATGCATTGGATTATGGAGAAAGCTAGAGAGTTTCAGAAAAACATCTACTTCTGCTTCATTGAATACGCAAAAGCATTTGACTGTGTCAACCACAGCAAACTATGGCAAGTTCTTGTAGAATTTGGAGGGCCTGATCTGTCTCCTGAGAAATCTCTATGTGGGACAAGAAGCTACAGTTAGAACTGGATATGGAACAACTGATTGGTTCAAAATTGGGAAAGGAGTATGGCAAGGCTGTATATTGTCTCCCTGCTTATTTAACTTATATGCAGAATTCATCATGCGAAAGGCTGGATGGATGAATCCCAAGCTGGAATTAAGATTGCCAGAAGAAATATCAACAACCTCAGATATGCAAATGACACAACCTTGATGGCAGAAAGTGAGGAGGAATTAAAGAACCTTTTAATGAGGTTGAAAGAGGAGAGCACAAAATATGGTCTGAAGCTCAACATCAAAAAACCTAAGATCATGGCCACTGGTCCCATCACCTCCTGGCTTATAGAAGGGGAAGAAATGGAGGCAGTGAGAGATTTTACTTTCTTGGGCTCCATGATCACTGCAGACAGTGACAGCAATCATGAAATTAAAAGACACCTGCTTCTTGGGAGAAATGCAATGACAAACCTAGACAGCATCTTAAAAAGCAGAGACATCACCTTGCCAACAAAGGTCCGTCAAGTTAAAGCTATGGTTTTCCCAGTAGTGATGTATGGAAGTGAGAGCTGGACCATTAAGAAGGTTGATTGCCGAAGAATTGATGCTTTTGAATTATGGTGCTGGAGGAGACTCTTGAGAGTCCCATGGACTGCAAGAAGATCAAACCTATCCATTCTTAAGGAAATCAGCCCTGACTGCTCACTGGAAGGACAGCTCGTGAAACTGAGGCTCCAATATTTTGGCCACCTCATGAGAAGAGAAGATTCCCTGGAAAAGACCCTGGTGTTGGGAAAGATGGAGGGCACAAGGAGAAGGGGACGACAGAGGACGAGATGGTTGGACAGTGTCCTCGAAGCTACCAGCATGAGTTTGACCAAACTGCGGGAGGCAGTGGAAGACAGGAGTGCCTGGCGTGCTCTGGTTCATGGGGTCACAAAGAGTCGGACACGACTAAACGACTAAACAACAACAGCAACAAAGTTATCTAAGTTGCATGGTTGCCTCTCAAGGCTCATTCACTCTTTATTTTTAGAGAGAACTGGAGTGCAAAAGCTACTCTAGTTTAAATAACAAACTATGACATAACTTGGTCTGTGGGGGAATGTTCTTCCCAATATGTTCCTCATTCCATCTACATAAATGTGAACATAGAAATTGTGTGCACTTCTAATTTTAAAGAGGTGCTAAAACAGGCTGGGCACATAGCTTAGTCAGCTCTTATAAAAAAGGAGAAAATATTTGGGTCAATTAAAAAAGATGTATGTCTGTAAATGATGCAGTGCACAAAAAGATCTATCAGCATATGTAAATTACCCAGCCAGGAATCAAACCCATACATTTAATTCAGTGTCCCAATCTTGACTTTGGAAATGTAAACCCAGTCTGGTATATGTAGAATGAAATCTATTAATGCAATCTACAGAATTAATGCTTACCTTTACTTTGTGCACTGTTGTGTGTGTGTTTACAACCTATTTTTTCCAACCACCTACTTTCCCTTTCACTGGAGTTTCAAAACCCTCGTGTGAAAGCTATTAGCCCTATAAATTTATCACAGTACTATGTGCTATGTTTCTAGGGCCGTAGGGGCATTCATCCAGTTTCTCGTGTCCTTCTTCAGAAAGGAGAGTGCTATGGTTTAGATCCTAACTTTTATTCTCCAAATAGAGCAGAAGTCACAGAACAGAATGGAGCTTGGTGCCTCCTTCCCTTTTGTATCCTATTCCTCCCACAGAAATATCTGCTCTTGGGAATTGTGAGGGGGAAGTCTTCACAATGTTGCGGGGTATGGTGGAGGAGTGCAGTGGGAAGTTGGCAGATATTGCTCTGTTCTTCACAAAAATGAAGGAACATCTGAAAGATTCAAGTCTACTTCTGTATGCCTTATATCATAGTCACTGTGGTATTTTATAGTATTCATTTATAGTATTTGTTGACTGTATGAGAAATGCCTTTTATATCTTAAATTGTATTTTGTTTAAATTTTGTACATTGGTATGGTACTGCTAAATGCCTACTGGTCTATAACTGTTCCAGTAATGATAAAACAAAATATGAATAAATAATTGTGTTGGAGGGCAGGAGTCATGTGTGGACTAGCTCATCCACTAAGTTTATCGAAACAGCCATGAAATTGTAAACTCCTGAATAACATGTTTTAAGATAATAATTATGAAGCAGAATTCCTTTTAACACTGAAGAGTTGTGCACTAGGATTGTCATATTGTTGTGCTGTTGTTTTCTCTTCAGATTTCTGTTATTGTTAAACAACTTGTTTTGGGCCCTTGGCAGGAACTAAAACTCTTTTTGATGACAACAAGCAGAACGAACAGCTTTGATGTTTAATCATATTGCACTACCAAGCATGACAGTATCTGGAGTCTGCTCAAGCCTGGTTGGTCCCCAAAACGCAGTTAATTTAGTGAGTTGACTCAAGGGAGCCAGGGCATCATCACTTTCAGGTTTTTAGGGTCACAGAAGTTCAGAGTTTGTCAGCTGAAAACTGCTTGTGTTAGACATAAGTCTGGTTTCTGTGTCAGATATTTTTAAAACTTTTGCTAACTTAAAGCTCAAATCCCTACTAAAAATGAGTGCTGCAGCTTTTGTTGAGATGTTTCACTTCAAATTGGAAGAATGTATTTGTTAACATAGTGAATTTAAGGAATGGTTGCCATATTTCAGAAAAATGAATGAAACCATGCCCCACCCAATACAGTCGCTGGCAAAATTTAAAACCTCTGTAAAATGGGTTAGCTTGGTGAGCTTCTTCTTTGATGCAGGATCTCCATAGATTATTATTTTTCTGTTGGATGGGCTATCTTGTTTCTTTCTTGTTCAAGGGTTCTTCAAGAAACATAGCAGATACTGTATCTGACTTGAAGATCAATCAGTTAACGATTCCTGAGCTTAAGTACAGTATTTGTCAATAGAATCTCTGCGTGGTTACAGGTCTTTCTTAAAAACTGGTCTTGGAAACTGGTCTTTCTTAGAAACTGGTTTTTCAATATTCCAGTATTGAACTAGTGTTTGTTGGATGGTTTGTTGGAGTCCATAAATCCACCCCGTATGGCATTTCAGCAGTCAATGGAACTACTATTGAATAAGCAGTTTTACTGTAGGGTGCATTTTTCTACAAAGAGGGGTTTGTTTGTTTTTTAAAAATCAACCATTAATAAATTAATTTCCTTCCTTTCAGGAATAGATGTCATCATTTGAGCTGGATCATTGTGGACTGGCAGGCAATGAAAACACCAGCCCAATGTGATGAGACAGAAAGAATTGATTTATGTGCCTGGATATTTTCCTGGCTTTTCTTCTTCCCTCATCATTCAGAGTTAGAGCAATGGCTGTCTTGACATCATCAGAGATGATGATGGGGATGAGGATGAGGATGAGGATGAGGATGAGGATGATGATTTAAATTTGTATACCATCCACCAGCCAAAAATCACAAGGCCATTCACAACATAAAGTACAAAATGAGAACACAAAATGAAACAAAAACAAACCAATAATCCCCCTCCAAACATATTTTAAAAAGCCATAGATTGTTTAATCAGCCAAAGGCCTAGTTCTGAGAAACATTTTCACCTAAAGATAAGTAACAAAGCCAAAGATGAAAGCTGTAGTGGTGCTCAACTACACAGAAAAGAATGTAGTGCATGTTTTAAGATACAGAAATGGCTGTATCTTACCTCAGCCACTCTGGCTGGCTTCCAACAAAATATTAAAACACAAAAAACCTCAAACATTAAAAACCTCCCCATACAGGACTGCCTTCCGATGTCTTTTAAAAGTCAGATAGTTGTTTATTTCCTTGCCTGATGGAAAGGTGTTCCACAAGGCAGGTGCCACTACTGAAAAAGCCATCTGCCTGGTTCCCTGCAACCTCACATCTTGCAATGAGGGAACCTCCAGAAGGCTCTCGGAGCTGAAACATTTCTAGGGGGATTTTTTTTTTATGATTATACAGTAGACTATGCAACAGTATGCTATGCAGAGTAGGAACAATTTGGAAGCCGCAAACGGAAGATGGAGGGAGAGATCAGATGAACAATGCTGGGGATATTCATGCTGAATGGTCAGAGATATGAGGAACATAAAGTAAATATATCCTTAGATGGCTCGGTCAGTAGAGCATGAGACTCTTAATCTCAGGATCATGGGTTTAAGCAAAAAGATTCCTGCATTGCATGGAGAATGACCCCCTAGATTACCACCATAGTCCCTTCAAATACTATGATTTTGTGTTTATAGTTTTGCTCTAGGAGTTGGGGGGGGGGGGCTTCCTTTTTCATCCAGACACTTACAAAGACACTTTATGCAGGTATCATACCATGAGGGGAGCAGCTAACAACAAAGTGCCATGAGACCATTGGATAATTTTGGCAATAACAGGGAATAGAATGTTCTTGCATAAGGAGAGAAAGAGGGGTTATAAAAAGGGAGGAGAAAAATTGGAAGGTAAGTGAATAAGAACATTGGACACAATGAGCTGCAGATGCAGACAAGGTTTTGAAGAAGAACTCACTGGATGTTCCTTAGGGAGTTTGCAGGATGGTCTGTCTGTTCCTTTGGTGAAGCCTTGCCTTGGGCTAACTGGAAAAGATCCAGGACTTCCTTTGCTGAAGGCATACCTACAGTTGCAGTGAGCCATCTTTGAATAGTAATCAGGTCCCCTGTTGTAGCTGAAGCCTTGTGGAATTTGTTTTTAGTTGTTCTAAGGAAGCCTTGTGGGGATTTGCTTTCTTTTTTCTTACTATATAAAAAGGTTCGAGACTGTTGTCATGCTGCGGTTTCACATGGCCACTGATAGGTGAGCTGCATCATGACAATAGAACAGCAGGCAGGTGACCCGGAGAGGTGAGCAAGTGGTCCAGGTGAGCTGCAAAGGAACAGCCAGGATAGGCCAAGGCAGCTCAGTGGCAACCACCCTGCTCTGCTGCTGCTGTGCACCTCATATGTCCTTGAATTCTGATAATGCCTTTTGCTTGTCTGGATGGAGAAAAGAGAGGAGCCTTCTTTACAAAGGGGCAATTTACATTGAAAGCTCTGCCCACTTTTGGTTCTGGCCCTGCCCATCACTAGCCCTTGGAAGGATGACCAGAAGGGCTCAGATTTAGAGTCCCCCTGATTTAGAGAATGGGAAAAGCATGAGCAATCACCATTACCTTTTCTTGGAAAAGCATTCTAGCCATGAAGGAATAATAGATGCAGAGGCAGCAGCAAAATTGACCATCTTAGGAAGTATGAGATGAGACTCAATAAATCAATAAAAAGTCTGTTCCTGGGGAGATATAGTTCCCCTGATGCTGGGCTGTTCTCAGAGTGCACTGCAGTACTGCCTTCTCCCCAATCTCAGGAGTTGGCATAGAATTGTAATGGATACCAGGGAAAGTGGCTTTAAGAGGCAAGCTAGCTGATGCCATATAGAAGATGGCTTCCAATTCTACCAATGCCCTTTAAGGAATATCTTTTCCCCATTTTGTCCATGTTGTCCTTGTAGCTTTGTCCTGCAAGCTCTCCAGTGGTTTGACTTTACCCCCCGATGGCTCACTCTTCCATTGTCTCTTGAGACAGAGGGAGGCCAACCACCTTACGCTCCTTATGCTAGAATACAGGGCTTGTGTCATTTCTGTAGCTCACACAGAGTTTGAGAGGTCATGATGTCAAACCCAAGCCCTCCTGCTAATGCTCCACACATGGGAGATTTATGCCCATAAATGGCTGACCTCTTGCTAGTAGAAGCAGCAGGAGATGGGTTTGCTGCACAGCTAGAGCCTAAAGAAGCCTATTTAAGACAATGAGCACACGCGCATATTAAGAAGACTTAATGTGAGCTGTCTTAACTTATTAACAAGAGATTGATAATATCTGACAAATGACGGAAGATAAATTGTTAAGCAAAATGCAAATATGCCAGGAGCAGAAATGGAAAATTACAATAAAAGCTTTTATGACTGCAGGAAAATCCAAAGCTAATTTGTCCATTCAACTAAATCTTCATTCCTACTGTTGGCTTTGTCAGAATGCTACATCAGTTAGCGTTCTAATTAGATCACCACAGAGAGGGGTACATTGTAGATAGATATTATTTCTGATAGGAGAAAGCGATTGTGTGCAGGTTGGAAACTCAGCTTTAACTTGAGGGCACAGATTTAGACTTTTATTCCCACTGCATACAAGTGCCCTTATTAATATTAATATGAAGAAATTCTTCAATGCTAACACAATACCCAGAATTATCTTCATTTTGTTTATCATACAAGCTACCTCTGGCCACATCAAAATTTTATCCTTTGAAAGTTCGGCTTGTACCCAAGACACTAAACACTAAGTATGTACAAGGATTCCCACTTGCACAACGGGACTTCCTGCCTTCCCCCACCCACTGTATGCTCTCTAAATCTGTTCTGAGAGCGGTTTGGGGGACAGTGTGGAGAGGGAGAAAAGTCCATTATAAAAATGGAAATCTGTGCACCGATCATATGGAGGAATTAGACACCACCCTCTAATACAAATATTTCTGCCCCTCTGTATTGTGCCAACCAGGGATGAGTAACTTCCCCCAGACTCACATTGGATTGGCTCAGAAAACCAGGGAGAAATGTGTGAAGGACAGAAATAGTGGCACCTGCAAATAAAACTGACTTCGGCCCTGGAAAAAAAAGGGGGGAGAGAAAACAAGATAAGATACTTCCTTCCTCCCCCAACATATGGCAAATGACATATTTTAGGAGCCCATTAAAACTTACCAACAAAGTCCTTCATCCTGCAAGTGATCTCTTCCCCGTATCTTGAAACCCTGTGGACCCAGCTGATCTAATGACAGTGGGGGAAATAGAGGCATTAAGAGTTCTCCAAGAGGAGATAAAGGAAGATACACAATAAGCCTTGTTTTTTGTTTATAGTTTTTAAGGAGAAGGGAGGACTGAACACAGAGCAGCAAAGCCCCAGCAAAGTGATTCTGGATTAATTATCCCCGACTGAAAGTTGAGTCGGTTAATGATTTGTGAGTTATTCAAATCTTTATTTATACTTAATGTTTGAAATCTCTGGCACTGACCAGGCTATTCCACAAACTAATAGTTTGCTCCAAGAGGCAGCCTTAATGTACGTTAGAAAGAATGCTTCACTAAAGTTGGTTCTGGCAAAATAAGTTGACTTAAGCAATGTCGATGTGCAGTCAGCATGTCTCTTAATAAACCTAGGGATATGTGAAAAGTACCAGGATAAGTGGCAGATTGACACTTATCACTGCATACATCTAGTGGCGTGCTAATAATGTGAGAAAACACTCAATCTCATTTCAGTGCAGCAAGCAATTTTTCTTTTCTTTTCTTTTTTGTTGTTTTCAAGCTAAACTATTATGTCTCAAACTAAGCAAAACACCCCAATTTGTAGAAGCAACGGAACTCATTGGAGGGAGAGTGGAAGTGGCCCCTGTGACATAATGTTTAGAGAGTTGAAGTAGGACTGGAGAGAACCAACTTCCAACCTTCACTCGGTCATGAATTTCACCTTGGAATAGTCATTTTTCTCAGCCTAACCTACCTCAGAGTTGTTTTGAGGATAAAATGGGGGAGTGGGGGGAAAGAGAAGACCATGTATTCTGCCCTAAATTTTAAAAAGTACAAAAATGTTGGGAAACTGCTTAAGACGCCTCTACTAATAGAAAAGAGGAGCAGCTATTCTTGGTTCTCCCCTTTCCCTCCCGCCTTTTTTCTGGGGAGGGATTATTTTAATCCCTTGTTCAGTATTTATATAATTTTCAAAAACAGGGCGGTCTGAGGCAAAGGCAGGAGGGAGAATGGATATAGATATGGGAACGTGCTGTAAAAGGGTATTCTTGTTCTTGCTATGTTGTTGGAAAATCATTTGGAAGCCTCAATAAAACATAAACTAGGCAATTACGAACAAAGAAGGAAACCTCACGGCTGATACAAAAAGCAGTAGCTTTGGAGTTTAGCATTCCCCTAATGTGATGCCTCTTATACTTTTTGCCTGTTGCCTGGGGGGAGAACCTGGGGGCAGGGGAGATGCCATTCCATCTCTTTGCCCACCTTGCTCCTGGTTGTCCTACAACCCTGGGGTGCTCTTGCTGCCTCTGGAGGAGGAGGAGGAGGAGGAGAGTGGAAATAGCTGCAGCTAAGAAATTTGCACCCCAGCCCACAGACTAGGAAGTGGTGTGATTGAAGTCACCACAAGGGCAGTACCCATTTTAAATTTGTACTGCTTAATGTATTAGTCAGTGGGAGAAAGTGTGTGGTGCATTATTGGGTAGTAACTGGAACTTTGTTTTTGGCTGCCCTGAGTGAGAGTCTGGGTTGTAATGTTTTCATGACTTTCAAAGTCTTTTGAATATCACTCTGTGTGGGGTAGCTCAGTTGGTAGAGCATGAGGCTCTTAGAGTCAGGGGTTCAAGCCCCACATTGGGCAAAAGATTCCTGCATCACAGGGGGTTGAACTAGATGAACCTTGTAGTCCCTTCCAACTGTGATTCTGTGACTGAACGGATACAGAGTAAGGCCCTGCCTGAATGGGAGATGGGAAAGGAGCGGTTGTGTTGCTGTTTTCCCCTAAATGGAGGCGGGAGGATGTGCGGGTTGAAAATTATGCCAGGTATTCTTGGAAAACCAGACGTCCCCTTTGCGACAAATGGCTGGCTGCAGATTAGCTGTGCTGTCTGTCTGGTTGGTGGGAATACTTGAGAGTGAGGCTCATGTGTGGGAAATTGCAAAGGATGTGTTTGGGAGAAGTTATTCTGGGGGAGAGGGAAGTATAGATGCAGCTTCTATTTCAGTTGTTTTATTTAGCTGTTAAAGATGCTGTTTTGTGGTATTTTGGGATCTGCAATGTTTAAGGGAACATTTTGTTTTCCTGTTAATTATGCTGCTTTAAATGTGTGTTTTGTATTTGACCTTCATCTGTCATCTTTTATTTTGATATTTTGTAGTGTTCTGTTCGATGCTCTAGGTTGTAAACCACTTTGAGAGCTTTAAAAGAATGTCTATAAAGCAGTATGGCAATGATTTAAGTCAATAAATCAATCTTGCTTGACATGATGACACTCTTTCCCTTTCCCTGCACCACAGGAATGTGGAGATGCTCTACACCAGCCTTTCCCAACCTGGTGCTTTCCAGATGTTTTGGGCCATAGTTTGCATCATCCCTGACCATGCTGGCTAGGCCTCATGAGAGTCATTGTGCACAACATAAGGAGGTTAAGGAAGACACTTCTCCCAAGAGGTTAGGGGTGTGGAGCAGAGAATTCCACATGGACTTGCTGCTTTTGGTAGCAACAGTGCATTTTCACAATGTCTACTTCAAGGGTTGATATATCTGACCTCTGACCAGGCCATATCCGCCAAGACACCCACTGCCCTGCACTTGACTTGTGTGGGCTGGTAAACACCTGGCTCAGCCGAAAGGGCACCACAGATCAGCTGGTCTACTGGACATAACCAATTCTCCATGCATAGTCTGACTCCACAGAGTAGTATTGTTCCACACTGGAGCAAGAACACAACTGGCTACTCTATACTAGTAGTAAGGCCATAGGCGCCGACACCATGGGGCCTGAGGGGGCCCGAGCCCCCTCAAACATTTGTTTGGGGGGGCTCAGCCCCCCAATAATTTAAGAAAATTATTAGTTATATTATGCTTTGTAAAATCACAAAATTATGTTGGTATTTTTTATTTTCCTTGTTTGACGATAGTTACCTTTTAAAATACATTCAGTAATGAGTTAAAACAAATAATTATTACGGTAGTAAAAGAGGCGGCGCGAGTAGTTTTGCTCGGTGCGTGCGACTGGCCCAGCCCCTCTTTCCTTTTCCTCTCTTCTGCTCTCCCACCGGGCGCCTGAGGGAGAGTTACTTAGCGGTTCTGAGGAGCCGCTGTCGTTTCGGCAGGGGAAAAACCGCCGCCCGCGAACCGCCGAGCTCCCTCTCTCTTTCCAGCCTCTCTCTCTTTCTTTCTCTCTCTCTCTCTCTCTCTCTCTCTCTCTCTCTCTGGCCAAGGAGGAGAAGAAGCCCTTCAGCCAGTCTATGGCCGAGTGGCGGAGGTTCATCTACAACCCCAACAGCGGCGGGTTCCTGGGGCGAACGGCCAAGAGCTGGGGTGAGGAGGGCGAGCGAGCGCACGCGGGGAGGAAGGGAGGGGAGGGGGCGGCCGGCACGAGGGGCAGTGGGAGGCGAGGCGCAGCGGGCACTTGCCTTGCCCACCACGCATCTCTCTCCTTCTCGGTCTCTCTCCCTCCCTCAGCTGGCGAGGGTGCCACGAGGCGGGCGGCAGCAGCAGCAACGGGCCGGGAGCGGCTCTTAGAAAACTTCCCGGGGCAGGACCCCGGTATGGGCCCCCCCTATATTTTTTATAAGTCGGCGCCCCTGAGTAAGGCCTGAGCCTTGGTGTGTCAACATCTGTTGGTAGAACTGTAGAAAATGCTTCCATGTGTTGCTGTGTGGTGAGAAGGTAAAAAAATTCTAATATGGAGTGGCTCGCACGTGAAACACTATGAGTCATCAGAGCCACATCGTGGCCCCTCTGATGCTTTCATTTTCTGATCCACTCGGCTGCTTTTAAGGATTTAGATGGCAAAAGATAACCACTGGACATCTCTTTCTTCTCAAGAAGCACAAGGTACTCTTAGCATTCCAATAATTAAGGATAGCATTTTAAGCATATCCTGTAACATTGCATATACAGTAGTACCTTGGGTTACAAACACTTCAAGTTACAGACTCCACTAACCCAGAAGTAGTACCTCAGGTTGAGAACTTTACCTCAGGATGAGAACAGAAATCATGTGCTGGCGGTGTGGCAGCAGTGGGAGGCCCCATCAGCTAAAGTGGTACCTCAGGTTAAGAACTGTTTCAGGTTAAGAACAGACCTCCGGAACGAATTAAGTTTGTAACCAGAGGTACCAATGTATTGCATATATCCTGTAACATTGCATATATGTATATAGGCACAACTCCCACATATTCCTTCATGGCTGAGGAGTAGCATTGCAGCTGGGATGGCATACTGTCTGTTATGCAGGTGTTGGACAAAGGAAGGGTGATTCTCTTTAGCAGGAGTTCATACTTGGCAATTAGTCTATGAGATAATGCTTCATTGGCAGTGCAGTTAATAAAACACCACACAGTTCAATCTACTCGCTCATATTCACAAATCACAGACAGTATTCCATTATGACTGTCAGGTGTACAGAAAGTGCTCAAACACACAGCGAGCCTCACCTCCAAGTTGTCTGTCTCTCAGCTTTCTTTACATCAGGGAAGCAACTTCAAATCTTCTCTGCACTGCAGACAAATGGATTAGACTCCTGTTACAATTCCATCCATCTTCAGATGTCCTTGTGAATGAAGCCCACTAAGGGTGCACTTGGGTCTTCTGAAAGAAATACAAAAAGCTGCCTGCAGTTTAACTGATCTCTGGAGGCATTTGAATAAAGTTGAGGTAAAAGACAAATGCTGAATTAATTCTTTCCTACATAACTTTTCTAAGAGTGGGAAGATTACATGCAAACACATCAAAACTGTACAGATCATTCTCTCTGAGTCTGGCTGTGTTCCTTCCTTGAGACCAAGCAGTGGTGCAATTTATTGTTTTAGACTCTGGATATAATAATGATCTTACAGGGTTTAGATAGTAATGTGCAGGGCCAGCTGCAGGTTTTTGGGACAACAGAGTATTATTTGGCTGTCTTTGCACTGTCCATTCCACTGAACATTTGCTATTTCAATGCCCATTTCCCTAATTTGGAGGGATCCTTCTACAGCTCTTCACTGTCCATCTTTATTTTCATCACCTAATTTTTTTCATGCCATCAATACACTTGGCCACCCCACTTCTCACCTCTAACTGCAGATAATATATGAACAAGCTAAAAAGCACCAGTCATAATGCAATTCCATTAAGGGACCTCATTGTGTACATCTCTCCATTCTGAAAATTATGCATTCTCTGCTTCATTTACTTTAACCAGCGAGCCACTTCTGCTTAACAATTCTCTCTTATAGTTTAGGTAGCAAAGTGATTCCCCACCTTCTTATATTTGCGCCTTTGTCCTTTTGTCAACCACCCAACAAAAGTAACCCGTATTAGTTCTGCTATGAAGAAATTTCCAGAAAAATTAAAGAGTGCGTCATAATCTATGAAGCTTTCTGCATGTTATCAACAACAGCACTTTGCCTTCCAGGATCATTTTTTCTGATGCACTTTTCTAAAATCTCTCATTTTACCTGCAGCAGGAATGTGGATGGAAGAAATGAGAGAGCCAATGAAACAGAGCTGGGTGAATAGTACATCACAACTTTAGCAGCCATACAAAAGGTTGGGTGTATGAAGCATTTACTTTCCATTATCTTGGCCTGACTACTGGTAGAGGGCAGTCCAGTCTGACTATCTGGGAACATCTAGAGGTGGTGAACTGATGCATGTGAGTCTCTATGCCTTTGGCCATCCTTCTGAGGATGTGGCAGACCCAGCTGAGGTATCCATCTTAGATGCTCATAGACCCAACACCTTCTAAGGTAACTCCACCTAAGGATTACTGTGGGTTGCTACTTATCCTGTCTAAAGCAAAGCAGCAGCTGTGATAGCAAAATGTTGCTGGAGGTCATGAGTGAAAGAGTCTTGTTGCACTCATATCCTGCTTGTGGGCTTCCCATAGACATCTAGTTGGCCACTCTGAGAAGAGGATGCTGATCCAATCCAGCAGGGTTCCCCTTATGTTCTTAAGTAAGTGCTGTAATACAGATTTGTCAGAATTCTACTTTTGTCAGAATTCTATATTCAAGCTAAGGAATGGCACAATACTTCAGAAGCTGTCGGCCTACATCAGAAGAGGGCCAGGCTAACCTTCACCAAAGAGTAAAGACTAGAAGAAAACAATAAATGTGTCATCTCCCATAGAAAGTACTTCTACAGGATTTGTGGATTTATTTAGCCACACTGAGCCAAATCTCTAAAAAGAATTGTTTAGTAATTTAAAGATAAAGATTATGGATGGCTATCACTTGAATGAATGTTCATAGAAGATAAATTGAATGGGATATGAGCACAGAGGAGATTAACAGGTGAGATTACTATGCCATTATTCTTTAAATGAATGCTTGGAATATTTTCTAGTCCTCACACAGCTGCACTTTTCTTTGAATGAAGCTGTGATTCACCACCAGAACTGCTTTGCAAAATATGTATATCCCTAACTTGGGATCTCTTAACTTGGTTAACAGCACTATTGCCCTACTGAATGCTGAATCAAAACTGATGTGGACTTTTCAAGACACAATTCCATGATTATATACTTTTGTTTATTTCAAAACCTCACAATAGTATTGCTGCATTGATGCAAACAATATATACCTTTGGTAAAATATCTGGATACTCTGTAAACAGGGCTAGATCAGACTTAATGCTAATAGGCAGAAATTTATTTACTTATACACTAAACTGACTGTGGGGAAACTCTACTCTAAAAATTGGGGGGGTAGTATGGAAGGATTAGATGTATGCAGATATATTGATATATGAATGAGATTAATTCTATGCATATGCTGTGTTAAAAGATAAATGGCACTTATTGGAGATGGCCCAATGGCAATATTTGCAACTGAAGCATTTATTAATAACTCTGTTTGGACCAGCAGCTTTTACAGTATCTAAGACACCAGAGATATTAGAACAATTGGTTAAATCCTTTGAGACCCAAAAGCTGGTGACTATTTTTTTTTATAGATAATTGGTATCAATAAATCAATTTGATATGCAGACTCTGAGAAATGAATGGAATAAAGAATTGGAGGTTCCTATATTACCTAGTCCTAGACAGTGTGAGCTTCTGTAGCAAAGGTGTTGATGAGTTTTAAATTACGTCTTATAAAACAAAACAAAAAATTTTGAACTCTGTTATGTTTGTATAGAAAGGGACTGTCTACAACAATATATTGAAGATGTAACAAGAATACCATAATACTTCTTTGAAACACACTTATGAAGAAAGGACGAGATTGTATAAATATTACTTGGTGGGGAGCTAGTTTTGTCAGAGCGTAATACTGCTGTTCAGCAATAGACAGAGGAACTGCTCAAAGGTTCTCTGTTCATTGGGAAAGTTCCTCCCCTTTCTCTGCAAACAGAGATAAAATGCAGCGATCCACTTGGATTCCTATCAGTGCATTGTGAAAGGGCTTTGAGGGTGGAATTCAGTGGGACTTACCTCTGATTAGACAGGGTTAGGATTAGGATTGCACAGTTACATGTCATCGACAGGTTCCACCTCTGTACCCCTGTTGGCTTGCAACAGTCTTGAGATCTGCAATGCCATTTTCTGGGCTATGCAGCAATACCAGCTATTCCTTTGGGTCTCACAGTGGCATGATCACCAGAAAGTGAGAGGCACAGGCAGAAGATTCACCCAGCCACCCTGGAAACTTCCTCCCAAGGGGCATGTGAACACGCTTTCCCTTCTTTTGTTGCTGGGAAGGAAAATAGATTTTAGAAAGGATAGACAGCACACAAAACTTTGCCTCCCATTATTTGTGTGCTGAGAATTTGTGGAGAAATGATTGCCATGTGCTTTGCAGAAAGAATTCTCACTTTTTCAATGCAGTCAGTATTCTCCTGTCTAGAATCAGGAGGCGCAGAGAGCCACATGCTTGCCACCCTTAATGAAGAGCTGCCACGCCACTGTGCTTTCTGTTTGTTGCCATTCTCTTTGGGTGAGCCATTCCCTCACATCGCAGCCAAGCCTGTGCGCTTTTGCAGAAAGTGGAAAGAAAAATCTGGTGGTGTTCCTTATATTCTTCCTTTCAAAAAGCAACAACAATGTGTGGTTCTTGCATTCAAGTCAGCTAGGGAAATCCGAGCCACTGCCCAATCAAGGCTTTGCATCAATTAGGTTAACAGCAGGGCTAGTGCATTTCTTAATTATAACTACAAACACTTTGTGGGTTTCCTAGGGCTAGAAGCTCATCCCATCCCATCAGGTTAAATCATTTCTGAGTTTTCTTGATGAACTAAGTAAGCTTTAATGGGATGTCAGCAGCACCTCATGCTGCCTTATATAAGAGGCAATTTTAGCTGAGTGTTTCGGGCTCAAGGTTTCTGTGCTGTTAGTGGATCAGCATAATGCACACAGGCAAAGAGTTAATGCCCCAGGGCAGATTAGCAATAGTGTCGCTCTCTTGTAGAGCTTATCCCTTGTTCTGTTTAATAGCCAATACCAGTTTCAGGACAACTGCTTGTCAGGCTCTTCCAGCCTCAGGCAACGGTGATGGGTTTACAGTTATATTGTTGGGGAGGTGGAGAGAAAGAGGGGTCAAGCAGGCAAAGAAGTTGAAGACAGGGAGAAAATACTGAGGTGCCGGCCTACAACTAATAATCAGCACACAACCTGAGGCCATGAGAGCCTGAACACAGGTATGATTTATTGGAAATCATCCTGACTCCGTCTGAACTATTAAAACTATATGAAAGATGTAATGCGCTTGGGATCCTTCTTGCACAGAAACAACACTTCCATAGCCTTTCATAAAAAATGGATGCCAGCTTTTTCAACACACCAGGCTTACCTTAATACTGGCTCATCCTTCTGTAGAGGTAGAATGGTGGTGGTCAGTTGCAAGGACGTAATATGATTCCAGGTTGTGAATCCTGGCTTGATCACAGGCAGTGTAGCCGCAAAATAAGAATAATTAACCAGGTGGACAGGTTTGATTACCAACTGTTTTAAGAAGGGTTAATTTACTTGGCATTCCGCAGCATCGCCTCCAGGAAATTTCCTTTAAATTATCTTTCAGTGGCGCTGGACTCCCACAAGCCTTGCAAAGATCTATCCTTCAAGCTCACCGCTATGTTGGAAAGGCTGTGGAGAACAAGGTTTCTATTTTCACGTTTAGGGGGAGTGTACTGTGGTCCACACCTTTTGGCAAAAGGTTTTTCATCTGATCTCCAAAATTACCAAAAAATATATCGCACCTAATTCAGCACTTGCTTTATTATCACTCCACCCTTAAATCTAAAGAATCAGTTTCCTTCCTGTTCACAGCAGCTAGACTAGTTATTGTCCAATGATGGAAGGAAACCTCTAATGTACCAATAGAGGCTTGGGTTAATAATTGCTCTATCAGAACGCCTCACATACCATCGGTGACCAATCAAGGGCATCTCCAAAAAAGATACATTTGATACATCTGGTGTCCCTTTCTCTCTTTTACTGAAGAGGAACAGGATATTTTAATGTCATCACCATCATCATCACAGAGGTGTCTGTGGAGGGGGTATATTCATTGAAAATGTTACCCTTTTCCCCCTTTTCTTTTTTACAAAAGTAACCTACCTGTTTGTTAAGTCTAGCACAAAAGGTCCTTATCTAAATATCCCTGCCATTCCTTGGCTTTCTTAATAATGTTGTTATTGTTTAGTCGTTTAGTCATATCCGACTCTTTTTTTTTTTATAATATATTTATTAGCAATTTTTTAATTTAGTTACAATTCCAATAAACAATACCATATAACATATCTTTTAACATAATCTTCTTAACTTCTTTGGACTCCCTCACATTTCCCGCTCCTGCGTTCCTAGCCAAGAAGGTTTTTCCAGCAAATTTATCCCCTTATTTCGATTCTTATTATCTAATTTTCCAATATTATATCTCTAATTTTTAATATCCTTTATTCAAATCTAAAAGAATTAAATATAACTTAAAAATTTTCCAAAAATTTGTCTTTTCTTAAATTTAACTTATCTTCATATATCACTTCCTCTATCTCAATGGTGCCCAATTGTTTACATTCTAGCATCCTCCTTAACATTCATATAATTTACAATATTTTTGTAGATAGATCTTGAATTTCTTCCAGTCTTCTTCCAATGTCTCTTCTCCCAGGTCTCGGATTCTGCCTATCATTTCAGCCAGTTCCATATAGTCTGTCAGTTGCATCTGCCATTCTTCCAGCGTGGGTAGATCTTGGGTTTTCCAATACTTAGCGATAAGTATCCTTGCTGCTGTTGTTGCGTACATAAAAAATGTTCGGTCCTTCTTTAACACCTTCTGGCTGACAATACCCAAAAGGAAGGCCTCTGGTTTCTTAGGGAAGGTATACTTAAATACCTTTTTCAGCTCATTATATATCATTTCCCAGAAAGCCTTCACTCTAGGGCAGGTCCACCAGAGGTGAAAGAATGTTCCTTCATTTTCCTTACACTTCCAACATTTGTTATCAGACAAGTGGTATATTTTTGCAAGTTTGACTGGGGTCATATACCATCTGTATATCATTTTCATAACATTTTCTCTCAACGCATTACATGCAGTAAAATTCAGCCGAGTAGTCCACAACCTCTCCCAGTCCTCAAACATGATGTTATAACCAGTGTCCTGTGCCCACTTTATCATAGCCAATTTGACCGTTTCATCTTGTGTATTCCATTTTAACAGCAAGTTATACATTCTAGAAAGTACCTTAGTCTTGGGCTCTAGAAGTTCAGTTTCTAACTTCGATTTTTCCACCTGGAATCCTAACTTTTTGTCAAGTTTAAAAACTTCTTTAATCTGAGCGTAATGCAACCAGTCTCGCACTTATCTTTCATTTTCTCCTGACTCTGCAACTTCCAATTATCTCCATCTTTTTCTAAAATTTCCCAATACTTCGGCCATTTGGCCTCCATATTGAGTCTTTTCCAGGCCTTAGCTTCCAATGGTGAAAGCCACCTTGGAGTTTTACTTTCCAATAAGTCTTTGTATTTTGTCCAGACATTAAACACTGCTTTTCTGACAATATGGTTCTTGAAAGTCTTATGAATTTTAACCTTGTCATACCACAAATATGCATGCCATCCAAAAGCATTGTTAAATCCTTCCAAATCTAGAACATCAGTGTTTTCAAGAAGCAGCCAATCTTTCAACCAGCTGCCTTAAGTCTGGCAGGGCAAAGCCCCCTCTTTCCTTCGCATCAGTTAGTATCTTAAACTTAATTCTGGGCTTTTTGCCCTGCCAGACAAATTTGGAAATATCTCTCTGCCACTTCCGAAAGCATTCCATTTTGTCCACAATCTGCAAAGTTTGAAACAAAAACAGCATTTTTGGCAATACATTCATCTTTATAGCAGCGATTCGGCCTAACAAGGAAAGTTTCAGTCTTGACCAACTTTCTAAGTCTCTCTTAATTTCTAACCAGCATTTCTCATAATTGTCCTTAAAAAGACTCAGGTTTTTTGCTGTTATGTTTACCCCTAGGTACTTTACTTTTTTAACCACGTTTAACTCTGTCTCTTTCTGAAACCTTTCTGACTCTGTAACTGTCAAGTTTTTCCCCAATACCTTAGTTTTCTGCTTATTCAGTTTAAATCCCGCCACCCGACCAAACTCTTGGATTAATTGTAATACTCTTTTCGTACTGGGTTCTGGCTCCTGTAAAGTCAAAACCAGGTCATCTGCAAAAGCTTTAAGTTTGTACTGTTTCGCTCCGACCTGAATTCCTTTAACCAACTGGTCTCCTCTAATCATATTCAAGAGCACCTCCAGGACTGAAATAAATAACAATGGGGAAATAGGGCAGCCTTGTCGTGTCCCTTTCTCAATTTTAAACTCTTCTGTAACCACATTGTTAACTATCAATTTAGCCTTTTGTTCTGAATAGATTGCATCTATCCCATTTTCGAACCCCCGACCCACTCCCATCCCTTCCAAATTTTTCTTCATGAATTTCCAGGAAATATTGTCAAAGGCCTTCTCCGCATCTATAAAGATTAGCACGGCTCTAGTATTAATGTTTGTTTGCAAGAGTTCCAAAATGTCTATAATATTCCTTGTGTTAGCAAACAACTGTCTACCTGGGAGAAAGCCTGCCTGGTCCTTGTGAATTACTTCATTTAAAACTTTTTTAAGTCTCCTTGCTAAAATGTCTGCAAATATTTTGTAATCCACATTTAAGAGGGAGATGGGACGGTAGTTCTTAAGTTGTGTTTTTTCCATTTCCGATTTGGGTATCAATGTGATAAAGGCCTCTTTCCACGATTCCGGCGCCTTCTTCCCCTCCAAAATTTCATTGCCTACCTCCATCAGTGGTTGTATCAAATAGTCTTTCAATGTCTTATAATACTTGGAGGTAAGCCCATCTGGCCCTGGAGATTTGCCCAGTTGCATGTTCTGAATGGCTTGTTCC
Source organism: Podarcis gaigeae (assembly GCF_964106915.1). Classification (NCBI taxonomy): domain Eukaryota; kingdom Metazoa; phylum Chordata; class Lepidosauria; order Squamata; family Lacertidae; genus Podarcis; species Podarcis gaigeae. The sequence continues at coordinate 58,547,254 of NC_139679.1, forward strand.
ATCTCTTGTCGTGTAATTCTGCAGTTCAGGATTGATCTATTCGCTTGTGACAATTTTGGTAGCCCATTCTTTGTCAAAAATTGTTCTATCTCAGCCTCATCTTGTGGCCCTTGAGTATACAGTTGTTTGAAATACCTCTGGAAACACTTCCTAATCTCCATAGGGTTCTGTACATTTTTCCCTTCAATCTCTAAATTTGTAACTGTATTCATTTTTTGTCTCTTCTTCAACTGCCAAGCTAGCAGTTTCCCACATTTATTTGCCGATTCAAATGTTTTTTGTTTCATTAATTTAACTTTCCACTCAATTTCCTGGTTTATCAATCTAGAATATTGTGCCTGATAAAGTTTAATTTCTCTCAGAATCGGCTGTGACTTCGGTTTTGATCTTAATTTCTTCTCACATTCTTTAATTTTCTCCAAAATAATGTCTTTTTTCTCATTTTGTACCCTTTTCTTAACAGCATTCTGTTGTATCAAGAACCCCCTCATCACAGCCTTACTTGCATCCCAGATAGTTCTTTTTTCCACCGTCGTTTTCAAATTTATCTCGAAATAATCTTTCAGAGTTTTTTGGGCCTTCTTGATAATTTCCTGATCTCGAAACAAGTTGTCGTGACCCCATGGACCAGAGCACGCCAGGCACTCCTGTCTTCCACTGCCTCCCGCAGTTTGGTCAAACTCATGTTGGTAGCTTCGAGAACACTGTCTATTATTTATAAGCTGCCACGTGACTGGGTTGCCTGGAGAGCCACATTTAATTTTTATTTTTATTATATTTTTGTAAATATTTTTTTTATTTTTTTCACAGATAGTAAACAATAAAATAAGGATACAAAAATCAAACCACAATCTAACATTTGAACTTCTAATAAGGAATCCTACTATTTTACAAGCCTTCTTTTGAGGTCCTTTAAACCTCAAGGCTTCCTTCCACCCGCTTCTACTGGTTCTTTACATCTTACCTTATTCTCTGCATTTTGTTGTCATTTTTATCCAATTGTTACTCCTTAACATTTTCTAGTTCCTTACTGCTTACAAGTGCTTAATCAAACCCTGCCAATGTACCAACTTGTTTACAATATTTCTGCACATATACAATAATTTTTTTCCATTCTTTTTTAAACTTCTCATTGTCAGAGTCTCTGAGTTTTGCTATCAGTTTTGCCATTTCTGCATATTCCATAAGTTTTATTTGCCATTCTTCTATTGTTGACAACTGTTCTTCTTTCTATCTTTGGGCTAACAGGATCCAGACTGCTGTTGTAGCATACATAAATAATTTCTTCTGTTCTTTGGGAATTTCTGTTCCTGTTACACCTAATAAAAAAGATTCTGGTTTTTCTTTTATTTAAAAAAGTTAGTTCAAGCATTCTCCCTTTAATTCATTACATATCATTTCCTTGTAGCTTTTAATAACCTTACATTCCCACCACATATGATAGAATGTACCCTCTTTTTCTCTGCATTTCCAACACTTTTTAGAAATTGTTTTATACATTTTAGCAAGTTTTACCAGTGTTATATACCAACGATACATCATTTTCATATAGTTCTCTTTAAGTGTGGTACATGCAGTAAATTTGAGATCCACCTTCCACAGTTTTTCCCAATCATTCATTTGTATATTATATCTCCTGGGACATGGAGAGCCACATTTTAGACAGTAATAAACAAACAAACAAAAGATCGCCCAGGATTTTAACTGATTTTATATCTCCTGCTTTTTGTATTTTTACTGTTGCTACAATAATTGCTTTTGTTTCTGATATTTTTGATCTGTTTTATATTTGTTTTATGGTTCTCTTTTGCAGGCTATCTTGAAAATATATACAGTGGTACCTCAGGTTACATATGCTTCAGGTTACATATGGTTCAGGTTACAGACTCCGCTAACCCAGAAATAGTGCTTCAGGATAAGAACTTTGCTTCAGGATGAGATCAGAAATCGTGCTCCGGCAGCGTGGTGGCAGCAGGAGGCCCCATTAGCTAAAGTGGTGCTTCAGGTTAAGACCAGTTTCAGGTTAAGAACAGACCTCCAGAACGAATTAAGTACCTAACCTGAGGTACCACTGTATACAGTATAAAGGCCTACACAGTAAAATCTACTTAATAAAGTGTTTGAGGAGGGAGAGAGAACATTGCAAGGTCAATGTGATGGAAGTGAATCAAGATGCAGTGAATGTTTGCATATCACTATTACTATTACCAATGTTTGCAAATATGATTCCAGAATGAGCAAAATCTATTTGATGACAGATGGATAGCTATTTGTGCATTTTTTGTATTTTGAGTACTCCTGTAGGATCTTCCAATACCTTGCCCATAGGAAGAAAAGAAGCTTTTCTACGTGCTACACTAACAGAAAATAAAAGAGAAGATATCAAACTTAAAAGCCTAAATCTACCACAGGGCTAGACATATGCGTAATCTCACTGAAACCAACATGTCTAACTTTTTGATAGATTTAGCCTCAAATTTCTAGCCCTCTTGAGACAAGGAAAAGAAGCGCACATTTCAATGTGTACCCTATTTCTTAAATGCAGCCACCATAGGCGTAACACAGGAGCAGGTGCATTAAACACATCTAAGTGAGAATATTTCTCTATCAACTATGAATGCTCTACATCCGTTTTCTGAAATTGTGTGGAAGCACAAGAGTTGCCAGAATTGGGGGGGGGGGGAGGAATGAGAAGAAAAGTATCATGCACAAGTAGGGGTGTTTCCCCTCAAATTCAGGAGCATTCCATCACCAGTTTGGGGATTCACTGCTGAGAGCTGCAGGTAGAGTAAATGCTTAAAAACTTTGGCACTGTAGAGGGAGGAACCTTTGAATCCTGCTGCCCCCTGCATTGCCCCAGGCAGCATTCGCCAAGAACCATGCTGTTGTGCTATTTTTTATTAAAATATATATATTGTCCTTTACTCCCAACCCTTTTTTAAAAAGATGATTTCCCCAAAGTCTTATTGCTCTGATGTATTTGGCACTGTGTTTGCACATCCCAGTTTCATTGGTTGCATAGTATTTCTTGTGATGGGACTAAGCTCCGCTTAACTGATATCAGTATGCTAGAATAAAGCTAGACAGTGAGAGATTAGAAAATGTCTCCTATATCTAGGCTGAAAACGTTTGAGGTTTTTGTTAAAAAAAAGAAAAAAATCTTTTATTAACATATATATTCAGGTTCTGAATTCAGACAAGACATTCCTTACAATGAACTAAAGGCATAATGCAATTGATGTCTCCTTGGAACTAAGTTCCATTGACTTTGATTGTACTTACTCGCTGGTACTGGGTTGCAGTTTATATGTCCTGCTGTGTCCTGTCAGTGCAGGCCCTGTGTGAGGATTTCCACTTATGCTATGGGGACTTCCCCTCCTCTTCTCCCTTACATTCCTCCAGCAGCAGCAGCAACAGCAGCAGCAGCCCGAAATTGGCTCTGGGGTTGTTGGGTGAACCCTCAGAACAGCACTTGGGGTGAGGAGAGGGACCAGTGCTTGAATGAATGAATGAATGAATCTTTATTTGCGTCAGCCATCAGCCATAGCAATAAAACCACAATACAATATACAAAGAATAGAAATAAAAATACATTTTAGGGTTTTGAATCAATAGTCAAATAGTGGGTCTTATTCTGATTGCGCCAGCTAAAAACCTTGCAACCTTTGCTGTCACCTGCTCATCTTGATCTGCCAAGAGGCAACCCGGTTGGGCAACCCGGAATGGACAATAAAAGAGGGTGATAATCTCATTCCTCAAGTCTTTATAAAGAGGGCAAGCCAGAAGGGCATGCGCCACCAATTCGGTACTGCCATCTCCACAGGGACATAAGAGTTTTTCGTGTGGAATCTGTTGGAATTATCTCTCAAGTACAGCCAACGGCAATACATTCAATCTTGTGAGAGTAGAAGCATGGGACCAATGCTTGTGCTGGCATGACATTCACCATAACATGATGTTGAATTCTACCCAAGAAGTGTACCTCCTGAGTACAACTTTCAATCTCTACCACCAATATCATAACCCACTTCTTATAGTATTGGGGGGACAGACGTAATTTCAGGACTAAAAATGTAGATAAATGTAGTCACCTAGATTATCTTTAATAGAAAAGGAGGGTATCAATATTGACTAACCTAAAGAAAATAAAAGTAAATGCTCTCACACTTGCATTGGAATCACACATTTTATGGTGAAAACTCATTAATATTACCATTGAAGGCAAGGCACCAGGGTAGCCTAGGACTCACTTGCTATATATGACTTGACATTTACACCTTTATCTTCATCCTGAGAGAGCACCTCTTGTATTTTGTAAATGATGCAGGAACTAGTCCTGTGTATCTCATCTGCGAAATAGAGAAGCAATTGGGGTTGTTGTGGGGGTTTTTTACCTTATCTTATTGGGGTGGGTTATCTGTTAACCTGACCTCCCCTTGCCCCCCCTGCTCCCGGTAAGAATAAACTATGAAAAAGAGACTGTTGTCATCACTTTAATTGGAGTCACTGGATAAAATATGCAGATCAGGTAAGTCTGAACCAAATTTAGAAAGAGTGAATTCCTCAAGCATTCCTATTTGTGAGTTAATCCATCAGATGTATGACCAAGCTCTTGGTTTTGCTACCTGTCAGATAATGTAATGTGAAGACAGTAAAGTAAACCACATGACATTCCATGATACATGGATCCTGGTTTGAGTCATCATGCTGGGTCAAAGGTGAGGATGGAGGGGAAATTTGGTTCAGTCTGCATTTAAAGACAAATTTGCCATTACAAGATGCAAAACAGAAATACAAACGTCCTTTGAAATTCACAATTTTCATAATATTGCCCTGTTGTTCCTCAGCCAAGCAATGTTTACAAAAGATGTATATATTAATGTCAAGTGTGCACACGAATGCATGTATTAGTGAAAGTAACATGACATATATTAGGGGAAATTGCATGCAGAAAATATATATTTGTCAAAACTGCATACTGAAAAATGTGTTTTAGGAGAAATTCACACTACAATGCTGAATAATTTTCATTTTTAAAAAAATCACAAATTGCTGCAGAAATGTGCAGAACTGATTTAAGATGGGAAAACTGAGAAACACAGAGAACTAAAACTGATGGATTTGTATTTCTCTAGTCACATGTTTTGTGGATCTGATGTTTACCACTTGATATGATGTCAGCACCATACTAAATAAATAGTTACACCCATGAAGGTTGTGAAAAGAAAGAAAAAGTCGTCTTAAACTCTGCAAATTACAAATGGCCCATCTCCTACTTCCTTCAAAAAGAAAAAAGAAATCAAGGGGCGTTGTGTTTTTTTAAGTCATCAGTTATTCAACAGTGGGTTGACAGCCATATTGTGTTTACTTTGCCATGGATAATCCATCAGAGTGAATCAATGTGTTTCATCCCCTACAGTAGTAGCAGAAGTTGCAATGGATGGCCCAGTGAGCAAGAGATGTTGCTTGGGTGATGGCAGAGGCAGGCAAAGCCATTTGTGATCTAATTGGGGTTGGGAAGTTGATTGAAGTGGAATTTCTTCATACATTATCCAGCAAATGCTTAGGGTTAAATGGTAGGTTGATAGAAATCAAGGCTGATAGAAATCAAAGCTAGTTTGCAAATTATTCTTGAATCTAAAAATGCTCTTCATAATAATTAATGCTTTCTAAACTATGGAGAGTTCGTGCAGGTTAGACAGCTACAAACCAGTTATGTGGTTAGTACAAGAAACTGATTGCACCAGCCAGGCTGATGGTGTGAGTACAAATGGACATGTAGTTGTTAGCATAACCTTTTCCTCATTCTGTAATCCTGCCCTAGTTTGCAACAGAGAAGGCCTCCTAGAAATATTAATTTGGGCATTGAATTTTGGCTCATTATCACACATTGCCAGCAGATGTCATTGCTGAGAAGCACAGTGTTTATCTAACATGAGATCACGGATGGAGGCATCTGGATGGACCTACTGCAATATCTCACCAAGTAGTGGCATCAGCACAGACACATAAAATGTTATTTCACACCATGTTGAAACTTAATTACCATTAAGCTTAAGATATTGTGTATACTCCATAGATTGGCTTGTGGGGGATTTTTTAAAGTAACAAATTCTCAGCGATAGTGCTTGTGTACAATGTCCATATGTATAAACTGGCAGACAACCTTAAATATTCTGCATGGTTATTCATCCAAGAGCCCATATGCTAATTTCAAAAGGTGCTGCCTAAGTGAGCACCCATCGTTTTGTTAAATTGAGTGGTATTTTTGATGCCATTATCTACGGCTGAAACTAGCTTTTTATGTATGCATTTATGGAGCATTTTTATGTATAACACTCTTTACAGATTTAATCTCACCTGTTTACAAGGTTCAAAAAAAGTCAGGTAATATTAAAAGCAGCCCAACTGGTCTGCACACTGCAGAAATCAAGACACCTCAAAAAGTCATTCATTTTAAAAGCTTGTCCACTTTCTGGTTTTGCTAAAAGTACTCTGTACCAAGCAATTGTGTTAACCTTCTGGCTGTTAATTTCTGACTAAAAATCATAATCAAAACCAGGCTACTGGAGAAAGTGCTTGATCACAGAGAAGGAGCAGGTGGATTTATTTGTTACAGGAAGAAAATAAAATCTTTATTAACTTCTCATGGTTCACAAATCACATTTTCATGCAGCTATTCTTATTTCTCTAATTAAATAATGAAGGGAACATTTAAGACACTTTGGTAGCAATATGTTGCATTGCTATATGTTTCCTATTGCACCTTCCTTCCTTCCTTCCTTCCTTCCTTCCTTCCTTCCTTCCTTCCTTCCTAGTTCACCAGACTCTGCTTGGCCTCAGAAATGTGGTACAGTCCTAACTCTGGCACAGCAGATCCTGACCCACTAACAGGGCCACTGCCACAGCCTTTCTAAGCATGCCACAAAGGGCAGAAGCAGGAAGGGGAGGAGGCAGATCGCTGCACCAGCCGATTTCCATGGATTTAGAGAGGACATCCCAACGCCAGAACGACTGGGTCTTTTATTCATTAAGCTACACAGGATCTAGTTAAGATGCAGATGTGAGGAAGCAAGACACCGACATTATTTAAAGACAAATAAAAAATGAGTTCTACTCCAAATCATTGAATGTTCTAGCAGGAAGGCTACGATTAGTTTGTATTCATTACACTGCACCACTGGTTTTCTTTGTTTCTAAATAGAAACAAAATACCTAGTAAGGGCAAGAATACAGAGCAGACCTATGTATTTCTCACAGGTCACAGAGGTTCCCAACCCACAAGCACATCCATCCAGAATTATGTAATGAGAGATTACTACAGCCGGGTAAATGGGTGGGAGCCCTAAAAGCAATACTGTCTCTTCTCACATCCATCAATCATCAGTAACAGAAATCTAAACCTAGGCTTGATTCCCTTCTCCTACCTCTTTCTATTACTGTAACTTCCACTCTCTGCCTGCTTTACATCCAATGTTTCCCAGGAATGACTAGCTTTAAATATCACTTATACCCGTAGGCAGAGGGAGAACAATAATAAAAGCGGAAGAAACTAGGTCATTTAAATGACCTGATAAAACTGGTAGGGACACCGCATTAAATGGCAGCCTGTCTAAAACTGGAACAGCACACTGTCCTCTTGGCTCGCACATAGCTGCCTGTCTCTTCTGCTTTTTACCAGCACTCTATAAAGCAAAGAAGAAATGGGTTGAACTGTTTTGTAACTTCAGGAATCAACTGGGCTTTTCAGATCAAGGCTCAGTATGTTCTTCTTTCCCAGCTCATGATCTTGACCCAATTTCTTCACTAATTTTTGGCAGAGTTGTTGAAAGGAGCAGGATGGTTTAGGGGCAGAAGGGACGGAAGGACAGCTCCCCAGGCCAGGTTGGAAAAGCCTGGATCCTAAGATCTCACGAGGAGAGATCAGATCACAGAAAAAGCACTCCAGCTGCTTGCTAATGGTAAGGAAATTTTTTTATTGATTTCCTCTCCTCCTGCATTCCACAAATCTGATCCAGAGGATTGTGGCACCGTCTGGAACAGCATGAGAAGTGGTGCAGGATGCTGGAACAAGGAAGTAGAAAAGCATAGTCTCCCTTCTCTCCATCTGTTGGCAAGAACCTCCTCTGGATCAAAGGCCCTTCCACAAATGGAGGGACTCCATTCACAGCAGGGTCCAAACCATAGTATATAAATAAAAGAATGAGTAAAAGGTAAAGGTAAAGGGACCCCTGACCATTAGGTCCAGTTGCGGATGACTCTGGGGTTACGGCACTCATCTTGCTTTATTGGCCGAGGGAGTCGGCGTACAGCTTCCGGGTCATGTGGCCAGCATGACTAAGCCGCTTCTGGCGAACCAGAGCAGCGCACGGAAACGTCATTTACCTTCCCGCCGGAGCGGTACCTATTTATCTACTTGTACTTTGACATGCTTTCGAACTGCTAGGTTGGCAGGAGCAGGGACCGAGCAACGGGAGCTCACCCCATTGCGGGGATTCGAACCACCGACCTTCTGATCGGCAAGCCCAAGAGGCTCTGTGGTTTAACCTACAGCACCACCCACGTCCCAAAAGAATGAGTAGAATAGATTTTAAAAGCATTGCGTTAAATTTATCCAGGGTATACATTTTCATAAATTAATATGTGTAAGTGTTAACTCTGCTATAAATATTTGTACCTGATTTCAAATAAGCAAGTTCTCTCCTCAAGCTAACATATTCATACATTCAACGAAATGGATTAGCATTAGCTAAGTATAATCTAGTCATTTTTGAATGTTATAAAACTGTGTATCATTTCTAAATTAGGGCTAGATTAACTGCATTGACCACATGGTGCTATGCTGTGCTTTGCTTTGCCTTTCCTTGTGAGTTCAATATTTTTTGAGTCACCAAGGGAGTCTGCTAGAGAGAACAAAGGAGAGACAGCAGTTGTCATACATGTGATTGTCAATGATACTTGGAAATGTAACTGAGAAGTCCTGAATGCCAAATTTGTTAGGTTGGAGTTTGAAATCCAAGGCCCCCAGGTAACATTTTTAGAAATGCTGCTTGTTCCAGAAGCAGAGCTAAATAGACTGGAATACTATGAGATCTCTACACATGGATTAAGATTTCTTAGGCTCTGAAAAGTTGTAAATTTTCTGATCTGTTCCAGGATCTCAAATCTTATATTCACCTACCTTGTCTGCTCATCTCCTATACACACCAATCCTGACAAGCCAGAAGTACTGTTTTCGGGGGACAGGGGGTGGGTGGGGGTGGGGGACTCCCTGCTCCTGACTGTGCCCCTGAAGGACCAGGTGCGCAGCCTGGGAGTCATTTTGGACTCACAGCTGTCCATGGAGGTGCAGGTCAATTCTGTGTCCAGGGCAGCTGTCTACTAGCTCCAGCTGGTACACATGCTGAGTCCCTACCTGCCTGCAGACTGTCTTGCCAGAGTGGTGCGTACTCTAGCTATCTCCTGCTTGGACTACTGCAATGCGCTCTACATGTGGCTATCTTTGAAGGTGAACCAGAAACTACAACAGCAAGCAGCAGCAAGACTGGTGGCTGGCTGCTGAGACCATATAACACTGGTCCTGAAATACCAACATTGGTTCCCAGTACGTTTCCGAGCACAAGAAGTGTTGGTGCTGACCTTTAAAGCCCTAAATGGCCTCAGATCAGGATACCTGAAGGAGCATCTCCACCCCCATCATTCAACCCGGACACTGAGGTCCAGCTCTGAGGGCCTTCTGGCGGCTCCCTCACTGCAAGAAGTGAGGTTACAGGGAACCAGGCAGAGGGCCCTCTTGGTAGTGGCGTCCATCTTGTGGAACACCCTTGCATCATATGTCAAGGAAATAAACAACTATCCGACTTTTAGAAGACATCTGAAGGCAGTCCTGTTTAGGGAAGTTTTTACTGTTTGAAGTTTTATTCTTTTTTTAATGTTCTATTGAAAGCTGCCCAGATTGGCTGGGGAAACCCAGCCAGGTGGGCGGGGTAGAAATAATAAATAAACAAATTATTATTATTATCATTATTATACCATGCTACCTCCCCCCTTCTAGTTCTTCCATATAAATTCTTCCTATGCCATTTCATCTCCAGCTAGACTCTGTGACATTTTGTGGTGATGTGCATTTGACCATTCATCACCATTGTGGTAATGTGCATTTGACTCTTTGCACGCCTCTTAAGGGATACAACTCTCAAAACTATCTTCCTCCATGCATTTTGTATGGGGAAAACTCTACGTTACACATTTCTATTTTATGCTTTCTCTTCTTCAGAGCACTTTATATGCTCAGTTATAGTCATTATCAGATGATTGTATGTAACTAACATGGTGCCCTCCAGATGTTGTTGGACTACAATTCCCATCATTCCTGACAATAGGTCATGCTGGCTGTGGCTAATAGGATTTGTAGTCCAACAACATCTGAAGAGCACCATATTGCCTACCCCAATATAGTGGCTTTGTCCCCTGAAACCTCTGAGGTTAGACGACTTATTCTCTGGAAGCACACTCCTAGAATTTTAGGGCACACAACATTTTATCAATATTTTAGTATTGATTTTATGTCATAAGTTGGTGGAGAACAGCACAGGCTTTGCATTCAGCAGATATGCAGCTAATGACACCAGTTAAAGCAGATCCTGCAAGCTTGAATCTCACAGGAATCCACAGAAAGACCCTTCCTGAACAAATAGTGTTGCTGATAAAATAGAAATAATCCCAGAGAAACCCAATGACTGGAAAACATCACAGTCAAATGATGGGCCTTAAATTACTATTTTGCATAATAAATGTATATTAAGGCACCATAGTTAAGGTGGACTGCAAGAAGATCAAACCTATCCATTCTGAAGGAAATCAGCCCTGAGTGCTCACTGGAAGGACAGATCATGAAGCTGAGGCTCCAGCCACTTCATGAGAAGAGAAGACTCCCTGGAAAAGACCCAGATGTTGGGAAAGATGGAGGGCACAAGGAGAAGGGGACGACAGAGGACAAGATGGTTGGACAGTGTTCTCGAAGCTACCAGCATGGGTTTGACCAAACTGCGGGAAGCAGTGGAAGACAGGAGTGCCTGGCGTGCTCTGGTCCATGGGGTCACGAAGTCGGACGCGACTAAACAACTAAACAACAAGTTAAGGTGAGTCGGTATTTTCATGAAGACTTGCATGTGGAAGATCCCCGCTTCAATTCCTAGCATCTCCAGGCAGGGCTAGGAAAGATACCTGCAGCGTAGACAAAACTGAGTTAGATGGATCAATGTCCTGACTTGGTAGAAGGCAGCTTCCTATGTTACTAAACAGACGCATAACCCCCTTGACCACCTGCCCCCAGTCTGGCATCTCTCACTGCATCCACAGCCTCTTTTTCCCCATATACAGCCCATTGCCATGGAGGCATGCCATTCTCCCCAGTCCAAATGAAAGTGTATAAGGAAAGCACAGGGTCAATGTGCCAGAGACGCCATGGTGTCATGAGCTTTAGTGTTCCCCAGCCTGCGAAGGAAGAGGGTTGGAGCCGAAAGATCAAGGGGGGGATGTGGATACATGGAGGCTAAGTTGTAAATGAGCTCAATGGAACTGTAGGGCATGTTTACTGTTTGCCTTAACTTACAACTTCCACGGTATCTGAGGCAGGAGTGCATTTGTAAGCACTTTTACTCTTCTTTTAAACCGAAGGTGTGTTGTTGTTTTTTAAATCCTAGATTTAAAAAGTGTGGATGCAACCACAGCAGTCAGCATGTGACTAGAGAAACTGTTATTTTTCTCAATCCTTTAAAAATATTTAATTTGGGGAATTTCTGTGCTTGGCATATTTTCCAGCTAAGGGGATTTGCTATGTGCAGGTGCAGCTGATTACAGTGGAACTTTTTTTATATAAAAAAAGACACCTTGTCAAAGTTTAGCAGAATGGCTGCATACATCAACCTGGTCTTAAAACTGCAAATGAGAAAATAATGTGAGCAGATAATGTGTTTGGCTATTTAAGCCTCGTTTTCTGCTTTTAAATAGTTTGGAGCTGATCACTTGCTATACAAATTTATGAGGGTGTTGTTGTTTTTTTAATTTGACCACAATTAGATCAGTATGAAAATGCAGAACATGCTAGTCAAGAATGAGCTTAGTTAATCTTACACTGATGTTGTGCTTGCTGTTGTGAAGCCTCACTATTAAAGTTTAATTCATTCTGTGCAGCCAGTTAATAATTAGGTGATTACATAGCAGAACGAGCAGGAGCCACTCATTTCTACATAACAGGGTGTAGGAACTGATCCATTCATTACTTGGGCCTGCTTCTTTTTAATTCTTAAATATAGGGCTTTGTAGCACACAAAATATCAAGAAAAGAATTTATGGAGAAACAGTAAATAGATTTTGAAAACTGAAAACCTCCCAATTGGGGTGCAAGGCTTTTAAACACACACACACAAAGTGATACATTTCAAAAGTAAATCAATCCTCAACTATCAAAGTAGTTTTAATATTTTCCACTAATAATCAAAAACTGCTAAACTAAAATGGAGAGAATCTGAGACATCCCTAATAACTCCCTGCAACTTATAAATCATTAATTAATTAATTTAATTATTATAGAACAATGAATATGAGATTCCTGGATTTTAATCATTTTCTCATCAGGCTCTCCAATCAAGTCTTCTTAGATCCTAAATAATTCATAAAGAATTAAATCCCTAGCCTCAGTGGAGGCAATAGCAATGTTCCCTCGTGTTTCATTGGCACCCCTGACTCTATCCATCCGCTGATATTTTGTGCAAAGGAACTACACGAACACCTTAGTCATTATATGTCCGTTAACATTTGCAGTAAGGTAGCATTAGGAGTCACTTACTAGTGTACTGTAGAGGGGTCAGAAATCATTCCCAATATTGTTTTCCTTTGTTGCCAACTATATTTGAAATCAGTTGTGTGGGTTTTGGTTTTTTTGCAATAATGTTTTCATGTTTTGAACATTTGGGATGGGAAACACTAGCAACTAAGGATGTCAAACATTGTGGCCTGTTATCTAGGCAGCTTGGCATTTTAATAAATGGGTACTTTTTTGATCAACATCAAATATTTCTTTGGAAAAATAATGATAATGGTCAGGATAAAAAATATACATATGAGTTTCTGTTTTATTTACTTCTCAGGGACAGGTCATTAAGCCTTTTTGTATTTGTGGGCCAGAAAATGTGAATCTGCCTTATGCTGTGTTTATCCATCCAGCTATTGGTCCATCTAGCTCAGTATTGACCACCTTGACTACCTGAGTTTCAGGTGAGAATTTCTCACAATCCTACCTGAAGTTGCCAGGGATTGAACCTGAGACCTTCTGCATCCAAAGCATTTGCTGTGCCACTAAACTACAGCCTCCCCTTCCCCAGCCATTTTTGGCATGCACTCTGTGAACTGGGCGGCCATGGCTATTGTCCGCAACACATCCTCTTCATAGCCCAATAGAAACCCTTTTGGTTAAGATATATTGCTTACATTTTCACGAATCTATGCATTTATATGCACATTGCTTGGTCTTGCAAAATCTGGAAAACAGCAAATTTTGAAGGATGGCTGTGTTTTGGTTTGCATTTCTTTTTCTTCTGAAAGTGCAGATTTGGGAATTTTATTTCTCCCTCAATTCCTACAAGTACGTTTACACTGCTTGCATAAAGCACACCTGAATCCATCCTCATGCACTGTGCAAAATGAGGTAGTAGGCTACTAGACCAAAGAATGCTAAACTGTGCTACCAGATGTGAGTAGCCTTGTTTTTCCTTGCTCTCCCCCTTACAAAATACCTTTAAACTATCCCTCTCCTTGATGAGCTACCTGCATGGGCATTTTTATGCAGAGGAGCATTCAGACGTGTGACACTCCATCTGCGGTATGAAGTGGCACAGTCTGAAATTCGATTAAAGCAGCCATCCTGTGCAATCCTAATGGCTCTCAGCTATCGTGAATAATTGCAAAGGTATGTACAACAATGCACCTTGGTGCAAGAGGGACCAATAAAGGTGGCCTTTTGAAGGGGAAAAAGGCTCTTCTTTTCTTAAGCTCCTGAAAAGCTATTTATGTGCTTCCGAGAATCAGATTTACACAGTCACATATTGGCATGTGGGTGGCAAGCCGATAAAACAGAAAAGGAAAACAAATATGAATAGCTGCTCATATTGATGTGTGGTTTTGGTGTGTTTTTTTGCAAAGACTATTCATTAAAAATGAATAACAGCTTGTCTTTGTATGAGAGATCTTGCAGCAGTTTCAAAAGCACGTGGCAGGGTTTTTTGTATGTGAATTTCAAGGCAAACACCATGCTAAACTCATATTTGGTTTGTAGCATTGGGCACCCAAGGTGATGGAAATGTGATTTTGTTTAAATGGGGCATCCTAACTCTGAAGAATTTAACCTTACCTATTATTTTTGTGCCAGCACAGAGAGATTTAAAAGCTGCAAAACAATAAGTTGATGCTGCAAGAGAATCCTGTAGAAAAAACTCAACAGAAGCCCTGAGATTATGTGGTGAATAGATAACATGCAATGGAAAGTGGAACTGACAATCTGTTCATTTTGCCAGGATAGGACTATCGATTGCCCGGGGGGGGGGGGTGAGTTCAAGCACATGACGAAGCCTGCATTTATTTATTTTCTAATAAAAGAGGAAATGGGTCACACATTCAATTCTCTATGACTGTTTATGAATCACAGCATTACAGGCAAGTATTTTACATGTTTCCCAATGTTGAGGTATAAAGGCTGACTATGTGGAGACCAGCTTCTTCCCTTCTATCTTTTGACATAGAAACTCTTCCCTGTGGCCACATATTTAAGTTCATCTTCAAAGTCCTGTGGCGTGTCTATGATGCTTTACCCTAGTTGATTGTTTACTATATTCCTGGTTATCACTTGAAGCATGGGTAGGCAAACTAAGGCCTGGGGGCCGGATCCAGCCCAATCACCTTCTAAATCTGGCCTGCAGACAGTCCAGGAATCAGCGTGTTTTTACATGAGTAGAATACGTCCTTTTATTTAAAATGCATCTCTGGGTTATTTGTAGGGCATAGGAATTCGTTCATCCCCCCCCCCCAATAATAATAATATAGTCCAGTCCCCCACAAGGTCTGAGGGACAGTGGACCGGCCCCCTGCTGAAAAAGTTTGCTGACCCCTGACTTGAAGGATGATCAAGGGTTCCTCAATAAGAATGTTAGCAATGGTAAACAGGTGTCCTTGAAAGACAGCTTCATCATTGCTAATGTTCTTCAAAGATGAACAAAGCATGCTCATCTTCATTTCAAATGTTCAAGACACTTCCAATCCTCTTTCAAAAATTATTGTGGAAAGTACAGGCTGTTCCTACAGGGTTGGGCAGAGCTAGGAAAGACCCACGTGTATGGGGGGGAGCTCTTGCACTATCACCATACCTCTCAACTCCTACTGTCCCTCCTAAATTCTTCAAAACCTACAAGTTGTAGCAGGGGGTGGGAGAAGGCTCTTTTAAAAACCCATTGTTCCTCATTGTTTAAAGCTCTCTGCAAATGAAGATTTCTAAGCATGCTTAAATCCTCCGTTGGCCACAGAACTCTGGTGAACTCATCCCAATAAATGAATAAGGAGGAATAAATAACTTTTCTAAAAGAAAATGGAGTCCTCTTTCTAGCATCAATAATGCAATCTCCAAACATACTCAGAAGTCTTCAGAGTAAGGGAAGAAATAGTTTAGAGGAGGACAAGCTCATGGCTTACGTCTGGCAACTGTTCTTCATTTCTTAATTCCTCCAGGAATGAATAAGGAGGATTTAAAATTTAAAAAACCTCAATGGCAACAGGATTTACAAACTGAAAAGTTATTATTTCAACCCTCCTTCCACCCAAATTCTGAAGCAGTTCTCAGGTTCTCTTCCTCTACCTCCATAAAGTATGGCCACAGGCAGTGATGGGCTTGTTATACAGCCCAATTCCAGTCAGTGTAGGTGAAGCTCTACAGACCTGGTCACTGTCCTATGTGTAACTGAGTCCCCTGCATGCTGGAACAAGATGCAGGGTCAATGTTGTGACATGACAGTCCATGGAGAGGTTTCTCCCAAGTGCTAAGCTTGAATATTACTTATTGCTCTATACTAGCTAACCATGCCAACGTCATTGTAATGTAGCTCTGGTGGTTGCACTATCCACCTTTTATGTAAAATTCCCTTGCCAAATTTTAAACAGCCTTTCCCCTAATTTCTGTACCTTAGCAAGCCTGTTCATACATTATGGCTGCCCTGATTTGCATATTCACTTTCTTCACAGGACAGCAGCCCCTGCTCTGTACAAAATGCAGGAACCACTTTAAATACATTTGTATTTCATTTTAGTCCATATTCTTTATCCATGGAGCCTGATTCCATCCTGTGCATGCTTTCTCAGAAGCAAGTCTCACTAGGTTCAATTGTAAGTTATTAGGATTGCAGTCAGAGAACCCATTATTATACATAATTACCTGGAAATAATCCTGCCGAGTTTAAAATGGGTTTCCTCTCATGTAACTGTGTAAATGATTTTAGTCTTACAGAGGCAAAATCGTTCAACTTTAGATCCATGGTAGACAGCCAGAGAGAGAGAGAGAATAAAATTGATACCGATATTAGGTCGCATGCCTGGTTAAGAGAAATCACCAGTCTTCCAGAATATGCTATTTATGAATCGCACATACTTCAGGTACTAAATGCCAAGGCAGCAGCATAAATCTTTGCCACTGCTGACACTCAACTCACATGACCATGTAGTATTACATCAATTTACCTCAGCAAAGGTGATGGAGGAGACAAGTAGCTGCAAATCTGTAGTCAATTTTTTCTAGGCTCATCATTTCAAATGATCTCCTTTCTAACATTCCAAAATTGACAAAAATCTCTTGGGTGGTCCCCCCTGTTGCTTCTGAATGTCCTCCCTCTCCTTGTGAAATAATTACTTTCACAATAAACAACTAGGATGTTACAAACAGTGGTACATGATGATGACTTCAGCACTGTGAAGGAGAGTGAATGGCAAGAGAAACAGAAATGCTGTTTACAAGAAGTGCCAGTGACATGCAGAAGAGACAGACACAGACTCTAATTTAACAGTCAGAAAGTCCATT
Organism: Podarcis gaigeae; assembly: GCF_964106915.1. NCBI lineage: Eukaryota > Metazoa > Chordata > Lepidosauria > Squamata > Lacertidae > Podarcis > Podarcis gaigeae. Next base: position 58,564,370 of record NC_139679.1, read on the forward strand.
GCATTACAAAGGAACAAAAAAAACATTCTCCATTCATTTCTAGAGAAGAAATTGGCATGTGGCACATACGGCATTGTGGTTCAATTAGCAAGGGGTTACTTGACAGGTAGAACCATCTGGCATGCAAGTGTTTGATTTTGCATTTGCTAGTTTGCAACCAGTAGGCAGATACTCTCAGTGGTTATTGTAATAGCCAAGCAGAGAAATCATTTTATCTTTTTGTTTTGGTTGCTTCTGCAAGGAACCATTGATTTCACATCATGATTTTAGTTACTTCTGTGAAATGGTCCCATGGGACTCAGCTTGATTTTATCCGCACCAGCGACATGGCGGTTTTCTGATGTAACCACTGAACGTTGAAGGGGAGAAGTGTGCATTTCTCAGGCTAGGTAGGAGGGAAGATGCAAGAAAAAGAGGTATAGCCAGATAGGAAGCTATAGGACAGTGGTGGGAACCACATCAGCAATGTCCTGTTTTCCCAGTAAAATTAACTTTGGATTTTCTTCTGGTGATTTTGAATGTTGCTCTCCTCCCAAATATTCCCAGTGCTACTCCATATTTTTAAGGTCTGAAATGTGTAAAATAGGCTTGATGAAGAATAAATATATTGTTTTAACTGAATCAATCTGTCTAAATTCATCACTGTTATTACAGTGGTACCTTGGTTTTTGAACTTAAGCCATTCCAGAAGTCCGTCCAAATTCCAAAATGTTTGAAAACTAAAAGTGGAAGCCTCAAAACACAAGCCTCAATATGAAAAACTCAAAATGGAAGCCACATTTCCTGTTTGACTTCTGGGGTGCGTTTGAAAACCAAGGCATTTACTTTCGGGTTTTTGGCATTCGAGTTCTGAAACGTTCAACTACAGAGGCGTTTGAAAACTGAGGTACCACTGTATTAGGTATTGAAACTATTGCAGTACACACTAAGAAAGTACAACACTTATAAAGAGCATAAGTTGCTATCACACAGTTGGAGAAAACCAACAATTATTTGCTGGTATTCATTATGCCACCTTGTCTGTTACTGTACAGGAAATTTGAGATCCCATACCACTGAAGCAAAACCTACATACCTCAAAGGCATTTTGGCAAATCCAGCTTTTGCAGATACAAACTCCATCCTTTAGGGAAAAAAAATCTGTGTAAGGTTCTATCAATGATTTCAGTACATGATTTCAGATCATAAGAAGGAGTGTCTCCATTCCCATCGTTCAGCCCGGACACTGAGGTCCTCCTCCAAGGGTCTTCGGCTGCTTCCCTCATAGCAAGAAGTTACAAGGAAACAGTAGTGGTGCCCTCCCTGTAGAACCCCTTCCCTTGAGATATCAAGGAGATAATGGTCAGGTATAAAAGCACAATGTTTCTGAATAGGGTTCTGGTTGGAATATGGAAAGCACATAAACATTTTCTCTGTTATTGAATAGGATCGATGGGTTCAGGGTAGTATCTTCTTTCATTCTCAAGGGGTGCAAATACCAACTGAATTATGTGAATTAAAAGTTGCATAAAATAAGAATATTAGAAAGCTAATTAGATGCCTATGGGAAGCCCACAAAGAGGACCTGAGCACAACAGCACTCTGGTATTCAGAAGCCTATAGCTTCTGACAGTGGAGGTAATGGAGTGACTGGCTTTGCTTAAATATCATTCTGAAGTAGCCTTCATTTATGTACAAGAGACATAGACACATGTTTCTTCAATTATTGACACAGCTATTTGTGTTATGCCTAACCATTTCCTCCCACTTAGTACACAGGGTTGTAACAAAAATATTTTTATTATCCAAAAAGAACATATTAACATAAAATTCTGCATGTGTATTAGCACTGACATTCCCTCCCTCCCCCAGGCTGTTGGCAACCCAACTTGTGACATTTCGTTTTCCTTGGTGAAGGTTCGCAAGCTTGACTTATCAAAATAAAAACTGATTTAGAATGCCCAAGCTTCTTTCTGTCTTAACACATTTACCTTCAAAGTTTAACTTGGTGAGATAGATTCAGGTCTGTTGGTACATAACACCCATATTGAGTCTGCCATCTCTAGGTTAACAATAGCTGAAGGGCAACAAAACTATTCCTGGTCTCAACATATAGTTATATTCTGGGTAAAGCACAGCAGTTGAGGGTATACAGGAATTTAACGGGACATTTTGGAGCTCACTCGGGGGGGGGGGGCACATGTTTGAAAGGTCTACCAGCCATGCTTAACTTTGCTGCATATTTTCTGATTTTAAATCTTTGCTGGGGTTCTCTCACTAAACAGTCCTTGCCCCAAACTTGGATCTTGGCATTCAGAGAATTCTGCTTCTATATATATATAACAAAAAGGGGAGAACAAATAAACTCATTGTTGTGTGCTGAGGAGGGGAGAGAGAAGGCAGTGTGGCAGAGAAAACTGTCCATTACCTCCTCTGTCCCACCCCATCACCACCAAAACCCTAATTGAACACTAGAGTTTGGGACCCAGATTGGGTCAGGCTATGCACAGAGTGAACTGAAAACGAATCAAGGGCTAATCAAGATGGCCAACACAGGCCCCAAACCAATCAGAGGCACCTTACAACCTTATTATCCCAATCTACACAACTTTGTATTTAATTTTGCATAGCAATTTTCTCCTTTTTGTATGCTATTTCCCCTGTAGTATAGTGTATTTTAAAATGGGGTTTTAGAGTTTTTAGGGGTTTTAGGGGTTTTGTGAATGTTTTATGTAGTTTTTATGTAGTTTTATGTAGTTCTGTGGTAGTTTTATGTAGTTTTTATGTAGTTTTATGTAGTTTTTCAATTTCATTGTTCCGCAATGACAATAAAGATATCGTATCGTATCGTATCGTATCGTATCGTATCGTATCGTATTTTCATGCATAGTTTACCCTACTAGATACATACCATGTATGCCACATTGCCGGCATAAATGTGAACTGGGCCAAATTTCCCCTCCACCTCTAATTAAAATCAACTTATATTTCCATAAAATTAGAAACAGGAGCTGAGGGTCTCAATGTGCTTGGACAAAATGATGGCAGGTGAACAGCTACAAATCTAAACTGGACCAAAATATCAACATCTCAAAACGAGAGTGCTTTGGGAAATCATGTGAAACATGCAACATTCCAGTTTCTCATTAACAAAAAGTGAATTTCTGCAGGGGTAATTCTGGAATTACTGTTGAGAGCTACTAGTTGGATGCTTAGGACTGACCATATGATTCAGTTCAATGCCACTCTATTAGTTCAGAAATTCATAATTTGTGAAAAATAAATAGGCAAAGAGACCAATCCCATAATATATATGTGGCTCTCTTTTCATATAAATTATGCATCATTTGACTTCTTATTTAATAATTAATATTGATGTTTCCTGAGCCCTTAACAGCCTTTACAACATGTTGATTTAGAGCTATTTGATTTTTAATTTAAAAGAAGAAAAGACAATACTCTGGAACTAATTCAGAAAGCCTGTACAGGGGGAAAAAGTCTTATTAGATTATCCCTGGCCCAGCAGTCAGGGACACAGAGACGTAAAAGGGCTTACATGACACATTTTTATAATGACTTATTGCTCGGTTATCTGAAAAAATAGTTCCGAGTTATAATTAGCCAGGCATTTTGCTGCTTTAAGAGGCAAAGATTCCTATCAGTAATACACCTGAACATTTGCATTTTAATGGGCCAAAGATGTATATCAGCAAAAGCACTGACTAATGCTCTCTTATCACTAGCAATAATGCAAAAATATAGCTTAAGACGGTAACCTATCTGCCGTGCACCCGAACTGATCAATAAAGGACAGACATCGGGCACAACAAGCCAGACCTAAATGTCATCATATTGACATGTTTACAAATAACTCTACAATGCTTTCGGTGCAGGTTAAGGCCAAAACATATTGATGCAGTGAACGTGTAAAATAAAATAAAAAATATCAGTTAATTGCAGTAGATTATGGGCTCCAGATCCATTCTTCCTATGCCGTTGAGCAGGAGAAAGAAAGAAAATGTGTTCTGTAGAACTGTGCAGAATATATACAAATTGATATACAAGGCAAAACATTTAAATCCTTTGATAGATTAAAAAAACACCTTGCTCAGACCAAATCTTGCACTGCTTCGTACTGCATATACAGCCAATAAATCAGTTGGCATTACCTTTTTGTTTCTTGTTGGTACCATCATAATCTGTGTAAAACAAAGCCTCTGAGTACCAGAAATCATTTTTAAAGTACGTGTGCTACTGCAAAAGCAAGAGATTGTTCCACATTTCCTAAGGAAAGTTCCTTCCATCATAACAGTGCGGAAATGTTAGGGTGCTTTCAGGTACCATCCGTGTGATAGATATAACATTATGCGGAATAAAAGGAGTAAAGAAAATCTGTGTATTTTATCTACTTGTTTAGTTCACAGCTCCATTGTGTTAGAAGACATATCGCCAGGAGCTGCTGAATCAAAACAGGAGACCTGCAAAGTCCACAGGCGGTAGAGCCTCAATTCTTCATTCAGGAATGCAGATTATCTGGTCGTGGGATATGTCTCACCCCTAATCTGACCCAGGCTACTTGACTCAATCAGTCTATCCTAGCTGCAAATGGAAGTACAGATACTGAAGAAATAAACCTATGCTGCCAATTCTCATAGTAAACCAGTATAAAGTAAGCAGCACATAAGTGGCACACAAAACACTACCAAACCATTCTACATTCTAAAACTTATATTAATAATCCAAAAATTGAGAGAGCAATGTACAATATGTACTACAGAAGCCACAAACAGAAAACTCATTCAAATTGTATCCTTTTTTTTGATGCGAAATCATGGTGGCCATTTTGGGTACCGCGCTCTTGCGCCATGATCTCACCCCCCAAAAAAATGCACTTTGGGGGTACTGCCATCTCATGCGGCACCCAAAAATGTGAGATTGCACCCCCCAAAAATTTTTTTTCAGGGTGCGATCTTTTTGCAGATCACATGACTTGCCTGGGAGCTCATCCTGGTTTTTTTATCTGAAAAAGTTTGATGGTATGCCTGAAGACCTAATCATGGTATCACTGATGGGCAAGACCCTTAGGTCAGTAGCATAAGAAAGGGCCTTCTTTGCTTGGTTCCCCATTTATGGAACTGCCACTCAGGATTAGATTGGCACCCCCAATTGATGGTACTTTAGGTGCCACCTGAAATTATTCTTATTTCAACTGCTGAAATTGTTTGTTGCTGTTGTGTTAAAGTTGGGATGAATATGTCATAATGTGAATTGATATATCTGTATGATTTTATGTTTCAGTTACTTTGGGCTCTAGTTAGGAGATCAGGCATAAGAACAATTATTCAACAACGAGAATGATAAATAAAATCCCAACCCTTGTTTTTTCACCATTTAATCAGGATCAGTTTGGACAAGGGGTGGGAGGAGGACCTTTATCAAAAACCTGTTTGCAATATTTCAAAGACTCATATTCACTATTAACTGCCTATTAAACCCTGTCAATCAAAATTAGTTTGCCTTAGCCCAACTTAAGCGTGTCTAAATCTAAACATTTCTCTTTAACTGGCTTTAGGATCAGGTTATTAGGATATAACTGTTTTATTTAAAAAATGATGCAGACATAATCTTAGCATACATGTCCTTCAGATCCCTTTCTGCCATGTGATTTATAGACAAATAAAAATTGTCCGCTCTTTCACAAAACTCAAGTCTTCATCTTTCATAGGCTATACAAGTGCTCAGGGACAGTAATCACAAGTACAGTGATTGAGTTACCTGCAGCTATTTCATAGGCACATTATTTGATTATGATAAACTGGTCTTCCTGGAAGACACTGGGTGGTAACTATTGTACGACTGGCATTTACATATTTCAAAAACCATAGGTTCACATAAAAAAGTGATGTCTTCATTAGATTATTGCAGTGAAGTGTGTATGGGGTTGCTTTTGAAGACTCGCTTTGAATGAAAATCTCAGTTAATGCAAAACATGGAAGCTAGTTTACTGACTTGTATCAGATGGAGGGAAAACATCTCACTGGTGGAGGAGGGCATCTCACTGCCCTCTTTATGCTTCCAGGCAGGCAGGGTCAACATTCTGAGTATGGTTTTTTTAAAAAAGCTTGAGACCACTTGAGTTTCTGAAGGACCATCTGCTCCTACGCAAATCTGCTCAAGCACTCACATCTTTCTGAGGGGTTTCTACCTTGATGATTTTATCTGCTGAGAATGTTTATAGTTGGTGTGGCTAGCCTGTAGCCTGGATCCAACTCCCAGGAAAGCTTTCTGTACAGCCAAGACACCTGACTCAACAGGCTTGTGTAGCTGGATCTGTCTCATGAAGGACAGAGTGCTCAGACCTGCTCCTAGACAGGGAAGAAAATGGAAAGACTGGGAGCTGGGAGGAGGGAGGAAGAGCACTAGAACAGAGGGGAGAACAAATCTAATTATCAAGGGGAGGAGGGAAAAGAAAATTGCTAGCTGGGAAGCAGCAGTCTAAAGCATCCTTCCAACACTATCTGTAGATCTTGGGTGAGAGAAGTGGACAGGAAAGGGCATGGGGAGAAGCAAGGAGGGGAGCGCTGATTGTGCATTGGGCAGGCAAGAAGACTGCTTAGCAAGCCTGTTTTAACTGTCTGCCTTCCTAAAATGAAGTCCCAGCTCTCTCTCTTTCTCCTCCTTCCAGTGTTTCCACACAATTTAATTGACTCAGATTTAGATATTAGGGGGGAGAGAAACTGGAGACTGAAATGCTCTTTAGCCCTGAAGAAAGAAAGAAAGAAAGAAAGAAAGAAAGAAAGAAAGAAAGAAAGAAAGAAAGAAAGAAAGAAAGACCCAGAACTGCTCTTCAGATCTTTGTCTGAAGTGGGTTTTTAACTGAATGCATTTCAAACACAGAGAGACACCACTTCCCTATAATGGGAACTTTCAAGTGGAGGACAGAGTTTCTAAGTGATGCCAACCAAAGATGCTTAAAACCCCTCTTTAGATCTTGTAAATAATAATCATCATCATCATCCAGGGCAATAAATTCATTTTTATTCATGTTTGAAAAATAATTTGGGTTAATCATCTGATTAATAAAAAATTCTGATTTTGGATTTAGCTACAGTCAGACTTTGGACAAACCCACTTTCACTTTTTCATTAGATAAAATAATAATTATTAAATCGATGGTTATTGAATGCATGAAATGCATAATTTTTTTCAAAAATACATTATAAATAAATATAGATATTTGAACCTGTTTTTCCATTTATTTTATATACATGCTTCTTTGAGAATTTTTCTTAAACTGGAAAAGTGCATACCCTTCAACTGGCCTGGAAAACCAGGGACATCCCATTCCCCCCCCCCCTCCAAGAGCACGATGGCCATTTTGGGTGTCTTGTTCTCTCATGATTTTGGGCTGAGATCTGCCCCCCCAAAAGCACTTTTTCTGGGTCCACGATCTTGTGTGGTTCACATGACTCATGCGGGATTTCAGACCTGGAAGATGGTGTCTCAGTTTTGGGCCATGTCATGTTTGATGGTATGAAAGTGGGGTATAAATCCTTAAACATAAAAATTTAAAAATACTTTCATTTTGATGAAAAACTATCATGATACCTGTGTCATAACAGAGGACAGCCGTGTCATCTACTGTGAGCTTACCTAATATGTCTTAAAGGGAGTTGTTCATTCCTGGCCTGCCATAAGATTAAATAGTTTTACAGTGATGGAAGGAAGGGACAAAAATAAAGTGGTGTAATAATGGGCACTATAGGATTTCTGCCTCATCAGGAGACTTAATTCTGGCATGATATATTCTCCTGAAAAAGAATTAGTGAAAATGACACTTTTACTCCTCTAAGCATCAAAAGGAATATTTCATTTAGGATCATTGGACTGGGTTCAGTAGTAAAACTGTCACTGTATGAATAAGAGGAAACTTGAGAAAAGAAGCATTTCCATTCTTCTTTGATTTTCAAAAATGCTCCTCTAGTTTTACAGGAACTAGTTTCAGCATAGGAAAAGCATAGCAATTGCCCCCTTCCCTGTGCCTTGAGCAGATTTCTTCCCTCCTGTCCAACCACACCCCTTCCCCTTTTTCTCCTGTAGGCAGGGAAATCACCAAAGGGGGTCATGTGCACAGCCTCCTTTTTTCATGTGCAGGACCTGATCCAGAAAGGGATTTCTGCAACAGCAGGCGGAGTTTAGAATCGCTCCCTTGATATGCTGAGTAGAGAGGTATAGGATTGGCAAGATAAGCCCTGACTGAAAAATGAAAATAACTGGGCCAACTGCAGTGCTGAACCCTATTCTCTCATTTTTTTACAAGTGGGGGAGGGGGAAATCCTCTGTTTGCGCGTACTGAACCTGGCAATTAGGAGAACAAAAAAGGGAGAGGAAAGCACTCTGGTCCCGTAACCAAGCTACACTCAATGTGTATTCACACTGAAACTGTCTTAGGTTGTAATGCTTTACCCACATAGATAGGAGTAAGTCCAAGTTTCAATTTCAGTGAGGCTTACCGAATAAATATGTATAGAAGTGCACTGCCAGTGAAACTAGGCAGTGTACACAACATACATTTAAAGCACCCCCCCCCAAAAAAAAATCCCAAGAACAGAACTACAATGGTACCTTGGGTTAAGTACTTAATTCATTCCGGAGGGCCGTTCTTAACCTGAAACTGTTCTTAACCTGAAGCACCACTTTACCTAATGGGGCCTCCCACTGCCGCTGTGCCGCCGGAGGACAATTTCTGTTCTCAGCAAAGTTCTTAACCTGAGGTACTATTTCTGGGGTAGTGGAGTCTGTAACCTGAAGCGTATGTAACCTGAGGTACCATAGTACTATAGTGTCCATAGCTGCAGCAATCTAAAACAAGTCCAGCACTTAGCTTTGAAATGCTCTCAGTTTCCACTTGACTTTCTTCTTGACGGTGAGCATGACTGTTAACACCTTCAAGTACATTTACTTAGCCACTTCAAGTTGGAGGAAAGTCAATATCTCCTCCTCCCCTTTTCCCCTTCAAAAAAGATAATTTTTAAGAGAAAGAAGGGGAAAGGTTCTCTGTCACCCGTCCCCCCAATTTCTGTGCTGGAGTAGGATGAGTGTCAGGTTTAAGAGAGAGAAAGATTTGACCTAGGCAACAGAAGCAATGTCTATGAGCATCTCCACGAATTGCCAGATTGGAATACCAATTCGTGTTTTGGATTTGGGAGATCAGGAGTCCAAGCCACCCCTCAACCATGAAGCTCACTGGAAGACCTTGGGCCAGTCACCATCTCTCAGGCTAAACTACCTTACAGGGTTATTGTGAGGATAACAATATTATAATCAATATTAAGTTAGAAATAACAGATTTTAGGGACTAAAAAAGGAAGATCTCTCCATTATGCCACACTTGTGAGTTTTCCAGAGGCATTGAGTGACTGCTGGATCAAATGGTCCTTTGATATGATCCAGCAATGTAATTCTTAATGTTCTTAGTGGCTTTTCAAATATTTACAAACCCAGCTTCAGAAGCAAACTGTTACCAGATGTCAGGGAATGGTCTGGATCAGAGGATTGGGGAATGCATTCTGAGGCAGATCAGCTCCTCTCCAAAGAGGAAGAGGAGGGGAAAGATTTGTCCCCCTTGTTTCCCGTGTTTTCAGTAGCAGAGAGAGACACTGAGCAGTTTCCACAGGAGTTGCCTAGTTACGAGATCAGGGAAGGAGAGAGAGAAGGAAGGGAGCAGCTAGCAGAGATGTCATTAGAGAGTGGGGGGGGCCCTCCCTCTCCAATAACTAGGAGGTTCGTCCGTATTTGAGAACAGAGAATGCAGAGAGGAGGAGTCTGGTGCTGTTGATTCAGAAACTCACACATTTACCAATATACACAAGAGCGCCTTAGGAACATGAGTTTAGGCAGGAGTGTACTCGGGAGGGAGCGCAGAGATGAGATCAGAGCCATTCCAGAAAATTAGCTTTTATTAAGAAAGTAAAACAAAAGACAGTTTTAATTAGATAAGTCTTGGGTAGAAGGAACAGGCTTTTATAGGCTATAGGGCAGCTTTACTTTGCGAAGATTGCTGGAGTGGAGAGTGGAGTGGGGAATAAAGACCAACACCCAGAACCCAAGAGTTGAGGAGTCAATCTGACCAGGTTTATCCCATCAAGAATTTATGTCACTAATGGGATCTCACAGAGACTCAAAAGAGAGCTAGGTTGAGTTCACCCTGCCTGCTGAAGTCACACAGTTTTCAGGACCTACTAGCAATTATGGTCTTAGAAACCAAACCATACAGAAGACGAGGGTGGAAGGATGATTTCCAGGTGCCCAAGGGGAGGACTTTGACCACTTTTCTTCAGGTGGATGTGTTGCAATGCTCCTTGAGAAGTTGCTCAGAAACACAGGGCTCTCAATAACCAATTAACAATTGGCACATGATGGAATCCACCTGCATGTGCATAGGCTAAAAGTGGGCAGAGAGCCGGGGGGCGTACACACACACAGCTTGCCTCTAGCATTCCCACACATGCCAACTACTTTACCACTTTGCCTTGATTTAATGAGTCGACAGAGGAGATTAAGCTTAAGGGAGTCCAAGAGTTCCCAAGCATATGCATAGAATTTTGGGATACTGGTTGTTGTTTTTCAGTACACGGTGCCATTGGGAACTACAGATAAAGTCTGTCCTAACTTACCAGCTTACCAACTTACCAACTTACCAACTTACCAACTTTCCAGACAAAATGAAGCCTTTTTTTATAGCATGGAGACTATCAAAATGAAGATGAGCCACCAATCTCTGGCATCAAAAAAAGGTCAAGGTTTTGGGAGATGCTCAGTAGTAGAGCACATGCGTTGCAGGCAAAAGGTTTAATCTCCATTATCTCCAGGCAGGGCTTAGAATGTACCTTCTCTGCAAGCTTGGAGAACCACTGCTGGTCATTGCTGATCATACTAGATGAGCCAATGGTCTGCCTCGATACAAGGCAGCTTCTTATATTATTAAGTGTTCTGTATTCCTGAATGAGAGTAAAGTGCATTGTGCGGTAGCCATGTAACAACAAGGTTATCACAGGTAAACTTACAGGTGCCACTCCCTTGAAAAAGTCATGTCATCTATAGCATGTTTTGTTGTTTAGTCGTTTAGTCGTGTCTGACCAGAGCACACCAGGCACTTCTGTCTTCCATTGCCTCCCAAAGTTTGGTCAAACTCATGCTGGTAGCTTCGATAACACTGTCCAATCATCTCACCCTCTGTCGACCCCTTCTCTTTGTGCCCTCCATCTTTCCCAACATCAGGGTCTTTTCCAGGGAGTCTTCTCTTCTCATGAGGTGGCCAAAGTATTGGAGCCTCAGCTTCAGGATCTGTCCTTCCAGTGAGCATTCAGGGCTGATTTCCATAAGAATGGATAGGTTTGATCTTCTTGGAGTCCATGGGACTCTCAAGAGTCTCCTCCAGCACCATAATTCAAAAGTATCAATTCTTCAGCGATCAGCCTTCTTTATGGCATACCATCCAACTTTTTCAGACACAAAACCAGGACGCGCATCTTCCAGGACATGCTCCTGGGCAAATCATGTGACCCGCGCCTCACTCGCGGCCTGAAAAGGTGCTTTTTTGGGGGGGAAGAGCATAGGATGTGAGATTGTGGCACCCAAAATGGCTGCCGGCATCTCATGCAAAAAAAGGGGGGGTGTCCCTTTTTCTGGGCACGTGGAAGGTATGCTGAAGGTTTCAAATTCTGTTTGTTTGTTTATGGCATAGAGTGCTATAGTTAGTGTTGGTTAAAAAATAAGCCTGAATTTATTCAGATGTGAAACATGACAAGGCCTGGAAAATTTAAGTTAGTCATCATCTTCCCTCCAAGCAATGATTCATCCACTGCTGTTCTCGTTGTCATCACAAGGCCAATAAAAAAGATCAGATATGATTACCTAAAAGACAAACAAAGGTCCCCCCCCCCCCCGCTGCCCACTTTCTTTGCACAAACCAATCTGCCTTTCCAGTTGTGCTACGGCATGTTTATCAGTTTATAGTGATTGCAGTAATGCAATTAAGTAATATGGAAAATCTATATCACACCATGCCATCTGCTTTTGACAGACAACCTTATGTGCTTTCTAGTGATCAATAAGCAAAAGGTAGAATGGCTGTTTAATTGCTTTTGTAATTCCCCATCAAAGCTTTAAAGTGGAGAAAAGAATGACCTTGCGTTTAAATTTTTTCGGTAACTTCATGCCCAAATAAAGTTTCGTATTTTCTACTAAATACAAAGAGATTTTGGGTGGGTGTGTCAGGGCCAAAGAGAAATTCCTTCATAGGCCACTTCCATTAAATGGCAGGCTTAACCCCTTCCCTGATGGTGGCTTTCCCACTGCAGCAGTTCTTGACATGTTTGCAAGGGCAGCAGAATGTGGGGTGCACAGACTGGCACCCTTCTAGCAGTGGCTCTGGGTTCACCAGGACAGGGGTGGGATAGGCAAGAGGTGGCAGCAGCTAGAGAGGAGGTTCACAGTAATGTACCCACTCATTTTTCCTCTCACTGTATCCCTTTATAAACTCAGTTTGCTTTGGTCGTCTGCTCGCAAAATGCAAAATGCAAAATGCTCAGTTTATTCTTGCTTTTAAAAAAAAATGTCATCACTTACTTTGATTCTCCAGGCTGTGTTGTGAGAACTCACTGGACAATGGATTACACTATTTATGGTTCTGCCAGCTGCTGATCATTGCCAACCGCCACCAAGCACCCCTTTGCATGCTTCCCAAAGTGCTGTAATTTGCTTCTCTTGCACTGTGTCTTTGTTCTGGTCTTTGTGCAAGGTCAACAGAGCATTTAAATCACTCCCTTTGATTTAAATAATTCCTTTTGAATCACACCTGTTTTATTTATTTCTTAATTTGATCCCCACACATGGGGCTCCTGGTTTATTTCAAGGGAAATAAAATCAAACTGAGGGTTCAGTGGGGTCCCTTTCACTCCTTAAGCCACTCCTACTAGAATTTATTGTTTAAGAACTTTTTTCTTATCCCTGAGACAGAGCTGGTTGTGATTGCTTGTGCTATCCAGAAATGACTGGGCAGCACAGGAGATTGACAGAATGAAGTCCAGAGTGGTTCTAAATGTGAAATAATGTATTTAATATGAATGTAAGAGAATGGATATGGGGAATTGGAGGTTTGGGGTGGACAGTACCCCACTTGTATTAAGTGAGGAGCCTACATTGGGACTTTCTTCTGTAAATTAGGGCACATGGCCATCCCAGGACATGTTCTCAAATTACTGTTTCCATAATAGTATTGACTATTGTCTTCTGTAAGTGAATGATTCTGAATTCTGAATTTTGCGTTCCCACTCAATCCTTATCTCACTCATCTTGATCTCTGTTTTGCTGCTTTCTTACGTATATTATATTTAGTGTGTTCTCTCTATAGCAATATTGTGGCATCATTTAAAGATGCACAATCATTATCAAGTTAGGGGATATTTGCCCAACACATTAATTTGGTCCTGTGAATTGGTCTTTAACTGTTACATGTTGTTCAGGTGAGAAAAGATAGATCATTTGCCAGAAATCCCTCTTTAATAGGATTGTCTGAATTGCAAGGGGAGATTTGCGAGAAACTGATCTGCTATTAAATATCTCCAAACCCCTTCCGCTCTCACTTTTAAAAGCAATTAAAGCTCGCAGGCTCAACCTCTTGTGACGATGACTCATTACAAAAGGAGGAAGATTATTTAATTAGATGACCCATAGAATAAACTGTGCATAAGGTTAAGCGTAATGGGTTGTTTTCCATATTTAAAAATAATGCTGGTTTAATGGATTTCAGACTGGTACATGCTATATGTATTTATCTTCATCCTTAATGAGCCTTAGCGCAATCTGGAAAAGGACAAAATAAACACAGGCAACCAAATATTAACCTGCTTCCAGTCAACTATCAGAGACAGCTCTGTTGAGTGAGCAAAGCCTCATTAATTGCTTAGGAGGCAGAGACTGCAGTGCTCCTAATAGAAAGGGTGATAGTACACAAAAGGCTTTAGAGAGAGAAAAAGGATATTTGTGCAGCATAAGAAAGTGCTGTCAGCAGGAGTACTCATTTCAAGTAGCCACTTCCTTGTGACTTGAACAGACCGGCTGCTCACTGAGTTATGGCGATAGGGTGCTTTATTATTTTCATATAAGTTGCTACCAAATATCAATCCTAAATAGCTAGTCCTTTCATTTGATTTTAAAATGATGTTATGTAAGAGATTGCAGGTATGACTCTCGTAGCGTAAGATGCAAATCAAACTGGTTCAGGATATTGGTATGGAAATTATGGGACTGCTGAGCTATATCAGGGTGAGCATCAGTTACAGAGATTTGGTGGCGTTCTGTTCTTTGAAGGGAATGAAAGGAGTGTAGAATGTTGAAACAATCCATTTGTGTGGAAGGGAAAAGGAACCAATCCTGTCCTCTTTTCTTTTCAACTTTTTGTAGATCAAGGCCAGGAGACCAGGCATCAGATGCTCACCTTGCCAGACTGAGCATTGGGGAAATTGTTACACACTTTCCATAACTCTTTCTTTACTTACAATCTAATAACAGCTAAAGCAGGACAAGAAATGCAGCTTTCACAAGGGCACAGCTGTAGGATCTGGGATCAAAGAATCAAAGAGGGTGGTCTCCTGTTATCCCAGAACCAGGCAATGCCCTCTACATCTCTCATTGAACTAGGTGCATATGTCTCTTGATGGTGATGTGCAGCCGTATTCGCGACCTGCTGGATCACATGGATCACATTTGTGTGTGATTCAGATTAAGGTCATCAGTTTCAAAATAACTATGCAAAACAAAGCCAGAGTTTTGTTCATACCAGAAAACAACCTTCCCCAACCTGGTGCTCTCCAGATGTTGGAGTGTCTAGTCAGCATGGTCAATGGTCTGAGATAATGGGAGAGTTACAGTTCAGATATATGGATGAAAGGTCGCCATACAATATTCAAGTTTCAACAATATATCCATCTCAATACTTTTATATTTAGAGCAGAATTTCAGAGAACCCATATATTCCAAGGCAGAGCACTAGTGCCATCGAGCCTGGGGTTCTGGACCTGCCTGGGAACGAATATCCTTGATTGTACCTCCACTCTACTTTCCCAGTTTTTTACAGCAGCACAACTGCTCTGAACTGACCATTAAGAAGGTGAAGCCATCCTCTCTACGTATATAGATAAGAAGCCAGCTTCCACTGCTCTCAAAATGTCAATAAAGAAGTCCCAGTTCGTGTTCTCTGTTTGGGGACCAGGCAAATCCAGTTGTAGCCTTACTGGAGTTCACCGATTGGGTCTGCGTTGTTCCGGGACAGGAAGAAGGAAGTCAAATGACACCGAGTTGGTTCAAAGAAAGAGTTTATTCTGCTCTCTGGATAGCAGAAGGCACTTGCGTGGTGAGTCCACAGCAAGTCCAAAGAAATGACAAGTTTCATGCAGTGTATATATATCCTCCAGGCACCTTCTCCCTCCTCCCCTAGGAGCCTAACCACATCAGCCTATGTACACAGGTTGACATCACATATGTTCCTACTCTGGTACTCTCAGCCATAAAAGGATCTTCCTTCCTGTACTTCTTTTTTTTTATAATAATTTTTATTAAAGATTTTACATTACAAAAAATAAAAAAACAGAAAAAAGAAAAAATATCCAACAAAAATTGTTAAAAACAATCCTTCTTTCCTTCTCCTTAATTTTCATTTACTTGTTTCTCAGACCTCCTCATACCACCCTTTTTTGTATTCCAAATCAAATTATTAATTCAACAATTTCTTTCCCTCTTTTTGTTACCCAAATCTTATTCTTAAATTATTACAATCTTAGTTTTTTACTTATAAAAACCCATTTTTTCATATTCTTTTAACCCATCACAGCTAGAAACCACTTAGTTCCAATCCAACATTATTCTAAAATTCCTTAATTTTACAATATCTCTGTAAATAGTCTTTAAATTTTTTCCAGTCTTCTTCTTCCACCGACTCTTCTCCCTGGTCTCGAATCCTGCCGGTCATTTCCGCCAATTCCATATAGTCCATCACTTTCATCTGCCATTCTTCCAAAGTGGGTAGATCTTGTGTCTTCCAATATTTTGCGATAAGTATTCTTGCTGCTGTTGTGGCATACATAAAGAAAGTTCTATCCTTCTTTAACACTGATTGGTCAACTATGCCCAGGAGAAAGGCCTCTGGTTTCTTCAAAAGGGTATATTTAAATACCTTCTTCAGTTCATTATATATCATCTCCCAGAAAGCCTTAATCCTTGGGCACGTCCACCAAAGGTGAAAGAATGTGCCTTCATTTTCCTTACATTTCCAACATTTATTATTGGGCAAATGATAGATTTTTGCAAGCTTGACTGGGGTCGTGTACCACCTGTAAATCATTTTCATAATATTCTCTCTTAGGGCATTACATGCCGTGAATTTCATACCGGTGTTCCACAACTGTTCCCAGTCTGCGAACATGATATTATGTCCAACATCTTGTGCCCATTTTATCATAGCAGATTTAACCGTTTCATCCTGAGTGTTCCATTTCAACAGCAAGTTATACATTCTTGACAAATTCTTTGTTTTGGGTTCTAACAATTCTGTTTCTAATTTTGATTTTTCCACCTGGAAGCCAATTTTCTTGTCCAAATTATATGCCTCCATTATCTGATAGTAATGGAGCCAATCTTGCACTTTATTCTTTAATTTCTCAAAACTCTGCAATTTAAGTCTATCTCCATCTTGTTCTAGAATTTCCCAATATTTCAGCCATTTAGCCTCCATATTGAGCTTTTTCTGAGCTTTCGCTTCCATCGGTGACAGCCACCTTGGGGTTTTATTTTCCAGTAAGTCCTTGTATCTTATCCAAACATTAAGCAATGCTTTCCTAACAATATGGTTTTTAAATGCTTTGTGCGCTTTGATCTTATCATACCACAAATATGCATGCCATCCAAATACATTGTTAAAGCCTTCCAAATCCAAAATGTCTGTGTTTTCAAGAAGTAGCCAGTCCTTTAGCCAGCAGAAAGCTGCTGATTCATAATAAAGTTTAAAGTCTGGCAAGGCAAACCCACCTCTTTCCTTTGCATCTGTTAATATTTTAAATTTTATTCTAGGCTTCTTGCCCTGCCAGACAAATCTTGAAATATCTCTCTGCCACTTCTTGAAACAATCCATCTTGTCCCTTCCTTCCTGTACTTCTGACCATAAAAGGATCTTCCTCTTCCTACTCTTATCTGGGAAGAGGTCATCATCTCTGGGAACACGCTTTTGGTGTTTTTCCCGGACATCGGTCTGCACGTATTTTGTGGTCAGCACATAAGATAAGGTACTGACGTGTTTTCTTTGTTCCCCTAGAGAGCCAGGGTCATCCCTTGCCATGACTGATAAAGGAGAGAGCTTGTTTATGCAGCTGTGTCCTTATTATGCGTTTGCTCAACAGCTCAAGTTTTACGCATTTTAAAATGCTCTCTTTTGAAAGAACAAAAGGGGGAGGTTGAGTCAGTTTTAAACTTACTACACAGAAACCCATTCCTTCACAGTGACCATAGACCCCCTTGAAAGAGACTTCCAGCCAATCTTTTCTACTCAAAATTCTGCACACTTGGTGAATTGTGTATTCACTCACTTTTGGAGGCATTACTGAAGGCTGTTCTTGCACCTTCCCAAAGGTGTTTGGTACATTGCAGCACTCTTGGCTTTTCTCACTTTGGTAGAGAAAGCCAGGGACACTCTTTAACCAGTTAACCTTTGGGTTAACCATGTGTAAATGCAATGGGTGCAAGTCTTTCATTAGTACAGCTAGACCCTTGAAGGAAGTGGAGCATTTTTCAACTTGGAATATTGTTGTGGTTTTGACTATGCTGTTGTTGCTGTTATTATTTGTTCGTTTAGATAAATACTGTTGCTTCCTCGTATCTCAGCTGTGTACATGTGTTGGGAGGAACAACTGCACAGGCATCCTAACTAGAGTCTCATGTATTTCTGGGGTGAGGGGTCCAAACAAGACCCAGATAGAAATAAAAGAACATAACACCTAGGCACTGAAACAGGACCAGGATGGGGTTACATAAGCAATATGCCTTCTTTTTTACATACATCATCATGTTAGGTTACTGTATTTAATAGCAGTTACAAACCTCTGTCAATTTCTCTGTGCTTGCACACATGAAATACACTTCAGTCACCCCATCAGTCAAAGATACAGCACAAACACACACATACACACACACACACACACACACACACACACAAACACACTCACTATGGGATTGCATCTCTGCAATTCATACACTATTATGCTTGAATAATAGCATTTGTCTTTTTGTAGCTTTGTTGCTTGCTTTTTTTAATCTGCATATGTTTTCTTTAGAAAGTAACAATAGCATTTTTGTCACTATCCATAAAAATGCTAAGAGACAAGAATTTTTTGAACTACACAGTCGTTAAATTGAAGTGCAGAGAGCATCTTGTATGACAAAAATGAAATCCAGACATACTGAATAAAATAGAAGAGATTAGCAACTGGAAAAAAAAGGGAACAGATGGTTAAAAGCTTGATTCGGGGAGTTGTAGCCAATGGCTCAAATTTTAGCAGCATATGGGAAAGTTTTCAGGAAAGCACAGAATACAGAAACAAATTGTCTTAACTATGTGGGAATAATTGGTTTAAAAAAAGCAATAAAGCTCTTTCCCCTATAAAAGAACTGTGATTAAAGAAAGGGATAATGGTGATGCGTTTGCTAAGGGTTCAAACTGTGATGTGCCATTTTCTCTAGGGCACTTACTTATCTTTTGAGGGGGATACCTTCCAGTTTGTGCAGCCTGATGATGTAAACAAGGTGATCCTTGGAAAGGTGAAACATGCCTCTTCTATGCCCATCCCTACTTGAAAGTGCTGGGAAGCAGGACAGTCCTACTGAATAAGAGAAGTGCTTAGAACGTTCTCTCCTGCTTTGAAGGAGGCTATGGTAAGACCATTCCTAAAATGAAATAGTATAGAGCATCATTTCATGTGCAGGGGGTTTCAGTACCAACAACTGAATTTCACTTTTCCACCTAATCCTCAGAACGCAGTGGAGCCGATGAACCCATGTCTGAACAGAAGAACATAGAAAGTTCCCTTATACAGAGTCAGATCATTTGCTCAATTTCAAAAGTAGGGGGCCCATGGCTTGGCTTTTGAAAAACAAAGGGTCCACATTACTTTTCAGTGCTATTTCTGATATGTTTGGGATAGTTTAAGTACAGTTTTTGTTGCAATGACTGTGCACCTCCCATCTCAGTCATTTCAAGAGTTCTGTGCTAGTGTTGGCTAGCTTTCACATATTTGAATGGTTACATTTTAATTTCAAGAAATGGTAGTTGGTGTTATCTATTAGTTGGTTATAATGCAATTTGTGATTTATAGCTTGTGATTGGCTTTGTTAATATGAAGCTGTTTAAGTGTGATTAAATGGAGAGGAGGTGTTAATTGCACTCTGATCTGTTAGTGTTCAGTTGTCCCTTGACCACACTGAACATTAAAAATAACAAGTGACTATAGTGAACTAAGAAAAGGTCCGTAAAACCAAAATCAAGCCTGACACTTGATTTTACATTGTCACATTACATTCAGTTTGATCCAGTTCAAGAGAGTTCAGATTTCCAGGGTTTGGAAAGGGCCAAAGCAATAGAGAAAAGCAGCTTAGGATACTTTCCTTATGATGTTGTAGCTGTCTCACTAACACCATTTCAGGGATAGAACAGCATGTAGAGAAGGCAGGATTATTTTATCTTGCTCCTCAAAATGCAAGAATTGCACCCCCCCAAAAAAAAAAAACCAATCGTGAGGTATGCTTCTGTGACCAAGGTTATATTTGTTCTGGCTGCAGCCTTCTATATGATCTGTTCTCAGTGTCTCAATTTTCTTTTGTTGTTTCAAACTCCCTTTCTCATCATTTCCTGTCTGTACTGAGATTGCTCTGTATAAAATCTCTACTGATCTCTTCTATGCTAAGCCACAAGGATTCTCTTCCATGATCATTCCCCTTGATCTCTCTTGAGGTTTCGGTACCCTTGCTCACTTTCTGCTTCTTAGCGCTCTTCATTCTCTGAAATTTGGTGGACCGTTGTGGATTGGTTTCATGCACATCACACAAATCACTCTCTTTGATGTCTACACCAAGTGCTCTCCCCCATCTTCACTGTGCTTAAAAGCTAGAACTGCCAATCCAAACAAAAAGAGCTTCCCCACTCCCATCTCCTCCCCCTCTCAAGCTCTGGGTCAACTTAGTTATGTTTTTTCAGGAAGACAGCCAAGACCACAGAGTTACCTAGATGCTTCAGGAGTCCCCAATCCAATTTGAGGTACCTTGTTAATGGTGACTTCCAACTTGGAAATGTGGGAACCTTTCTTGAATCACAGCATTTTGCCTTGTAATTCATGGTGCACCCAGAGCTGATGTCCTCCTTGAATAGAAAGCTTTCATCACTAGTAGCCATTAATGGCCCTGTCCTCCAATAACTTGTGTAATCACCTTTTAAATCCATCTAAGATGGTCACCATCACTGCATCCTGTGGCAGAAAACTCCGGAGCTGTGTGAATAAGTACTTCCTTTTCTCCATCCTGAATTTGCTACCATTGTTTCATTGGATGACGCTGGTAATATGAGAGAGGGAGAAAAAAATACCTCTCTGCCCACTTTTTCCACACACCATGCATACACCTCTGTCATGCCCTCCCCATACTCTATATCATTTCAAAACGTGTAGCGTTCCCATTTCTTCATGCTTTGGCCTCTTCTTATTCATCTTCATTGCTTTCTCTCTGTTCTCTTTATTCCCTTCATTCATCAAATGCTAATCTCCTTACTAAACTGCTGGTCCCTTGTGCAATTTCTCATCTGCGTGCTTTCTCTCTCGCTGCTTATGCCTGGAACTCCTCTTTGTTCCAGCTTGAAGAAATTATGAATGACACACCTTTTTTCTTCCCTTTCCATTTGACTTCTTTGACTCTCCTTCGACTTACAGGTCAATTATTATCTAGGTTTTGCTTAACTCTTTTGGCTTCGTTTGTGTCCCATTCAGCCAGTTCCTCGCTCTCCTTTTGTCTCGTGCTTTTTGGAGCATGAGCCTGCTGGCTGGGACCTGCACTGTATATCCATGCATAGCGCTGGGTATATTTTGGATGATTTTATAAATAATACATTATGAGATTATGATATTTCAATCTGTGCTGGGGAAATAATGATTTTCCCAGAGGTAGTTAAGAAATGTGTTGCTGTTCACATAGCCATAGCCCCGGCAGATCAGGAAAAACAGATAATTTGGCTGCTTACTTAACAACTTGGGCCACTTCACATATGCCTGTTTATAATTCATTGACTATAGCATCATGAGATGGCTTCCATGTATAAATGAGCTATCACAGATTAATAGACACAGAGGGGATTTTTACAGCACCTGGTGTCACCTCAGATGAAATAAGTGTCTGTAGAGACCTACCATACAGTCAGCTGAGAGTAATAAGTAATCAAGTCAATAAGTGTAGGCTTGTGTGAAACAGCCGTTTGGAATACTTTTTAGGGTTTTTGCCCCACAGTTATTGTCCCATATATTGCAAGTTGCTAACTCTAACACTTTCATTAGAACTGTAACAACTTTTAGGAGTTCAGTCAAAGCAACAGCTGCTGAAATCTTCAGTAGCTCAGCTTTATTTTATTTTATTTTACAGTATACTAACCCAAAAGACCTCGAGCCACAAGGAAAGCTGTTTGTGAGAAATGACTTGATTTTTGAACATTTGGAGGAGATGGCACCCTTAACATTTTTACGACTCCTTCAAAACCTATTACCATGAACAGAATACCTCCCTCTGTTGATTTTACAAGCCTTTTTAAAAAAAAAATAGGCATAATGCTGCAGGTAATTGTGTAGAAAAATATGCATATTAAATATTATGTTTACTGGCATATGTTACGGCATACGATAAGCATTCTCGTTCGGTAAGCAATTTTACAGGGGCCTCAAGAATAAAACAGGAAATTAAAGGCAAACCACACTATAACCCACATTTTCAGTCTGTGGGGATTTTAATGGGACTGATTCCAAAGCTAACTAATGAGAAAATGAATTTCCGAGCACTCTGAAGAAGCATCCTGGACTCATGTGGCTGAATGGGAAACAATGTTCAACCTGGGAATTTAACCTATGCTGGGTTTCCTTGTCATTCACAGTGTATATTTTATTCAGTCAGCTTTGGAAATGTGCACACAGTCAGTGAGAATATTAAACACAGCATTTCCATGCAAGGTAACAGCATCCCACAAAGTGCATTAGCAAACCCAAGCAGATGAACAAGAACAAGCTTTCCTTCCATTAGGTTTGTCACACTGACAGTATTAAGCCATCCTGAGAGCTCCTCGTAGTCTTGGGGATCAGCAATTGTTTTCTTTCCTGTAGGAAAGTTTGCTGGTCTCTTACCATACTTGAATTATGGGGAATGAGATAGGGAGGCCCCAGCAAACTCCGCAAGTCCACTGCCCCTCCAAGTATAGCTAAAACAAGGGGCCCCAGCCCCAGTCCCTAAGCAGTACCAGAGAATTCAAGTGGTTTGGCCCTCCTTTGGCCTCTTTAATAGTCAAGCATTCATCTAATAGTTGTTCTTAAGAACATCTGATAGCTAGTATTGTATCTTTGGTGGAAACTGGTATTCATTATAAGATGCCATTCTAGATTACTGCAATTCCAAGGATTTCAGCTATCATTTTGTCGTTAATAACCATCTAGATAAAGTGCTGAAGAGCAGAAAAAAGGTCTAGTTTCTACAGTATACCTTTGTTCACAGATCCTGGTCTTTTTCAGGCACACATTTGCATGGACAAAGATGCTCCCCTTGACATGCATCTTTAGCTCTATGGATTGCTCATTGTTTTAATTTATTTCACAAATTTTTATTCTGCCCTTCAACACTCCTATTTTCAGGGTGAATTAACAATTGCAGACAACAATAAAGAATTATACGGCAATAAAGGAAAACGAACACAAAGAAAAACAGCACGTACAATTGCAGCATAAAAATCAGCATCACCAGAGATGAGATTCAAAGGCCGAAGCAAATAAGTGGCTCCTGAAAAGATATAGGATTGGGTTGAGGCAAACATTTCTGGGTTCCACAGTTGTAGCCCAAGAGGTTTTCTGAAAGGTTGGGTATTGCTTTTGTGGTATCTGAACATGGCTTTGGACCAATTATTTGAGAGAAAGCTTCTTTGCATCTATTTGAGAGCTGTTGTGGAGGCACCTACACCATTACAGGTTTGTGTTAAGAAGGTGGGCAGTGTGTGAGCTGGGAAATCATAGATCTAGAAGGTGACAGTATAGTTGCATAATTGTAGCAGAGCATCTTCCAGATGACACCGTTATGGGAACTGTTGTGATCTCTTGCTTCTCAGGAAAGATGGAAGTTAACCATCAGCAAGCATTGTTGTACAAGTCACTAGGAAGCTCTGCATGCATTCCAAATATGTGTTCTAAATATGAACATGACATCCACATTTCTTGTGCGGCATGTTGTGTATGTTTAAATATGTCTTTACTATTCTTCTCCCAACTTCTGTACTAACACCTCACTTGGGTCGTTGTTGCTCCTCATATGTCAGTTGGCCATGAGTCAAGAAATTGCTTTTGCCTCTTTGGTTTCTGGATCACATCTTCTAAACCAGCTCTCTGTCCTAGTCATATAATCTTGCTTTATGCCCCAACAGCTGGTGCTGTTACTCCGTCTGCTTTATTTCGACTAATAAAGCATGCCACTCTCAGAGCTTAGCAGAGTCTTTCTTCTCCAGGTACTCCCCTTTTTAACAAAGCAATCTTGCATCGTCAACTCTGCACATTCACTGCAGCTGGAAGCAGAAGCGTAAGCAACACTTTAGCCTGCCAACCGCACCTTTGTTCTTATAGCCTTGTGCTTCTCTTACATTAGGCAAAACATGGGAATTACCCTTTTCTTCTTGATTTATGCAATTTGTTTATTTTCTAAAAAATAGAAATCCAAATTCCTACATAAACACCTATGCTTGCAAGCCTCTTGAATGCACAACTGCAGCCTATATTAGTAAAAAGAATAGACACAATGTGCCAGGTACATATGCTAAAAACAAGAACAAATATTGGTGCTAGCTGGGGCAGCACACTTGCACAGCAGCTACTGTGATGCAGTGATTAGAGTGCTGGACTAGGAAGACAGGGTTCAAATCTCTGGTGGCCCATAACCTTGGACCAGTCATCAACTTCCAACATATCCTACCTTACAAGGTTGTTGTGAGGCTGATACAGAGAGAGAGAGAGAGAGAGAGAGAGAGAGAGACGTGTGTACACCACCTGAAGCTCTTTGGAAGAGAAGTGGAATATAATAAGCTTTGTGCCCTGCTTCTCGTACAGCTACTTCAGCAACAATGTCAGCAGCCACATTTTTTTTGGTATTCTTACGTTGGATCTCTCCCTGTGAAGACTGGCTTCACAGAAGCACTTTTCTTGGATTGCCTTCTGTGCCTTGATGAGCAACTTCATGACAGAACAAAATTCAACGGGATGTGGTTTCCCAGAGCTGCACTTGCACTTGTGGAACTGTTGCAGCTGTTGTATTCTGCCTGCTGGAACCCTGCCAGCAGTCCCTACCCTCATGTTGTTGGCAAGGTCTTAGGCAAGGCCTATGAAGTTCATATAGGGGTTATTTGACATTTGAGAAACTGGTCTACTTCAGCCTATGGTCTGCCCCAAAGAGGGGGGACATAGTGATGTGATAGTTCTACCCTAGGTATTTTGATTCCTAGGTTGAAAGATTACCCCTCTGCATTCCAATTTGTCACAGGCTGCCATAGCAACTAGTTCACACAGTGATATTTACTCTATAGGTCAGGAGAGCATTCAGAACACCAAGTCATTATTAGCATGATCTTCTCTGTGAAAATAGGGAGTAATTTTTTAAAAAAAAATTAAGGCAACATGATGCCGGATCATTTGTGTACAATATCAAATACATTTAAGCCACTGTCTCATAGTCGGACTAAGGATTGCTTTGAAAACAGAAGGGTAGCATGACTAGCAGAGACCATCTTGCCGTCTCTGGAGCAGATTGCGTCTTACGCTAAAGACCCTCTTTGTACTTTACTTCTGTCAACTGCAGCAAAAACAGTGACCAGCCTATCCACTCTTTGTATGAAATATGTAGTCGTTCACTTATTGGTTTTAACTGGTTGCCATTACTTTGATATTTAACCCCTCTAGTCCTGAAAATATAAGGTAGGGATAGGGAACTTTGGCCTTCCAGGTGTTGTTGGACTCAAGCTCCCATGAGCCCCAGACAGCATGGCCAATGGTCAGGTGTGGTGGGAGTTGTGGTTCAACATCTGGAGGGCCAAAAGATCCCCAGGGATGGTGGGAGTCCAACCACATCTAGAAGGCAACAGGTTTCCCACACCTGGTTTAAATTGTCTTATAATGTATAACACCAAAGCAGGAGGGAAGGAAAAACCCAAACAAAAAACACTGGAATGGGGTCATAAAAGAGGGAAGGAAATGGGAGATAATCCTACAAATGCCAACTTTTCAAGAAATGACCAAACAGTCTGGGGCCTGACATTGTTATTAAAAATACAGGGAGGAAAACAATTTATAGCTTATAATGGACTCTATAAACTGACTTAACTAAAAGACCTCCAATTTAAATTGCTAATCTTGAATTGATAGCAAATGCATTAGCAATAGCGTGGACCATGATTGCTTCCAGTAAAAAGAATCATCAAATGTCTATCAAAATAGAATCTGAAATGAACTTGAAATAGTTAAATTGACCTATATGGGAAAAACACAGAAGGGCAAATTCTTTTTATGTGAAATGGGTTATCTTTGTTAAGTACATGAATCAGTTCCTTAAATGCCAAGATGTTTCTTTGAGATCTTTCTCTATCTAAAAAAAAAAAAAAAAGCATTACAGTATTCCATCAACCTAATTCAATTTTTAAAATAAAAGAAATAACAAAATGCTATTTTGCTGTCATCAGAAAGCTGCTATTGTGACAGCATTCAGATGCACAAGTTCCAGTGAAAAGCTGAGTGTGCAGGCTCCAACACTTTCATTAAAAATTGCTAATGTTTTTAGAAGGTTGTTCTACATTCCATGCAAGGACAACTAGGTTTTTCTATTTTATAGCTTAATCTGGAGGCCCTCAGAGATAGGTTTGGTAGTTTTTGCACATGGAATCTGCCAACTTGTGCTACCAAATCATATGGTTATGCAAACCTCTCATGTAATACTTTTGTTCCCTGCCTTCCCACTGGCCTAGATACCTAAGCATTGTGGGTATTACAGAGGTGTACTGAGGTTTTATTTTCTAATAACTGGGCATCAATATTAGATGAACCTACACAACAAAGATGATTTTTGTTCCTTTTTTTAAGAAAAAAGGAAAACACCAACATTTCCTGGAAATTATTCAGACCTCAGGCCATGAGAAGGTGCCAACACAGAGCTCCGTGACCCAAAAGAAAATCATTTAACCTTACTGTGTTTGGTGAGCTTTGGAGACTGCATCATTCCCAAAAGATGGAAGCAAAGCTCTGTGCTGCCTTAACCCTCATCAAGTTAGTTCCTTTAATTAGCATCTCTAGCAGTGGCTCCAGGTGGGTCAAGGACAAAATGGCAGGACTTCAAGATTTGAGATTCATGCTGTGTAAACAGTAAAAGGTGCTGCCGAGACTGCATAAGAAACGTGGGATTTCTCTGCAGAACGGAGGGGTTACTACCCTGGAACAAATGAAAATGAAGCATTGTAATATAGGAAGTTTTCATTAGAACAGATTAGCAAAAACAATCCATTTTATTTTCTTAAAATTGAATGGATTGGTTCACATTTTGCATTGGCACAAACACATCAAAACGAAAAGGACAACTGGGCCTCAGGCTAAGCTTTGTTGCTGAATTTGACAATATGGTATAGCTATGAGTGTGTTAAAATAGTCCAACAATAAATAGGTTTTCATTTCCACCTTCACTTGCAACATTAGGCAGCCAAGATGCCATCAGACTTCAGGGAGGCACATGCCAAGCATTATTGCAGCTGGCACAATATGGTATCTCTGCCACACTGAAGTCTCATTGAGTTTAATGGAGCTCCAGGATGCATTCAGACATGGAGTTTATTGCATTAGCTTTACTGGCTGTAGTGCTAACACTCCTTTCCTGGTTTCTTATGTTCCTTTTAAACTGCATTACAGGTTGCATTGTGAAACACTGGGTTTTTGATCAATACACCACCATGTCATGGTGTGATACAATAGCAGATGTCGTTGGATATGTCACCACTCGTTGTGCACATGCATGCTTCTGTTCCCATGAAAATGGCTCAAAGAACTGTATGCCAGAATACCACCCCTCGGCACAGAAGAGGCTTGTTGGCAGAAGGGCTAGTTAGAGTTGAGGCTTGTGGGAGCCACTACATAACTCTGCTTTCCATGGGGGTAAGACAAAGTCAATGGTGAAACCTTCCACTGAGTTTAGGAAAGTGATCACACATTTGTCTGAATTGTGGTCTCTCTTTTGAAAAATCTGCAAAAGGCTGGCCTGCTCTCCTTGCACAATAGACAAAGGCATCAGTGTGTCCTAAGGCCAGTGGAGAGATTGAAATTGACCTGAAATTTGGCCATGCTAATTTGTCTATAATTAACATAGCATGATGCAGCAGCTGGGTTTGGCAGAGTCTATCGCTGTGTGTGCACTCACACTAGCCGGAGCTAGTCAAAAATTACAAAGTAATTAACACTGCATAATAAGGCACATCCCTGGGTAAACACAGAGTGGACAGTTACAGTTCTGTTCCATTTTAGAATACCCAATTTGCATAATTTTGTCATGCACTCTTTGTTTGATTATGTTCATTGTTACACAGTTTCAATTTTTCATTGGGAAACCATCTCAGCTGTGGAAAATACGGATTGGAATGGGCTTAGAGCTCACATTTCCTAGGTCATGATGATTACATTTGCGGGGGAGAATGAGGATGAATGTGTGTTCTAATAGAATCCCGCTGCATCACCCAATTTGTGTGAAGATGTAAAACAAAGGTGGGAATTGCCAACTCAGTGCGCATTGCCACATGGCCTGTTGCCTCTTCTCCTCAGCCCCACCTCTTCCCTCTTGGCTCCATGGCGTATTACTCACTGCCTTCTCCCCACTGCCCCACAATCTGCCTGCTGCCGCCTTGAAGTTTCCCAACTTCCAAAGCTTTCCCCATCTTTCATGACATATGAAAGGAAGTGCTTCTTCATTCAGAGCATTGTGAACACTGTGCAACTCGCTTCCACAAGAGGCAGTGATGGTCATTGTATTTATTTCAAGTCACATGAAAGGACATGAACGCTCTGACTTTCCAGGATGCTTGATCTACAACAGATGTTTTGCACATGCTTGCCGATCATCACTTGATGTTACCAGGAGCTGCGGAGTGGTGCCATGTTGCATCTTTCCTGACAGTGCTGTCACTGCTGCTTACCAGGGCAGGGCAGCAGTGAGGCTGGAGCGGTGTGGGTGCACCAGCAGGAATGCTGGATTGGTTTTGCTGGCGCACTGCAACAGCCCCAACCTTGCTGCCACCCCAGCTCATTCCTTGTAAAGCGAATGATGTCACTGTTCAGGGGGGCTCATTTTATCCTGACAGATGCTCCTAGATGGTAGAGTTCTCATGTGATGAATATACATCACTTGTGACTTTATCTGCAGTATGGTGAGAGCAATAGTGTTGTTGTTGTTGTTGTTGTTGTTGTTGTTATTATTATTATTATTATTATTATTATTATTATTATTATTATTTATACCCCACCCTCCCCAGCCAAGGCCAGGCTCAGGGTGGCTAACAAGTAATAATAAAAACAAGTTGAATGAATACAACTTAAAAACAAGATTAAAATACAACATTATAATACTGAAACATTAAAATATTAAAATGCAGCCTAATCACAGGAGGAGAAAGGAAAAAGAAAAAAGAAAAAGCCAAAGGCCAGGTGGAACAACTCTGTCTTACAGGCCCTGCGGAAAGAAATCAGATCCTGCAGGGCCCTGGTCTCATGAGGCAGAGCGTTCCACCAGGCCGCAGCCAGAGTTGAAAAGGCCCTGGCTTTGGTTGAAGCTAATCTAACTTCCTTAGGGCCCGGGACCACTAGGGTGTTGTTATTTATGGACCTTGAGGCTTTCCATGGGGCGTACCGGGAGAGGCGGTCCTGTAGGTACAAGGGTCCTAGGCCATGTAGACATTTCTCTTGGAATATGCAAGAACCTACTCCTCACCTATTTCATGTTGCCTTTTGGCTAGTCAGTGCCCATTGTTGAGCTCTCCAGCTTGATCCTTCCATGGGACTCAAAAAGCCCTGGCATCTGGTTCTGGATACATCCCAGTTGTTTACCCAGACCCACTGGACTGGGCAAACAGTGTCATCCACCCCTTGTCATAATATGCAACATGCAAATAAATTAGATAGCAGAAATACTGATGTTAACATAAAACTATGTATCCTAACTAAGCCTCTGAAATGCCTCAGTTTAATGCTGAAAAGCAAACCTCCTTTTCAAGGCATATTTATTTTAACACATCTAGAATCATTAGCAAACTTAACAAAGGGGCCCTGTGATTTTGCAACTGGGAGTATAGTTAACATTTTCTCCTACCACTTTTTCATCCTGTCCCTTCTAACAAGTCATTAAATTTATTAAGCGACTCCTTCAGTGGACTCTTTTCACTTCTAAAAATGACCAGATCATCAGGATAGAACATATATCTAGGTTCAGTCCCTCTTTCCTTATCTCTCCTGACAAACCACTCTCCTTCACAGTTTTATCTCTATAATTGATGAACTGCGTATGACATAATTTACAATCCTGTCAAGCCACCTTCAAAACCGCACACCAGCTCTTGCAGGCAGACATTCCTCTGAGCTTGGCTTGCTCAAAGCCCCAATTTCATCCCCATCAGCACTATTCCCACCCCACACACACACCCCACACACATGCAAGGCAAACACAATCATTTTGGGAATCTCATTTCAAAAGAGAAAGAAAAACTAAATTAAATTTCTGTGCCATTCCTCCATCACCTGAAATATTAATAATCTGGGGCTAGCTGATTCTTTTCACCCAAAACACATGGATATATCAGTTCACAGACTTCGATGTAAAAGTCCAGAACCAAGATGTGGCAGCTGTTTGAAGACTAGAAGAGTCAAACTTGGGGGGCAGGGGGATTCTACAGCCACAAGAAATCTTTCTTTCCCGACACTGAGTTTACAGACAATCTCAAAGACTTAAGGGGCATAGGGGTGGAGGAGACACAGAAGGGACAGCATTGAATGGACACAAATGAGCATAGTTATTGTCTGTGTCATCCCATCATAAAGACAGATAATCAGTAGGTTGACCCTTTGCAGCCTAAGCCTAAGAGTGTAGTGAGAAATCTAATAGGGTCATACTTCCTGCTAGAGCAAAGCCAAAGGAAGAGGAGAAGCAGAAAGCAGCAGCACTGTGCTCTTAGCCACAGCCAGCAGCAGGTCTCAATATAGTTATTTACACATGCACCGGAGGAACATTTCCTATTTCACTGAGAAATTATGCTAATACTTGATTTCTTCTTCTGCAAGTTTCAAAAAAGGGATCTGGGCAAATTCCGTCATAATTCCAACATTATGTCTATTTCCTTGGGTCCTATTTTGGGCTTTTGGCATGCTTTTATGGTTTGTTTGGGGACTCACTCTGAGTGTCTGAAGAGCCTTCATTTTTTGCACAAGCAGTATTCCTTGACCTGACTTAAACTGAACTCTCAAAGGTTTTGTATGCCTTTCAATTTCATTCAGATAATTCCTATTAAGATTATTTTTCTCCTGCAGTAGGCAATATATTGGGATGAAGAGACAGATATTCTTTTAATTATTGCATATCTTGCAGCTTGGGAGAAGATTTTCAGCGGGACAGTACCATGACCTGCAGGCATGAAGCGAGTGCTACTGTTCTGTCTGTCAAAGCACAGAAAATCTACCCTGCCATGTCTGTGAGCCTTAAAAGACAAAAGCTTGTCAGCATGGGCTAAAAGGGAGCATATCTCATAGGAGATGGCATGGTTCTATTTTGATTAAACGCAGGGATGGGTGGGCAGAAACCTTTATATAGGTTTCAAAGAGCATCTAATTGTCAAAAATGTCATTTTGCAGCATCCTATAGTCTCATCTTCTCCGTGCTTCTCCCTATATCCAATGCCATTAAAATGAGCAAAGAAAAGCCGGAATATAATTGCCTTTTTTAACATTTGAACTTCCTTGCCTATTGCTTTTGAAGTCAGCAGGTCCATGAACATTGCTAAAAATAGGATGTCCAAAAGAACCCAAAAAACAATTATATAGGCATCGTATTGAACATTTACTGTTCTTGAGTAAATTGGACATTGCTTATAACTTTAATAGGATTGTATTAAATGCATGAAAAGTGCATCACTTTGCCAGCTACTAAGTCCACATAAAGACATGACTTGAAAACATAACTGGACTGCCAATATACTAAATGACAAGCTATATGAGACTGAACAAAGATGATCAGAAAGGGCTGGGTGAAGTCCTTCACAGTTTTGTAACAGGCATTGCTTCCTCTGATAGTTATATTTGCATCCAGCATGAACACAGCTCTTATTAGAGGTAGCTTATGGAGGAAGTATGCCTGTTCTGCATGGAACTGGGTCCTGTAGAGATTCCCCCAGCCTTGTTCCTGAGAGGTTCTGAGCTGGGCTTAGTAGTCTCTTTCAAGTGAACTGAGAAGTCTTTTGTTGAGGACTTTGTGTCTGCTTCTATGCTGAAGTTCAAATGACTCTAAAAGGAAGGAGCACTCTGGCCTTAGTGCATACACTATGATGATGGCTTGTCCTCTGGTCCATTAGTTGTCAAAAAGATGCAGAGATGAGGTGCACGTAGAGCAGGATTCATGCCTATCAAAGAACACAATTCACAGGCATCAATGATGCCTAAATGGTTGGGAATCTACCTTGTCTTTGGCAGGTTTTTCCCTGTGCCCGCACTCCATAAAGTAATACCCTTTCCCTTGGTTTCCCCCATCTCTTCCTCAGCTACAGAGCTTCCATGTCCTGACAAGGCTGAGCCCACAAAGGAGTTTGGAGGAAGCAGGTCTGGGAAAAACTACTAGAACAGGAAATGGACAGCCAAGGACTATTTATCTTCTCAAAGGTGAGGACTGTAATTAAAGGTCGGAGGCAGGTCCTCCAGGACCCTGGTCAGATCCCAGGGAACAGACAGCTTGTTATAGCCCCCTTGCTGGGGAATTGAGAACCTTCAACATGGTCCTCTGACTTGTTGACCTCATTACCTCTTCATTATCTGTTGCTGGGTATGCTGGCTGCCAGCCAGGGTTAATGGTCTTTGTGCAAGGGCCTTGGAGATAATGAAGTTTGGGTAGTTTGCTCAGGGCTGAAGTCAGCAGGGGTTTCAGTTCAGGAGGCCCTTCATTTATGGATCTGGGACCTTACTGTCTTACTGCCTTTGTGCTTTGCACAACTGCCTCCCCATCCCCACCTTTCAGCTGGCCCCTTTCCCTACGATTTAGTGTTCAAGTCACTGCTGGTAAACTAAGATGACACCAAAGAAAAGAGAACTTTGGTTATGTTACCTCCTGGACACCTTGTGGCACCCATCTCTGCCACTCCAGATTCAGGGTTCTGGCTAATATGACACCATGGACCAGATTTTAACAATATTTTTCATGTAAATCCTGCAACCTGTAATCATCTATCTCTCTCTCTCTCTCTCAGGAAAGACATCCCGTGCACTTGGCAATATAAGCCAAAATAAGCACCTTGAGACACAAGTCAGTGATAATTTTATTCGCTTAAAGAATCATTGCCTTGTTTTCTCTTATGTTCAAGTGGAGTCTTCAGACCAGAGTTCAGATTTAATTTGTGCTGTTCCCAGTCCCGTATTGTGTTGCTCCTGGTGTGTAAAATTGCACTTTAGTGTGACCCAATCAACACTGCTGTCAATAAGAAGGCAGCAACTAATGAACACTCAATGAATCACTAAAGGAAAGCATTTATTCATTTCAATATATTGTTTGTTACATTTATTGAGGAGGCAAGTATGACAATCCCTATGCAGCTAAAGAACATTAATCTCATTTTTTTTGTCAGAGACATTTAAGTTTGAATGCATTTGCACTCCAGATTCTAAGGTCTAGGGTTAAAATTCTCAAAAGAAGAGGAAGGAAATACACTCTTTCAAGTCAAGCCAGTGAAAAATCTAACCTGTTCTACTCATTTATCTGATGCAGGCATAGGCAAACTTGGCCCTCCAGATGTTTTGGGATTACAACTCCCATCATCCCTAGCTAATAGAACCAGTGGTCAGGGATGATGGGAACTGTAGTCTCAAAACATCTGGAGGGCCAAGTTTGCCTATGCCTGATCTGATGTATGATAAACATTGCAAAATTCAGCTAATTATGAGGAAAGGGGCATTCTCCTAGTGTCCTCTTTGGTTGAATATCAAACATTCTCCCTGACTGGTTCATAAATCATGAAATCATTTATTGCAAACTTCCCATATCATGGCCAAGTAGTGACATATGTGCTTGAGTTATGTGTAATCATTTTCCTTCCCCTTTAGACTGATTGGAATCCTAGATTTTTTAAACGCTTGGCCAGATGTCTGCATCTGTATAGGGGGGAAAATGAGTTTGCAACAAGTTGTGCTTGCAAGGAACAGTAGGTAACATGTACAGTTGCTTCCCCAGGAACTGTGAGGTGGGTCACAAAACTGAAGGGACACCTGGCCTTCAGAAGACTCACTCTTGGACTCGTGGGTTAAATCACATCAGGAAAGAAGGCCATAGTTTGCATGTGTTAAAGGAAACAATTTTTAAAGTATTTTACAACAAATATGTATGCATGCACATAAACTACAAAACAAATGAGTTAGCCTTAAATTTATGAATGACTGGTATCTTTGGAAATTAGCCCTTTTCACACATTATGCTCCATAATGTACTCACTGAATGCCCGAACAGAGCCTCCTGGGACCCTGGGATATGAAGACTCTGTTCAGGTGTTCACTGAATGTGCATACAAGCAGAAATTTGTTTGTTTTAGTTTTAGATATAGATAGATAGATGATAGATAGATAGATAGATAGATAGATAGATAGATAGATAGATAGATAGATAGATAGATAGATAGATATAGATAGATGATAGATAGATAGATGATAGATAGATAGATAGATAGATAGATAGATAGATAGATAGATATAGATAGATAGATGATAGATAGATGATAGATGATAGATAGATAGATGATAGATAGATAGATAGATAGATAGATAGGTAGATAGATAGATGATAGATAGATAGATAGATGATAGATAGATAGATGATAGATAGATAGATAGATAGATAGATAGATAGATAGATAGATAGATAGATGATAGATAGATAGATAGAGATAGATAGATAGATAGATAGATAGATAGATAGATAGATAGATAGATAGATAGATGATAGATAGTTGACAGATAGATAGATAGATAGATAGATAGATAGATAGATAGATAGTGCTTTTTTTCTAAAAAAATATGTTTAGGGGTACTCTCATTTTCCTAATCACATTGAAATACTGCCCCTTAATGAGGCCAAACTTAGATTCACAAAATGTTCAGGGTATGCGTAACTCTGCGTCCCCCCAGAAAAAAAGCACTGGATATATATATATATATATATATTTAATTTCTATACTGCCCTTCATCTGAGGATCACAAGGCAGTTTACAACATAAAAACACAAAAATACATCACACAGAAATAGACAAAAACAAAACTCCCCCCCAGTACTCATTTGTTTCACATATATTGCTTAATCAATTTTCTAAGCAACGTACATAAAAAATAATTGAATAAAATCAATTCTAACAAGTGATAAGAAACTTCCTTAAAATGCTTGCTGTAATAGAAGGAATAGAAGGTCAAACACCTGAACTTCAACAGGGAGGGGGCCCTGCCTGATGTTACCCAGGATGGGAGTTCCACAGAATCAGGCTCGCAATAGTGAATGCGTGGCTTCTGGTAGATGGGAACCCTGTGTTTGAGCCATGGCAGGACCATTAACAGAGTTTCCCCATAAGATCTCAATGATGGGCAGGGATATAAGGTATCAGACTGTCTTTAAGCTATCCTGAACCCAAGTTGTTAAATACTTTCTAAATGAGCACCCAAACCTTGAACTTGGCCCAGTAACATATGGGCAGCCAGTGCAAGCTTTTAAGAACTGGCTTAAATCCTGACTTGCATAGTAATGCAAGTTATTGTGTGCTAGAAGAAAGCAGGCAACCCCATAGACCAAGATGAATGGATATCTATGGCTGTGACATAAAGACTGAAAGATACCCAAGTTGGGTGGGCATGCTAGTCTGTTACAACAAACACAAAAAAAGTCTTGTGACACCTTAAAGACTTGCACATTTATTATAGCATAAACTTTCATGGGTTAGAGTACAATTTATCAGATGCATGAAGGATTCTTCTCTGACTGAGAATCTCATTTGGCAGGCAGATATATACATGGGTATAAAAAGGGGGGTCCAGTGGGACCAAAAGGCCATGAAATACAAGATGTACAGTCTGTGACATTTCTATGGCAAGATCAAATGTGCACAAGATAAACACTTGGCAGTGACACTCTCTTCCTAGGTTTGCTATGCTAGCAAGCACATGAAGTGATGGAGAAAATGCCGGCCTTGCTTGAGACCTAAACAAACTGAATCAAGCCTGAAGATAAATTCCAGCTCAGAAATTTCATAACGTTTTTGAAGATCGGGGATAAAAAGGAGGCAAATCAATGGAAGATGCAACCAATGAAACGAGATTAAACAGTTTAACATGTGATGCTGCATTTGTGTGGATAATATAAAGAAAATAAAACTGTAAGAGGAAGGACTTGCATACCATATGAAGGACAGAGACAAGGATAAGCTTCGAAGGATTAAAGCCAATTAGTAGGCTAATAAAGAAACAGTCACTTAAAAACTATTATGAGATTATAAGGAGTAAGTGAGATATAGAAACTGCTTGAGAGGCTATAAAACAACTGAATTCAAATAAGACTGCAAATCAGAGAGTGTTTGGTTGACATACTTGCCATTTAAATCCATGGGTTTTACAGTGCAGGTCTATGCCTGTTTACTCAGTGGTAAGGCTAATTGAGTTAAATGGGTAAGAGTGCATAGTGTTAAGCTTTTTACAGAGCAATCCTTCCCACCTGAGGTTGTAGAAATCCATGGTGGACCCACTGCCATATTCAGAGCCCTGAGAGCTCACCATAAGTAGGGCAGGAGGCAGCGTTTTCCTTTCCACTCAAGTGTTGGAGGCAGTATGCCCCTAAATAACAGTTGCTGGGATTATCAAGTGCTCTTCTACTCATATCCTGCTTTTGGGCTTCCCAAAGGCATCTGGTTGGCCACTGTGAGGACAGAAAGCTGGACTAGATGAACCATTGGCCTAATGCAACATGGCTTTTCGTATGTTCTTAGGAAACAATGTATACAATGTATCTAAGCACATGGGATTATAGGTGGCACTCAGTACCTTCAAGCCCAGTAATCCATGTACTTCTCATTTTCTCCTTCAAGGAGAAAGTTAAACGCAAGGCTTTCTACCAAATTGGCCATATATTCATTTTGGCAGGTTTGAGTTGTAGTCCAACAACATCTGGGGACCCACAGGTCGAGAACCGCTGCTATAGATTAAAGCTGAATTTCCTGTCTGCAAGTGCCCTGCCATTGAACTAATGCTTAATAAGGTATGCAGCAATCAGGCGGTTAACCCAATGGAGGCACTCATTAGGTATGGAAACCCCCAGCAATGATTCTTAAGTGTAAGTGTACAAACCTCACATGATAAGGAGCCCAAAACTCCTATCACACCTGCTAGACAACTCTCTTGGGGGACGCTATCCATTAACTCCTAGTGCTGAATTTCTTTCTCCAGCAAGGGAGCTCCTCTCTCAGCTTTCCTAGTTCTCAATCTGCCTTTACTTGTGCCATGATTCACCACATTCTAATGTCTGAGGTCATGTGTACTTACTCCAAGTTCTGTTCAGGAAAGCTCCCCAAGCTCTCACTGTCAATCTTAGAACACATTGTCCTGCAAAACTCATTATCCTGGGCTACAGGTTGCATCATAACCTTGCTCTCTAAAGCTTTCTCTTTCTTGCTTTCTGCTTCAAAAACTCTTTTGATCATATGACCCAGCCTTCTAAAAGTTTTTTCGAGGGGTTTCATATTTTACCTTCCATGTTCACCCTGTCCCTCAAAATTCACTCCTACTTGGACCTTGATCCTGCTTTCTTGGCTACATTTTCCAGCAGTCCCCATCATATGCGTGACCTTGTGGATAAATTGCCATCTCAGTGTGACCCTCTGTTTCTGATAGACTACTTAGAACACCAAGTATACCCAAGGTACCACTAATAGCACGCTCCAAAACATCTGCTCCCCATCACGATTTGCTAGATTCAGTGACCTGATTCTGAAGATACAGTTGATGGGTCAGTTGCTGACAAAAGTTGATTCATATGATGCCAAAGAAACTTCCAAGTTCTTTCAAAAACCCTCCAGTAGTCTTGGGTTGGTAAATATAAGACTTGGGTGGCATTCCTGGCAATCAATACTATTCGTGGCACAAGAATCATAAGCTGTGGTTTATGTTTATTTTACTTCTTGCCTATTCAGAGTGAAATTGGATAAATATTTTATCATGAACATCATATAGTAGTGGACACCAGATTTCTATAATTAGAAATAAGCTTCTGGAATAGATTAAGAGGCAAATTGCTTCTCACTCTGCTTCTCAGTATCTTTTGCAATACAACATCAGTTTTATTGGTATGTTTAAATCCTATTTCTTCATTACAACTTATATTGCTTTCATATCAATTTTATAGCTTCCTGCAAAGAATCCTAGGAAATTTAGTTTGGTAAAGTGTTGCAGATACCCAATTAAGGATACTATATTCCTAGGGCAACCCTGGAAAAAAATAATGGTGTGTGAGTTTGTGTGTCCTTACTGTGGAATAGAGGAATAGTAAATATCTGTGATTAGTCTCTCTCCCTGTCATTAAAAGCCAGAAAAGCAGCAGAACTAAATCCAAGTAGCTTCATAATTCTATTTGCTAAAATATCAAATCCCACCAAAAAAGATTAGCTAGTTAGACAGAATAGCCTCTTCCCCAGAATATTCATTGTTCCTTGAGATCACAGACACATACACGCTTCAGAACCATAGCCCATCTCTGTAGACAGTATTGCGCTAGAGTAGCCAATAGCCTGATTCAGTTTAAGCAGCTTCCTGTGTTCCTCTTTGCACACATGGTGGGGACCTGGCAGCCGGGGAAGAAGCAGCATATAAAAACCAAGGTATGGAAGAGAGCTATCTATGGAAATTCCAAGGAAATATACACATTATAGAAAAAAGTTTTTTGTGAGGATCATTTGTTTTAGTTATTTATCCCCCCCCCCCGTCTTCCCTTCTTTCACCCACCCACTCACCCCATTTAGACTTTCTTGTTTGTTTGTTTGTTTGTTTGTTTGTTTGTTTGTTTCTTGCTTTGTTGTGTCCATCAAGGTACGAAAGGTGACAGAAGGGGTAAAAGATAGCAAAAATAATAATCCCTAATTGGTGTTTTGAAGGAACTTGTACAGAAGGTTTAAAATTGCAATCACTATCACACTCATTTCAGTCTCCTAAACAGGACAGTATCCAACAAAATAGTTGTGCTAGCGCAATGATGTTTAGATGTGCATTGTAACTTCCTTGCCCTCTCCTCTTCCTGGGCACCCCCATGCCACCTGAATCTTTTCCAGTGGGTTTGGAGAGCTCCAGGCATGGATTTAGAGGAGGAAAGACCTTGCATAACAGAAAGCCATTGCACTGACACAACTATTTAGTTGAACCAATCCAATAGCCTTGTTTAAATGTTCAACAACATAGAGTCATAGAGTTGTGCATTTCTGAGCACAATTCAAAGTGTTGGTGCTGACCTTTAAAGCCCTAAACAGCCTCGGCCCAGTATACCTGAAGAAGCGTTTCCACCCCCATCAGTGCCAGGTCCAGTGCCAAGGGCCTTCTGGCGGTTCCCTTACTACAAGAAGTGAGGTTACAGGGAACCAGGAAGAGGGCCTTCTCAGTAGTGGCACCCACCCTGTGAAACGCCCTCCCATTAGATGTCAAGGAAATAAACAACTATCTGACTTTTAGGAGACATCTGGGCAGCCCTGTTTAGGGAAGCTTTTAATGTTTGATGTTTTAGCGTGTATTTAATATTCTGTTGGGAGCCTCTCAGAGTGCCGGGGGTAACCCAGCAAGATGGGTGGGGTATAAATAATAAATTATTATTGTAGTTGTAGAGTTGGAAGGGGAGGATCATTTAGTCCAACCCCCTGCAATGTAGTAATATGCAGTTCCCCCATACTGGGATCAAACCTGTAACCTCGGCATTATCAATTGCTCTAACCAACTGAGCTAGCCATGCGACTGTAATGAGAGAAAACATGGCTGTGACCACTGACTCCACTTCTGCCATAGCATCCCCACTGTCTAACTGCTGGGAGCAAATATCTGCAGCAGGGAGCTTGCTCTCTGCACGGATTGCACAGGGTTCTTCATCACTGGGGGAGGCAATCTGCAGAGGGTGCCTACTATAGCTACTTAAAATTATTTACATGGGTTGACAAGTATGTGCTAAAATTAATAAAATGCACAATTTAAAAGTGGGTTTAATATTTCATTCCCTACCAGAACTAGCAGAGCTGTTTTGTTCCAGCCTTTGCATGCAAGGCTTGTTTGAGAAGGAAAAGGAGAAGAAAGGGGAGGAATGGGGAAGCTGTCAAAAAGAAGCATTAGGCTTACACATTCAATGTGCAGCCTGTGGCTGGCCTTGCGCACGAGCACACACAAGCACATGTGCATGTGCGCACAATCATCTTGCATTTAGGTGAAAATGATTTTTCCAAAATAAAGGATAAAATACACTCATGGATTAGTATATTCTGAACCTATTTTCATCAAAAGTAAATGAAAAACAAATGCTTAATTTGTGAGATATGAAAGTCCTGCTTGTTTCAACTCCATGCCTGACCTTGAGGAGGCAAGGATTACAGTCATCTCTCTATCTCTCTCTCCTTTTGTACTGATGGGGAATGAAACTGTGTTGCAGCATAGACACCCAGAGGACAGAAGCCACAACTACCACTCTATCTCAACAAGGGAAACGGTTCTTGTAATAGATCATTTGTACGCTTAACATGTTTTATGCACAAACCTAGAAATGTAACATAGGACTATGATAAATATGCATTTTCTAACGCACATATCATGCAGGTATGTTCATCTGGGAACTGTGACTATATTGCATCTTTCTCTTGAATGCACAGTTGATGATGCATAGTGTGTGAAATAGTCGGAAATAAACAGATTTGTGCACCCTTGTGTGTCACTTTGCAACATAGGAGCATTCATATTCATTATGAAGCTTTCTGTAAAAAAATAATTATGGAATTCAAAATCAGATTGGCAGGATTTGACATTCAGATCAAAACTGTGAACAGCAGAATGACATGAGCCTGCTTCCATCAAAATTAGAGGAAATTCCTGGCAGATCCGAGAACATTAATTAAATCCCATTGATGAATAGACCAAAAAAAAACCTAACCATGTAGTTGTTCACAAAGGATCCCACAAATCAGTCTACGTGTCATGTTAAGTCTCCAGGTGACTGCAGCAGCTGGTGGACTGCAGTCACTCAGCCTCTTGCCCAACTTCCCTGTGGGATCTGGCTTTTTCTTGCACTCAAAGAAATGCTAGAAAGTTGGAATTGCTAGCTGCTGCAGTCATCCAAAGGCTTTTTAAAATAGCATATGGATTCATTTTTGGGATGCTAATAACATGTTTGGGGTAAAAGACACATTTGAACAAATAATCATTAAATAATTTGCCTTCATTTCCAAGATTTATTTAGTCAGGTTTTTTTCTTGTTCTTAGAACTACCATCCTTCTTTTTCAGACCCCAGGGCGGGTAGCAGCAACAGAACACTTGAAAGAATCAACATAAAACACACTATGATGTTGTTTTTCCAGAAGTGGGGATGAATCTGTGCGTACATCTAAGAGTACTGACTACTGCATTCACGAAGACAAAGATTGCGCCCCACACACACACACCCCGGTGGGTGGTGGGTGGGATGACACAGAATCTTTTCAAGAGAGTGAAATATTGCTCAGCCTTTCAGTTGTGGAAGCAACACATCCCCTCAGCCTCTTTCCCAAATGTGCACTGGATTAGCATGAATCTTCTGACATGCTAACTTCGGTCAAGATAAAACACCC
This sequence comes from Podarcis gaigeae, assembly GCF_964106915.1. NCBI lineage: Eukaryota > Metazoa > Chordata > Lepidosauria > Squamata > Lacertidae > Podarcis > Podarcis gaigeae. Next base: position 58,605,805 of record NC_139679.1, read on the forward strand.
CATGCAATTAGCCCCATGCACTCAAAGGGACCAGGGTTTCTCAAACAGCATTCAGTATAGCGTGCTATATATCGTTATTTATGCCTTAGCATTTCAGAATCTTTGGTTTTTCCCCCAAATGGCTTGGGTGCTGCAAAGATTATGCCACGCATGTGGAAATTCCTAGATGCACTTAAAGTAGTGCTTTGGATCACATCATCATCACATGTATATTCTGCATGTCCTCTGTGGAGATCAATACAGTCGTACCTTGGATCTCAAATGCCTTGGCTCCTGAACAAATCGGCTCCAGAATGATCAAAACCCGGAAATGAGTGTTCCGGTTTTTGAACAATTTTTGGAAGCCAAATGTCTGGCATGGCTCCCGCGGCTTCTGATTGGCTGCTAGATGCTCCTGCAGCCAATCAGAAGCCACACCTTGGTTTTTAAACGGTTCTGGGAGTCAAACAAACTCCCAGAACACATTCTGTTCAAGAACCAAGGTATGACTGTATAGCCTATATGGGCTTCTCCCATTTGATCCCTGTGATGTAACTGAGGTTGAGGGAGACTGACTGTCCCAAGGTCATCCAGTGAGTTGTATAGGTGAACAAGGATTCAAGCCGAAGTCTTGCCAGCCTGCTCCTTTTTCTTCATAACATTCTTCCTTCTTCTGCTACTGCTGCTCTCACTCATTCACACACACACACACACACACACACACACACACACACACACACGAAGTGCTTGTAAGCTTTACAATTAGTGGTGCAATGGGTCAGTCCATCTGGCTATTAACCAGTGGTGGTTGTGGGCAGGGATGACTGTGGACAGGATTCCTGCAATGTATTGGTTAGATTACATGACCCTCTGGGTCTCTTCTAAATTCTGTGATTCTGTGATCCAAATTAACAATATATGATCATTTGTTACCGCCAAATTATAGCTCTACATGAAGGCACTGAAGCAAAAGAGAACCACTGGTCGGAAGCCCACCAGGGTCCCAAAAACAAACTGGAAGGGAAATTTATGTGGTAAGCCTCTGGCTCTTATGGCAGTGGAATCTTTCACAGTGCTCTGAAGACCATTTGGGATAATTTTATCTGTAAATCTAAAGCCATAAAACATAGTTTAGTTCTATAAAAGTGATTTGTTCACTTAAATAAAGAGAACAGCAAAAGCCATCAACTGAACATGAAATGTTTTCTGGAATGAATCAATACAGTTTCTCAAACAGTGAGAAATGTATTGTGTGAGGCATACCAGTATTGTGAATGTTCAGAGCACAACACAATGTTGTAATCATAAATTAATTTAGGGTGTACAATTCTAAAAAGAAAAAGAAAGCTGATGATGCAAACACCTCTTCCATTATATTAAACAGGCTTACCTTCCTCCAGTCACATTCAAGTTAATGTTGGATTTGTTTATCCAACTGAAAACTTCATGTCATTATAATCAAGGCATTATGGGAGCAATTCAACACAATGCTAAGGAGATTGCTCCATCAGCACAAACATTTCTTCTTGCCTCATGGAAAGATGTCCCCTCTCCTCTCCCTGTGCCCTGTTCTGGGGATTCTCCTACACACACACCCCCGCCGCCCATTTGGATGGCATGAGGGCATGCAGGGGACAAGAGAAGGAGAACCCATTGTGCTAGTGGAAATATTTGTGCAGGGCTCAGCTAGCAGGACGTGTTAGTTGATTCCAGCCCTATATTGCTAAGTCCTCCTCACTTCTCTAAGTGATAAGAAGTTTCAGACAGGTAGTTTCTACCCATGTTAGTTTCCTGTGGCAGGAGGTCAGCGGAGACTTGTGGGGTCTTGTAATATTTCAGTTTATTTACATTTCTACAGATTGCTCATATGTAGAGATAAGGGCAGATTAACCCTACAGCAGCCAACCAAACCCTCTGTGTCACATCGCTTCTCCAGTAAGAGACACCCATTATGTTCTTAAAGAATTCTTTAAAACTCAGCTCTCTCATGTCTCTTCCTCTGTGTCCCACTCTACAAAAAGATGTATCTGACTATTATTAAGGGTGTTTCAACAGTCCTTCTGTCCCCATTAACTCACTAGTGTTCAAATTGGAATCTTATTTTGAGAGATACCAAGGCTATGAATGCCAATTAGATCTCTAAATTGGCCAAGCCTGCCACAAACTGCCATACCTTTATGGATGGGATGCCAAAGGCAGCTTACTGAAGGATCCAGGAAGTTGGATTCAATTTCCAGGCATTTTAAATTCCATTTTCAATTAAAGGTGATATGGTGTAACAGAGTGATGGTACAGACACAAGGTATTAGAAATGGTATATTTCTCAATGGCCAACACAAGTGCCCCTCAGTAGTTCTCCCTGGGCCATATTTATGGTGCCAAAACGACAACCTCCAGGCTGAAGAGGGAGGAATCAGTAGGCTTCAGCGATTTGTAGAACTACAATATATATATATATATTGAGGGGCAAAAACACTAAAAGGAATAAAACTCAGGAAGGACAAGGTGTGGCCCCAGGGGTCCCAGAATGCTGACTGAAGAAATGGGATAAACAGAAAACTGGGTAAGATAAAACATGAAATGGACTATTGTGGAAGAAGGCACAGACTGGAACAATGAATAGGAGCACTCCACACTACAAGAATTTGTTGCAGGTCCCACTTATCACTACTGGTTTCACTGTCTCTAAAGCCAATTCAAAGGATTTGAATGCTGAGCATCTAAGCAGATATCCACGAGTATAATTAATCCTTTCACCCATAATAAACTGAAGTATTTATAAACTAAATTTACTTTGCTTTGTAGAAAACTTATTTCTTTATTTGCTTCTTCGCTATGGTGTCATATGTAATTATGTCTTACAGCCGGGAAGAACGACATTCCTGGGTCATTCAGGTACATTTTTTTATTATGAACTAACCAGAATTTAGGTCTCAAATAAGAGGCTGCCTTCTATAGAAAGGTGTTTATAGACATGCTTATTATATAAATTATCACGTGTCAAATCTAAATAGTCTTAAATCTTATTAAAATAAGCATGCAATGTGGCAAAGTAAATTATAGCCCAGATGGATTGTGCTGTCAGTTTAATGTCAATGTCATTAGAATGCATCAGTGTTTGATATATTTTCTGAACTTTTAATAACTATATTTGTAATCAACTTGTGGCAGTCCACGGCAAAATATAATGTCCCAAAAAAGAAAAGGAAAGAAAAGAAATAACAGCCACAACACAAGTACATGCAGGTATTTCTTCTTATGGAGAAATAGTGAGAAGTTTATATGTACATGAGTCTCTGGAATGCAGATCATGAACACATGTGCAAACTTTCATTTACATTGAAGTAATAAGGGCAACTCTGCATTAAAGTTCAGATAGGTAGTCATGTTGGTCTGATATATATATATATATATATATATATATATATATATATATGCTTTCGTAGATTTTCACGGGTACAGGAATGCAGGTTTTGGTGTCCTCGGGTGTCTTCCCGTGTAAAAGTTGGGGTGTCTAGGCGACGTTTCGACGAGGTCTCACTCGTCATCTTCAGGCTGGTGCTTTCGGCTTCTTGTTACTGGAACAGAGTGGGATCTCAATGTTTGAGTTCCTATAAATACTGTAGAGGGGGTGTGGTGTCTAGCCTCCAATGTTCTGGGCAGAGAGGAAGTTCCCAGGCTAGTGTGCCTTTTCTTCTTTTGTTCCTTAATTACTTGAGAGATACCTTGAGTGATTTCTTGAGTGATATCCTGAGTACCACTTAGGTGGGTCATTAGGTGTGGATTAGTTGCTAAAGTCTTTGTGTCTTGACCTCTTGAACTTTGTGAAGAGTTTTCCTGAGAAGATGGCTGTATTGCACTTAGTTGTGCTTTGGCTTGGCTTCGTGTATAGGGGCGAGCTGTGGTTTTGTGGCTTGTGTCAGCCAGATCTGTGTAGGGATTGCAGGGGGGTGCAGCATCCGGAGGTGCCACCATGGATTGGCTACTGGATGGTGTCAGTAATTCATCTGTGGAGAGGGTCTGGGTTTGGGTCTGGTGTGGTTGATTGGTGTTGGCGTTCTGTGTGCCTCTGGATCTGGTGTCAGTTTTTGTGGGGAGGGCTAATTTCCAGATGTCTGGCAAGCGGGATGTGTCGTCACGCTTGTTCATGTTGTGAGGGTGTTTCTCTATCTCGATGGCTTCCATGATTATTCTCTTGTGGTGATGTTCCGTGTTAAAGAGCAATTTGGAATCTGCAAAATTAATTTCGTGGAAATTAGCCCTCCCCACAAAAACTGACACCAGATCCAGAGGCACACAGAACGCCAACACCAATCAACCACACCAGACCCAAACCCAGACCCTCTCCACAGATGAATTACTGACACCATCCAGTAGCCAATCCATGGTGGCACCTCCGGATGCTGCACCCCCCTGCAATCCCTACACAGATCTGGCTGACACAAGCCACAAAACCACAGCTCGCCCCTATACACGAAGCCAAGCCAAAGCACAACTAAGTGCAATACAGCCATCTTCTCAGGAAAACTCTTCACAAAGTTCAAGAGGTCAAGACACAAAGACTTTAGCAACTAATCCACACCTAATGACCCACCTAAGTGGTACTCAGGATATCACTCAAGAAATCACTCAAGGTATCTCTCAAGTAATTAAGGAACAAAAGAAGAAAAGGCACACTAGCCTGGGAACTTCCTCTCTGCCCAGAACATTGGAGGCTAGACACCACACCCCCTCTACAGTATTTATAGGAACTCAAACATTGAGATCCCGCTCTGTTCCAGTAACAAGAAGCCGAAAGCACCAGCCTGAAGATGACGAGTGAGACCTCGTCGAAACGTCGCCTAGACACCCCAACTTTTACACGGGAAGACACCCGAGGACACCAAAACCTGCATATATATATATATATATATATATATATATATATATATATATATATATAATGTCCAGTAGCACCTTAGAGACTAACAAAGTTTGTTGTTGGTATAAGCTTTTGTGTGCATGTATCTGAAGAAGAGACCAAACTTAGTTGGTTTCTAAGGTGCTACTGGACTATTTTTTAATTTTTATATATCTATTTCATCTGCATTAAATTGTTCTCAGTACAAATGCATTTCCCAGTCAGCATTCTGTTTTACAGGAATAATGATACTGGTGAAACACACTGAGCTCAAGATGAGATACAACATTCAGGGGTCCATTATGCTTCCCTCAAAGAAGATGTGAACATTAGAAACCTAGAGATTCAAGTGTTCTGCTTTGAGTCAGGTTGAAATCTGAGCCCCAAGATAACTCCTATTTTACAGGTGAAACCACACTCACAAAACTGGAGAGCTTATGTTATAAGGGAGGAGTGGAGAACCTCTGGTCTCCAGAGTTCTTTGTCTGGCCCCTGAGACTTTCCATGGGCCTCCCCTTCTCCCCATGCCACACTCCTGCTCCACACCCTTCTCCAGTTTTCTGTATGGCTGAAATGCGTCCCTAAAGTGTGATAAAGCGTGTTCTCCCTATCAGTGAGCACGTGTTGCGGTGGGGGCCTGCAGGCCACCCCACCATTGCTGGGAAGATATATTTGAATGGCCACGAGCTGTGATTGGGCAAGGTGTGTCTCTGAGGAGAATTTCAGGTTGATAATTGGTGGGAGGGGTCAGAGGTTTTAAATACTGGCCACACAGCTTTGGGCATTCTCTTGGGCTGCGTGCACCGGATCACCCGCCCCCCCTCCCTGAAAAGGGGGGGGGTTCTTTGTGCTCTGACCTTGCTATGCCTGTCATGGGGTCATCTGCTTTGGGGGCAGGGGCCTGGTAGGAATTTTTGTCCATCTGGCTGATTGGCTGGTGCCATTTGGTTTTTGCCTACTGCATAGCAAATCGTCACAACATGTAAGGTTTGCGGTTAGGCATTGGTTAAAATTGGTTGGTGGAGGGGTAAGTGCCTACCCCTCCAATGGTGGTGCTGCAAGGGAATTCCGTTAAAGGAATCCAGGGGCTTGCCATCCTTTCGTCCTAGTCCCTGGCATCGGACTTGGGCCGTGCAAGCCCCCAAGTGCATGAGGGTGAGAAATGAGGGACTAATGCCCAGCTTCATTTCTCCCCAATATTGTTTTCCCTGACTGGCTTCCGCTGGAATCCAGAAGTCAGTTCTGTCCCTGGGGCAAGGACAGATAGTCGTAACCAATGCCTAAGCAACCACTCATGTGTGTGTATTTAAATAAAGTTGTGGCCAAATTCATGCCAAAAACCTTAAACAAAATTGATGTGTGAAGTGTGAGTTATCTGGGGTGGCTTGGGGACCTCAACGCACAATGCCTCTTACTTGTCTTGATGGAGACATGGATATTCAGAGACCTCTGGCTATTTGGCAGCTGGACTGTTTGGTAGTCTACTCAAGAGGGAGAAGGGAGGCACAGCTTCCAGGCATATTGTAAGGTGACCAATCCCCCACCCTTTTTCTTTAAATCCTGTTTTAACTAGCTAGGCTGGAAGCAGGTCGTCTCAAGGAGATGGAAGGGGAGGAAGTAAAAAGTTTGCAAACCTCCCTGCCAAGAAACCTAAGAAAACAATTCAACCCCAGTAGTAAACCCAATAAACCCTTGGGGCAGCAGAGCCCTTGATACTGTTGAGTATCCCCTCTCCCCAGTCACGAGGTTTTTATGGCTTTCTTTCCTCCTGTGCCTTCCAATGAAGACAAAATATCACCCTATACTAAAAGGCCTCTGTACTAAAATCTGATTGCTTCTCCAATAGTGCAATTACACCTGCTGTATGTCATCCAGCCTGGTGAGAGGACCCCTCCCCTCTGAATTGTATTTAAGTCAGGTTCCTTGGAGTGCAGGAAAAAGAAGTACCAGAAACTTTATTGTGGAAAAGCAGCATATAACTAAAGAAAACTCAATCAACCAAGTTTGTTCCTTGACTATCAACTACAGATGACATCTGGATTCTATATTATGTTGACTGGTTTCAGAAATCAACGGAGACATTCCACTACTGTACTAATTGAAATATTTTCCTTCTAGCTTGAAATGTTTTCCACTCATCAAAATGTCAAGACAGCGAATTTTGGCAAAAAGCTCCTTAGATATTTCACATGTAGCACACAAATGGCTCAACAATTAGATTCACCGGCTGGGTGGGACCACCTCTCTTTTAAAATTATATTTTTGTTTAGATATTGTTTCATCCATTGCATCAGTAACATCAGAAGAAAGGGAATGTGATACAGGAAAGAAAGCAATTGTCCTTTTTTTTCTTGAGGGTTGTATAAAATTTGCCTCTGGCAGAGACAGTGATCTGAATCTTTTCCTCATCTAATTGAACCCTCTAAAACTTTGTGTAATTAGGAGTCCTCTTATCCCTTTTATGCTCAGTAACATGCACAGACATATGCAAATCACATAAAAGTAACAATTCTAAAAATAACGAGTTCAACAGTTGCTAATTGGTTCATTGATTCACACTTATTCAACAAGATAAATGAAGTCTGACAGGCCATGATGGGGGGAAGGCCTTTTTTTTTACTAGCTAACCTTAAGAAAGTGGTGTAGGAAGCTTGTAGCAATGCTAACCAACCATTAAGTCAAAGCACCTTCAAGCATCTCCACAGGGAAATCCCCATTAATCCCCCTTTCCTCAGTGAATTCTTTTTAGATTAAAGGCTTGAACTCAGCTGAAACCTAGGAGGCAAGTTAGTTTAACCAGACCAATGGATACAAGACTACCAATAAGTTTAGATCTGCAATTCTTTTTTTAAAAAGGAACAATATTATTCAGTGCTATTTTTCTAGAAAAAGAGGTCCGGGAACTCACCACAAATGCCTCCCTTGTTCTCTTATAATGGCAATGGAGCCCACCTGAGAAGTGCCTGAACTCAGTTCCTGTGAGTTCTGGCTGGGGGGGGGGGGAACCCTGATATTATTCATTAGATTTTTAGTAAAGAATATAGTTGTCATTGTAGTTATTGCAGCTATCATCATCACCATCATTTCTTCATCACTTTGTAGGCTCAAACAGATGAACAAAATATTGAGGTACAAAACAACATTTCCTTTGATAGTTGACCGTCACACTCTAGATTACCATATAGGGTTTAAGAGAGGACATGAGAAGTGTATTCTGCTGATACTGAACATGTTACTTCTGATGAAATAAATAAATAAAATTTAAAAATTGTCCAGTTGCACCTTAGAGACCAGCTAAGTTAGTTCTGGGTATAAGCTTTTGCGTGCATGCACACTTCTTCAGATACACTGTTACTTCTGAATTACTATTGTTCCAAAAAATATTAACAATGGTTCCCCCACCACCACCTTTTTTTAGCAGAAGAGTGGTCCATACCCAAATGTGCCAGTTCTGCCTCTATCACTGGTTAGTCCTTGAATCTTCAGTGGAAGGAGACAGCAACAATGTGTAACATTTGAAACATTTCTCCTCAGCTGCTCTATAGTGCTGTCACCAATGGAAAAAACTGACTGCCATATCTGTTTTTAAAAATCACTATGATCGCTTAAATTATTGGAAATGCTGAGATGCACATTGCCTGGAATTATCAAAGTAAGCTATGAAAGTGCTTAAAAGGTTGAAGGGGATTTAGCAGTCACATCTTAGGAGTTTGCACATCTTTTTATGATCCAAACCGGCAGCATTTTAGACATCAGAGACTGATTTAAAACACACACACACAAAGATGAAGGTGACCAGTAGATTAAAGGTTCAAATCTTTATAAAACTGTGAATCTGTGTGTGGCAGGAATGTATGATTGGTACACCCAATTTTCCCCCAATATACTACTTACATGATCCCTGTCTGAACACATAGGACACTGTGCACACATTTTGACCAGATCATCCATCTCAAAGGAGAAGGCTCTGTTGGCACAACAATGCATCTTCTCCATGCTTATAGTGTTGCCTATGCCAATGTGGTGCCCTCTGGAAGTTTTGGACTACAACTCTCATCAGCCCCAGCCAGTGCCAATGCTGGGTTTGATGTTAGTTGGTGTACAACACAGTGGGAGGGCACCACATTGGCAAAAGCACCTATAGTTAATATCTGGAAAGATCTCAAGTTGTGAATTGCTGGATATTTCAGTGTAATTGTTTTATGGACTGTCATATTTCTTTTGAGCCTTATGAGCAGCAGATATGTTTTATTTTAATAGCCACCGTCAACGTTTTCACAGTCTATAACGAAGCCCAGTGTTCTTTATAATAATTATTTAAACTCCTCCGTGATTTATAGCCCTTGTGCATTTTTCATTGTCCAATTTAGCCTCCTCCTCCTAAAATATTTCGTTAAATTTGTGTGCCGTTTATAATGATATATACACCCCATTATTAAAAACAAACCCATTACGTTGCTGCTTAAAAAAAGTGTTTTATGTGTGTAAACTAAGACACACTATGCAATGTCAACATCACTTTCAAGCACTCATTGATATATGGGGACCTAATGGAGATCTATGCATAATGTCAAAAAAGGGGAATGTAGTTGGAATTTAATAGCATCCTGGCAGTGAACTCTTTTGGAGAGAAGCAAATTTGGGCAAAGTTCACCAGCAGGAAAAAGAGCCTTAATTCAAACCAGCACAAGAAGCAGAAATGGAACAAGCAAAAATAAAAATGGAATTTTATATATTACCTTGTCTGAAACACTAAAAGCCTTCATGAATAGTGCATACACTATGTCTAAAGACAACAGAGAATGGGAAAACAAAAGTTTTGCAGTTTAAGGATGTAGCATAAAGAAGAAAGAGGTTCACTAAAAGCAACCACATTGACAAGGTTGAACATGTAAATCAGTTCCTGTAAATCTTTTTCACAGTATTTGAATTCATTGGTCCCATTCATGAACTTTTCACAACCGAAACAATGAACGTGACAAGAATCAGGATTTGGAAAATGCGTCAATCATTAAATTAAGCAATGCCCTGCAGGATGAAATGCAGACAGTCAATCATAACTTGTGCATTATCAAATAATCACATTCAAAACCTTATTTTTTGACATCATTTGAGATAGTTAATATGGTTTTCCTCTGAAGGCTGTCTGATTTTTTGGAATTCTAAAAAAATGATCACATCCTGGTTAGTCAGGAGCATTTAAGCCACTGTTTACTACTTTGGACATTGCAGAAAATTGTGGTTTAACACATCACAATTCTTATTCAAAACCTGGAAAGAAGAAGAGGAGTGATGGGGAGAGCTGAGGAGGAAATGGGTGGGTTCAAATTTCACACTCAGACTGCTAAAAAATTATCAGACTGTGATAGTTACCTCTGAATTGGGCCATTGTTTATGAACATATTGTTCTATGTCATCAGGTTCTTCAATAACTAACAACATTTGTTTCATTTTTCATGACTCTGACAATCATTCCAATTTCCCAAAAGAGAATTTGAAGTTTTTTAATACTGTGCATGCATGTGTTACTTTCTCAACACTACGGAGTAGCCAAGCCTTGAATTATCCTGGAGCTTCTTGCTGCAACTTAAAATACATATTTTTACAAATAGGCTTTAAAAAAAAATAGAATTGCTATATTAGTCAAAACATATATGGAGCTTGACATATCATGATAATAATCCATTTTAAGTAGGTGCCATCCCCCTGCCCAGTCTATTTGGGATTTGATCCTGAGGAGTCTTTCCTGGCATATCCCATTCCCAAAACTGCTGATGAATGTAAGGAAGACTCCAGGGAAGCCTTTCATAGGGTCTCAGAGCTAGAATACTGCTGCACATACTTGTACCAGCATACAGGGATGCTGGCGATCATGGGAACTACTTTGCTGCAAAGCTCACAGGAGCAGCCCTCTGCCCCATCTCCATAAGTTAAGCAAATAAGGAAGGTTCCTACCTGGCTCAAACAACAGATGCTATGTGGAGTATGGCAAATCTCAAGAGTAGTGGAGAGATGTTAGATCAGGATCTCTGAGTGATTTACAGCAGATCAGCAAGAGTTTCTTATTCCCAATTGGTTAACTCAAACAAAAGGGCTTCCCCCCTACAAAAGGAAAAAGGAAAAGGAAAGAAAGATAAAAAAAGAAAGTGGTAGGAAATCAGGAGTGGATTTTTGTGTGAAAAGTCTACACAGAAAACAAGCTCCTGGGTTGCGCATATGTTCAGACATACCATGTTCCTTAATAAATGTTCATTTATTTAAAAAGAACATGATTACGTTAATATCCTATTATTAATTCCATGATTACCCTGTTAAAAGGGACATATGGATCAAATCCCAAAGGTATGATTCACTACTGCTAGAGAATCCTGGCTCTGGAATAAAATCCATTTGTAATAAGGTAACTTATGCCTAAGATCAAACAGGAATATATTCCAAATAGACAGGTAAGAGTGCAACATTACTTTGCAGCTCAGCTGCCTCCCGTTGCTGAAGTTATACATTCCAGGATTCTGGTTTCCTTTAAGATGAAACATTTCCCATTCAAAATGCATCTTGAGTTTTCTATGGTTACCAAAACCACGAATGCTTATTGCTTCTGATAAAATCCGCTTGTCCTTCCCACTGCAGATAGAGTGTGGCTCATAATGTCTTGCCTTTTAAGTCCATTCTATTGAAAGCTCGTGTGCAAATAAAGACGAATGCTATCTCTTTCAAAGACAGCACAAAACCAGTACTCACTCCTTCCCAGAACTGAACAATACTTATCACTACAGCCTGGAATCCTATTTAAGCTTACATAAATTTTCATTTATGATTTTCTCTTCTTAAACTCTGTTTCTAGAACTTTTGCCATTTTTAAACTTGCTTATCAGCATAAGATTTGTATCTGTAACAGAAGAATGACCATACTAGACTGGCAGATCCAATATCAATTTTTAGGAGCTAGGAAACAGCATTCCGTATTTATATATAGGCAAAAGGTTTGGGATTTGGTCAGCGGGGGGAGAAAAATTTCAGCCACTGAAAATTACCAAAGGTTTAAGGTCATTGCCTTTTGAAGTATCCAACAACAGCTTCCTACATAGGTTTTCATTCTTCCTCATACCCATTTTATTCTACTAAATATAAAACTAACAGTTTTACCCCTTAGGTCACTAAGCAATTCTGGCTTCTACCAGAAGCAAATTGGTTGTCACCTTTACTGCAAATTTGAGAGGCCTACTATATTAAATATCTGTTGTCACTATTAATTGGCTGGCCCTGTACAACAGGAGGGGAAAACTGGTGGTTCAAGGGCCTGATTTGGCCCCACAAAGTCTTCTCTGGTGGGCCCCCAGCCCCCTGACCAGATAGATGAGCAGTAGGGGGACAGAGAAGCAATGTATCTGTGTCTCTGTTTCTCTCTCTGCCTGTATGCAATGTCTAATTTTAATTTATTTGAATTAATTTTGGGATGCATTTTAATCAATTGTTTGTTTTTATGTATATTGTGTTTTATATGATGTTAGCCACTCTGAGCCCAGCTCCAGCAGGGGAGGGCAGGATACAAATAAAATTTATTATTATTATTATTATTATTATTATTATTATTATTATTATTATTATTACTGTTACTGTTACTATTACTATTACTATTATTATTTGGTGTGCAAGGACATACCAGCGGTGGAGTTGCAATGCCCACTTTGTGGACATGCATGGAGCTCTGCAAGGGTATCGTGCCAACCTTGGGCCTGAAAAGTACAAACTTCTAGGGTCATCATTTTCGCTTGCCACAAATATCCCAGATAAAATAAAATGTCCTAACTATCCAGATAGAACAGTATTTGAACTGAGATAACAGGTGTTTTAATTGTACAGCCGTTTGGTTCACTAAAGCTTTATGTGATCAATTGATCCACCAAATGTGACTGATCCACTGAGTGGGATCAAGGGAAATGATACATTTTTAAAAATACACAGGATGGGACATGTGCCCCTCACCCCTAGACAACTGATTGGATCCAGAGGCACTTGTGGTGGAGGAGCTATGTTCATCAGCAGACAGCTGTTTCTGATGAAAGAAGCTCTTCTAGATACAACCCTATGTCCACTGCCTTTTCAAAAATCCCAGTCTCTTTTAAACTTTTGTTATTTAACACCTCACAGTTGAAAGAATGATAAGGGCCATCTCATTTAGGAGTTAAACTAATTTCCATTTTTATTCATATCTTTCGAATCAAAACCCCATCACAAGGAAAATGTTCTTAAAAGAAAGATTCATGAATTATGTTAAATTAGATGGGGTCATAACTGAACCGTTCTGAAAGTTCCAGCAGCCCTAGCTAGCTATTTTCTTTTATTTGCTCATAAACATTAATGGGGAAAAGTCTGTGGAATAAAAAGAGGAAGAAAAGAAAATGCCACTTGAAAGAGAAAGGCATTATAAAATGTAGCTCTGAGGGGTTTGGGTTTTTTTTAAAAAGAAAATGCTTTCAGGAAATAATGTTCAGTACAATCTTCCAGTGGAGGTTGCCCTCAGTCTGGCTTTAGCCAGCCCCGTTTAGCCAGCTTTAGCCAGCGGCCTAAACGGTCAGCTTCCTCCATCACCTTAGTCTCAGGGCTGCCTTTAGGAGGAAGGGGGATGAAGCACAACAGTAGCATTACTTGCCTCTGTCTTTCATTAACTCTGGTTCCCCCACTGCTGACCTCCCTGCCTTCTGCCCTTCCAGCTCCAGTGTGCACCAACCACCACTTGCAATCTTTATTCAAGTTAATTAATTTATTTAATAATGATGATGATGATGATGATGATGTATTTATACCCTGCCCATCTGGCTGGTTTTCTCCAACCACAATAAGTGGCTTCCAGCACATATAGTAAAAACATGCTAAACCTCAATCATTTAAAACTACTTGATATAGGGCTGCCTTCAGATGTCTTCTAAAAGTTGTGTAGTTCTTTAGCTCCTTGGCATAGGTGAGGAATCCAGGATTGAAACTCTGATGAAATGAAGAATTATCAAAAGAATCAAATATAGAAACAATTTGTACACAGTACTTTCCAAATGACCTAGGTCATCTCTTGATGTGAATCAGTGTCACTTCTTGACTTTGACCCAGCTGAAGGATTTTTGTCTCTCCCAGTTCCAGTGAAATGCCAGTCAGATCAATGAGTCCCTTCAATAATATCCCTTGGATCCAATATCCCTTGGATATTATTGAGTTAATCACTTGTTGCAGAATCCACCTGTAAAATAAAATGGCAGCCTAGAGGGGGCTCAGATATATATAATAATTGTTATGTAATTGTGCTCTCATCCTAAAATTTAAAGTGGCTTCCCAGCCTATGTTAGTTATTCATTCTTTATGTACTGTTGATAATTTAAAGTTGCTACCCATCAAGTGTTTTCCAGAAGGATTATATTCACCAACTCTCACCATAGATAATTTATGTATCACCCTACCACCTTGACCCGCAGTGCACAGCCGGCTTGTCATAATATAATAAAATGCTTTCAGCATTCAAGATGCTTTACATAATACAATAAATTCACCAAAAATTCAATTAAAAGAGTTTAAACAGAGGAAAGGGGGATGGGAAGGCAATATATAGTAAAAGTACACAAAAGTGGATCTCCTGAATAAAAAGATCTGCAGGTACCTTGTCAAATATCTAGATGGTGAAGGGCCACTACTTAGACGTAGAAGATACGATACGATAATCTTTATTCTCAGGCTAGTCCTAGTCTTTATAACCCTGTTCGAAAGCACCTCCGGGTGCAAGTAGATAAATAGGGACCGCTTACCAGCGGGAAGGTAAACGGCGTTTCCGTGTGCGGCTCTGGCTCGCCAGAGCAGCGATGTCACGCTGGCCACGTGACCCGGAAGTGTCTCCGGACAGCGCTGGCCCCTGGCCTCTTGAGTGAGATGGGCGCACAACCCCCAGAGTCTGTCAAGACTGGCCCGTATGGGCAGGGGTACCTTTACCTTACCTTTTACCTTCTTCCAGAAGGCAGGAGCTAAAAGAGATCATTTCTGGGGTGCGTACTCTCCTGCACTATTTCTGCAAGATGGTCCTCGTTTCAATCCCCAGATTTGGTGGGGAGAGAGACCCCTGTCTGAAAACCTGGAAAGCCTCTGACAGTCAGCATAGATAATGTTGAGATAAATGGAATGAGGATCTGACTCAATCTAAGGCACTTCCCTATGTTCCTATGGTGGAATACAAATATCTGTGGAAAGTAAAATCCATACTTATGAACCTCAGTAAAAAAAACAAGCAGTTACCAGGCACCTAACAGGACACCTTCAGGAGAAGAAAAGGTTAGGAAGTAAACTCTACACAAATCTGGAGTGGAGAACCTAAGATGGTTGGCTGACGCCTTGTGTGCCTCCTTCCAGCAACTCCTGCAGCCAAACTGGCGCCAAATGTATTGCTCTACTTTCCTTTGGACCACATCAGTGAGGCCTAGAGGGGAGTCTTGTCATCTGGGCAGCCTATGACCTCCATACACACTGCCCAGGCCTGCACCCCAGGAAGGTCACTTTGGTGCTCAGCAAAAACAACACCGGAGGCAGCAATTGTGAGTTGCCAGTCTCTGCAGCCAAAACAGGTGCTGTGATTGACTGGTGATTTGGCTTCGCCCCCAGAAGCGCTCTCCGTTGTGTCTCGAAACAGACAGATGCAAACAAAAACAATACTGGGTAGCTTATGTCACCAAATAGCACATGGTGATTTTAAAAATGACATAATAGTCATAGAATCAATGAGCTTGGCCCTAGGTGTTTTGTACTTAAGACATCCTTTAGCAAGTGGCTAAACTCAAATGTATCCTTTTTCTATCTAATAACTTCTACTACAGTAATCTAATTGCTGGGTGATGATTATATAGATGGGTGGATGGATAAATAGATAGATAAAATAAATGCTGGCTCCAGGATGGGGTAGGCAGACATTGCACCACGCAAAAAAACCCACCTCAACTGGAAGAAGCAGGGCATGAAAACAGAGATACAGTATTCTAGAATGAAATGGAAAGCATAGCACTGTCTTCAGGCCTTGGCACATGCCCACTCATCCCACCCTCTAAGAACCACATGGCCAGACAGACAGACAGACAGACAGACAGAGGAATAGTTGTCTATCATGTAGCCATGATATAGCATAGTGGAATTAATCAATCATCATAGAATTAGCTGGTGTTAGGGGAGGGGTAGCACCTTTGGTAGGCAACACATTATGCTCCTTCTCAGGTAGTTTGTCCACCTTTCGTTCCCACCCTGTAGCCCAGGATTTCCACACACACTGCACAGGATGTGCCCTGGGGAGGCCACTTTGGTGCTGCTAATGCAGCAGTTTGACTTCACCCCTAGAGGTGCACTCCATTTTCTATCAAAACAGACGAATGCCAACTATAGAATTAGGTAATGTCCCATTTTGTTTAACAAAAATTTGTAATATGTCAGCTTATATGCATATCCGTAGTGACAGAAGTTTATCCAAGAGCAAAGTTTCCACATGATTTGGTATTATCTTTATTAACAGCACAGCAAGAGCTTTTTCTCTTCAGTACTATCGAATTTATCCACAGTTATTTGCAAGGCAGCCCTGTTGTTTTGAACATCCAAGGGACTGCTATTTACTGTACATAGCATTCCACCAAACTCCCCAGGTTATATTTTGTGGTTCTAAAAGTTGAGATTTTCACTACTACCTAGTTGTGGTATAAAATTAAAACAACACATATGCCAAATTCATATTCATTATTCTTTGCCATTGAACTGTTAATCATCTGTCCTGCTGTAAGAATGCCAGTGGTATAAGCATTTAACTGTATAAGCATTTCATTTAAAATTCTTCAGTTCTACTGTTCCTACTTAATAAATTCAAACACTGTCCTGAGTCGTTTCTCCGCCACAACTGTCTCCCACTGCTTATCTAACTCACTCCTGAAAGAGCAACTTCCCTTGTGGTATTTTTTTGAAACATTACCTTTCAGGCAGGAGAAGCCACAAGGGAACATTGTAAAAATTTGTGTGGGTGAAGGGTGAATGAGCTGACAGCTGCAATGTAAAACAATAATTGAATTTTAAAAGCTAAGTACTTCAGCAATGCATCATAATAAAATATACTTTTAAATGCTTCTACAGTCTAAATTTTACCTAATATAGTTTGGTTTCAATTGCCATTCAAGAGAATCTTAATGTTGTTCAGAATAAGCAACATTTTGAACAGAATCATTTGTATAGTTCTGTAATGAGATAGACAGACATTTAGATAGCACTCCCTTCAGAATATATACCACAGGAGACAGAAATAAAGCTTTCTTGCCCAGCAATCATGCAAGGATTATTCTAGAAGGAAATGGTACATAGGCTTTCAGACATAATTATTTTATGACAAAGGGCTTGCTCACGCGTTGCAATGAACACAGATACAAGCTTTCCGTACACATGAACAAACATTTATGAGAAAGACTGTACACTCATTGAATTGTACAGCTCAGCTTTTCATGCACACAGGTACACAGATTATACACTCATTGAATGTAATATGTGAACATCTCTAAAACCTCAGGAAAGTACAAGGAGTTGAATATAGCCCTCTGAAGCAAATGTTGAGGGTGCATGGAGGGAGAGCAAAAAAGGGAGAAGCTCCATTCTGCAAAGACTCTCCTCCCTGCAAGAGAGGGGAGTGGTTGTGGGCGGGAGCCCGAGCTCCGCCCCTAGCAGGGGGCGTTAGCCCCCTGCCTTCACCTCACCTGGCTGGCGCCCACGCCCCTCAGCAGGCATCCAACCAGGTGCCTGAGGGGGGGCGTGTTCAGCAGCCTTTTGCTGCGGCGGCAGCCTTCGCCCGGCCTCATTCTTCGTCCTCTCACCACGAGTCACCCACCCTCCACTCCCTTTTAGTTAGGGCTTGGTCACTGGCCTTGCTATGGACCTTAGGTTGGTCGCCCTGGTTGTCTAGGGGGCCTGGTAGGAGTTTTTCCATTTGGCATTAGGCCTTTTTGGTTTTTTCGCCTACCTCGTAGCAATCGTCACAACTTTTTGTGGTATTGGTGGGTAGGTTAGGCATTGGAATAATGTGTTGTGCTGTGTCGAAGAGCTAGGTGTGGCCATCGCCTATGCCTTCAATTTTTAGGGGTATTCCGTTAAAGGAATCTGGCAGTCGTGTATTCTGTCCGATGCCTGCTTGGCGGGAGACCATGGCACGACCCTCGGTGACATTAGGGGTGAGCCTATAGTTGGATCGGCATCAACTGGCTCCACCCCCTGGTGAATAAACCCACTTGTTCAAATCCAATGCCTAAGCCAATACCTTTTCACTGCTGTAATCAATAAAGTTGTGGCCTTTCCTTGCCCATTAACCTTATATCACGTGTCCGTGTGTATTCTTTCCACATTGCGGGGGTCGGGTCCTCGAACCACAACCAGGTGTCTGTTGCATATGCAGAATGTCAACACTGAATAAACCCCATGTCCAACTTTCCTTTATCGTGGCTGTAATTTCCTGGTTATTATGGAAGACTTTTCTTCTCATAGATAACGGCACTAGAGAGATCCAAATGAAACATGCCTCTCCATGTTTGTAAGAATCTTTGGGTTGCTTTGCCTTTGCCTACATCAGAACACCTGAATACTGCAATTCCTGCTTGTTCTGATATTCCTGAGATCAAGTTGGTATGGATTTCCACATTCTTGTTGGCAGGCCCCACCCCTTCCCTCTCATTGGTTCTTGGGTAGAAGAGAATAAAAGGCTAGAGCCCAAATCAACACAGAACAGGTCAAGTGTAGCCAGCATCTAATCAGCAGTTTCCTAAGCTCCCTATCTAGGTAAGGGTTGCCAATTGACTTCTCATCAGGATTCACCCCTCTCAAGTGTGGAGAGGACTCATCCCCAAACTAAGCCTCTGCTAGAAGCTGAGACCTCCCCCTGCCTCCGGGATATAGTTTCTCCTGGAAAGTGAGAGGTGGCTTCCAAATATCCAGGTTCAACATCTATCTTCACAGAGCATGGAGTATTGCCCATACAAATAAATACAGGGTCTGCCTCCTTGTTTCAGCCTTTTTAAATACAAAAAAGGCTTCGTCCAGCAGCTCCAGCAATCAAGCTGATGCCAAATGTATTGTTCTGCTTTCCTTTGGACCACACCAGTGAGGCTGAGAGTGGGGTCTTCTCGTCTGGATAACCAAAAACCTCCATACACACTGCCCAAGCTTGCACCCTGGGAAGGTCACTTGGGTGCTGCTAATGTAGCAGTTTGACTTCACACCCCCAGAAATGCACTCTGTTGTCCCTTGAGTCAAACAGATGCCAACAAGATATTAATAAAGTAGGATGCATAAAAAATCTTCAAAAGTAAAGTGGATTTTAAAAGACAGCAGTCCTTATAATTCATTTCCCACCTCTTATTCCCAATCATAATATTAAAGCAAGTAAACAAGACTACAGACACAAGAGTCCCAGCACAGTCTCTATATCAACTCTTCTTTCTCTCCCCACTCCTTGGGGTTCTAGCCTGTGGGTACTATCACAGTTCAGAAATTCAAGCCAGGCTGCCTAATCTCACAGGAATAATTTAGATGGATACCTGCATAGTTTGCTTAATAACTTTCTCTCTACAACATCTAGAGACTCACGTCTTTAGAAAAAAGAAGAAAAATCTGGGATCATGGCACTTCTGTTGGCTGTGAGTCCTCATTGTATTAGCCAAATTACAGTACTAGATTTTTTAAAATGAAGTCAAATGATAAAATATATGCAGATATTTACAGAATGCCCCCTGTATGCTGGTTTATGCCTTGTTGGAAGTTTAAAAGCAACACTGTACATTTCCGACACACAGACTCAATGCCACAGCACAATGCTGATGCCTCTACATTCATCATAAAGCAAGGCTTGCTTATGACTGTGGCAACACTTTAGCCTATAAACATTTTACACACTGCTATAAAATGCCACAAAAATAGCTTTGAGAATGAGAGCATTCTCGAAGCAAGAAGCAGATACTTTTTCAGCTCATGTCTTTGGAAGCTAAATCATTTCTACCTCTAGCCAATTTCTGCCCTCAGCTAGTTCTAACTTGAAAGTATAGGTGCAAACTTTGTGTCTATCTACTTCATTTACCAATTCAACACACAGCTCAAGTTCTGGTCTCCTGGATCATACTACAGAAGCACTGTCTGGTACTGGTCCTCTCATTATGCAGTGCAGGGTATGTGAAAATAGTTAAACCTACATTGGCTTCAAGAACAATGTTAGCATTAGCAGACTTGCACTGGCCACAGTTAGTCAGTTGCAGCAATTACAATAAATAGTCTTTTGGAGTCTTAAAATTGTTATGGTATAAGCTTTGAGTGGAAGTCTACTGCAGTGCAGTCAACATGGTGTCCTCTAGATGTTGCTGGAGTACAACACCCATCATTCTCAACCATTGGCCATTGGGTGTTGTAGTCCAAAATACTTTGAGATTACCAATTTGACTATCCCTGGCTTCTGCCATAATAGAATTGTTAGTCTTTAAGATGCCATCACACTCTTCCTTGTTTTCATTTGCTCTCCTCTAACACAAGTGGGACAATAATGTAACAATTAATATTGTCCCTCAAAGAAGTAGAGAACTTTTACTCAGAAATGCTTTTAAGGGGTTGGCTTCCAAAGGCTGCACTGAAAAGGCATCTTCCCAACTCAGAATTGGATGAATTCACTTTATCAAAACGGTAAGGATTGTTTGGTACTCAATAGCCCGATACATCATTGCACAGTACATTGCTGAATAATGATAAGCAGAGTGTTATTGTTGAGCCTCCAGTTACTAGGTGATGTACAGTACATAAGAGGCACACACAAAAGAGGCACACCTCAACTTAGGTGGCTTTAAAAGATTAGACAAATTCGTAGAGGACAAAGCTATCAATGGCTATTGGCCATGATGGCTATGTTCTATACCTCCATGGTCATCTACATATTCCAAGATAAGCCTATAATGCTGGGTGGGGGACCTATGGGCCAGACTTGGCCCACCAGGCCTCCCCAGTTGGCCCACAAAGCCATTTATAGGCAGCAAAATTCATACTCCCTACACCTGTCATACATGGTGTGGGTGTGGAACTACAAGGGTAAAGCGACAAAGCAAGAATCCTGAATTTAAAGTGGGTTCCTTTACTAGGACAAGGTGTTTTGCCAGCTGCCTATCAGCTGGTGGTGGCAGGAGCAGGCCCTGCTCCCTCTCAGCACTCCTTCTTCCTAGCACTATGTTCTGAAGCCCCCAATTGTCAGGATTTAAAAGCACAGCACAAAGTTTTCAAACTGCCATCATGATGCTCCTTCAAACCTATGATAGAGTCTAATGGATCCTTGCTCCATCCCTAAACAGAAGGGCTAGTTAGGATCCAAGCCATGGTACTAAATTATAATATTGTGTGATTCTCTGTACTACTTGCTCTGCCTTCTTTTTTAAATTGTACAACACTTGGTATTTTATTTTCTCTTTTTCAGAGTCCCTAGTTTGCTGATTGGCTAATCATTGTCAAATCAGGAAGGCAAAACTAAAATTAGCTGACAATCTGATCAACAAAAGGTTCAAGCTTTACAAGGCAACATACTTGGATTAAGATACTTCTCTCCAACCTCCCCCAAAATGCATACATACCGTATGGGAGATATGAGCACAAAATGTCAAATTTCTTTTAGTTATTCAAGTGGCCCATTTGCAGAAGCTGGGGGACAGCAAGTCAATATGGCAAGAAATCAGGCTCTCATGTTTTGAGAAATGCAGTCAGGTGCCACAAAGGTTTGGCCATTCTGTATACATACATACCTAAAGCACAAAAAGAAATAAAAGCAGATTGGGAACATTTATATAAGGATGCTGAAACTGACAGTTTTATTATTCCTGTTGAGAGCCATGCTAAGTTTCAATGTGATGTTTCACCCGATTTCTTTATGGGGAAGATTTATGTTCTCTATAGCTTTCAGCTCCCAGAATTTTCTGATAGGCTAAGAGCATTCACTGCTACACCAAAAAATACTACAGATAATACCTGAGCAAACAAATAATTTATTACACACAAACCTTTGGCTCACGAAGGTCACTTCTTCAGGTACAAGCCGAAGCCCTCCATATTATCAGAATTTATCTAGCTTGTCTTTTCCACCTAGAAGGCATGAATACAAATGCAAAGGGGAGAAAGATCATGACCCGGGGGGGCTTCAGAGTTTAATAAGGACTATTGTTCTAAGAGCTGTTGACAACTCACTGCAAATTTGTCAAATGCTGTTTCTGTAGTGAAGAAACAAGGGGAATATGGCAGGGAGAAATGCACTGCAGGTTCACTGAGAGAACATGGGGCCTATGCAGAAGCAGAATGAATGGAAACATAATCTCTCCTACTTCCACTGCATCAGTTCACCACCTTTAGTATGCTGAACTATATTAACTTCTGTGCTTGAGTTTGATCTTGCTCTGAAGAGGGTTGTGCTTTTCAGCATCTCCATAATCCATTATTAAGAGCCATGCAGTTAGTTGGGAAGGAGGAAGAAGAATTCTGGACAAACTGTAGGGACCTTCCTTGCTTTGTGTCAGTTGTAACAGTTCTTGGTCATTGCAAAGCATTTCCACTGCTTCTTCTCCCAGTCCAGCAGGTTGATTCATACATCTGCCATAGATATATGGAAAAAAGAACCACATGCTTCATCTCATGCTGGGGATAGCTCAGTTGGTAGAGCATAAGACTCCTAATCTCAGGGTCATGGGTTTGGGCCCCACATTGGGCAAAAGATTCCTGCATTGCAGGCAGTTGGACTAGATGACCCTCGTGGTCCCTTCCATCTCTACAGTTCTATGACTTTATGCTTATGGTTCCCTCACAATAACATTAATGGAATGTAAAGTGAAGTATGAATGTAAGGTAAGATCTGCCACCCAGAAATTCTTCCCATAATCGCAATGCCTGAGAAGTGTGCTGCTCTAATTGCAGAAAATGTGGGGACACTCCAGCATCATCCTCAAAGGTCCCAAATCATAGACCATGTAGCACACATTAATGTGTATCCTGAGAGGCTTGAGAAATAATTGCATGAATGATTCTGGTGAGTCTGTGAACTAGTCATCTCTACCACTAAAATTTCATGTGGGGAAAAGCTGCTCGATAGTTTTCCTTGTCTATTAATCACATTATCCTGAATACTTGCACTATAATTTATTTCTCGTTCAATTTTTTGTCTTCTTAACTTTGTTTCCTTTTCTTTTATTATTTTGACAAAACCTTACCTACTCATAACATTTAGGTTGCAGTTCTGTACACGTTCACCTAGGAATAAGTTTCACTGAGATCAATGGGACATCCCTGTGAGTAGACATCTATAGGTTTGTGCTGTTAGATTCCCTATACACGCTCAGTGCATTGGACAATCAGAAGAGAGGCCTCATAATATGGAGCATTGGTCAATGTTCAATGGTCAGGGATGGTGGAGATGTAGCCAATGTTATCTGGAGAGAACCACATTGCCTATCCCTAGTTTATAGGACAGAGAAAAAGAAACTCAACTCTGCTGGCATGAATTACAGCTTTCTTTTCCTTGTTTAGAGGTGGTACAAGTGTTGCTGCCCCAAGTTAGTCACTATAACTGATTATTCATGCACGTGAACAGTATAAAATCTCAAGTGATGAGCTACCAAGCACTCCCTGCTGTTTCAAAGACTAGAAACACTGCAAAATGCTTTCCCGCCCTCCTGTTGAGAGAAGCAGCCAGTGTGACCATTCATGTGTCTCTTTTTCAGATGCAAATTCATACACAGAAAGCCAAGTGGAAAATCTTTCCAAATATCAGCACCTGCTCTTAAGATAGGCACAGAACACATGGTGGTGCTTCAGAACACTTCCATTCTTCTTCAGGGCAGCATTATGTCTGCATCCAGATGGCTGGGCTGTGTGTCACTTCTATAAAAATGCTTGTGAGGTGACCAAAGTAAACTAAGAACATACAAAGGCCCAAAGAGTCCAGCATCCTGTTCTGACAGTGGCCAACCAGATGCCTGTGGTAAACCCGCAAGCAGAACCTGAGGGCAACAACACTCCTATGATTCCTTCCTGCCTTCTGATTCCTACAATTTGTGGCGTGCAACTGGGACCAGAAGCTATATAAAGGAGACAAAGGTTAAACAACTGCTTTTCATTACTACAAAATCGCATTGATCTCCATTGACAGTTCGGTTCATTAGGCCTCCAGAAGCTCTTTTATTATAACGACAATGCTGAAATCAATCCTTGAACATGACCCAGCTGCACTCACCTGACATAAAATCACATTCTTAATCAGGATCCCAAGGGGCACAATTACTTACCTCAAGACTACTCCCATGCATAAGCCAAACAGAATTCAAAACAAAAACAAATATTTCCTACGAGGTATTAGGGCTTCCCTCACTCTGTGCTCTATAATATTGAACAAGGAATTTATCTATCCATAGAACTCCATGATATGACTTGAAGAAATCACAATACAGGCAAGGTTGGTAGCGTTTCGGGATATTGCCTGCATGGAATTTCACACACAATGTGAAATTCTTATGCACCATTAGGCAACTCGTGCATTAACCTGAGAAACAGCAAGAGAGCCATTTAAAAAAAAAAGTGAATGGCTGTAGACAATGTGAGTCTTAGTTGGAGAAGACCCATTAAAAGTAATAGCCATGGCTAACTTAGAGCAATTGATTTAAACGGGTCTACTTTGAGTAGATGTTAGTTGGCTAACTTCGTAATGATACGCTTTAAAACAGTCATTTACTGGGAAGCATTCAATTGAACATCAGTGGATGGGCTCCCACCAGCACAATGGGACTTTCTCTCCCCGCCGTATCCCCCTGTGCCTCCCCAAAATTCAGGCTAGAACAGCACATGGCCATAAGACATGAGGAATCATCCATCTGCCGAGCAGGAGTGCTGATGAAACAATCAGTGGAGTGCAACACTGTAGCACACCTATTACAAATGTCTTCCGAATTTGAGTTGACTTGACTTTTCCAACTTGAGTTGAAAGGATTTTTTTAAAAAGAGTATCTAAATTGAGTAAAGCGTAACAAAACAGGGGAGGGGAGATTATACCATGTCAGGGCCGTCTTAAGTATATCTGGTGCCATAGTGCAAAGATCCCTCCAGCACCCCCACCCCCCATTTCCCAGAGTTGCTGACCTTTTTACGGCACTGCCAGCAGCTTCGCGGGGCTGGAGGAGGTGGGCAGCAGTGCTGCTTCAGTGAGGCGGGCAAGGGCAGCAAACTGATGCAGGGAGGCGCCACACCACACCCAGCCTCCACCTCTTCCCTGGTGCCCTCCAGAACTTGGCACCCTGGCGCCCATGCCACTTGCTTCTATGGGCAAGATGGCCCTGTATGATCTGCCTGCTGCTTCATAAGGTGTCAGGAAGTTCCCAGTACTTCAGGTTTGTTATGCTATGATTCAAGCCGCATTTGAAAGAAAGCCCTGTTAAGTAGAACTCATCTATGCTCATGTCCCAATTTAGTGGAAAACACTACCCATTCCCTTAAACCAGTCCAACAAAGAGATTGGATATAACATATTGAGAAATTAGCTGTGAGAGTTACATCTGCTTGTGTTAATGGATTTTTATGCCTGGAGCCATGTTGCTACCCTCTTAGGAAAATTGCTGAACAAAAGCATATTTTTGTTATTAAAACTGAAGAAAAAAGTTTGGGCTTGTTTTTGTTTTTAATATATCCTAGTTTGATTCAGACCAAGTGTACCAAAAGTCTTCAACAGATGTTCATTAAATTTTAGTGCAGGGTTTATTTATTTTTCACAAAATGTGCATAATCTTCAGTATAGTGCAGGATGCAGAAGGAATTTTTTTTATCATAATAGAGAAGTTTGAAATTTGCCCTGGGAATATTGTATAACTTGTTCATTCTCTCAGCATTTATCCCAGTTCCTTCAAATGATTATTCTAAGGACAGACACAGAAATTTTGCTCCCAAATTTCACAGTGGCCAAAATTTGGTGAGGACTTAGAGATGCACAAAACCTCTAAGTGAAATGTTATTAAATCTTTTATATATATATATATATATATATATATATGCTTTCGTAGATTTTCACGGGTACAGGAATGCAGGTTTTGGTGTCCTCGGGTGTCTTCCCGTGTAAAAGTTGGGGTGTCTAGGCGACGTTTCGACGAGGTCTCACTCGTCATCTTCAGGCTGGTGCTTTCGGCTTCTTGTTACTGGAACAGAGCGGGATCTCAATGTTTGAGTTCCTATAAATACTGTAGAGGGGGTGTGGTGTCTAGCCTCCAATGTTCTGGGCAGAGAGGAAGTTCCCAGGCTAGTGTGCCTTTTCTTCTTTTGTTCCTTAATTACTTGAGAGATACCTTGAGTGATTTCTTGAGTGATATCCTGAGTACCACTTAGGTGGGTCATTAGGTGTGGATTAGTTGCTAAAGTCTTTGTGTCTTGACCTCTTGAACTTTGTGAAGAGTTTTCCTGAGAAGATGGCTGTATTGCACTTAGTTGTGCTTTGGCTTGGCTTCGTGTATAGGGGCGAGCTGTGGTTTTGTGGCTTGTGTCAGCCAGATCTGTGTAGGGATTGCAGGGGGGTGCAGCATCCGGAGGTGCCACCATGGACTGGCTACTGGATGGTGTCAGTAATTCATCTGTGGAGAGGGTCTGGGTTTGGGTCTGGTGTGGTTGATTGGTGTTGGCGTTCTGTGTGCCTCTGGATCTGGTGTCAGTTTTTGTGGGGAGGGCTAATTTCCAGATGTCTGGCAAGCGGGATGTGTCGTCACGCTTGTTCATGTTGTGAGGGTGTTTCTCTATCTCGATGGCTTCCATGATTATTCTCTTGTGGTGATGTTCCGTGTTAAAGAGCAATTTGGAATCTGCAAAATTAATTTCGTGTCCTGTTTCTTTCATGTGTTGGAAAAGAGAGGAAGTTTTTTCTTCTTTTTTGACGGCATTCTTGTGTTCTGCGATACGTGCATTTATTCGTCTGTTTGTTTGTCCAATGTACGTGGCTGGGCAGACTTTGCAGGGTATTTCATAGATCCCTTGGTTTTCCAACTGGATTTTATCCTTGGGGTTTCTGAGGATATTGGCTATTTTTTGGTTGGTGCAAAAGGCTGTTTTGATATTGTGTTTATGGAGGATTTTGCTAATTTTATCTGTAGTGCCCTTGATATAAGGAAGGAGGGCCATGCCATTGTTTTCTTCTGTGTCTTGGTTTTTGGGGGGTGTTTCCTTTTGGATTAGCTTCGTAATCCTGTTTTGCTGGTATATTATTGTTTGTTTGTACCCCGCTCATCTGGTTGGGTTGCCCCAGCCACTCTGGGCAGCTTCTAGCATATATAAAAACAGAATAAAACATTAAACCTTAAAAAGCTTCACTATTCAGGGCTGTCTTCAGATGTTTCCTGAATGTTATATAATTACTTTCCTTTCCATGGTTCTAAGTAGGACCCTCCAAATTCACTTTAAATTTAACATAAGGAGCTATTTGTTGTGGGATGGGGACTCTAATTCAGAGCAATGGGAGTGGAAATCCAAATAAAATATGTATCCAATGATGTACAACCATACAGTAATTCTCTCCCAAGCAGTGGCTTGCAATCTATGAATTAGCAGTTGCTGTTGTTTAGTCGTTTAGTCGTGTCCGACTCTTGGTGACCCCATGGACCAGAGCACGCCAGGCACTCCTGTCTTCCACTGCCTCCAGCAGTTTGTTCAAACTCATGCTGGTAGCTTCGAAAACACTGTCCAATCATCTCGTCCTCTGTCTTCCCTTTCTCCTTCTGCCCTCAATCTCTCCCAACATCAGGGTCTTTTCCAGGGAGTCTTCTCTTCTCATGAGGTGGCCAAAGTATTGGAGCCTCAGCTTCACGATCTGTCCTTCCAGTGAGCACTCAGGGCTGATTTCCTTAAGAATGGATAGGTTTGATTAGCAGTAGAAAAACCTATTCAGGTAAGGTCTTGAGGATGCTGAACAAAGAAGCAGAAAAGACTAATGGGTTGGGTCTGTTAATGCTTAGATTTGCTGCTAATACAGCTAACATCAAGTGCTAAACCATTATTGCATGTTCTTTGAGGATTTTCTAGCCCAGTGGCTAGATTTGTTGGATTTGAATGCTGATGAAGGAGTGGAGGGACCAGGATCAGATTCCTGCTCAGTCATGAGTAAGTCACTGGCTCTCAGCCTAACATACCCATACTGTGCTGAATTCTGTGAAGGAAAAATGGAATGTAAATGTATGGGGGGGTGTTGTTGTTTTTTAAGGCTGGGGGGCAGCTAGCAGTCATCATCAGCACAATAACAGTGGCATGGGTTATATGATATGAAAAAGGCAGGTTATTTTATGTTAAAATCACTGAAAGAGGGGGTTGCTTTGGAACATGACATTGGGGAGAGAGAGCCTTGATCATTCCTTCAGTGATAATAATAATAACAACAACAACAACAACAACAACAACAACAACACAACAACAGCCGTTCAAGCTTCTGTGCTCCTTGGGGGCCCGGAGGAACATGAAGGTACAATACTTTAGAAAAATGTGTAGTCATGCTTTAAGTTTAGGAGCGGAACAATTTGTTCCTATAATGACCATGAAATAACTTGTGAAAGTGGTGTCAGACCATTTGTTCAGTCTAAAATGGTGGTGATAATGCAGGCTTTTGGGTCTCTTGAAACTAAAGCACCTTGTGTTTTCAGTGCTCCAGGCTCTTGAGTTTTGGATGTGAGGGCGATCTGGCTGCGACATCTGTCACCCCATTGATCACCAGGGTTGATTCGGGCGATCTGGCTGGCTAGGCAGGTGTCCCCTCCCTCCCACACCACTCCATGTGCATCCCTCCTGAAGCTCGAGGTCCATTTGTAAGCTCTTGGGTCTTTCCCAAGACATTTTACTTGAGGTCCTAGCAGCTGAGCCTGGGTCCTTATACATGATCCTCAAGGTCCAGGGACCTGCCCAAGGCTATGGTTTCTACTGCATATTTTTGCTTGCGCTCCTCCACTTATTCAAACACACCAATGTTCATTTTGACCTTCTCCCTTGGTTCATGTTTTCTATATCATCTTTCCTTTTTAAAAAATTACTTTTCCCTACTGTGGAACAGTAGGAAAATCTGGCCCAAGAGGAACAAGCATTTGCACCCATGAAATTAATTAGCCATTGTTAGGCTTTTTTGCAGAGAAGTCCTCGGAGCACACTTGTTACATTAATTGCTCTCCACACTGGCAAAACTCGTGTAATCTGATTTTTCTATTATTTCCCAGGTGTGCTGCATTGTCAGAGAGCTCTCAGCAACAAAATATGCAGAAATCGCTTGAAGTAATTCTAAAGAGAAAAACACTAAAGACAAATGTGCCATTGTTTGTTATCTTAGGTATGAATGTACAGTTTCGAACCAACAATACCGAAGGACAGCATCTGTTTAACATTCAGAGGAAGGTTATTGGAATTATTCCTATGAGTGTATAAGTTGAAAGGGTTTTATCAGAATAAAACGACCATCCAAGCACAATAGTAGATAATCCTGCACTCCACATCTGTGAAGGAATCCGGCCTGAACTCACAGGAATCTCCTTCTAGATAGACTCTATCATCAAGTAGCATAAATGACTTGGTATAGTTTTGGATGTGTTCACAGCTAGGGAACCTGTGGCCCTCTAGAAGTTATTGGACTACAACTTCCATCATCCATGACCTTCAGGATGGCTGGGGATGATGGAAGTTGGAGTCCAACAACACCTGGAGAGCCACAAGTTCCTCAGTCCTGATTTAACAGGCTGCACAAGGACTGGCTTGCATGGTGGTCCTTGCCACACATTCAGCTGAAGATCTGAATTGAATGCTTACAGTTACTGAACTGATAAGGCATCTCTCATTCTGGTGAAATGTAACGTGCATGTAACCCACAGAAACCATTTCAAAAGTCAAAGTAGGAGAAGTGGTACTTGAACTTGGGTTCTTCACAGGAAAACAGCCTCTGCACGTAGTGTGTACTTTAACACAGTTCTTGGAGATGAACGCTGAGGAGATTCTCCTCCACTCTACTTACATCCACACACTTCCCTTTGTTTGTACTGCATGGTTCTCCATTTCCCCTGGGGGAATAAGAACGGGCAGCTGCCATTGAGATGCTGTCTCCCTGATGCAGCAGTGAAGTGCAATGAGGCACAAATGGGTCCATCTTGGTCTTTGGAATAGGAATGGGACAGACCTTGGTAATATGCTACCCTGTGCAAGGCAAACATTTGATGTCCTCCCTCCAGCCCTCGTGTATTGTAGGTTGTCATGTTGTTTGCAAAAATATGTCTATTTGGCAAAATTGCATACAAATTCTGCCTATTAGAAGAAATACAAACTAAAGCATTGCTTTTTTAAAATTGCAAGCTGATGTGGAAATGTGGCAAGCTGGACAAGACTGGAAAAATTAGAAAATTGATTGAAACTAAAATTGGCAGATTCATCCATTCTTAAGTCTGCCTCATGAGGATGATTAGGCAACTCCGGGTCTCTCTTACATCCTGTAACCCACTGGCTATGAATCGAGAATGGAGAAAACTTTGCATGATATATCAGACTGGTGTGCAGCTGTTTCCTTTTTTGCTACAGGTCCCTTAAGGCAAAAGGATCCACGGACATCTGGTGCGGGTGGGTGTACGCACACATATATAGGAATAAATAATTCCTTAAGCAATAAATTCATATCCTGTTACTGGTTTATTCAATGGGGAGCATGTAGTGAGTATTTAGATATATTTTATAGTGTGTAATTGCCTCAAAACCACATAGGTGTTTGTGTTAGTTTTCAAGACAGTATCTATCAATATTAATGTGATGTTTGCATTTGATTCCCACATTATAACATTTGCTTCATCCTCCATTTTAAAAAGTGCTCTCCAGAACCACTTTCCTTTAGCCATGCTGTGTAGAACAATTGTGGGATTGTTATTTTTTTGGATCTTTCATGAAATCTAATGCACCCCCTTAAATGTGTGGCTACACCTGTGTGAGAATTTGCTCTTTAATGGAGAATGATTGGGAGGCGAGCACATCGGTCCACCTGTCAAAACATTAGTTCCTTAGGACTTACATTATTGAACATGACACATTTGATCTAAGTGAAAAAGACTTGAGATAGGAACAGGCTCCACTCTATCATGAAGTAGGTATGACTTAATTTCTAGCTGCACAGAGCTAGAGCACAAGGGCACACCTAGGCAAGTTACATGTTAAAACATCCTGCACTGGGCAAGGTCTCCCTTATGGTCTCCTAAGTGGAAATGCTAGGAATTTCAAGGAATTTGAACATAATTCTTTACCTTACAAGAGGGGAGATGGTGGGTTTGTTTTTTTCCATGCAGGGAATTGAAGCCTTTTGTGTATGCTCTACTAGTCAGAACAAATTAACTGTAAACTGGCGTGATTGCTGTCATCTTGTCATGGAGACAATTCAGGTTCAGCAGCGAGCAGCGGAGAGTGGGGAGCAAGGTGAAAGCCTTACAGCTGGAGCCCCAGATGTTAAGGGACCAGAGTGGGAGCAGCCCTGGTTAAAACCAAAGCACGTTTCTTTAAAAAGTTAAAATACATCCTAGCAAGTTGAACACTTCAAGATGACTTTGCAAATACTCAACTCAAGATGGCATGAAGGCTTCTTACCACAGAATAACTCTCACCCAGCAATGAGAATAAATGGTCTGTTTTCCTACTGGAAGGGAATGAGATGTGGAGATTCCTATTCAGCTTGATCATGGATGGTCAAATTTGCGGGCAACACCAACTTTTGTGTTGTGGAAAACACCACGTGACCCACAAGATGAAGAAGAAGAGAAGAAGAAGAGTTTGGATTTGATATCCCGCCTTTCACTCCCCTTCAGGAGTCTCAAAGCGGCTCACATTCTCCTTTCCCTTCCTCCCCCACAACAAACACTCTGTGATCACAGAGCCCAGGAAAGGCACTTTGTTTTGGAGCACCACACAAGAAATTGCCTGAGATCATGGTACCCACATCCACCAAGAGAGGAGGGGTATAAATAGGCAATTAATATTCTTACTTTTTCATCCTCCTTCCTTTGGCCTAATCACAACCACACCATACTTTTATAGCATATGGGTTCCCCCAAAGGATCCTGGGAAGTGTACTTTGTTAAGGATGCTGTAGCTAAGTTAGGGGTAAGCTACATTTCTCAGGATTTTTTAGGGTGAGCCAGATGCTTTAAATGTATTTTAAATATATGGTGTGGATGTGACCAGTTGATGAAAATGCATATGAATTTGGTTGTTTTTAATTTATTTGTAGACACATCATTTGAAGACTCGGGCTTTGTGTCTGCTTTGGAATAAGTGATTAAATAGGTCGAGATTTTATGTGGTAACAGAAGAAATCTGTTATTTTAATGCCACCAGCAATTTTGTTTGTTGGATTTGTTTAAAAAGGAAGAAAGAAAGCACAGTTCATTGACGCAGAAGTATAGAGGTAAAGGTCACTGCAAATACAAAACAGCCATGTCTCTTAATAGCATTTGATGTGGAAGAAAAATACTGGTACAACTTTGGCATTGTTTGTGTTTGAAATCATGTTCAGATCTGAAGCCCAGTGTCTAACTCCAAAAATAACAAATACAAAGCAGGAGGGGGGGGGAGAGACAGATGACAATAAACCGTCTGGAGCACAAAGACATTGCCATGCATATTTGGTATCCAGTAGGATTGTTTAAACTCCCCCACACCCCAACCATCCAATAACAAGTGCCAAAACAATTCCATGGACACATGCCGACAAAGAGAAAGAGAAAAGTAGAACGATTGATGGGATCTGTCATTCCTACAAAAGTGAAAATGTGATGGTGAGGTGTGATGACAATTCTGGGTTGCAAGAAGCAATTGCTTGCTTTAAGCCTTTCTTGTTACCGATAAGCTCAGAAATGCCTTAAGAAAGTAGCCGTAAACAGGGAAATAAACAAGAGTGCTAAAGAACCATGAAAAGGAAACTCAGGTTAAAATGTGATTTGGGTAAGACAAGTATGTTTTAGACACTGTTTATAAAGATTAATTTCTCTTGGAGTCACCTCCATATACAAACCACTTCTAGGTTCTGCACATTTGTCGTTGTGCGTCCCCAAAATGAACTGCTTAGATGGGGGAAACAACATTGCAGTTTTTGCAGTTTGACATGCACAACTGCCGTTGTGCAGGTCTAAGCATTCCTGGCACTCAGAGTCCACTGTTTAATAAGAAAGCGGGTGCCATGGGTTTTCAACAGAATTTTCCACGTTGCTGCTTCCATTCCATTTTCCCTGCCTGCTTGCTTTTCACTTGCAAAGAGAATAAACACTCATAAGCAAGGAGTCTCAGGGTTGCACATGAGAACTAACACAAGTCCGTTCTTTGCACCAATGCTGCTAGTTTCAGCTTCACTCAGGCAACTCTTATAAGTGCTATATAAACCTGTGTACAATGATCATAGATTTGCGGAGTTGGAAGGGTTTGCAAGGGTCATCCCGTCCAACCCCCTGTAATTCAGGAATCCCAGTTTGAAACCAAACCAGACCTTGCTTAACTTTCCAAATGTGCTAGCAGTTTTATTGCTGCACCATTAGACGTAAACACATGTTTTGTGGCATCTTCTTAGTGGTCTGTTTCTGGAAATATTCTGATGCACTAGCTACGCAGGCAGAAACGACTTGCATTAGATAAAATGTGATGGCCTTGAGGGTCTCGCACAAAGCTGATAGCCTCCCTTTATATTGTATGCAATTAATTCTTTTGGCTACAAACATGTACACCAAGAGCGATTCTTCACAGGAGTGTGCACCTGAACGATCATCTGCCCTGCTAGACTGCTTTGAGCTTTATCTCCCTCCTGCCATTAGAAAGGATTAATATCAGCCTGATTACAAGACCCACTAATGGCTCTTTCTTTTCCGCTGTGGAGGCTGTTAGATGTTAGCCTCTGGGTACATTAATGTAAAATACCGTTTCCCTCAAGGAAATCAAAACAACCTTGAATAATAATAAAGCAGTGTCTCGTAACTAGATGCAGTGAAACATTTCCCGCCCCCATCCAAATATTCTTATATGAAAAACTTTTCAATAGAGCAATAGCAGACAATGTCCATAGCACATGAAGCTCATGTAAGTCAGCCAAGCCACTCACTACTGGCAAAAGCAAAATATGATGATGAACCTATTCCAGGAGTTAATTCTTTCCTGACCTTACTTATTGCAAACACAAAAGCAGTACTCATGGGCATCATGTCACTGAAAATAATTTTGACCGGAGTCCAAGTCCAGGATATCTAACATCATGTGTAGGATAGTGCCAGTTTCTGATGCCAGCCCTGCCCCAAGGAATTTTGCTGCCTAAAGTGGAGCCAAATGGCGCCTTCCTCCTTTACCAGTTCCAAAATTTCATGGAGCACCAATCAAACACCAATTCCTGCCTTCCCCTGTCCTTCCTTCATGGTACCACCTAAAGCAGGCCCCTGCACTATGCTGGGTGGGTGCGGGGGAACCTCACCGGGCCATAGTTTAAAATAAAACAATAATATTAATAATCACTGAAGTACCTGGAAAAGATACTTTTCCTAGCCATAGTCAAAAACACACAATACATTTAAAGCTTTCTTACACTACCGTAACAGTCATGGATAATCTTGCAAAGAGTGCTGGGAACTGTAGCTCTGTGTGGTCAGCACAAACTATAGTTCCCAGGATTCCCTTTGTCTCTTGAAATGGTATGGGTGCTTTAAGTGTATGGTGTGGATGTGACCATATCTAAGCCACAGTCTTGAAGCTAGAGGGGCTATTGCCAAACTTCATTCCTCTACAAGTCCAATTCCCATTTTAAAAGCAAACAAATGTGGTATCGCACATTGCTTGCCTGGGACAAATACAGCTGCTCCCTGGTTATGTCTGGAGTGCAAGCTGTCATCCCTCTGTCTTTACAATAGACAGAGAAGCCCTGCTCATAAGGGGGGGGGGAGCACAGAGAATCTAAAGAACCTACCCAGCCTCCCTTCCTCCTAGAGGATTTATTTCAAACATGCCTCTTTCCTAAGCGGTTAGGATGATGCTCCTTTACACTTTAAGAGCAGTCTCCTCCATGGGTCCCCACATAGCTTTTAAGCCATCAGAAAGCATGCCCCCTCTGCTACAGCCAAAATGGCCTCACCCCGCTCCATTTCAAACCTGACCATATTTACTTCCAGTTCTATCAACAGAGAGGGGAGGCTCCACCCCCTCTGCTTCTACATAGCTTGCCACTTCAGGTGTGGGAGCTGCCGCAGGGAGGTTGTCAAATAAAGCATTGTCAAAGAAAGCCAATATCCATTTTATTACCCTGGATTACTGCCCAACAATCTTTAGTTTTTGGTCTTTTGCAAAAGAAAACCACCTTTTAATTTAAGACGAGGTCAAGCCTTCGAGACACAAGAGTTTCTGCTTGTCAATGAACATTTGATGTTTCCTTTTGTTCTGCGGCTCTGCCCTGTAGCATCAAAGTCACACATGGTTTGTCAAGTCTTGTTAGTTCGCAGGATTTATTAATACAGTCATTCAAACTGGCTAATTGTAGGGTGTCAAAGTTAATTACAATCAATTGAATTTGTATATTTTTCTGCCAATATGGTAAAACATTTATGAAGAGATTTCTGCAGTTTTTGATGTAGGGACATAGACACATGAGATTAGCTGCCACAAACCAAACCAGAGCATTGGTTCATGTAGCTCAGTATTGTCTACACTGACTGGCAGCAGCTCTCCAGGGTTTCAGCTGGGAGTCTTTTCCAGCCCTACCTGGAGAGACACCAGGGCTTCAACCTGGGACCTTTTGCATCCAAAGCAGGTGGTCCACTGTTGAGCTATGGCCCTTTTCCTCAGAAGTCACACTTATCTTCAAGTACGGTTCATTTCACCTGGGATTAAGGGGAATGTGCAAGCACTGGCTCAAAACATTGGCAGCTGTCCCCAACTTAGTTCTCACTGAAATAGTAGACTAGTGCCTTCAGGCTGCAGGTGGGGGAATCACATAACTGAATCTTCTTCCAAACCATAAAGAAAACCCTGCACATAGATGACTAGCATATCAGAGAGACATCTAGGTTAGATCTCTTCACCCTGACATCTAGCTTGCTATGCGGAGGGAGATGTTTACATGGAGGAACATTCACCTAGGTGAGCCACCAATTGCGTACTAAAACAGTACACCTCAGGTGCAGGTTCCCCACCTCCATGAGAACAAGGCCTGAGAACCAACCACTCTGGGCGACTCCCAATCGAGTGGGGAAACTCAGCCAGATGGGTGGGGTATAAATAAATTATTATTATTATTATTATTATTATTATTATTATTATTATTATTTCAATCTCTATATATCAGGAGATGGAAACATGTTATCTCAATCCACATGGTGGATTCACAAGCCCAGAGTGGCCTTGAGAGGCTTACAAGAGAAATGGGTCAGGGTGAAGATGACAAGCTCTTTTTGCTTGCTTAAACTGCAGAATTGAAAGGGGTGCTAAGGAAGGAAAGAGTTAGTGCAGCAGCGATCAGGGAAGAGGGAGAACATGCCTTTCTTCATGAAAGAGACCCTTGGAGCAATACATTGTGGATGGCAACTCCTGAGCAGTTATGCAGAATGCTGGTGCCAGACTCTGTCCCTCTCTGAATCAAAGTTTTCATCTCCTTTTGGTCTTGCATAAAATATATTTTGAAAGGGTCTTGATTTGAAGCTAGCACTAAACATACCAAGTTCAATATATGCTCAAAATATCCAGCAATACCATTCAGTTTAAAATCAATGTGTTCCCATGAGGCAGCAAGGCAATTGAGTGTCTCCCTAGGAGAATGAGCTCAATTCTGTTTTTAGCTGATAAGCTTTACTATTGCCATGTTTGAAGAAATTAATGCATAGAAGCCAATGAAATTAATGGTGATTCAAGGGTGCAGAATCCGGACAATAGTTCCCTTTTTGGTAGAGGAAAAAGAGCCACATTATACACTTCTTGACATCTTGAACAAAATGGAAGAGCTATACCTTGGGGGTCAACCAGAAAGTTTGAAAGCTATTGCTATTTAACATGTATTATCAAAGTGAATTTCTATCCACATGAATCTTACTGGAAACTGTTTTCAAAATTGCAAAACTTCATCTCTAAGATGGGACAAAGTTTCAAAGCTGGGAGCATGGGGTTAGGTAACACAAATCCACATGTTTCCTCCTAAATTAGGAGAACTATATCAAGAGAACCCTGAGTATTTTATCAGAAAGAGCTGATGGGTGTTCAGTGCTTTTGAAAAATCAGGACATGTACTTAAGAAACTCAAATATGGGTTTGGGGGCTTAGCTTTCAGTTCCTTTTTTAAAAAATGACCTACACTGCTTCTGTCCGTTACTAAGTTAAATAAAACAAGCCTTGCTTCTTTCAGAAGTCATTTTATTTGACAAAATCCAAAATTTAACTAACTATAGGGCTACCATACACCCAGAGTTTCCCAGATATTACTGGAATTTCAAAACTGAACAACTTTTGGTGTGTCCTGGTTCTTACTTTTTTGAAATATTGCAACCCTACTATTCAATCAGGTTATTTGCAATATCAAATACAATTATACATTGTGCATTGGAATGGAATGATGAGACTAGAGTTATTGTTGTGCTGTAGATTGAGTTTCTGCTTTCCTGTCTTGTTCCAAAAGTTCTTCTTGGACTTGGATTTTAATGTAAGGCTGCATACACACTATACCTTTAAAGCACATACAAAACACATTCTTTCCCTCAAAGAATTTACCCCTCAGAGACTTACAGTTCCCAGCAACCCCTAACAAACTCCAGTGCCCAGAATTATTTGAGTGGGAAGATGTACTTCAAATATGTTTTAAAGGCATAGTGTGTACATAGCCTTAGATGGAGGACTTAAGTCTACCGTCCATGCCTTTGTCAAACGTACCACCCGTCTTCCTGCACCCTCTCAGTTTCCCAGCCACTTATCTTCTTTACAGCACCAGTTGTGGGCCACATGCCAGGAGCACTGGGGAATTTGCAATCCATTTCCAAGCCAAATTGTGGGGGGATGCATTTGTCCCATCACTACCTACAATGCCATTTTGATGGACATTTTTTCTAACCCTCCCAAAATCATATTTTCTTAGTCAACCCCCCCCCCCAAAAAAAAGTTGTCTGAATGCTTGCTCTTTTCTCTCAGCCTTACAGTTAACCATTTCTCATTTTGCTAACTCAAGATTCTGAAAACCATCCAATGAAGTGGGGCTGCCACCTTGAGGGCTTCTGGCACCTGAGGCAGCTGCTTCAGCCTGCCTAATGGTTGCACCGGCTCTGTTTATATACCGTATGTCCTGGGTGTGCTGCCAAAAATAGTTTTCTTTCACTGAGTTCTCCTCCATTCCCTTTGTGCCACATTGTTCTCTCTTTCTCCAAGTGGCCATGCCATTGGATGGTGAGGTTTCCCACCCTCATTCCACAATGTTGGGTGTAGTTGGCAAAGACTCAGAGCTTGATGATGTCATGAAACAGACTGGATGATCTTAAATGTTACAGGAGAAAAGGAGAATGAAATATGAGGATATCTGTCCCAAATTCTGCATCACATTTTATTTCGCCTTTCAGTGTTTTGTGTTATTTTTTACTTTGGAATAAGAAAGTTCTCCGTCTATTTTCCAAGTGCTGGTATGATAGTGGCATCCTTGCCCATCACATGCACATCACCTCTGATCACAGGATACGCAAGGTTCTTGCAATGATTCAACAACCTGTGAAACCTGTTTGACCAAGGATAATAATAATAATAATAATAATAATAATATCGAGTGTTAAAAACAATACAGCATTAAATATTAAAAACTTCCTTAAACAGGGCAGCCTTCAGATGTCTTTTAAAAATAGGATAGCTGCTTATTTCCTTGACATCTGATGGAAGGGCATTCCACAGGGTGGGCGCCACTACCAAGAAGGCCCTCTGCCTAGTTCCCTGTAACCTCACTTCTCGCAATGTGGAAACCACCAGAAGGCCCTCAGCACTGGATCTCACTGTCCGGGCTGGACAATAGGGGTGGAGACGCTCCTTCAGGTATATAGGACCAAGGCCGTTTAGGGCTTTAAAGGATGACTCTAGAACAACAGAGGGCAAGTTCGATATGGGCGACTATGTTTATCCTACCACCTTTAATCCTCTTAAAAATCATCACCTGTTTCCAGTCTTTGAAACAACTACAAAGAGGTGTATAAATGGAAATGCTGACAGCCTCTTTACACAAGCGCTATGAATAGTGCTGCTATAATGATGGAAAACTATTGATTGCTGCTACTGTCCTCTTCAATTGACCAGGTCCTGCA
Organism: Podarcis gaigeae; assembly: GCF_964106915.1. Taxonomy (NCBI): domain Eukaryota; kingdom Metazoa; phylum Chordata; class Lepidosauria; order Squamata; family Lacertidae; genus Podarcis; species Podarcis gaigeae. The sequence goes on from NC_139679.1 coordinate 58,645,033, forward strand.
AATCTCTGATAACACTCTTGTCATTAGTTGTCAGTATGGTGCACTTTGAGAGAATATAAATGAATGCAGCGTGACTATCATCTGTTTTGATTGTCTGATAGAACAAGTGTCGGGGATCTTTCCTATTGATTTGTAGATAATATTTTGTGTATCTGGAAAACTGTCAGTAAAATTCTTTGGGTGCAGAAAGCAGCATTGGGACTTTAGCATTAGACCATTTTACTAATTAGTTTACAAACACAGAAAGTAGAAAAAGGCCAAAGAGGCTGAGCAGATTATTCTGCCAACTTTTCTTTAATTGGAGAATAATAAGGTACCCAAAGTATTGAAGCTTTGCTCAGGCCACCAAATTATTCCTTGCCTTTAGGCAGCTCTGCTGCAATGCAGCATAAAATTCACTCGTGCCAAGGTTGGCCCAAGACATTTTGTCACCCAAACTGCAGGGCAAAAGGTGGAGCCTCCCTCTGCAATGCTGCAAGGAATGCCAGCAGACAGTAGTCAGTTCACACACAAGTTCGACATCGGCAGAGATCATAGAATGCATCTTGTTAAAGCTGAAGGTAGAGGAAGTGTGGCTTTCTCCTTAGGTTGAGAGGACCCTCAACAGAGTTCCCTCTAATGTGCATCTTCAGTGATCTCCTCAGGAAACTGGTGCACCCGCAGCACTCCTGCACCCAAAAATGGCATTTCCAACATAGCACAACAATCCTACACATAGTTACATCAAAACCTTGAATGAAGGGCATCTACTTTGTTTTTTAACTCAATAGACC